>NW_027362769.1:246955736-248205736 GCF_046119375.1 Phyllobates terribilis | reverse complement strand
AAAATTATATTCAGTTTGCAACCTGATGGAGGTCTGTATAGATGGACTAATAGAACAAGTCTCACACACAGCTAGAAGCCCAAATATTTTTTCAGAGGTAGATGCAGATAAAATTTATTATTAATTTGCAACCTGATGGAGGTCAGTATAGATGGACTAATAGAGAAAGTCCCACACACTGCTAGAAGGCCAAATATTTTTTCAGAGCTAGATGCAGACAAAAAATTATTTTCAGTTTGCAACCTGATGGAGGTCTGTATAGATGGATTAATAGAACAAGTCCCACACACAGCTAGAAGCCCAATATTTTTTCAGAGGTAGATGCAGAAAAAAAATATATTCAGTTTGCAACCTGATGGAGGTCAGTATAGATGGACTAATAGAGAAAGTCCCACACACTGCTAGAAGGCCAAATATTTTTTCAGAGCTAGATGCAGAAAAAAATTATATTCAGTTTGCAACCTGATGGAGGTCAGTATAGATGGACTAATAGAACAAGTCCCACACACAGCTAGAAGCCCAAATATTTTTTCAGAGGTAGATGCAGATAAAAATTATTTTTAATTTGCAACCTGATGGAGGTCAGTATAGATGGACTAATAGAGAAAGTCCCACAAACTGCTAGAAGGTCAAATATTTTTTCAGAGCTAGATGCAGACAAAAAATTATTTTCAGTTTGCAACCTGATGGAGGTCAGTATAGATGGACTAATAGAACAAGTCCCACACACAGCTAGAAGCCCAAATATTTTTTCAGAGGTAGATGCAGAAAAAAATTATATTCAGTTTGCAACCTGATGGAGGTCTGTATAGATGGATTAATAGAACAAGTCCTACACACAGCTTGAAGCCCAATATTTTTTCAGAGGTAGATGCAGAAAAAAAATATATTCAGTTTGCAACCTGATGGAGGTCAGTATATATGGACTAATAGAGAAAGTCCCACACACTGCTAGAAGGCCAAATATTTTTTCAGAGCTAGATGCAGACAAAAAATTATTTTTAGTTTGCAACCTGATGGAGGTCAGTATAGATAGACTAATAGAGAAAGTCCCACAAACAGCTAGAAGCCCAAATATTTTTTCAGAGCTAGATGCAGAAAAAAATTATATTCAGTTTGCAACCTGATGTAGGTCAGTATAGATGGACTAATAGAACAAGTCCCACACACAGCTAGAAGCCCAATATTTTTTCAGAGGTAGATGCAGAAAAAAAATATATTCAGTTTGCAACCTGATGGAGGTCAGTATAGATGGACTAATAGAGAAAGTCCCACACACTGCTAGAAGGCCAAATATTTTTTCAGAGCTAGATGCAGACAAAAAATTATTTTTAGTTTGCAACCTGATGGAGGTCAGTATAGATAGACTAATAGAGAAAGTCCCACAAACAGCTAGAAGCCCAAATATTTTTTCAGAGCTAGATGCAGAAAAAAATTATATTCAGTTTGCAACCTGATGTAGGTCAGTATAGATGGACTAATAGAACAAGTCCCACACACAGCTAGAAGCCCAATATTTTTTCAGAGGTAGATGCAGAAAAAAAATATATTCTGTTTGCAACCTGATGGAGGTCAGTATAGATGGACTAATAGAGAAAGTCCCACACACTGCTAGAAGGCCAAATATTTTTTCAGAGGTAGATGCAGAAAAAAATTATATTCAGTTTGCAACCTGATGGAGGTCAGTATAGATGGACTAATAGAACAAGTCCCACACACTGCTAGAAGCCCAAATATTTTTTCAGAGCTAGATGCAGAAAAAAATTATATTCAATTTGCAACCTGATGGAGGTCAGTATACATGGACTAATAGAATTATGCTATGCCCAAAAGATTTTACTTCACTAAGTGCAGTAAAAAAATTGGTATTGTATACACAGGTGGTATATCTTGCAACACAGATAGGCTACTCCACTGACTAACACACTCTGCAATAGGCCAAAAAGGATTAGCTTTGCTAGATTCAGCCAAATGCTGTGAAAAAAACTTGCACAGCACTGGCACAGACCTTTCTGGCAAAAACTGATAAGAACTGATGTAACCTAGTCCTGAAAAGGACTGCAATTACAATTAGTCTTTACTCCCACAATCTATCTATTTAAGAGCACAGACCTGCCTGATAAAAGTCATAGGAAATGCTGTAACCTAGTCCTTAAAAGGACTGCAATCACAACTATTCCCTACTCCCAAGCTATCTGTAGATTTGTGCGAAAATTGGCTTAAAATGAACAAGGTATAGCGCACACAGCAACAGCGGTGCCGTCTAACACGCAGCTGCAGCAGTGAGAAAATGGTGGCGACGGGGAAAATGGCTTGGTCTTATAGGGCAAGGACATGTGACATACACTGCCAATGACACATGCCCTTGCTTGTGTGAAAAAAGCACTTCGCTCCGTGTGTGCGCTGCTGATAGGCTGACAGATTGCACCTCCCCACTGTAAATGCGGGAAAGAGAAAAAAAAATGGAGATCTTCATTATTCCTGCAGAGATCCATCCCCTGCCCCTCCCCCAACCCCGCTGTACACTCAAACTGCGTATTAACATTAATTTTCATCGTTACTGAGAAAAAATCCAGTTATGATTTTGTTGCACGAACAGTTATCGAACATAACCTCGAACAGCCGAATTTTTCTCAAATCGTTCGTGTTCGCCGAACGGCTCGAACACCGCCCAAAACAGCTCGAATTTGAGATTGGCGAACAGTTCGAGTAGAACAACGCTCATCTCTACTCTCAAACTGCTTTTTTTTAGATACCAAAGGCCCAAAACTGGATAGTACAGCGATTTGACCCGTGGAACTGTGAAACCACACTGGGATGTTGGGCCTACACAAGACTATTTTCAACAGATATATTTTTGTGTCATAACAGTCAGGAGACACTACTGTTTTTCTTTACAGAAAAAACTACCAAAAGCTGAATAATAGAGATTTTTTACCATGGGATGGCAAAACCACAGTTATTGTTTACTGGTGTATACCACACTTTTTTAAATAGAGATATTTGCGGCTGAACAGTGAGCGACACACTCAAACTGCTTTTTTTTAGATACCAAAGGCCCAAAACTGGATAGTACAGCGATTTGACCCGTGGAACTGCGAAACCACACTGGGATGTTGGGCCTACACAAGACTATTTTCAACAGATATATTTTTGTGTCAGAACAGTCAGGAGACACTACTGTTTTTCTTTACGGAAAAAACTACCAAAAGCTGAATAATAGAGATTTTTTACCGTGGGATGGCAAAACCACAGTTATTGTTTACTGGGATATACCACACTTTTTTAAATAGAGATATTTGCGGCTGAACAGTGAGCGACACACTCAAACTGCTTTTTTTTTAGATACCAAAGGCCCAAAACTGGATAGTACAGCGATTTGTCCCGTGGAACTGCGAAACCACACTGGGATGTTGGGCCTACACAAGCCTATTTTCAACAGATATATTTTTGTGTCACAACAGTCAGGAGACACTACTGTTTTTCTTTACGGAAAAAACTACCAAAAGCTGAATAATAGAGATTTTTTACTGTGGGATGGCAAAACCACAGTTATTGTTTACTGGAGTATACCACACTTTTTTAAATAGAGATATCTGCGGCTGAACAGTGAGCGACACACTCAAACTGCTTTTTTTTTAGATACCAAAGGCCCAAAACGGGATAGTACAGCGATTTGACCCGTGGAACTGCGAAACCACACTGGGATGTCGGGCCTTCACAAGACTATTTTCAACAGATATATTTTTGTGTCACAACAATCAGGAGACACTGCTGTTTTTCTTTACGGAAAAAACTACCAAAAGCTGAATAATAGAGATTTTTTACCGTGGGATTGCAAACCACAGTTATTGTTTACTGGGGTATACCACACTTTTTTAAATAGAGATATTTGCGGCTGAACAGTGAGCGACACTCTCAAACTGCTTGTTTTTTAGATACTAAAGGCCCAAAACTGGATAGTACAGCGATTTGACCCGTGGAACTGCGAAACCACACTGGGATGTCGGGCCTACACAAGACTATTTTCAACAGATATATTTTTGTGTCACAACAATCAGGAGACACTGCTGTTTTTCTTTACGGAAAAAACTACCAAAAGCTGAATAATAGAGATTTTTTACCATGGGATGGCAAAACCACAGTTATTGTTTACTGGGGTATACCACACTTTTTTAAATAGAGATATTTGCGGCTGAACAGTGAGCGACACACTCAAACTGCTTTTTTTTAAGATACCAAAGGCCCAAAACTGGATAGTACAGCGATTTGACCCGTGGAACTGCGAAACCACACTGGGATGTTGGGCCTACACAAGACTATTTTCAACAGATATATTTTTGTGTCACAACAGTCAGGAGACACTACTGTTTTTCTTTACGGAAAAAACTACCAAAAGCTGA
Organism: Phyllobates terribilis; assembly: GCF_046119375.1. Lineage (NCBI taxonomy): Eukaryota > Metazoa > Chordata > Amphibia > Anura > Dendrobatidae > Phyllobates > Phyllobates terribilis. Next base: position 248,201,333 of record NW_027362769.1, on the reverse strand, counting down.
ATAATAGAGATTTTTTACCGTGGGATGTCAAAACCACAGTTATTGTTTACTGGGATATACCACACTTTTTTAAATAGAGATATTTGCGGCTGAACAGTGAGCGACACACTCCAACTGCATTTTTTTTAGATATCAAAGGCCCAAAACTGGATTGTATAGCGATTTGACCCTTGGAACTGCGAAACCACACTGGGATGTCGGGCCTACACAAGACTATTTTCAACAGATATATTTTTGTGTCACAACAGTCAGGAGACACTACTGTTTTTCTTTACGGAAAAAACTACCAAAAGCTGAATAATAGAGATTTTTTACCATGGGATGGCAAAACCACAGTTATTGTTTACTGGGGTATTCCACACTTTTTTAAATAGAGATATTTGCGGCTGAACAGTGAGCGACACACTCAAACTGCTTTTTTTTTAGATACCAAAGGCCCAAAACTGGATAGTAAAGCGATTTGACCCGTGGAACTGCGAAACCACGCTGGGATGTTGGGCCTACACAAGGCTATTTTCAACAGATATATTTTTGTGTCACAACAGTCAGGAGACACTACTGTTTTTCTTTACGGAAAAAACTACCAAAAGCTGAATAATAGTGATTTTTTACCGTGGGATGGCAAAACCACAGTTATTGTTTACTGGGTTATACCACAGTTTTTTAAATAGAGATATTTGCGGCTGAACAGTGAGCGACACACTCAAACTGCGTTTTTTTTAGATACCAAAGGCCCAAAACTGGATAGTACAGCGATTTGACCCGTGGAACTGCGAAACCACACTGTGATGTCGGGCCTACACAAGACTATTTTCAACAGATATATTTTTGTGTCACAACAGTCAGGAGACACTACTGTTTTTCTTTACGGAAAAAACTACCAAAAGCTGAATAATAGAGATTTTTTACCGTGGGATGGCAAAACCACAGTTATTGTTTACTGGGGTATACCACACTTTTTTAAATAGAGATATTTGCGGCTGAACAGTGAGCGACACACTCAAACTGCTTTTTTTTTAGATACCAAAGGCCTAAAACAGGATAGTACAGCAATTTGACCCGTGGAACTGCGAAACCACCCTGGGATGTCGGGCTTACACAAGACTATTTTCAACAGATATATTTTTGTGTCACAACAGTCAGGAGACACTACTGTTTTTCTTTACGGAAAAAACTACCAAAAGCTGAATAATAGAGATTTTTTACCATGGGATGGCAAAACCACAGTTATTGTTTACTGGGGTATACCACACTTTTTTAAATAGAGATATTTGCGGCAGAACAGTGAGCGACACACTCAAACTGCTTTTTTTTAAGATACCAAAGGCCCAAAACTGGATAGTACAGCGATTTGACCCGTGGAACTGCGAAACCACACTGGGATATCGGGCCTACACAAGACTATTTTCAACAGATATATTTTTGTGTCACAACAGTCAGGAGACACTACTGTTTTTCTTTACGGAAAAAACTACCAAAAGCTGAATAATAGAGATTTTTTACCGTGGGATGTCAAAACCACAGTTATTGTTTACTGGGATATACCACACTTTTTTAAATAGAGATATTTGCGGCTGAACAGTGAGCGACACACTCCAACTGCATTTTTTTTAGATATCAAAGGCCCAAAACTGGATTGTATAGCGATTTGACCCTTGGAACTGCGAAACCACACTGGGATGTCGGGCCTACACAAGACTATTTTCAACAGATATATTTTTGTGTCACAACAGTCAGGAGACACTACTGTTTTTCTTTACGGAAAAAACTACCAAAAGCTGAATAATAGAGATTTTTTACCATGGGATGGCAAAACCACAGTTATTGTTTACTGGGGTATTCCACACTTTTTTAAATAGAGATATTTGCGGCTGAACAGTGAGCGACACACTCAAACTGCTTTTTTTTTAGATACCAAAGGCCCAAAACTGGATAGTAAAGCGATTTGACCCGTGGAACTGCGAAACCACGCTGGGATGTTGGGCCTACACAAGGCTATTTTCAACAGATATATTTTTGTGTCACAACAGTCAGGAGACACTACTGTTTTTCTTTACGGAAAAAACTACCAAAAGCTGAATAATAGTGATTTTTTACCGTGGGATGGCAAAACCACAGTTATTGTTTACTGGGTTATACCACAGTTTTTTAAATAGAGATATTTGCGGCTGAACAGTGAGCGACACACTCAAACTGCGTTTTTTTTAGATACCAAAGGCCCAAAACTGGATAGTACAGCGATTTGACCCGTGGAACTGCGAAACCACACTGTGATGTCGGGCCTACACAAGACTATTTTCAACAGATATATTTTTGTGTCACAACAGTCAGGAGACACTACTGTTTTTCTTTACGGAAAAAACTACCAAAAGCTGAATAATAGAGATTTTTTACCATGGGATGGCAAAACCACAGTTATTGTTTACTGGGGTATACCACACTTTTTTAAATAGAGATATTTGCGGCAGAACAGTGAGCGACACACTCAAACTGCTTTTTTTTAAGATACCAAAGGCCCAAAACTGGATAGTACAGCGATTTGACCCGTGGAACTGCGAAACCACACTGGGATGTCGGGCCTACACAAGACTATTTTCAACAGATATATTTTTGTGTCACAACAGTCAGGAGACACTACTGTTTTTCTTTACGGAAAAAACTACCAAAAGCTGAATAATAGAGCCCAAAATGTCCCAAAATGGATAATACAGAGGTTTGAACCGTGGAAGTGAAAAACAACACTTCTGTTTCTCTAGCCTACACCAGACTATTTTCAACAGTTATATTTGTGTCTGAAAAATCAGAGACACGCTTTTTTTTTTGGGGGGGGGACACACCAAAAGGTTAATGAGATGGGTATTTGTACAGTGTGAATGAGGATTTAGATGAAAAAAAAAGGATTTTTCCTGGCCCCCGACACCTGGTGCCAAGTCCAGCAATTTCAGCAACAGGAGCACACAGGACTGTAATGCAGCGTTTGCTGGTATAACCACTGTGTCTCCTATACAGCCTGCCTGCCTGGTATCTGGGATGGATATTAGTCCTGAAAAGGACTGTTTGTTTGTTCTGGCAGCCTTTACAGACCCTACACTAACTATTTCGCAGTTTATATCTCCCCCTAAATCAGCAGCGCTGTCCCTACACTGTCTAATCCGGAGCGACTGTGTCCAAGATGGCGGCGCCCCGTTTTAAATACTCGAGGTGACGCTGTGCGGCCAGCCAATCACTGTAATGCCCACAACGAACATGGCTGCAGCATTATTGTGACTGGCTGGCAATCCCTGCATGTTCATTGGCTCTGTAAAGAGCGCTAAACATGCAGGGCGGAGACCCGAGCTCCCGCCCGAGTAACCCGGAAATGCTCGGTGCTTGCCGAACATCCCGAGTAGCGTGATGCTCGGGCGAGTACCGAGCAGTGTCGAGCATGTTCGCTCAACACTACTAGTAATGAACATCAGGCAACAACGGGCATTATGGTCATGGGGTGTATCAAAATTATTCAATTAAAACAATTCATTATTATTAATTATACAATTAAAACAAGTACTCAAAAATTAAAAATAAACCTTTTATAATAAAGATGAAAAAATATATGGCCACGTGCCTTTACAGGATAGGATGGGATCCAAATAAAAATCTAGTAATAATCAAGTTTCAAAAGCAAACACCTGAAAGTGGCCACTGTATTTACCTGTTTGTTATTAGACTATTAAAGCACTGAAGTGCGATGAAAAAAATATTTTAACACTTTAAGGACGGAACCAATTATGTCCTTAATGAACAGGCCAATTTTACAATTCTGACCAATGTCACATTTTGAGGTTAAAATGCTGGGACGCTTTAACAGATCCCCTGATTCTGAGAATGTGTTTTTTCGACATATTATACTTCATGATAGTGGAAAAATGTATTCGATATGACTTGCATTTACTTGTGAAAAAAATGGAAATTTAGAGAAAATATTGAAAATTTTGCAATTTTCTAATTTTGAATTTTCATGCCCTTAAATCAGAGAGATATGTCACACAAAAAGGTAATAAATAACATTTTCTACATGTCTACTTTATATCAGCACAATTTTTGACACATTTTTTTTTTGCTAGGAAGTTATAAGGGTAAAAAGTAGACCAGCGATGTCTTATTTTTCCAAAAAAATTTACAAAACCATTTTTTTACGGACCACATCACATTTGAAGTGACATTGAGGGGTCTATATGACACGAAATACCCAAAAGTAACACCATTGTAAAAACTACACCCCTCGAGGTGCTTAAAGCCACATTCAAGAAGTTTATTAACCCTCCACGTGTTCACAGGAACTGAAGCAACATGGAAGGAAAAAATTAACTTTTAACTTTTTTTCAGAAAATGTTTACTTCAGACCCAATTTTTTTATTTTAACAAGGGTATCAAGAGAAAATGGACCACAAAATTTGCTGTGCAAATTTTCCTGAGCCCGCGGTTACCCCGCCGATACCCCATATTTGGGGAAAAACCACTGTTTGGGCACATGGCAGGACTCAGAAGGGAAAGAGCACCATTTAACTTTTTGAATGAAAAAGTTGCTTAAATAATTAGCGGATGCCATGTCGCGTTTTGGGAGCCCCTGATGTGCCTAAACCGCAGACACACCCCACAAGTAACCCCATTTTTGAAACTAGACCCCTCAGCAAACTTATATAGATGTGTGGTGAGTACCTTGAACTGCCAGGTGCTTCACAGAAATTTATAACTAGTGTTGAGTCACCCCCGTGGTGTTCGAGTTCGGTTCGGTTCGTAGAACACCCTTGTGTTCGCCGAACTGTTCGTCGAACTGTTCGTCGAACACCTTCGAACACCATTAAAACCACTGGCAGGCAAACAGAAACACATAGAAACACATAGAAAACACCTTCAAAGGTGTCCAAAAGCTGACAAACTGCTCAGAAGACATAACTAACACATGGAAAAGTGACAAGTACATATAGTCATGCGAAAAGAAAAGAGGTGGAGGAGTAAAAGGAGGGGGAGACACAGATATAGACATGTCATGCCATTCTAAAATCCAAAAAGTGAGAAGCCGACACGGACAGTCCGTTCCTGCCCGAGCCACCTTCGTGTTACCGGGTTTGTGCCAGAGCTGCGGTGGACCCTGACGGCCAGCCCCCCTCTCCCAATACTGGTGCCTGTCCGCTGGTGGGTCGAGCGAGCCCCCCTGTGGTGGAGGCAGCTCTAAGCTTTTTAATTTAAATTGTCTCTCTAATTTGAATGAATACACTTTAAATCCTTTTACAAGGATCTATTGGAGGGCAAGTCTCATGCCAGCAGCCGCGTAATTCCAGCTCCAGTAGCGTCCACTAAAGCTGCTGCAGTTAAAAAGCTTTTATAAAGATCGAGCTCGGCTGTCCACCGCAAGGCGTCCTACCGCCAGTCCCAGCCCCTATGCCTTGGGGTGCCTCCCGATGCTCTTCACTGAGTATCCCGGGGTCCCGAAGCATTTCCTTTGAAAAAATTAAGTGTCCAAACTACAGGTGGTGTAGCTTGCTTAACAGCTGGGATAATCCACTGACTAGCAGACACTGCTACTAGGCACAAAGTATTTCCTGGGCTAGATGCTGTTAAAAATTTGTAATTAGATACTCTCGTTGGATGCTGAGAAAGCATTCCATATTATTCTCTTAAAAAGCTTGGGGTAGGGGTCTAGGGGACCCATTTATAGCCCAAATCACGGCCCTGTATCGCAATACGTCACCTAGGCTGAAGATAAATGGAACTGTAGCACCCCGAGGGCTCGGTTGCTACAGAGGTATTGCACCTCACCCAGAGGTGTCATATCTCACTCTCAGGTAAGGATGGAGTGTGGATCATGACCCCGACACCTGCATGCATTACACCACATTGCCGTGGGGCAGGGCGACCAATATGCCCCTGAGATGGGCACGACAGTTCCTGTCCCTGGCTGGAGAGGGGGGAGGAAACACAAAGGAAGGGGAGCCCTGTAGTGCAGGAGCAGGGAGGAAGCAGTTCCTGGGTGCATTGAGAAGGGAGTATAAAAGGTGGGCACCATCTTAGTTCAGTGCAGAGAAGTCTGAGCAGAAGTGACAGGGAGCAGGGGCTCTGCATGAGCTCTGCTCCGGAGGCGGGCCTAGTAACAGAGGCCCAGGCCTGGAAGAGGGAGAAGGAAGGAAGAGGAGTGGAGAAGGCTCCAGGAACGAGGAACGACGGGATCCCAGGGGTGCGGACGGGCGAGTCGCCACCGCACGCCCGAATCCACCTGCGTTGAGGGGTCAGGCCAAAGGGGGAGACCGGTCCCCAAAACTAGTGGAGGCAGGAAACGACCCTCAGCTAGAAACCGGAGGCTGTGACATTTTATGTGGTGCAGCCCCTCGCTACACCCGCTAGGAAGGCACCACATAGGGTCAGGGAAACTGGCGCCAAGTTTACCAAGAGGAGGCCCGAGGCAGCCGGACAGAAGTAAGAAAGGCCAGACAAAGGACACACAAACGGGGTCCTGTGAAGCGCTCCAAAGTTATCTGGGAGTTGTCTGAGCCCCTCACCTGGTGAGCACAGTACGACATGGGCAGCCGTTACCTGCAGAAGTGGTCTGCATAATAAGTAAAGGCCCTGGACTGCATCACTGACTCCGTGTCATTACTGCTGCTGCCCTGCACCATCACCCCCATCCTCCGCATACACTGCCCTGAGGCTATACTCCTCCCGTGGGGAGTTATACTACGCTCTGCTGCACCCACAACACCAGCCTCAGCAGTCTGCCCTGCAGCGGTGGTTCACTCTGACAGCAATCCACGGGTGGCGTAGTCGGACATTTAAACATAAAAACCACATAAATAGTTCTGCCACTGGTTTGACTGCCCTGAGACACGGAACCGGGTCGCCGCCACGGAGACTACAACCACCAGCATCCACCAAAAAGGGTCCGGCTCCGGGTGTCCCAAGGCCCACGGGGCGCGTCAGAACATTTTCATCACCTTTCATAATCACCAATGGGACAAGGCAGGGATGTCCTCTGTCCCCTCTCTTATACATCCTAGTGACGGAGCACCTGCTCTCATCAATTCGCCCTAACCCCAATATTAGGTGGATTGAGGTGGGAGGCACCGAGTACAAGTGCTCTCTAATTGCTGATGATGTCCTAGTATATATCACTCAATCACATATATCCATCCCTGCTGTTATGGCTGAAATAGATCACTTTGTTACATGGTCAAATTTTAAAATCAATGCAGCGAAGTCTGAGGCCCTCGATGTCTCCCTCCCCAAATCCATACAGGATTCCATCCAGTCCAACTTTCCCTTTGCCTGGCCCTCACAGGGTATCAAATACTTAGGAATTCTTATTCATAGAGACCTCTCCCCTCTATGTTATCTTAATTTTGGGCCCTTTATTGAACAACTCCATACAGACCACTGTTGGCAAGTTAGAACTGTAAGATTCACTACGTGAACCACTGGTGTTTTGTGGAAAAGCACATGTACACTGTGTTCCAAATTATTATGCAAAAAGTGTTTAGGAGTGATAAGGGAAGAATTTGTTTGTTAGTCAGTTAAACTCATTGATGGTGATGTGTGTCAGGGCTCTTTATATCACTGTAAGCAATTGCAGATTCCTGTGCTAATTGTAGCATCAGCATCTCTGCCCCTTGCTAGGCAGAGACGCCGTCCCTTTAACCTTCCCTCTCCTGGCGCGGCGTCCTCTAGCGCTTCTGTCCCCGCTGCTTCCGGCACGCGCTTCTTCCCCGGCTGTGCGCATAGGGCGCGCGCGCACTCCCCCTCTCTTAAAGGGACCGCGCACGCCATCCTAAGGAGTCTCCGGCGAATTGCCGGAGGACCTCCCATATATAAGGCACCTCCTCCAAAATGGAGGTGCCCGAGCAAAGTTGTTTGCACTGTGTCTGATCTGTGCTTCAGCCCTCAGGTCCCACTGCTAGCCTGACTTCTCGTCCTGCCTGCCCGTTACCTGCCAGCCTGCTCACCTGGAGTGCTCACCTGTTACCTGCCGGTTACCTGCCTTGGCTATCTGTCCGCTCACCTGGGAGCATCCGCCTGCCTTGTCTGTCAGACCGCTCACCTGGGAGCGCCCACCAGTTACCTGCCTCGTCTGTCAGCCCGCTCACCTGGTAGCGCCCACCAGTTACCTGCCAGTTACCTACCTCGTCTGTCTGCCTGCTCACCTGGGAGCACCTGCCTGTTTCCTGCCAGCCAGCCTGGAGACCCTGCCGTCACTTGCTGTGACCACCTTCCTGGTAAACCAAAAGACTGCTACTTGCCCTGCTTTCTCGAACTGTGACCACTTGTCTGCTACCAGAGACTTCCGCCTGATTGCCGTGTCCATCCGCCATACCAGTCAGTCCCAGTCATCTGACCCGTGGGAGCCACCTGCTCTCTTACAAGGTCGTCCCCAGAGTAGCACCTAGTCCCTCAGCCCGGATCCTCCCTGGTCACGGTGTCGTTTGCTGCCGTACGACCAGGGTCGGTTCGGGTGGATACTTAGTCACGCCCCTCTGGGTCCCTCCTTGCACCTCGGCACAGAGGTTCCACCACCCGGACCCGTAACACTAATTAGTTTGGCAGGTGTGTCCAATGAAAGACAAGACTACTTAAGAAGGCTGTCCCACATTATTAAGCAGCCTACATTTTCTGCCAAAATGGGAAAGAAAAAGGATGTGTCGGCTGCTGAGAAGCAACAAATTGTGGAGTGTTTAGGTCAAGACATGACTACAATCAACATTGCCAAGACACTTCACCCTGATCATCGCACAATCAAGAAGTATGTAGCTGATTCACAGTACACACATGTGCGTGCTGATAAGGTCAAATTGAGGACTCTTTCCTACAGGCAATTATGTCAGGTTAAAAGAGCAGTGGCAAAAAAGTCTTGTCATAGCAGCAGACAAGTTTTTGAAGCTGCTGGTGCCTCCAACGTCCCCCGAACAACAGATGTTTGAAGCTGTGCGTAAGCCATTCTGTCGACCTCCTCTATCCACTGCACACAAGCAGAAATGGCTCCAGTGGGCCAAACAATACATGAAGACTGACCTCAAAACTGTTTTGTTCACGGATGAGTGCCGTGCAATGCTCGATGGTCCAGATGGATGGAGTGGAGGATGGCTGGTTGATGGACACCCCACGCAAACACGGCTACAGCGCCAACAAGGAGGAGGTGGAGTAATGTTTGGGGCTGGAATCAAGGGGAGAGAGATTGTCGGCCCCTTTAGGATCCCTGAAGGGGTAAAGATGAACTCCATAATGTATGTGGAGTTTCTCAACAGCACTTGCTGCCATGGTTCCAGAAGAAGAACCATGTATTCCACAGCAAGATCATTTTCATGTATGATAATGCACCGTCTCATACTGCACATAACACATCTGCATCTCTGGCTGATATGGGCATAAAAGGTGACAAACTTATGGTGTGACCCCAATGCTCCCCTGACCTCAACCCCATTCAGACCCTCTGGAGCATCATCAAAAGGAGTGTCTGTGATGGCGGGAGGCAGTTCACATCTAAGCAACAGCTCTGGGAGGGTATTCTGTCCTCATGCAAAACAATTGAAGCAGAAACCAGCCAAAACCTGACAAATTCAATGGACGAGAGAGTTCAGAAGCTCCTTTCGAACAAGGGGTCCTATGTGCAAATGTAACATCACCTAGAATAAAGTTTTGAGTTGAAAACTGTTTGATTTCAATTTCTAATAACCTGCTAATGCGTATAATTTCAAAAATGACCATTTTTTTGTTCTTTATTAAAATGAAAAGGTTGATCGAAGAGTGTGGGGGATCTAAGAGTGTGGCAACCCAGTAGTCAGGATTACTTCGAATTCTGACAATCTGAGGGTCATATTGCAGGTAGTGCAGCAAGAAGGCACTCATGTGTCTTGCGCATCTAGGAGCCCCAAAAATATTTTCCGGGCTAGATGCAGCTAAAAATTATTATTTATTTGAAAGCTGGTGGAGCTTAGTATAGATGGCCTAATAGAATCAGTACTGCACACTGCTACAAAGCCCAAATAATTTTCCAGCCAAGATACAGATAAACATGATTAGTAATTTTAAATCTGGTGGAGCTTAGTATAGATGGCCTAATAGAATCAGTACTGCACACTGCTACAAAACCCAAATAATTTTAAAGCCAAGATACAGATAAACATGATTATTAATTTTAAATCTGGTGGAGCTTAGTATAGATGGCCTAATAGAATCATTACTGCATACTGCTACAAAGCCCAAATAATTTTCCAGTCAAGATACTGATAAACATGATTATTATTTTTAAATCTGGTGGAGCTTAGTATAGATGGCCTAATAGGATCATTACTGCACACTGCTACAAAGCCCAAATTATTTTCCAGCCAAGATACAGATAAACATGATTCGTAATTTGAAAGCTTAAAACGGTTGGTGAGGTGATTTTAACCAATCATCAAGCTTTTACTCTCCCCAGGATGACACAGGGGTAGAAAAGTCGTTTCGGATCCATGATTTGCTCATCTTTATGAACGTGAGTCTGTCTACATTATCAGTGGAGAGCCGCGTGCGCTTATCTGTCAGCACACCACCAGCAGCGCTGAACACACGTTCAGACAGAACGCTGGCTGCGGGGCATGACAAAATCTCCAAGGCGTAAGTGGCGAGCTCCGGCCATTTATCCAGATTGGAAGCGAAAAGAGAGCAAGGGTCCAGTGACACAGTCATGGCTTCAATGTTTACTTGGAGAAACTCCTGTACCATCGTCTCTAGGCGTTGACCATGTGTCAGACTTCTTGTCTCCTGTGGCCTTGCAAAGGATGGGCTAAAAAAGTGGTGAAATGATTCCGCAAAATTGATGTTACCAGCAGATACTGTGTTTCTGTTACGGTTTGAGTGCTGAACCCTCGACTGTCCCATGGTTGGCAAGTTGGAACTGTGAGATTCACTACGTGCACCACTGGTGTTTTGTGGAAAAGCACATGTAAGATTCTGCAACAGTCTCTGCTGATACTCCTGCATGCGTGCATCCCTTTCTATGGCAGGAATAATTTCTGCAAATTTACTTTTGTACCGGGGATCTAACAGTGTGGCAACCCAGTAGTCACGATTATTTCTAATTCTCACAATTCGAGGGTCATGTTGCAGGTAGTACAGCAAGAAGGCACTCAAGTGTCTTGCGCATGCAGGAGCACCAAGTCCCTGTTGTGTTGGTGGCGAGGTAACAATCATGCTTCCTTCCTGCGTCCTCTCCCCCCAACCTCGCACAACAGAAATGTGATCACGGTCTCCCTCATCTGATGAGTCTTCCATCAGTTCGTCCTCCACTTCTTCCTGGGCTCCTGCACCTTCCTCACTAGTTTGGCTGCTACCATGCGCCCTGGTAAAACCATATCCCCCACCCTCACATGCCTGCTGCCTTGGTGCTGCCGGCCATCTGGACCTTGCAGATGTTAGCCCTTCCGCATACAACTCCTCCTCCTCTACTTCCTCCAACTCCTCTTGTGCCACCACCTGACTCCGAATTCTGTTTAACACGTGCTCAAGCATGTAAATCACTGGAATAGTCATGCTGATAATGGCATTGTCAGCACTAAACATCTTCGTCGCCATTTCAAAACTGTGCAGAAGGGTGCATAGGTCCCTGATCTGGGACCACTCCTCCAGCGTGATTTGCCCCACCTCTGGATTCCGTTGGCCCAGGCTATACGTCAGAACGTATTGCACCAGGGCTTGTCGGTGCTGCCATGGTCGCTGCAACATGTGCAGAGTTTAATTCCACCGGGGAGGCACATCGCATTTTAGCCGGTGAAGTGGCAGGCCCAACGACTTCTGTAGAGATGTAAGTCGCTGAGCTGTGGGATGCGAATGGCGAAAGTGAGCACACAGCGACCGTGCCCTCTGCAAAAGGCCATCTAGTCCGGGATAGTGGGCTAAAAATTGCTGGACAACAAGGTTCAACACGTGAGCCATACAAGGCACGTGTGCGACATTGCCCCAGCGAAGGGCCGCACCCAGGTTTGCAGCATTGTCGCACACGGCCTTCCCTGGATTCAGGTCCAGTGGAGACAACCATTCATGAAATTGGTTCTCCAGAGCTGACCACAACTCCTCAGCTGTGTGACTCACATTTCCCAGACATTTCAAAGTAAAAACCGCCTGATGACGTTGAGCCCTACTGCCAGCATAGTAAGGACGTGTGCAGGAACCCTTCTGTGCAGTTAGAAAGCTTGTGGCATGACCAGACAGGCTTTGGGTGCAGGTGGAGGACCGAGAGGAGGTTGAGGAGGCAGAAGCAGTGGAGGAACTTTGAGATAAAGAGGGTTGACGCACAACTCGTGGGGATGGCAAGACTTGGACAGCAGCCCCTTGTCCTGCTGTCACCATAGTTACCCAGAGCCCAGTCAGCGACATGTAACGCCCCTGTCCATGCCTACTTGTCCAAGTGTCTGTGGTGAAATGCACCCTGTCACACACAGAGTTTCTCAAAGAAGCTGTGATGTTGTGTGCGACATGCTGGTGGAGAGCAGGCACAACTTTCTTTGAGAAGTAGTGCCGACTGGGCATCTGGTACTGGGGCACTGCGACGGACATAAGGTCTCGAAAATCCTCTGTGTCCACCAGGCGGAAAGGCAGCATTTCTGTAGCCAAGAGCTTGCAGATGGTGAAATTCAACCTTTTAGCTTTCTCATGGCTAGGAGGAAATGGTCTTTTACTTGTCCACATCTGAGGGACCGAGGGCTGGCTGTTGTGCTTAGACGGGGTTAAGAATGGTGTCACCGGCAAACTGCCGGTCTGTGAGGAAGATGCAGGCGGACATGTTAGGTTGCCTTGATCCAAAGGTGGTGCTATCGATGTCGGACAGCACTCAACACCAGCTGGTGTTACCACCTCCAAAGAAAATGATTACCTGCCAATCACGCTGGCTGTTGCGGGTAAAGAGGTGGCAGGTCTGCGTCCCAAAACAGGTGTGACTGCTGTCCCCCCAGTCACAGAGGATGAAGAGGCCACGGATGCACAGATGAAGCAGACGGTGGTTGGCCCGGCCGGCTAGGCCGCATTGTAGCACAGTGAGCTACCCACTGCAACTTATGCTTCATGTCGATGTGCCGGTTCATGCATGAAGTACTCAAACTATGTATTTTTTGGCCTCTACTTAGCTTTTGCTGACAAATGTTACAGATAACACGAGTTGGGTCATCTTTATCGATCTGAAAAAATGCCCAGGCTATGCAAGGCTTAGCACCCATGCGACCTGAAGAGCCACCACGGCTTGTGGTCAGAGGCAGAGTTGTGTTTGAGGATGCAGTTGTTGACGTGCTTCCAGTACTACGTCTGTGTCCAGGAAGGTGCAACCTGACCTCGTCGTCACTAGCATCCTCCTCCACCTCCTGTGCTGACCTCATCTCTTTGCTGACTGTGGGTTGACAGTAAGTGGGATCTCCAACCTCATCATCATCACCCTGTGTGTTATCACACCCGTCGTCCTCAGAGCCAACCTGTTCCTGCCCTGACAAAAAGCTAAAGTTGTCGCTCCAATCAGGTATTTGAGTCCCATCATCATCTTCCTCATTGTCTCCACCAACAGGAGTTACAGTTTGGAAATGAGGGTCTACATTATGGTCAGAACCTTCTGCGTCTGGTCCTGGATCCAACTCATAAAGATTCTGGGCATCAGTGCAGATCATTTCCTCGTCTGGATTCACAGAAGCTCTGCAGCAGACCTCTGATTCCCAGGCTATAGTATGAGTAAACAGCTCTGCAGACTCAACCATCAGTTCTACCCCATACTCAGATGTGCAGCTGGAGATTTGGGAGCTGTGAGGAAGCAAGTGCGATTGGGGTGACACCTCTGAGGACTGGAGTATTTGAGATGTTGAAGTTGAGGTGGAGGAGAGCCCACTTAAAGGAGCGCTTGATATCCGTTGAAGCACCTGCTGTTTTTGTGCCTCATCTGGAATTTGTAGCGATTGGCGTGGCGGTAAGAAAGGGATCTTATCGCATTGTCCGCTAAAAGAAGTAGACATTTTAGTTTGGCTGGAAGATGGTCTTTCTTCTGCAGATGTTACTGTTGCTTTAACAGCTACCCACGGACACAACCTTTTTTCCCGTTCAGAAGACGCCTATTCCCCTTTCCACCAGCAGTAGGCCTTTTTCCACTCATTTTGGTGGTTAACTAATTCACAACTCTGGAGTTGTTGGCACAAAAAAACAATGGATGTGAACTGAGCAGAGCTGAGTGGCCAAACTGTGGTATTAGGCTAAAAGCATTAGCTGGGTTAGATGCAGGTAAAAATGATATTGAATTTGCAACCTGATGGAGGTCAGTATAGATGGACTAATAGATCAAGTCCCATACACTGCTAGAAGCCGAAATATTTTTTCAGAGCTAGATGCAGAAAAAAATTGTAGTCAATTTTCAACCTGATGGAGGTCAGTATAGATGGACTAATAGACCAAATCCCACATACTGCTAGAAGCCCAAATATTTTTTCAGAGCAAGAAGCAGAAAAAAATTATATTCAATTTGCAACCTGATGGAGGTCAGTATAGATGGACTAATAGACCAAGTCCCACACACTGCTAGAAGCCCAAATATTTTTTCAGAGCTAGATGCAGAAAAAAATTATATTCAATATGCAACCTGATGGAGGTCAGTATAGATGGACTAATAGAACAAGTCCCACACACTGCTAGAAACCCAAATATTTTTTTCAGAGCTAGATGCAGAAAAAAATTATATTCAATTTGCAACCTGATGTAGGTCAGTATAGATGGACTAATAGACCAAGTTCCACACACTGCTAGAAGCCAAAATATTTTTTCAGAGCTAGGTGCAGAAAAAAATTATATTTAATATGCAACCTGATGGAGGTCAGTATAGATGGACTAATAGAACAAGTCCCACACATTGCTAGAAGCCCAAATATTTTTTCAGAGATAGATGCAGAAAAAAATTATATTCAAATTGCAACCTGATGGAGGTCTGTATAGATGGACTAATAGAACAAATCCCACACACTGCTAGAAGCCCAAATATTTTTTCAGAGCTAGATGCAGAAAAAATTATATTCAATTTGCAACCTGTTGGAGGTCAGTATAGATGGACTAATAGAACAAGTCCCACACACTGCTAGAAGCCCAAATATTTTTTCAGAGCTAGATGCTGAAAAAAATTATATTCAATTTGCAACCTGATGGAGGTCAGTATAGATGGACTAATAGAACAAGTCAGACACACTGCTAGAAGCCCAAATATTTTTTCAGAGCTAGATGCAGAAAAAAATTATATTCAATTTGCAACCTGGTGGAGGTTAGTATAGATGGACTAATAGAATGATGCTATGCCCAAAAGGTTTTACTTCACTAGGTGCAGTAAAAAAAATGGTATTCTATATACAGGTGGTGTAGCTTGCAACACAGATAGGCTACTCCACTGACTAACACACTCTGCAATAGGCCAAAAAGGATTAGCTTTGCTAGATTTAGCCAAATGCTGTGAAAAAAACTTGCACAGCACTGGCACAGACCTGCCTGGCAAAAACTGATAGGAACTGATGTAACTTAGTCCTGAAAAGGACTGCAATTACAATTAGTCTTTACTGCCAACCTATCTATTTAAGAGCACAGACATGCCTGATAAAAGTCGCAGTAAATGCTGTAACCTAGTCCTTAAAAGGACTGCAATCACAACGCTTCCCTACTCCCAAGCTATCTGTAGATTTGTGCGAAAATTGGCTTGAAATTAACAAGGTATAGCGCACACAGCAACAGCGGTGCCGTCTAACACACAGCTGCAGCAGTGAGAAAATGGTGGCGATGGGGAAAATGGCTGGGTCTTATAGGGCAAGGACATGTGACATGCACTGCCAATGACACATGCCCTTTCTTGTGTGAAAAAAAGCAGTTTGCTCCGTGTGTGCGCTGCTAATAGGCTGACAGATTGCAACTCCCCACTGTAAATGCGCGAAAGAGAAAAAAAAATGAAGATCTTCATTATTCCTGCAGAGATCCATCCCCTGCCCCTCCCCCCGCCCCACTGTACACTCAAACTGCGTATTAACATTTATTTTCAGCATTACTGAGAAAAAATCCAGTTATGATTTTGGTGCACGAACAGTTATCGAACAAAACCTCGAACAGACAAATTTTTTGCAAATCGTTCGTGTTCGCCGAACGGCTTGAACACCACCCAAAACAGCTCGAATTTGAGATTGGCGAACAGTTCGAGTCGAACACCGCTCATCTCTATTTATAACGTAGAGCCATGAAATTAGGAAATCATACTTTTTTCCACAAAAATGTATTTTAGCCCCAATTTTTTTTATTTTCTCAAGGGTAACAGGAGAAAATGTACCCCAAAATTTGTTGTGCAAATGCTCCTGAGTGCGGACATACCCTATATGTCGGGTAAAACTATTGTTTGGGTGCACAGCAGGGCTTGGAAAAGGAAGGAGTGACATTTGGAATGCAGACTTTGATGGATTGGTTTGCGGGTGTCATGTCGCGTTTGGTGAGCCCCTGATGTGCCTAAACAGTGGAAAACCCTGACCAGTTACCCCATTTTTTAAACTAGACCCCTCAAGGTTTTTATCAAGTGGTATAGTGAGCATTTTTAAACCACAGGTACTACACAGAATTTAATAACATTAGATCGTCATATTGAAAATTTTCATTTTTTTCTCGAAAATTTAGTTTTAGCACCAAATTTGTAATTTTTATGATAGATAATAGAAGAAAACTGACCCCATAATTTGTTATGCTATTTCTCCCGAATGCGATGATGCCCCATATATCATCAGAAATTATTGTTAGGCCACACGTCAGGGCTCAGAAGGAAGGAGCACTATTTGGCTTTTGGAGCATAGATTTTGGTAGAATAGTTTGTGGGCGACATTTGCAAAAAAGTGGAAGAACAGCAGAAAAAAAGCAAAAGTTATCCCATTGTAAAAAACTGGCCGGGGTTGATACTTCAGGGTGTCAGCTGTTATATACAGCCGACACACGTGGGAATCGCAGCCGCCGGGCGGCGCTATTCACTTATGCCTTGGCGACACATTTTCACGGCGCTGAGGTATAAGTACCCTTAATGACCGCAGTAAAAATGCATTACAGCAGTCGTTAAGGGGTTAAATAACTTACATGCTTTTTTAGGTAAACAGTTCTGCTTAAATTTCAGGATTATAGAGATTTCACATTCACCTCCAAGCCTGTATTCACCTTCCTGACAAGGCCAAATTTTACAATTCTGGGGTAATAACTAGTGTTGAGCCACCCCCGTAGTGTTCGTGTTCGGTTCGGTTCGTCGAAAACCGGCATGTTCACCAAATGGTTCGTCGAACGGTTCATCGAGCGGTTAAATCAATGGCAGGCAAACAAAAACACAGAGAAACACACAGAAAACAACTAGAAAACACCTTCAAAGGTGTCCAAAAGCTGACTAACTGCTCAGAAGACACAATTAACACATGGAAAAGTGACAAGTACATATAGTCATGCAAAAAGAAAAGAGGTGGAGGAGAAAAAGGAGGAGGAGACACAGATATAAGCATGTCATGCCCTTCTAAAATCAAGAAAGGCTGGAGTAAAAATCTAAAATCAGCCTACCAACACCCAGACGTCGTGACAAGAAAATTAAAAAAAGAAATATCTTTATGTAGAATGGCGGTTCCATTCAGAACACTTTCCTTACAAGACGTAGTGGTGTCCCCGTTGAGAGTCGTGCAAAAACGGAACCCAATACATTTGGACTAATCCACCATTTGTCATATCCAAGGGGCAGGTCAGTAAACGACAACATCGACGCGGAATCAAGTACAGTAGTATATACTGTACCTCCTTTGACAAGGCAATCAGGCGGGTCAAGAAGCTGGGAAGGGGCAAACTAATGGCCAAAACAGACATTGAGGGGGCGTTCCAGTTACTTACTACCTGTGCCTCCGAATAGAAAGGAGCATACTATATAGATTGCTGTTTGCCCATGGGGTGCTCCATATCCTGCTCACTATTTGAGGCATTTAGTTGCTTCCTCGAATGGGTCATCATGGACGTATCTAAGGGGCACATATTATCCATTACCTCAACGACTTCTTATGCCTGGGCTCAAAAGATTCGCCACAGTGTGAATACATGCGGTAGTCCACCTGTGAGAAGGAAAGAGCTGGAGGGAGAGCGGACACTACAGAGCCGAGGGGTTAGATGGAGAACGGAAGAAGGAAAGAGGGCGAGGGAGGTAAGTGAGTACGGTGGAAGGCCGACCTAAGCTCCCCCACTTTCCTGCTGGGCGGGGAACAGCCCTGGGAAAAAAAGTCGCTTGCGCATCACTTTCAGGTTATGGGCGCGAGTGGGCAGAGGGACTACGCTGGAGTGCGAAGCCGACATGGCCATGCCGTTCCTGCCCGTGCGACCTCAGTGTCGCCGGGTTTGTGCCAGAGCCGCGGTGGACCCTGACGGCCAGCCCCCCTCTCCCAATACTTGTGCCTGTCCGCTGGAGGGTCGAGACCCCCCGCGGTGGAGGCAGGTCTAAGCTCTGTAATTTAAATTGTCTCTGTAATTTGAATGAGTACACTTTAAATCCTTTTACAAGGATCTATTGGAGGGCAAATCTGGTGCCAGCAGCCGCGGTAATTCCAGCTCCAGTAGCGTCCACTAAAGCTGTTGCAGTTAGAAAGCTTTTATAAGGGTCGAGCTTGGCGGTCCGCCGCAAGGCGTGCTTCCGCCAGTCCCAGCCCCTTTGCCTTGGTGCGCCTCCTCGATGCTCTTGACTGAGTATCCCGGGGGCCCGAAGGGTTTCCTTTGAAAAAATTAAGTGTCCAAAGCACAGGTGGTGTAGCTTGCTTAACAGTTGGGCCACTCCGCTGACTAGCAGACACTGCTGCTAGGCCCAAAGTATTGCGATGGCTAGATGCAGTTAAAAATTTGTAATTAGATCTATAGGCGGTGTAGCTTGCAAAACTGATGGGCTACTCCGCTGACTAGCAGACACTGCTACTAGGCTCAAAGTATTGCCTGGGCTAGAGGCAGTTAAAAATTGTTATTAGATACAAAGGCGGTGTAGCTTGCTTCAGGTGGGCTACTCCGCTGACTATGAGACACTGCTACCAGCCCAAAAGGATTTCCTAAATTAGATGCAGAAAAAAATTATTAGATACACAGGAGGTGTAGCTTGCTTCAGATTGGAAACTCCGCTGACTACGAGACACTGCTACTAGCCCAAAATGATTGGCTGGGTTAGATGCAGTACAAAATTGTTATTAGATACACAGGCGATGTAGCTTCACAGCTTGGCTACTACGCTGACTAGCAGACACTGAATCTTTGGAGCAGACCTCTGACTACCAGGCTATAG
This sequence comes from Phyllobates terribilis, assembly GCF_046119375.1. Taxonomy (NCBI): domain Eukaryota; kingdom Metazoa; phylum Chordata; class Amphibia; order Anura; family Dendrobatidae; genus Phyllobates; species Phyllobates terribilis. Next base: position 248,182,021 of record NW_027362769.1, on the reverse strand, counting down.
TATGAGTAAACAGCTCTGCAGACTCAACCATCTGTGTTACCCCAAGCCATAGTGTATGTAGTTTCTTACGGTTAAAAGGGGGAGGGGAGACCCGACCCACCTGGAATTGATGATGGCAACGTCATGTAAAACACAGAAAGGGGACTCCAAAAAGAGTCTCCATTTTTTCCTAAAAATTGTGGCACAGACACCACTTAAGTGGCATCAATTGCCCCAGAGTTGCTTAAAATGGTTGGTGAGGTGATTTTCCAAAATCCTCAAGCTTTTAGTCTCCCCAGGATGACACAGGGGTAGAAAAGTCCTTGCAGAACCATGATTTGTTCATCTTTGTTAACGTGAGTCTGTCTACATTCTCAGTGGACAGCCGCGTGCGCTTATCTGTCAGCACACCACCAGCAATGCTGAACACACGTTCAGAGAGAACGCTGGCTGCGGCGCACGACAAGTAGAGATGAGCGTTGTTCTACTCGAACTGTTCGCCAATCTCAAATTCTAGCTGTTTTGGGCGGTGTTCGAGCCGTTCGGCGAACACGAACAATTTGAGAAAAATTTGGCTGTTCGAGGTTATGTTCGATAACTGTTCGTGCACCAAAATCATAACTGGATTTTTTCTCAGTAATGATGAAAATTAATGTTAATACGCAGTTTGAGTGTACAGCGGGGTGGGGGGAGGGGCAGGGGATGGATCTCTGCAGCAACAATGAAGATCTCCATTTTTTTTCTCTTTCCCGCATTTGCAGTGGGGAGGTGCAATCTGTCAGCCCATCAGCAGCGCACACACGGAGCGAAGTGCTTTTTTTCACACAAGCAAGGGCATGTGTCATTGGCAGTGTATGTCACATGTCCTTGCCCTATAAGACCAAGCCATTTTCCCCGTTGCCACCATTTTCTCACTGCTGCAGCTGCGTGTTAGACGGCACCGCTGTTGCTGTGTGCGCTATACCTTGTTAATTTCAAGCCAATTTTCGCACAAATCTACAGATAGCTTGGGAGTAGGGAATAGTTGTGATTGCATTCCTTTTAAGGACTAGGTTACAGCATTTCCTACGACTTTTATCAGGCAGGTCTGTGCTCTTAAATAGATAGATTGTGGGAGTAAAGACTAATTGTAATTGGAGTCCTTTTCAGGACTAGGTTACATCAGTTCCTATCAGTTTTTGCCAGGCAGGTCTGTGCCAGTGCTGTGCAAGTTTTTTTCACAGCATTTGGCTGAATCTAGCAAAGCTAATCCTTTTTGGCGTATTGCAGAGTGTGTTAGTCAGTGGAGTAGCCTATCTGTGTTGCAAGATATACCACCTGTGTATAGAATACCAATTTTTTTACTGCACCTGGTGAAGTAAAATCTTTTGGGCATAGCATCATTCTATTAGTCCATCTATACTGACCTCCATCAGGTTGCCAACTGAATATATTTTTTTCTGCATCTACCTCTGAAAAAATATTGGGCTTCTAGCTGTGTCTGGGAATTGTTCTATTAATCCATGTATACAGACCTCCATCAGGTTGCAAACTGAATATATTTTTTTCTGCATCTAGCTCTGAAAAAATATTGGGCTTCTAGCTGTGTGTGGGACTTGTTCTATTAATCCTTCTATACAGACCTCCATCAGGTTGCAAACTGAATATATTTTTTTCTGCATCTACCTCTGAAAAAATATTGGGCTTCTAGCTGTGTGTGGGACTTGTTCTATTCATCCATCTATACAGACCTCCATCAGGTTGCAAACTGAATATATTTTTTTCTGCATCTACCTCTGAAAAAATATTGGGCTTCTAGCTGTGTGTGGGACTTGTTGTATTTGTCCATCTATACTGACTTCCATCAGGTTGCAAACTGAATATATTTTTTTCTGCATCTACCTCTGAAAAAATATTGGCCTTCTAGCTGTGTGTAGGACTTGTTCTATTAATCCATCTATACAGACCTCCATCAGGTTGCAAACTGAATATATTTTTTTCTGCATCTAGCTCTGAAAAAATATTGGGCTTCTAGCTGTGTGTGGGACTTGTTCTATTAATCCATCTATACAGACCTCCATCAGGTTGCAAACTGAATATATTTTTTTCTGCATCTACCTCTGAAAAAATATTGGGCTTCTAGCTGTGTGTGGTACTTGTTCTATTAATCCATCTATACAGACCTCCATCAGGTTGCAAACTGAATATATTTTTTTCTGCATCTAGCTCTGAAAAAATATTGGGCTTCTAGCTGTGTGTGGGACTTGTTCTATTAATCCATCTATACAGACCTCCATCAGGTTGCAAACTGAATATATTTTTTTTCTGCATCTACCTCTGAAAAAATATTGGGCTTCTAGCTGTGTGTGGGACTTGTTGTATTAGTCCATCTATACTGACCTCCATCAGGTTGCAAACTGAATATATTTTTTTCTGCATCTACCTCTGAAAAAATATTGGGCTTCTAGCTGTGTGTGGGACTTGTTGTATTTGTCCATCTATACTGACCTCCATCAGGTTGCAAACTGAATATATTTTTTTCTGCATCTACCTCTGAAAAAATATTGGGCTTCTAGCTGTGTGTGGGACTTGTTCTATTAATCCATCTATACAGACCTCCATCAGGTTGCAAACTGAATATATTTTTTTCTGCATCTAGCTCTGAAAAAATATTGGGCTTCTAGCTGTGTGTGGGACTTGTTCTATTAATCCATCTATACAGACCTCCATCAGGTTGCAAACTGAATATATTTTTTTCTGCATCTACCTCTGAAAAAATATTGGGCTTCTAGCTGTGTGTGGGACTTGTTCTATTAATCCATCTATACAGACCTCCATCAGGTTGCAAACTGAATATATTTTTTTCTGCATCTAGCTCTGAAAAAATATTGGGCTTCTAGCTGTGTGTGGTACTTGTTCTATTAATCCATCTATACAGACCTCCATCAGGTTGCAAACTGAATATATTTTTTTTCTGCATCTACCTCTGAAAACATATTGGGCTTCTAGCTGTGTGTGGGACTTGTTATATTAGTCCATCTATACTGACCTCCATCAGGTTGCAAATTGAATATATTTTTTTCTGCATCTACCTCTGAAAAAATATTGGGCTTCTAGCTGTGTGTGGGACTTGTTCTATTAATCCATCTATACAGACCTCCATCAGGTTGCAAACTGAATATATTTTTTTCTGCATCTACCTCTGAAAAAATATTGGGCTTCTAGCTGTGTGTGGGACTTGTTCTATTAATCCATCTATACAGACCTCCATCAGGTTGCAAACTGAATATATTTTTTTCTGCATCTACCTCTGAAAAAATATTGGGCTTCTAGCTGTGTGTGGGACTTGTTCTATTAATCCATCTATACAGACCTCCATCAGGTTGCAAACTGAATATATTTTTTTCTGCATCTACCTCTGAAAAAATATTGGGCTTCTAGCTGTGTGTGGGACTTGTTCTATTAATTCATCTATACAGACCTCCATCAGGTTGCAAACTGAATATATTTTTTTCTGCATCTACCTCTGAAAAAATATTGGGCTTCTAGCTGTGTGTGGGACTTGTTCTATTAATCCATCTATACAGACCTCCATCAGGTTGCAAACTGAATATATTTTTTTCTGCATCTACCTCTGAAAAAATATTGGGCTTCTAGCTGTGTGTGGGACTTGTTGTATTAGTCCATCTATACTGACCTCCATCAGGTTGCAAACTGAATATATTTTTTTCTGCATCTACCTCTGAAAAAATATTGGGCTTCTAGCTGTGTGTGGGACTTGTTCTATTAATCCATCTATACAGACCTCCATCAGGTTGCAAATTGAATATAATTTTTTTCTGCATCTAACCCAGCCAATAGTTTTGGCCTAATACCACAGTTTGGCCACTCAGCTCTGCTCGGTTCCCTTCTATTGTTTTTTTGTGCAAACAACTCCAGAGTTGTGAATTAGTTAACCACCAAAATGAGTGGAAAAAGGCCTGCTGCTGGTGGAAAGGGGAATAGGCGTGTTGGGAAGGGGAAAAAAGGTTGTGTCCGTGGGGTAGGTGTTAAAGCAACAGTAACATCTGCAGAAGAAAGACCATCTTCCAGCCAAACTAAAATGTCTACTTCTTTTAACGGACAATGTGATAAGATCCCTTTCTTACGGCCACGCCAATCGCTACAAATTCCAGATGAGGCACAAAAACAGCAGGTGCTTCAACGGATATCAAGTGCTCCTTTAAGTGGGCTCTCCTCCACATCAACTTCAACATCACAAATACTCCAGTCCTCAAAGGTGTCACCCCAATCGCACTTGCTTCCTCACAGCTCCCAAATCTCCAGCTGCCCGTCTGAGTATGAGGTAGAACAGATGGTTGAGTCTGCAGAGCTGTTTACTCATACTATAGCCTGGGAATCAGAGGTCGACTGCAGCGCTTCTGTGAATCCAGACGAGGAAATGATCTGCACTGATGCCCAGAATCTTTATGAGTCGGATCCAGGACCAGACGCAGAAGGTTCTGACCATAATGTAGACCCTCATTCCCAAACTGTAACTCCTGTTGGTGGAGACAATGAGGAAGACGATGATAAGACTCAAATACCTGATTGGAGCGACAACTTTAGTTTTTTGTCAGGGCAGGAACAGGTTGGCTCTGAGGACGACGGGTGTGATAACGCACAGGGTGATGATGATGAGGTTGGAGATCCCACTTACTGTCAACCCACAGTCAGCCAAGAGATGAGGTCAGCAGAGGAGGTGGAGGAAGATGCTAGTGACGACGAGGTCAGGTTGCGCCTTCCTGGACAGAGACGTAGTACTGGAAGCACGTCAACAACTGCATCCTCAAACACAACTCTGCCTCTCACCACAAGTCGTGGTGGCTCTTCAGGTCGCATGGGTGCTAAGCCTTGCATAGCCTGGGCATTTTTTCAGATCGATAAAGATGACCCAACTCGTGTTATATGTAACATTTGTCAGCAAAAGCTAAGTAGAGGCCAAAAAATACATAGTTTGAGTACTTCATGCATGAACCGGCACATGGACATGAAGCATAAGTTGCAGTGGGAAGCTCAGTGTGCTACAATGCGGCCTAGCCGGCCGGGCCAACCAACGTCTGCCATATCTTGTGCATCCGCGGCCTCTTCATCCTCTGTGACTGGGGGGACAGCAGTCACACCTGTTTTGGGGCGCAGACCTGCCACCTCTTTACCCGCAACAGCCAGCGTGATTGGCAGGTCATCATTTTCTTTGGAGGTGGTAACACCAGCTGGTGTTGAGCGCTGTCCGTCATCGATAGCACCACCTTTGGATCAAGGCAACCTAACATGTCCGCCTGCATCTTCCTCACAGACCGGCAGTTTGCCGGGGACACACTTATCAACCCCGTCTAAGCACAATAGCCAGCCCTCGGTCCCTCAGATGTGGACAAGTAAAAGACCATTTCCTCCTAGCCATGAGAAAGCTAAGAGGTTGAATTTCACCATCTGCAAGCTCTTGGCTACAGAAATGCTGCCTTTCCGCCTGGTGGACACAGAGGATTTTCGAGACCTTATGTCCGTCGCAGTGCCCCAGTACCAGATGCCCAGTCGGCACTACTTCTCAAAGAAAGGTGTGCCTGCGCTCGACCAGCATGTCACACACAACATCACCGCTTCTTTGAGAAACTCTGTGTGTGACAGGGTGCATTTCACCACAGACACTTGGACGAGTAGGCATGAACAGGGGCGTTACATGTCGCTGACTGGGCACTGGGTAACTATGGTGACAGCAGGACAAGGGGCTGCTGTCCAAGTCTTGCCGTCCCCACGAGTTGTGCGTCAATCCTCTTTATGTCAAAGTTCCTCCACTGCTTCTGCCTCCTCAACCTCCTCTCGGTCTTCCACCTGCACCCAAAGCCTGTCTGGTCATGCCACAAACTTTCTAACTGCGCAGAAGGGATCCTGCACACCTCCTTACTATGCTGGCAGTAGGGCTCAACGTCATCAGGCGGTTTTTACATTGAAATGTCTGGGAAATGTGAGTCACACAGCTGAGGAGTTGTGGTCAGCTCTGGAGAACCAATTTCATGAATGGTTGTCTCCACTGGACCTGAAACCAGGGAAGGCCGTGTGCGACAATGCTGCAAACCTGGGTGCGGCCCTTCGCCGGGGCAATGTCACACACGTGCCTTGTATGGCTCACGTGTTGAACCTGGTTGTCCAGCAATTTTTAGCCCACTATCCCAGACTAGATGGCCTTCTGCAGAGGGCACGGTCGCTGTGTGCTCACTTCCGACGTTCGCATCCCACAGCTCAGCGACTTACATCTCTACAGAAGTCGTTGGGCCTGCCACTTCACCGGCTAAAATGCGATGTGCCTACCCGGTGGAATTCAACTCTGCACATGTTGCAGCGACTGTGGCAGCACCGACAAGCCCTGGTGCAATACGTTCTGACGTATAGCCTGGGCCAACGAGATTCAGAGGTGGGGCAAATCACGCTGGAGGAGTGATCTCAGATCAGGGACCTATGCACCCTTCTGCACAGTTTTGAAATGGTGACGAAGATGTTTAGTGCTGACGATGCCATTATCAGCATGACTATTCCGGTGATTTACATGCTGGAGCACATGTTAAACAGAATTCGGAGTCAGGTGGTGGCACAAGAGGAGGTGGAGGAAGTAGAGGAGGAGGAGTTGTATGCGGAAGGGCTAACATCTGCAAGGTCCAGACGGTCGGCAGCACCAAGGCGGCAGGCATGTGAGGGTGGGGGAGATGGTTTTACCAGAGCGCATGGTAGCAGCCAAACTAGTGAGGAAGGTGCAGGAGCCCAGGAAGAAGTGGAGGACGAACTGATGGAAGACTCATCAGATGAGGGAGACCTTGATCACATTTCTGTTGTGCGAGGTTGGGGGGAGAGGACAGAGGAAGGAAGCATGATTGTTACCTCGCCACCAACACAACAGGGACTTGGTGCTCCTGGATGCGCAACACACATGAGTGCCTTCTTGCTGCACTACCTGCAACATGACCCTCGAATTGTGAGAATTAGAAATAATCCTGACTACTGGGTTGCCACACTGTTAGATCCCCGGTACAAAAGTAAATTTGCAGAAATTATTCCTGCCATAGAAAGGGATGCACGCATGCAGGAGTATCAGCAGAGACTGTTGCAGAATCTTACATGTGCTTTTCCACAAAATACCAGTGGTGCACGTAGTGAATCTCACAGTTCCAACTTGCCAACCGTGGGACCGTCAAGTGTTCAGCACTCAAACCGTAACAGAACCACAGTATCTGCTGGTAACATCAATTTTGCGGAATCATTTCACCACTTTTTTAGCCCATCCTTTGCAAGGCCACAGGAGACAAGAAGTCTGACACATAGTCAACGCCTAGAGACGATGGTACAGGAGTATCTCCAAGTAAACATTGAAGCCACGACTGTGTCACTGGACCCTTGCTCCTTTTGGGCTTCCAATCTGGATAAATGGCCGGAGCTAGCCACTTACGCCTTGGAGATCTTGTCATGCCCCGCAGCCAGAGTTCTGTCTGAACGTGTGTTCAGCGCTGCTGGTGGTGTGCTGACAGATAAGCGCACGCGGCTCTCCACTGATAATGTAGACAGACTCACGTTCATAAAGATGAACAAATCATGGATCCGAAACGACTTTTCTACCCCTGTGTCATCCTGGGCAGAGTAAAAGCTTGATGATTGGTTAAAATCACCCTACCAACCGTTTTAAGCTTTCAAATTACTAATCATGTTTATCTGTATCTTGGCTGGAAAATAATTTGGGCTTTGTAGCAGTGTGCAGCACTGATTCTATTAGGCCATCTATAATAAGCTCCACCAGATTTAAAATTACTAATCATGTTTATCTGTATCTTGACTGGAAAATAATTTGGGCTTTGTAGCAGTGTGCAGCACTGATCCTATTAGGCCATCTATACTAAAGCTTCACCAGATTAAAAAATTAATAATAATTTTTAGCTGCATCTAGCCCGGAAAATAATTTTGGGGCTCCGAGATGCGCAAGACACATAAGTGCCTTCTTGCTGCACTACCTGCAGCATGACCCTCATATTGTCAGAATTCGAAGTAATCATGACTACTGGGTTGCCACACTCTTAGATCCCCCAAACTTTTCGATCAACCTTTTCATTTTAATAAAGACCAAAAAAATGGTCATTTTTGAAATTATAAGCATTAGCAGGTTGTTAGAAACTGAAATCAAACAGTTTTCAACTCAAAACTTTATTCTAGGTGATGTTACATTTTCACATAGGACCCCTTGTTCGAAAGGAGCTTCTGAACTCTCTCGTCCATTGAATTTGTCAGGTTTTGGCTGGTTTCTGCTTCAATTGTTTTGCATGAGGACAGAATACCCTCCCAGAGCTGTTGCTTAGATGTGAACTGCCTCCCGCCATCATAGACACTCGTTTTAATGATGCTCCAAAGGTTCTGAATGGGGTACAGGTCAGGGGAGCATGGGGGTCACACCATAAGTTTGTCCCCTTTTATGCCCATATCAGCCAGAGATGCAGATGTTTTATGTGCAGGATGAGATGGTGCATTATTATGCAGAAAAATGATCTTGCTGTGAAATACACGGTTCTTCTTCTTGAACCATGGCAGGAAGTGCTGTTTGAGAAAATCCACATACATTATGGAGTTCATCTTTAGCGCCTTCAGGGATCCTAAAGGGGCCGACAATCTCTCTCCCCATGATTCCAGCCCAAAACATTACTCCACCTCCTCCTTGTTGGCGCTGTAGCCGTGTTTGCGTGGGGTGTCCATCAACCAGCCATCCTCCACTCCATCCATCTGGACCATCGAGCGCTGCACGGCACTCATCCGTGAACAAAACAGTTTTGAAATCAGTCTTCATGTAATGTTTGGCCCACTGGAGCCGTTTCTGCTTGTGTGAAGTGGATAGAGGAGGTCGACAGGATGGCGTATGCACAGCTGCAAACCTCTGAAGGACCCTGCATCTTGTTGTTCGGGGGACGTTGGAGGCACAAGCAGCTTCAAAAACTTGTCTGCTGCTATGACAAGGATTTTTTGCCGCTGCTCTTTCAACCTGACGTAATTGCCTGTAGGAAAGAGTCCTCAATTTGCCCTTATCAGCACGCACACGTGTGTACTGTGAATCAGCTACATACTTCTTGATTGCCAAGACACTTCATCCTGATCATCGCACAATGTTGATTGTAGTCATGCCTTGACCTAAACACTCCACAATTTGTTGCTTCTCAGCAGCCGACACATCCTTTTTCTTTCCCATTTTGGCAGAAAATGTAGGCTGCTTAATAATGTGAGACAGCCTTCTTAAGTAGTCTTGCCTTTCATTGGACACACCTGCCAAACTAATTAGCACAGGTGTCTGCAATTGCTTAGAGTGATATAAAGAGCCCTGACACACATCACCATCAATGAGTTTAACTGACAAACAAACAAATTCTTCCCTTATCACTCCTAAACACTTTTTGCATAATAATTTGGAACGCAGTGTACATGTGCTTTTCCACAAAACACCAGTGGTTCACGTAGTGAATCTTACAGTTCTAACTTGCCAACCGTGGTCTGTATGGAGTTGTTCAATAAAGGGCCCAAAATTAAGATAACATAGATGGGAGAGGTCTCTATGAATAGGAATTCCTAACTATTTGATACCCTGTGAGGGCCAGGCAAAGGGAAAGTTGGACTGGATGGAATCCTATATGGATTTGGGGAGGGAGACATCGAGGGCCTCAGACTTCGCAGCATTGATTTTAAAATTTGACCATGTAACAAAGTGATCTATTTCAGCCATAACAGCATGGATGGATATATGTGATTGAGTGATATATACTAGGACATCATCAGCAAATAGAGAGCACTTGTACTCGGTGCCTCCCACCTCAATCCACCTAATATTGGGGTTATGGCGAATTGATGAGAGCAGGTGCTCCGTCACTAGGATGTATAAGAGAGGGGACAGAGGACATCCCTGCCTTGTCCCATTGGTGATTGTGAAAGGTGATGAAAATGTTCTGATGCACCCCCTGGGCCTTGGGACACCCGGAGCCGGACCCTTTTTGGTGGATGCTGGTGGTTGTAGTCTTCGTGGCGGCGACCCGGTTCTGTGGCTCAGGGTGGTCAAACCAGTGGCGGAACTATTTATGTGGTTTTGATGTTTAAATGTCCGACTACGCCACCCGTGGATTGCGGTCAGAGTGAACCAACGCTGCAGGGCAGACCGCTGAGGCTGGTGTTGTGGGTGCAGCAGAGCGTAGCATAACTCCCCACGGGAGGAGTATAGCCTCAGGGCAGTGTATGCGGAGGATGGGGGTGATGGTGCAGGGCAGCAGCAGTAACGACACGGAGTCAGTGATGCAGTCCAGGGCCTTTACTCACAGTTCTTATTATCCAGACCACGTCTGCAGGTAACGGCTGCCCACGTCGTACTGTGCTCACCAGGTGAGGGGCTCAGACAACTCCCAGATAACTTTGGAGCGCTTCACAGGACCCCCTTTGTGTGTCCTTTGTCTGGCCTTTCTTACCAACCCTTCTGTCCGGCTGCCTCGGGCCTCCTCTTGGTAAACTTGGCGCCAGTTTCCCTGACCCTATGTGGTGCCTTCCTAGTGGGTGTAGCGAGGGGCTGCGCCACATAAAATGTCACAGCCTCCGGTTTCTAGCTGAGGGTCGTTTCCTGCCTCCACTAGTTTCGGGGACCGGTCTCCCCCTTTGGCCTGACCCCTCCATGCAGGTGGATTCGGGCGTGCGGTGGCGACTCGCCCGTCTGCACCCCTGGGATCCCTTCATTCCTCGTTCCTGGAGCCTTCTCCGCTCCTCTTCCTTCCTTCTCCCTCTTCCAGGCCTGGGCCTCTGTTACTAAGCCCGCCTCCGGAGCAGAGCTCATGCAGAGCCCCTGCTCCCTGCCACTTCTGCTCAGACTTCTCTGCACTGAACTAAGATGGTGCCCACCTTTTATACTCCCTTCTCAATGCACCCAGGAACTGCTTCCTCCCTGCTCCTGCACTACAGGGTTACCCTTCCTCAGTGTTCCCTCCCCCCACTCCAGCCAGGGACAGGGACTGTCGTGCCCATCTCAGAGGCATATTGGTCGCCCTGCCCCACGGCAATGTGGTGTAATGCATGCAGGTGTCGGGTCCTGATCCACACTCCATCCTTATCCGAGAGTGAGATATCACACCTCTGGGTGAGGTGCAATACCTCTGTAGCAACCGAGCCCTCAGGGTGCTACAGTTCCATTTATCTTCAGCCTAGGTGACGTATTGTGATACAGGGCCGTGATTTTGGCTATAAAAGGGTCCCCTAGACCCCTACCCCAAGCTTTTTAAGAGAATCATATATGGCGTGCCAGGAGACTCTATGGAATGCTTTCTCAGCATCCAACGAGAGTATCTAATTACAAATTTTTAACTGCATCTAGCCCAGGAAATACTTTGTGCCTAGTAGCAGTGTCTGCTAGTCAGCGGATTATCCCGGCTGTTAAGCAAGCTACACCACCTGTAGTTTAGACACTTAATTTTTTCAAAGGAAATGCTTCGGGACCATGGGATACTCAGTGAAGAGCATCAGGAGGCACCCCAAGGCATAGGGGCTGGGACTGGCAGTAGGATGCCTTGCGGTGGACAGCCGAGCTCGATCCTTATAAAAGCTTTTTAACTGCAGCAGCTTTAGTGGACGCTACTGGAGCTGGAATTACGCGGCTGCTGGCATGAGACTTGCCCTCCAATAGATCCTTGTAAATGGATTTAAAGTGTATTCATTCAAATTAGAGAGACAATTTAAATTAAAAAGCTTAGAGATGCCTCCACCACAGGGGGGCTCGCTCGACCCACCAGCGGACAGGCACCAGTATTGGGAGAGGGGGGCTGGCCATCAGGGTTCACCGCGGCTCTGGCACAAACCCGGCGACACGGAGGTGGCACGGGCAGGAGCGGACTGGCCGTGTCGGCTTCTCACTTTTTGGATTTTAGAAGGGCATGACATGCCTATATCTGTGTCTCCCCCTCCTTTTACTCCTCCACCTCTTTTATTTTCGCATGACTATATGTACTTGTCACTTTTCCATGTGTTAGTTATGTCTTCTGAGCAGTTTGTCAGCTTTTGGACACCTTTGAAGGTGTTTTCTATGTGTTTCTATGTGTTTTTGTTTGCCTGCCATTGGTTTTAACCGTGTTCGAAGGTGTTCGACGAACAGTTCGACGAACAGTTCGGCGAACACACGGGTGTTCGACGAACCGAACCGAACTCGAACACTACGGGGGTGGCTCAACACTAACGACAAGATCTCCAAGGCGTGAGTGGCGAGCTCAGGCCATTTTTCCAGATTGGAAGCCAAAAATGAGCAAGGGTCCAGTGACACAGTCATGGCTTCGGTGTTCACTTGGAGATACTCCTGTACCATCCTCTCTAGGTGTTGACTATGTGTCAGACTTCTTGTCTCCTGTGGACTTGCAAAGGATGGTCTAAAAAATTGGTGAAACGATTCCACAAAATTGCTGTTACCAGCAGATATGGTGTTACTGTTTGAGCGATGAAGACTCGACAGTCCACGGTTGGCAAGTTTGAACTGTGAGATTCACTACGTGCACCACTGGTGTTTTGTGGAAAAGTAGATGTAAGATTCTGTAACAACATCTGCTGATACTCCTGCATGCGTGAATCCCTTTCTATGGCAGGAATTATTTTGGCAAATTTACTTTTGTACAGGGGATCTAAGAGTGTTGCAACCCAGTAGTCGGGATTACTTCGAATTCTGACAATCCGAGGGTCATGTTGCAGGTAGTGCAGCAAGAAGGCACTCATGTGTCTTGCGCATCCTGGAGGACCAAGTCCTTGTTGTGTTGGTGGCGAGGTAAGAATCATGCTTCCTTCCTCTGCCCTCTCCCCCCAACCTCGCACAAAAGAAATGTGATGAAGGTCTCCCTCATCTGATGAGTCTTCCATGCCCATCGCCTGTCCGTCCTCCTCTTCTTCGTCGGCTCCTGCACCTTCCTCAACAGTTTAGCTGCTACCATGCACCCTCGTTAATCCCTCTCCCCCAGCATCCCATGCCTGCCGCCTTGGTACTGCCGACCGTCTGGACCTTGGAGATGTTATCGGTTCGGCATACGACTCCTACTGTACTTCCTCCCCCTCCTCTTGTCTCACCACCTGACTCCGAATACTGTTTAAAGTGTGGTCCAGCATGTAAATGACCGGAATAGTCATGCTGATAATGGCATCGTCAGAACTAAACATCTTCGTCGCCATTCCAAAACTGTGCAGAAAGGTGCATAGGTCCCTGATCTGAGACCACTCCTGCAGCGTGATTTGCCCCACCTCTGGATCTCGTTGGCCCAGGCTATACGTCATAACATATTGCACCAGAGCTCGTCTGTGCTGCCACAGTCACTGCAACATTTGCAGAGTTGAATTCCATTGTGTCGGCACATCGCATTTCAGCCGGTGAACTGGCACGCCCAACGACTTCTGTAGAGATGTAAGTCGTTGAGCTGCGGGATGCGAACAGCGGAAGTGAGCACACAGCGACCGTGCCCTCTGCAGAAGGCCATCTAGTTTGGGATAGTGGGCTAAAAATAGGTGGACAACCAGGTTCAACACATGAGCCATACAAGGCACGTGTGTGACATTGCCCCGGCGAAAGGCCGCACCCAGGTTTGCAGCATTGTCGGCCATGGCCTTCCCTGGCTGCAGGTTCAGTGGAGACATCCATTCATGAAAGTCAGTCTCCAGAGCTGACCACAACTCCTCAGCTGTGTGACTCACATTTTCCAGACATTTCAAGAAAACACCACCTGATGCCGTTGAGCCCTGCTGCCAGCATAGTAAGGAGGTGTGCAGGATTCCTTCTGCGCAGTTAGAACGCGGGTGACATTACCAGACATGCTTTAGGCGCAGGTGGAGGACCGAGAGGAGGTTGAGGAGGCAGAAGCAGTGGAGGAACTTCTAGATAAAGAGGATTGACGCAGAACTCGTGGGGACGGCAAGACTTGGACAGCAGCCCCTTGACCTGCTGTCACCATAGTTACCCAGTGCCCAGTCAGCGACATGTAACGCCCCTGTCCATGGCTACTCGTCCAAGTGTCTGTGGTGAAATGCACCCTGTCACACACAGAGTTTCTCAAGGAAGCGGTGATGTTGTGAGCGACATGCTGGTGTAACGCAGGCACAGCTTTCGTTGAGAAGTAGTGGCGACTGGGCATCTGATACTGGGGCACTGCGACGGACATAAGGTTTCGAAAATCCTCTGTGTCCACCAGGCGGAAAGGCAGCATTTCTGTAGCCATCAGCTTGCAGATGGTGAAATTCAACCTCTTTGGTTTGTCATGGCTAGGAGGAAATGGTCTTTTACTTGTCCACATCTGAGGGACCGAGGGCTGGCTGTTGTGCTTAGACGGGGTTGAGTAGGGTGTCCCCGGCAAACTGCCAGTCTGTGAGGAAGATGCAGGCGGACATGTTATGTTGCCTTGATCCAAAGGTGGTGCTCTCGATGTCGTAGAGCGCTCAACACCAGCAGGTGTTTCCACTTCCAATTGAACTGACGACCTGCCAATGACACTGGCTGTTGCGGATAAAGAGGTGGCAGGTCTGCATCCAAAAACATGTTTGACTGCTCTCCCCTCCGACACAGAGGATGAAGAGGCTGTGGATGCACAAGATGGGGCAGACGGTGGTTGGCCCGGCCTGGTAGGCCGCATTATAGCACAGTGAGCTTCCCACTGCAACTTATGCTTCATATCCATGAGACGGTTCATGCATGAAGTACTCAAACTATCGATTTTTTGGCCTCTACTTAGCTTTTGGTGGCAAATGTTACAGATAACATGAGTTGGGTCATCCTTTGCGATCTCAAAAAATGCCCAGGCTATGCAAGGCTTAGAGTCCATGCGACCTGAAGAGGCACCACTACTTGTGGTCAGAGGCAGAGTTGTGGTTGAGGATGCAGTTGTTGACGTGCTTCCAGTACTCTGTCTCTGTCCAGGAAGGCACAACCTAACCTCGTCGTCACTAGCATCCTCCTCCACCTCCTCTGCTGACCTCATCAACTGGCTGACTGTGGGTTGACAGTAAGTGGGATCTCCAACCTCATCATCATCACCCTGTGTGTTCTCACACCCGTCATCCTCAGAACCAACCTCTTCCTGCCCTGACCGAAAAGTCAAGTTATCGCTCCAATCAGGTATCTGAGTCTCATCATCAACTTCCTCATTGCCTCTACCAACAGGAGTTACAGTTTGGGAACGAGGGTCTACATTATGCTCAGAACCTTCTTCATCTGGGCCTGGATCCGACTCATAAACATTCTGGGCATCAGTGCAGATCATTTCCTCTTCTGAATTCACAGAAGCTCTGGAGCAGACCTCTGATTCCCAGGCTATAGTATGAGTAAACAGCTCTGCAGACTCAACCATCTGTGTTACCCCATACTCAGACGGGAAGCTGGAGACTTGGGAGCTGTGAGGAAGCAAGTGCGATTGGTGTGACACCTCTGAGGACTGGAGTATTTGTGATGTTGAAGTTGAGGTGGAGGAGAGCCCACTTGAAGGAGCACTTGACATCCGTTGAAGCACCTGCTGTTTTTGTGCCTCATCTGGAATTTGTAGCGATGTGCGCGTCCGTAAGAAAGGGATCATATCACATTGTCCACGAAAAGAAGTAGACATCTTAGTTTGGC
Source organism: Phyllobates terribilis (assembly GCF_046119375.1). Classification (NCBI taxonomy): domain Eukaryota; kingdom Metazoa; phylum Chordata; class Amphibia; order Anura; family Dendrobatidae; genus Phyllobates; species Phyllobates terribilis. The sequence goes on along the minus strand of NW_027362769.1, from coordinate 248,166,408 downwards.
TGGAAGATGGTCTTTCTAATGCACATGTTACTGTTACTTTACCACCCACCCCACGGACACAACCTTTTTTTCCCTTTCCAACACGCCTATTCCCCTTTCCACCAGCAGCAGGCCTTTTGCCACTCATTTTGGTGGTTAACTAATTGGCAACTCTGTAGTTGTTTGCACAAAAAACGATGGATGGAAACCGAGCAGAGCTGAGTGGCCAAATTGTGGTACTAACCCAAAAGGATTGGCTGGGTCTGATGCAGTAATACAATTTTATTAGATACACATTTGGTGTAGCTTGCTTCACAGTTGGGCTACTCCAATAACTATGAGACACTGCTACTGGGCCCAAGAGGATATCCTAGGTTAGATGCAGTAAAAAATTTGAATTAGATACACAGGCGGTGTAGCTTCCTTCACATGTGGGCTACTCCGCTGCATAACAGACACTGCTACTAGGCCTAAAAGGATTTCCTGGGTTAGATGCAGTAAAAAAATAGAATTGGATACACAGTCGGTGTATCTTCCATCACAGGTGGGCTACTCCGCTGACTAAGAGACACTGCATCAGGCCCAAAAGGATTTCCTGGGTTAGATGCAGTAAAAAATTTGAATTAGATACACCGGGGGTGTAGCTTCCTTCACAGGTGGGCTACTACGCTGACTACGAGACACTGCTGCTATGCCCAAAAGGATTTACTGGGTTAGATACAGTAAACAATAAGAATTAGATACACAGGCAGTGCAGCTTCCTTCAGATGGGCTACTCCGCTGACTACGAGACACTGCTACTAGGCCAAAAAAGATTTCCTGGGTTAGATGCAGTAAAATATTAGAATTAGATACACAGGCGGTGTAGCTTGCTTCACAGGTGTGCTACTCTGCTGACTAGCAGACACTGCTACTAGGCCCAAAAAGATTTACTGGGTTAGATGCAGTAAAAAATTTGTATTAGATAAACAGGCGGTGTAGCTTCCTTCACAGATGGGCTACTCCGCTGACTAGGAGACACTGCTACTATGCCCCAAAGGATTTACTGGGTTAGATGCAGTAAAAAATTGTTATTAGATACACAGGTGGTGTAGCTTGCTTCAGATGGTCTACTCCACTGACTGACAGACACTGCTACAGGCCCAAAAGGATTGGCTGGCTTAGATGCAGTAAAAACTGGTATTAGAGACACAGGTGGTGTAGCTTGCAACACAGATAGGCTACTCCAATGACTAACAGACACTGCTACAGGCCCAAAAGGATTGGCTGAGCTACATTTTGCCAAATGCTGTGAAAAACACTTGCACAGCACTGGCACAGACCTGCCTGGCAAAAAGTGCTATGATCTGCTGTAACCTAGCCCTCAAATGGGCTGCAATTAGAACTTGTTCCTACTTCCTAAACCTATCTCTCTATGTAACTGGCAATTCACACAGTTATACTGTATAGCGCCTACAGCAGCAGCGGTGCCATCTAACACCCAGCTGCAGCAGTGAGAAAATGGTGGCGACGGGGAGAATGGCTGGGTCTTATAGGGCAAGGACATGTGACATACACAGCCAATGACACATGCCCTTGCTTGTGTGAGCAAAAAGCACTTCGCTGCGTGTGTGCGCTGCTGATAGGCTGACAGACTGCACCGCCCCACTGTAAATGCGGGAAAGAAAAAAAAATGGAGATCGGCGTTACTTCTGCAGAGATCCATCCCCTGCCCCTCCCCCCGCCCACTCTACACTGAAACTGTCTATTAACATTGATTAACAGTATTACTGTGAAAAAATCCAGTTACGCTTTTGGTGCATGAACAGTTAGCGAACATAACCTCGAACAGCCTAATTTTTTGCAAATCGTTCGGGTTCGGCGAACGACTCGAACACCGCCCAAAACAGCTCGAATTTGAGATTGGCGAACAGTTCGAGTCGAACACCGCTCATCTCTAGTAATAACTAAGGAATAATTCAACATATCCCAGTGATTCTGAAATTGTTTTTTCATGACATAATGTACTTCATATTAGTGGTAAATTGTGGTCTATATGATTTGTGTATATTAGTGAAAATATCGAAAATTTGACAAAAAAAATGAAACATATTGCAATTTTCAAACTTTGAAATTGTATGCCCTTAAATCAAACAGTCATACCTTTACATCAGCATCAATTTTTGGCATAAGTTTTTTGTTAGGAAATTAGAGGGGGTAAAAGTTAATCACAATTTTTCATTTTTCCAACAAAATTTACAAATAATTTTTTAGGGATTACATATGGAGTGATTTTGAGGGGCCTATGTGACAGAAAATACCCAAAAGTGATACTATTTTAAAAACTGTACCCCTGAAAGTGCTCAAAATCACATTCACAAAGTTTATAAACCCTTTAGGTGCTTCACAGGAATTAAAACATTGTGGAAGGAAATCATGAAAATTTTAGTTTGCTTTTTACGCCAATTTTTTTCATATTTACAAGTATAACAGGAGAAAATGGACAATAGAATTTGCTGGGCAATTTATCCTTAGTACATTGATACCCTGTATGTGGTGGAACACTACCGAATAGGTGCATGTTATGGCTTGGAAAGGAAAGGAGCACCATTTGACTTTTGGAACGCAAAATTGACTGGAATAGATAGTGGATACCATGTCACATTTGAAGAGCGCTGACATGCCAAAAGGAACTTATCTAGAGGTGTGGTGAGCACCTTGAACCCACAGGTGCTTTCCAGAATTTTATGATGTTGAGCCGTGAAAATGATAAAATACATTTTTCACCCAAAATTTTTTCTTTAGCCCCAAATTTTTCATTTTCATAAGGGTAACAAGAGAAAATGGACTGTATAATTTGTTGTGCAATATCTCCTGAGCAGATAAAACTATACCCCATATTTGGTGGAAAACTACTGTTTGGGCACATGGCAGGACTCAGAAGGTAAAGAGAACCAATTGAATTCTGGTGGGCAATATTGATTATAATAGAGTGCGGATGCCTTGTCACATTTGAAGAGCCCCTTAAATGCCAAAACACCATAAACCCCCACAAGTGATCCCATTTTGGAAGCTACATTTGTCGAGGAATTCATCTAGGAGGGTAGGGAGCATTTTTAGCCCTCTGGCGATTTACAGAATTGTATTAATATTGGTCAGAATAACTGGAAAAGTACCATAAGTTTCCCACAAAAGTGTTGCTTTGGCTCCAAGTTTTTCATTTTCAAAAGAGATAACAGGAGAAAATGAATGGTACAATTTTTTACGCAATTTTTCCGGAGTACTCCAATACACAATATGTGGTAAAAAACTTTTGAGGCACAGTGCAAAGCTCAGAAGGAAGGGAGCGCCATATTGCAGTGCAGGTTTTGCTGTTATGGTTTGTGGGTGCCATGACCCACTGGAAGAGCTCCTGAAGTGCCAGAACAGCATAACCCTCCCCACATAAGTGACCCCTTTTTGCAAACTGCACCTCTTAATGAATTCCTCTAAAGGTGCGGTGATCATATTGACATCACGGGTGTGTCATAGAATTTTATATTATTGGGCTGTGAAGAAAAAATAATTACATTTTTAACACACAAAATTAGTTTTACCTCCAGATTTTACATTTTCACATAGGGAAATGGGTATAAATTGCACCAAAATTTGCCACACAATTTCTGCTGAACGAGGCAAAACCCCATGCCTTGCCACACAACGAGACTCGGGAGCGAAGGACCGCTATTTGACCTTTGGAGAACAAATTTTCATAGAATAGTTTGCTGACTCTATATGCAGAGCCCCTTAGAACAAGAAGAGCAGAATTCCCCCTCAAGTGACCCCATTTTGGAAATTACACGCCTCTGGTAATTTTAACTCCATGGATGTTATCCATAAACAAGCAGAAGTGAATGTTGCTGAGCGAAAATTGCAAATCTGCCATTGTAGTGCCCAGTTCATTGTAGCGCCCGTACATTATGCCCAGCTCATGCATCTGGAGATATGTACCTCGTAAATTAGGTGGGCTCTTATCATTACAGAAATGCCAAACATATGGACTTTTAATGTGGTTTAAGCACATTGGGGCTTAGCAGAGAGGGGGGGCATTTGGGTTTGGGAGCACAGAATTCGCTGTATTTCTTTTAGGGAGTGAGGGGCCATAGAACCTTTCCAGAAACCCAGGAATAAGAGCTCAGTGCAGAATAATGTGAGTAGAGCCTTACTGCGATCTTTGTGAGGCAGAATGAACAAATCAACAACAGTTCAAGAATTGATTTCCTTTATTTTTTACGTCGTTCCTCATATATTGTGTTGAGCGAATTTGTTCGGCAAATGTTCTAAAGTTTCAAATTCGGCACAAATATGGCACATTCGGATTCGTGATCACAAAGGCCAGCAAATTTTCATAAAATCGGAAAAGTTTGAAGAATTTGCACGGGACCGCGAATACAGGGCAACCACGGCATTTTGAACAGTTTTGTTAGCATAGTGCAAGTGTATAATAAGCGGTGACATGTGCCAGGTGAGTGTGGGGGCTGTGGAGAACTTAGAACAGGTCAGATCAGCGGAGCACTGTTTTCTTCTTTTCCTGTGGGTGGTAACTTTAACTGAGGAAAGTGTTGCCAACCAATCATAGCGCAGGAATCATCTACACTGTCCAGACATAAGGGCTTCTGCGATTGGTTGCAGAAATCACATGTCCTCTCAATATAAAAAGCAGCCATGTTCCCTCAGCGCCATTATATTCATGTCACTGCTGGAGACAAACGCAGCTCTGTGTTCTCCTGTGTAATGAGAGATATTAGCTAGATAGATGGGCGCTTGTGTGGTAGTCAGTTAGTGTAGATAATTCCTGGCCTGTGTACCTCTGCAACCGCTGGTGAAGCACATTTTTGGTGTTCTTGTGCAAGTACTGAGGGCCCATGCCATACAATAGTGCTGTGCACCGCTGGTATAGAGCTCCATGTCTCAGTATACCTTGAATCTTTTTTTGCACTTGGTAATGTGATCAAGCAAGCGCAGTGCACCTTTTCATTTAGTGGGGTTGAAATTGTGCTCTGCACAGTCTGCATAGCTTCTTATTGCAGAGCACAAAATCTGTTTTTTTGTTGCTATTGTGATATGGAAAGCTGTGTGCACTAAAGTTTTTTTTTAGTGTCAGATACTATTTCAGTGGAGTTGAACTTCAGGTGGTTTCAGAGTAAAAAAATTATTTTTTTCTCTTGCTACACCCAGTCCAAAAAATATTTTTTCCTGTGCCAAAAGTCATACAGTGCTATAAGCAAGCTACTACCTCAGTGGTGGTCAAATTCAGCATGTACACACAATCAAACCTATATATATTTTTGGTTGGTAGGCAGAGTCAACCAAAGGTTTTTTACTGTGGCAAATTGATCCAGTCTGCTAAAAGGCCGATCCTATTTTAGCGGCGTTGAACTTGTCCTGGTTTCACAGTAAAAAAAACAAGACCTCTCTTACTAGGCCCAGTCCAAAAGATTATTTTTACTGTGCCAAAAGTCATACTGTGCTATAAGCCAGCTACTACGTCAGTGGAGGTCAAAGTCAGCTGGACGCAGAGCTTATACAGAGAAACCCAAAAATATTTTTTGCTATGAGTAAAGTGATACAGCTGGCTAGATCTGAGTTTGAAATATTTTGGAGCATATATTCTATGTCATACTGGCATCATCCACATTCAAAAAACATTTTTTCTTTTGTTCCTAAAGAAATACAGCAGGGGACATCTCAGTTTGAAATTGTTTGGAGAATATCTCATAGATTTTATCGGCCTCATGCACACTAAAAAATGTCTTATGTCTGTTAGTAACGTTATACAGCAGGCCATATCTTACCTTATCATTTAAAGTCACTGAAATTCATGTGTGTGCTGAGCTATTGCACAAGAAAAAAACATATTTTTCTTTAGATAAATGCGTACTCCTACCACTGTATCTGACCAACATGAGTGAGAAAAAGAGAGGGCGTGGTGGAAGGGGGAATAGGCTTGGTGTTCAGGGTGTACGTGGGGTACGTGATAATGTTATTGAAAGCACTAGTGAACCAACACAAACAGGTCCTATCCAAAGACAACTGACAACTTATGTTAGTGGACAGCCTACTGCACTCCCTTCCATTGGCAGCCGCACAGCGATACGCCTTGTTGATAAGGCCCAGAAAGAACAGGTGCTCCAGTGGATGGCAAGCTCTGCTTCCAGTGCCCTCTCCTCTTCTGCCTCCACCTCAACATCACACGCAGCACAGTCCACAGATGTGGCACCCCAATTACCCATGCTTCCCCCTGCGTCACAACTGGCCAACTGCCCAACTGACTGTAGTGAACCACAGAAGTGTACTCCAAACAGTCACAGAGTCAAGGGGAGGAAAGCATCTGCACAGATGCCCAAAAATTTTTTAGCTTGAATTCGGGGCAGGAAGAAGTAGGGTCCGAGCAGGTTCCTAACCCTCGTCACCAGAGGAGGGGAGGGAGATGATCCCGATGAGACTCAGATACCTGAGGCTCATGTGGACTGTACTGTGCTGTGAGGGCAACAAGAGGAGAGGGGTCACACTGAAGGCATGGAATGGGATAACACATTGGATGATGACGAGGTTGATGATCCTACTTGGTGTGAACCCAGAATCAAGCAGCCGAGTAGCTCATCAGAGGTGGAGGAGGAGGAATACAAGGAGGTTACATTGAGCCCTACAGCGCAAACACGGAGTGATGCAAGCACGAGGAGCACTGCATCCTTAGCCACAACCGTGGCTGTGGCCAGCAACAGTCACGGGTCTGCAGCTCGCAGGGTCAGCAAGGGTTGCCTATCATGGGCCTTTTTTGTCACTGCAAAGGATGAGCCAATCTGCAAACTTTACGTTAAAAAAACTCAGTAGAGGGAAAAACTGCAATAATTTGACTAGTACATGCATGAACGTTCACATGCTTAAACAACATTCTTTATACTGGGAATCTTACCGCTCTGAAATGCGGACCAGCGCACCTCAAGAACCATCAGCTGCCCCATCAAACGCATCTGCTGCTTCTTCCTCTTCCTCTGTTACCATGCCAAGTATTGTCACGCAGGTCTCCCATCACAGAAACTCCGGTTCTTTACCTGCTCCAGTTAGGCTGAGTGACAGCCTGTCAGGTATAATGGAAGCCGACACACCTGCTGTGTTTGTTTCACCAAGCACACCGCATGTTTCTCAATCCACCGTAACATCTGCACCTCACTCACGCTCCATCAGTTTTTCCGGTTCACCATACTCCGTCCTCTCTAAGCACCTTATCCAGCCCTCTGTCCCGCAGTTGTGGTCACATAAAAAATTGTTTCATCCTACGCATGACAAAGCTTAGAGCTTGAACTCCACCATCTCCAATCTGTTGGCCATGGAAATCCTGTCTTTCCACCTGGTAGATACAGACGGTTTGCGAAAACGGATGGCCGTCGAAGTAACTCTGTAACAGTTGCCCAGTCGCCATTACTTCTCTAAGAAAGCTGTGCATGCGCTACACCAGCATGTCGCAGACAACATCACCTGTTCCTTGTCTAAATCTTTGTGCCAGGGTGCATTTCACCACAGACACCTGGACGAGTAAGCATAGCCAAGGGCATTACATCTCGCTGACTGGGCACTTGGTAACTCTGGTGGCTGTGGTGGCAGGCGGTGAAGGGGTTGCTCCACAAATCTTGGCATCCCCAAGGCTTGCAGAAGAAACCTCTGTATTTCCCAATTCCTCGGCTGCTTTTGCGTCCTCCACCTCCTCTAGGGCCTCCACCTGCGCACTCAACCTCTGTCTTAATGAGACACGCGTTCCAAGGGTGCGGAGAGAATACACACCACCTCCCTACTGCGCAGTAAGGCCTCACCGTAATCAGGCAGTCTTCAAATTAATATGCCTTGGAGATCGCAGTCATACAGGTAAAGAGTTGTGGGCAGCTCTCCAGGCTCAGTTTGAGCAATGGCTGTCTCCGCTGAACCAAGAGCTACGGAAGGTCGTTTGCTATAACGGTGCGGATCTGTTAGCGGCTGTAGGCCAAGGTAAGCCCACACACGTTCCTTGCATGGCTCACTTCCTCAACCTGGTGGTACAGCTATTTCTCCGCCACTATCCTGGCCTGCATGAGTTGCTTCACAAAGTACGGAATCTGTGTGCTCACTTCTGCCATTCGCACCCCTCATGTCATTGACTTACATCGATACATAGGTCTTTGTCCATGCCAGTTAACAGGTTGATCTGCGATATGCCGACGCGGTGGAATTCCATTCTGCACATGTTGCAGTGACTGTGCCAGCAGCAACGAGCTCTGACGCAGTATGTCATGACGTATAGCTTGGGGCAACGCAGTACGCATTTGGGGCATATCACGTTTGCAGAGTGGGGACAGATTAAGGACCTGTGCACCCTTCTGCAGGGTTTTAAAATGGCTACCAAACTGGTTAGCGCTGACGATGCTGTCATCAGCATCCCTATTCCGGTCATATACATGCTGGAGCAAACTTTGAATAACCTTTGGCAGGAGGTGGTGGCACCAGCAGAAGAAGAGGATGCGGAAGGGATACCAATGTCTCAAATTTCCAGACTGTTGTCACACAGGCGGATGCCAAGTGATGGTGGATTACAGCGATTCAGGGGGTTTGGTGATACCAGGCAAACTGTTAGTGAAGGTGCAAGAGCCAAGGAACTAATGAAGGAGGAAGAAGTGATGGGCGGGCAGCTGTCAGAGGATGAAGAGGATAATCATCCCCTCTCGTTTGAATGTGGTTGGCAGGAGCGGATGGAGGAAACACGCATAAGTGTTATGCAGCCCACAATACAGCATGGCCTTGGACCTCCTGGAAGTGCCTGACATATGAGTGCCTTCTTGATGCACTATCTGCAAAATGATCCCCGCATAGTTAGGATTTGAAATAATGCTGACTACTGGGTTGTCACTCTGTTAGAGCCACATTATAAGAGTCAATTTTGCCAGATGCTTCCCGCCCTGGAAAGGGACCCACTTAAGTTAGAGTATCGAAACAAGCTTTTAAGCAACCTTAATAGAGGTTTTCTCCAAGATAACAGTGAGGCACACAGTGTGTATCGCAGCGGTGGTCTTTCAAGCTCCAGCACGTCAGTTTGTCAACGCCAAACATTAGCAGCAGCAGAGTAAGTGGCAGAATCAATTTCGGGGAGTCCTTTCACACATTTTTTGCATCAGCTCGTGTACCAACACAACAGAGTACAAGTCTGACATGTGGTGAACAACTGGAGAGGATGGTGTAGGAGTATCTAGAGTTCAATATCAATACCATCAGGGAGAATTTTGACACTTTTACATTTTGGTCTTCAAAAATGGATGAATGGCCTGAGATCGCCTCTCACGCCTTGGAGGTTTTATCATGCCCGGCTGCAAGCATTCTCTCTGAACGTGTCTTCAGCGCTGCTGGTAGTGTATTGATGGATAAGCACACCCAACTGTCCCCTGATTGTGTGGACCGCCTAACTTTCATCAAGATAAACAAGTCATGGATCTCCAAGGATTTTTGCACCCCAATTGCAGACTGTACAGAGTAGGCGATGTTGTCGTTATGAGTATGCTCCATTGATCTCTTGAAATTGCAGTATGTGATATGGCTTCTGTGCCTGCTCTTGCTGCTGCTGCAGGTTTTAGGCCTTAATTTTGGGAAATGTGGAGAATTCTGATTGTGTCTCCATCCATTTGGTTTGCTGTAGTGGGACTGCTTGGGGTCTGCGTTAAACTACTTGTAGTCTGATGTCATTGATGCCACTTCGGTGGTGTTAGGCCCTCATTTACGGCAGTGTGAACATTCATGGTTAGGTCTCCATCTCCTGGGTTGGCTGTACTGGAAGAGGTGTGGGTCTTATTTACACTATTTGTACAGTAGTGATATTGATGCCACTTTGCTGGCATCTGCCACTATTTATTTTAAATGTGAGGAATCCTGTTTGGGTCTCCATCTATTGGGTTGGCTGTAGTGGAACCTTCCTGTTCTGCAGTCTAAGTTGTGTATGGTTGCGTACCAGTCCTTGCTGCACTCCTGATACTGACTCTGCCTGCTGCACTCCTGATACAGACTCTGCCTGCTGCACTCCTGATACAGACTCTACCTGCTGCACTCCTGATACAGACTCTGCCTGCTGAATTCTGATACAGACTCTGCCTGCTGGACTCTGAAAAAGACTCTGCCTGCTGCACTCTGATACAGACTCTGCCTGCTGCACTCTGATACAGACTTTTCCTGCTGCTCTCTGATACAGGCTCTGCCTGCTTCACTCTGAAACAGACTTTGCCTGCTGCACTCTGATACAGACTCTTCCTGCTGCACTCTGATACAGACTCTGCCTGCTGCACTCCTGATACAGACTCTTCCTGCTGCACTCGTGATACAGACTCTGCCTGCTGCACTCCTGATACAGACTCTACCTGCTGCACTCCTGATACAGACTCTGCCTGCTGCACTCTGATACAGACTCTGCGTGCTGCACTCTGATACAGACTCTGCCTGCTGCACTCTGATACAGACTCTGCCTGCTGCACTCTGATACAGACTTTGCCTGCTGCACTCTGATACAGACTCTTCCTGCTGCACTCTGATACAGACTCTGCCTGCTGCACTCCTGATACAGACTCTGCCTGCTGCACTCCTGATAGAGACTCTACCTGCTGCACTCCTGATACAGACTCTACCTGCTGCACTCCTGATACAGACTCTGCCTGCTGCACTCCTGATACAGACTCTACCTGCTGCACTCCTGATACAGACTCTGCCTGCTGAATTCTGATACAGACTCTGCGTGCTGCACTCTGATACAGACTCTGCGTGCTGCACTCTGATACAGACTCTGCCTGCTGCACTCTGATACAGACTCTGCCTGCTGCACTCTGATACAGACTCTTCCTGCTGCACTCTTATACAGACTCTGCCTGCTGCACTCCTGATACAGACGCTGCCTGCTGCACTCCTGATACAGACTCTGCCTGCTCCACTCCTGATACAGACTCTGCCTGCTGCACTCTTATACAGACTCTGCCTGCTGCACTCCTGATAATACAAACTCTGCCTGCTGCACTCTTGATATTCTGCCTGCTGCACTCCTGGTGCAGACTCTGCCTGCTGCACTCCTTATACAGACTCTGCCTGCTGCACTCCTTATACAGACTCTGCCTGCTGCACTCTGATAAAGACTCTGCCTGCTGCACTCTTATGCAGACTCTGCCTGCTGCACTTTTATACATACTCTGCCTGCTGCAATCTGACAAAGACTCTGCCTGCTGCTCTCCTGTTACAGACTCTGTCTACTGCACTCCTGATACAGACTCTGCCTGCTGAATTCTGATACAGACTCTGCCTGCTGCACTCTGATACAGACTCTTCCTGCTGCACTCCCATACAGACTCAGCCTGCTGCACTCCTGATACAGACTCTGCCTGCTGCACTCCTTATATAGACTCTGCCTGCTGCACTCCTTATAGAGACTCTGCCTGCTGCACTCTGATACAGACTCTGCCTGCTGCACTCTGATACAGACTCTGCCTGCTGCTCTCCTGATAATACAGACTCTGCCTGCTGCACTCTTGATACAGATTCTGCCTGCTGCACTCCTGATACAGTCTCTGCCTGCTGCACTCCTTATACAGACTCTGCCTACAGCACTACTTATAGAGACTCTGCCTGCTGCACTCTTACACAGACTCTACCTGCTGCACTCTTATGCAGACTCTGCCTGCTGCAATCTGACACAGGCTCTGCCTGCTGCACTCCTGATACAGACTCTGCCTGCTGCACTCTGATACAGACTCTGCGTGCTGCACTCTTATGCAGACTCTGCCTGCTGCACTTTTATACAGACTCTGCCTGCTGCAATCTGACAAAGACTCTGCCTGCTGCACTCCTGTTACAGACTCTGTCTACTGCACTCCTGATACAGACTCTGCCTGCTGAATTCTGATACAGACTGTGCCTGCTGAATTCTGATACAGACTCTGCCTACTGCACTCTGATACAGACTCTTCCTGCTGCACTCCCATACAGAATCAGCCTGCTGCAATCCTGATACAGACTCTGCCTGCTGCACTCCTTATATAGACTCTGCCTGCTGCACTCCTTATAGAGACTCTGCCTGCTGCACTCTTACACAGACTCTACCTGCTGCACTCTTATACAGACTCTGCCTGCTGCAATCTGACACAGACTCTGCCTGCTGCACTCCTGATACAGACTCTGCCTGCTGCACTCTGATACAGACTCTGCCTGCTGAATTTTGATACAGTCTCTTCCTGCTGCACTCCTGATATGGACTCTGCCTGCTGCACTCTGATGCAGACTCTGCCTACTGCACTCTGATTCAGACTCTGCCTGCTGCCCTCCTGATACAGACTCTGCCTGCTGCACTCCTGATACAGACTCTGCCTGCTGCACTCCTGATACAGACTCTACCTGCTGCACTCCTGATACAGACTCTGCCTGCTGAATTCTGATACAGACTCTGCCTGCTGGACTCTGAAAAAGACTCTGCGTGCTGCACTCTGATACAGAATCTGCCTGCTGCACTCTGATACAGACTTTTCCTGCTGCTCTCTGATACAGACTCTGCCTGCTTCACTCTGAAACAGACTCTGCCTGCTGCACTCTGATACAGACTCTTCCTGCTGCACTCTTGATATTCTGCCTGCTGCACTCCTGGTGCAGACTCTGCCTGCTGCACTCCTTATACAGACTCTGCCTGCTGCACTCCTTATACAGACTCTGCCTGCTGCACTCTGATACAGACTCTGCCTGCTGCACTCTTATACAGACTCTGCCTGCTGCACTTTTATACAGACTCTGCCTGCTGCAATCTGACAAAGACTCTGCCTGCTGCTCTCCTGTTACAGACTCTGTCTACTGCACTCCTGATACAGACTCTGCCTTCTGAATTCTGATATAGACTCTGCCTGCTGAATTCTGATACAGACTCTACCTGCTGCACTCTGATACAGACTCTTCCTGCTGCACTCCCATACAGACTCGGCCTGCTGCACTCCTGATACAGACTCTGCCTCCTGCACTCCTTATATAGACTCTGCCTGCGGCACTTCTTATAGAGACTCTGCCTGCTGCACTCTGATACAGACTCTGCCTGCTGCACTCCTGATAATACAGACTCTGCCTGCTACACTCTTGATACAGATTCTGCCTTCTGCACTCCTGATACAGTCTCTGCCTGCTGAACTCCTTATACAGACTCTGCCTACAGCACTACTTATAGAGTCTCTGCCTGCTGCACTCTGATACAGACTCTGCCTGCTGCACTCTTACACGGACTCTACCTGCTGCACTCTTATACAGACTCTGCCTGCTGCAATCTGACACAGACTCTGCCTGCTGCACTCCTGATACAGACTCTGCCTGCGGCAACCCTGATACAGACTCTGCCTGCTGCACTCTGATACAGACTCTGCCTGCTGAATTATGATACAGTCTCTGCCTGCTGCACTCCTGATACGGACTCTGCCTGCTCCACTGTGATGCAGTCTCTGCTTACTGCACTCTGATTCAGACTCTGCCTGCTGCCCTCCTGATACAGACTCTGCCTGCTGCACTCCTGATACAGACTCTGCCTGCTGCACTCTGATGCAGACTGTGCCTGCTGCACTCTGATACAGACTCTGCCTGCTGCACTCTGATACAGACTCTGCCTTCTGCACTCTGATACAGACTCTGCCTGCTGCACCATCTTGTCTGTCCTACTGGGTCCAACTGCTGCGCGTCTGTTGATCTGTCTTGGAGTTGCACCTGGCGTACATCGGGAGCCATGTCTAACCTCACCATCAGAGGCTCTAGTGAACAGTCCGTTGCTTGCTTAGTCACGCCCCTCCAGGCTCTCCGTGGTCTGTTGCACATTGGTTCCACAAACCACGTACGTGACAGTGTGCCCTCGCAGGCAGGCTCCGCTCTCCTGTTGTACCAGTCGGTGACCTTTTTGACATTTTAAGCGCAACTGCATAAATGTCGCTGTCATAGTAACAATAATTATAGTACTTCTACTCTGGGTCAATTGATGGCACATCCCTGGTGTCTACACCTAATTTGATGTGTTTTGGCAGCTTTTGGTCCCGTTTCTAGGTGTTGTATATGCATTTTTTTTATACCCCCATTGACTCCTATGGAATTCGGAAATGTTCAATGAACATTCGGCGAATATTAATTTGTTCGGCGAACTTTTCAGAACCGAATATTGAAATGTTTGCTCATGCCTACTCATTTGGTATCAGCGATTAGATGATTTTATTCTTCAGGTTACAGTGTTTCCAGATTTATATCATTTTTTTTGTTTGGCTAGTATCACACAAGTTGCAGTTTTTATTGGTACCATTTTAGGGCACAGAATATTTTTTGATCACTTTCTAATCCATTTTTTGGCAGACTGAACAAAAAACAGCAATTCAGGAATTGTTTTTTGGTGTTTTTTTTAATGCTGTTCACCATGTGGTAAAAGTTATAAGACAGCTTTATTTTTTTGGGTCAGTGCGATTACAGCGATACCACATATAATTTTGTTCTATGTTTTGCCACTTTTACACAATTAAAACTATTTTATGGAAAAAATAATTGATTTTGCATTGCAATATTCCGAGAGCTCTAGCTGTTTTATTTTTCTGCTGATGAAGCTGCGTGGAGGCTTTTTTTTCGCAAGACATGATGCCATTTTCAGTGATATTTTTATTTACATTTAACTACTTTGATTCTGTTTTATTCCACTTTTTTATGGTGGTAAGTTGAAAAAAAACAGTTTTTTGCCACATTTTTTATGTATTTTTTATGATGTTCATTGATGCAATTTCATACAGTTTTATAGATCAGGTTGTTCCTGATGCAGCAATACCAAATATGTGTATTTTTTTTGTTTATTTTTACATAAATATAAGTATTTATAGGTATTATTTTTTCTTTCACTCTTTTTATTATTGGTAACTTTTTAAAAATTATTTTTACATTATTTTTAACTGTTTTACTGAGTCCTCCTTTAACTTTTATTACTCTGATTGCTGGTATAATGCATTGCAATGCATTATACCTGTCAGTGTTACACTGACTGAAGCCTCTTAGATGATGGTCTAATCAGGCCTCCATTGTTGGTAGACCCGAAGGGCAGTGATCGGCAGGGAGATGGAGCTCCCTCCTTCTCTTATTCTCCTAAATGTTGCGATTAATATTGATTGCGGTACTGTTAATTGCAGCGACAGCCAAAGCTTGGCTATCACTTAAGCAGAGTTCCGGGCATCGTTCGTACGTGCCAAGCTCCTATGCCACGATCGCCATGACGTACCTATACATCATTGGTCGGGAACCCCTGCCTGATCATGACATATAGGTATATAAATGTCGTGAAAGGGTGAAACAAATGTCTTGCGTGCTTCATAATACAGTAATCACACTTTCAAGCTCTGAATTCAGAATTTGGTTTAATTTCACAATTAGCAATGAATGGTTTAATAGAGATCCTCCTTTATTTCACTGTATGAAAAATGGAAAGCAAAATAATAATAGTAATAATAATTTTTATTTTTATAGCGCTAGCATATTCTGCAGCAATTTACATTTAAGCGGGGACATGAACAGACAATAAATTCAATACAAGGTGAGACAGTTTAAACAGTTACATTTGGAGTGAGGTCCCTGCTCGCAAGCTTACAATCTACAAGGAATTGGGGGGACACAATAGGTGAAAAGTGCTTGCTATATCAGGTCTGGCAATTATAATAAGTAGGGATTTTCATATAAGGCTGCATGATCCGGTCATCGGGTTGTATGTTTAAGCGCAATAATCAAGTATCAAGTGCAGTTATCATTTGTATGAAGGATGTGGAGACAGATGAATAGTAGGGAGCAGATTTTGAATAATATTTAGAAGGAGGGAACAGGGGAAATTTAGTTTACTGAGTTGAAGTGGTAGGCTTGTTTAAAGACATAGAATTTTAAAGCGCGCTTGAAGACGTGGGTGCTAGGCATCAGTTGGATTGTCTGGGGTAGAGCATTCCAGAGAACTGGTGCAGCACGACGGAAGTCTTGGAGACGGAGATGTGAGGTTCGGATTATGGGGGATTATGGGGAATTATGGAGTTAACTCCAAAATGGAGTTATTAAGGTACTGTCACTGCAGTGTATCACATATGAACAATTCACAGTCACACTGAATGGCTATACAGTTACAGAAGTTCCTTACATTTCACTTGAATGTTTAGTTTAGTTTTCAATGACTGATTCAGATGTTACAAATGTATTAATTCAGTCACACTGTATGGGGATGATGGGATTGACACAACAGTTCACTGTATTTCATTTGAATCTTGGATTTCTATTTACAGACTGAGACTTTCTGTCCCATTTTCAGACTGGTACATCGGCATCCAAGTAGTACATCACAATCACACTAGGCCTTTTTCAATAATTATGCTGTGTTGTATGAGTTCTTTTCCTTCACAATGGATGTTATAGTCCCCCCTGATTGGCTAGGCTAAACCTTGTGAACTGATTGCTGCATGGCATTATGGGACAGCCTGCATGGTTGTGCCTGATGCCTTCAGCATGCTCACTGAGTCTCAATGAAATTCAACTCAAACTGGATCCTCCATGGATCAATCTGCTCATTTCTAGTTGCAGACACATGATGGTGTATCAAGTGAATACACCTTTTCTTTCACATGTCACACAGCGTCACTGTCACAATTTCATGTAATATTAGTAAATATTAGAGCAATTAATGAATTACCCTGTGGTATATCTTTTTGTTTTATTATATTTATTATACACTGACCTCCCTGTTTATTTTATTTTTTTTGTAAAGAAAGGTTTCATAATACTTGGGAAATTTTAATTGTAATTGTATACTTTCTATGCTCTTTCCTCTTTAAGTTCATTGTAAAAATTAAAAAATATAAAGTTGCCTGAGCATTAGTAATGGAATTCCACTGTACTAAGGACCAAAAATGACTAAACTGCTGAGAAGTTGTTATTGAAAACTCTATGTATAATTCACCACTAGGTATTGTAGTGTGTATCAGTACTAAAGCTACCAATACCAATAAACACCACAGACCCAGTTTTTGGATTCTTACGCACAAAACATATCTCTTGCACTAATTTTGTGCATAGCTTGAAAAAGGTAGCTAAAAAAATAGCTAGAAAATGTATTATTTGCTGATTTTTAATAGTGAGAGCAGTATTAAAGTGGTAAAAGTAGTGCAAGTGGTTGGGTGTAATTTACATTTTGTGGATAATACACTATATTGAAGCTATAAGATGGATGTATTTTACTAACAATTTCTATGGCATATGGCAAACCCTTTTCTATGTTGTACATACTAAAAAAGCATTTGGAGAAAAGTTGGCATGGGAAGAAAATCTTTAGACTAAAGGTTCGCTCACACTTACTTATAAAAATTGGTCTCATTTTCATCCAGGAGAGTGGGATAATCTTTTCTCACTTGTCATCCATGTGCTGTTCGTTACAATACGTTTGCAATATGTTTTTTTTACTCAGCAGCTATTAATCTTTTAATGGACCATTTACAGTTTCCCATCTTAATGAATTGCAATGATTTTTTTTCCTCACACGTGTCTGATTTCGGAGTGAAAATCATAGCCAGCAGCAATTTTTACCGCATGTCCTTTCCCGGAAAAACGCATGCAGAATTTCGCAAGTGTTTATCGTGCGTTTTTCGCGCGTTTTCGACATGCGGAATTGCCTTGCGTTTTTTATTGCATTGCAAAGGCAATTCCGCATGCGGAAACGCAAAATTAGTTGACATGCTGCGGATTTTTGTGCGCATCAAAAACGCTGCGGAAAAATCCGCAGCATGGGCATTAAACTTGTGGATTCTCATTGGGGACCATGGGGTGCGGATTAACAAGCGTTTTACAAGCGTTTCCGCTGTGGAAATTCCGCATCAAATACACTTGTAAAACGCTACGTGGGCACATACCCTTAATGTCATGCCACATAAAGCTGAGAAGTAAGAGTTACGGTCACACTCTCAGTATTTGGTCAGTATTTTACATCAGTATTTGTAGCCAAAACCAGGAGTGGAACAATCAGAGAAGAGTATAATAGAAACACGTCACCACTTCTGTATTTGTCACCCACTCCTGGTTTTGGCTACAAATACTGATTTGAAACACTGACCAAATACTGATAGTGTGACTGTAAGTTAACCTCAGATCTGCACTGCCTCATTGAATAACATTGGTCAGAGTGCAATCCCCTTTTCTTTTCACATCGCACTCGACCGATTTATACGCTAGTGTGACTGAGCCCTACTAGTACTTATAGCAGTAAAAAATATAGCAACTTAATCCTGTCTTTTTTTTTTTTATCACACTCTTAATTACATCCCCTCAATTTGTTTTAATATAAATATGGAGACAAGAAATGTAATTGCAAAACTATAGTTAATAAGTAAAAGTATGTTAATGTTCGCAAGTGTCTGCAAGTTTATTCTCTCAGGGGCAAAAGTGAATAATTTTGCAATAATGTTTCTCTTGCTTTAGAACATTATTATTAGGCATAGAAATATTCCAGTGGTAGCTGTAATTTAGTTTTTTACATGTCGTTTAAAAGCTGCATGTTTTCACTTGAACAAAAATATCTGCTGCAAACTATTGTGCAGAAAACTAGGTTATTGGTTGCACATCAAACATCTCAGATCCACTAAAATTTCTTCCTTTACTTAACTTTTTAATGATCGCTAATGTGCCATAAAATGACAGCCTTTAATGGGACCTTTTTCCTCAACGCCATTTTAAAATGCCGATGAGAAAGAAGTAAATAGCGCCCACAGCAGGTGAAAACCCCATGGGTAACAGCTGTATATGAGAGCTGACACCCTGCGCCAACAGACCAGACCCATTTTGGAACTTTGTGCTAAAACAAAAATAAACAAACAAGCATACACCTTGGTATCCTGCATCCTGAATGACTTAACTTTAAATTGTTCATCTTATTTATTCTGTACGGCGAACACTACAAAATAAATAATACACAGCACGACAAAAATTGCACTTTTCATCATGCTGACACACAAAAAATTGAATAAAAAGCAATCAAAAAATCATATGTAAAAAAATGGTAGAAATTGAAAACACCAAAGCGTCCTGCAAAAGCAAGTGCTATTATGGCTCATTCGGGAAAAAGTAAAAAAGTGACAGCTCTCAGAATATGACAATGCAAAAAGCAAATACATTTTTGGAAAATGTTGTTTTTAGTGTATAAAAGTGTATAAAAGTAGCAAAGCATAAAAACAATATAAATTTGGTATCACTATAATTATATTGACCAAAAAAATAAAATGATGTTATCAATTTTACCACACGGTGAACCGCACACAAGAATGTAAAAAGTTACAACTCTAAGAATATGGCGACAAAAAACTATTTAAAAAAAAAAAAGCATTTTTAGTGTGTTATGGTAGAAAAACACAAAACAATTATATAAAACTGGTATCGCTGTAATCGCACCGACCCAAAGAAAAAATAAAAATAAAAACTATTCTTGTACCGCTGTCTATTTGTTCATTGTGCCTCCCAAAAATCGGAATAAGGCTTGGTTCACATTTATACTGTGGTCCCAGCTGAGCGCTTATGTCAGGGTTTCCGCGTAAATCCGAAAAAACATGATTAAGTCAAACCCTCGATGGGACCACTCACTTATGAGACAAATGGAGGTACTTTGGGCTCCGTCTGTTTTCGGTTCCGACAGTGTCCCATTATTTTATGCAACTTTTTAGCACGGAAGTGTGGATGACCACAGTTCTGTGATTGCCAAAAAAGATGGATTCCATAGGAATAGACGATAAATAAATTCCAAAGTGTCTCCAGTTGCCTCATAATAGAGAGTTGTTCTTTCAGAAATTTTGTCTGAATTGCATTTTTGTAGGATTTACCCAGAAACCGCTTCAGAAATACTAAGCAAGAATGTGATCTCAGCCTTAAATTCAAAAGTAAACCAAAAATGTTATGTACCCAAAATGTTACCAATATACAGTTATATGAAAAAGTTTGGGCACCCCTATTAATCTTAAGCTTAATGTTTTATAAAAATTGGTGTTTTTGCAACAGCTATTTCAGTTTGATAAATGTAATAACTGTTGGACACAGTAATGTTTCTGCCTTGAAATTAGGTTTATTGTACTAACAGAAAATGTGCAATCTGCATTCAAACAAAATTTGACAGGTGCATAAGTATGGACACCTCACCAGAAAAGTGACATTAATATTTAGTAGATCCTCCTTTTGCCAAAATAACAGCCTCTAGTCGCTTCCTGCAGCTTTTAATGATTTCCTGGATCCTGGATGAAGGTATTTTTGACCATTCCTCTTTACAAACAATTCCAGTTCAGTTAAGTTTGATGGTCGCCGAGCATGGACAGCCCTCTTCAAATGATCCCACAGATGTTCAATGATATTCAGGTCTGGGGACTGAGATGGCCATTCCAGAACATTGTAATTGTTCCTCTGCATGAATGCCTGAGTAGATTTGGAGCAGTGTTTTGGATCATTGTCTTGCTGAAAGATCCATCCCCTGCATAACTTCAACTTGGTCACTGATTCTTGAACATTATTGTCAAGAATCTGCTGATACTGAGTGGAATCCATGCGCCCTCAACTTTAACAAGATTCCCGGTGCCGGCATTGGCCACACAGCCCCAAAGCATGATGGAACCTCCACCAAATTTTACTGTGGGTAGCAAGTGTTTTTCTTGGAATGCTGTGTTTTTTTGCCGCCATGCATAATGCCTTTTTGTATGACCAAACAACTCAATCTTGGTTTCATCAGTCCACAGGACCTTCTTCCAAAAAGAAATTGGCTTCTCCAAATGTGCTTTTGCATACCTCAGCCGACTCTGTTTGTGGCGTGCTTGCAGAAACGGCTTCTTTCGCATCACTCTCCCATACAGCTTCTCCTTGTGCAAAGTGCGTTGTATAGTTGACCAATGCACAGTGACACCATCTGCAGCAAGTTGATGCGGCAGCTCTCTGGAGGTGGTCTGAGGATTGTCCTTGACTGATCTCACCATTCTTCTTCTCTGCCTTTCTGATGTTTTTCTTTGCCTGCCACTTCTGGCCTTAACAAGAACTGTCCCTGTGTTCTTCCATTTCCTTACTATGTTCCTCACATTGGAAACTGACAGGTTAAATCTCTGAGACAGCTTTTTGTATCCTTCCCCTGAACAACTATGTTGAATAATCTTTGTTTTCAGATTATTTGACAGTTGTTTTGAGGAGCCCATGATGCCACTCTTCAGAGGAGATTCAAACAGGAGAACAACTTGCAAGTGGCCACTTTAAGTAGCTTTTCTCATGATTGCATACACCTGGCTATGAAGTTCAAAGCTCAATGAGGTTACAAAACCAGAAAAAGTGCTTTAGTAAGTCAGTAAAAAGTAGGTAGGAGTATTTAAAACAAGAAAATGATAAGGGTGCCCATACATATGCACCTGTCAAATTTTGTCTGAATGCAGATTGCACATTTTCTGTTAGTACAATAAACCTCATTTCAAGGCAGAAACATTAATGTGTCCAACAGTTGTTACACATATCAAACTGAAATAGCTGTTGCAAAACACCAATTTTTACAAAACATTAAGCTTAAGATTAATGGGGTGCCCACACTTTTTCATATAACTGTAGCCTCTAACTTATCCCACACAAAACCATCCCCTACTCAGGTCTGTCATTTGTCACTGAAAACATAGGGGTTCCCACTTAACTGGTAAAACAAAGGCTCTGGAAAAATGACATGGCTCCCACCCCCTCAAATAAAATCCAGTGAAATTTGCGCTTCCAAATACAAATGCCCCTTCCTTCAGAGCCCAACTTTGCCTAAACCGCAATAAGCGGCAACATGTTTGGCATTATTGTAGCAGGGAGATGGCACATAACAATTAATGGGATGTATGTCTCTTGAAGCACAATCTGGTCACAATAAATGGGCACTAAGCAGACATATTTGCAATTCTTCAGAAGAAAGCATGGCATGAATGTTACAAAGCAGTCACTACAGCTACAAATGAATTCATTGAGGTGCAATTTCTACAATGGGGTTACTTTTGGGATTCTTCTGCTGTTCTAGCACCTTCAGGGCTCCGCGAACTATTCTAGCAAAATCTGTGCGCCAAAAGCCAAATAGTGCTCCTTCCATCTCAGCCCTGACATGTGGCAAAATAGTAGTTTCTGACAACACATAAGACATCACCACGTTTGGGAGAAATTGCGCAAGAAATTGTGGGGTCCAGTTACAATATTAAGGCTATGTGCCCATGATGCAGAAATGCTCCAGATTTTTCCTGAGCGTTTCTGCATCTCCCTGGCAGTAAAAATGCATGCGGATTTTACATGCGTTTTTTCAGCCAGGAATAGGCGTTTGTCACGCGTTTTGCACATGCGATTTCGCATGCAGCTTGTCAAGCGCTTACCAAGCGATTTTAGCATCACTTGAAAAAGTGCTTGACAACTTGGTCACACTATATAAATCCATGCAACCGGCATGGATTTTATATAGTGTGACCAAGTTAGTTAAAAAAAAGAATAAAAATGGTAAAAAATAAAAGAAAAACATATACTCACCTTCCGATGGCCCCTGGTCTCCTTTTCCGATACATCCGGTCTCCCCGGTGTGTCGCGGTGGTGTAAAAGGACCTTCCATGACGTCATTTAGTCATGTGACAGGTCACGCGACTGCCCATGTCGGCGGTCGTGTGACTGGTCACATGACTGAATGACATCATGGAAAGTCCTTTTACTCCATCGCGAGCCACCGGGGAGCCAAGACGTACCAGATAGAAGACCGCGGGCCATCAGAAGGTGAGTATAATATGTTTTTATTTTAAATTCTTATTTTTTACAGGTACTATGGTACCCGAGTCTGGAATAAAGTCTCCTCTTCTCCTGACCCGGGTACTTAATATCCGCATGTGCACATGCAGTCATGAGGATATTAAGCAATTCAATGCAAGTCAATGGCGGCAATTACGCTGCATGCCCGTAAAATAATTAGTAGTGCTGCGGATTTTTCGCAATGATTATCCGCAGCGGAAATTTCCGCAGCATGTGCACAGCACATGCGGATTATCATTGGGGAACATAGTAGACCTACTAACAAGCGTTTTTTAAGCGTTTCTGCGGTGGAATTGACGCTGCGGAAATGCTTAAAAAATGCATAGTGGGCACACAGCCTAACACTGACAGGTTTGCAGCTAATAATTTTTTTTTTTACCACTAAAATATTATATTTCTTCATTCCAATATTATAATATTCTGTGAGGCACCTGTGGGTTCTAAATATTCACTGCACAACTAGATGAATTCCTTAAACAGTGAAGTTTCCAATATGGAATCACTTGTGTAGTTTTCTGCTCATCTGGCTCCACAGGTGCTCGGTTAATGGAGCCCACAATCTATTGAAATGGAATCTGTGTTCTAAAAGCCAAGTAGTGCGCCTTCCCATCTGACCCCTGCCATGTGCTCAAACAGTCGTATACAACCACACATGGGGTACTTCCATGTTCAGAAAAAATTTTGTAAATTAAAAATTCGAGGCTAATGTTATTTTTTTGCGGAAAACCTCTAAGTTTTTCATTTTCCCGGCCCATTCTTAAAGAATTCTATTAAGCAGTTTGCGTGTTCAAAATGCTAGATGAATTTCTTAGTTTGCCAAATGGGGTCACTTATGTGTGTTTCTTCTTTTTTGGCACTTTGGGGTTTCTGCAAATGCAACATGGTGTCCAAATTTTTGTTCCAAAAATTAAATACCGCTCCTTGCTTTCCATGTTTTGCCATGTGCCAAAACATTAGTTTTTGACCACATGTTAGAGCACAATATCACTGTGTTCAGGAGAAATTACAAAAAAATTATGGGGTCCATTTTCTCCTATTACCCCTCATGTAAAATTCAAATCGTTGCTAAAACAGTATTTTAGTGGAAAAAAATATTTTTTTTGTTTTCATATCTAAATGTTATGTTTTTTTAATCAACTGTAGGTTAAAAATGCTCAGTGCACCCTTAGATGAATTCTTTGAGGGGTCTAGTTTCCAAAATCGGATCACTGGTCTCCTGCAGGTTGGGTATGGTGACATTGCTCGATTGCCGACTGGTTACTGTTGAGCTGAGCAGACAACAGAGCTCGAACTGTGATTGTGCACATTGTATAGAGCACAGCATGCAGGGATACAGCAAAGACAAGCCCCGCCGCTATGAGCGTCACTGATGATGATTGTTTTAGGGAGGGAGCAGAGGCTGTCGCAGTGACCGCAGCCTCTGCCCCTTGATGACAGCGTACCAGCACTCTCTGGGATACTTAAACAAAGTGTCATTACACAGAAAGTATAATAGCATTTAGGCAGTGTAGTTAGGAGATGGTAATGAATTTTTAATGCAAGTCTATAAGAAACTAGCTTAGATTATGGCACTACAAAGATAAGGATTTAGAATGAAATTTACTTTGACTTTGGACAACCCTTTTAAGGTAAAAAATGTCTCTGTTGCTAAGGTTTTAAGCTAGTGCCGACAAATAGGAAAATTATCTAATGGACCAATTATCCCAAGGCACTCTCTTAAGAAAAAAGGGAATCAAAACCTCTCCAAACAGACTCAGACTGTAGTTTGATCAGATACTGCAGACAGCTTTCCAACCCACATCTCCTTGATTGTGCTACATCTTGCCCATACACAGGGTATTATAACACCACTTTTGAGATGAAATTCTTAAGTGAATCCATGGAAAGAGTGGACCAGAGTCACATAAAAATTTACCTCTAGTATTTGGCTATTGCAGAAAATTTATGTAATCTATGACCCACATTTATTCCCTTTGGCACATGTCTAATTATTGGTCATCTTTTTAATTCTTTAATTAAAGAAAATAGTCAGTCATTTATGCTATCCCCTGGTTTTTCATTTCTATTATGAATACTTTATCTTGAGGAATTTGTCAAGATAGTAATGTTAAGATTGTAATGTTTTGGGGCTTAATAAATTCTTACCAAGGATATTCTGTTTGTGGCTAAGAAAGCCACCACGCTTGGTACCATCCTGCCCCCCAGTCTTTTCCTCAGTGAAGAGCATAGGCTTTCTGAATCTAATACCTGGTTAAATCTTAGTGGTCTTTTCAAATGCGGAGCGAACCGCTGCAAAGTCTGTTCACACACTGTGAAAAAGGATACTTTTACTTCACTACATAATAATCATATGTACAAAATGCATGACTTTATTATTTGCAGTATGCCCTTGGTTATATACCATGCTGAATGTATTACATGTAAGATCCAATACATTGGCTGTACTACCGGCCATTTAAAAGTACAGATTAGAAGACACATATCTGATGCCGTTAATATTTTGGCCACAAATATTTCAGCAGTGTCAAAACACTTCCGAAAGGGGAAGTTTCAACATTGAAATTTCAAGGCGTAGAAAAAGTTTATAGACCTATCCGGGGGGGGGGGGAGACGATAGACGCAAACTGCTAAATAGGGAATCATATTAGATTTTTATGTTAGAAACTTGTGTACCCTTTGGTTTGAATCTTAGGCAGGATCTAATACTACAATATTAATGACAGTTTTGTTTACAGCTTGGACATGGTATATCGCTTGTTTTTATAGTTATTCTATATTTGTATCACAAATATTTTTATTTTTTCTACGTGTGAATGATATTAATTTTAGAGGATATTAATATATATGTGTCACTAATGTTTTTTTTTTTCACTTTTGTCTATGCTAATCATACTGACCTCAGAGACTAGTGAGTACATGATAACTATTATCTTTACTTATAACCTACCTTTATATGCTCACTAGTCCACAGTTCAGACAGACCATGATTAAGCCTGCACGTCAAAATGCGTAGGTCGAGACAGCTGTGATCCTTGTGTGTACTAAGACTGATTATGGTGGTATCAGCATTTTTTTAATGGCTCAATTAAAGCTATATTTATTCAAGTTTATTGCCTGATACATTGGATCATTACTCCTATTTTCTGATTCATGAACCAGGCTGCCCTGGCTGTATCCGAGAGAGGATGAGACTGCACCACACCCCAATGGTGAACGGACTTTACTTACCTTTTTTTCTTACAATCCAATACGTTATAATTCCATCATTTAAATTAAATAAAATATTTAAAAAGGCAAATGCAAAAAGACTATAATCACTGTAAATTTTAATGTGTTATAATATATCTGTTTCACAAATTAAGTGCTGTACATTAAAGTTGAAGAAATTTTCCACTACTTGGACAATTCTTTCTCATATTTCACGTTTGGCTTCCGATAAAATAAAAAAGCTTATACTCACTTGCCTTGCTGGTGCCGTTCCAGCAGTGTCGTCACTTGTGTTCCTGGGGCTCTCGTGTGGTTATGACACGTGAGCCTGGCGCCCAACAAGCGCCGACGTCACTATCCGCGTCTTCAGACAAATCAAGGATCAAGAGGAAGTCAAGGCTGCGACTGCTCTCACTTCATTTTGATATTTGTTTTGTCTGAAGGCAGAGACAGTGATGCCAGCGCTGATTGGGCACCAGGCTCAGGTGTCATAACAACCATGCGAGAGCCCCAGGAACGGGGTATAGGCTTTTTTATTTTATCGGCGCCTAACATTTAAATCAAGAAAGGGTTGTTCTAGTAGTGGAAAACCCCTTTAATACCAATATGTGTAACTTGACAAAAAAATTATTCTAACCTGACCAAACTGATATTGTACAAAATGTAGACATTTGGATAACTTTCCAATACTGGTCAAAAAGTATTCAAATGACCTTAAACTATGTTTTTGAGAGACAAATGCTTTGCTATATGAGTGTTTTATTTTTAACTTTTAGGTCAATGAAGTATAGAATCAACAAAAGCGTCCTAACAAGGGCATAATCATGTGATCAGTCACTTGCTTTAATGAAATTGACAGACATCCTATTAGGCCCTGCCTCTGGCAGAGCCTACAAGACATATGCAGATAGCAGATCTAGGCACTAAAGATGATCATGTAGATCCACAGCTAATCGACTTTGAGTCAAATTTCATGAAATTCGCAGATTCTGCAGAACAATTTGAGATTAAATTTGGGAAAATTGTGAAAAAAAAGTAAAAATGGCATTTTACATATTGCATCACTAAGAAAGTGGTCTCACGCTTGGGCTTCCCGGTAGATCCTTGCAGCTATTATTTCACATAGTGTAGTGCCACCTATCATGGGGGATTATCAGTGGCACTATAAAAGATGAGGGTAGGGAAAGCATTAACTGTTTTAGGATTTTATAGCCTAGGGAAAGGAGGTCATGACAAACAGCTCATCAGTATAGATAGGCATAGCATGACCTGAAGTTGATTGTGGTGTGCTACCCCAAAGCTGAAGAACAGAGGCAATGAGAGTGGAATTCTAAACAGATTCAAGTCAGAGGATGGTGCATTGTCTATGTCACTGTGAATTTATTGATCCATCTAACACTGGAGAAGAACACCTTTATTATACCATTTTTTTATGAATAATGCAGTGCAAACAAGGGGGCAATTGAATTCACCCTGTCCTAATTTTATCAGTAAAGAACAACTGACCAAAGTTTTGCTTGTCAGAGAAAGTGTGCTTTTTAGCATGTGAGATGGACAAATTATAAGCTATATCTTTTTGCATTTCTTTTGTAGTTTTTTATACGACAAATGAAAAATCTCCACAGTCCAGAGATTTAAATGCAACTGACTACCTTACAAAGTGTGCATGTTTTAGGAAATGTAAAATATTTTTTTGCACATTTGTTGTAATGATTTTTCTGTCAGCCAAGCCACATTCTCAATTAGTTTCTATCATTGACATCAACACGATTATAGTCATAAAACACTACCGCTTGTAATATTCTGAGTACACCTCCTCCTCCTTCTCCTTCGCACCCGCAGAAAGCCATCTTTGATTGTATGTTGAAAAGCCATGCATATTATTATTATATATTTATTTTACTCACTTATATGGCACCATTAATTCCATAGCGCTTTACAGACATTATTGGAACTGTCCCCATTGCATATGATGCCAGCCATTCTCTTGTGTGCCAATTTAACTCCCAGCTGGTTAAGATGCTGGTGGTGTTGTCTCAGCCACACCACTTTGTGAAGTCAGCTGTCTTTTGCAAAATGATGACATACTCTCACCATTATTGCTCTCAAAATAATGTGTTCACTATGTGCTCTCATGTGCAGGAGAACGTAGGAGACTCTTTCATCTTAAATTTAAGTTTTAAACTGCACTGCATCATAGACACCAGATGCCGCAACTATGGAGAGGGACAAAATACTAGTTTCATGGCACACTGAGTGATTGTTTGAGTAGCAGAGATGTACTATCACAACACGGACAGATGTTGAAGCCTCCATGACTTAGGAGTTAAGTCTGTTTCCATCACCAGGTGGTGGTTATCTGTCTCTTTTTACATATCCTAAAGATCCTGCATAACAGACATGACCCAAACCCAACAGTCAAAAGGAGCAGTGTAAATTCCACATACAACCCTCATACTTTCCTTTAGGAAAAGTAAAGTGCTACCAACCAGTTTTACAGCTTGAAGGCAAGAGGACAAACTTATACAGCGAACAATTTGCTGATGTGTATCAAGCAGCAAATCTTATGGTGGCTGGTTTCCTGTCAACTTCAACCTGGTATTGTTGTGAGTTACAATGTCTAGAACATTACTGCTTACTTATGGTTTGGCAAAGTAACTCACTCTCCTTGCATTGCACCGGTTCTGAATGCAATTGTTCAATATTTAGTCAGGAATACTGTACAATACCACAGCTTGAGCATTTATATGTATGTTCTTTTATGTCTTTGATTTCTTCTCTCATTCAACTTTGACTGAAGTCAATTATTAGAATAGCTGTACCATCTGCCTGCCTGCCTGTCGATTATCTATATTCTACACAATGTCGTGGCTGTACATTGGTTTGTAATAGCATACTGTACTGATGCTGCTGTTTCTGGCCCCACAATGCCAGACATCTCATTGCCTGATTCATGCTAATATTGTACCCCTTAGCTTCTGTCACTGTTACTTTCATTGCACACCCATGCCAGCCACACATTTCCTAGCTGCCCACTGTTTTTTCTCTACTGTAGAGTTGCTGACGGGCTACCATTGTTGGCCCTACACTGCTAGACATCTTCTTGCCTTTTCTTATTTTTCTACCATTCAGCTTCTGCTACTGCTACTACCATTGCGCAAGCATGCTAGACACATATATCCTGCCTGCCACTAGTTTTTTATAACACTATAATGTACTGCTGCAGCCTAAGCTTTCATTGCTTCGCTTAGACTGCAAGACATCTCTTTTACTGAAATGCCGTATATTTGTAACTTGTGACTTCTGTCCCTGCTATTGCCACTGCACAGCCATATCAGTCAAATATTTATTGGCTGCTCACTCAGTGCAGTACTTTACTGCAGAAGCCAGACTACTATTCCTGGTCCTACACTGCCAATCATCTCCTTGCCTGGCCAATCATTTTTTCTACCTTTTGGCATTGTCCAGTGTCATTGCACGGCTACCCCAGATTCACATCTACTGGCTGCCCATTGTGGTTTACAATGCTTAATTGTACTGTTGCTGCTGGGGCTACTGCTGCTGGCCCTACACAGCCAGACATCTCCAGGCCTTACCTATCATATTTTTATACTGGTTTTTAAAATGCAACTGCCGCTTGACGCCAACACACTTTTCTGGCACTTGTTTATTGTCCTGTATAGCTATATTGTACTGCTGCTGGGAAAAAATCTTTCTTGAGGTTACACAAACATGAAAAAGCTCTGAAATTAGGCATAGTTTTTCCACAGCTTGTAGAAAAGTCATTACTTCTTCACTTTGAAACAGCTAGACTGCTCCTTGGCACCTAAAAAGGGATTATTTTTTGACCGCTTGATAAAAAGCTTTTTTCAATGTTTAGATGTTTTGAGACTAGCAAACCTGCTGCAGATCTCAAAAGGGGATCATTTTTTTTCTCCTAGTTGAGAAGCCATTACATTTTTATTATCAAGATAGCATTTTTGTTTTTGCTACGCAAATAAAGGTATACATTTTGGATGACTAGTGAAAAATCTTTCTTACCTTCAATTAGCAAAGAAAAAAGCTATTGAAACTCCCTAAACAGGAATCAGTTTTGCACAACCCTTTGAGAAAAAGACATAGATTCTTCCATTTGCACCGCCTTGGATACACACCAGCAGATCAGGCATCTGACCCCAAAAAGGAATAATGTTTGGACCATTTTTACAATTTAAAGTAGCCTAAAAAGACTTTTAGTGCACTCTGTTGGAAATAGGCTGTTGGTTATAACCAGTTACAATCCATTTAAGTCAGTTTGATTGAAGTCAAATGAACATTATTTATTCTTCACAAAGAGTTATAGTCCTAGGAGACAGCAGACTTCAAAATATAACTATTTTGGGGTAAATAGAAGCTTTGCACTATTTAGATTCTTGACAAATATATTCATTGCAAATCAAATTTTGGGGGAAAATGCAGTGAACCTGGGGAATTTGAATTTCAAAATTTAATCTTTATAAAATACATAATATGGCCATTTCCATTAGGCCTTCCCATTATTTTCTTACTCATACTGTATGTGGAAAATAATAACTATGCATGGACATTTGTTCAGTATGTGTAATAATGTGATTCATAATTTATTTGAGCATAAGTATATTTACCTGGAACCTTTAACCACAGCTATCTTGCTTGTCTAAACTAATAAGGCAATCAATAGTATGATTTTTACTTCTTTTAAAACCATTTGAAAATGCTGACAACTAAAAAAAAATCTTGCTGACATATACTGCCATGCAAAGCTTGATCTATTCTAATATATGATTTTAATGTTTCTCATTTTCAAACCGCGCCAACTCACATCTATCATGCTCTGTCACATTTAAGTTTCCTAATTTACCGCTTTTAACTTTTTGTCATATTCAGCAAATAGATGTATTCTAAAAGTCAGTTTTCTTGTTGTGTTTCAGTATGAGCAGTATTTCAGAGAAGTATTTTTTCTAGTGGAAATACAAATATGTTAATGTTTGCATATATATCGTCATGACGTGAGCAGTTTAACAGCCGCATGCATGTTAATGTGACCACACAGTCAAGATGCTTAAAACTATCAAATGAAAAATTTACATGGAAAAACAAAATTAATCTGCAGGTTAAAAGTGCTTAGATCATGTTAGGCTGGTAAACTAGAAAATCAGATTTAGGGAGGAAATGCAATTTTACTCTCCATTCAGCTGTGAGTTGGTGTAGGGAGTTATAACAGTAACGGCTCACTGCAAAATGAGCACACTGTGATCACTCCGTCTGCACCTTGACTGAGAGCCTGCTCTGCATACACACTGTAGAGTAGGTTGTCAGTCAATTTTCAATGGGAGTGATTACAGCATGCTCATTGGTTAGTGAGTGGTGTCTTACAGACCAAGTGCCACCTCGATAACTGGAAGCGACAGGCTGCAAGGAAAAAAAAAATAATGATCTCAGTATTAACTATATATGCAGGTAATTGGTATTTTTGTAGGTGACAGATTCCCTTTATGAAGATGCAGTAAGTATAATAGCAGTATATTGAACAACTTATTAATAAACTTAGGTGACTTGTATTAAGCTATTTACTCAACTTTTCTAAAAGAAAATAGGAACAAATTTTGGAACATACCTATGTTGGGAAAATATTTATATATTTCTTTCTCTTTTATGCCATGTTTCAATAAGTGAACAAAATGTAATAGAAGGGGGCAAGGTTAAATGCAGCCCCCCAAAATTGTGATAATTGATGCCAACTCAACGCCTAGGCAACAGTGTTTTAACTGTAGTCAAGCTAAAGCTGCATTAACGCTGAGATTATCATGAACGAGCGTTTTTAAGAATTCTCCTTTAACAATGATCTTTAAAGGGAAACTGCGACCAGCCAAACACTATTAACCTGCAGATATGGGTTTAATCTGCAGGTTAATAGTGTTACTAACCTACCCGGCACCTGCATGTAGCCAAATGCTGCGGGAAGAAAATGAACTTTACTCTCCATGCCAGCATTCGGTTTCAGTCATGGGGGCGGTGCCGGTGCTGGCTTAGTAATCGCTCTGAATATACAGAATGGCAGCTGTATCCACACGCCTGGCCCTGACTGACAGCTGAGCCCCAATGCAGAGGGAGTGTCAGTCAGGGCTAGGGGCACGGTTACAGTCACCGCTCTGTATTCTCAGAGCATTGACTGAACCAGTGCCGGCAACTCCCTGTGACTTAAAACTAATGCTGCTGGAGAGAATAAAGTATTTTTCTCCCTGCAGCATTTGGGTATGTGCCGAGCAGGTTAATAACTCTATTAACCTGCAGATTAAGCCCACATCTACAGGTTAATAGCATTCTTGCTGGTGACAAGTTGCCTTTAAGTGCAAAATGACTGCCGATCACCAGATGAACGGTCCATACAGATCGTTCGTTGAATGACATGATCTTTTGTGCAGCATAAAAGATCATCGTTACTGGCGGTGCATCATCCTATGTAAAGAAAGTACGCATTGCCCAGAGCTTTGGCAGTCTATGCGCACTGAATAATCTATTACACATTAATAATAATAATAATAATAATTTTTATTTTTATAGTGCCAACATATTCTGCAGCACTTTACCATTCAGATAGGACATGTAAAGACAATATCAGACATTACAGAGTAACACATAATTCAACAGGCACCAAGAGGAGTGAAGGCCCTATTCTCAAGTTTACAATCTTTTTAGATTGCTTAGTGCACCTTATTTACTGCATTTTGCCTATGTAAATAGGCTATTAAATAAGATTTACCAATCGAATGTTATTTAGTGCAGCCAGTAGAACTGTGTAACAGACCCTAAAAGAACAAAGTGTTGTGGGAATGTTCAAACAGAATTTAACCTCATTTAGTTAAATGGCAAGTTAAGGGAAAAAATGGATTTCCTTAATCTATCAGGATCAGAAAAACATAGAAACATGTTGAAGCTATATTAATGAAAAAAATGGCAAATGTGTACGAAATATATCTGTTTTGCGAGCAGACATTTCACTTCTGTAACTAAGTAACAGTTAATCTTCATATATGGTTATTTAACAGAGATGAAATGAAACTGTGTGTGACTATTTGATCAAGGATTTTCAAAGGTGTTTCATGAAAAGGTTGGTTGTTTTGATCAAGCATCTGTACAACATCTCATCTATTAACACTGAAAATCTATACATAGCGTAATAAAGACTGGAATAGTTTCTTGAAAATGTGATAGCTACTAAATATCAAGCGATGGTTAATTCCTAATTAGTTGAGAGCACCTATACACTCATAAAACACATCCAGAATTCTTTCTTCATTTACTTCATTTACCATGTTTAAAATTTAGGCCACTGCCATGAAAAAATGGCCCATATACAAAGAGTATAAAATATCATTTGTAGAATAAAAAGTTATTCACATTCTGATGGTCAATTCTAAGTTAAAATAGTATTGTATTCACAACCATGTTTCTTTCCTACAAAAAGTAAACAGTTGAAACTTGAAATTGTATAAATTGTAAGTACTAATATCTTTGTCATGTTTTTCTGCAATAAAAGAAAATCAGTGCTTCCTCGTGTGCTACCACAGAAAAAGTAAGAGGTTTTCTCTTTTTCAATAAAAGTCCATGCACTAATTCACATTGCTCAGCTAGAAAATTGATATTACTATGGAACTCAGTTCAGCTTAACTGTAGTGCTCACTAGTGTCACCCGATGTAAACTCTGTGAGCCTCTACAGTTCCTCCTAGGACTGTTGCTTCTGTTTTCATTCTGTTTATTTTGTAACTCTTTTCATTGGTTTTGTTATTGTAGTTTCTAACTTTTTTTGTATTTTCAAATATATGACTTTCTAAAACTTTAAAAGTATGCAAATGAGCTCTCCATTAGTGTGAACGCTAGTATGAAGGAAAAATATCTCAATAGTGCCATCTGTTGGACTTATAGAGACTATAAGTAAATGTCAAACTCTTTAATGAGGATTGCATCAAATAACAACTATAACTGAAACCAAAATCTATGTCAGAAGTCACCCATGAGCAGACAGCTCTTTTGCTTGTGGTCAGTGTAAAGCAGGGGAATGGTTGACTTGATGACATGCCTTTTGACTGTGGACTTAAGGCCCTGTCACACTTAGAAACGCTGCAAGGATCCCGACAACGATACGACCTGTCAGGAATCGTTGCTGTGTCGCTATGTGGTCGCTGGTGAGCTGTCAAACAGGCAGGCTCACCAACGATCAGGGGAGCAGCGACATCGTGGAAAGAATCTTTCCACGATGTCCTGCTCCTGGTTATGAGCCTGCTGAAGCAGGAGCAGGCTGGTAACTATGGTAAACATCGGGTTACTAGGGGCACACGTGCTCCTAGTAACCCGTTGTTTATCATGGTTACTACTCTGCTACAGTGAGCGGGAGGTTACCGCTCACTTTAGCAGGCTCATAACCATGATAAACAACGGGTTACTAGGTGCGCGTGTGCCCCTAGTAACCCGATGTTTATCATGGTTACCAGCCTGATCGCTGCTCCCGCTGGTCACACACAGCGATGTGTGCTGACCAGCGGGAGAGCAACGACCAAAAAATGGTCCAGGACACTTTGCAGCGATCAGCGACCTCACAGCAGGGGCCTGATCGTTGCAAAGTGTCACACATAGCGACATCGCTGGTGAGGTTGCTGTTGCATCACCAAAACCGTGACACAGCAGCGATCTCGCTAGCGATCTCGCTATGTGAGACGGGGGCTTTAGGGGGTGCAGATTCATAATGTCAGCTGGCCATATCCAGCAGCAGAAACTTTGTTGACTCTTTTACTGAAAGACACCAATGTGTGTTCTGGGACATTTGTGCATGAGTATTGGGCATAAATTGTCCAAAAACTAAGTAGAAAGTAGTTTAGTTTGATGGTTCACACAAATTGTATGAAAATAGCCTTTTTTGGAATCTCGTAAAATAACATTAAAATAACACACTTTATTCACTAAAGTAAGAAACACAAGTTGAAAAGAAGAACATGTCCAATAAAAAATACAAGTTTCATTTTTTTATTATTGGATTATGCTAAGGGAGGCCTAAATAAAGTCTGTGCTACAAACATTGAGATAAAATTCATTTTGTGTTTGCTTCTTCTTAAATATTTACGTTTGCTAAAATGATATTTTCTTGTAATTACCTTATTTTCATATTAGGCTACACAGAATTATATTACTATACCATTTGATATTCTTACTAAATTTGCTTTTGCAAAAGGCTCACAAAAATGATTATTTTTATAGAATTAATAACAAGAATAAATATATTAGCATTTGCCGATGGTCACTGTTAGATGCAATAAATTTCAATACCATAATCTAAGGAAATAAAATCCCTCTCCAGTTTGGGGTTAACTTACATTGAAAAAATGTATTATTATTATTATTATTATTATTATTATTATTACTGCTACTATTATAAACTTTTTAATTAACAAAACCCTTATCACTAAAGTTAAAAACTTTTAACCTCAGTAACAACATGTTTTCCAATCCTGTATGAAGAGATTATAGTGTGAAAGAACACCATATTTAATAGCATTGCAAGACATCATAATGTATCACAGAGCAATATAAAAGAATGAGAGTGCAATATAACTTCAATCATCATACTACAGACAGCATGGAACTGCTCACCTAAGACTGATGGAAATCTTCAAGCTATAAAACTGCCCCAATTTTGTGTTTTTTTTCGGCTAAAAATCTAGATTTTGTCCTATACGAGGAAATGTTATAGAGAAATACTATAGGGAACAAGTTAAATCCCTTTTATGTTCTATTCATTTTTAAAATCTAGCACATTAAGAAAAAAATTAATACAGAAGTAAATTCCATGGAATATTGTTTTCACATGGCTGTATAGTAATCACGCCATTACATTACATGCAATTTTTCAATAGAGTGCTCATTATTCTGTTGTCTTAGGCTATGTGCCCACGTAGCATTTTGTAGCGTTTTTGCGGCGTTTTTACGGCCGTGAAAACGCTTGTAAAACAGTCTGTCATGCAAAGCAATTTGCACATGATGCACTAATTTGCGCGCCGAATTCGCATTGCGTTGCAAAACGCAGCATGACCATTTCTACCGCGATTACGCTGCAAATTCGCGGCCATTGAGGAACATTGAAATGCAGCAAACCCGCAGGTATATGTTGATTTGCTGAATTTCAATTAAATTCAATGGCCGCGAATTTGCAGCGTAATCGCAATGCGTGCGGTACCCGGGATGAAGAGGAGACTACAACTCCTCTTCATCCCGGCTACCACGCCATGAAAAAAAGAAATAAAAAAGTTAAAAATAAACAAAACCTGTATATTCACCTCTCCGGCGGCCCCCGGTCTGCTCTCCGGTCTCCTCCAGTCTGCTCCCGGCCGCATCTTCTCTCTTCGGCGACCCGCAGTGTACTGTCAGGACCTGCTGTGATGTAATTTAGTCACCTGATGGTCATGCGACCGCTGACGTCGACGGTCAGGTGATGGTCGCGTGACCATCAGCTGACTAAATGACGTCACCGCAGGTCCTGACAGTACACTGCGGGACGGCAAGGAGAGAGAGGACGCAGCCGGGAGCAGACTGGAGGTGACCGGAGAGCAGACCAGGGGCCGCCGGAGAGGTGAATATACAGTTTATTTTTTATTTTTAACGTTTTAATTATTTTATTTACTATAGAAGCAGCATTTAAAGCATCTACGTTGTTCACACATTATAAATCCATGCCGGTTGCATGGATTTATATTGTGTGATCAACTTGTCAAGCATTTTTCCAAGTGATGCTCAAAATCGCTTGGAAAAGTGCTTGAAAAAACGCATGCGAAAACGCAAGCAAAAACGCTGAAAAAACGCTTCTCTCAGGCAGAAAAAACGCATGTAAATCTGCATGTGTTTTTTTCTGCCAGAGAGAGGCAAAAACGCTCTGCATCAAATCTGCTACGTGGGCACATAGCCTTATACATAATGTTTATTCCCATAGTATGGCTTAAAATAACATAAGAGTTGCATCTTCTGGTGTTGGTTAGAGGTAAATCAATTAACATTTACAAATAGTGCACAGGGTGTATCTCCCGTCTGAGCAGAAAATTAGCACCCGAAGATTTCCTACTCTTGCTATAAATGCACCCAACAGACAGTAAATAGTTTAGAATACAAAGTATTATGCCACTTCATTCTTTATTACAAAAGTATATTAACTATGGCCGAATAGACTGCAAGTTACAGACTCTAGCTAGATGCCGGTCTGCATCTTGAAATAGTCATCAGTCCCACAAGGTGAGATATAGTATGCTACCATTTTCATGATGTCTTCAATCATATGTTCCAGTCCATATAAGTAAGAGAGACAGCTCTTAGAATCATTCCACAAAGGTTAAGGAACTTTTGCTTTTACAATGCTTAGGTAGCACATTTTTAGTCGCCTGGAGCAAGTGGTGCACCAATGATTTTTTATATCTCATGTGACTGGAAGGTATCATAAATAATGAGAAAGCCTCAGGTGTACTATGGAAAGCTATTCAGCTAATATCTTCTATCACATTGAGACCCTGCTACCAAAACATTTTTGCAGAGGGGGCATCATCAGTATACAGTAGTGTACAAAATTTTAGGAAAGTGTGGAAAAAAACTCTATAAAATATGCTTTAAAAAATGAAAGTCTTAATCGTTTATTTTTATCCACTAATAATGCACAAAGTGAATGAGAAAAAGAGAAATCTAATTCAAATTAATATATTTTGTGACCACCTTTTGTCTTCAAATATCTAAACAGCATCAATTCTTCTTAATGCACCTCCCCACAGTTTTCAAAGTAACTAGTCAGAGAGATTTATCTAAACCATAGCCAACACTCATTATTGTACTCTCCCCAGTAATTTGGCAAACTGCTATTTGTTACAGCCAAATTATTTAGATTTTGACAATCCATAGAAGCTGCTGCCATTTTTTTGCTCCCCAGTTCCTAAGTTTTAATGCATCGTTAAGTAACTTAACCTTGTCTCAGTTCTGGCTTTTTGGCTGCAATTCTTTCATGAAGTCCACTTCTGGTCAGACTTCTCGGAACAATAGGTGGATGTAACTTGGTCCTAGTAGCTGCTGTCACTTCTAAGCTGAAAACACTGTTAGGCATATTCTGATTTTGAAGGGAAGTAACCATGATATGTCTTTTATCTGCTGCACTAAATTTCCTTGGCCAACTGCAGTCCTCAACATTGCTCATTTCTTGGTACTTCTTCAAAAGAGCTTTGACAGCATATCTTGAAACAGTCTGCTTCGAAATCTTTGCCTTTACTGCTTTACAGTATAACTTACTTGTGTCTTGTTGTTATGCTCCTTCTTTCTATGATGTGTGCATATGAGAGCAAGAGCAAGCATCACTTACTGTGAAAAATAATGGTGGCTGGATATGTTTGAGTGAGGATGAGACCACGACAACACCATTACTCAAAAGGCATTGAATTCTACTAGGTGGTTCAGCAGCATCTGTGTCACCAACAACTTGGTAGTAGAGTTGGTGTGGCACCCCAGGGGTCTGGTTACCACAGAAATATTACGTCTGAGAGCAAGTGGGAGGTTTCTCTGGTCAGGAGCCCTTAAGCATGCAACACTTCCTGCCCAGACCTGGGAGGGGAGGAATCTGCCCTTATAAACTGGGTCTGGGGCGGGATCAGAGCAGACAGTCAGAGCCTGGAGACAGTTCCAGACACAGGGAGAGTTACAGCTGGAGCTCTGTAGGAGCAGTAGCTGAAGACCAGGGGCTGGAGCTGAGAAGAGCTCGCCCTGGCAGAAGAATCTAGGAACCGGGCACAGGAGTCCGAGGCTGTGGGGACTGATATTCACCCAGCAGCAGAAACCATCCGGCAGGGGATTCCAGGTCCTCTGGCCATAGAAGCCCGGGGGCTCAGTCACAAGGAAGGGACCATCACCGCCATCCAGGAGCGGAGGCTAACAGAAGGCCCCAAGTCACCAGCCATACGGGTGAGCACCACACAGTATACTCAGGGACGTGGGCTACTTCTACCCGCTTACAGCAAGGTAGCCAGAAAGAGTGCAGATAGACGGGGACGCCTACAACTCCACCTGGCCAGGGGAACTCCTGTTTGCATGCAGCCTGACCAGGCCACTTATGCTAGCCAGTACTCCCGGGAGGGCCTGCCTTAATATCACCAGTAAAGACCCTGAACTGCACTGCAAAGACTCTGAGTCGTTCCTGCTACATCACCGCACCAGCACTACTAGTGCTGGGACGCCCGCGCACCATCACTCCCATCATCCACATTCCCTGCCCTGAGGCTATACTCCTCCCGTGGGGAGTTATCCCATCTTTTGCTGCGCACACCACACCAGCCTCAGCGGACTGCCTCGCAGCGGCTGTACACCCTGACCGCAGTCGGACAATTAACCTAAAACCCCCACAAAATACCGCCATCGGAATGACCACCCTGAGCCACGTGACCGGGTCTCCGCCACGGATTCTACAACCCCCAGAGCCCCGGCTCCGGGTATCCCACACACGTCCAAACTAGGCCCAGGGGGTGAGTCATTGGCACAAAAGCAAAATGATTGGAAGAATATGGTTGTTTTCTCATTACTCCAAAGTGTGTCCATCTTACTCATCATGGTGGGTGGTTCCATTGGGGGTTTCATCAGAATCGCAGCCTCTGGAAGCAATTGAAAAATATTATGTACCCCAAAATGTTACTAATAATAAAATAATTTATCCCGCAGAAAACCAGCACCCAATCAGGTCCATTATCTGTCACTGGAATTGTAGGGGGTTCCCACGCTACTGGTAGAACAAAGATTCTGGAAAAGCGTCATGGCTCTCGACTAGTGTTGAGCCACCCCCGTAGTGTTCGAGTTCGGTTCGGTTCGACGAACACCCGTGTGTTCGCCGAACTGTTCGTCGAACTGTTCGTCGAACACCTTCGAACACCGTTAAAACCAATGGCAGGCAAACAAAAGCACATAGAAACACATAGAAAACACCTTCAAAGGTGTCCAAAAGCTGACAAACTGCTCAGAAGACACAACTAACACATGGAAAAGTGACAAGTACATATAGTCATGCGAAAAGAAAAGAGGTGGAGGAGTAAAAGGAGGGGGAGACACAGATATAGGCATGTCATGCCCTTCTAAAATCCAAAAAGTGAGAAGCCGAGACGGCCAGTCCGCTCCTGCCCGTGCCACCTCCGTGTCGCCGGGTTTGTGCCAGAGCCGCGGTGAACCCTGACGGCCAGCCCCCCTCTCCCAATACTGGTGCCTGTCCGCTGGTGGGTCGAGAGAGCCCCCCTGTGGTGGAGGCAGCTCTAAGCTTTTTAATTTAAATTGTCCCTCTAATTTGAATGAATACACTTTAAATCCATTTACAAGGATCTATTGGAGGGCAAGTCTCATGCCAGCAGCCGCGTAATTCCAGCTCCAGTAGCGTCCACTAAAGCTGCTGCAGTTAAAAAGCTTTTATAAGGATCGAGCTCGGCTGTCCACCGCAAGGCATCCTAGTGCCAGTCCCAGCCCCTATGCCTTGGGGTGCCTCCTGATGCTCTTCACTAAGTATCCCGTGGTCCCGAAGCATTTCCTTTGAAAAAATTAAGTGTCCAAACTACAGGTGGTGTAGCTTGCTTAACAGCCGGGATAATCCGCTGACTAGCAGACACTGCTACTAGGCACAAAGTATTTCCTGGGCTAGATGCAGTTAAAAATTTGTAAGTAGATACTCTCGTTGGATGCTGAGAAAGCATTCCATAGAGTCTCCTGGCACGCCATATATGATTCTCTTAAAAAGCTTGGGGTAGGGGTCTAGGGGACCCTTTTATAGCCAAAATCACGGCCCTGTATCACAATACGTCACCTAGGCTGAAGATAAATGGAACTGTAGCACCGAGGGCACGGTTGCTACAGACGTATTGCACCTCACCCAGAGGTGTGATATCTCACTCTCAGATAAGGATGGAGTGTGGATCAGGACCCGACACCTGCATGCATTACACCACATTGCTGTGGGGCAGGGCGACCAATATGCCCCTGAGATGGGCACGACAGTCCCTGTCCCTGGCTGGAGTGGGGGGAGGGAACACTGAGGAAGGGGAACCCTGCAGTGCAGGAGCAGGGAGGAAGCAGTTCCTGGGTGCATTGAGAAGGGAGTATAAAAGGTGGGCACCATCTTAGTTCAGTGCAGAGAAGTCTGAGCAGAAGTGGCAGGGAGCAGGGGCTCTGCATGAGCTCTGCTCCGGAGGCGGGCCTAGTAACAGAGGCCCAGGCCTGCAAGAGGGAGAAGGAAGGAAGAGGATCGGAGAAGGCTCCAGGAACGAGGAATGAAGGGATCCCAGGGGTGCGGACGGGCGAGTCGCCACCGCACGCCCGAATCCACCTGCGTGGAGGGGTCAGGCCAAAGGGGGAGACCGGTCCCCGAACTAGAGGAGGCAGGAAACGACCCTCAGCTAGAAACCGGAGGCTCTGACATTTTATGTGGCGCAGCCCCTCGCTACACCCGCTAGGAAGGCACCACATAGGGTCAGGGAAACTGGCGCCAAGTTTACCAAGAGGAGGCCCGAGGCAGCCGGACAGAAGTGTTGGTAAGAAAGGCCAGACAAAGGACACACAAAGGGGGTCCTGTGAAGTGCTCCAAAGTTATCTGGGAGTTGTCTGAGCCCCTCACCTGGTGAGCACAGTACGACGTGGGCAGCCGTTACCTGCAGACGTGGTCTGGATAATAAGAACTGTGAGTAAAGGCCCTGAACTGCATCACTGACTCCGTGTCGTTACTGCTGCTGCCCTGCACCATCACCCCCATCCTCCGCATACACTGCCCTGAGGCTATACTCCTCCCGTGGGGAGTTATGCTACGCTCTGCTGCACCCACAACACCAGCCTCAGTGGTCTGCCCTGTAGCGGCGGTTCACTCTGACCGCAATCCACGGGTTGCGTAGTCGGACATTTAAACATGAAAACCACATAAATAGTTCAGCCACTGGTTTGACCACCCTGAGCCACGGAACTGGGTCGCCGCCACGAAGACTACAACCACCAGCATCCACCAAAAAGGGTCCGGCTCCGGGTGTACCAAGGCCCAGGGGGTGCGTCAGAACATTTTCATCACCTTTCACAATCACCAATGGGACAAGGGAGTGATGTCCTCTGTCCCCTCTCTTATACATCCTAGTGACGGAGCACCTGCTATCATCAATTCGCCATAACCCCAATATTAGGTGGATTGAGGTGGGAGGCACCGAGTACAAGTGCTCTCTATTTGCTGATGATGTCCTAGTATATATCACTCAATCACATATATCCATCCATGCTGTTATGGCTGAAATAGATCACTTTGTTAGATGGTAAAATTTTAAAATCAATGCAGCGAAGTCTGAGGCCCTCGATGTCTCCCTCCCCAAATCCATATAGGATTCCATCCAGTCCAACTTTCCCTTTGCCTGGCCCTCACAGGGTATCAAATACTTAGGAATTCCTATTCATAGAGACCTCTCCCATCTATGTTATCTTAATTTTGGGCCCTTTATTGAACAACTCCATACAGACCACGGTTGGCAAGTTAGAACTGTAAGATTCACTACGTGAACCACTGGTGTTTTGTGGAAAAGCACATGTACACTGCGTTCCAAATTATTATACAAAAAGTGTTTAGGAGTGATAAGGGAAGAATTTGTTTGTTTGTCAGTTAAACTCATTGATGGTGATGTGTGTCAGGGCTCTTTATATCACTGTAAGCAATTGCAGACACCTGTGCTAATTAGTTTGGCAGGTGTGTCCAATGAAAGGCAAGACTACTTAAGAAGGCTCTCTCACATTATTAAGCAGCCTACATTTTCTGCCAAAATGGGAAAGAAAAAGGATGTGTCGGCTGCTGAGAAGCAGCAAATTGTGGAGTGTTTAGGTCAAGGCATGACTACAATCAACATTGTGCGATGATCAGGATGAAGTGTCTTGGCAATCAAGAAGTATGTAGCTGATTCACAGTACACACGTGTGCGTGCTGATAAGGGCAAATTGAGGACTCTTTCCTACAGGCAATTACGTCAGGTTGAAAGAGCAGCGGCAAAAAAGCCTTGTCATAGCAGCAGACAAGTTTTTGAAGCTGCTTGTGCCTCCAACGTCCCCCGAACAACAAGATGCAGGGTCCTTCAGAGGTTTGCAGCTGTGCATGCGCCATCCTGTCGACCTCCTCTATCCACTTCACACAAGCAGAAACGGCTCCAGTGGGCCAAACATTACATGAAGACTGATTTCAAAACTGTTTTGTTCACGGATGAGTGCCGTGCAGCGCTCGATGGTCCAGATGGATGGAGTGGAGGATGGCTGGTTGATGGACACCCCACGCAAACACGGCTACAGCGCCAACAAGGAGGAGTTGGAGTAATGTTTTGGGCTGGAATCATGGGGAGAGAGATTGTCGGCCCCTTTAGGATCCCTGAAGGCGCTAAAGATGAACTCCATAATGTATGTGGATTTTCTCAAACAGCACTTCCTGCCATGGTTCAAGAAGAAGAACCGTGTATTTCACAGCAAGATCATTTTTCTGCATGATAATGCACCATCTCAGGCTGCACATAAAACATCTGCATCTCTGGCTGATATGGGCATAAAAGGGGACAAACTTATGGTGTGACCCCCATGCTCCCCTGACCTCTACCCCATTCAGAACCTTTGGAGCATCATTAAAAGGAGTGTCTATGATGGCGGGAGGCAGTTCACATCTAAGCAACAGCTCTGGGAGGGTATTCTGTCCTCATGCAAAACAATTGAAGCAGAAACCATCCAAAACCTGACAAATTCAATGGACGAGAGAGTTCAGAAGCTCCTTTCGAACAAGGGGTCCTATGTGAAAATGTAACATCACCTAGAATAAAGTTTTGAGTTGAAAACTGTTTGATTTCAGTTTCTAACAACCTGCTAATGCTTATAATTTCAAAAATGACCATTTTTTTGGTCTTTATTAAAATGAAAAGGTTGATCGAAAAGTTTGGGGGATCTAAGAGTGTGGCAACCCAGTAGTCATGATTACTTCGAATTCTGACAATATGAGGGTCATGCTGCAGGTAGTGCAGCAAGAAGGCACTTATGTGTCTTGCGCATCTCGGAGCCCCAAAATTATTTTCCGGGCTAGATGCAGCTAAAAATTATTTTTAATTTTAAATCTGGTGAAGCTTATTATAGATGGCCTAATAGGATCAGTGCTGCACACTGCTACAAAGCCCAAATTATTTTCCAGTCAAGATACAGATAAACATGATTAGTAATTTGAAAGCTTAAAACGGTTGGTAGGGTGATTTTAACCAATCATCAAGCTTTTACTCTCCCCAGGATGACACAGGGGTAGAAAAGTCGTTTCGGATCCATGATTTGTTCATCTTTATGAACGTGAGTCTGTCTACATTATCAGTGGAGAGCCGCGTGCGCTTATCTGTCAGCACACCACCAGCAGCGCTGAACACACGTTCAGACAGAACGCTGGCTGCGGGGCATGACAAGATCTCCAAGGCGTAAGTGGCTAGCTCCGGCCATTTATCCAGATTGGAAGCCCAAAAAGAGCAAGGGTCCAGTGACACAGTCGTGGCTTCAATGTTTACTTGGAGATACTCCTGTACCATCGTCTCTAGGCGTTGACTATGTGTCAGACTTCTTGTCTCCTGTGGCCTTGCAAAGGATGGGCTAAAAAAGTGGTGAAATGATTGCGCAAAATTGATGTTACCAGCAGATACTGTGGTTCTGTTACGG
This sequence comes from Phyllobates terribilis, assembly GCF_046119375.1. Classification (NCBI taxonomy): domain Eukaryota; kingdom Metazoa; phylum Chordata; class Amphibia; order Anura; family Dendrobatidae; genus Phyllobates; species Phyllobates terribilis. Next base: position 248,121,635 of record NW_027362769.1, on the reverse strand, counting down.
TTTGAGTGCTGAACACTTGACGGTCCCACGGTTGGCAAGTTGGAACTGTGAGATTCACTACGTGCACCACTGGTATTTTGTGGAAAAGCACATGTAAGATTCTGCAACAGTCTCTGCTGATACTCCTGCATGCGTGCATCCCTTTCTATGGCAGGAATAATTTCTGCAAATTTACTTTTGTACCGGGGATCTAACAGTGTGGCAACCCAGTAGTCAGGATTATTTCTAATTCTCACAATTCGAGGGTCATGTTGCAGGTAGTGCAGCAAGAAGGCACTCATGTGTGTTGCGCATCCAGGAGCACCAAGTCCCTGTTGTGTTGGTGGCGAGGTAACAATCATGCTTCCTTCCTCTGTCCTCTCCCCCCAACCTCGCACAACAGAAATGTGATCAAGGTCTCCCTCATCTGATGAGTCTTCCATCAGTTCGTCCTCCACTTCTTCCTGGGCTCCTGCACCTTCCTCACTAGTTTGGCTGCTACCATGCGCCCTGGTAAAATTATCTCCCCCACCCTCACATGCCTGCCGCCCTGGTGCTGCCGACCGTCTGGACCTTGCAGATGTTAGCCCTTCCGCATACTACTCCTCCTCCTCTACTTCCTCCACCTCCTCTTGTGCCACCACCTGACTCCGAATTCTGTTTAACATGTGCTCCAGCATGTAAATCACCGGAATAGTCATGCTGATAATGGCATCGTCAGCACTAAACATCTTCGTCGCCATTTCAAAACTGTGCAGAAGGGTGCATAGGTCCCTGATCTGAGACCACTCCTCCAGCGTGATTTGCCCCACCTCTGAATCTCGTTGGCCCAGGCTATACGTCAGAACGTATTGCACCAGGGCTTGTCGGTGCTGCCACAGTCGCTGCAACATGTGCAGAGTTGAATTCCACCGGGTAGGCACATCGCATTTTAGCCGGTGAAGTGGCAGGCCCAACGACTTCTGTAGAGATGTAAGTCGCTGAGCTGCGGGATGCGAACGGCGGAAGTGAGCACACAGCGACCGTGCCCTCTGCAGAAGGCCATCTAGTCTGGGATAGTGGGCTAAAAATTGCTGGACAACCAGGTTCAACACGTGAGCCATACAAGGCACGTGTGTGACATTGCCCCGGCGAAGGGCCGCACCCAGGTTTGCAGCATTGTCGCACACGGCCTTCCCTGGTTTCAGGTCCAGTGGAGACAACCATTCATGAAATTGGTTCTCCAGAGCTGACCACAACTCCTCAGCTGTGTGACTCATTTCCCAGACATTTCAAAGTAAAAACCACCTGATGACGTTGAGCCCTACTGCCAGCATAGTAAGGAGGTGTGCAGGATCCCTTCTGCGCAGTTAGAAAGCTTGTGGCATGACCATATAGGCTTTGGGTGCAGGTGGAAGACCGAGAGGAGGTTGAGGAGGCAGAAGCAGTAGAGGAACTTTGACATAAAGAGGACTGACGCACATCTCGTGGGGACGGCAAGACTTGGACAGCAGCCCCTTGTCCTGCTGTCACCATAGTTACCCAGTGCCCAGTCAGCGACATGTAACGCCCCTGTCCATGCCTACTCGTCCAAGTGTCTGTGGTGAAATGCACCCTGTCACACACAGAGTTTCTCAAAGAAGCGGTGATGTTGTGTGCGACATGCTGGTGGAGCGCAGGCACACCTTTCTTTGAGAAGTAGTGCCGACTGGGCATCTGGTACTGGGGCACTGCGATGGACATAAGGTCTCGAAAATCCTCTGTGTCCACCAGGCGGAAAGGCAGCATTTCTGTAGCCAAGAGCTTACAGATGGTGAAATTCAACCTCTTAGCTTTCTCATGGCTAGGAGGAAATGGTCTTTTACTTGTCCACATCTGAGGGACCGAGGGCTGGCTATTGTGCTTAGACGGGGTTGATAAGGGTGTCCCCGGCAAACTGCCGGTCTGTGAGGAAGATGCAGGCGGACATGTTAGGTTGCCTTGATCCAAAGGTGGTGCTATCGATGTCGGACAGCGCTCAAGACCAGCTGGTGTTACCACCTCCAAAGAAAATGATGACCTGCCAATCACGCTGGCTGTTGCGGGTAAAGAGGTGGCAGGTCTGCGCCCCAAAACAGGTGTGACTGCTGTCCCCCCATTCACAGAGGATGAAGAGGCCGCGGATGCACAAGATATGGCAGACGGTGGTTGGCCCGGCCGGCTAGACCGCATTGTAGCACACTGAGCTTCCCACTGCAACTTATGCTTCATGTCCATGTGCCGGTTCATGCATGAAGTACTCAAACTATGTATTTTTTGGCCTCTACTTAGCTTTTGCTGACAAATGTTACAGATAACATGAGTTGGGTCATCTTTATCGATCTGAAAAAATGCCCAGGCTATGCAAGGCTTAGCACCCATGCGACCTGAAGAGCCACCACGACTTGTGGTGAGAGGCAGAGTTGTGTTTGAGGATGCAGTTGTTGACGTGCTTCCAGTACTACGTCTCTGTCCAGGAAGGCGCAACCTGACCTCGTCGTCACTAGCATCTTCCTCCACCTCCTCTGCTGACCTCATCTCTTGGCTGACTGTGGGTTGACAGTAAGTGGGATCTCCGACCTCATCATCATCACCCTGTGCGTTATCACACCCGTCGTCCTCAGAGCCAACCTGTTCCTGCCCTGACAAAAAACTAAAGTTGTCGCTCCAATCAGGTATTTGAGTTTTATCATCGTCTTCCTCATTGTCTCCACCAACAGGAGTTACAGTTTGGGAATGAGGGTCTACATTATGGTCAGAACCTTCTGCGTCTGGTCCTGGATCCGACTCATAAAGATTCTGGGCATCAGTGCAGATCATTTCCTCGTCTGGATTCACAGAAGCGCTGGAGTCGACCTCTGATTCCCAGGCTATAGTATGAGTAAACAGCTCTGCAGACTCAACCATCTGTTCTACCTCATACTCAGACGGGCAGCTGGAGATTTGGGAGCTGTGAGGAAGCAAGTGCGATTTGGGTGACACCTTTGAGGACTGGAGTATTTGTGATGTTGAAGTTGATGTGGAGGAGAGCCCACTTAAAGGAGCACTTGATATCCGTTGAAGCACCTGCTGTTTTTGTGCCTCATCTGGAATTTGTAGCGATTGGCGTGGCCGTAAGAAAGGGATCTTATCACATTGTCCGCTAAAAGAAGTAGACATTTTAGTTTGGCTGGAAGATGGTCTTTCTTCTGCACCTACCCCACGGACACAACCTTTTTTCCCCTTCCCAACACGCCTATTCCCCTTTCCACCAGCAGCAGGCCTTTTTCCACTCATTTTGGTGGTTAACTAATTCACAACTCTGGAGTTGTTTGCACAAAAAAACAATGGATGGTAACCGAGCAGAGCTGAGTGGCCAAACTGTGGTATTAGGCCAAAACTATTGGCTGGGTTAGATGCAGAAAAAAATTATTTTTAATTTGCAACCTGATGGAGGTCAGTATAGATGGACTAATAGACCAAGTCCCACACACCGCTAGAAGCCCAAATATTTTTTCAGAGCTAGATGCAGAAAATTTTTTTATTCAATTTGCAACCTGATGGAGGTCAGTATAGATGGACTAATAGACCAAGTCCCACACACTGCTAGAAGCCCAAATATTTTTTCAGAGCTAGATGTAGAAAAAAATTATTTTTAATTTGCAACCTGATGGAGGTCAGTATAGATGGACTAATAGACCAAGTCCCACACACCGCTAGAAGCCCAAATATTTTTTCAGAGCTAAATGAAGAAAAAAATTATTTTTAATTTGCAACCTGATGGAGGTCAGTATAGATGGACTAATAGACCAAGTCCCACACACTGCTAGAAGCCCAAATATTTTTTCAGAGCTAGATGCAGAGAAAAATTATTTTTAATTTGCAACCTGATGGAGGTCAGTATAGATGGACTAATAGACCAAGTCCCACACACTGCTAGAAGCCCAAATATTTTTTCAGAGCTAGATGCAGAAAAAAATTATTTTTAATTTGCAACCTGATGGAGGTCAGTATAGATGGACTAATAGACCAAGTCCCACACACCGCTAGAAGCCCAAATATTTTTTCAGAGCTAGATGCAGAAAAAAATTATATTCAATTTGCAACCTGGTGGACGTCAGTATAGAAGGACTAATAGAACAAGTCCCACACACTGCTAGAAGCCCAAATATTTTTTCAGAGCTAAATGAAGAAAAAAATTATTTTTAATTTGCAACCTGATGGAGGTCAGTATAGATGGACTAATAGACCAAGTCCCACACACTGCTAGAAGCCCAAATATTTTTTCAGAGCTAGATGCAGAAAAAAATTATTTTTAATTTGCAACCTGATGGAGGTCAGTATAGATGGACTAATAGACCAAGTCCCACACACCGCTAGAAGCCCAAATATTTTTTCAGAGCTAGATGCAGAAAATTTTTTTATTCAATTTGCAACCTGATGGAGGTCAGTATAGATGGACTAATAGACCAAGTCCCACACACTGCTAGAAGCCCAAATATTTTTTCAGAGCTAGATGCAGAAAAAAATTATTTTTAATTTGCAACCTGATGGAGGTCAGTATAGATGGACTAATAGACCAAGTCCCACACACTGCTAGAAGCCCAAATATTTTTTCAGAGCTAGATGCAGAAAAAAATTATTTTTAATTTGCAACCTGATGGAGGTCAGTATAGATGGACTAATAGAACAAGTCCCACACGCTGCTAGAAGCCCAAATATTTTTTCAGAGATAAATGAAGAAAAAAATTATTTTTAATTTGCAACCTGATGGAGGTCAGTATAGATGGACTAATAGACCAAGTCCCACACACTGCTAGAAGCCCAAATATTTTTTCAGAGCTAGATGCAGAAAAAAATTATATTCAGTTTGCAACCTGATGGAGGTCAGTATAGATGGACTAATAGAATGATGCTATGCCCAAAAGATTTTACTTCACTAGGTGCAGTAAAAAAATTGGTATTCTATACACAGGTGGTATATCTTGCAACACAGATAGGCTACTCCACTGACTAACACACTCTGCAATAGGCCAAAAAGGATTAGCTTTGCTAGATTCAGCCAAATGCTGTGAAAAAAACTTGCACAGCACTGGCACAGACCTGCCTGGCAAAAACTGATAGGAACTGATGTAACCTAGTCCTGAAAAGGACTCCAATTACAATTAGTCTTTACTCCCACAATCTATTTATTTAAGAGCACAGACCTGCCTGATAAAAGTCGTAGGAAATGCTGTAACCTAGTCCTTAAAAGGACTGCAATCACAACTATTCCCTACTCCCAAGCTATCTGTATATTTGTGCGAAAATTGGCTTGAAATTAACAAGGTATAGCACACACAGCAACAGCGGTGCCGTCTAACACGCAGCTGCAGCAGTGAGAAAATGGTGGCGACGGGGAAAATGGCTTGGTCTTATAGGGCAAGGACATGTGACATACACTGCAAATCACACATGCCCTTGCTTGTGTGAAAAAAAGCACTTCGCTCCGTGTGTGCGCTGCTGATAGGCTGACAGATTGCACCTCCCCACTGCAAATGCGGGAAAGAGAAAAAAAAATGGAGATCTTCATTGTTCCTGCAGAGATCCATCCCCTGCCCCTCCCCCCGCCCCGCTGTACACTCAAACTGCGTATTAACATTAATTTTCATCATTACTGAGAAAAAATCCAGTTATGATTTTGGTGCACGAACAGTTATCGAACATAACCTCGAACAGCCGAATTTTTCTCAAATTGTTCGTGTTCGCCGACCGGCTCGAACACCGCCCAAAACAGCTCGAATTTGAGATTGGCGAACAGTTCGAGTAGAACAACGCTCATCTCTACTCTCGACCCCTCAAATTAAATCCAGTGAATTCTGACCACATGTTTGGCATTATTGTAGTGGGGAGAGCGCACTTAACAATTTACGGGTTGCATATCACCAGAAGCACAACCTGGGCGCAATGTATAGGGTCGCTACAATACATTGAGGCTGTACACTGTATATGGGCACAATGTATGGGCACTAGAGATGAGCGTTGTTCGACTCGAACTGTTCGCCAATCTCAAATTCGAGCTGTTTTGGGCGGTGTTCGAGCCGTTCGGCGAACACGAACGATTTGAGAAAAATTCGGCTGTTCGAGGTTATGTTCGATAACTGTTTGTGCTCAAAATCATAACTGGATTTTTTCTCAGTAATGATGAAAATTAATGTTAATACGCAGTTTGAGTGTACAGCGGGGTGGGGGGAGGGGCAGGGGATGGATCTCTGCAGGAATAATGAAGATCTCCATTTTTTTTCTCTTTCCCGCATTTACAGTGGGGAGGTGCAATCTGTCAGCCCATCAGCAGCGCACACACGGAGTGAAGTGCTTTTTTTCACACAAGATAGGGCATGTGTCATTGGCAGTGTATGTCACATGTCCTTGCCCTATAAGACCAAGCCATTTTCCCCGTCGCCACCATTTTCTCACTGTTGCAGCTGCGTGTTAGATGGCAGGTCTGTGCTCTTAAATAGATAGATTGTGGGAGTAAAGACTAATTGTAATTGCAGGCCTTTTCAGGACTAGGTTACATCAGTTCCTATCAGTTTTTGTCAGGCAGGTCTGTGCTAGTGCTGTGCAAGTTTTTTTCACAGCATTTGGCTGAATCTAGCAAAGCTAATCCTTTTTGGCCTATTGCAGAGTGTGTTAGTCAGTGGAGTAGCCTATCTGTGTTGCAAGATATACCACCTGTGTATAGAATACCAATTTTTTTACTGCACCTAGTGAAGTAAAATCTTTTGGGCATAGCATCATTCTATTAGTCCATCTATACTGACCTCCATCAGATTGCAAATTGAGTATAATTTTTTTCTGCATCTAGCTCTGAAAAAATATTTGGGCTTCTAGCAGTGTGTGGGACTTGTTCTATTAGTCCATCTATACTGACCTCCATCAGGTTGCAAACTGAATATAATTTTTTTCTGCATCTAGCTCTGAAAAAATATTTGGCCTTCTAGCAGTGTGTGGGACTTGTTCTATTAGTCCATCTATACTGACCTCCATCAGGTTGCAAATTAAAAATAATTTTTTGTCTGCATCTAGCTCTGAAAAAATATTTGGCCTTCTAGCAGTGTGTGGGACTTTCTCTATTAGTCCATCTATACTGACCTCCATCAGGTTGCAAACTGAATACAATTTTTTTTCTGCATCTACCTCTGAAAAAATATTTGGGCTTCTAGCTGTGTGTGGGACTTGTTCTATTAGTCCATCTATACTGACCTCCATCAGGTTGCAAATTGAATATAATTTTTTTCTGCATCAAACCCAGCCAATAGTTTTGTCCTAATACCACAGTTTGGCCGCTCAGCTCTGCTCGGTTCCCATCCATTGTTTTTTTGTGCAAACAACTCCAGAGTTGTGAATTAGTTAACCACCAAAATGAGTGGAAAAAGGCCTGCTGCTGGTGGAAAGGGGAATAGGCGTGTTGGGAAGGGGAAAAAAGGTTGTGTCCGTGGGGTAGGTGTTAAAGCAACAGTAACATCTGCAGAAGAAAGACCATCTTCCAGCCAAACTAAAATGTCTACTTCTTTTAGCGGACAATGTGATAAGTTCCCTTTCTTACGGCCACGCCAATCGCTACAAATTCCAGATGAGGCACAAAAACAGCAGGTGCTTCAACGGATATCAAGTGCTCCTTTAAGTGGGCTCTCCTCCACATCAACTTCAACATCACAAATACTCCAGTCCTCAAAGGTGTCACCCCAATCGCACTTGCTTCCTCACAGCTCCCAAATCTCCAGCTGCCCGTCTGAGTATGAGGTAGAACAGATGGTTGAGTCTGCAGAGCTGTTTACTCATACTATAGCCTGGGAATCAGAGGTCGACTCCAGCGCTTCTGTGAATCCAGACGAAGAAATGATCTGCACTGATGCCCAGAATCTTTATGAGTCGGATCCAGGACCAGACGCAGAAGGTTCTGACCATAATGTAGACCCTCATTCCCAAACTGTAACTCCTGTTGGTGGAGACAATGAGGAAGACGATGATGAGACTCAAATACCTGATTGGAGCGACAACTTTAGTTTTTTGTCAGGGCAGGAACAGGTTGGCTCTGAGGACGACGGGTGTGATAACACACAGGGTGATGATGATGAGGTTGGAGATCCCACTTACTGTCAACCCACAGTCAGCCAAGAGATGAGGTCAGCAGAGGAGGTGGAGGAAGATGCTAGTGACGACGAGGTCAGGTTGCGTCTTCCTGGACAGAGACGTAGTACTGGAAGCACGTCAACAACTGCATCCTCAAACACAACTCTGCCTCTCACCACAAGTCGTGGTGGCTCTTCAGGTCGCATGGGTGCTAAGCCTTGCATAGCCTGGGCATTTTTTCAGATCAAGAAAGATGACCCAACTCATGTTATCTGTAACATTTGTCAGCAAAAGCTAAGTAGAGGCCAAAAAATACATAGTTTGAGTACTTCATGCATGAACCGGCACATGGACATGAAGCATAAGTTGCAGTGGGAAGCTCAGTGTGCTACAATGCGGCCTAGCCGGCCGGGCCAACCACCGTCTGCCATATCTTGTGCATCCGCGGCCTCTTCATCCTCTGTGACTGGGGGGACAGCAGTCACACCAGTTTTGGGGCACAGACCTGCCACCTCTTTACCCGCAACAGCCAGCGTGATTGGTAGGTCATCATTTTCTTTGGAGGTGGTAACACCAGCTGGTGTTGAGCGCTGTCCGTCATCGATAGCACCACCTTTGGATCAAGGCAACCTAACATGTCCGCATGCATCTTCCTCACAAACCGGCAGTATGCCGGGGACACCCTTATCAACCCCGTCTAAGCACAATAGCCAGCCCTCGGTCCCTCAGATGTGGACAAGTAAAAGACCATTTCCTCCTAGCCATGAGAAAGCTAAGAGGTTGAATTTCACCATCTGCAAGCTCTTGGCTACAGAAATGCTGCCTTTCCGCCTGCTGGACACAGAGGATTTTCGAGACCTTATGTCCGTCGCAGTGCCCCAGTACCAGATGCCCAGTCGGCACTACTTCTCAAAGAAAGGTGTGCCTGCGCTCCACCAGCATGTCGCACACAACATCACCGCTTCTTTGAGAAACTCTGTGTGTGACAGGGTGCATTTCACCACAGACACTTGGACGAGTAGGCATGGACAGGGGCGTTACATGTCGCTGACTGGGCACTGGGTAACTATGGTGACAGCAGGACAAGGGGCTGCTGTCCAAGTCTTGCCGTCCCCACGAGATGTGCGTCAGTCCTCTTTATGTCAAAGTTACTCTACTGCTTCTGCCTCCTCAACCTCCTCTCGGTCTTCCACCTGCACCCAAAGCCTATATGGTCATGCCACAAGCTTTCTAACTGCGCAGAAGGGATCCTGCACACCTCCTTACTATGCTGGCAGTAGGGCTCAACGTCATCAGGTGGTTTTTACTTTGAAATGTCTGGGAAATGAGTCACACAGCTGAGGAGTTGTGGTCAGCTCTGGAGAACCAATTTCATGAATGGTTGTCTCCACTGGACCTGAAACCAGGGAAGGCCGCGTGCGACAATGCTGCAAACCTGGGTGCGGCCCTTCACCGGGGAAATGTCACACACGTGCCTTGTATGGCTCACGTGTTGAACCTGGTTGTCCAGCAATTTTTAGCCCACTATCCCAGACTAGATGGCCTTCTGCAGAGGGCACGGTCGCTGTGTGCTCACTTCCGCCGTTCGCATCCCGCAGCTCAGCGACTTACATCTCTACAGAAGTCGTTGGGCCTGCCACTTCACCGGCTAAAATGCGATGTGCCTACCCGGTGGAATTCAACTCTGCACATGTTGCAGAGACTGTGGCAGCACCGACAAGCCCTGGTGCAATACGTTCTGACGTATAGCCTGGGCCAACGAGATCCAGAGGTGGGGCAAATCACGCTGGAGGAGTGGTCTCAGATCAGGGACCTATGCACCCTTCTGCACAGTTTTGAAATGGCGACGAAGATGTTTAGTGCTGACGATGCCATTATCAGCATGACTATTCCATTGATTTACATGCTGGAGCACATGTTAAACAGAATTCGGAGTCAGGTGGTGGCACAAGAGGAGGTGGAGGAAGTAGAGGAGGATGAGTTGTATGCGGAAGGGCTAACATCTGCAAGGTCCAGACGGTCGGCAGCACCAAGGCGGCAGGCATGTGAGGGTGGGGGAGATGGTTTTACCAGGGTGCATGGTAGCAGCCAAACTAGTGAGGAAGGTGCAGGAGCCCAGGAAGAAGTGGAGGACGAACTGATGGAAGACTCATCAGATGAGGGAGACCTTGATCACATTTTTGTTGTGCGAGGTTGGGGGGAGAGGACAGAGGAAGGAAGCATGATTGTTACCTCGCCACCAACACAACAGGGACTTGGTGCTCCTGGATGTGCAACACACATGAGTGCCTTCTTGCTGCACTACCTGTAACATGACCCTCGAATTGTGAGAATTAGAAATAATCCTGACTACTCGGTTGCCACACTGTTAGATCCCCGGTACAAAAGTAAATTTGCATAAATTATTCCTGCCATAGAAAGGGATGCACGCATGCAGGAGTATCAGCAGAGACTGTTGCAGAATCTTACATGTGCTTTTCCACAAAACACCAGTGGTGCACGTAGTGAATATCACAGTTCCAACTTGCCAACCGTGGGACCGTCAAGTGTTCAGCACTCAAACCGTAACAGAACCACAGTATCTGCTGGTAACATCAATTTTGCGGAAACATTTCACCACTTTTTTAGCCCATCCTTTGCAAGGCCACAGGAGACAAGAAGTCTGACACATAGTCAACGCCTAGAGACGATGGTACAGGAGTATCTCCAAGTAAACATTGAAGCCATGACTGTGTCACTGGACCCTTGCTCTTTTTGGGCTTCCAATCTGGATAAATGGCCGGAGCTAGCCACTTACGCCTTGGAGATCTTGTCATGCCCCACAGCCAGCGTTCTGTTTGAACGTGTGTTCAGCGCTGCTGGTGGTGTGCTGACAGATAAGCGCACGCGGCTCTCCACTGATAATGTAGACAGACTCACGTTCATAAATATGAACAAATCATGGATCCGAAACGACTTTTCTACCCCTGTGTCATCCTGGGGAGAGTAAAAGCTTGATGATTGGTTAAAATCACCCTACCAACCGTTTTAAGCTTTCAAATTACTAATCTTGTTTATGTGTATCTTGGCTGGAAAATAATTTGGGCTTTGTAGCAGTGTGCAGCACTGATTCTATTCGGCCATCTATAATAAGCTCCACCAGATTTAAAATTACTAATCATGTTTATCTGTATATTGACTGGAAAATAATTTGGGCTTTGTAGCAGTGTGCAGCACTGATCCTATTAGGCCATCTATACTAAGCTCCACCAGATTTAAAATTAATAATAATTTTTAGCTGCATCTAGCCCGGAAAATTATTTTGGGGCTCCGAGATGCGCAAGACACATAAGTGCCTTCTTGCTGCACTACCTGCAACATGACCCTCATATTGTCAGAATTCGAAGTAATCATGACTACTGGGTTGCCACACTCTTAGATCCCCCAAACTTTTCGATCAACCTTTTCATTTTAATAAAGACCAAAAAAATGGTCATTTTTGAAATTATAAGCATTAGCAGGTTATTAGAAACTGAAATCAAACAGTTTTCAACTCAAAACTTTATTCTAGGTGATGTTACATTTTCACATAGGACCCCTTGTTCGAAAGGAGCTTCTGAACTCTCTCGTCCATTGAATTTGTCAGGTTTTGGATGGTTTCTGCTTCAATTGTTTTGCATGAGGACAGAATACCCTCCCAGAGCTGTTGCTTAGATGTGAACTGCCTCCCGCCATCATAGACACTCATTTTGATGATGCTCCAAAGGTTCTGAATGGGGTAGAGGTCAGGGGAGCATGGGGGTCACACCATAAGTTTGTCCCCTTTTATGCCCATATCAGCCAGAGATGCAGATGTTTTATGTGCAGCATGAGATCATGCATTATCATGCAAAAAAATGATCTTGCTGTGAAATACACGGTTCTTCTTCTTGAACCATGGCAGGAAGTGCTGTTTGAGAAAATCCACATACATTATGGAGTTCATCTTTAGCGCCTTCAGGGATCCTAAAGGGGCCGACAATCTCTCTCCCCATGATTCCAGCCCAAAACATTACTCCACCTCCTCCTTGTTGGCGCTGTAGCCGTGTTTGCGTGGGGTGTCCATCAACCAGCCATCCTCCACTCCATCCATCTGGACCATCGAGCGCTGCACGGCACTCATCCGTGAACAAAACAGTTTTGAAATCAGTCTTCATGTAATGTTTGGCCCACTGGTGACGTTTCTGCTTGTGTGAAGTGGATAGAGGAGGTCGACAGGATGGCGTATGCACAGCTGCAAACCTCTGAAGGACACTGCATCTTTTTGTTCGGGGGACGTTGGAGGCACCAGCAGCTTCAAAAACTTGTCTGCTGCTATGACAAGGCTTTTTTGCCGCTGCTCTTTTAACCTGACATAATTGCCTGTAGGAAAGAGTCCTCAATTTGCCCTTAACAGCACGCACACGTGTGTACTGTGAATCAGCTACATACTTCTTGATTGCCAAGACACTTCATCCTGATCATCGCACAATGTTGATTGTAGTCATGCCTTGAGCTAAACACTCCACAATTTGTTGCTTCTCAGCAGCCGACACATCCTTTTTCTTTCCCATTTTGGCAGAAAATGTAGGCTGCTTAATAATGTGAGACAGCCTTCTTAAGTAGTCTTGCCTTTCATTGGACACACCTGCCAAACTAATTAGCACAGGTGTCTGCAATTGCTTACAGTGATATAAAGAGCCCTGACACACATCACCATCAATGAGTTTAACTGACAAACAAACAAATTCTTCCCTTATCACTCCTAAACACTTTTTGCATAATAATTTGGAACACAGTGTACATGTGCTTTTCCACAAAACACCAGTGGTTCACGTAGTGTATCTTACAGATCTAACTTGCCAACCGTGGTCTGTATGGAGTTGTTCAATAAAGGGCCCAAAATTAAGATAACATAGATGGGAGAGGTCTCTATGAATAGGAATTCCTAAGTATTTGATACCCTGTGAGGGCCAGGCAAAGGGAAAGTTGGACTGGATGGAATCCTATATGGATTTGGGGAGGGAGACATCGAGGGCCTCAGACTTCGCTGCATTTATTTTAAAATTTGACCATGTAACAAAGTGATCTATTTCAGCCATAACAGCATGGATGGATATATGTGATTGAGTGATATATACTAGGACATCATCAGCAAAGAGAGAGCACTTGTACTCGGTGCCTCCCACCTCAATCCACCTAATATTGGGGTTATGGCGAATTGATGAGAGCAGGTACTCCATCACTAGGATGTATAAGAGAGGGGACAGAGGACATCCCTGCCTTGTCCCATTGGTGATTGTGAAAGGTGATGAAAATGTTCTGATGCACCCCCTGGGCCTTGGGACACCCGGAGCCGGACCCTTTTTGGTGGATGCTGGTGGTTGTAGTCTTCGTGGCGGCGACCCTGTTCCATGGCTCAGGGTGTTCAAACCAGTGGCGGAACTATTTATGTGGTTTTGATGTTTAAATTTCCGACTACGCCACCCGTGGATTGCGGTCAGAGTGAACCGCCGCTGCAGGGCAGACCGCTGAGGCTGGTGTTGTGGATGCAGCAGAGCGTAGCATATCTCCCCACGGGAGGAGTATAGCCTCAGGGCAGTGTATGCGGAGGATGGGGGTGATGGTGCAGGGCAGCAGCAGTAACGACACGGAGTCAATGATGCAGTCCAGGGCCTTTACTCACAGTTCTTATTATCCAGACCACGTCTGCAGGTAACGGCTGCCCACGTCGTACTGTGCTCACCAGGTGAGGGGCTCAGACAACTCCCAGATAACTTTGGAGCACTTCACAGGACCCCCTTTGTGTGTCCTTTGTCTGGCCTTTCTTACCAACCCTTCTGTCCGGCTGCCTCGGGCCTCCTCTTGGTAAACTTGGCGCCAGTTTCCCTGACCCTATGTGGTGCCTTCCTAGCGGGTGTAGCGAGGGGCTGCGCCACATAAAATATCACAGCCTCCGGTTTCTAGCTGAGGGTCGTTTCCTGCCTCCACTAGTTTCGGGGACCGGTCTCCTCCTTTGGCCTGACCCCTCCACACAGGTGGATTCTGGCGTGCGGTGGCGACTCGCCCGTCCGCACCCCTGGGATCCCTTCATTCCTCGTTCCTGGAGCCTTCTCCGCTCCTCTTCCTTCCTTCTCCCTCTTCCAGGCCTGGGCCTCTGTTACTAGGCCCGCCTCCGGAGCAGAGCTCATGCAGAGCCCCTGCTCCCTGCCACTTCTGCTCAGACTTCTCTGCACTGAACTAAGATGGTGCTCACCTTTTATACTCCCTTCTCAATGCACCCAGGAACTGCTTCCTCCCTGCTCCTGCACTACAGGGTTCCCCTTCCTCAGCGTTCCCTCCCCCCACTCCAGCCAGGGACAGGGACTGTCGTGCCCATCTCAGAGGCATATTGGTCGCCCTGCCCCACGGCAATGTGGTGTAATGCATGCAGGTGTCGGGTCCTGATCCACACTCCATCCTTACCTGAGAGTGAAATATCACACCTCTGGGTGAGGTGCAATACCTCTGTAGCAACCAAGCCCTTAGGGTGCTACAGTTCCATATATCTTCAGCCTAGGTGACGTATTGTGATACAGGGCCGTGATTTTGGCTATAAAAGCGTCCCTTAGACCCCTACCCCAAGCTTTTTAAGAGAATCATATATGGCGTGCCAGGAGACTCTATGGAATGCTTTCTCAGCATCCAACGAGAGTATCTAATTACAAATTTTTAACTGCATCTAGCCCAGGAAATACTTTGTGCCTAGTAGCAGTGTCTGCTAGTCAGCGGATTATCCCGGCTGTTAAGCAAGCTACACCACCTGTAGTTTGGACACTTAATTTTTTCAAAGGAAATGCTTCGGGACCACAGGATACTCAGTGAAGAGCATCAGGAGGCACCCCAAGGCATAGGGGCTGGCACTGGCAGTAGGATGCCTTGCGGTGGACAGCCGAGCTCGATCCTTATAAAAGCTTTTTAACTGCAGCAGCTTTAGTGGACGCTACTGGAGCTGGAATTACGCGGCTGCTGGCATGAGACTTGCCCTCCAATAGATCCTTGTAAATGGATTTAAAGTGTATTCATTCAAATTAGAGAGACAATTTAAATTAAAAAGCTTAGAGCTGCCTCCACCACAGGGGGGCTCGATCGACCCACCAGCGGACAGGCACCAGTATTGGGAGAGGGGGGCTGGCTGTCAGGGTTCACCGCGGCTCTGGCACAAACACGGCGACACGGAGGTGGCACGGGCAGGAGCGGACTGAACGTGTCGGCTTCTCACTTTTTGGATTTTAGAAGGGCATGACATGCCTATATCTGTGTCTCCCCCTCCTTTTACTCCTCCACCTCTTTTCTTTTCGCATGACTATATGTACTTGTCACTTTTCCATGTGTTAGTTGTGTCTTCTGAGCAGTTTGTCAGCTTTTGGACACCTTTGAAGGTGTTTTCTATGTGTTTCTATGTGTTTTTGTGCCTGCCATTGGTTTTAACGGTGTTCGAAGGTGTTCGACGAACAGTTCGACGAACAGTTCGGCGAACACACGGGTGTTCGACGAACCGAACCGAACTCGAACACTACGGGGGTGGCTCAACACTAATGGGCACTAAACTTGCATATTTGAAATTCTCCAGAAAAAAAGCCTAACATAGATATTACAAAATAGTCACTGCAGAGGTAGATTAATTTATTGAAAGGTGCAATTTCTACAATATGGTAACTTTTGGGGTTTTTCTGCTGTTCTGACACTTTCGGAACTCTGCAAATGTCGCCCGCAAACTATTCTAGAAAAATCTGTGCTCCAAAAGCCAAAGAGCGCTCCTTCCTTCTCAGCCCTGACGTGTGGCCTAACAGCAATTTCTGACAACATATAGGGCATCGCCGGGTTCGGGAGAAATTGCACAACAAATTATGGGGTCCAGTTTCACCTATTAACCCTTGTGTACCTAAAAAATTTACAGCAATTTTACCACTGAAATGTCATATTTCCATGTCTCAAAATTTTAAAATTCTGTGAGGCATCTATGGGTTCGAAATACTCACTATACCACAATATAACATTTTATTGTATATCACCACCCCAAATGTTTAAAATTTTCACTCCGTTTACCTCTTCATTTACCTTTAGAAGAAGAAAAGTGATGTCACTACATAAGCATCTACGCATGTGGCAGGATTTTTTTGTAACAGAAAAATCTTTTCAATGTACAGTGGGGAAATAACAAAGAAATCCCGAACAAGCTACATCATAATTAGACCCAAAGACTCCCAATTATCAGAACCTACAAAGCACCATTCTGAGTCAAATAAAGCCAGAATAACTCATAACAATAATATAAAGTCATCATTTTATTAGATAATACACTTACAATCATAAACATACCTTTAAAAATTCACCATGCTAATTAGCACTGGTGTCTAAGGAAAATTCCTTTTTAATTAGATGAGGCATCAGCAACGATTCACGACAAGAACAAGTGGACATAGATCAGAAACATGATGAGTAAAGCTATTGCACGTCATATGGAGCAAATATCTAAAACACAAGCAGAAAAAACCCCAAAATTAAAATATTATAAGGAATAAAATTAAAACAAAAAGCATGGAGGAAAAGACCCTATAAGAAGGAGGAGAAACTCAGTTTCTCATTCAATCCTTTTGGAGTCACCATGTCCAAGGTCTCAATCCAGCGACATTCCATTTGGGCTAAAAGACGTTGTAAGTCACCTCCCCTGATGCCACAGCGCAACCTATCAATGCCCCGTACCTTAAACGATAATGGATCACAGCCATGAACTAGTCTAAAATGCCTCGGTATTGTTTTTAACCCAGAGGGATCCAGGGCCTCCCTGGCCGCTATGATATCACGTACATGTTCCCTTGTTCGGATTCTTAGTTCGCGAGAGGTGAGGCCTACATAAATAAGATTGCAGGCGCAAGTAGCATAATAAATTATATGCATGGAACTACATGAAATATGATGGGTAATTTGAAATTGCTGTTTGCCAAAGGAAGACCAAAAATCGAAAGCCCTTATCATATTCCTGCATGCCAGACAGTGGCCGCATGGAAAAAAGTCCCACCTCAGGCCCCTAGATCCGAACAAGGGGACTGTCTCAGCCACGTAATGGCTCCTCACCAGTCTATCTCGGATACTCTTGTTTCTCCTTGCAGTTAACTGTGGTCTGTCTGGAAGGGTCATGGCGAATGTGGAGTCAGTCCTCAAAATGCTCCAATGTCGCTCCAGAATATGACGCATAATATTCCATTGAGAGTTGTACGTGGAGATGAACCTTATATTATTGTCCCTTTGTTTACCTCTAAAGGCCTTATTTAAAAGGCCAGATCTTGGAGTCTGTTTAGCTCGATTATATCCCCTATTGATGGATCTATTACTATAACTACGCGAGAGAAATCTCTCCCTCAAGTCTTCTGCTTGACATTCAAACCTTGCGTCCGAGGATAAACAGTTGATAGTCCTACTGAATAGACTGTTAGAATTTGTATTATGGCAAGAAAAAAGCAGCTAAGTAAAGAAAAACGAGTGGCCATCATTACTTTTAGAAATAAAGGTCAGTCAGTCCGAAAAATTGGGAAAACTTTGAAAGTGTCCCCAATAGAGATGAGCGGTGTTCGACTAGAACTGTTCGCCAATCTCAATTTCGAGCTGTTTTGGGTGGTGTTCGAGTCGTTCGACAAACGCGAACGATTTGCAAAAAATTCGGGTGTTCGAGGTTATGTTCGATAACTGTTCGTGCACCAAAAGCATGTCCTGCATGTCTGGCGCTATTTAGAGCACCAATCATGCAGGGATTGTCTGCCAC
The DNA here is from genome assembly GCF_046119375.1 of Phyllobates terribilis. Lineage (NCBI taxonomy): Eukaryota > Metazoa > Chordata > Amphibia > Anura > Dendrobatidae > Phyllobates > Phyllobates terribilis. The sequence goes on along the minus strand of NW_027362769.1, from coordinate 248,103,766 downwards.
TCACTGCAGTGCCACAGCCATGGTGGTTGTGGCATTACAGTGGTTGCCCAAATCGATGGGAACAGTGTTCACAGTGAAACATGAAAAGCCGGCAATTCAGCAGCGGCATACACCGGTACCCGACAATTTAGAACAGAAAGAATAGAGTATCACACATAGATTAGATAGATAGAAACATGTCAGTCACATATATAAGAAGTACAGTGACAGTGTTGGTTACTGTACTTGTCATTTAGTGTTAAAGGATTTATTAGAAAAAATAATAGTGTTTTCAAGCACCGTCTCTTTAAAAAAGCCGGCCGGCAATTCAGCATCGGTACCCGACAATTTATAACAGAAAGAATAGAGCATCACACATAGATTACATAGATAGAAACATGTCAGTCACATATATAAGAAGTACAGTGATAGTGTTGAATACTGTACTTGTCATTTAGTGTTAAAATAAAGGATTTATTAAAAAAAATTGGAGTGGGGTTCGCAGTAATTTTAGTCTCTAGCGGAGGTTAAGCAGATGGCTGGGGCAAATGTTTGAAGCCTGGGAAGGGGGTAATACCCACGGAGCTTCCCAGGCTACTAATATCAGCCCCCAGCTGAATACCTAGCCTTTACTAGCTATTAAAATGGGGACCCCCCAAAAAATGACGTGCGGTCCCCCCTATTTTAATAGCTAGCAAAGGCTAGGCAGACAGCTGGGGGCTGATATTAATAGCCTAGGAAGGGTGCCATGAATATTGGCCCCCTCCCAGGCTAGAAACACCAGCCATCAGCCGCCCCAGAAATGGCGGTGTTTTGGGCGGTGTTCGAGCCGTTCGGCGAACACGAACGATTTGAAAAAAATTCAGCTGTTCGATGTTATGTTCGATAACTGTTTGTGCACCAAAATCATAACTGGATTTTTTCTCAGTAATGCTGAAAATTTATGTTAATACGCAGTTTGAGTGTACAGCGGGGCGGGGGGAGGGGCAGGGGATGGATCTCAGCAGAAATAATGAAGAACTCCATTTTTTTTTCTCTTTCCCTCATTTACAGTGGGGAGGTGCAATCTGTCAGCCTATCAGCAGCGCACACGCGAATCGAACTGCTTTTTTTCACACAAGCAAGGGCATGTGTCTTTGGCAGTGTATGTCACATGTCCTTGACCTATAAGACCCAGCCATTTTCCCCGTCGCCACCATTTTCTCACTGCTGCAGCTGCATGTTAGACGGCACCGCTGTTGCTGTGTGCGCTATACTTTGTTCATTTCAAGCCAATTTTCGCACAAATCTACAGAAAGCTTTGGAGTAGGGAATAGTTGTGATTGCAGTCCTTTTAAGGACTAGGTTACATCATTTCCTATGACTTTTATCAGGGAGGTCTGTGCTCTTAAATAGATAGGTTGGGAATAAAGACTAATTGTAATTGCAGTCCTTTTCAGGGCTAGGTTACATCAGTTCCTATCACTTTTATCAGGCAAGTCTGTGCTCTTAAATAGATAGGTTGGGAGAAAAGACTAATTGTAATTGCAGTCCATTTCAGGGCTAAGTTACATCAGTTCCTATCACTTTTATCAGGCAGGTCTGTGCTCTTAAATAGATAGGTTGGGAGTAAAGAATAATTGTAATTGCAGTCCTTTTGAGGGCTAGGTTACATCAGTTCCTATCAATTTTTGCCAGGCAGGTCTGTGCCAGTGCTGTGCAAGTTTTTTTCACAGCATTTGGCTAAATCTAACAAAGCAAATCCTTTTTGTCCTCTTGCAGTGTGTGTTAGTCAGTGGAGAAGCCTATCTGTGTTGCAAGCTACACCACCTGTGTGTAGAATACAATTTTTTTTACTGTACCTAGCGAAGTAAAACCTTTAGGGCAAATTCAGTATAATTTTTTTCTGCATCTAGCTCTTAAAAAATTATTTCGGCTTCTAGCAGTGTGTGGGACTTGTTCTATAAGTCCTTCTATACTAACCTCCATCAGGTTCCAAATTCAATATAATTTTTTTCTGCATCTACCTCTGAAAAAATATTTCGGCTTCTAGCAGTGTGTGGGACTTGTTCTATTAGTCCATCTATACTAACCTCCATCAGGTTGAAAATTCAATATAATTTTTTTCTGCATCTAGCTCTGAAAAAATATTTTGGCTTCTAGCAGTGTGTGGGACTTATTCTATTAGTCCATCTATACTAACCTCCATCAGGTTGCAAATTCAATATAATTTTTTTCTGCATCTTGCTCTGAAAAAATATTTTGGCTTCTAGCAGTGTGTGGGACTTGTTCTATTAGTCCATCTATACTAACCTTCATCAGGTTGCAAATTCAATATAATTTTTTTCGGCATCTACCTCTGAAAAAATATTTCGGCTTCTAGCAGTGTGTGGGAGATCTTCTCTTAGTCCATCTATACTAACCTCCATCAGGTTGCAAATTCAATATAATTTTTTTCTGCATCTAGCTCTGAAAAAATATTTCTGCTTGTATCAGTGTGTGTGACTTGTTCTATTAGTCCATCTATACTAACCTCCATCAGGTTGCAAATTCAATATAATTTTTTTCTGCATCTAGCTCTGAAAAAATATTTCGGCTTCTAGCAGTGTGTGGGACTTGTTCTATTAGTCCATCAATACTAACCTCCTTCAGGTTGCAAATTCAATATAATTTTTTTCTGCATCTAGCTCTGAAAAACTATTTCGGCTTGTAGAAGTGTGTGGGACTTTTTCTATTAGTCCATGTATACTAACCTCCATCAGGTTGCAAATTCAATATAATTTTTTTCTGCATCTAGCTCTGAAAAAATATTTCGGCTTCTAGAAGTGTGTGGGACTTGTTCTATTAGTCCATCTATGCTAACCTCCATCAGGTTGCAAATTCAATATAATTTTTTTCTGCATCTAGCTCTGAAAAACTATTTCGGCTTGCAGCAGTGTGTGGGACTTGTTCTATTAGTCCATCTATACTAACCTCCATCAGGTTGCAAATTCAATATAATTTTTTTCTGCATCTAGCTCTGAAAAAATATTTAGGCTTCTAGCAGTGTGTGGGACGTGTTCTATTAGTCCATCTATACTAACCTCCATCAGGTTGCAAATTCAATATAATTTTTTTCTGCATCTAGCTCTGAAAAAATATTTCGGATTCTAGCAGTGTGTGGGACTTTTTCTATTAGTCCATCTATACTAACCTCCATCAGATTTCAAATTCAATATAATTTTTTTCTGCATCTAGCTATTAAAATATATTTCGGCTTCTAGCAGTGTGTGGGACTTGTTCTATTAGTCCATCTATACTAACCTCCATCAGGTTGCAAATTCAATATCATTTTTTTCTGCATCTACCTTTGAAAAAATATTTCGGCTTCTAGCAGTGTGTGTGACTTGTTCTATTAGTCCATCTATACTAACCTCCATCAGGTTGCAAATTCAATATAATTTTTTTCTGCATCTAGCTCTGAAAAATTATTTCGCCTTCTAGCAGTGTGTGGGACTTGTTCTATTAGCCATCTATACTAACCTCCATCAGGTTGCAAATTCAATTTAATTTTCTTCTGCATAAAGCTCTGGAAACTTATTTCGGCTTGTAGAAGTGTGTGGGACTTTTTCTATTAGTCCATCTATACTAACCTCCATCAGGTTGCAAATTCAATATAATTTTTTTCTGCATCTAGCTCTGCAAAAATATTTCGGCTTCTAGAAGTGTGTGGGACTTGTTCTATTAGTCCATCTATACTAACCTCCATCAGGTTGCAAATTCAATTTAATTTTCTTCTGCATAAAGCTCTGGAAACTTATTTCGGCTTGTAGCTGTGTGTGGGACTTGTTCTATTTGTCCATCTATACTAACCTCCATCAGGTTGCAAATTCAATATAATTTTTTTCTGCATCTAGCTCTGAAAAAATATTTCGGCTTGTAGCAGTGTGTGGGACTTGATCTAATAGTCCATCTATACTAACCTCCATCAGGTTGCAAATTCAATATAATTTTTTTCTGCATCTAGCTCTGAAAAAATATTTTGGCTTCTAGCAGTGTGGGGAACTTGTTCTATTAGTCCATCTATACTAACCTCCATCAAGTTGCAAATTCAATATAATTTTTTTCTGCATCTAGCTCTGAAAAAATATTTCGGCTTCTAGCAGTGTGTGTGACTTGTTCTATTAGTCCATCTATACTAACTTCCATCAGGTTGCAAATTCAATATAATTTTTTTTCTGCATCTAGCCCGGAAAAAATATGTCGGCATCAAGCAGTGTGTGTGACTTATTCTATTAGTCCATCTATACTAACCTCCATCAGGTTGCAAATTCAATATAATTTTTTCTGCATCTAGCTTTGAAAAACTATTTCGGATTGTAGCAGTGTGTGGGACTTGTTCTATTAGTCCATCTGTACTAACCTCCATCAGGTTGCAAATTCAATATAATTTTTTTCTGCATCTAGCTCTGAAAAACGATTTCGGCTTGTAGCAGTGTGTGGGACTTGTTCTTTTGGTCCATCTATACTAACCTCCATCAGGTTTCAAATTGAATATAATTTTTTTCTGCATCTAGCTCTGAAAAATATTTTGGATGGTAGCAGTGTGTGGAACTTGTTCTATTAGTCCATCTATACTAACCTCCATCAGGTTGCAAATTCAATATAATTTTTTTCTGCATCTAGCTCTGAAAAAATATTTCGGCATCTAGCAGTGTGTGTGACTTATTCTATTAGTCCATCTATACCAACCTCTATCAGGTTGCAAATTCAATATAATTTTTTCTGCATCTAGCTCTGAAAAACTATTTCGGCTTGTAGCAGTGTGTGGGACTTGTTCTATTAGTCCATCTATACTAACCTCCATCAGGTTGCAAATTCAATATAATTTTTTTCTGCATCTAGCTCTGAAAAACGATTTCGGCTTGTAGCAGTGTGTGGGACTTGTTCTATTAGTCCATCTATACTAACCTCCATCAGGTTTCAAACTCAATATAATTTTTTTCTGCATCTATCTCTGAAAAAATATTTCGGATGGTAGCAGTTTGTGGAACTTGTTCTATTAGTCCATCTATACTAACCTCCATCAGGTTGCAAATTCAATATAATTTTTTTCTGCATCTAGCTCTGAAAAAATATTTCGGCTTGTAGCAGTGTGTGGGACTTGTTCTATTAGTCAATCTATACTGACCTCCATCAGATTGCAAATTCAATATAATTTTTATCTGCATCTAACCCAGCCAATACTTTTGGGCTAATACCACAATTTGGCCACTCAGCTCTGCTCGGTTCCCATCCATTGTTTTTTGTGCAAACAACTCCAGAGTTGTGAATTAGTTAATCACCAAAATGAGTGGATAAAGGCCTGCTGCTGGTGGAAAGGGGAATAGGCGTGTTGGGAAGTGAAAAAAAGGTTGTGTCCGTGGGGTAGGTATTAAAGCAACAGTAACATCTGCAGTAGAAAGACCATCTTCCAGCCAAGCTAAGATGTCTACTTCTTTTAGCGGACAATGTGATGCGATCCCTTTCTTAAGGCCACGCCAATCGCTACAAATTCCAGATGAGGCACAAAAACAGCAGGTGCTTCAACGGATATCAAGTGCTCCTTTAAGTGGGCTCTCCTCCACATCAACTTCAACATCACAAATCCTCCAGTCCTCAAAGGTGTCACCCCAATCGCACCCTTCCTCACAGCTCCCATGTCTCCAGCTGCCCATCTGAGTATGGGTTAGAACAGATGGTTGAGTCTGCAGAGCTGTTTACTCATACTATAGCCTGGGAATCAGAGGTTGGCTCCAGATCTTCTGTGAATCCAGATGAGGAAATTATCTCCACTGATTCCCAGAATCTTTATGAGTCGGATCCAGGATCAGACGCAGAAGGTTCTGACCATAATGTAGACCCTCGTTCCCAAACTGTAACTCCTGTTGGTGGAGACAATGAGGAAGACGATGATGAGACTCAAATACCTGATTGGAGCGACAACTTTAGTTTTTTGTCAGGGCAGGAAGAGGTTGGCTCTCAGGACGACGGGTGTGATAAAGCACAGGGTGATGATGATGAGGTTGGAGATCCCACTTACTGTCAACCCACAGTCAGCCAAGAGATGAGGTCAGCAGAGGAGGTGGAGGAGGATGCTAGTGACGACGAGGTCAGGTTGCGCCTTCCTGGACACAGACGTAGTACTGGAAGCACGTCAACAACTGCATCCTCAAACACAACTCTGCCTCTGACCACAAGTCGTGGTTGCTCTTCAGGACGCATGGGTGCTAAGCCTTGCAAAGCCTGGGCATTTTTTCAGATTGATAAAGATGACCCAACTCGTGTTATCTGTAACATTTGTCAGCAAAAGCTAAGTTGAGGCCAAAAAATACATAGTTTGAGTACTTCATGCATGAATCGGCACATGGATATGAAGCATAAGTTGCAGTGAGAAGCTCACTGTGCTACAATGCGACCTAGCCGGCCGGGTCAACCACAGTCTGCTACATCTTGTGCATCTGTGGCCTCTTCATCCTCTGTGACTGGGGGGACAGCAGTCACACCTGTTTTGGGACGCAGACCTGCCACCTCTTTACCCGCAACAGCCAGCGTGATTAGCAGGTCATCATTTTCTTTGGAGGTGGAAACACCAGCTGGTGTTCAGCGCTGTCCGACATCGATAGCACCACCTTTGGATCAAGGCAACCTAACATGTCCGCCTGCAACTTCCTCACAGACGGGCAGTTTGCCGGTGACACCCTTCTCAACCCCGTCTAAGCACAACTGCAAGCCCTCAGTCCCTCAGATATGGACAAGTAAAAGACGATTTCCTCCTAGCCATGAGAAAGCTAAGAGGATGAATTTCACCATCTGCAAGCTCTGGGCTACAGAAATGCTTCCTTTCCGCCTGGAGGACACAGAGGATTTTCGAGACCTTATGTCCGTCGCAGTGCCCCAGTACCAGATGCCCAGTCGGCACTACTTCTCAAAGAAAGGTGTGCCTGCTCTCCTCCAGCATGTCACACACAACTTCACTGCTTCTTTGAGAAACTCTGTGTGTGACAGGGTGCATTTCACCACAGACACTTGGACGAGTAGGCATGGACAGGGGCGTTACATGTCGCTGACTGGGCACTGGGTTACTATGGTGACAGCAGGACAAGGGGCTGCTGTCCAAGTCTTGCCGTCCCCACGAGTTGTGCGTTAATCCTCTTTATCTCAAAGTTCCTTCACTGCCTCTGCCTCCTCAACCTCCTCTCAGTCGTCCACCTGCACCCAAAGCCTGTCTGGTCATGCCACAAGCTCTCTAACTGCGCAGAAGGGATCCTGCACACCTCCTTATTATGCTGGCAGCAGGGCTCAACGTCATCAGGCGGTTTTTACTTTAAATTTCGGGGAAATGTGAGTCACACACCTGAGGAGTTGTGGTCAGCTCTGGAAAACCAGTTTCATGAATGGTCACAGACGTGCCTTGTATGGCTCACGTGTTGAACCTGGTTGTCCAGCAATTTTTAGCCCGCTATCCCGGACTAGATGGCCTTCTGCAGAGGACACGGTCGCTGTATGCTCACTTCCGCCATTCGCATCCCGCAGCTCAGCGTCTTGCATCTCTACAGAAGTCGTTGGCCCTGCCACTTCACCGGCTAAAATGCGATGTGCCTACCCGGTGGAATTCAACTCTGTGCATGTTGCAGCGACTGTGGCAGCACCGTCGAGCCCTGGTGCAATACGTTGTGACATATAGCCTGGGCCAACGAGATCCAGAGGTGGGGCAAATCACGCTGGAGGAGTGGTCTCAGATCAGGGACCTATGCACCCTTCTGCACAGTTTTGAAATGGCGACGAAGATGTTTAGTGCTGACGATGCCATTATCAGCAAGACTATTCCGGTGATTTACATGCTGGAGCACATGTTAAACAGAATTCGGAGTCAGGTGGTGGCACAAGAGGAGGTGGAGGAAGTAGAGGAGGAGGAGTTGTATGAGGAAGGCCTAACATCTGCAAGGTCCAGACGGTCGGCAGCACCAAGGCGGCAGGCATGTGAGGGTGGGGGAGATGGTTTTACCAGGGCGCATCTTAGCAGCCAAAATAGTGAGGAAGGTGCAGTAGCCCAGGAAGAGGTGGAGGACGCACGGATGAAAGACTCATCAGATGAGGGAGAGCTTGATCACATTTCTTTTGTGCGAGGTTGGGGGTGGGGGGGCAGAGAAAGGAAGCATGATTGTTACCTCGCCACCAACACAACAGGGACTTGGTGCTCCTGGATGCGCAAGACACATAAGTGCCTTCTTGCTGCACTACCTGCAACAAGACCCTCGAATTGTGAGAATTAGAAATAATCCTGACTACTGGGTTGCCACACTGTTAGATCCCCGGTACAAAAGTAAATCTGCAGAAATTATTCCTGCCATAGAAAGAGATGCACGCATGCAGGAGTATCAGCAGAGACTGTTGCAGAATCTTAAATGTGCTTTTCCCCAAAACATTAGTGGTGCACGTAGTGAATCTCACAGTTCCAACTTGCAAACCGTGGGACCGTCGAGTGTTCAGCTCTCAAAACGTAACAGAAACACAGTATCTGCTGGTAACATCAATTTTGCGGAATCATTTCTCCACATTTTTAGCCCATCCTTTGCAAGGCACAGGAGACAAGAAGTCTGACACATAGTCAACGCCTAGAGACGATGGTACAGGAGTATCTCCAAGTAAACATTGAAGTCATGACTGTATCACTGGACCCTTGCTCTTTTTGGGCTTCCAGTCTGGATAAATGGCCGGAGCTCGCCACTTACGCCTTGGAGATCTTGTCATGCCCCGCAGCCAGAGTTCTGTCTGAACGTGTGTTCAGCGCTGCTGGTGGTGTGCTGACAGATAAGCGCACGCGGCTCTCCACTGATAATGTAGACAGACTCACGTTCATAAAAATTAACAAATCATGGATCCGAAACGACTTTTCTACCCCTGTGTCATCCTGGGGAGAGTAAAAGCTTGATGATTTGTTAAAATCACCTCACCAACCGTTTAAAGCTTAAAAATTACTAATCATGTTTATCTGTATCTTGGCTGGAAAATAATTTGGGCCTTGTAGCAGTGTGCAGTACTGATTCTATTAGGCCATCTATACTAATCTCCACCAGATTTAAAATTACTAATCATGTTTATCTGTATCTTGGCTGGAAAATAATTTGGGCCTTGTAGCAGTGTGCAGCACTGATTCTATTAGGCCATCTTTACTAAACTCCACCAGATTTAAAATTACTAATCATGTTTATCTGTATTTTGGATGGAAAACAATTTGGGATTTGTAGCAGTTTGCAGTACTGATTCTATTAGGCCATCTATACTAAGCTCCACCAGCTTTCAAATTAATAATAATTTTTAGCTGCATCTAGCCCGGAAAATAATTTTGGGGCTCCTAGATGTGCAAGACACATGAGTGCCTTCTTGCTGCACTACCTGCAACATGACCCTCAGATTGTCAGAATTCAAAGTAATCCTGACTACTGGGTTGCCACACTCTTAGATCCCCCACACTCTTCAATCAACCTTTTCATTTTAATAAAGAACAAAAAAATGGTGACATTGTTGGGGATTTTTGAAATTATAAGCATTAGCAGGTTATTAGAAACTGAAATCAAACAGTTTTCAACTCAAAACTTTATTCTAGGTGATGTTATATTTGCACATAGGACCCCTTGTTCGAAAGGAGCTTCTCAACTCTCTCATCCATTGAATTTGTCAGGTTTTGGATGGTTTCTGCTTCAATTGTTTTGCATGAGGACAGAATACCCTCCCAGAGCTGTTGCTTAGATGTGAACTGCCTCCCACCATCATAGACACTCCTTTTGATGATGCTCCAGAGGTTCTCAATGGGGTTGAGGTCAGGGGAGCATGGGTGCCACACCATAAGTTTGTCCCCTTTTATGCCCATATCAGCCAGCGATGCAGATGTGTTATGTGCAGCATGAGACGGTGCATTATCATGCATGAAAATGATCTTGCTGCGGAATACACGGTTCTTCTTCTTGAACCCTGGCAGGAAGTGCTGTTTGAGAAACTCCACATACATTATGGAGTTCATCTTTACCCCTTCAGGGATCCTAAAGGGGCCGACAATCTCTCTCCCCATGATTCCAGCCCAAAGCATTACTCCACCTCCTCCTTGTTGGCTCTGTAGCTGTGTTTGCGTGGGGTGTCCATCAACCAGCCATCCTCCACTCAATCCATCTGGACCATCGAGCGTTGCACGGCACTCATCGGTGAACAAAACAGTTTTGAAGTCAGTCTTCATGTATTGTTTGACCCACTGGAGCCGTTTATGCTTGTGTGCAGTGGATAGAAGAGGTCGACAGGATGGCTTACGCACAGCTGCAAACCTCTGAAGGACTCTGCATCTTGTTGTTCGGGTGACGGTGGAGGCACCAGCAGCTTCAAAAACTTGTCTGCTGCTATGACAATGCTTTTTTGCTGCTGCTCTTTTAACCTGACGTAATTGACTGTAGTAAAGAGTCCTCAATTTTCCCTTATCAGCACGCACACGTGTGTACTGTGAATCAGCTACATACTTCTTGATTGTGCGATGATCAGGATGAAGTGTCTTGGCAATGTTGATTGTATTCATGCCTTGACCTAAACACTCCACAATTTGTTGCTTCTCAGCAGCCGACACATCCTTTTTCTTTCCCATTTTGGCAGAAAATGTAGGCTGCTTAATAATGTGGGGACAGACTTATTAAGTAGTCTTGCCTTTCATTGGACAAACCTGCCAAACTAATTAGCACAGGTGTCTGCAATTGCTTACAGTGATATAAAGAGCCCTGACACACATCACCATCAATGAGTTTAACTGACAAACAAATTCTTCCCTTATCACTCCTAAACACTTTTTGCATAATAATTTGGAACACAGTGTGCATGTGCTTTTCCACAAAACACCAGTGGTTCACGTAGTGAATCTTACAGTTCTAACTTGTCAACAGTGGTCTGTATGGAGTTGTTCAATAAAGTGCCCAAAATTAAGATAACATAGAGGGGAGAGGTCTCTATGAATAGGAATTCCTAAGTATTTGATACCCTGTGAGGGCAAGGCAAAGGGAAAGTTGGACTGAATGGAAACCTGTATGGATTTGGGGAGGGAGACATCGATGGCCTCAGACTTCGCTGCATTGATTTTAAAATTTGACCATGTAACAAAGTGATCTATTTCAGCAATAACAGCAGGGATGGATATATGTGATTGAGTAATATATACTAGGACATCATCAGCAAATGCAGAGCACTTGTACTCGGTGCCTCCCAGCTCAATCCACCTAATATTGGGCTGATGGTGAATTGATGAGAGCAGGTGCTCCGTCACTAGGATGTACTAGAGAGGGGACAGAGGACATCCCTGCCTTGTCCCAATGGTGATTATGAAAGGTGATGAAAATGTTCCATTTATCTTCAGCCTAGGTAACGTATTGCGATACAGGGCAGTAATTTTGCCTATAAAAGGGTCCCCTAGACCCCTACCCCAAGCTTTTTAAGGGAATAATATATGGCGTGCCAGGAGACTCTATGGAGTGCTTTCTCAGCATCCAACGAGAGTATCTAATTACAAATTTTTAACTGCATCTAGCCCAGGAAATACTTTGTGCCTAGTAGCAGTGTCTGCTAGTCAGCGGATTATCCCTGCTGTTAAGCAAGCTACACCACCTGTAGTTTGTACACTTAATTTTTTCAATGGAAATGGTTCGGGCCCCGGGACACTCAGTGAAGAGCATTGGGGAGGCACCCCAAGGCATAGGGGCTGGGACTGGCGTTAGGACGCCTTGCGGTGGACCGCCGAGCTTGATCTTTATAAAAGCTTTTTAACTGCAGCAGCTTTAGTGGACGCTACTGGAGCTGGAATTACACGGCTGCTGGCATGAGACTGGCCCTCCAATAGATCCTTGTAAAAGTATTTAAAGTGTATTCATTCAAATTAGAGAGATAATTTAAATTATAAAGCTTAGACCTGCCTCCACCTCAGGGGGGCTCACTCGACCCACCAGCGGACAGGCACCAGTATTGGGAGAGGGGGGCTGGCCGTCAGGGTCCACCGCAGCTCTGGCACAAACCCGGCGACACGGAGGTCGCACGGGCAGGAGCGGACTGAACGTGTCGGCTTCTCACTTTTTGGATTTTAGAAGGACATGACATGCCTATATCTGTGTCTCCCCCTCCTTTTACTCCTCCACCTCTTTTCTTTTCGCATGACTATATGTACTTGTCACTTTTCCATGTGTTAGTTGTGTCTTCTGAGCAGTTTGTCAGCTTTTGGACACCTTTGAGGGTGTTTTCTATGTGTTTCTATCTGCTTTTGTTTGCCTGCCATTAGTTTCAACGGTGTTCGACGGTGTTCGACGAACAGTTCGACGAACAGTTCGGCGAACATACGGGTGTTCGACGAACCGAACCGAACTCGAACACTACGGGGGTGGCTCAACACTCCTTCTTATATATGTGACTGACATGTTTCTATCTATCTAATCTATGTGTGATGCACTATTTTTTCTGTTATAAATTGTCGGGTACTGATGCTGAATTTCCGGCCGGCTTTTTTAAAGAGACAGTGCATGAAAACACTATTATTTTTAAAAAAAAATCTTTTAAGACTAAATGACAAGTACAGTAAGCAACACTGTCACTGTACTTCTTATATATGTGATTGACATGTTTCTATCTATCTAATCTATGTGTGATGCTCTATTCCTTCTTGTCTAAATTGTCGGGTACCGATGCATGCTTAATTGCTGGCCGGATTTTTTAAAGAGAGCGTCTTCTGAGCAGTTTTTCAGCTTTTGGACACCTTTGAAGGTGTTTTCTATGTGTTTCTATGTGTTTTTGTTTGCCTGCCATTGGTTTTAACGGTGTTCGACGGTGTTCGACGGTGTTCTAAGGTGTTCGACGAACAGTTCCACGAACATCCCGGTGTTTGACGAACCAAACTGAACCCGAACACTACGGGGGTGGCTCAACACTAGTTCCCAAGTGCAGTTGCAAAAACCATCAAGCGCTAAAAAGAAACTGGCTCACATGAGGAAAGGAAGACCAAGAGTCACCTCTGCTTCTGAGGATAAGTTTATCTGAGTCACCAGCCTCAGAAATCGCAGGTTAATTGCAGCTCAGATTAGAGACCAGGTCAATGCCACACAGAGTTCAAGCAGCAGACACATCCCTTCAACAACTGTTAAGAGGAGACTTTGTGCAGCAGGCCTTCATGATAAAATAGCTGCTAGGAAACCACTGCTAAGGACAGGCAACAAGCAGAAGAGACTTGTTTTGGATAAAGAACACAAGGAATGGACATTAGACCAGTGGAAATCTGTGCTTTCGTCTGATGAGTCCAAATTTGAGATCTTTGGTTCCAACCACCGTGTCTTTGTGCGAAGCAGAAAAGGTGAACGGATGGACTCTACATGCCTGGTTCCCATCATGAAGCATGGAGGAGGAGGTTTGATGGTGTGTGGGTGCTCTGCTCGTGACACTGTTGGGGATTTATTCAAAATTGAAGGCATACTGAACCAGCATAGCTACCACAGCATCTTGCAGCGTCATGCTATTCCATCCGGTTTGCGTTTAGTTGGACCATCATTTATGTTTCAACAGGACAATGACCCCAAACACACCTCCAGGCTATGTAAGGGCTATTTGACCAAGAAGGAGAGTGATGGGGTGCTACGCCAGATGACCTGGCCTCCACAGTCACCAGACCTGAACCCAATCGAGATGGTTTGGGGTGAGCTGGACTGCAGAATGAAGGCAAAAGGGCCAACAAGTGCTAAGCATCTCTGGGAACTCCATCAAGATTGTTGGAAGACCATTTCCGGTGACTACCTCTTGAAGCTCATCAAGAGAATGCCAAGAGTGTGCAGAGCAGTCATCAAAGCAAAAGGTGGCTACTTTGAAGAACCTAGAATATAAGACATAGTTTCAGTTGTTTCACACTTTTTTGTTAAGTATATAATTCCACATGTGTTAATTCATAGTTTTGATGCATTCAGTGAGAATGTGCAATTTTCATAGTCATGAAAATACAGAAAAATCTTTAAATGAGAAGGTGTGTCCAAACTTTTGGTCTGTACTGTACGTATGGAACATTTTAACCACTTCGCGCCAGAGCCTGTTTTTGCCTTCGTGACCGGGCCAATTTTTTCAATTCTGACCACTGTCAATTTATGAGGTAATTACTCTGGAACGCTTCAACGGATCCCCCTGATTCTGAGACTGGTTTTTTGAGACATATTGTACTTCATGATTGTGGTAAAATTTCTTCGATATCACTTGCGTTTATTGTGAAAAAATCGTAAATTTGGTGAAAATTTTGAAAATTTTGCAATTTTCAAACTTTGAATTTTCATGCCCTTTAATCAGAGAGATATGTCACACAAAATAGTTAATGAATAACATTTCCCACATGTCTAATTCACATCAGCACAATTTTGGAACCAAAATTTTTTTCTGTTAGGAAGCTATAAGGGTTAAAAGTTGACCAGCGATTTCTCATTTTTACAACAAAATTTACAAAAACATTTTTTTTAGGGACCACATCTTATTTGAAGTGACTTTGAGGAGCCTTTATGACAGAAAATACCCAAAATTGATACCATTCTAAAAACTGCACCCCTCAAGGTGCTCAAAACCACATTCAAGAAGTTTATTAACCCTTCAGGTGCTTCACAGGAATTTTTGGAATGTGGAAGAAAACAATGAACATTTAACTTTTTTTCACAAAACTGCTACTTTAGCCTCAAATTATTAATTTTCACAAGGGCAGCCAGAAAAAATTGACCCCAAAATGTGTTGTGCAATTTCTCCTGAGCACGCTGATACCCCATATGTGGTGCAAAGCCACTGTTTGGGCGCACGGCATGGCTCGGAAGGTAAGGAGCGCCATTTGACTTTTGGAATGGAAATTTGACTGGAATCGATAGCGGACGCCATGTTGCATTTAGAGAGCCCCTGAGGTGCCTAAACAGAGGAAACCCCCAACAAGTCACCCCATTTTGGAAACTAGACCCCTCAAGGAACTTATCTAGATGTGTGGTGAGCACCTTGAACCCGCAGGGGCTTCACAGAATTTTATAATGTTGAAGTGTGAAAATAAAAAAACACATTTTTAACACAAAACTGCTACTTTAGCCTCAAATTATTAATTTTCACAAGGGCAGCCAGAAAAAATGGACCCCAAAATGTGTTGTGCAATTTCTCTTGAGCACGCTGATACCCCATATGTGGTGCAAAGCCACTGTTTGGGCGCACGGCATGGCTCGGAAGGTAAGGAGCGCCATTTGACTTTTGGAATGGAAATTTGACTGGAATCGATAGCGGACGCCATGTTGCATTTGGAGAGCCCCTGAGGTGCCTAAACAGAGGAAACCCCCAACAAGTCACCCCATTTTGGAAACTAGACCCCTCAAGGAACTTATCTAGATGTGTGGTGAGCACCTTGAACCCCCAGGGGCTTCACAGAATTTTATAATGTTGAAGTGTGAAAATAAAAAAACACATTTTTAACACAAAACTGCTACTTTAGCCTCAAATTTTTAATTTTCACAAGGGCAGCCAGAAAAAATGGACCCCAAAATGTGTTGTGCAATTTCTCCTGAGCACGCTGATACCCCATATGTGGTGCAAAGCCACTGTTTGGGCGCACGGCATGGCTCGGAAGGTAAGGAGCGCCATTTAACTTTTGGAATGGAAATTTGACTGGAATCGATAGCGGACGCCATGTTGCATTTGGAGAGCCCCTGAGGTGCCTAAACAGAGGAAACCCCCAACAAGTCACCCCATTTTGGAAACTAGACCCCTCAAGGAACTTATCTAGATGTGTGGTGAGCACCTTGAACCCCCAGGGGCTTCACAGAATTTTATAATGTTGAAGTGTGAAAATAAAAAAACACATTTTTAACACAAAACTGCTACTTTAGCCTCAAATTTTTAATTTTCACAAGGGCATCCAGAAAAAATGGACCGCAAAATGTGTTATGCAATTTCTCCTGAGCACGCTGATACCCCATATGTGGTTCAAAGCCACTGTTTGGGCGCACGGCATGGCTCGGAAGGTAAGGAGCGCCATTTGACTTTTGGAATGGAAATTTGACTGGAATCGATAGCGGACGCCATGTTGCATTTGGAGAGCCCCTGAGGTGCCTAAACAGAGGAAACCCCCAACAAGTCACCCCATTTTGGAAACTAGACCCCTCAAGGAACTTATCTAGATGTGTGGTGAGCACCTTGAACCCCCAGGGGCTTCACAGAATTTTATAATGTTGAAGTGTGAAAATAAAAAAACACATTTTTAACACAAAACTGCTACTTTAGCCTCAAATTTTTAATTTTCACAAGGGCAGCCAGAAAAAATGGACCCCAAAATGTGTTGTGCAATTTCTCCTGAGCACGCTGATACCCCATATGTGGTGCAAAGCACTGTTTGGTCGCACGGCATGGCTCGGAACGTAAGGAGCGCCATTTGACTTTTGGAATGGAAATTTGACTGGAATCGATAGCGGACGCCATGTTGCATTTGGAGAGCCCCTGAGGTGCCTAAACAGAGGAAACCCCGAACAAGTCATCCAATTTTGGAAACTAGACCCCACAAGGAACTTATCTAGATTTGTGGTGAGCACCTTGAACCCCCAGGGGCTTCACAGAATTTTATAATGTTGAAGTGTGAAAATAAAAAAACACATTTTTAACACAAAACTGCTACTTTAGCCTCAAATTTTTAATTTTCACAAGGGCAGCCAGAAAAAATGGACCCCAAAATGTGTTGTGCAATTTCTCCTGAGCACGCTGATACTCCATATGTGGTGCAAAGCCACTGTTTGGGCGCACGGCATGGCTCGGAAGGTAAGGAGCGCCATTTGACTTTTGGAATGGAAATTTGATTGGAATCGATAGCGGACGCCATGTTGCATTTGGAGAGCCCCTGAGGTGCCTAAACAGAGGAAACCCACAACAAGTGACCGAATTTTACAATCTACTCCTCTGTATAAATTAATCTAGTGGTGGGAAAATAAGTAGATAGGTAAATGGTCACTGAACCCATAGATGAATTCCCACAGAGGTGTCATTTCCATAATGGGGTCACTTCAGGGGGATTATGCTGTTCTGGCAGCTTTTCAGAGTACCAGAGCTAAAGAATCCCCCCTGAAGTGACCCCATTTTGGAAATGACACCCCTCTGGGAATTCATCTATGGGTTTAGTGACCATTTTAACTCGATGGATGATTTCCAGAAACAAGCACGCAATGGAAGGTTTAGATTCTGGAGAACCCCCCCTGGAAATTAAGTGAGCTCTACTCGAATATGTCATTCACTAAATGAACCAAATGTTTGAATGACAAATTGGGATACATTTTTACAGTTTAAAAATGTGGTTCTGTGTGGTAGATTTTAAAGCAGTCAGTGACGCATAAGGCTGGCAATGATGGGCATTGTGGGCAATAGTAGCGGGTATCACGCCTATTTCCTCTCTTAGTACATACACGACATCTTTTCTGGGGGTTCCTTCTTGTTTCCGCTGCTGGAATAAGTGCAATAAAATGTCGCTCAGTGAGTCTTTTCACATCCTCAGATTCTAATGGATGAGCGGGGCTAACACTTTGAAAGACAAGATTTTCAATTACCCTTTCTTGATAATCAAGAAAAGGATCTGAATCTCCTGCTTTTTTGTACAACACAAAAGAATTGTATGTGGCCACCTGAAACAAATAAATAACCAACTTTTTATACCAGGTATAGGACTTTCTTGATACCTGGTATGGCTGTAGAACCTGGTCTGCAAGGTCCACACCCCCCATGTGTTTGTTGTAGTCAACGACTGACACAGGTTTTTGCTTCGGAGTGGTGGATCCTAGTTCTACAGTGGCCCTTGTGGCATCTGTGTGGATCGAGCTGAGGACAAAAATATCCCTCTTATCCCTATATTTCAGGGCAAGCAGCTTTCCGTTGCGTACAGCCCCTGACTGCCCCTTTTGAAACTTTTGGTTGACCAATGGTTGTGGAAACCCCTGACGGTTTTTACGGATGGTCCCACAAGCCCCGATGTTGTGTTCAACCAGACTTTTAAATAGGGGTATGCTGGTGTAATAATTGTCCACATATAGATTGTAGCCTTTTTGAAAAAAATGAACTTATCAGCTCCCAAACAATTTTTCCAGATGTCCCCAGATAAGTAGGGCATCCTGGTGGGTTTAGTTGGCTGTCTTTCCCCTCATATATGCGAAAAGCGGATGTGTATCCGGTTGAACTTTCGCACATTTTATAGAGCTTTATTCCAAACCTTGCCCTTTTAGATGGGATAAATTGCTTGAGGTGCAGTCTTCCTTTGAATATTACAAGGGACTCATCTATAGAAATATTTTGTGTTGGGGTGTAGAGGCTTAAGAATTTTTCTGACAAATTTTCAATGATGGGTCTAATTTTATATAACCTGTCATGTTCTGGGGCATTTCTGGGCAGGCATTGACTATTGTCGTTAAAATGCCAAAACCGCATGAGCATTTCATAACGGGTCCTAGGCAGAATGACTGAAAACATAGGGGTGGCTTGAACAGGGTGGTTGGACCAGTAGGATCGAATGCTCGGTTTTTTAACAAGCCCCATGGCAAATGTAAGTCCTAAAAATTTTTTTATTTCCGGGACATTAGTTGGTGTCCATAAATTTGCCCTAGCACAGTAAGATCGGGTATTCTGGCTTATGAATTGGGATGCATATAAATTTGTTTGCACGACAATATGCTCTAGCAAGCTGTCTGTAAAAAACAAATTAAAAAAATGAATTGGTCCAAAATCTTCCACCTCCACATTTATACCAGGAGTGGCGTTGAAATCAGGGCTGAATGGAGCAGCCGAATCCGAAGCCTCCCATCTGGGAAATGCTAGATCATGTGGCAAATAGTGTTGAGCCACCCCCGTAGTGTTCGAGTTCGGTTCGGTTCGTCGAACACCCGTGTGTTCGCCGAACTGTTCGTCGAACTGTTCGTCGAACACCTTCGAACACCGTTAAAACCAATGGCAGGCAAACAAAAACACATAGAAACACATAGAAAACACCTTCAAAGGTGTCCAAAAGCTGACAAACTGCTCAGAAGACATAGCTAACACATGGAAAAGTGACAAGTACATATAGTCATGCGAAAATAAAAGAGGTGGAGGAGTAAAAGGAGGGGGAGACACAGATATAGGCATGTCATGCCCTTCTAAAATCCAAAAAGTGAGAAGCCGACACGGCCAGTCCGCTCCTGCCCGTGCCACCTCCGTGTCGTCGGGTTTGTGCCAGAGCCGCGGTGAACCCTGACGGCCAGCCCCCCTCTCCCAATACTGGTGCCTGTCCGCTGGTGGGTCGAGCGAGCCCCCCTGTGGTGGAGGCAGCTCTAAGCTTTTTAATTTAAATTGTCTCTCTAATTTGAATGAATACACTTTAAATCCATTTACAAGGATCTATTGGAGGGCAAGTCTCATGCCAGCAGCCGCGGTAATTCCAGCTCCAGTAGCGTCCACTAAAGCTGCTGCAGTTAAAAAGCTTTTATAAGGATCGAGCTCGGCTGTCCACCGCAAGGCATCCTACTGCCAGTCCCAGCCCCTATGCCTTGGGGTGCCTCCTGATGCTCTTCACTAAGTATCCCATGGTCCCGAAGCATTTCCTTTGAAAAAATTAAGTGTCTAAACTACAGGTGGTGCAGCTTGCTTAACAGCCGGGATAATCCGCTCACTAGCAGACACTGCTACTAGGCACAAAGTATTTCCTGGGCTAGATGCAGTTAAAAATTTGTAATTAGATACTCTCGTTGGATGCTGAGAAAGCATTCCATAGAGTCTCCTGGCACGCCATATATGATTCTCTTAAAAAGCTTGGGGTAGGGGTCTAGGGGACCCTTTTATAGCCAAAATCACGGCCCTGTATCGCAATACGTCACCTAGGCTGAAGATAAATGGAACTGTAGCACCCTGAGGGCTCGGTTGCTACAGACGTATTGCACCTCACCCAGAGGTGTGATATCTCACTCTCAGGTAAGGATGGAGTGTGGATCAGGACCCGACACCTGCATGCATTACACCACATTGCCGTGGGGCAGGGCGACCAATATGCCCCTGAGATGGGCACGACAGTCCCTGTCCCTGGCTGGAGTGGGGGGAGGGAACACTGAGGAAGGGGAACCCTGTAGTGCAGGAGCAGGGAGGAAGCAGTTGCTGGGTGCATTGAGAAGGGAGTATAAAAGGTGGGCACCATCTTAGTTCAGTGCAGAGAAGTCTGAGCAGAAGTGGCAGGGAGCAGGGGCTCTGCATGAGCTCTGCTCCGGAGGCGGGCCTAGTAACAGAGGCCCAGGCCTGGAAGAGGGAGAAGGAAGGAAGAGGAGCGGAGAAGGCTCCAGGAACGAGGAATAAAGGGATCCCAGGGGTGCGGATGGGCGAGTCGCCACCGCACCCCCGAATCCACCTGCGTCGAGGGGTCAGGCCAAAGGGGGAGACCGGTCCCCGAACTAGTGGAGGCAGGAAACGACCCTCAGCTAGAAACCGGAGGCTCTGACATTTTATGTGGCGCAGCCCCTCGCTACACCCGCTAGGAATGCACCACATAGGGTCAGGGAAACTGGCGCCAAGTTTACCAAGAGGAGGCCCGAGGCAGCCGGACAGAAGTGTTGATAAGAAAGGCCAGACAAAGGACACACAAAGGGGGTCCTGTGAAGTGCTCCAAAGTTATCTGGGAGTTGTCTGAGCCCCTCACCTGGTGAGCACAGTACGACGTGGGCAGCCGTTACCTGCAGACGTGGTCTGGATAATAAGAACTGTGAGTAAAGGCCCTGAACTGCATCACTGACTCCGTGTCGTTACTGCTGCTGCCCTGCACCATCACCCCCATCCTCCGCATACACTGCCCTGAGGCTATACTCCTCCCGTGGGGAGTTATGCTACGCTCTGCTGCACCCACAACACCAGCCTCAGTGGTCTGCCCTGTAGCGGCGGTTCACTCTGACCGCAATCCACGGGTGGCGTAGTCGGACATTTAAACATGAAAACCACATAAATAGTTCCGCCACTGGTTTGACCGCCCTGAGCCATGGAACTGGGTCGCCGCCACGAAGACTACAACCACCAGCATCCACGAAAAAGGGTCCGGCTCCGGGTGTCCCAAGGCCCAGGGGGTGCGTCAGAACATTTTCATCACCTTTCACAATCACCAATGGGACAAGGCAGTGATGTCCTCTGTCCCCTCTCTTATACATCCTAGTGACGGAGCACCTGCTCTCATCAATTCGCCATAACCCCAGTATTAGGTGGATTGAGGTGGGAGGCACCGAGTACAAGTGCTCTCTATTTGCTGATGATGTCCTAGTATATATCACTCAATCACATATATCCATCCATGCTGTTATGGCTGAAATAGATCACTTTGTTACATGGTAAAATTTTAAAATCAATGCAGCGAAGTCTGAGGCCCTCGATGTCTCCCTCCCCAAATCCATATAGGATTCCATCCAGTCCAACTTTCCCTTTGCCTGGCCCTCACAGGGTATCAAATACTTAGGAATTCCTATTCATAGAGACCTCTCCCATCTATGTTATCTTAATTTTGGGCCCTTTATTGAACAACTCCATACAGACCACGGTTGGCAAGTGAGAACTGTAAGATTCACTACGTGAACCACTGGTGTTTTGTGGAAAAGCACATGTACACTGCGTTCCAAATTATTATACAAAGAGTGTTTAGGAGTGATAAGGGAAGAATTTGTTTGTTTGTCAGTTAAACTCATTGATGGTGATGTGTGTCAGGGCTCTTTATATCACTGTAAGCAATTGCAGACACCTGTGCTAATTAGTTTGGCAGGTGTGTCCAATGAAAGGCAAGACTACTTAAGAAGGCTCTCTCACATTATTAAGCAGCCTACATTTTCTGCCAAAATGGGAAAGAAAAAGGATGTGTCGGCTGCTGAGAAGCAACAAATTGTGGAGTGTTTAGGTCAAGGCATGACTACAATCAACATTGTGCGATGATCAGGATGAAGTGTCTTGGCAATTAAGAAGTATGTAGCTGATTCACAGTACACACGTGTGCGTGCTGATAAGGGCAAATTGAGGACTCTTTCCTACAGGCAATTACGTCAGGTTGAAAGAGCAGCGGCAAAAAAGCCTTGACATAGCAGCAGACAAGTTTTTGAAGCTGCTTGTGCCTCCAACGTCCCCCGAACAACAAGATGCAGGGTCCTTCAGAGGTTTGCAGCTGTGCATGCGCCATCCTGTCGACCTCCTCTATCCACTTCACACAAGCAGAAACGGCTCCAGTGGGCCAAACATTACATGAAGACTGATTTCAAAACTGTTTTGTTCACGGATGAGTGCCGTGCAGCGCTCGATGGTCCAGATGGATGGAGTGGAGGATGGCTGGTTGATGGACACCCCACGCAAACACGGCTACAGCGCCAACAAGGAGGAGGTGGAGTAATGTTTTGGGCTGGAATCATGGGGAGAGAGATTGTCGGCCCCTTTAGGATCCCTGAAGGCGCTAAAGATGAACTCCATAATGTATGTGGATTTTCTCAAACAGCACTTCCTGCCATGGTTCAAGAAGAAGAACCGTGTATTTCACAGCAAGATCAATTTTCTGCATGATAATGCACCATCTCATGCTGCACATAAAACATCTGCATCTCTGGCTGATATGGGCATAAAAGGGGACAAACTTATGGTGTGACCCCCATGCTCCCCTGACCTCTACCCCATTCAGAACCTTTGGAGCATCATTAAAAGGAGTGTCTATGATGGCGGGAGGCAGTTCACATCTAAGCAACAGCTCATGGAGGGTATTCTGTCCTCATGCAAAACAATTGAAGCAGAAACCATCCAAAACCTGACAAATTCAATGGACGAGAGAGTTCAGAAGCTCCTTTCGAACAAGGGGTCCTATGTGAAAATGTAACATCACCTAGAATAAAGTTTTGAGTTGAAAACTGTTTGATTTCAGTTTCTAACAACCTGCTAATGCTTATAATTTCAAAAATGACCATTTTTTTGGCCTTTATTAAAATGAAAAGGTTGATCGAAAAGTTTGGGGGATCTAAGAGTGTGGCAACCCAGTAGTCATGATTAGTTCGAATTCTGACAATATGAGGGTCATGCTGCAGGTAGTGCAGCAAGAAGGCACTTATGTGCCTTGCGCATCTCGGAGCCCCAAAATTATTTTCCGGGCTAGATGCAGCTAAAAATTATTTTTAATTTTAAATCTGGTGAAGCTTTAGTATAGATGGCCTAATAGGATCAGTGCTGCACACTGCTACAAAGCCCAAATTATTTTCCAGTCAAGATACAGATAAACATGATTAGTAATTTGAAAGCTTAAAACGGTTGGTAGGGTGATTTTAACCAATCATCAAGCTTTTACTCTCCCCAGGATGACACAGGGGTAGAAAAGTCGTTTCGGATCCATGATTTGTTCATCTTTATGAACGTGAGTCTGTCTACATTATCAGTGGAGAGCCGCGTGCGCTTATCTGTCAGCACACCACCAGCAGCGCTGAACACACGTTCAGAGAGAACGCTGGCTGCGGGGCATGACAAGATCTCCAAGGCGTAAGTGGCTAGCTCCGGCCATTTCTCCAGATTGGAAGCCCAAAAAGAGCAAGGGTCCAGTGACACAGTCGTGGCTTCAATGTTTACTTGGAGATACTCCTGTACCATCGTCTCTAGGCGTTGACTATGTGTCAGACTTCTTGTCTCCTGTGGCCTTGCAAAGGATGGGCTAAAAAAGTGGTGAAATGATTCCGCAAAATTGATGTTACCAGCAGATACTGTGGTTCTGTTACGGTTTGAGTGCTGAACACTTGACGGTCCCACGGTTGGCAAGTTGGAACTGTGAGATTCACTACGTGCACCACTGGTATTTTGTGGAAAAGCACATGTAAGATTCTGCAACAGTCTCTGCTGATACTCCTGCATGCGTGCATCCCTTTCTATGGCAGGAATAATTTCTGCAAATTTACTTTTGTACCGGGGATCTAACAGTGTGGCAACCCAGTAGTCAGGATTATTTCTAATTCTCACAATTCGAGGGTCATGTTGCAGGTAGTGCAGCAAGAAGGCACTCATGTGTGTTGCGCATCCAGGAGCACCAAGTCCCTGTTGTGTTGGTGGCGAGGTAACAATCATGCTTCCTTCCTCTGTCCTCTCCCCCCAACCTCGCACAACAGAAATGTGATCAAGGTCTCCCTCATCTGATGAGTCTTCCATCAGTTCGTCCTCCACTTCTTCCTGGGCTCCTGCACCTTCCTCACTAGTTTGGCTGCTACCATGCGCCCTGGTAAAACCATCTCCCCCACCCTCACATGCCTGCCGCCTTGGTGCTGCCGACCGTCTGGACCTTGCAGATGTTAGCCCTTCCGCATACAACTCCTCCTCCTCTACTTCCTCCACCTCCTCTTGTGCCACCACCTGACTCCGAATTCTGTTTAACATGTGCTCCAGCATGTAAATCACCGGAATAGTCATGCTGATAATGGCATCGTCAGCACTAAACATCTTCGTCGCCATTTCAAAACTGTGCAGAAGGGTGCATAGGTCCCTGATCTGAGACCACTCCTCCAGCGTGATTTGCCCCACCTCTGAATCTCGTTGGCCCAGGCTATACGTCAGAACGTATTGCACCAGGGCTTGACAGTGCTGCCACAGTCGCTGCAACATGTGCAGAGTTGAATTCCACCGGGTAGGCACATCGCATTTTAGCCGGTGAAGTGGCAGGCCCAACGACTTCTGTAGAGATGTAAGTCGCTGAGCTGCGGGATGCGAACGGCGGAAGTGAGCACACAGCGACCGTGCCCTCTGCAGAAGGCCATCTAGTCTGGGATAGTGGGCTAAAAATTGCTGGACAACCAGGTTCAACACGTGAGCCATACAAGGCACGTGTGTGACATTGCCCCGGCGAAGGGCCGCACCCAGGTTTGCAGCATTGTCGCACACGGCCTTCCCTGGTTTCAGGTCCAGTGGAGACAACCATTCATGAAATTGGTTCTCCAGAGCTGACCACAACTCCTCAGCTGTGTGACTCACATTTCCCAGACATTTCAATGTAAAAACCGCCTGATGACGTTGAGCCCTACTGCCAGCATAGTAAGGAGGTGTGCAGGATCCCTTCTGCGCAGTTAGAAAGCTTGTGGCATGACCAGACAGGCTTTGGGTGCAGGTGGAATACCGAGAGGAGGTTGAGGAGGCAGAAGCAGTGGAGGAACTTTGACATAAAGAGGATTGACGCACAACTCGTGGGGACGGCAAGACTTGGACAGCAGCCCCTTGTCCTGCTGTCACCATAGTTACCCAGTGCCCAGTCAGCGACATGTAACGCCCCTGTCCATGCCTACTCGTCCAAGTGTCTGTGGTGAAATGCACCCTGTCACACACAGAGTTTCTCAAAGAAGCGGTGATGTTGTGTGCGACATGCTGGTGGAGCGCAGGCACACCTTTCTTTGAGAAGTAGTGCCGACTGGGCATCTGGTACTGGGGCACTGCGACGGACATAAGGTCTCGAAAATCCTCTGTGTCCACCAGGCGGAAAGGCAGCATTTCTGTAGCCAAGAGCTTGCAGATGGTGAAATTCAACCTCTTAGCTTTCTCATGGCTAGGAGGAAATGGTCTTTTACTTGTCCACATCTGAGGGACCGAGGGCTGGCTATTGTGCTTAGACGGGGTTGATAAGGGTGTCCCCGGCAAACTGCCGGTCTGTGAGGAAGATGCAGGCGGACATGTTAGGTTGCCTTGATCCAAAGGTGGTGCTATCGATGTCGGACAGCGCTCAACACCAGCTGGTGTTACCACCTCCAAAGAAAATGATGACCTGCCAATCACGCTGGCTGTTGCGGGTAAAGAGGTGGCAGGTCTGCGCCCCAAAACAGGTGTGACTGCTGTCCCCCCAGTCACAGAGGATGAAGAGGCCGCGGATGCACAAGATATGGCAGACGGTGATTGGCCCGGCCGGCTAGGCCGCATTGTAGCACACTGAGCTTCCCACTGCAACTTATGCTTCATGTCCATGTGCCGGTTCATGCATGAAGTACTCAAACTATGTAGTTTTTGGCCTCTACTTAGCTTTTGCTGACAAATGTTACAGATAACACGAGTTGGGTCATCTTTATCGATCTGAAAAAATGCCCAGGCTATGCAAGGCTTAGCACCCATGTGACCTGAAGAGCCACCACGACTTGTGGTGAGAGGCAGAGTTGTGTTTGAGGATGCAGTTGTTGACGTGCTTCCAGTACTACGTCTCTGTCCAGGAAGGCGCAACCTGACCTCGTCGTCACTAGCATCTTCCTCCACCTCCTCTGCTGACCTCATCTCTTGGCTGACTGTGGGTTGACAGTAAGTGGGATCTCCGACCTCATCATCATCACCCTGTGCGTTATCACACCCGTCGTCCTCAGAGCCAACCTGTTCCTGCCCTGACAAAAAACTAAAGTTGTCGCTCCAATCAGGTATTTGAGTCTTATCATCGTCTTCCTCATTGTCTCCACCAACAGGAGTTACAGTTTGGGAATGAGGGTCTACATTATGGTCAGAACCTTCTGCGTCTGGTCCTGGATCCGACTCATAAAGATTCTGGGCATCAGTGCAGATCATTTCCTCGTCTGGATTCACAGAAGCGCTGGAGTCGACCTCTGATTCCCAGGCTATAGTATGAGTAAACAGCTCTGCAGACTCAACCATCTGTTCTACCTCATACTCAGACGGGCAGCTGGAGATTTGGGAGCTGTGAGGAAGCAAGTGCGATTTGGGTGACACCTTTGAGGACTGGAGTATTTGTGATGTTGAAGTTGATGTGGAGGAGAGCCCACTTAAAGGAGTACTTGATATCCGTTGAAGCACCTGCTGTTTTTGTGCCTCATCTGGAATTTGTAGCGATTGGCGTGGCCGTAAGAAAGGGATCTTATCACATTGTCCCCTAAAAGATGTAGACATTTTAGTTTGGCTGGAAGATGGTCTTTCTTCTGCAGATGTTACTGTTGCTTTAACACCTACCCCACGGACACAACCTTTTTTCCCCTTCCCAACACGCCTATTCCCCTTTCCACCAGCAGCAGGCCTTTTTCCACTCATTTTGGTGGTTAACTAATTCACAACTCTGGAGTTGTTTGCACAAAAAAACAATGGATGGTAACCGAGCAGAGCTGAGTGGCCAAACTGTGGTATTAGGCCAAAACTATTGGCTGGGTTAGATGCAGAAAAAAATTATTTTGAATTTGCAACCTGATGGAGGTCAGTATAGATGGACTAATACAAATAGTCCCACACACTGCTAGAAGCCCAAATATTTTTTCAGAGGTACTGTAGATGCAGATAAAAATTATTTTTAATTTACAACCTGATGGAGGTCAGTATAGATGGACTAATAGACCAAGTCCCACACACTGCTAGAAGCCCAAATATTTTTTCAGAGCTAGATGCAGAAAAAAATTATTTTTAATTTGCAACCTGATGGAGGTCAGTATAGATGGACTAATAGACCAAGTCCCACACACCGCTAGAAGCCCAACTATTTTTTCAGAGCTAGATGCAGAAAAAAATTATATTCAATTTGCAACCTGCTGGAGGTCAGTATAGAAGGACTAATAGAACAAGTCCCACACACTGCTAGAAGCCCAAATATTTTTTCAGAGCTAAATGAAGAAAAAAATTATTTTTAATTTGCAACCTGATGGAGGTCAGTACAGATGGACTAATAGACCAAGTCCCACACACTGCTAGAAGCCCAAATATTTTTTCAGAGCTAGATGCAGAAAAAAATTATTTTTAATTTGCAACCTGATGGAGGTCAGTATAAATGGACTAATAGACCAAGTCCCACACACCGCTAGAAGCCCAAATATTTTTTCAGAGCTAGATGCAGAAAAAAATTATTTTTAATTTGCAACCTGATGGAGGTCAGTATAGATGGACTAATAGACCAAGTCCCACACACTGCTAGAAGCCCAAATATTTTTTCAGAGCTAGATGCAGAAAAAAATTATTTTTAATTTGCAACCTGATGGAGGTCAGTATAGATGGACTAATAGACCAAGTCCCACACACCGCTAGAAGCCCAAATATTTTTTCAGAGCTAGATACAGAAAAAAAATATTTTTAATTTGCAACCTGATGGAGGTCAGTATAGATGGACTAATAGACCAAGTCCCACACACTGCTAGAAGCCCAAATATTTTTTCAGAGCTAAATGAAGAAAAAAATTATTTTTAATTTGCAACCTGATGGAGGTCAGTATAGATGGACTAATAGACCAAGTCCCACACACTGCTAGAAGCCCAAATATTTTTTCAGAGCTAGATGCAGAAAAAAAATAATTTTAATTTGCAACCTGATGGAGGTCAGTATAGATGGACTAATAGACCAAGTCCCACACACTGCTAGAAGCCCAAATATTTTTTCAGAGCTAGATGCAGAAAAAAATTATATTCAATTTGCAACCTGCTGGAGGTCAGTATAGAAGGACTAATAGAACAAGTCCCACACACTGCTAGAAGCCCAAATATTTTTTCAGAGCTAAATGAAGAAAAAAATTATTTTTAATTTGCAACCTGATGGAGGTCAGTATAGATGGACTAATAGACCAAGTCCCACACACTGCTAGAAGCCCAAATATTTTTTCAGAGCTAGATGCAGAAAAAATTATATTCAGTGTGCAACCTGATGGAGGTCAGTATAGATGGACTAATAGAATGATGCTATGCCCAAAAGATTTTACTTCACTAGGTGCAGTAAAAAAATTGGTATTCTATACACAGGTGTTATATCTTGCAACACAGATAGGCTACTCCACTGACTAACACACTCTGCAATAGGCCAAAAAGGATTAGCTTTGCTAGATTCAGCCAAATGCTGTGAAAAAAACTTGCACAGCACTGGCACAGACCTGCCTGGCAAAAACTGATAGGAACTCATGTAACCTAGTCCTGAAAAGGACTCCAATTACAATTAGTCTTTACTCCCACAACCTATCTATTTAAGAGCACAGACCTCCCTGATAAAAGGTCTCCGTGTGTGCGCTGCTGATAGGCTGACAGATTGCACCTCCCCACTGCAAATGCGGGAAAGAGAAAAAAAAATGGAGATCTTCATTGTTCCTGCAGAGATCCATCCCCTGCCCCTCCCCCCACCCCGCTGTACACTCAAACTGCGTATTAACATTAATTTTCATCATTACTGAGAAAAAATCCAGTTATGATTTTGGTGCACGAACAGTTATCGAACATAACCTCGAACAGCCGAATTTTTCTCAAATTGTTCATGATCGCCGAACGGCTCGAACACCGCCCAAAACAGCTCGAATTTGAGATTGGCGAACAGTTCGAGTAGAACAACGCTCATCTCTAGTGGCAAAGCCCCTTGTACACTGGGGTGCGCCAATTCACTAGTAGCAGGGACAGCGCTTGTACTGGGCAGTGTTCCCTGATTTGGAGACGTTTCTCCAGTAGCGCTATTTGCCCCTATTGCTGTACTGGTCCTTGGGCTTGAGGATGGAACAGAATCACTGCTCATTTCTGAGCTCTCAGTGTCGCCGCTACTAAAAACCTCAAAATCCATATCTCCATCTGAGATTGCGCTGTCATCAGTGTCAGAACACAGCAGAGCATACACCTCTTCTGCGGTATAAGTCTGACAGGCCATTTTATTTTTATATTTTTTGACTGGACTGAACGGACCGGACAAAACGGACGGGACTGACCGGACTGGACTGACCGGACTGGACTGACCGGACTGGACTGACCTGACCGGACTGGACTGACCGGACTGGACTGACCGGACTGACTGACCTGACAGGACTGACTGATCTGACTGATCTGACAGCACTGACTGGACTGATCTGACAGGACTGACTGATCTGACAGGACTGACTGACTGACAGATCTGACAGGACTGACTGACTGATAGATCTGACAGGACTGACTGATCTGACAGGACTGACTAACCCTAACTCTTACTTTCTTTTTTATTTTATTTTTTTCACTTTAACTGTGGCAAGGCTGACACAGCTCTTGTCACACTGTTTCTCCTCTGCTCTCTCATTGAGATCAGAGGAGAAACAGTGTATTTATCAGGCAGATCGCCCGGGAAAGTTTGTTGCTGAAACAAACTTCCCTGGTGATCTCTCTGATTGGCTGGTGTGACGCTGACATCATCGAGACCTGAGCCAATCAGGTCTCGATGATGTCAGAGGTCACAGCACCGGGATCCCCGCCGCTCCTGAGGTATGTGGGGGGTCCCGATCGCCGACCACCAGCTGTCACTATCTTTTAAATGCCGTGATCGCTATGGATCGCGGCATCTAGAAGATAGGAACAGGTTAACATCATGGGGACCTGATCCATTCAGGTCCCCATGATGCCACATGTCAGAGCTATCGCTCTGAACCGGTACCGCAGCGCTAGCAGGACCCTGGGGGTCCTGAGCGCTGCGGGACCACCCACCGTTTTTAAACGTCGGCGCTGCACAGAGCCCGGGCAGCGCCGACGTTTATGTACAGTGGGCGGTCCTGAACCGGTTAATCTTGCACTCTTTGACCTGTGGTGCATTTTTAAAAAGGCGTAATGTCAATTGTTTAAGCAATTTTACTGCAATTTTTCTCTGTTGAGATCACAATGGCTTGGCAACAAAAAACATAAAGCACACATACATTTCTATGTGATTATTTTGGCCGTAGTTTGCATTTTTATTGAAATAAAAAAATCATCAAAAATCTATGTCTAAACATAAACCCTACTACAGCTAAATAATAATTCCTACGTAGTGCTTATTTATACCAATATACCTTGTACGTTGTACTGTATATTTCTTTTGGAATCAAGAAAAGTGAAATTGTTTAACTGCTTGTTTGTTTTTTTTTAATAAAAAAAGGTGCTGGGGAAAACAAATGTTTAAGTATGCAGTAATGTAAAAGTATGTACGTATGAATGAGTATATAGTATATTCCAGTATAAGAAAGATATTTCAGTATGATGCAGGCTGAACATATAAACTTTGACAAAAACATTCTTAATATAATTATTTCAAGCCGTACTTTAAAAAAAAATGCATAAAGGAAAAATTGTCGACTGCAATAAGTTTCTTGCAAGTTTACTATGTGCTACCATCTGTGCTGCCAACTGCTGTAGCATTAGATATTCCTGAAGTAGTGTTTTAAATCTCGTACTCATTTTTCTTTTGAACATATAATGAATTTATAAGTCTTAATACAGAAAGAAAAACTATCAATTGTGTTCAATGCTTAAGAAGTTTTTATTAGCCCAAAATGCCATTGTATAATAATTGATTTTATGCAATGCATAAAATAAGCGGTACTTCACATATATTTTAATCCAATTCTCCCATTGAAAAAAAGAAGAAAAAAGTAAGTAAATAAAGGGAAGGAACACATTTTCAATTTTGCTAAGGGTTTTATTATTATTATAATCATCCAATTTAACATCTTTTGTTTAATCCAGGTTTCCAATGTTTTGTTTAATCACACAACTTATAATTTGAAAGTTATACTAAATTCTTTCAAACTCTAAATAAGCATTAACCTCACACTTCCATTCAATCACATTTCTTGGATCTTTTGAAATTTAATATGTCAAAAGTACACTCCTTGTAATATATACTAGTTTACACTCACCAATATTTCTTCCTGCTGTACTTATTTTAGCCTTCTCTATCCAAAAACAACCGATCCAAAGTGAGGTAGTTAAATTAACACTATATAGAAAATTTATGATCTTAATAATCTCTGCACAGTATAATATAGTGCAAATACATGTGGATTCAATCTGCCCCAGTGTCTTTACATTTGGGACAGGTGTTGGTGACGCGCCCCTGGGCCTGTGTCGCGCTGCGTTGCGCACGCGGGAGCTTACCCGGAGCCGGATCTGTTTAGGGTTGTAGTCTCGTGGCGGTGACCCGGTCCGTGCCCAGGGAGTCAAACTGGACGGCAGTCTGTTAGCGGTAGAAAATGGTTGATGACTACGCCACCCGTTGAATGCAGCCAGGGGGCTGCTGCTGCAGGGCAGACCGCTGAGGCCGGTGGAAGGATGGTGCAGCGTGATAGTATAACCCCCAACGGGAGGGGTATGGCCTCAGGGCAGCCGACGTGGATGATGGGGGTAGCAGGAACCACTCAGAGACGGTATGGTAGCGTTCAGGGTCTTTACTGGTAACAACGATAGACCCTCCCGGAGTACTTGCTAGCGAACGGGGCCTGGTCAGTCCTTGAGCAGATGGGATCTCCCCTGGCCAGGCGTAGTTGTAGGCCTCCCAAGCTGACTGTACTCTTCTGGCTACCTTGCTAGAAGCTGATGTAAGTAGCCCACGTCCCTGAGTGTACCGTGTGGTGCTCACCCGTATGGCCGGTGACTCGGGCTTCTGGGCCAGGGGACCTGAAATCCCCTGCCTGACGGATTCTGCTGCTGGGTAGAAGTTAGTCCCCACAGCCTCGGACTCCGGGTCCGGTAAAGAATCTTCTTAGTCAGGGCGAGCTCTTTAGCTGCCAGCCCCTGACTCCTTGTGACTCTGCTGCTTCCTATGCTGCTCTTGTCTCTACTCTTCCTGGACTCACTAACCCTGCCTCAGCCCCGGGTTTATACAGGGGAAGTTCTTCCCCTCCCAAGGCTGGGCAGGAGGTGTGGCATGCACAGGATCCCTGACCAAAGGACCTCCCACCTGCTCTCAGACGTAATATCTCTATCACTGTGACAACCAGACCCCTGGGGTGTCACACTCCCCCCTAGTGAAATTTAGTACTCCGGGACTAAACACTTTTTAGAAAAATATAACAAGGTATATCAAAGAACAATAAAATACAATAAGGAAACACAATAAGATGGTTACGGATGTCCGCAACCGGGTGCAGTCTTTGAAGAAAAGCAAAGGTGTCCATTTCACCAACACAGGGAGACGTAACCAGGTAGGGGTCTGTCCTACCCCGAGTCCTTAACAGTCTCTAGTCCATCCTGGGTTACGCTCCAACTATATACAAAGGATTCCCGGTAAATCCACCGAAGACTCCTAAAAACAACTAGAAACACAAAATTACACACAAGCAACAATAAACAGGTAAACATTGTAAAACAACTTAAACATTTAGATCCTCCAACGTGCGGGTAACTGGCCTCTAGTGGCCCTAGTGGACCTACGGAGCTGACTGTCTGGCCCTGAACTACAGGGTGTAGGAGCTGTCAAGGGTAAACTGGGCAGCTGTCTACCGGCTCTTTGTCTCACTAGGGGTACGGCAGGCTCACTATAAGCAGAGGGTGGATTCTCCTGTTCCGCTTGGGTGGAGTCTTCTGCCTCCTGGACCGGCTGCTCTTCCAGCTCTACCCGTTGCTCCGTAGGTTCTTGGGATGATGGTTGGAGGAAGGTGAGTACGGGTACCACAACTGCACCATTGACTTGAGTCCAAGACCGAGGGAAGTCCCCGAGCACGGTACTAACCATATCTTCCCTTTCTTCCACGGGTCGATGGTCTTCCTGTTCCTCCTCAGGGTTCCTCAGTTGTTCCGGGCACTTCTTCAGGTGGTCCCGGGATACAATGGCTGTGGTTTCCCCTCCGTCTTTACTGATGGTACAGACCTTCGGGTTCTCGTGGCTTGAGGGCAGTACGGTGTACGGGTCCTTCTCCCACTGGTCGTCCAACTTGTGGAGCCGTCTCTTCCTCTTCAAGACCTGCTCTCCGGGTACCAGGGGAACAGCGGGAGCATACTGGTTGTAAGTCTTCTCTTGTCTTTCCCTAGCCTGACAGAGACTTCGCTCCACGCTCTCCTGTACTTTCCGGTACTGCTGCTGCCTCTCTGTGTCCCAGTCCGTTTCTGGTGAAGTGTCCTCGGGCGTCAGGACTCCCATTTCCAGGTCAACAGGTAACTTACCAGGTCTTGCCCTCATTAGGTAAGCCGGGGTACAGTTGGTGGAACCTACCGGGATGTGGTTGTATAGGTCCACCAGATCGGGCAACTTCTCAGGCCACAGACTGCGTTCTTCCAGGGGCAACGTTTTTAGAAGATCCATTACCACCTGGTTCATTTTCTCACAAAGTCCATTAGTTTGCGGATGGTAGGGTGTCGTCCTTATCTTCCGGCAGCCATACAGATTGCAGAATTCCTGGAAGACCTCCGCTTCAAAGGCAGGTCCCTGGTCCGTCAGCACTTGGTCCGGGTACCCGTGTGGACGGCAAAAGTGCTGCTGGAAGGCTCTAGCTGCTGTTCGAGCCGTTAAGTCCTTGACGGGGACGACAACCAGAAACCGGGAGTAATGATCCACGATGGTTAACGCGTAGACGTAGCCACTTCTGCTGGGGGTCAGTTTTACATGATCCAAGGCTACCAGTTCCAACGGTTGCCGGGTGACGATGGACTGCAGGGGAGTCTTCTGGCTGGCCCGGTCCTTCCTTCTCAGATTGCACGGGCCACAGTCTCTGCACCACTTCTCGATGGTTCCCCTCATGCCTACCCAGTGGAACCGCTCGCGCAGCAGGAACTCCAGCTTTTTCCACCCGAAGTGTCCAGCTCCGTCGTGGTATGCCTCCATCACCATGGCTGCGTCTCTTCGTGGCACCACTACTTGCCAGAGTAGTTCATGCGTCCTGGAGTTAACCATTCTGCGGCACAACTTCCCCTTGTAAAGGAACAGTCGACTCTTCTCTGCCCATAGTTGTTTGGCTTCCTCTGGAGCGTCTGATTCCAGGCTAGCCTCCGGGCGAGTCAGCATCTCCTTCACCAGTCGGACGGCAGGGTCGCTGTCTTGCGTTTCCGCCCAGTTGTAGTGAGGTAAGGGGTTCAACGTAGCAGCCTGCTTACTCCTTACCCGGTGGGAATACTGGATAGTCCCATGACGGTGGAACGCAGGGAGTTCAACTTCTTCCAGTCCCTCCGGATCTTCTCCTCCGTCCGGCAGGTTGGGCATCCTGGACAGGGCGTCCGCGTTGGTATTGGAGCGCCCTGCCCGGTATTTAATTGTGAACTCGTAGTTGGACAGACGGGCCATCCACCTCTGCTCCAGGGCACCGAGTCTTGCCGTGTCCAGGTGTGTCAGCGGGTTGTTATCCGTGTATACGGTGAACCGGGAAGAAGCGAGGTAATGCCTAAAGCGCTCGGTGACTGCCCATACCACGGCCAGGAACTCTAGCTTAAATGAGCTGTAATTTTCGGGGTTCCTTTCAGTGGGTCGCAGTTTTCGGCTGGCATAGGAGATTACTCGTTCTCTCCCCTGCTGAATCTGGGACAGTACGGCTCCTAGCCCGATGTTACTGGCGTCGGTGTAGAGGATGAAGGGCTGGCTATAGTCCGGGTACGCCAAGATTTCATCCCCCGTGAGGGCCATCTTCAGCTGGCGGAAGGACTCTTCTTCTAGCTTTTCCCATTTGAAGGGCGGCTTCTGGTTCTTGGCCTTCCGGGACTGGCCTATCAGGAGGTCCTGCATAGGTGCTGCCTTTTTGGTGAAACCGGGAATAAACCTTCGGTAGTAGCCTACCAACCCTAGGAACTGCCGCACTTCTTTTACGCTGGAGGGGCTTGGCCATCCCTTAATTGCGGTGATCTTATCGGGGTCGGGAGCCACTCCGTCAGCGCTCACCACGTGTCCCAGGTATTGCACCTTTGGTTTCAGGAGGTGACACTTGGAGGGTTTCACCTTTAGGCCGTAACTCGCCAGAGCTTCGAACACCTCCGCCAGGTGTTTCAGGTGGTCCTCATAAGTTTTGGAGTATACGATGACATCGTCCAGGTACAACAGGACCGTCTCGAAGTTTCTGTGGCCCAGACAGCACTCCATTAATCGTTGGAAGGTTCCTGGGGCGTTGCAGAGTCCGAACGGCATGCAGGTGAACTCGCTAAGTCCCATCGGGGTGGTGAATGCGGTCTTCTCCCGGTCCGCCTCTGCTACAGGAACCTGCCAGTACCCGCTAGTGAGATCCAAGGTAGAGAAGAAGTTAGCAGATCTTAAAGCAGCCAATGACTCCTCTATCCTTGGTAAGGGGTACGCATCCTTGTGTGTGATACGGTTGATTTTCCGGTAATCTACACACATCCTCATGGTGTTGTCTTTCTTTTTGACTAAAACTAGTGGGGCTGCCCAGGGGCTACAGCTATCCCGGATTACCCCAGCCTCCTTCATGTCTCTAAGCATCCCCTTGGCGTGTTGGTAATGTGCAGGGGGTACGGGTCGATACCTCTCTTTTATGGGAGGATGATCTCCCGTGGGGATGCGGTGTTCTACCCCCTTGACTCGCCCGAAGTCTAACGGGTGTTTACTAAACACTCTCTCATACTCTTGAACCACCCGATAGACTCCTTGTTTCTGGTGTGAGGGAGTGGAGTCAGTACCCAGATGTAGTTGCTGACACCAGTCCTCCATGTCTTTCTTAGAGCCGTTACCTTCCTCCGGGTGAGATGGAGGCAAGGGTTCCACAGATTGTATAGAATTTTGATTAGTGGTATATAATTTGGCTAGCGTGGCATACCGGGGCAGGTACACTTCCCTCTCCCCGATATTTATTATGCGAACGGGCACCCTCCCATGGCGTACATTGACCACCCCCCGTGCTGTCAAAATGGTGGGCCTACTGTCTGAGTAAACTGGTTCTACCATTGCCTGGTAATCTCTACCTCTCAGACCAATAGCTGCCCGGCACCAAATCATCATTTCACTTTTTGGGGGCATGGCAATAGGAAAAGGGTCACACATTCTTACGCTACCAATCTCACCGCCGGAGAGTTCCACTTGTTGCCGTTGCATCAGTGCCCGGATCTCTTTCTGGAGCACCCGCTGCTCGCCGGAGCTGGCATTCTTGGCAACCTGCTGTAAAAGGAAAATCACCTCTGCAAGACAATTTTCAATTACATTAGTTCCTAGAGTTATTTTTGGGTGACTCTCATGTTTGTCAATATCTACAATGATCAGTCCCTGTGCGGCCAGTTCGACTCTACCAATTTTGATGGTCACCTCTTTAAATCCGATCTGTGGCACGGGCTGACCATTGCTGGCGATGATACTCAAGTCGTCGTCAGGGTAGCGGGTAATATCCGAGTCATTCCAGTACTGCTTGAAGAGCACGTACGGGATGGTGGTGACCTGTGACCCGGTGTCCAGTAGGGCACTCATGGGAATGCCATCCAGTACCACAGGCAAGACTGGACGTCCTCCCACATATCTGTCGCGCCAGTTCGATGGGCCTGGTGATCTTTTTCCTGGGGGTTGGCCCTCTACCCCAGGTTGTGCCCGTTTAAAGAACAGTACCTTTCCATATGTCCGGGTTGATTGCAGCGGCGGCAGATGGGTCGTCCGTCCTCGCTGTATCGGTCACTGGGTCTTCCTCTGGCCGGTGGGGTCCTCCTTGGTCGACGCCACGGGATGTCCTCCGGTCCGGATGCCAGCTGGATCTTCCCTGGAGTGGAAACCTGTAAAGACTGCACAGTTCGGGTTAGCGCAGCAACGCTTTTAGCTAGCTCTTGGACCTGATGGTGTAGGTCTGGAGCCGGGTCATTGTCCAAAGCCTGCGCATCAGCTCCCACAGGCCCTGCTGACAAGGGCGCCGCCTCCTGGTAGTAAGTGGTAGTGGGGCGTCTGTGGGTCACAACGCCACCTGGTGCCGGTTCTCGGAGCACCCGGATGGCTCTGTCCTTGAACTGTGCAAATTCTAGATGAGGGTCCTGTAAGGCCATTGCCCGCAACTGGGTGCGGTGGGCATTGCAATATAAACCCTCTATAAATTGTTCGGTCAACAGCCTGTCCTCGTTTCCCACTCCATTAGGGTCGGTCTGCTTAATGGCCCTCAGGGCCTCTTGTAGGTTGAGTGCATAGTCCCTTATACTCTCATGCGCTCGCTGCTTGCACCCGTAGAATCTAAGTTTAATCTCGGCTGAGGTGCGGGTATCAAAGGTGTCCTTCAGCCGGGTTAGTATCCCTGCGACAGTCTTCCTCCCAGGTGGCCAGGATTTTACTTCCCTTTTGGCTGCCCCAGTTAGTTGGGCCACCAGGATGCTCACTTTTTGCTCTTCTGTGAGGGGGTACACCTGGAAGAGGCTATCCAGCTTTTCTCTAAAGTCATGCAGGGTATGTGACTCCCCTGAGTACTGGGGTAGCCAAGCTGCTCCCGGGATATAGGGCATGGTGAAGGGCATAACTGCAACAGCGGTAGCGCTGGCGGGGGTTGAGGCAGTGGAGCTCTCCTCCGTATCCGACATCTTCCTCCCCCCTAGTGGACCGTGGCCTACCTTGCGATGATCCTGTTCCGTAGGCCGCGGCTCCGCAGTGGATCGTCAGGGTTGAGGACCTTCCGTCGCGCTCCTGTGACGTCGGCGTCTGCTGGGCTCCTTCCAGGACCTTACGCAACGTCCGGACGTGAGGCGGGGCTTCAGTTCTCGCGCGCTTTCGGAGTCCACGCCCCTCTTCTTCCCGCGCGGCGTCCTCAAGATGGCGTCCAATGGCGGGAAAACTCCACGGATGGCGGGAAGAAGGCTGAAGATGGCGCCGGATGGCGGGAAACTTCACCGATGGCGGGAAGAAGGCTGAAGATGGCGCCGGATGGCGGGAATCTTCACCGATGGCGGGAATCTTCACCACTGGTAAGTTTGAACAGTCTTTGCTTTTCAGGCACGCAGTACCCGGTGGTTGCGGGCACGTGATCCTGCCGACTACGCCAAAGTTGACGCGCCCCTGGGCCTGTGTCGCGCTGCGTTGCGCACGCGGGAGCTTACCCGGAGCCGGATCTGTTTAGGGTTGTAGTCTCGTGGCGGTGACCCGGTCCGTGCCCAGGGAGTCAAACTGGACGGCAGTCTGTTAGCGGTAGAAAATGGTTGATGACTACGCCACCCGTTGAATGCAGCCAGGGGGCTGCTGCTGCAGGGCAGACCGCTGAGGCCGGTGGAAGGATGGTGCAGCGTGATAGTATAACCCCCAACGGGAGGGGTATGGCCTCAGGGCAGCCGACGTGGATGATGGGGGTAGCAGGAACCACTCAGAGACGGTATGGTAGCGTTCAGGGTCTTTACTGGTAACAACGATAGACCCTCCCGGAGTACTTGCTAGCGAACGGGGCCTGGTCAGTCCTTGAGCAGATGGGATCTCCCCTGGCCAGGCGTAGTTGTAGGCCTCCCAAGCTGACTGTACTCTTCTGGCTACCTTGCTAGAAGCTGATGTAAGTAGCCCACGTCCCTGAGTGTACCGTGTGGTGCTCACCCGTATGGCCGGTGACTCGGGCTTCTGGGCCAGGGGACCTGAAATCCCCTGCCTGACGGATTCTGCTGCTGGGTAGAAGTTAGTCCCCACAGCCTCGGACTCCGGGTCCGGTAAAGAATCTTCTTAGTCAGGGCGAGCTCTTTAGCTGCCAGCCCCTGACTCCTTGTGACTCTGCTGCTTCCTATGCTGCTCTTGTCTCTACTCTTCCTGGACTCACTAACCCTGCCTCAGCCCCGGGTTTATACAGGGGAAGTTCTTCCCCTCCCAAGGCTGGGCAGGAGGTGTGGCATGCACAGGATCCCTGACCAAAGGACCTCCCACCTGCTCTCAGACGTAATATCTCTATCACTGTGACAACCAGACCCCTGGGGTGTCACATTGGTGGAGAGAGAATATATTTTTTCTAAAAATGTCAGACTCCAACGCAAGCTATGGGATATAAAGTACTATTTGATCCTTTGTGAACAATTGCTTGGAATTTTAAGTGTTGATATTATTTCATTATTTTAATGAAACTATAAATTTTGAAATAAGTGCATAAGTTTTATAATATACAATGTTTTTTTGGATGTGCTGCAAATATCAGAGAAAATTGTTTTAACCCCTTAACCGAGACAATTTATTGATAAGAACTGCAGAAATGTTTTGATTACAGATCACAAATTCAGAGACTTAAGCATTTTTTGGATTTATTTTTATTATCGTCATTGCTGTAGAAGGCCTTATGTGTTACAAGATGATTTGTATTTTCCAATGAGACCTACTGGGATGAAAAAAAAACATATTATTAATTCAAACATAACTTATTGTTTAAAGTATTCTTGTAATTTGAACGACAATTTAATATAAATACACTATCCGATATATCAAGGTATCTGAGCTATTCTTACACTTTTTCATCCCCACTGTTCATCCTATAACTTTATACTTCCCTCTTTTGCTCTATACCATGGAAAGTGTTTTTTCTTTTGTTTCTCTGAAGAGCAGGGTGCAGGTACTGTGCTGACTTGCCTTGAGCTTAACAGGCAAAATTTAAATTTGCCAATTGGTGCTGATTTTCCCAGGAAATTTGATTCACCATGAAGTTATTCTCTATGAATTTAATATCCCTTATTCATCTGATTGGCTCCAAACTTATTTTGCAATAGGACCATGACCCCAAACATACAGGCAATTTCATTAAGAATTATGTTCAGCATAAGTCCTGCAAGTGAGGATAGGGCCCCGCACAGAGCCCTGATCTCAACATTACCAAGTTTGTGTGGGATTACATGAAGATATCTAAGAATTTACACAAGCGATCTGTTTTTAGTTCTCCAATATATTTTCTTAAAGGCAATCTCCCTCCTGAGTTCCTTCAAAACTGTGTGCATGTTTACCTGGAGGCATTGATGCTTTGATGCTGCTTTGAAGACACACGCTGGTCACACCAAGTATTGATTTGATTTAGATTTCTGATAGTTAATTGATAGTAAAGATAAACAAATATCTGTAGCGAGATCAAAATAAATGCAATCAATACATATGACTATTTGTGTATGTGCCATAAATAAAGAAGAGTATTAATGATATCATGGCGAGGACCAGTGGTAGCTGAAAATTGGGTTAGTTGGTCTAATTCCTAATAGTGACTAAATTCCATTAAATTTTCCAAACAGAGTCTTCAGTGGAATATGGTTCTCACTCCAGATGTGTGGCATGAGATAGTGCTCCAGACTGTAGCATAATCCCATTCACTTCCGCCAATAGTACAGACAGTTCATATGATGTCACTGTCAACTCCTGTACGAGTGCATTTTTGGAAATGTCAGTTTCCTTTGCCAGGGAGAAAAAGAACAGATACAACTTCCTTATATATTGGCCTGTAGTAACGAAATTCATTGGAGCTTTTGCATATATCAGACATCTTAGTGAGATAGCGACAAACACTGGCCATACATTTTCTTATATTCTGGGCATGCATATTAGGTAATCAATGAATTTGTTTTGTAAACAAGAAAAAATAAATTCTAATATAAAGATATGACTGTGGCATTTCTGAAACACATGGGTGGCTTTGTGGACTATGGAGACACTCCATATTGGAGTTTGCAGTGATTTCACTTGAACTGTCTGGATTATTGGCAGAAGTGAAAGTGTCACGCTACCGGCCGAAGCTTTCCCTCATGCCACATATTTGTAGTTAGAACCATATACTATTAAAGACTGTGAAAATTTGGATGGACTCTCAATCAAACACTAAACACTATTAGGAAGGAGAGCCACCAACCTAATTTTCAGGAACTACTGGCTCTTGTCCCAATATCATTATTATATTATTCTTTCCGGCATTTTACACATACAGCCATTTGTTCTGACATTTATTGTGATCTAGTTCCATATTTGCTTTTATCTTTACTATTAATTAACTATCAGCAAATGTAACTATCCTTACCCAGGTTTGGCCTCAGAGCTCTCAAGATGATTTTTGGTATTTCTGTTTGTCTGGGTTAAAATCTAGCATATCTTTGACAGGGCAAACAAGCTTCGTACTGCACTTTGCTTTTGGACTTTAGGACTGTTTTGATGCTAGGACTTGTGGCACTTGTGTGATTTTATTTTTTTCTAATTTAGATTTCTCCTTTAACCATTCACTTTGCATTTTATTAATTGATAACAGTAAACTATTAACACTTC
This sequence comes from Phyllobates terribilis, assembly GCF_046119375.1. Lineage (NCBI taxonomy): Eukaryota > Metazoa > Chordata > Amphibia > Anura > Dendrobatidae > Phyllobates > Phyllobates terribilis. The sequence goes on along the minus strand of NW_027362769.1, from coordinate 248,061,970 downwards.
TAATTTTGAAAGCATTCTAACCTTGCAGCATTTATTAAGCAGCTGCCTAAAACTTTTCCACAGTACTGTATCTCTCTGAGTTATTATATAGTTTATGTCACGATGTGGAGTATCATGCTGAACTAGCATAACTTATCTCCTTTCTCAACTGGCAGATTTGCAATGGTATACAATAGGACCCGGACATGGAGGAAAAATGCCGACCTGCTCTGATCACTGGGTCTCTATGATATGCTGTCATGTTGACAGTTTACAGCAGAGTAAAGAGACTCACAGAGCAGAAGGTTTTTTTTCCCTTCCTGCTCCATATCCATTGTGAACCTGTCAGGTTGAGTGAGCAGATTGAGATTCAGCTCTTGCACATAAATGTAAAACAGAGTACTCTATGTGCTCAGCCAAGACCAGAGAAGCATACATACTGTTTTCTGGAAAGTTTTGGGTTGTGACAAGGGAATATAAAGGAGGCTTGTAGGGGCTAGAATGGATTTTCAAATAAGGCAACAGTCCAAAATGCCAAATAATCATGACCGCTTTATCAATCTTATTTTTATTCTTCTTTTTTTGCACATTTTTCAACCTTTCTTGTGTATATAATCTTTATTTTTTTATATAATGTGTTGCATTAAAAGAACCAAGGAAGGCAACATCGTAAAGTAGCACTGGCAGCTAATTCCTATAAATTCTTTCAAAGAAGTTTTCAGTCAAAACTATATTTGCTCTGAAGCACTCATTTAACAGCTTTGGTTGTGGTTAACAATTGAAAGTTTTAGAAGATAGTAAAAATAGTCTAAAGTAGAAAAAGGACTCAAAGCTTAGCACGCTTTGTGAGTTGGAAATCCATGTGAGGAAAACCAGTGGGTTCCATGACTCCAGCTGGTGTGGCACAGCAACAATGGAAAAGTGAAAAGAGCTGCACTTCCACGGGTAAAATAAAAGCACTATTTTATTTACTTATACCATAAAACCCAACATACAAAGATAAAAAACTGACACGTTTCTGGCATCCTAGACCCCCTTAATCATAGCATAGTAATGAAATGACAATGGTCTTGTTTTAAGCTAAACACAGCCAACCACAGAGAAGCTGAAAATAACATAATAACATGTGTAATTAGCAAGTGTGCAAGAACACAGTACATGAAATGAAATACAAAACATAACCAATAAATATATACAGTTGTGCTCAAAAGTTTACATACCCCAGCAGAATTTTTCCTTTCTTGGCCTTGTTTTGGAGAATATGAATGATAACAAAAAAACTTTTTCTCTACTCATGGTTATTGGTCGGGTGAAGCCATTTATTGTCAAATTACTGTGTTTTCTCTTTTTAAATCTTAATGACAACCAAAAATATCAAAATTACCCTGATCAAAGTTCACATACCCCAGTTCTTAATACCGTGTATTTCCCCCCCTAACATCAATGACAGCTTGAAGTATTTTGTGGTAGTTGTGGATGAGGTTCTTTATTTTCGATGCACCATGTATCGCAGGTGCTCAAGTGACATGCTCGAGTCCTTGTCCCACATGTTTCACGGTTGTTAGACCAAAAAAAAACATGCTGGGATCGCTCGTGCATGGCAGGCAATCCCAGCGAGTTTTTTTGGCTGCAAAGCATATAGGGCGCAGACTCCAGAATGTCACTCGAGCACCCGGGATACTTGGTGCATACCTGAGCACCCGATGCAAACTCAAGTAGCGAGCAAATTCGACCACCAGAATGGCTTGCATTAAAATTCATAAATTTATTGTTGAATTCTTCATACAAGAGTAAAAAACACCAAGCAGTGTGCACATAAAATCACATAGGAAAGAAACACAGATTACGCGTTTCTGGCCCTCAGGCTCTTAGTGTTTACCTCAAGGTTTTTTTGGCAGTGAAGCATATGGGGCGGAGACTCGAGCATGTCACTCGAGCACCCGGGATACTCGATGCATACCTGAGCTTCCGATGCAAACTCAAGTAGCGAGAACTTGCGCTCAACACTAGTCGCCATATCATCATTCTTTTTTCTTTACCATTGAAAAAATCCCAACCCCATCACAACCCTAACCATAGCACAACCCCAAAACTAGCACAACCCCAATCCTAGTACAACCCTAACCCTAACACAACCCTAACCCTAGCACAGCCATAACCCTAACACAACCCTAACCCTAGCACAACCCTAACCCTAACACAACCCTAACCCTAGCACAACCCTAACCCTAGCACAACCCCAACCCTAGCACAACCCTAACCCTAGCACAACCCTAACCCTAGCACAACCTGTATGTACCTGGCTCTTAAAGCCCAGGGCGCAGCTAAGTATTAGTACGTCCTCGGCTGTAAATGGGTTAATTAACCTGTTTTTTGTTTGGACTTTGGAACAGGCTTGGAGAAAGCTTGTTGCCCAAGGTTCAGCCTCTTTTTGCCACAAACCTGCTGCTATGAGATATGATTTTTCGAAATCTGTCATCTTGGTTGATGACTGGAAGATTTTTTTGGATAACAATTTTTACTTGATTATATTGTAGGCTGTAGGATGTGGAAAAAGTAACATATGCATCATTATTCATATTTGGTAGAGAATTTTTCTTATTTGATAGCAGTTTGATTTCTTATTTTGTTTTTACTTGAATGCACTCTTAATCAACTGACTTCCATATCACCTTTCTCGCAAACTGTTATGTACATCATTACTCTATGCAAGGAAGTGGTTGTCGCCTGAACAAGTGCATCTGGCATGTAACATTTTTCCATAGGGGATGGCCCTAGTAGTATGTTTGGGGTGATAGCTTGTCGATTGGAGAATAGTACTGCCTGATATACACTGCTCAAAAAAATAAAGGAAACACTCAAATAACACATCCTAGATCTAAATGAATGAAATATTCTCATTGAATACTTTGTTCTGTTCAAAGTTGAATGTGCTGACAACAAAATTACACAAAAATCATCATTGGAAATCAAATTTATTAAGCAATGGAGGCCTGGATTTGGAGTCACCCACACAATTAAAGTGGAAAAACACACTAGAGGCTGTTCCAACTTTGATGTAATGTCCTTAAAACAAATCAAAATGAGGCTCAGTATTGTGTGTGGCCTCAATGTGCCTGTATGACGTCCTTACGATGCCTGGGAATGCTCCTGATGAGGTTGCGGATGGTCTCCTGTGGTATCTCCTCTCAGACCTGGACTAAAGCATCCGCCAACTCCTGGACAGTCTGTGGTGCAACGTGACGTTGGTGGATGGAGAGAGACATGATGTCCCAGATGTGCTAATTTGGATTCAGGTCTGGGGAATGGGCGGGCCAGTCCATAACTTCAATGCCTTCATCTTGCAGGAACTGCTGACACACTCGTGCCACATGAGGTCTGGCATTGTCCTGCATTAGGAGGAACTGAGGGCCAATCGCACCAGCATATGGTCTCACAAGGGGTGTGAGGATCTCATCTCGGTACCTAATGGCAGTCAGGCTACCTCTGGCAAGCACATGGAGGGCTTTGCGGCCCTCCAAAAAAAATGCCACCCAACACCATTGCTGACCCACTGCCAAACCGGTCATGCTGAAGGATGTTGCAGGCAGCAGATAACTCTCCACGGCATCTCCAGACTGTGTTACGTCTCTCACATGTGCTCAGTGTGAACCAGCTTTTATCTGCGAAGATCACAGTGCGCCCGTGGCGACTTTGCCAATCCTGGTGTTCTATGGCAAATGCCAAGCGTCCTGCACGGTGTTGGGCTGTAAGCACAACCCCCATCTGTGGACATTTCTAACCATTTGTGCAGACACATGCACATTTGTGGCCTGCGGGAGGTCATTTTTCAGGGCTCTGGCAGTGCTCCTCCTGTTCCTCCTTGCACAAAGGCAAAGGTAGCGGTCCTGCTGCTGGGTTGTTGCCCTCCTACGGCCCCCTCTACGTCTTCTGGTGTACTGGCCTGTCTCCTGGTAGCGCTTCAGCCTCTGGACACTACGCTGACAGACACAGCAAACCTTCTTGCCACAGCTCGCATTGATGTGCCATCCTGGATGAGCTGCACTAACTTAGCAACTTCTGTGGGTTGTAGAGTCCGTCTCATTCTACCATGAGTGTGAAAGCACAACCAACATTCAAAAGAGACCAAAACATCAGCCAGAAAGCATTGGTACTGAGATGTGGTCTGTGGTCCCAACCTGCAGAACCACTCCTTCATTGAGTGTGTCTTGATAATTGCCAATAATTTCCATCTACTGTCTATTTCATTTGCATAACAGCATGTGAAATTGATTGTCAATCAGCGTTGCTTCCTAAGTGGACAGTTTGATTTCACAGAAGTTTGATTTACTTGGAGTTCTAATCTGTTGTTTAAGTGTTCCCTTTATTTTTTTGAGCAGTGTACTATTTCTGTACAAAGATGTATGTACTGTTAGAACCTTGCTCTTAGGTTTTTTCCTTTGCTGGTCACATGACCTTGTTGGCCTATTTAATCCTGCTCCGCCCTTCTGGCTTTGCTGGACTTCATTGTATAACTACTTTCTAGCTAGCCTGTGCTCTGTATCTAACTCTGTTAGTTTGCTTGGTCTACGGACCTCTATGTTCTATATATTTTGTTTGTTCGTCTGTCTGCTACTATTTCTGTTAGGAGGTGTCCCATTTTCCTCCCAGTCCTTAGTACTTGTAGGGATTCCTTCCCCACATCTATAGGTCTCCGTACAGACTAGCTTAGGACTTTAGCAGGTCTGATCGCAGGATCAGGTTCCCTGTTACATCGTAGGGATTCAGCTGAGTTCTATCGTAGGGACAGATCTCCTCTCTTTCCTTAGCTCTGGTAGCAGAACATAACATGTACACTATCGGCAATGCAATCTGCTTCGAGGAAAATGTCCAGAAATGAGATTTGATTGGAAAGTGGATCAACCATGAACTTCAAATTGCATGTGTTATCATTTAAGTATAGAACAAATTCAGAGAATTCCAATGTGCTTCCCACCCACACCAGGAGATCGTCCACTTAGTGACCATACCACCTGATGTGGGTGGAGAAGGGGTTGTCAGGGTGGAAAATTAATTTCTACTCCCACCAAGCCTTAAAAAAGCATGGCGAGGGAGGAGGAGAATTTAGCACCCATTGGTGCTCCAACTATTTCTAAAAAAAATGTAGAATTGAACATGAAATAGTTGTGCTTCAGCAGATAGTATAACACAGTAATGATATAATGTTTGAGATCACTAGAATATGTACTGTAATTATCTAGATGTATTGGACAGCTGTAACTGCTAGTGAATGTGGAATGCAGGAATACAAATTAGCCACATCTAGTGTGGCAAAAGTGAATCCCCCTTCCATGAAAATTCATTAAATTGTTGACCAAAGTGCTATCTTTCAAAAAAAAACTGGTATTCTGGTAGTTAGTGGTTGCAAATTGTTGTCCAACCATTCACTGAGTTCCTCATTCAGGGACCCTATTCCTGAAATAATCAGTCGTAGAGGCGGAGGGAAAATCCCTTTGTGTGTTTTAGGTAAACCATGGAATATTGGTATTATAGGATGCTCTGTGAATAATAATTTTCTAAACTTGGAATCAATGATGCTCAAAGACACTCCCTCATCTAAAAAGATGGTGGGATCAGATCTGAGTTTCCTATAGGTACTGTCATCATGTAACATGGAAGACACCAAATTCTGTAAATAATAAAGCAGCCAAGACCACTACGCATCCTGCCTTGCAGTTGATTTATGGATTACTTCTGATCCATGCAGTGCTATAATAAATCAATTGTACATATGCTTGTTGTTCTGAAAATATGGCACCAAAATTTGTCCTACAATTTCTGCAGAATGTTAAAATGCCCCATATGTGTCTGTAAAGTACTGCTTAGCCACACAGCAAGACTTTGGAGGGACAGAGCGCTATTTGTCTTCTTGGAGCGCAGATTTTCCTAGAATAGTTTGCGAACTCCATACACAGAGCACTTAAGTGCTAGAAGAGCAGAATCCACCCTTAATTTTGGGAATTTATCTACAGGTGTTGTGACCATTTTGAATCCATGGGTGTTTTCCATAAACAATCAGCAGTGGATGTTGCTGGGTGAAAAATGCACACTGCCATTGTAGTGCCCAGTACTTTGTAGTGCCCAGTACGTTGTAGTGCCCTTCTCATGCTTCTGGGGACACGCACCCGTAAATTAGGTGGGCTCTTATTGCTACAGAAATGACAAACATGTGGACACTAAATGTGGATTAGGCACACTGGGGCTCAGAAGGGAGAGGGGCATTTGGATTTTGGAATACAGAATTCGCTGAAATTCTTTTGGGAGGTGTTATGGCAATCTGCCAACAGCAGGGGGTGCCAGTGTGTCCATGCGTCTTGACGGGAGGGAATAAAGGAGACCACAACGTGGTGATGCTCAGCAAGAGTCCCTCTCTGTGGGAGGGTCAAGCGTATATTTATATAAGTTTTCCAAGGGTGTTTCCAGAATTGGGGCCCCTCAACAAACACACTCAATTGGCTAATTAATCCAGTAGTCTTACCTAATTAGTTACACCCAGTTATGCAACATTACATCTATTGCGTCTATTACTTATCTATTTTAACATAACACTCTTGGCAGGCAGCCATCGTCATCTTGAGTTCACTTTATGCAAAGTCATTCTTGTTTTTCTTAAAGTTATATTAAGCTCTCAATCGCCATCTTGGATATCTGTATGTCGCAGCAGAAATTCTTCTTAGCACAAAGTCTTATATAATTCAAACACATCACACAAGAAATATAAGAATGTAATCTGTTACTTCACATTCCCTCCTCTTGTTTGAATTTAGAAGAGTGCTATGGGTCCTGTTGGTCAAGTTCTGCTCCCTTTGCTTAGGCCACTAGGTCAGGGAATGAACAGGTTCACCGGTCTGGACGAGACCTCTTCACAGCCTCCTGTATAGATAATCTTAGCCCAGACACAAATGTCTGTTTGAGTAGTCTTACATCTTTACTGTCCCCTGTCTCATACCTGTAGTCCAGCCAGAGTTGTTCAAGAGATGCAGCATAGTCAGCTACTGGCTGTTTTGCGTCCTGCGTCTGTGTCATGAAATTGTCAATCTGGTTATCTTGTTGTTCTTTCACCCAGGGCCTGACTGCATTAATGAATTCTTCCCCCGAGTCTTTGGTAGCCTTATTACCTGGGACTGTACCTGTGGCTTTTGCCAGTATTTGTTTTTATAGTACCTCCCCCCCCTTTGTCTCCAGTAGGCTCTCTAGGTCGGCCCAAGTAGCTTTATAAGCAGTTTGAATACCTTGTAGCTTACGTAGAAAAGTGTTGGGAACAAGTCAAGGGTCTGGCAGAGTGTTGCACTTTGTCAACAGTTCACTAGGGGTCCAAGGGTGATACTGATCATATTCTTTTATTTCAGTATCTCCACGGCCTGGAGCGAAATGGACCTTAGTGACCAAGGGGAACATTCTGGCCGATGGATGTGGTCTGGGACCTCCACGGGCCAAACATGTGTCCCTCCAGTCTGGATTCTGTTCCCCGCATCTGGGGCATGTCCATCCTTCTGGTCCTTTGTGTAGGGACGGTGCTGTCGGGACTTTAGATGAAACACTGTTTGAAGTGGTGGGTGGTTCTCTGGATAACTCTATCCCATCCCAAATCACATATTCTGTTCCCTTCATAGTGTTTCTTTCTTTATGTCTGGTCATAGTCATTCCCTGGGCTACTTCATACCACATTGTGGCTTGGTCAAATTTGTCATCGTCTTTTAACCATCCTTTAAAATTAGTCAGGAATTTTTCCCACATATGCTCATCCAACGTGCCATTCATTCCTGCACCCAACTTTTTCAACATTGGCTTGCAATCTTTTGTGGCTTCAACATCATGTGCACACTTTACAATATCTATAGCAGAAACCCATTTTTCTGCTTCCTTGTTGGAGGATCTCTTGCTCTGTGCAGTTCCCATATTAACAGGGCCCTGGGCAACCGCCACGTGCGTTACGGTCCAAGTACTTCACTGCCTTGAACTACCGCTTTAGTGTTACCGCTTAAGGGTTTCACTTCCCTGAACTACCACTTCAGAGCAACTAGACTTCCTCCCTGAGCTTCCTCCTTGGGAACCCTTTGAAGCCTACCAAGTTTTTACCTATGGCACAGGAAACACGCAAACACTGCTACCAAGAATAGCACTATTGCAACTAGCCAATCAAGACCCGTATCATACTCTGCAGGCATGCATACGCTACTTTAATTATCATTCAGGAGAGGAAAATCAAGACCACACTCAGGCATGCATACAAAAGTTCCACCAAGCAAAGTAATTCTTCCTCATACAATATCAACAGACATTCCATGCATTCAAAGTCGCACAAGCCCATGCACAAGGTTCAACACTAGTCCATCCGACACCACCAGGGAGCACTGGCAGACAGTCTGAGCCCACAGCTCCCCCACCCCAGGCTACTCCTACATCTCCAACTTTACTGACGCTGTGGGAAGCGACCACCAGAGACTATCAGCGTTGCCGGAGGTGGTGCGCGGCACCAAACCACCAACCAGACCCACTGCAGGATTCCAGAGAAAAAGTGGGAACCCCTCCCAAACTATGGAGAGAGAGAAAGGCTCTCAGTACACTTACGTATGTGGCTGAGATCTCTGCGCTTCAGACTATGCCCTTCCTACATTGACGTGTGTCTAGTTAACTGTACTTACCCCAGCTTTAGCTCAAGGTTTGCTGTCAACCCACCATTTGCATATCAGGGGTCGATCCCAATTAACAAGGCAGGTCAAGCCCGCAGCATGAGTTGGGACCAGTCTTTATATGCAGTCAATGGGGTCAGCCTTCCATAAGCTTTGGCTACTACACACGTCAATCTTATGTCGGGTGTTCCTATCTGAGACGTGACATAAATACAGTCCCTGACTTGTGAGCGAAGTCACAAGAAATGCGGGGTCCCTAACAATCACTGTGGGTGGCTTTATACACCGTCACTTCTCACAGCTCCCCCCAAAAGGAGCAACAAAGCATGCACACATTCACACGCCTAGAGACACAATTGCTGCAGGGCTAATAACATCTCAGCAGCAGCGTTAGCACATGGAAAGCATTTGGCAGCATTCACTGGCACACTGCATCACGTCACACGTCAGACCACGGAACAATCGAGCAGGGCTCAGGAGACAGGCAGTAACACAATGGGTTACTTACCGCGGTCTTCCTGCGTCCTTTGCTCCATCCTCGAGCGTCCGTAGGCAGAGGTGATGCTGTGATGCCCGCATTCTCCACCAAAAACTGTTATGGCAATCTTCCAACAGCAGGGGGTGCCAGTGTGCCCAGGCGTCGCGACGGGAGGGAATAAAGGAGACCACAACCTGGTGATGCTCAGCAAGAGTCCCTCTCTGTGGTAGGGTCAAGCGTACATTTTTATAAGTTTGCCAAGGGGGTTTCCAGAACTGGGGCCCCTCAACAAACACACTCAATTGGCTAATTAATCCAGTAGTCTTAATTGGTTACACCCAGTTATGAAACATTACATCTATTGCGTCTATTACTTATCTATTTTAACATAACACTCTTGGCAGGCAGCCATCGTCATCTTGAGTTCACTTTATGCAAAGTCATTCTTGTTTTTCTTAAAGTTATATTAAGCTCTCAATCGCCATCTTGGATATCTGTATGTCGCAGCAGAAATTCTTCTTAGCACAAAGTCTTATATAATTCAAACACATCACACAAGAAATATAGGAATGGAATCTGTTCCTTCACAGAGGCAGGGAGCCATTTTGCTTTCCCCAAGCTTTTGTACTACCAGTAAGGTGGAAGTCCCCTATATTTCCATTAACAGATGACGGGCTTGAGTGGAGACTTTCTTTTCTTGTAGATTTCTTTGAAGCTTTTGTTGGAAACATTTTACATAACATTTTGGATCACAATTATCCTGCGCTCTACGCTGAGCACATACTTTAGGGTTTCCATCTAAATCTCCGAGTGACGTGATTCAGATAAAACCCCCAAGGGATCCATTCACTACAATAAGGTAGCAAAGTTACTCTGGACTCTGTCTGTTCTCTTTTCATTGGTGTCTTTCTTTTCAGAAGTGCACAAAACTGTGGCGAACCATGCTTTTATGCACGCCTAAAAAGACGGACACCGCCGGATCATAGGCCAGACAGTGTCCACAGTACCACAATCTGCCTCATTATAGGGAATCTTCCGCCTGGGATTCCTTCTGCATCACGCATTTCAGAGATTTACATGGAAACCCCAGTAAGCGCACAGCGCACAGCGCAGGATAAATGTGACCTGAGCTATACTGCGATCTTTCGGAGGCAGAATGAAAAAATCACCAGCAGGTGAAAAATTGGTTTTATTTATTTTTTCTGCTGTTTCTCGTGCAGTATAGATGATTAGACGATTTTATTCTTCAGGCTGGTACGATTAAAGCAATATCAGTTTTTATATGTTTTTTTATGTTTGGTTGTTGTCATACACTAAAAAAAACTCTTTTTAAAAAATTGTTTTGCATTGCCATATTTTGAGCAATAATTTTTCCATATTTCTGCTGACAAAGTCATGTTAGGGCTTGTTTTTTGCGGGACGACTTGACTTTTTTTGTACCATTTTTGGGCACATAACATTGTTTAATCGCTTTGTATTCTGATTTTTGGGAGGCAGAATGAACAAGAAGCAGCAAGTCAGGAATTCTTTTTTTCTTTTTTTTTATGCTGTTCCGCTGTGGTAAAATTGATAAGGCTGTCTTATGCTTCGGGTCCGTACGATTTCAGTGATGCCACATTTATATATTTTTTTTATGTTTTGGCGCTTTTACACAATAAAAGCTATTTTAAAGAAAAATAATTATACTTTCATCGCTTTATTCTGCTCTATGGTGGCTTGTTTTTTGTAGGACAAGATTATGCTTTCAGAGATACTATTTTTGTCGTTTTGATAATGTTTTTTTCCACTTTTCGTTCGGCGGTATGATGATAAAGCATTGTTTTTTTGTCCCTTTTTTTTATTTTTCTTACGTTGTTCACTGATGGGGTTAACTGGAGTGACAATGTTATAGGTCCGTTCGTTCCGGATGTGGCGATGCCAAACGTGTACTTTTTTGGCTGTTTTCTCTTACATAAAAATGCAAATTTATGAGTAGAATATATATATATATATATATATATATATATTATTTTTTTGTCATTTTTTAAAAAAATATATTTTTCCAATTTTTTGTTTTACTTTTTTTTACTTCACTGCTTACAGTACTTCTCATCATTATTGATACCCCTTCATTTTTTCATAGACTGTACAATATCTTCAGAAATAAATAGAAATGTACCAAAGTTATATCCTTAGGATTTTTAATTAGTGGTCCAAAGAAATACAACAATAAAACATTGTTTTTCAACTTCCGTGCTGCAATTTCAAAAGAATAAGCAGAATAAACAGCATGTGCAGCAATAAAGGCACCCCTAATTTATACTTAGTTGCACACTCTTTGGCATTGCTGACAGCCTCCAAACATTTCTTGTAGCCATCTATAAGCTTCTTGCACATCTTAGCTGGAATTTTCTCCCAATTTTCCTTTACAGTTTGTTCAAGCTCTTGAATGTTTGCATTGTTCTTTTTCTAATGGTAGATTTCACCTCACCCCAAAGATTTTCAATGGGATCGAGGTCAGGACTCATTGCTGGCCATTTTAAAACAGTCCATTTTTCTTTTTCAACCATTCCTGTGTTCTTTGGATGTGTGCTTTGGGTTATTGTTTTGCTGGTCTTGCTGGAGGACCCATGATCTTCGATTCAAACCAAGTTTTCTTACACTGGGTAGGACATTTTGCTCTAAAATCTCTTGGTAATTCTTTGATTTAATGATTCCTGTGATATGGTCAAGGTCCCCAGTACCAGATGCAGCAAAGCAACCCCACAGCAGTGTGGATCTTCCACCATGCTTAACTGTTGATAAGTTGTTCTTTTTCTTATAAGCTTCATTGCATCATTTGTAAACAAACTCTTGCTTTGCATTGCCAAAAGCTCTATTTTTGTTTCATCTGTCCACAGAACATTTTCCCAGAATGCTTGTGGTTTGTCAAGTACTCTTTGGCAAAGTGTCAGAGGTGGGATCTTACGTCTCTTAGGTAGATTTAGGATTTGCTTGATATCTCAAGGAATGACGTTTCAGTAAGACAGACACACGTGTATGTCTCAGCAGAATCTCTGTTTTATTTATAGACACACTGAGTTTTATAGTGTTTTGTAAGGGGTTAGATTAGGTAAAACAACATATGGTACTTGGCAGACATTTGGGTCAAAATAATTACTTGTCAAACCATTATTAGGTCACTGTGATGAATGGTGCGGGATTCATCCTTTCACACAAATAGAATCTATGGGAAACTGCCAACCTTGGAATGTACCAACTCATTGTTGGTACATTCCAATCTCAGGGACATTTGGGGAGTTTTTCCTGGAATTGATATGTAGAGAATAGGGATGATGTTCTTTGACACTTGGACTGATTTGGACAAAGATGATAATTATAAGATTACAGGCCAGTTCTTTAGTGAGTATACAGGTCACTCTTGCAAGCATGAGAAAAAACAAGAAAAAAACTGAATAAACAAGAAATGATGAATATGGATTTCTTAAAGGCAAAGACTAGAACTAAACCATTTCTTTAACAAAAGATCATTTTTATGTCTTTTCCTCAGCAATGGGTTCTTCCTTCGCCCATAAAGCTCTGCTTGGTTTAGTGTGCGGCATATGATACTTGTTAAAACCATGACCCCAGACTGTTCCAGGTTAGCCTTCAGGTCTTTGGATGTTTGACATGGTGTTTTTTCACCAACCTTTGAAGACATCTCTTGTCAATTTTCCTCTTTCCCCCACGTCCAGGGAGGTTCTTGATGGTCCCATGCTTGGCAAACTTCTTAGTAAAATTGTGCACTATTGAAATTGGGATACCAAGGTCTTTGGAGATGGTCTTATACCCTTTGGAAGTCTTGTGTTTTCTAATAACAGCTGTTCTGATGTCCTCAGGCAGATCCTTTGTCTTCACCATTGGGACAAAGGACAGGGCCTACCATGTGACTTTTTAAAACACTGAAGTTATCATTCATTGGCTAATTCATGTCACATGGGCACTGAATCTCTTGTGATTTACCACAGGTGAGTCAAAATGTGTTTCCATACTAAATTAATATAAGGGGGACAATGCCAGTGACACAGCAAGCTTTAGGTTTTTCTACTTTTCCCTCCCATTGTTTTTTTGTTTTAAATTATTGTTTATCATTTGTTCTTTTGTATTTAACATGAGTGTGCTATACAAAAAAACTGTTTCACTTGATTATTTTTTTCAGGAGATATTCCATATTATGTTCTTAAACTTCATGGGTGCCAATAACGATGAGCAGGACTGTAGTCCCATTACAGGACTTTCATTTTTAGCAGTCTGATCGCAGTTATAAAGCATTACAAGGCACTAGCATTGCAATGCTTTATAACTGTCAGTTCAGCACTGACACACAAGCTTGTTAGACCATGCTCTGAGCACTATCATAACTGAGATAGGATATAGAAGTTCCTACTGATAAGAATAGATATAGACTGGAGGAAGGAGGAGCTTTGTCTCTTACTCTTCCGCTGCCTCACCAACTCCCTCTACACAGAATCTTATCAACACCAACTGTCATCTCCTTAGTAATGTAACAGTTTGTCTTCACTGAAAACAGATTTTACTTGTGAAATGAGAATTTTGAAAATTAAAGATCAGTCTGGACGGAGAAAGAAGCAGATTTCACTGATAAGATATATTACAAAGTTTCCTATTTTAATATATATCTATACTATTAATTATGAAATAAACATTAAACCAACGTGTACATGTTAACATTTTTCTATGTGGTGTTAATGGAAATAGGGAAAGGATTTCAGAGACTTCACAAAAAGATTCGGATAGATTGCAAAAGTACAACATAGAAACGATATTAACAACTTATCTGTCAGTATTTAATTCTCTATCTCTTGTAATAGTTAAATTTGTGTATAAAAATTATTAAACTCACATGAAGATGTTATTACAACCAAAAGTCATGTTTGATAATTTTACTGCAGTCTTGATGGTACCTTTTAGCAAATTCCCCAGACAAAGGAAAACAATTCTGAGAATTCTGCTATAATAAAAACAAAGTGTAGGAGTTATATGAGAGATTTATGGCTAAAGGGTATATTCCACATACTTTGGATAGGGCCATTAATCACATAAATCTGTAGTGAGCTAAAATGTTTTCAATTAGGCCTGAATCAAAACTAACACGGGACATTAGATTTGTCTGTAAATCTACAGAGAGATTCCTGAAAATCTTTTAAAGCAACCTTTATGTATAAATCACTTTTTCATATATAGTTTATAAATAGCCAAGTTCAACTTATAGCATTAAGTGTGATATTATTGTTGTTCTTATTAAGTTATGATACAGTAAATCTAATGCAAAAGACTACAGTGACTTTTAACGTTTCATGCAATTAATAGATACAAGAGCTGATTGAATCTTTTGAAATTCACATTTGAGAGCTGTGACATTTTTTTTTTTTTTTTTAAGAAATTCTATTTACAGCAAATCGAATCGCTGTGAATCTCAATTGAAATAGTTGAAAATTCTCTAAATAAGGGATTAATTATTCATAAAAACATAATCTTTATTACTATGTGAAAAGTAAAAGACACAAGACTACATATAGTGCACACAGATATAATTATATTATGTAATTTTGGGCAGTATGGTGGCTCAGTGTTTACCATTTTAGCTTGGCAATACTGGAGTCCTGTGTTCAAGTCCCATCAAGGTCAACATCTGCAAGGAGTTTGTATGTTCTCCTTGTGTTTGTAAGAGGGTGACCGGGACGGTCATGCGCCTCTTCCCTCTTAATGCACATAATGCTGTGTTCTATGTTTATATATGAGCATTCATATGATCTAATGTCTGATGGGTTACTTATAGGTTCAATATAGGTTGGTGCGGGTAGACTATTAGATTGATAGAAGAAGTAGTGCAGAGGTGGGCACTGTAGCACACAGATTATGCAGTTATAAGTTAGGAAAGAGTTAAGGGGTATAGGAGCTGCTTCAGTGTGGGAGAAGCAGGTTCAGTGAAGAACTGAGACACTTCCTGATTGCAGGCAGAGTGAGTTGAGTGAGGGACAGTGACTAGTGAGGACGTGTCAGGAGGACACAGGAGAAAGTACAGGAGAATGGTGTGTGTGTGTCACAGTCTGGGAGTTTTTGGACAACCTTATCTGGAAGGTGAATCCGAACAGTCTAGACAACCTGGACAACAGGAACAGATGTACATGGAGAGGTCAATGTGGGAACTTCACCTTATGTGCCAAGACAGGATAGCCTCATCAGGGAGGTGGATCCAAGAAGGCCAGGCAGTGGGACAGAGAATGGAGTTGCCCAGAGATCTGGCGCGCTCGGCATTGGTCTTCATGTCCAAATTGGTGTCTGTGTCTTTCATCGCTCGTAAAGTGTTGCTGTATGTAAAGAGATAACAAAGAGACTGCATCACTTGTTACTCCCTGTATGTGACTGTGGCTGCAAGTAAAGAAGTTTTTACCTGTTTAAGCTGGTCTGGTTTTCTCCTTCTGAAGGCTAAAAGACTCAACATCCGGGACGGCGAGACAGAAGGGAGTATGGAGGTATCCTCCACGGAGACACCACAACACATACACACCCAGGGATTCTCAGAGTCCCCTTTTTCTGTAGCGGGCCAGGGTGAGGATTTAATCAATGAAACTGACATGCCACTCGCCACCGACTGCCACCCTGCCCCCCGTTACATGTTTGTGTTGGTTTCCTCCCATGCTCCATAGATATACTGATGGGGCTCACAATCTAAATTCCCTAATAGGGATAGCGATGACAATGTCTGTGGAATATGATGGCACTGTATAAGTAATCATAATAAATAGATAATTAATATTATTATTTATTTTTAGGGCATGATTGATTCCATGCTGCTGTACATGTGAAAAGTGTTTACATAAAAAACACAAAAATATTGCAAATTACAATGAACAAACTAAAAGTGACAGATTGGAATAGGAGAGAAGAGGGCTTCCCTTGCGGATTTAAATTATACAGGGTAATGGGGAAGGAAGAGACATTAGGTTGGGGGTTGCAGCAGCTCTGGTGGTAGAGAGATTACAGCAGGGTCATTGCAAGCAATAAGCTTTCTTGAAAAGATGGATTTTTAAGCTCTGAATGTTCCAAATGTGGGAGACAATTGTATGTGATGCTTGGTAGAAGTCTTGGAGGCGATTGGGTGAGGAAGGTACGAGATTGGAAGAGAGAAGAAGGTCTTGTGAGGACTGGAGATTATGAGTGGGATGATATAGGGAGATTTGTTTGTAGATACATGGAAACGACAGGTTACTGATGACCTTGAAGGTCATTTCAGTTTTAGTAATTTAAACTGTATTCGTTGGGAAATTGGAAGCCGAAGTAGAGATTTGCCGAGCTAAGAGGCAGACGAGCAACGAGAGGTGAGGTGGATTAATCGGGCAGCAGAGTTAAGTATGGACTCAAAAAATACGAGAGTGTTAGTAGGTAGGCCATAGAGGAAGATATTGCACTAGTCGAGGTGGGAGATCATGAGAACATGCATTTACATTTTAGTAGATTCAAGTAGGGATGGACATGTCATTGGTGCAGCATTTGCAGTGACACAAGGCCCCAAGAGGTGAGAAGGCCCACTTTTAGCTCTAAAGCAGATGGAATTGTGCTTTGTGAAGAGCTACAAGACTGCAAAGAACCCCATATACTGTTCTGACATAGGGCTCTCTGCTGTTTTTGTCTGCTACTGGATTCAGGGTCGAGGAAGTGATGAATTCTGGAAAAAGTTTGAGTAGGAGGTGGCAAGAAGTGGTAAGGGCTTGGATGTGTGGTTTGAAGGACCGGGTAGAATCAAGGGTTGCTCCAAGGCAGCGAATTTAAGGTACAGGGGAAAGCGTGATGTCATGCATAGTGAGATGGAGAAAATGTGATTAGTACTGTTTTGTACACATAAAGTTTTAGAATGCGTGACAAAAGTAGAAGAATATGACTGATAGATACTTTGGGATTTTGGACAACAGAGAGAGATTTGAAAATCATCAACGTATAGGTGGTTCTTGCAGGCATGAGATTTTATGAGCTGTCCTAGGGCAAAGGTGTAGATGGAAAAGAGTAGAGAACACAGGACAGAGCCTTGAGGGATACCGACAGTGAGAGGGCAGGTTGAGGAGGTAGTGAAGGAGTAGGAGACACTATATGTGCAGTTAGTGAGGTTTGAGGAGATCCAGGAAAGGAAAAGGTCTTTTAAATCCATCTCTATTTCTTAATAGGACGTAAGTATTCATCTGTCTTTTCTAATAATAGCCTATAATTGCCGAAAAATAATGTGTAACACAATGAAGTTTCCTACCACTATTTAATCCCATTCTAGATCTTTAATGCAAACACAGACTTAGATATGTGATTGATCTAAACATATAGAGCTGTGTGTAAATGGTGAGTAACCAGTCATAACCGTTTGCTCATAGCTGTAAAAGTAACCACCCAACATAGGGACTTTACTCTGAAAGGTGTTCTTGAGAATGTGATGGTAGTAAATGATGTTCTTGAGGAGCCGTGTGATGACCACCGTTATCCATATTTTGCCTTGAATGGAAATTTGTTGTATAGAGTGACCAGAATAAGGGGCGAGGTAATAGAGTAATTACTGGTACCAGAGCCCTACAGACACAGGGTGTTAAATATGGCCCACTCTCATGTGTTGCGTTGTTTCCTGGAAGTAGACAAGACCCAGGAGCGGATCCAGGTTCTATCGGCTTGGGAGCTAATAAGAAATCCTGAGCTATTGTCGTTTCTGCCCCACATACCAGCTAACATCCCCGGTGGCTCCCTTCTGAAGTCCCCTAGTTTCATTGCCCATTATCAAGGTCCCATTTGAACATATAGCTATGGATTTGATGGGACCACTGGTAAAGTCCGCCAGAGGATATCAATATGAAGATGTTTTATTACACTATGCGAAATCCAGAGGCAGTGCCGTTGAGAAACTCCTCCGCTAAATGTATAGCTCGGGAGTCCCATGTCTTCCCTCAAATGGATCTGACTAAGGAGATATTAATAGATTAAGGGACCCCATTCATGTCACGTCAAAGGTCTTGAGAGAATTATGCAAAGTGCTAGAAATTTCACAGCTCAGGACCTCGGTGTACCATCCACAGATGGACGGTCTGGTGAAGATATTTAATAAAACCTTAAAGGCCATGTTGAAAAAGATGGTAAAGAAGCATGGCCAATACTGAGACTGTCTTCTACCCTATCTATTGCTCTCCTTCAGAGAAGTTCCACAAGCCTCGACAGGCTTCTCCCTGTTTTAACCACTGTATGGTCAACACCCCTGTGGATTCCTGGATGTAGCTAAGAAGACCTTGGAAACTGAGTTCACACCATACAGAAATGTAATAGAATATGTTGCCAGATGCAAGAGAGGATTGCCAATGTGATGGCCATTGGGAAAGAGCACCTCCTCAAAACACAAGAGCATAAAGCTTAAAACCCAATGCCCCATGTGGATGAACTGATTGAAAGGTTAAGAAAATGCTCAGAGAGAAAAGTCAAGCACCATGTGTTCACCTTAATTGTCTGCTGAATCCCAGATTAAACTTCCATACAACAGGGATCTTGGGTGACAATCAAAGAAGAAGACAGTTTGTGGAATGCGATAAAAAAGAGAAATGGCACTCACCATCCCTTTAAAATCCTCCTTTATTAGAAAAGGTTAAAACATAACAGCAGGCTCAGAATGTGACTCTTGGGTTTCAAGGAGCTCTAGCCACCTTCCAGATAACCATGGACCAGATCTTAGCACCCCACAAAAAGTATGCAGCAGCCTACTTCAATGAGATTGTAATATTTAGACAGTATTGGGGAAGTCACTTGAACAAAGTCCAGGGAATACTTGATGCTAAAAGATAGGCTAGCTTTACCTTCAACCCAAAGAAATATGCTATGGAGATGGAAGAAGCCAAGTATTTGGGCTATGTTGTGGGCAGGGGCTTAATCAAACCCCAGATAAATAAAGTAGAGGTGATACAGAGATGGTCATAACCCCTCTCGAAGAAGCAGGGTAGAGCCTTTCTAGGCATCATGAGCTATTATCGGAGATTTATCCCTAAGCTATTGCTGATAGCAATCTTTCTGACCGACCTCCTAAAAGTTACGAAGGCGGCTATGGCTAAGTGGTCTCCCGAAGCTGAGGCAACTTTCAACTTTTCAAGAACTGAAATTGGCCCTCAGTAGACAGACAGTATTGATAGTGCCAGACTTCTCAAAGGAATTTATTGCCCAGACTGATGCGTTGGATGTTAGACTGGAGAAAGAATGCATGACTATTAAATGAGCACTGAATGCCCTCAGGTATTATTTATTGGGCCGTAAGTTCAGGTTATTGTCTGAGCATGCATCGTTGAGGTGGATGTGGGAGAAGAAGGGAAGCAATGCCTAGATAACATGGTGGCTCCTTGCCCTACAGGATTTTAGGTTCCCTGTAAGGCATATGTCTGGGAAACCACATGGGAACGCTGATGCAGTCTCAAGGGTCGACTGTATGTTGATGGAAGATACACAGCCCCGCAGCTTTGGGCAGAGGAAGGGGTTGTTATGTGAGGATGCAGCTGTACAGGTCTTGGATGGGAACTATGTGTTACTGAGGTGGCCAGCTTCGGTGATGTGAGACTAAGAAATAATTCTTCTGCACCATTAGTTGCTGAGAGGCTTTTTATGGGCCCGGATTTTTAGGTCCAAGTTTTAGGAATGATCAGAAGAGCTGTGTGGGACTAGTTGTTTCCATGGCTCCAATCCAGGCTTTGCAGTTCATTTAAAAGGCAGCTAAGCGGCCTTAGAAGCATCAAATATGTTCAAAGCAAATTATATTTCTTACTTAAACTCGTACATATCTTCCAAATTCAAATTTCATCAGATTCTCTCATTTTATTTTTATTTGCTACATCTGTACTTTCCATCAAGAGGCCAAAAAGACAAAAGAGCCCTATATACATGTTTAGCATGTAAGCTGAGCCTTATAAGTATATTTGCATATTGGAAAAACAACATGAAACATGATGTGGAGGCCCAGACTTAATTATTAAAATACATCTGCACATGGTTTTGATTTCAATGAACCTGCATTATCTTTGGACCATAATGCTTCTTTCAAAACACAGACTAATTAGAAATAAACACACAATTATATCCCTGTCTTATTCTGTCACCCTAGCCAAATTAGATCTCATACTTTGCACTGACGAGTGGTAATACCCCGAAGCACCGTGTCAGCAAATTGAGATTCTGGTTTGGCTTTTATCCAAAGTCATATTGCAAGGCTCATTAAAGGGTCAATATTGACTTGTACGATTGCTACTTCCAGTAGGTGGCACTAGAGTTCAAGTCCTCTTCCTCTCTGAAGAGACCATTTGTTTAAAGAAAAACAAAGTTCTCCTTATATGCAAAGTCTACAGTTTTAGCACCAGGTTTGGTTCAATATAGCTATATTTTTAGAGAATCCCATGGAATTATACAGTAATATTTTATCAAACATGCAGGCTTGGACTGGTCCACAGGAGAACAGGAGAATCCTCCGATGGGCCTCTGTGCAAGAGTGGGACACCCCCCTCTTATATGAGCAGTAGTTTGACCTATATACTTGAATCACTATATACAGACAAAGACAGCATCTTATTCATTTCACAATCTACCTAGTTCATTGTTATATAAATTTGTGATTGAGCATAATGTCACATTTACATGTAGTTGAAAAGTGGGGCCCTGGAGTTGGTTACTGGTGGGCCCTTGGCACCCCAGTCTGACACTGCATGCGTGCATAACAAAATACCTTCAGAGAATGTTTTGGTTAGTGGTATTTAGAGTAAATTGAGCCACTCATTACAATAATTTGGATCACTTTGATACTGTACTGAAACTTTTCTGTGGACAGGAATTTAATGTTTAGTAATAACTTTGTTCCACAGCATTGCATACATATTTATGACATGATCATACAATTATGACTGAGCACATAAAGCTATGTGAATTGCATACTGTGTTGTGTATTACTCTAGTCTTCAACCACTTAGCACTCTTTGACGTATAAATCCATCATGGGAACTTGCTAATTTATAATTTATGAGAAAAACAGTTCTATGAAAAAATGTCAAAGGAAAAAAAGCCAACGTAAAAATTGATCAGAGGAAGAAAAACATTGTTATATACTGACACAATAAAAGTGTCCTCAAGGAGCATCGCCCACATGCAAGAAACAAAGACTTCTGTAAAATCTGACTGTCCAGTGTGCAGATAACACAGAGATTTATACACAGAGTACAGGAAATTTGTGCAGGTACTGAGCTGCAAG
The DNA here is from genome assembly GCF_046119375.1 of Phyllobates terribilis. Classification (NCBI taxonomy): domain Eukaryota; kingdom Metazoa; phylum Chordata; class Amphibia; order Anura; family Dendrobatidae; genus Phyllobates; species Phyllobates terribilis. The sequence goes on along the minus strand of NW_027362769.1, from coordinate 248,040,564 downwards.
CACTTTCTAGCCACAGTCCCTATTTTATGAACAGAGAAGAAACACTCCTATAATGTCTTGTCTGCCTCTCTTTACCTTTTCTGTCTAGAAAGTTCATGGAGGGCGAGGGCACAGTATTTGCCAGTATGGTGGGCCACCATGACTGATATAGAAGGGGGCTGGAGGCAAGGAACCTAGATGGAAGCCCCACATGACCGGGAGGGGACAGAAGGGTGTAATTTGAACTTAAAAGGATAGGGATTGGATATAGGTTGAAGGGCGGGCATTTGAGGGGGGAGGGCAGATAAAACAGAAAGGGTTGGGTGAGAAAAGGTCAGTTCAGAGAAGAAAGCATTGGAAAAGTCCCAGAGACAAGAACATTGGAGAAAGTCCTTTTGTGTGAAGACACTTACCAAGAAAATGGAAACTGTAGATTCCTTGATCGCCAGACTGAGGGAGGCTGCCAGATACAGAAGTGGAGGGTGGCTGGAGTCCCAGCTGTCCGGATTGCTGGGGAGTGACAGGGCAGAAGCACCTCCGTTGACATCTGGAAGGGTCAGCAGGAGGACGAGGCCCCCCGTTAGGCTTTCTCCGGACACGGTTAGTGAGGGCAGCAGGCGCAGGCCGCGGAGCCCCTCAGGGGACCCTGCGTCCGGTGAGCGTGTTGTCGGAACTCCCCGTCAGCGTGCCCGCCGCGGCAGGAATCCGCCTATCCACCCTGCGGGCTCCATCTGCAGTGTATCGCAGTCCTCAACTGAAAGACCCCGGTCGGCTGTGGTGCGGCCTGCTCCGGTGTCACGCTGCAATACCAGGGCCCGGGCCGCGCCGGAAGCAAGGCCCACGATACAGCAACGTCAGCTTCAGGTGGGTGGGACATCACCGGAAGGGCTAGCAACGTCACTTCCGGAACTGCCTTCACGTGACGGGGCTACTCAGGAAGTCTTCGACGGAGATATGAACACGCCCCCAGTTCAAGAAAAGGCGCCAATTCAAAGCGCCGTGACCACATAGGACGTGTAGTGGGGGGGAGCATCAGAAGGACCATTTGCTCGGCAGGTACACCTGGCGATGCTCCAGTCGGTGTGCCTGCTAGAAACAACGGGACAGGGATGCAGCAGCGGAATTTCACGGGCAGGCAGCGGCAATTTGAAGATCTGCTGCCTGGCTCGATGCAACAAATTCTAGGTGGTGGAGCGGCGGGCATTAGCACTGGGATGCCTGGCAGTCAAACTTGGAACACGACAGGCCGGACACGGGAGTCAGGGTCTGGAAATCGAGGAAGGTCACGGACGGCAGGAAGGACCAGAGCCAGGATTGACGGAGGACGAGCAGCGGAGACGGCGGCGAGTGCTCAGGTCCCCCCTGGTGATGAGGAGGCCAGTAGCGCGGGCCTTGCGCTGCAGCAGGAGTCGGACGGATCGGAGAGTGGGGAGGATCGAGGTGAATCCAGGCGTTATCAGGACACAGGAATTTCGGCTGGCAGGGACACAGCACCTGCGCAGCTGGGGGAGTTTGTTTCTATGTCTTGTTTGTTGCCCGCTGGGTCATTACTGTATGAAGGAGTTGATAGGCAGTCGGCGGGGCCCAGCGGGCAAAATATTAGGGGAGGTTGCGGGTCAGATATAATGGGTCTTAGGCTGCATGCACACGATGCGTTTTTCATGAGTTTATGCTGCGGAATTTCCCCAGCGGAAACGCATAAAAAACGCATGGTAATCCGCACCCCATGGTCCCCAATAGCATTCTGCAATGTCAATGCACATGCTGCGGATTTTTCCGCAGCGTTTCTGCAGCGCAAATAAATCCGCAGCATGTTCATTAATTTTGCGGAAGAGCAGCGGAAGCGCCGCCATTGACTTGCATTGAGACGCATAGAATCCGTGTCAGTACATTTGTACAAATAACCTTGGCACTCAAAAAAATTCTGCTTAAGAAAATGTATTACTTATTACAGTCCATATTGATATACAGTAAACATACGTTAACGTTTCGGTCTACACGACCTTCTTCAGTTGACTGAAAAATGGACAAAATAAAGAAAACATCAACTAAAGAATACAGAAAATCTCTGTTCAAAACAACCGTATATAAACATATGAAAAAACCATACAATGTTACAAAACAACGGAGGACAGGGCAATGGGGTATGGGGGAATAGGGAGACAAATAAAGGGCAACACAAAAGGAGGGAGGAAAAGGGAAAGGCCATGTTAAGTGTAGGACCTACCCGTAAGTTCGTGTCAATGGTATAGGGGAAGATAAGCTGAAGGAGTCACTAGGACAGCCTAGGGGGAGAAAAGCGTGTAGTACTGGGGTAAAAACCATGTTGGAGGCAGCACAACCAAAGCATATATGTGGACTAAGGAAATAGATCCAATGGCCAGTTTAAGGAAGATAAGACCCGGGTATGTACCTGCTGGGGAGCTCGTAGGGGACTCAGGACCGGCAGCGCGGCATCCACCGCTAGATGCTGTGGCTTAGGGCGGGAGAGAGGGCATTTAAATAAGGAGGAGGATGATTGGAAAGCCAATCATCTGTGGGAGCGTATCGTACTACGATTGCGCATGTCCGGAAGTGAATAGAGACACGTGACCGGAAGGGCCGGGAAACAGGTCACGTGTGCGTTCCATTAGGCTAAAGCTTGCGTTCCACAGTGAAGATGAACGGCGCAAGGCTAGTGACGGTGTGTAAACCGCTCAAATCGATGCTGGAGGGGTACAGGAGCAGGAGGGGAAGACGGGGAAGGACCAGGCAATAGGCAAATCTGTAAAAAAGGAAACGGTACATGTCAATGAGGTGGACAGGCATAAGTATGATAGCAAGACAATACAATAAGTTGAATTACAGATAAAATACAATGCAACAACATCTTCTGAATGGTATCAGAATAAGTATAAATGTCAAAGTATAGCAAAAGAGATCGATGGGAAAAAAACCTATAAAACATATAAAACATGGTAGGGTACTGTGGGGTGAGACCTTAGATAAAGGACATTAAGTCATAATCCCTATTTAAGCCCCTAGGGGAAAGGGAATCCAACCTATGGATCCAAAATGCCTCACGTTGCTTAAGGAGGCGGATCCGATCGCCACCCCGTCGGGGTGGTAGAATCTGTTCAAGCACCTGAAACCTAAGTTGGGAGATGTTGTGGCCTGTTGATATGAAGTGGTGGGGTATTGGTAAGAGAAGGTTCTTGCAACGGATCGTGGACTTATGTTTGGAAATTCTGTCACGTATAGGTTGAGTAGTTTCGCCCACATAAAGGAGTCCACACGGGCATTTAATTAAATATACCACATACGAGCTCTCACAGGTGAAGAAACCTTTGATGTGGTATTTCCGTCCAGAATGGGGATGGTGTATAAGGTTACCTTTCAAGACATTGTTACACTGTCTACACTGTAGACACGGGAAAGTACCCATTTTGGGGTTCTGAAGAAAACGTTGTGTGGATGTGGGTCGATTTGTGCCAATATCAGCTCGGATGAGTGAATCTCTAAGGTTGGGGGCTCGTTTGAAGCAGGGCATGAAGGGATAACGGAAGCTAGTGATGGATGGGTAGCCAGTACGTAAGATGTTCCAGTGTTTACGGATAGTCTTGTGCAGTATATAAGCAAATGGGTGGAAGGTGTGTACAAAGGGGATACGATTTGAATTGTCAGGACGTGAATCATGAGAGGCAACCCTAGAGGGCTGTAGGGAGGGGGAAGGGTAGCCCCTTTCTGTGAATTTCCGATGCATTTCTTGTAGCCTTAGTTTACGGGTGTCGGGATTGGATACAATCCGCTCGACCCTCTTGAATTGAGACCGGGGAACGGATTGTTTAATGTGTATAGGATGGTTACTGGAATAGTGAAGGAGGCTATTCCGATCCGTGGGTTTGGTATACAGATCTGTGGAGAGAGAGCCAGTATTGTTCTTGATGACTACTGTATCTAGGTAACTGATCTGATTAAGATCATGGGTCATGGTAAATTTCAAGTCAGGCCATGCAATATTGAGATCAGCAAAGAATGTCTCAAGAGAAGACAGGGGGCCATCCCAGATACAAAAAATATCATCTATGTACCTCTTCCAAACCATAGAATGTGATTGGAAGAGGGGATGGGTGTAGATGACCTCTGTTTCAAATGCCGCCATGTAGCAGTTAGCGTAGGGTGGCGCAACATTAGAACCCATAGCCGTGCCCTTAGTTTGTAGGAAATATCTATCTTGGAACATAAAGTAATTCTTTTTCAGTATTAAAGATAGTAAATCCACAACTAAGTCAACAATTTGATGATTGGTCTGGGCCTCTAACAGAATTGTTCTGACTGCATGTATACCTTGATCGTGCGGGATGGAGGTGTAGAGATCCTTGACGTCGAAGGAAACTAACCACGCGGAAGATGGAACATGTTTAAGATCTGCAAGGATATTGAGGAATGAGCCTGTGTCTAACAGAAAGGAGGTGTTCTTCTGTACAAGGGGTGTGATGATTCTTTCTACGAAAATCGAGAGGGGGGAAAAGAGTGAATCAGTAGAGGCCACGATCGGACGCCCAGGGGGTTCGGTCAGATTTTTATGAATCTTGGGTAGGACATATAGAACAGGGGTGATGGGATGTGTTTTGGTGAGATATTCACCTGTTTTGATATCAATCGTCCCTGCTCTAATGTGTCGGTCAATGGTGTCTCTAATGAGGGTTTGAAACTGGGAGGTGGGGTACTGAGGAAGTTGTCGGTATGTGGTCTTGTCACTAAGTTGACGCTCAACCTCATTAGTGTATAGGGCCTTGTCCATAACGACTATGGCACCCCCTTTATCTGCTGGTTTAATAACTAGATCATGGTCCTCTCGAAGACTATTAAGGGCTTGGAAGTCGAGAGCAGTCAGGTTAGGTTCATAATGAAGTTTACCCTCATCAGCCTTAGAGCGTAAATCCCTAAAGGCCGAGTTGACGAAACCGATAAATGTTTCAAGGGCATGGGAGCCCCGAGGGGGTCTATAAGTACTCTTCATGTATAAGCCCAAATCTTTGGAAGTGATAACCTCCCTATCCAAAGAATTGGGGAGCGGTGGTGTGACATGAGTCTGGTCGAAGTGGACTTTCAACCTCAATGAGCGATAAAAACGCTGTAACTCCATTTCGAGCCTGAAGGTATTATATCTGGTAGTGGGACTGAAAGAAAGTCCCTTCTGTAGGACTGATAGTTGGGCCATATTGAGAGTCTTAGAAGAGATATTTACCACCAAGCGGGGCGAGTCTGGGACCGGGTTACTCTCTGGTAGTCTGTGTTGCCTCCGGCGTTGGCCGCCCCTCCTCGTCTTCTTCTTGGTTGATAACGTCGTGGTTGGCCTAAAAAACGAGATGTGTTAGAAAAGTAGTCTCCTCTATCTGGTTCAGAACCTGAGGATGAAGCGTCTGCAGAGGAACGAGTGAACCTGAGAGGATTCCCACTTGGCTGATATCTCTCTTGCCAGCGGTATACTTTATTAGACTCGTAATCCTCAGTGTCTCTTTGAAATTTGTTACGCTTCCTGGATTCAGTATCCCTTCTGTGTAGATCAATATTAGATTGGATTTTCGTTTTGAGGTTAGACCATGTGTCTGGACTAAGGGAGGAGGCGAGTTGTGCTTCCGTATTGTTGATCAGCTCCTTGGTGGATGCTATGGACTTATGTAGAAAGTCTATGGTAAGGACCATAAGGTCAAAGGAGCACTTATTAAGAATTTGTTCAAACTTGTTATTGTAGTCAGGCAGATCAGAAAAAAGTGTGGGTCTAAGGGGGACCCTAAGACCCCTAGGGTTTCTTTGTACTCGCAGGTATTCAGTAAGCGTTGTGCAGTGTAGTTCCAGATTTACCAATTGTCGATGGTCCTTCTCCAAATTCCGTCCTCTCACCTCGCCTGGAGGAACCTTGAGGAAGTCGCTAGAGATGCAGGTACGGGCCAAGATAGAACTGGTTTCCTCTGCATTGTAGGAAAATGTGGAAGAGGACATATCCCCTTAGGGGTGCCAGTGGACCGGTATAGCAGTAAATCAAAAAATCACTGCACACCCTAGAGTGGTGCTCAAGAAGGGACCGTGCCCTGTAACATGTGAAAATAACCTTGGCACTCAAAAAAATTCTGCTTAAGAAAATTTATTACTTATTACAGTCCATATTGATATACAGTAAACATACGTTAACGTTTCGGTCTACACGACCTTCTTCAGTTGACTGAAAAATGGACAAAATAAAGAAAACATCAACTAAAGAATACAGAAAATCTCTGTTCAAAACAACCGTATATAAACATATGAAAAAACCATACAATGTTACAAAACAACGGAGGACAGGGCAATGGGGTATGGGGGAATAGGGAGACAAATAAAGGGCAACACAAAAGGAGGGAGGAAAAGGGAAAGGCCATGTTAAGTGTAGGACCTACCCGTAAGTTCGTGTCAATGGTATAGGGGAAGATAAGCTGAAGGAGTCTCTAGGACAGCCTAGGGGGAGAAAAGCGTGTAGTACTGGGGTAAAAACCATGTTGGAGGCAGCACAACCAAAGCATATATGTGGACTAAGGAAATAGATCCAATGGCCAGTTTAAGGAAGATAAGACCCGGGTATGTACCTGCTGGGGAGCTCGTAGGGGACTCAGGACCGGCAGCGCAGCATCCACCGCTAGATGCTGTGGCTTAGGGCGGGAGAGAGGGCATTTAAATAAGGAGGAGGATGATTGGAAAGCCAATCATCTGTGGGAGCGTATCGTACTACGATTGCGCATGTCCGGAAGTGAATAGAGACACGTGACCGGAAGGGCCGGGAAACAGGTCACGTGTGCGTTCCATTAGGCTAAAGCTTGCGTTCCACAGTGGAGATGAATGGCGCAAGGCTGCATGCGTTTTTTCTGCCAGGGAGATGTAGAATTGCTGCAGAAATTTTCTGCTTCATTTCTGCATCGTGGGCACATAGCCTTAGAGACATTTTGTTTAATATGTCGCAATTCTTGGCTAGAATAGATAGTGGGGGAGTTAATCAGGGTGGATTGGCACCCGCGGCAGCGGCGTGGGTGCCTAGTCAACCGGTGTCTTTGCAGGTGGGAAGCGAGACGGGCAGGTCGGGGGTCAGTGCAGACATTATACCTTCTGGGGTATCGGTTTGTGTGCAGACAGAGAAGGACAAGGCGAATAATGTAAGGCTGGACAATAGGGCAAAAGGGGAAGTTTACGTGTGCTTTGAGGGGCCGTTGAGGCACACCTAAAAAAAGAGGTAAAGGAAAAAATTTGGCGGGATGAGTACGTAGAGATTTTTTCCCTTCTGCCATTGGAAAAGTTTAACCTGGATAAGGGAAAAAGGGATGAGAGTAGAAAAGAGGAGGAGGAGAAGCGTAGGTGGAGGTTGATTCCTCAGATGTTTGTAAATTGGTTACAGGCTTTCGCAATATTGGCTAGTGTTATTGGGGAGAAAGCTCCTGATAATTGCTCAGGTTTATTCTGCTACCTTGATGCTATCGGGGAGGCTCATAGGACTTACGGGGGTCAGGCATGGTTAATGTATGAAGAGCAATTTCGGCAGAGAAAAGCAGTCCGACCGGAGATCAGATGGGATCAGAAAGACATTGGGTTGTGGTTGAGGGTTATGGCCCCAGTGAGGTATGGGCAGTCCTTTCACGGGAACAACAGTAGCAGGAATCACTCAGCGGGACATGGGGGAGGTAGTCAGGGGGCGCAAAACATTAAAAAGGAAGCGGGAACTTGCTGGCAATTTAATGATGGCCAATGCAAGTACGGGAACTCCTGTAAATTCAAGCATGTGTGCTCCCATTGTAATGGAAGTTCACATGGAGCATCAAAATGCTTTAAGAGAGGAAAAGGAAAGCCGTCAGTGGTTACAGGTCAAGGGGGTTACTCCGGTGAGGGTTCACGCGATGGCCCCCTTTCAAAATAGGTATCCGGATCAGTTGAAGGCTAAAGTTATTGAGGATGGGTTTTTGGATGGTTTTAGAATACCAGCTCCTGATCATGTAGTCCCTATTTCGGTTAAAAATATAATGTCGGCTCACCGTTATCCAGAGGTGGTTAAGATGAAGTTAGCTAAAGAGGTTGAATTGGGCAGGATGGAGGGACCGTTTCAGGAATTGCCTAGCAACAAGGTGATTATTTAGCCGTTAGGAGTTGTGCCCAAGAAAGAGGTGAATAAGTTTCACTTGATTCAGCATTTGTCTTACCCTAAAGGGCTTTCAGTGAATGATGGCATTGCGCAGGAGTTGTGTTCGGTCGAATATACATCTTTTGATGCGGTGGCACAATGGGTACGGAAGTATGGGCCAGGCTCGTTGCTAGCTAAGACTGATATTGAGTCTGCTTTTAGGTTGTTGCCAGTTCACCCGGATAGCATCCCGTTGTTGGGATGTTTTTGGGAAGGGGAGTATTATGTTGATAGATGTTTGCCAATGGGTTGTTCAATTTCGTGTTCTTTGTTTGAAACTTTCAGTACCTTTTTGGAATGGGTAGTGAAGGACCTGGCTTCTGTGAAGTCGGTCATTCATTATTTGGACGACTTCTTGTTTATAAGTCCCCTGCAGTCATTGTTGTGTAGGAATTTGTTAGGTACTATGGAGTGGGTGGCAGAGCATTTTGGCGTACCTTTGGCAGTAGAAAAGACAGAGGAGTGTCGGTTACCAGATGATAAATTGATTTTGCTTAAACAGGAGGTCGATAGGATCGGGAGATTGCGCAAGGTGACACTGAAGGAGTTAAAATCACTGTTAGGGCGCTTGAATTTTGCGGGCAGGATTATGCCAATGGGCAGAATATTTTGTCGCAGGTTGGCTGGAGCGACAGCAGGAGTGCGGGCTCCGCATCATTTTATTCGCTTAAATAAAGAACACAAGTAAGATCTGAAAGTTTGGAAGTTGTTTCTGCAAAATTATAACAGAAGATCGTTAATACAGGAGGAGTTTTTGAACAGTTATGATTGTGAGATATTTACGGATGCTGCAGGAGGTGCTGGTTATGGGGCATACTGGAAAGGACGGTGGAGTGTAGGTGAGTAGCCGAATATGTGGAAAGAGAGGGGTCTTACGAGGAACTTGGCATGTTTGGAGTTGTTTCCTATTGTTGTGGCGGTGAATATTTGGGGGGAGTGTTTTGCCAACAGGAGAATTCGGTTTCACTGCGATAACATGGGAGTGGTATCGGTCATCAACAGTTTGTCGGCCTCGTCGCCGTCTGTGATTAGGTTGCTGAGGGAACTTGTACTTTGTTGTTTTAAGTTGAATGCTTGGATTACAGCAGTCCATGTGCCAGGTGTAAAAAATTCCATAGCAGATGCCTTGTCTCGTTTTCAGTGGGATCGTTTTCGGGCACTAGCACCAGAGGCAGATGACGTGGGTCAAGAATGCCCTTCGCGGTTGTGGCAGATGGTTATGGAGGAGCGGGACAGTTAATACAAGAGTCTATCACAAGGCAGACCTGGGCATCATACGAGGCATCGTGGCGAGTATGGCAAAGTTGGATTCGGGAGTGGGGTGGAGTGGAGAGTGAGGTAGATAGAGAGACGACGGTGTTGTTTCTGCTGGGAAGGACAGCGGAGAGGTTTCAAAAGTTGGCAAGTTTGTGGCAGGATTAGCATTTGGTTTTAAATTGCTGGGTATGAAGGATGTTACGAAGGCCTTTTTGGTGAAGCAAGCTTTGAAGGGCTTTAGGAGAGGAGGTAAAGTGTTGGATAAATGTAGGCCGGTAACCTTTAGTATCTTGGAACGTTTGGGTTTGGTAATGGATAGGATTTGTTGTTCATTTTTTGAAGCCACATTGTTTAGATTGGCTTTTGCATTGGCATTTTTTGGTGCACTAAGGGTAGATGAATTGGTGGCACCAAGCAGGAATAAGGTTGGGGGTTTGTTTGCTGAGGATATGAGCGGTCGAGATGGGGGCATTGAATTTTGGATAAGATGGGGGAAGACAGATCAATTGGGCAGAGGAAAACGTGTGGTCTTAGGTGAGGTTAAGGGATCTTTGGTTTGTCCTAGGACATGTTTAATGGCTTACTGGAAGGTTTGGTCAGGGAGGAAGGGCCCATTATTGTGTCATGAAAATGGTGACTTTTTATCACGTTTCCAGTTTATAGCGGTGTTTAAGAAGGGTATTGCTGAGTTGGGCCTTAGCCCTGAGGTATATGGGTCACATTCCTTCAGAAATGGTGCGACGTTGGAAGCGGATGGTTTGGGGTTAGGCAAGGAAGTGATAAAACGCATTGGGAGATGGAGTTCCGATCGATACCTGTCTTATGTAAGGAATTAGGCATTCGGTCTAATGTAATTTATCTTTTGGATTTAAATATCTTTGGTGGTCTTGTTGCAGGTGGAGTCCCATTGTTAGTGTGGATTATGGGGCACTCTTTTGTCCACTGGGGGGCGCTACGGGCGGACGTGAGGCCCGACGGTAGGCAATTGGGCTTCAGCCGAGAGCAAGCCATGGTTCGGTAGTAGGGTTTCCGAGGGATGGTGTGGAGAAGAGTACTGCCAGAGTTCCATAAAGCAGCTCGTTTGGATCGGGCACTGGATATTTTAGTGCTGCACATGGGAGGGAATGATTTGGGGGCTTGACCGGTCAGGGAATTCATGAGGGACATTAAAATTGATCTTTTAAGGCTATGGACATCGTTTCCTGAGGTGTTGACTGTTTGGTCTGAAGTGGTGCCCAGAAAAACATGGAGGGAGGCCAGATCATTGAAGGGAATTAATAGGGCACGTATAAAGTTGAACAGAGCCATATCAGCTTTTGTTAACAGGAATGGGGGAGTAAGCGTATGACATCTTGATCTGGAAGCGGGAGTTGGAGAATTTTGGGCAAAGGATGGCGTGCATTTGAATGATATAGGCATCGATTTATGGGCACTGGCCATACAGGGGGGGATTGAAAGGGCTTTGGCGGTGTTGGGGCGCTCACGAGCCTGAGGTGGTCAGGGCTATTCGTTTGTGGCGGGGGGGTTGGGGTTCTTGGAGTTGGCACGGAAGTGTCGGTAAAAAAGGAGATTATCAAGTTACAGGCATTGGCTTGATTAAGTTGGGTAATCTGGCATTTTGGTTTTGGGGGCTCTGGACGGGGTTTTACCCTGGGAGCTTTTTGTGCCCTTGAGCTGGTGTGGTACGGCTGAGGGTAACATGGTGATTCAAGTACTGTTTGGTTTACGCCAGATCAATTTTTTAACTCCAAGAACCCTTACCTTTGTTATTATAATGTTTATATGTTAATATTGTTGTTTGTTAATAAAACAGCCGCTGTGTTTTTTTCAGAAAGTATGACAACAATGTTATGATTTACTTGGGGCAAACTGCCCTTCTACAATGCCAGTACCCCATCACATTGCTGAATAAAGACCTGTCACAATACCAGGCAGTGTCCCACCACAATGCTAAATAGTGCCTCACCGCAATGCCAGATAGCTCCCTATGGAATGCCGGATAGTGTTCCACCACAAAGTTAGTCACAGTGCCCCATCATATGTTACATCCATGTGCTCACTCCTGTTGCTTCTGCTTCTGTCGCTCAGAAATTCTGCATTATAGTTATACAAGTGATGCTGGGCAACAGTGCAGCAGTTTTTGCTGATATATATTCTGAGATTAATAGTAGGGAAATTGCTCAAGCCCAAACCACTGCAGCACAGCCAACTGATTCTGAACATAAAGTGAATTTACCAGACTGCTTTTAAAGGGAACCTGTCATGTCAGGTGGAGCATGTAATCTGCCCCAATAACATTGTTAATGATGCAATGTGCATCACTAACACACTTTTTGCATTAAAATCAGAGCTATAATAATTTGTAAAAGGCACTTTATATACTTATATCATAGCTGCTCATTTAGTCATAGGGGTGTTCATTGCTGTATTCAATCCGGCTTGTCCCCACCCACTCAATTTGAATTTTCCCCCGGTATGCGCCGCTGACACATGAACAGTCTTTTTTTAAATCCCGCTGCTCAGTGTGCTCTGTCCTGTGCAATGAGAGATATTAGCTAGACAGATGGGTGCTTGTTTAGTAGTCAGATAGTGTAGATAAGTCCTCTGCTGTGTATCTGTTCAATCGACCTTGCAGCACATTTTTTTTTCTTGTGCAATTACTGAGATTCTGACAGAAAGAGCAGGGCCCATGTCACAGAAAAGTGTTGTGCACTGGTTGTACTGCGCTACATGCAGGAGTATACCTTCAATCTATTTTTTTCTATAAAGCAAGAAAGCAAGTCCTTGTAGGCCACTTTTTGATTTTGTGGGATTGAAATTCAGCTATCTGCAGAGCTTGTCAGTACAGAGCGTCTGAGTGCAGAGCGCAAAAACCATTTTTTCCATTTGCTAATGTGATTGTGCAAGCTGTGTTAGCCCACTTTGTCATTTTTTTGGTGGGTGAACTTCAGCTGTATGCACAGTAAAACAAATATATTTTTTCTGTTGGCAGGCACAAAAGATTTTTTTGTGTCGCAAACACAATACAGTTCAAATATGATTCATACAAGTAGAGCTCTTGTATATGGGACAACTATAAGTCCCCTACCCTTGCGGATCGTGCGGATCTTCCACAATTGCCTTCTATTTAATTCTGATCTGCCTACAAACCAATTTACAATAGCGACCAAAATGATTAAGGCCAACTAATAGGCCGAAACATCATGTACTGACACCATCCACAATTGGTTTGATATTTCTATTTCTTAATTTTGTATTTGAATTTTTGCATCCTCACCACCCGAGTGTGCAAAGAATCATATTTGAACTATTGACAGGGCAGGCCATGCCCATTTCATCTGCACATCACCCGTGACTGAGTGCACGCCAATCATCCCCTCTCTGCAAACGTGATACACTCTGCTAAAAGCCACCTACTATCTTAGTGGTGGTGAACTTCAGCTGTTTTCAGAGTAAAAAAAAATGATTTTTTTTGTGTCTTACTGCGCAGAGTCCACTAAAGATTTTTTTGTGTGACAAACGTGATACACTCTGCTAAAAGACACCTACTAACTTAGTGGCGGTGAACCTCAGCTGCTTTCAGAGTAAAAAAAAATGATTTTTTTGTCTTGCTAGGCAGAGTCCTCTAAAGATTTTTTGTGTGGCAAACGTCATACACTCTTTTATATGTCAGCTACTACATTAGTGGCAAAGAAGTTCAACAGTTTTCACAGTAAATAAATATATATTTTTTGTTGCTAGCCATAGCCCACCAAAGATGTTTTTGTGTGGCAAACATCATACACTCTGCTATACGTCAGCTACTATGTTAGTGGCAAAGAAGTTCAGCTGTTTTCAGAGTAAATAAATATATTTTTTCTGTTGCTAGACACAGTCCACCAAAGATTTTTTTTGTGTCGCAAACCTGATACACTCTGCTAAAAGCCACCTACTATCTTAGTAGCAGTGAAATTCAGCTGTATGCAGAGCTCATGCAGGGTAAAAAAAACAATTTTTTACTGTGACTAACTTGATACAGCAGGCTAGATCTGAGTTTGAAATATCTTGGAGCATATATTCTACGTTATATAGGCCTCATCCACAGTCAAAAAATACTTTATTAAATTCCTAACGTTATACAGCAGGAGATATCTCAGTTTGAAATTGTTCGAAGCATATCTCCTATGTTATACAGGCCTCATCCACACTAAAAAAATACTTTCTTCTGTTACTAACGTTCTTTACTAGGGGACATCTCAGGGTGCCAAGGCAGGGTGGTTCACTGCGATTGAGGGGGGTCGGCGATACCAGAAAAACTGTTAGTGAAGGTGTTAGTGAATGCGCGGAACAAATGGAAGAGGAAGAGGTGATGGGTGAGCAACAGTCAGAACATGAAAAGGATAATCATCCCCTCTCTGTTCATGTTTGGCGGGAGTGGACAGAGGAAACAAGCATCAGTATTACCCAGGCACCAACACAGCATGAGCTTGAACCTCATGAAAGAGCCCGACATATGAGTGTGCTCTTGCTGCACTATTTGCTACATGATCCCTGTAGAGTTATGATTCAAAATAGTGCTGACTATTGGGTTGCCACTCTGTTAGATCCACTATATAAGAGTAAATTTGGCCAGATACTTCCCGCCGTGGAAAGGGACCCGCGAATGCTGGAGTATCAAAACACGCTTTTACACAACCTTAAGATAGGTTTTCCCCAAGACAGCAGTGAGGCGCACAAAGTACATCGCAGCTCTACACTTCCAACCTCCGGCACACCAATTCATCAATGCCAAAATATTAGCAGCAGCAGTTGTGTAAGTGACACAAGCAATTTCTGTGAGTCCTTTCACTCATTTTTTAGACCAGCTCGTGCACCTGCACAACAGAGTACAGGTCTGACTCGTGGTGAATGACTGGAGAGGATGGTGCACTCCTGAGTGAGTCCCTATCTGCTGGGTTGGCTGTAGTTAAAGAGGTTTTGGTTCCTAATTCTATAATTTCTACTGTAGTAAAATTGATGCCACTTTGCTGGAGTTTGCCACTAATTTTTGTAAATGTGGAGAATTCTGATTAGGTCTCCAGCTATTGTGTTGGCTGTAGTGGACGAGGATTCTGTCTCCATTAAACTACTTCTACTCTGGTGAAATTTGTGCTACTTTGGTGGTGTTAGGTCCTAATTTAGGGAAATGTAAACACTTCTGATTGAGTCTCCATCTACTGCGTTGGCTGTTCTGGAAGAGGTGTCGGACCTAATTTCACTATTTCTACTGTAGTGAAATTAAGGCCACTTTGCTAGTGTCTGCCACTAATTTTTGGAAATGTGGGAAATCTTGATTGGGTCTCCATCTATTGGATTTAGCTGTAGTGGAAGAGGTTTTTGTCTCCATTAAACTACTTTTACTCTGGTGAAATTTATGCCACTTTGGTGGTGTTAGGCCCTAATTTAGGGAAATATAAACACTTCTGATTGAGTCTCCATCTACTGGGTTGGCTGTAGGGGAAGAGGTGTCTGTCCTAATTTCACTATTTCTATTGTAGTGAAATTAATTTAACTTTGCTGGTGACTGCCACTGTTTTTTGGAAATGTGGGGAATACTGATTGGGTCTCCATCTACTGTATTGGCTATAGTGGAAGAGGTTTCTGTCTAAATTAAACTACTTCTACTCTGATGAAATTGATGCCACTTTGATGGTGTGTGCCACTAATTTTTGGAAATGTAGAAAATCCTGACTGGGTCTCCATCTGTTGGGTTTGGCTATAGTGGAAGAGGTTTCTGCCTCCATTAAACTACTTCTACTCTGGTTAAATTGATGCCACTTTGGTGGTGTTATGCCCTAATTTAGGGAAAAGTAAATACTTCTGATTGAGTCTCCATCTACTGAATTGGCTGAACTGGAAGAGGCGTCGGTCCTAATTTCACTATTTTTTCTATAGTTAAATTAATGCCACTTTGCTAGTCTCTGCCACTAATTTTTGGAAATGTGGGGAATCCTGATTGGGTTTCCATCTATTGGGTTTGGCTATAGTGGAAGAGGTTTCTTTCTCCATTAAACTACTTTTACCCTGATAAAATTGATGCCACTTTGGTGGTCTTAGGCGCTAATTTAGGGAAATATAAACACTTCTAATTAAGTCTCCATCTACTGCGTTGGCTGTTCTGGAAGAGGTGTCCTTCCTAATTCTACAATTTCTACTGTAGTGAAATTGATGCCACTTTGCTGGTGTCTGCCACTAATTTTTGGAAATGTGGGCAATCTTGATTGGGTCTCTATTTATTGGGTTTGGCTGTACTGGAAGAGGTTTCTGTCTCCATTAAACTTCTTTTACTCTGGTGAAATTGATGACAGTTTGGTGGTGTTAGGCCCTAATTTAGGGAAATGTAAACATTTCTGATTGAGTCTCCATCTACTGCGTTGGCTGTACTGGGAGAGGTTTCGGTCCTAATTACACTGTTTCTACTGTAGTGAAATTGATGCCACTTTGCTGGTGTCTGCCGCTAATTTTTGGAAATGTGAGTAATCCTGATTGGGTCTTCATGTGTTGGGTTTGGCTGTAGTGGAAGAGGTTTTTGTCTCCATTAAACTACTTCTACTATGATGAAATTGATGCCACTTTGGTGGTGTTAGGCCCTAATTTAGGGAAATGTAAACACTTATGATTGAGTCTCCATCTACTGGGTTGGCTGTAGGGGAAGAGGTGTCGTTCTCAATTCTACAATTTCTACTGTAGTGAAATTGATGCCACTTTGTTGGTGTCTGCCACTAATTTTTGGAAATGTGTGGAATCCTGATTGGGTCACCATCTATTGGATTGGCTGTAGTGGAAAAGGTTTTGGTCTCCATTTTACTAATTCTACTCTAGTGAAATTTATGCCACTTTGTTGGCTTTAGTCCCTAATTTAGGGAAATGTGAACACTCTTGGTTAGGTCTCCATCTCCTGGGTTGGCTGTACTGGAAGAGGTTTCGATCCTAATTATACTATTTCTAGTGTAGTTAATTGATGCCACTTTGCTGGTGTCTGCCACTACTTTTTGGAAATTTGGGGAATCCTGATTGGGTCTACATCTATTGGGTTGGCTTCAGTGGAAGAGGTTTTGGTCTCCATTATACTAGTTCTGCTCTAGTAAAAGTTATGCCACTTTGTTGTTGTTAGGCCCGAACTTAGGGAAGTGTGAACTCTCATGGTTAGATCTCCATCTCCTGGGTTGGCTGTAGTGGAAGAGGTTTTGGTCTCCATCCATTAGTATAGTTATCCTGTAGTGAAATTAATTATTTGGTGCAGTATTTTTCTCCACAAAGGGGTACATAAACATGATAAACTCAAAATTGGTTTTCAATAAACAACCATTAGCTGCCCCATCAAAAGCATCTGCTGCTTCTTCCTCCTCCTCTGTTACCATGCCAAGTATTGTCACTCTGGTCTCCGACCGCAGAACCTATGGTTGTATACTCGCTCCAGCCAGGCTGAGTGAGAGCCCGTCAGCTGTAACAGAAGTGACATGCCTGCTGTGTTTGTTTCACTGAGCACACCACATGTTTCTCAATAAACCGTAACATCACCTGCACCTCACTTACGGTCTAGCAGTTTGTCCGTTTCGCCATGCTCTGCCCTCTCTCAGCACTGCAGCCAGCCCTCGGTCCCACAGTTGTGGTCATGTAAAATATTGTTTATTCCTACACATGACAAAGCAAAGAGGTTGAACTCCACCATCTCCAATCTGCAAGCCACGGAAATGGTGGTCCTAGGCCTTAATTTTGCTAAATGTGAACAGTTCTGATTGTGTCTCCATCTGCTGGGTTGGCTGTAGTGGAAGCGGTGTTGGTCCCCATTATACTACTTAAACTCTAGTGAAATTGATGCCACTTTGGTGGCTTTAGGCCATAATAAATTAAATGTGAACAAGCCTGATTGGGTCTCCATCTACTTGGTTGGCTTTAGGGTATGAGGTGTGGTTCCTAATTCTACAATTTCTACTGCACTGAAAATGATGCCACTTTGCTGCTGTCTGCCACTAATTTTTGGAAATGTTGGGAATCCTGATTGGGTCTTCTTCTATTGGATTTGGCTGTGGTGAAAAAGCTGTCGGTCACCATTATACTTGTTATACTACAGTTAAATTAATTCTTTGGTGCAGATATTTCTGTCACAGGGGTGCACAATATATAATCAAAATTGGTTTTCTTAATACCGGGGTATATAAAGCAGGCTATATTTCATCTTTTAATTTTTCAGTGCTGATATTGTTCTCCATACAGAAGTACACATTAGTAATGAGAGAGCACTAAATGTGCTCAATTTAGTGGTTCAGTGGTTTCTCAAAACCTACCAAGATCTGCCAGAGCCGCTTGTGAAAGTACAATGCATGTGTGCCCATTTCAGAAAATCAGCTATAGCTTCTGCCACCCTGGCAGTGCTTCAGCAACGTTTACAGCTTCCAGCTCACCGACTGTTGTGCGATGTCACCACATGTTAGAAATCAACATTGCAGATGTTGGGAAGGATTTGTGAGCAGCAAAGGACAGTTGTTGAGTACCAGATTCAGCACACCCATTGGCATTCAGGTCAGCCTCTGCACATAAGATCTGATGAGTGGGCATGGATGTCTGACATCTGTGCCGTCCTCCAAAACCTTGAGGACTCTACAAAGATGGTGAGCAGCAATGATGCCATAATTAGAGTCACCATCCCGCTTCTCTGTCTACTGAAACGCTCGGTGCTCACAGTTAAAGAGGAGGCATTGAAGTCGGAGCAAGAAACCATGCAGCACAGCCTCATCTCAATGCTTATTGGGTGATAATGAGGAGGAGAACATGGACAGTCATCCTCTTGGGGAGTATAGGGAACTCTTGGCTGTCTTGGAAGTCTTGATACCCCCCTTTCAGTCTGTGGGAAAACTGTATGAGTTTCGCTTAATGACCTTCAGTTGCCTAAACCGTGGCTTTTTTTACGCACGTTATTTCTCAAAATGCATTTTAGATCAGGCCATTGTTCAACTCTGTAGTGATTAAATTCAAGGCGTAATGAAAGATCTTTGTCTGTGACTAAGCACCACCGAGAAGTGTGAGCTGATGTTGGACAGGCTACCATTGCTTATGCAACAAGCTGCAGTAGAGGACTTTCTGGGAGAAATGACAGCTGGAGTAGATGCGGCTTCTCTCTATGCCAGTTTTTTCACCGAGCCAAAGAATATGGCTGTGGTGAAATACAACTCACCGAGAATCAGTGTCAGACTGAAGAACATTGGGGCCACCAGAGGATTTGATTCCGAGGGACCACTTTTCTCTCCAATTAAAGAGCCCCATAGCAGCTGCAAGGTTTGAGCTATGAACTCTCCGGTAGGAGAAGCCATGGCTCTGGTGGGCCCGTCCAACCCTGCCGAGACACAGGCCCAGCTAAGAAAAGTCTGCAGGAAGGTTCATGGACACTTTATGTCTGATTTTTTACTGTGGACTGGCTACAGTGTGATGTACTGTCCCTGGCCACATTCACTTGTCCACGTGTTTGTGGCTTGGTGGTCCTTCCCATTAAGTGCACTGGGGAGGACACGGGTAATGTTCTGGGACCCATGATTGTGGATAGCGGGGACGAAACAGGGAGAAATAGTGGCAGCTTGGGACTGAGTATGGAGAACTGGCCGCCGCTGTGATGTTGTGAAAAGCTTCCGCCTCCATGAGCCTAAAAGGCAACATTTCAAGTGCAAGCAGCTGTCCAGAAATGTGCCAGTTTAGTATTGCGGCCTGTGTTGACTGGCTGCATACTTGCGCTTGCATTCCAAGTAGCAGAAAACTAAGGAGATGGATGGCCTTATCATCACAACCTGCAAGATTTGCTCTATGAACTTTCCTGAAGAAGAAGCCAGGGCCCACCGGAGGATTCTCCGGTTCTCTGGTGGGCCCGTTTCACCCTGCCGAGAAGCAGCCCTGGCTAAGAAAAGTCTGTGTGAAGGTTACTGGACACTCTATGGCTACTTTTTTATTGAGGGGGAAAACACACAAACACGGGGAGAACATAAAGAATCCTTGCAGATGTTGTCCTTGGTGGAATTTGAACCCAGGACCCTAATGCGGCAAGGCTTCTGTGCTAACCACTGAGCCACTGTGCTACCCTCTTTGTTCTCCCTTTGATAACTAACATGCTTGAGAAACTTGCACCTAATGCCACTCAGTATATTCAGCTTCTTTGTGAGAAACTAATGTATTTAGGCAGCCACTCAGTCTACCAAATACATTTCCTGAGAAGGAAATTGTGGATGGCTTTGCTACTGGCTCTGGGGGCACTGCTAATACCATGGCATCGTGCCATAGTTCACTGGAAATATTCCAGGCTGGTTGGAGCCAAGCTGATTTCCATAGAATAATACCAGCAGCAAGCTAAGGAGATGGTGGCCGCTATCATCATCATGACATTGGCACTATGAACTCTTCTGAAGGAGACGCCAGGGCCCACCGGAGGATTCTCCAGTTCTCTGATGGGCCCGTCCAACCCTGCCGAGAGGCAGCCCCGGCTAAGAAAAGTCTGTGGGAAGGTTCCCAGACACTTTGTCTGCTTTTTTACTGTGGACTGGCTCCAGTGAGATGTACCGTCCCTGGCCACATTCACTTGTCAAATGTTTGTGGTCAGGCGGTCTTTCCCGCTAAGTGCACTGGGGAGGGCACGGGTAATGTTCTGGGACCCGTGCTTGTGGAAGGCCAGGGCGACACCGGGAGAAATAGCGTCAGCTGAGGACCGAGTATGGAGACCCTGCAGCCGCCATGAGGTTGTGAATGCTTCCGCCTCCACGAGCCTAAAAGGCAACATTTCAAGTGCAAGCAGCTGCCCAGAAATGTGCCAGCTTAGTACTGCGGCCTCTGGGTGGGGGGCTGGCTGCATACATGCGCTTGCATTCCAAGTAATAGAAAACTAAGGAGATGGATGGCTTCATCATCATCACAACATGCAAGGTTTGTGATATGAACTCTCCTGATTTAGAAGCCAGGGCCCACCAGAGGAGTCTCCGGTTCTATGGTGGGA
The DNA here is from genome assembly GCF_046119375.1 of Phyllobates terribilis. Lineage (NCBI taxonomy): Eukaryota > Metazoa > Chordata > Amphibia > Anura > Dendrobatidae > Phyllobates > Phyllobates terribilis. The sequence continues at coordinate 248,020,159 of NW_027362769.1, read as the reverse complement.
CCGTTTACCTCCAACCCTGCGGAGAAGCATCCCTGGCTAAGAAAAGTCTGTGTGAAGGTTCCCATGGCTTCTATGGCTGCTTTTTTTTACTGCGGACTTGTTCCAGCAATCCATAAGATTGCAATCTATAAGATCCCTTCACTGGCTCCCAATTGCCCAGCATATCCAGTTCAAACTATTAACACTGAAGTACAGAGCCATCCATAATCTTTCTTCTCCATACATCTCTGAACTAATCTCCCGATATATTCCCTTACGTAATCTCAGGTCCTCCCAAAACCTCCTTCTCTCTACACTTATTTGTTCCTCACCCAATCACCTCCAATACTTCTACCAAATACTCCCCATTCTCTGGAATTCTGTGCCTCAACACGTCCAATTAGCCACCACATTTGGATCCTTCAGACACACCTGAAAACCCATTTCTTCAAGACAGTCTACGGCCTGCCATTGTCTCGCTGCCACCTCAACACCATCAGACCTAATGCAACTCGACAACCTACTGTCTCCTTCCCGACCATCCTGTAGAATGTAAGGCCGCAAGGGCAGGGTCTACACTGTGTTCAGAATTATTAGGCAAATGAGTATTTTGATGACATGATACTTTTTATATATTCTGTCCTACTCCAAGCTGCATAGGCTTGAGAGCCAACTACCAATTAAGTAAATCTGGTCATGTGCATCTCTGTAATGAGGAGGGGTGTTGACTAATGACATCAACACCCTATATAAGGTGTGCCTAATTATTAGGCAACTTCCTTTCCTTTGGCAAAATGGGTCATAAGAGAGATTTGACGGGCTCTGAAAAGTCCAAAATTGTGAGATGTCTTGCAGAGGGATGCAGCAGTCTTGAAAATTCCAAACTTTTGAAGCGTGATCAGCGAAAAATCAAGCATTTCATGGCAAATAACCAACAGGGTCGCAAGAAGCGTATTGGCCAAAAAAGGCACAAAATAACAGCCCATGAATTGAGGAAAATCAAGTGTGAAGCTGCCAAGATGCCATTCGCCACCAGTTTTGCCATATTTCAGAGCTGCAACGTTACTGGAGTATCAAAAAGCACAAGGTGTGCGATACTCAGGGACATGGCCAAGGTAAGGAAGGCTGAAAAGCAACCAACTTTGAACAATAAACATAAGATAATACTGTTAGAACTCTCCTGTTAGGTTTTTTCTAGTTTGCTGGTCACATGACCTTTTTTGCCTATTTAAACCTGCTCCGCCCTTCTGGCCTTGCTGTTAGAACCCTCCTGTTAGGTTTTTTCTAGTTTGCTGATCACATGACCTTTTTTGCCTATTTAAACCTGCTCCGCCCTTCTGGCCTTGCTGGACTTCATTGTAATTTTAACTTGTAATCTAGCCAGGTGCTTTGTTACCTTTCTCCGTCAGTTTAGCTAGGTCTCTTGACCTCTATTTTCTATGTTGTTTTGTTTGTCCTTTTCTGCTACAATTTCTGCTAGGAGGTGTCCATCTTACCCCCAGTCCCTAGTTCTTGTAGGGATCCCTCCTTCACATCTATAGGTCTTCGTACAGACTAACTGAGGACTTTAGCGGGTCTGATCGCAGGATCAGGTTCCCCGTTACATCGTAGGGATTAAGCTTAGTTCTATTGTAGGGACAGATCTCCTGTCTTTCCTTAGTGCTTGTAGCAGATCATAACAGTAAGTCCAGCCAAAAAATTTCTCTAAGGAAAGACCTCCAGTTTCCATCATGGTGTCGGTTCAGGATTTGGCTCAATGCTTGCATGGACTCTCTCTGGAGGTGGCCGAGCTCCAACAACACGTGAGTAACTGTTCTGGAGCGCATTTTGTAGAGCCAAAGGTACGTTTGCCTGATTTATTTTTTGGTGAACAACAAGATTTTTTTTCCTTTAAAAATGCTTGTTTATTGTATTTTCATTTAAGACCCAGATGCTCTGGTGATGAATCACAGCGCATAGGGTTCATAATGTCACTTTTGCGCAAGGAACCTCAGGGATGGGCCTTTTCTCTCCAACCTAGTGATCCGTGCTTTAGATCAGTGGATATTTTTTTTTCTGCTTTGGGGTTGTTGTATGATGATCCTGATCATGTCTCATCAGCTGAGACGGAATTGAGACATTTGAGGCAGGGATCAGGTAATGTGGAAAATTATTGTACTCACTTCCGTCGGTGGTCTGCTCAGGTAGGGTGGAACGATTCTGCTCTGAAAAGTTGGTTTCTTGCAGGGCTAGGTGAAAGGGTTAAAGATCTGCTGATTGCTTATCCCACACCTGGAAACTTGCAGGAGGCAATGCAATTAGCTATACGGGTGGACAGGAGACTGCGTGCAAGGGTTAATGAGAGTAAATCCTCTGCCATGTCAGCTCCGAGTTCTGAGAGGGTCTGTACTGGCATTGGAGAGCCGATGGAGATTGGGGCGATGTCACCCCACTCTCAGGAAAAAGACCGCAGATTTTCTGAAGGTTTGTGCTTTTATTGCGGAAAATCTGACCATTTCATCAAGAACTGTGTGCTTCGTATGAACAAAGAAAAAAAAAAGGTCAGTTACGCCCGTATAGCCTGTTTAAATACTAAGGGGGTATTTCTTTCTGCTACTACCACTGCTCAGGAAGAATTAATTGAATTTCGGGTATTTGTGGATTGTGGTTCTACTCTGAATGTGATTGATGGGGGATTCTTGGAAAAACTTAAATTAAAACCCAAACCTTTGTCATCCCCTATTGCTGTGGTTTCTGTCGATGGTTCTCCCTTGAAATGTATTACTCACAAGGTTTATGAATCTCCCCTCACTATTAATGGTATTCACCAAGAAAATTTGTATTTGGTGGTATTAAATAATTTGCCTTCTCCAGTAGTTTTGGGTTTGCCCTGGTTAAAATTGCACAATTCTGTACTGGATTGGTCTACCAATGAAATTAAGTCCTGGAGCCCTAAGTGCTATGACAAGTGTTGTAACGGGTGCATTGCTGCTGTGGATAAAGTGGAATTACCTGTACCTATTCAGGATTTTTGGAAAGTTTTTTCTGAGGAGGAGTCGCAAATTTTGCCTCCTCATAGAGACTATGATTGTACCATTGAATTTGTCCCTGGAGCGACTCTCCCTAAAAGTTGTTTATTTAATCTTACTTTTCCTGAGAGAAAGGCTTTGGAGGAATACATACAGACGAGCTTGGCCGCCAGTCATATCAGACCCTCTAAGTCACCTGTGGCTGTTGGATTTTTTTTTGTTAAAAAAGAGGACGGCAGTTTACGTCCTTGTCTGGACTTTCGCGAGATTAATAAAATTACTGTACGCAATCCCTACCCACTGCCATTGATTCCTGATTTGTTTAACCAGTTAGTTGGGGCCAAATGGTTCTCTAAAATTAATCTCCGGGGGGCATACAATTTGTTGCGCATGAAGGAGGGTGATGAATGGAAAACTGCTTTTAACACTCCTGTGGGTCATTTTGAGAATCTGGTGATGCCTTTTGGTCTTTCCAATGCACCTGCATTTTTTCAGAATCTTATTAATGACATCCTTAGACCTTTGATCGGCAAAAATGTGGTTGTGTATTTGGATGACATTTTGATTTATTCGCCTGATCTGGAGTCTCATTGGCGGAGCGTACGTGAGGTATTGCAGTTATTGATTGACAATTCGCTTTTTGCTAAGCTGGAGAAATGTGAGTTCGCTGTACAGAGAATTAGTTTTTTGGGCTACATTATCTCCAGCGAGGGTTTTGAGATGGACACGGTGAAAGTTCAAGCTGTGCAGGAATGGCCTAGGCCTATTGGTTTGAAATCGATACAAAGGTTTTTGGGTTTCGCCAATTACTACAGAAAATTCATTAAAAATTTTTCTATTATTGTTAAACCACTGACCGATCTCACCAGGAAAGGTGCTAATACGGTTCAGTGGACTACTGAGTCCATTGAAGCTTTTGTGCTTCTAAAGGAGAGGTTCAGCTCTGCCCCCATCCTTATGCAGTCTGATGTGACTAAGCCGTTTTTGGTTGAGGTTGATGCTTCTTCTGTGGGGGTCGGTGCGGTGTTGTCTCAGGAAATCAAGGATGGAGTACATCCCTGTGCCTTTTTTTCAAAAAAATTTTCTGAGACGGAACTTAATTCCGATATTGGTAATCGGGAATTGCTGGCTATTAAACTCGCATTTGAACACTGGCGTCATCTCATGGAGGGTGCTGAATTTCACATTTAGATTTTCACTGATCGTAAAAATCTGATCTCTCTTGATGCTGCCAAGCTCTTGAATGCCTGTCAGGCTAGGTGGGCACTTTTTTTTTCGCGGTTTAATTTTTCCATTACTTACATCCCGGGTACCAAGAATGTTAAAGCTGATGCTTTGTCTCGCAGCTTTTCTTCCATGGTCGGTGCTGAGGAGGAGGAGAGCATTTTACAAGAAGGTGTTGTGATTGCTGCATTGAACTCCATTTTGGAAGATGAGATTCTTAAAGCACAGGAGAATGCCCCATCTAACACTCCCCATGGGAGGTTGTTTGTGTCTTGGACCTTTAGGAGAGATTTGTTTGTTTAGTGTCATGAGTCTCGGTTGGCAGGTCATCCAGGAATTTCTCAGACCAAGAGACTTGTGGGTCGCAGTTTTTGGTGGCCTGGATGGAGAGGGAGGTCATTAAGTAAGTGCGTCAATGTGTTGTGTGTGCTAGATCTAAGTCTTCGCATGTTCCTGCTGCGGGGTTGCTTTGCCCTCTGGAGGTTCCTAGTGCACCTAGGACACATCTGGCTATGGACTTTATTACTGACCTTCCCACCTCTGAGGGTTTCACGGTCATCTGGGTGGTCATGGACCGTTTTAGCAAAATGTGTCACTTGGTTCCCTTCATCAAACTGCCCTGCGCTAAGACACTCGTTAAGGCCTTTGTCAAGGAGATTGTCAGACTCCATGGTCTTCCTACTGACATTGTTTCTGATAGGGGACCTCAGTTCGTGGCTCGTTTTTGGCGTGCCTTTTGTGACAGGTTGGGAATTCATTTGTCATTTTCATCTGGATATCATCCTGAGTCTAATGGCCAGACAGAAAGGAAGAACCAGGATGTTGAACAGTTCTTGCGTTGTTTTCTGGCAGACTATCAAGAAGGGTGGTCTGAGTTTCTGCCGCTTGCTGAATTTGCTCTTAACAACCATACATCCTCTTCTGCTGGGTGTTCGCCTTTTTTTTGTTGTTCTGGGAGACATCCATCTTTTGGGTCATTCTCCAAATTGGTATCGGCTGTGCCTGAGGAGGAGAGTTTTTCCGGTGATTTGGAAAAAGTTTGGATGGATGTGCATGGTAATCTGCAGGAGGCTAACAAAAAATCTAAGAGGTACTTTGACAGGAAACATCAAGAGGTTTTGTTCACGGCTGGTGACATGGTTTGGTTGTCCTCTAAGAATCTGTGGTTGAGGATTCCTTCTAAAAAATTGGGTCCCAAGTTTGTAGGGCCCTTTAAGGTGCTTCAGGTAGTTAACCAATCTGCTGTTAGGTTGGAGATTCCCACCTCCTGGAAGATTAATCCGGTGTTCCATGTTTCTCTATTGAAAAAAGGTGATGTATCTGATAGAGACGCCACTGCCACTGTTCCTCCGGTGGTGGAGGACGGGGAATATGAAATTTCCCGCATCCTTAATTCTAGACGGTATAGAGGGAGTTTGCAGTATCTCGTCGCTTGGAAGGATTTCGGTCCCGAGGATAACTGATGGGTGAGGGCGGATGATGTTTCTGCTTCCAGACTTGTCAGAGTGTTTCACAGGAGGATTCCTGATAAGCCTGGGCCTAGGGGATCCGGAGGATCCTCATAGAAGAGGGGGAACTGTTAGAACTCTCCTGTTAGGTTTTTTCTAGTTTGCTGGTCACATGACCTTTTTTGCCTATTTAAACCGGCTCCGCCCTTCTGGCCTTGCTGGACTTCATTGTAGTTTCAACTCTTAATCTAGCTAGGTGCTTTGTTACCTTTCTCCGTCAGTTTAGCTAGGTCTCTTGACCTCTATTTTCTATGTTGTTTTGTTTGTCCTTTTCTGCTACAATTTCTGCTACGAGGTGTTCATCTTACCCCCAGTCCCTAGTTCTTGTAGGGATCCCTCCTTCACATCTATAGGTCTTCGTACAGACTAGCTGAGGACTTTAGCGGGTCTGATCGCAGGATCAGGTTCCCCGTCACATCGTAGGGATTAAGCTTAGTTCTATTGTAGGGACAGATCTCCTGTCTTTCCTTAGTGCTTGTAGCAGATCATAACACTTGCTAGACTTCATTGTAATTTCAACTCTTAATCTAGCCAGGTGCTTTGTTACCTTAATCCGTCAATTTAGCTTGATCTCTTGACCTCTATTTTCTTTGTTGTTTTGTTTGTCCTTTTCTGCTACAATTTCTAGGGACAGATCTCCTGTCTTTCCTTAGTGCTTGTAGCAGATCATAACAAAAACGTCAAGAATGGGCCAAGAGATATCTTAAGACTGATTTTTCAAAGGTTTTATGGACTGATGAAATGAGAATGACTCTTGATGGGCCGGATGGATGGGCCAGAGGCTGTATCTGTAAAGGGCAGAGAGCTCCACTCCGACTCAGCCACCAGCAAGGTGGAGGTGGGGTACTGGTATGGGCTGGTATCATCAAAGATATACTTGTGAACTTGTGGGACCTTTTCAGGTTGAGGATGGAGTGAAGCTCAACTCCCAGACCTACTGCTAGTTTCTGGAAGACAACTTCTTCAAGCAGTGGTACAGGAAGAAGTCAGTATCGTTCAAGAAAAACATGATTTTCATGCAGGAAAATGCTCCATCACATGCAACCAACTACTCCACAGCATGACAGGCCAGTAAAGGTCTAAAAGAAGAAAAAATAATGACATGGCCCCCCTTGTTCGCCTGATCTGAACCCCTTAGAGAACCTGTGTTCCATCATAAAATGTGAGATCTACAGGGAGGGAAAACAGTACACCTCTCGGAACAGTGTCTGGGAGGCTGTGGTGGCTACTGCACGCAATGTTGATCGAAAACAGATCAAGCAACTCACAGAATCTATGGATGGAAGGCTGTTGAGTGTTATCATAAAGAAAGGTGTCTATATTGATCACTAATTTTTTTGGTTTTTGCTTTTGCATGTCAGAAATGTTTATTTCTAAATTTTGTGCACTGATATTGGTTTACCTGGTGAAATTAAACAAGTGAGATGGGATTATATTCGGTTTTTATTAAGTTGCCTAATAATTCTGCACAGTAATAGTTACCTGCACAAACAGATATCCTCCTAGGATAGCCAAATCTAAAAAAAAAACCACTCCAACTTCCAAAAATATTAAGCTTGGATATTTATGAGTCTTTTGGGTTGATTGAATAACATAGTTGTTGATCAATAATAAAAATAATCCTCTAAAATACAACTTGCCTAATAATTCTGCACACAGTGTATAAGACTAGAGATGAGCATTGTTCGACTCGAACTGTTCGCCAATCTCAAATTCGAGTTGTTTTGGGCTGTGTTCGAGCCGTTCGATGAACACGAACGATTTGAAAAAAATTCGGCTGTTCGAGGTTATGTTAGATAACTGTTCGTGCACCAAAATCATAACTGGATTTTTTCTCGGTAATGCTGAAAATTAATGTTAATACGCAGTTTGAGTGTACAGTGGGGCGGGGGGAGGGGCAATAATGAAGATCTCCATTTTTTTTTCTCTTTCCCGCATTTACAGTGGGGTGGTGCAATCTGTCAGCCTATCAGCAGAGCACACACAGAGCGAACTGCTTTTTTTCACACAAGCAAGGGCATGTGTCATTGGCAGTGTATGTCACATGTCCTTGCCCTATAAGACCAAGCCATTTTCCCAGTCGCCACCATTTTCTCACTGCTGCAGCTGCGTGTTAGACAGCACCGCTGTTGCTGTGTGCGCTATACCTTGTTAATTTCAAGCCAATTTTTCACAAATCTACAGATAGCTTGGGAGTAGGGAATAGCTGTGATTGCAGTCCTTTTAAGGACTAGGTTACAGCATTTCCTACGACTTTTATCAGGCTGGTCTGTGCTCTTAAATAGATAGGTTGGGAGTAAAGACTAATTGTACTTGCAGTCCTTTTCAGGACTAAGTTACATCAGTTCCTATCAGTTTTTGCCAGGCAGGTCTGTGCCAGTGCTGTGCAAGTTTTTTTCACAGCATTTGGCTAAATCTAGCAAAGCTAATCCTTTTTGGCCTATTGCAGAGTGTGTTAGTCAGTGGAGTAGCCTATCTGTGATGCAAGCTACACCACCTGTGTATAGAATACCCATTTTTTTACTGCACCTAGTGAAGTAAAACCTAGCATCATTCTATTAGTCCATCTATACTGACCTCCATCAGTTTGCAAATTGAATATAATTTTTTTCCGCATCTAGCTCTGAAAAAATATTTGGGCTTCTAGCAGTGTGTGGGACTTGGTCTATTAGTCCATGTATACTGACCTCCATCAGGTTGCAAATTGAATATAATTTTTTCTGCATCTAGCTCTGAAAAAATATTTGGGCTTCTAGCAGTGTGTGGGAATTGTTCTATTAGTCCATCTATATTGACCTCCATCAGGTTACAAACTGAATATAATTTTTTTCTGCATCTAGCTCTGAAAAAATATTTGGGCTTCTATCAGTGTGTGGGACTTGGTCTAACAGTCCATCTATACTGACCTCCATCAGATTGCAAATTAAAAATAATTTTTATCTGCATCTAGCTCTGAAAAAATATTTGGCCTTCTAGCAGTGTGTGGGACTTGTTCTATTAGTCCATATATACTGACCTCCATCAGGTTGCAAATTAAAAATAATTTTTATCTGCATCTAGCTCTGAAAAAATATTTGGCCTTCTAGCAGTGTGTGGGACTTGTTCTATTAGTCCATCTATACTGACCTCCATCAGGTTGCAAATTAAAAATAATTTTCATCTGCATCTAGCTCTGAAAAAATATTTGGCCTTCTAGCAGTGTGTGGGACTGGGTCTAATAGTCCATCTATACTGACCTCCATCAGATTGCAAATTAAAAATAATTTTTATCTGCATCTAGCTCTGAAAAAATATTTGGCCTTCTAGCAGTGTGTGGGACTTGTTCTATTAGTCCATCTATACTGACCTCCATCACGTTGCAAATTAAAAATAATTTTTATCTGCATCTAGCTCTGAAAAAATATTTGGGCTTCTAGCAGTGTGTGGGACTTGGTCTATTAGTCCATGTATACTGACCTCCATCAGGTTGCAAATTGAATATAATTTTTTTCTGCATCTAGCTCTGGAAAAATATTTGGGCTTCTAGCAGTGTGTGGGACTTGTTCTATTAGTCCATCTATGCTGACCTCCATCAGGTTGCAAATTAAAAATAATTTTTATCTGCATCTAGCTCTGAAAAACTATTTGGGCTTCTAGCAGTGTGTGGGACTTGTTCTATTAGTCCATCTATACTGACCTCCATCAGGTTGAAAATTGAATATAATTTTTTTCTGCATTTAGCTCTGAAAAAATATTTGGGCTTCTAGCAGTGTGTGGGACTTGGTCTATTAGCCAATCTATACTGACCTCCATCAGGTTGCAAATTAAAAATAATTTTTATCTGCATCTATCTCTGAAAAAATATTTGGCCTTCTAGCAGTGTGTGGCACTTGTTCTATTAGTCCATCTATACTGACCTCCATCAGGTTACAAATTGAATATAATTTTTTTCTGCATCTTGCTCTGAAAAAATATTTGGCCTTCTAGCAGTGTGTGGGACTTGTTCTATTAGTCCATCTATACTGACCTCCATCAGGTTGCAAATTAAAAATAATTTTTATCTGCATCTAGCTCTGAAAAAATATTTGCCCTTCTAGCAGTGTGTGGGACTTGTTCTATTAGTCCATCTATACTGACCTCCATCAGGTTGCAAATTAAAAATAATTTTTATCTGCATCTACTTCTTAAAAAATATTTGGCCTTCTAGCAGTGTGTGGGACTTGGTCTATTAGTCCATCTATACTGACCTCCATCAGGTTGCATATTGAATATAATTGTTTTCTGCATCTAGCTCTGAAAAAATATTTGGGCTTCTAGCAGTGTGTGGGACTTGGTCTATTAGTCCATGTATACTGACCTCCATCAGGTTGCAAATTGAATATAATTTTTTTCTGCATCTAGCTCTGAAAAAATATTGGGCTTCTAGCAGTGTGTGGGACTTGTTCTATTAGTCCATCTATACTGACCTCCATCAGGTTGCATATTGAATATAATTTTTTTCTGCATCTAGCTCTGAAAAAATACTTGGGCTTCCAGCAGTGTGTGGGACTTGGTCTATTAGCCAATCTATACTGACCTCCATCAGGTTGCAAATTAAAAATAATTTATATCTGCATCTAGCTCTGAAAAAATATTTGACCTTCTAGCAGTGTGTGGGTCTTGTTCTATTAGTCCATCTATACTGACCTCCATCAGGTTGCAAATTAAAAATAATTTTTATCTGCATCTAGCTCTGAAAAAATATTTGGCCTTCTAGCAGTGTATGGGACTTGTTCTATTAGTCCATCTATACTGACCTCCATCAGGTTGGAAATTAAAAATAATTTTTATCTGCATCTAGCTCTGAAAAAATATTTGGCCTTCTAGCAGTGTGTGGGACTTGGTCTATTAGTCCATCTATACTGACCTCCATCAGGTTGCAAATTGAATATAATTTTTTTCTGCATCTAGCTCTGAAAAAATATTTGGGCTTCTAGCAGTGTGTGGGAGTTGGTCTATTAGTCCATCTATACTGACCTCCATAAGGTTGCAAATTGAATATAATTTTTTTCTGCATCTAACCCAGATGATAGTTTTGGCCTAATACCACAGTTTGGCCACTAAGCTCTGCTCGGTTCCCATCCATTGCTTTTTTGTGGAAACAACTCCAGAGTTGTGAATTAGTTAACCACCAAAATGAGTGGAAAAAGGCCTGCTGCTGGGGGAAAGGGGAATAGGCGTGTTGGGAATGGGAAAAAAGGTTGTGTCCGTGGGGTAGGTGTTAAAGCAACAGTAACATCTGCAGAAGAAAGACCATCTTTCTGCCAAACTAAAATGTCTACTTCATTTAGCGGACAATGTGATAAGATCCCTTTCTTACGGCCACGCCAATCGCTACAAATTCCAGATGAGGTCCAAAAACAGCAGGTGCTTCAACGGATATCAAGTGCTCCTTTAAGTAGGCTCTCCTCCACATCAACTTCAACATCACAAATACTCCAGTCCTCAGAGGTGTCACCCCAATCGCACTTGCTTCCTCACAGCTCCCAAATCTCCAGCTGCCCGTCTGAGTATGAGGTAGACAGATGGTTGAGTCTGCAGAGCTATTTACTCATACTATAGCCTGGGAATCAGAGGTCGGCTCCAGCGCTACTGTGAATCCAGACGAGGAAATGATCTGCACTGATGCCCAGAATCTTTATGAGTCGGATCCAGGACCAGAAGCAGAAGGTTCTGAACATAATGTAGACCCTCATTCCCAAACTGTAACTCCTGTTGGTGGAGACAATGAGGAAGACGATGATGAGACTCAAATACCTGATTGGAGCGACAACTTTAGTTTTTTCATGGCATGAACAGGTTGGCTCTGAGGACGACTAGTGTGATAACACACAGGGTGATGATGATGAGGCTGGAGATCCCACTTACTGTCAACCCACAGTCAGCCAAGAGATGAGGTCAGCAGAGGAGGTGGAGGAGGATGCTAGTGACGACGAGGTCAGGTTGCGCCTTCCTGGACAGAGAGGTAGTACTGGAAGCACGTCAACAACTGCATCCTCAAACACAACTCTGCCTCTGACCACAAGTCGTGGTGGCTCTTCAGTTCGCATGGGTGCTAAGCTTTGCATAGCCTGGGCATTTTTTCAGATCGATAAAGATGCGGCAACTCGTGTTATCTGTAATATTTGTCAACAAAAGCTAAGTAGAGGCCAAAAAATACATAGTTTGAGTACTTCATGCATGAACCGGCACATGGACATGAAGCATAAGTTGCAGTGGGAAGCACACTGTGCTACAATGCGGCCTAGCCAGCCGGGCCAACCACCATCTGCCCCATCTTGTGCATCTGCGGCCTCTTCATCCTCTGTGACTGGGGGGACAGCAGTCACACCTGTTTTGGGATGCAGACCTGCCACCTCTTTACCCGCAACAGCCAGCGTGATTGGCAGGTCATCATTTTCTTTGGAGGTGGTAACACCAGCTGGTGTTGAGCTCTGTCCGACATCGATAGCACCACCTTTGGATCAAGTCAACCTAACATGTCCGCCTACATCTTCCTCACAGACCGGCAGTTTGCCGGGGACACCCTTTTCAACCCCGTCAAAGCACAACAGCCAGCCCTCGGTCCCTCAGATGTGGACAAGTAAAAGACCATTTCCTCCTAGCCATGAGAAAGCTAAGAGGTTGAATTTCACCATCTGCAAGCTCTTGGCTACAGAAATGCTGCCTTTCCGCCTGGTGGACACAGAGGATTTTCGAGACCTTATGTCCGTCGCAGTGCCCCAGTACCAGATGCCCAGTCGGCACTACTTCTCAAAGAAAGGTGTGCCTGCGCTCCACCAGCATGTCGCACACAACATCACCGCTTCTTTGAGAAACTCTGTGTGTGACAGGGTGCATTTCACCACAGACACTTGGACGAGTAGGCATGGACAGGGGCATTACATGTCGCTAACTGGGCACTGGTTAACTATGGTGACAGCAGGACAAGGGGCTCCTGTCCAAGTCTTGCGGTCCCCACGAGTTGTGCGTCAATTCTCTTTATCTCAAAGTTCCTCCACTGCTTCTGCCTCCTCAACCTCCTCTCGGTCATTCACCTGCACCCAAAGCCTGTCTGGTCATGCCACAAGCTTTCTAACTGCGCAGAAGGGATCCTGCACACCTCCTTATTATGCTGGCAGTAGGGCTCAACGTCATCAGGCGGTTTTTACTTTGAAATGTCTAGGAAATGTGAGTCACACAGCTGAGGAGTTGTGGTCAGCTCTGGAGAACCAATTTCATGAATGGCTGTCTCCACTGGACCTGAAACCAGGGAAGACCGTGTGCGATAATGCTGCAAACCTGGGTGCGGCCCTTCGCCGGGGCAATGTCACACATGTGCCTTGTATGGCTCACGTGTTAAACCTGGTTGTCCAGCAATTTTTAGCCCACTATCCCGGACTAGATGGCCTTCTGCAGAGGGCACGGTCGCTGTGTGCTCACTTCCGCCGTTCGCATCCCGCAGCTCAGCGACTTACATCTCTACAGAAGTCGTTCGGCCTGCCACTTCACCGGCTAAAATGCTATGTGCCTACCCGGTGGAATTAAACTCTGCACATGTTGCAGCGACTGTGGCAGCACCGACAAGCCCTGGTGCAATACGTTCTGACGTATAGCCTGGGCCAACGAGATCCAGAGGTGGGGCAAATCACGCTGGAGGAGTGGTCTCAGATCAGGGACCTATGCACCCTTCTGCACAGCTTTAAAATGGCGACGAAGATGTTTAGTGCTGACGATGCCATTATCAGCATGACTATTCAGGTGATTTACATGCTGGAGCACATGTTAAACAGAATTCGGAGTCAGGTGGTGGCACAAGAGGAGGTGGAGGAAGTAGAGGAGGAGGAGTTGCATGCGGAAGGTCTAACATCTGCAAGGTCCAGACGGTCGGCAGCACCAAGGCGGCAGGCATGTGAGGGTGGGGGAGATGGTTTTACCAGGGCGTATGGTAGCAGCCAAACTAGTGAGGAAGGTGCAGGAGCCCAGGAAGAAGTGGAGGACGAACTGATGGAAGACTCATCAGATGAGGGAGACCATGATCACATTTCTGTTGTGCGAGGTTGGGGGGTGACGACAGAGGAAGGAGCATGATTGTTACCTCGCCACCAACACAACAGGGACTTGGTGCTCCTGGATGCTCAAGACACATGAGTGCCTTCTTGCTGCACTACCTGCAACATGACCCTAGAATTGTGAGAATTAGAAATAATCCTGACTACTGGGTTGCCACACTGTTAGATCCCCGGTACAAAAGTAAATTTGCAGAAATTATTCCTGCCATAGAAAGGGATGCACGCATGCAGGAGTATCAGCAGAGACTGTTGCAGAATCTTACATGTGCTTTTCCACAAAACACCAGTGGTGCACGTATTGAATCTCACAATTCCAACTTGCCAACCGTGGGACCGTCGAGTGTTCAGCACTCAAACCGTAACAGAAACACAGTATCTGCTGGTAACATCAATTTTGTGGAATCATTTCACCACTTTTTTAGCCAATCCATTGCAAGGCCACAGGAGACAAGAAGTCTGACACATAGTCAACGCCTAGAGACGATGGTACAGGAGTATCTCCAAGTAAACATTGAAGCCAAGACTGTGTCACTGGACCCTTTCTCTTTTTGGGCTTCCAATCTGGATAAATGGCCGGAGCTCGCCACTTACGCCTTGGAGATCTTGTCATGCCCCGCAGCCAGCGTTCTGTCTGAACGTTTGTTCAGCGCTGCTGGTGGTGTGCTGACAAATATGCGCACGCGGCTCTCCACTGATAATGTAGACAGACTCACGTTCATAAAGATGAACAAATCATGGATCCGAAATGACTTTTCTACCCCTGTGTCATCCTGGGGAGAGTAAAAGCTTGATGATTGGTTAAAATCACCTCACCAACCATTTTAAGCTTTCAAATTACTAATCATGTTTATCTGTATCTTGGCTGGAAAATAATTTGGGCTTTGTAGCAGTGTGCAGTACTGATTCTATTAGGCCATCTATACTAAGCTCCCCCAGATTTAAAATTAATAATAATTTTTAGCTGTATCTAGCCTGGAAAATAATTTTGGGGCTCCGAGATGCGCAAGACACATAAGTGTCTTCTTGCTGCACTACCTGCAACATGACCCTCAGATTGTCAGAATTCGAAGAAATCCTGACTACTGGGTTGCCACACTCTTAGATCCCCCACACTCTTCGATCAACCTTTTCATTTTAATAAAGACCAAAAAATGGTCATTTTTGAAATTATAAGCATTAGCAGGTTATTAGAAACTGAAATCAAACAGTTTTCAACTCAAAACTTTATTCTAGGTTATGTTACATTTGCACATAGGACCCCTTGTTCGAAAGGAGCTTCTGAACTCTCTCGTCCATTGAATTTGTCAGGTTTTGGATGGTTTCTGCTTCAATTGTTTTGCATGAGGACAGAATACCCTCCCAGAGCTGTTGCTTAGATGTGAACTGCCTCCCGCCATAATAGACACTCCTTTTGATGATGCTCCAGAGGTTCTGAATAGGGCAGAGGTCAGGGGAGCATGGGGGTCACACCATAAGTTTGTCCCCTTTTATGCCCATATCTGCCAGAGATGCAGATGTGTTATGTGTAGCATGAGACGGTGCATTATCATGCATGAAAATAATGCTGCTGTGGAATACACGTTTCTTCTTCTTGAACCATGGCAGGAAGTGCTGTTTGAGAAACTCCACATACATTATGGAGTTCATCTTTACCCCTTCAGGGATCCTAAAGGGGCCGACAATCTCTCTCGCCATGATTCCAGCCCAAAACATTACTCCACTTCCTTCTTGTTGGCGCTGTAGCTGTGTTTGCGTGGGGTGTCCATCAACCAGCCATCCTCCACTCCATCCATCTGGACCATCGAGCGTTGCACGGCACTCATCCGTGAACAAAACAGTTTTGAAGTCAGTCTTCATGTATTGTTTGGCCCACTGGAGCCGTTTCTGCTTGCAGTGGATAGAGGAGGTCAACAGGATGGCGTACGCACAGCTGCAAACCTCTGAAGGACCCTGCATCTTGTTGTTCGGGGGACGTTGGAGGCACCAGCAGCTTCAAAAACTTGTCTGCTGCTATGACAAGGCTTTTTTGCCACTGCTCGTTTAACCTGACGTAATTGCCTGTAGGAAAGAGTCCTCAATTTGCCCTTATCAGCACGCACACGTGTGTACTGTGAATCAGCTACATACTTCTTGATTGCCAATTCACTTCATCCTGATCATCGCACAATGTTGATTGTAGTCATGCCTTGACCTAAACACTCCACAATTTGTTGCTTCTCAGCAGCCGACACATCCTTTTTCTTTCCCATTTTGGCAGAAAATGTAGGCTGCTTAATAAAGTGGGACAGCCTTCTTAAGTAGTCTTGCCGTTCATTGGACACACCTGCCAAACTAATTAGCACAGGTGTCTGCAATTGCTTACAGTGATATAAAGAGTAGAGATGAGCGTTGTTCTACTCGAACTGTTCGCCAATCTCAAATTCGAGCTGTTTTGGGCGGTGTTAGAGCCGTTCGGCGAACACGAACAATTTGAGAAAAATTCGGCTGTTCGAGGTTATGTTCGATAACTGTTCGTGCACCAAAATCATAACTGGATTTTTTCTCAGTAATGATGAAAATTAATGTTAATACGCAGTTTGAGTGTACAGCGGGGTGGGGGGAGGGGCAGGGGATGGATCTCTGCAGGAACAATGAAGATCTCCATTTTTTTTTTCTCTTTCCCGCATTTACAGTGGGGAGGTGCAATCTGTCAGCCTATCAGCAGCGCACACAAGGAGCGAAGTGCTTTTTTTCACACAAGAAGGGGCATTTGTCATTGGCAGTGTATGTCACATGTCCTTGCCCTATAAGACCAAGCCATTTTCCCCGTGTCCACCATTTTCTCACTGCTGCAGCTGCGTGTTAGACAGCACCGCTGTTGCTGTGTGCGCTATACCTTGTTAATTTCAAGCCAATTTTCGCACAAATCTACAGATAGCTTGGGAGTAGGGAATAGCTGTGATTGCAGTCCTTTTAAGGACTAGGTTACAGCATTTCCTATGACTTTTATCAGGCAGGTCTGTGCTCTTAAATAGATAGATTGTGGGAGTAAAGACTAATTGTAATTGGAGTCCTTTTCAGGACTAGGTTACATCAGTTCCTATCAGTTTTTGCCAGGCAGGTCTGTGCCAGTGCTGTGCAAGTTTTTTTCACAGCATTTGGCTGAATCTAGCAAAGCTAATCCTTTTTGGCCTATTGCAGAGTGTGTTAGTCAGTGGAGTAGCCTATCTGTGTTGCAAGATATACCACCTGTGTATAGAATACCAATTTTTTTACTGGACCAAGTGAAGTAAAATCTTTTGGGCACAGCATCATTCTATTAGTTCATCTATACTGACCTCCATCAGGTTGCAAATTGAATATAATTTTTTTCTGCATCTAGCTCTGAAAAAATATTGGGCTTCGAGCTGTGTGTGGGACTTGTTGTATTAGTCCATCTATACTGACCTCCATCAGGTTGCAAACTGAATATATTTTTTTCTGCATCTATCTCTGAAAAAATATTGGGCTTCTAGCTTTGTGTGGGACTTGTTGTATTAGTCCATCTATACTGACCTCCATCAGGTTGCAAACTGGATATTTTTTTTTC
The DNA here is from genome assembly GCF_046119375.1 of Phyllobates terribilis. Lineage (NCBI taxonomy): Eukaryota > Metazoa > Chordata > Amphibia > Anura > Dendrobatidae > Phyllobates > Phyllobates terribilis. The sequence continues at coordinate 248,002,803 of NW_027362769.1, read as the reverse complement.
TGCATCTACCTCTGAAAAAATATTGGGCTTCTAGCTGTGTGTGGGACTTGTTCTATTAATCCATCTATACAGACCTCCATCAGGTTGCAAACTGAATATATTTTTTTCTGCATCTACCTCTGAAAAAATATTGGGCTTCTAGCTGTGTGTGGGACTTGTTGTATTAGTCCATCTATACTGACCTCCATCAGGTTTCAAACTGAATATATTTTTTTCTGCATCTACCTCTGAAAAAATATTGGGCTTCTAGCTGTGTGTGGGACTTGTTCTATTAATCCATCTATACAGACCTCCATCAGGTTACAAACTGAATATATTTTTTTCTGCATCTATCTCTGAAAAAATATTGGGCTTCTAGCTGTGTGTGGGACTTGTTGTATTAGTCCATCTATACTGACCTCCATCAGGTTGCAAACTGAATATATTTTTTTCTGCATCTACCTCTGAAAAAATATTGGGCTTCTAGCTGTGTGTGGGACTAGTTCTATTAATCCATCTATACAGACCTCCATCAGGTTGCAAACTGAATATATTTTTTTCTGCATCTACCTCTGAAAAAATATTGGGCTTCTAGCTGTGTGTGGGACTTGTTGTATTAGTCCATCTATACTGACCTCCATCAGGTTGCAAACTGAATATATTTTTTTCTGCATCTACCTCTGAAAAAATATTGGGCTTCTAGCTGTGTGTGGGACTTGTTCTATTAATCCATCTATACAGACCTCCATCAGGTTACAAACTGAATATATTTTTTTCTGCATCTATCTCTGAAAAAATATTGGGCTTCTAGCTGTGTGTGGGACTTGTTGTATTAGTCCATCTATACTGACCTCCATCAGGTTGCAAACTGAATATATTTTTTTCTGCATCTACCTCTGAAAAAATATTGGGCTTCTAGCTGTGTGTGGGACTAGTTCTATTAATCCATCTATACAGACCTCCATCAGGTTGCAAACTGAATATATTTTTTTCTGCATCTACCTCTGAAAAAATATTGGGCTTCTAGCTGTGTGTGGGACTTGTTGTATTAGTCCATCTATACTGACCTCCATCAGGTTGCAAACTGAATATATTTTTTTCTGCATCTACCTCTGAAAAAATATTGGGCTTCTAGCTGTGTGTGGGACTTGTTCTATTAATCCATCTATACAGATCTCCATCAGGTTGCAAACTGAATATATTTTTTTCTGCATCTACCTCTGAAAAATTATGTGGCCTTCTAGCAGTGTGTGGGACTTTCTCTATTAGTCCATCTATACTGACCTCCATCAGGTTGCAAACTGAATACAATTTTTTTCTGCATCTAGCTCTGAAAAAATATTTGGCCTTCTAGCAGTGTGTGGGACTTTCTCTATTAGTCCATCTATACTGACCTCCATCAGGTTGCAAATTAAAAATAATTTTTATCTGCATCTACAGTACCTCTGAAAAAATATTTGGGCTTCTAGCTGTGTGTGGGACTTGTTCTATTAGTCCATCTATACTGACCTCCATCAGGTTGCAAATTGAATATAACTTTTATCTCCATCTAGCTCTGAAAAAATATTTGGCCTTCTAGCAGTGTGTGGGACTTTCTCTATTAGTCCATCTATACTGACCTCCATCAGGTTGCAAATTAAAAATAATTTTTATCTGCATCTACAGTACCTCTGAAAAAATATTTGGGCTTCTAGCTGTGTGTGGGACTTGTTCTATTAGTCCATCTATACTGACCTCCATCAGGTTGCAAATTGAATATAACTTTTATCTGCATCTAGCTCTGAAAAAATATTTGGCCTTCTAGCAGTGTGTGGGACTTTCTCTATTACTCCATCTATACTGACCTCCATCAGGTTGCAAATTAAAAATAATTTTTATCTGCATCTAGCTCTGAAAAAATATTTGGCCTTCTAGCAGTGTTTGGGACTTTCTCTATTAGTCCATCTATACTGACCTCCATCAGGTTGCAAATTAAAAATAATTTTTATCTGCATCTACACTACCTCTGAAAAAATATTTGGGCTTCTAGCTGTGTGTGGGACTTGTTCTATTAGTCCATCTATACTGACCTCCATCAGGTTGCAAATTGAATATAATTTTTATCTGCATCTAGCTCTGAAAAAATATTTGGCATTCTAGCAGTGTGTGGGACTTTCTCTATTAGTCCATCTATACTGACCTCCATCAGGTTGCAAATTGAATATAATTTTTATCTGCATCTAGCTCTGAAAAAATATTTGGCCTTCTAGCAGTGTGTGGGACTTTCTCTATTAGTCCATCTATACTGACCTCCATTAGGTTGCAAATTGAATATAATTTTTATCTGCATCTAGCTCTAAAAAAATATTTGGCTTTCTAGCAGTGTGTGGGACTTTCTCTATTAGTCCATCTATACTGACCTCCATCAGGTTGCAAATTAAAAATAATTTTTATCTGCATCTACAGTACCTCAGAAAAAATATTTGGGCTGCTAGCTGTGTGTGGGACTTGTTCTATTAGTCCATCTATACTGACCTCCATCAGGTTGCAAATTAAAAATAATTTTTATCTGCATCTAGCTCTGAAAAAATATTTGGCCTTCTAGCAGTGTGTGGGACTTTCTCTATTAGTCCATCTATACTGACCTCCATCAGGTTGAAAATTAAAAATAATTTTTATCTGCATCTACCTCTGAAAAAATATTTGGGCTTCTAGCTGTGTGCGGGACTTGTTCTATTACTCCATCTATACTGACCTCCATCAGGTTGCAAACTGAATATATTTTTTTCTGCATCTACCTCTGAAAAAATATTGGGCTTCTAGCTGTGTGTGGGACTTGTTGTATTAGTCCATCTATACTGACCTCCATCAGGTTGCAAATTAAAAATAATTTTTATCTGCATCTACAGTACCTCTGAAAAAATATTTGGGCTTCTAGCTGTGTGTGGGACTTGTTCTATTAGTCCATCTATACTGACCTCCATCAGGTTGCAAATTGAATATAACTTTTATCTGCATCTATCTCTGAAAATATATTTGGCCTTCTAGCAGTGTGTGGGACTTTCTCTATTAGTCCATCTATACTGACCTCCATCAGGTTGCAAATTACAAATAATTTTTATCTGCATCTAGCTCTGAAAAAATATTTGGCCTTCTAGCAGTGTTTGGGACTTTCTCTATTAGTCCATCTATACTGACCTCCATCAGGTTGCAAATTAAAAATAATTTTTATCTGCATCTATAGTACCTCTGAAAAAATATTTGGGCTTCTAGCTGTGTGTGGGACTTGTTCTATTAGTCCATCTATACTGACCTCCATCAGGTTGCAAATTGAATATAATTTTTATCTGCATCTAGCTCTGAAAAAATATTTGGCCTTCCAGCAGTGTGTGGGACTTTCTCTATTAGTCCATCTATACTGACCTCCATAAGGTTGAAAATTGAATATAATTTTTATCTGCATCTAGCTCTGAAAAAATATTTGGCCTTCTAGCAGTGTGTGGGACTTTCTCTATTAGTCCATCTATACTGACCTCCATCAGGTTGCAAATTAAAAATAATTTTTATCTGCATCTACCTCTGAAAAAATATTTGGGCTTCTAGCTGTGTGCGGGACTTGTTCTATTACTCCATCTATACTGACCTCCATCAGGTTGCAAACTGAATATATTTTTTTCTGCATCTACCTCTGAAAAAATATTGGGCTTCTAGCTGTGTGTGGGACTTGTTGTATTAGTCCATCTATACTGACCTCCATCAGGTTGCAAATTAAAAATAATTTTTATCTGCATCTACAGTACTTCTGAAAAAATATTTGGGCTTCTAGCTGTGTGTGGGACTTGTTCTATTAGTCCATCTATACTGACGTCCATCAGGTTGCAAATTGAATATAACTTTTATCTGCATCTATCTCTGAAAAAATATTTGGCCTTCTAGCAGTGTGTGGGACTTTCTCTATTAGTCCATCTATACTGACCTCCATCAGGTTGCAAATTACAAATAATTTTTATCTGCATCTAGCTCTGAAAAAATATTTGGCCTCCTAGCAGTGTTTGGGACTTTCTCTATTAGTCCATCTATACTGACCTCCATCAGGTTGCAAATTAAAAATAATTTTTATCTGCATCTACAGTACCTCTGAAAAAATATTTGGGCTTCTAGCTGTGTGTGGGACTTGTTCTATTAGTCCATCTATACTGACCTCCATCAGGTTGCAAATTGAATATAATTTTTATCTGCATCTAGCTCTGAAAAAATATTTGGCCTTCCAGCAGTGTGTGGGACTTTCTCTATTAGTCCATCTATACTGACCTCCATAAGGTTGCAAATTGAATATAATTTTTATCTGCATCTAGCTCTGAAAAAATATTTGGCCTTCTAGCAGTGTGTGGGACATTCTCTATTAGTCCATCTATACTGACCTCCATCAGGTTGCAAATTAAAAATAATTTTTATCTGCATCTACCTCTGAAAAAATATTTGGGCTTCTAGCTGTGTGCGGGACTTGTTCTATTACTCCATCTATACTGACCTCCATCAGGTTGCAAACTGAATATATTTTTTTCTGCATCTACCTCTGAAAAAATATTGGGCTTCTAGCTGTGTGTGGGACTTGTTGTATTAGTCCATCTATACTGACCTCCATCAGGTTGCAAATTAAAAATAATTTTTATCTGCATCTACAGTACTTCTGAAAAAATATTTGGGCTTCTAGCTGTGTGTGGGACTTGTTCTATTAGTCCATCTATACTGACCTCCATCAGGTTGCAAATTGAATATAATTTTTATCTGCATCTAGCTCTGAAAAAATATTTGGCCTTCTAGCAGTGTGTGGGACTTTCTCTATTAGTCCATCTATACTGACCTCCATCAGGTTGCAAATTGAATATAATTTTTATCTGCATCTAGCTCTGAAAAAAATATTTGGCTTTCTAGCAGTGTGTGGGACTTTCTCTATTAGTCCATCTATACTGACCTCCATCAGGTTGCAAATTAAAAATAATTTTTATCTGCATCTACAGTACCTCTGAAAAAATATTTGGGCTGCTAGCTGTGTGTGGGACTTGTTCTATTAGTCCATCTATACTGACCTCCATCAGGTTGCAAATTAAAAATAATTTTTATCTGCATCTAGCTCTGAAAAAATATTCGGCCTTCTAGCAGTGTGTGGGACTTTCTCTATTAGTCCATCTATTCTGACCTCCATCAGGTTGCAAATTAAAAATAATTTTTATCTGCATCTACCTCTGAAAAAATATTTGGGCTTCTAGCTGTGTGTGGGACTTGTTATATTAATCCATCTATACAGACCTCCATCAGGTTGCAAACTGAATATAATTTTTTTCTGCATCTAGCTCTGAAAAAATATTTGGCCTTCTAGCAGTGTGTGGGACTTGTTCTATTAGTCCAACTATACTGACCTCCATCAGGTTTCAAATTCAAAATAATTTTTTGTCTGCATCTAGCTCTGAAAAAATATTTAGCCTTCTAGCAGTGTGTGGGACTTTCTCTATTTGTCCATCTATACTGACCTCCATCAGGTTGCAAACTGAATAAAAAATTTTTCTCCATCTACCTCTGAAAAAATATTTGGGCTTCTAGCTGTGTGTGGGACTTGTTCTATTAGTCCATCTATACTGACCTCCATCAGGTTGCAAATTGAATATAATTTTTTTCTGCATCTAACCCAGCCAATAGTTTTGGCCTAATACCACAGTTTGGCCACTCAGCTCTGCTCGGTTCCCATCCATTGTTTTTTTGTGCAAACAACTCCAGAGTTGTGAATTAGTTAACCACCAAAATGAGTGGAAAAAGGCCTGCTGCTGGTGGAAAGGGGAATAGGCGTGTTGGGAAGGGGAAAAAAGGTTGTGTCCGTGGGGTAGGTGTTAAAGCAACAGTAACATCTGCAGAAGAAAGACCATCTTCCAGCCAAACTAAAATGTCTACTTCTTTTAGCGGACAATGTGATAAGATCCCTTTCTTACGGCCACGCCAATCGCTACAAATTCCAGATGAGGCACAAAAACAGCAGGTGCTTCAACGGATATCAAGTGCTCCTTTAACTGGGCTCTCCTCCACATCAACTTCAACATCACAAATACTCCAGTCCTCAAAGGTGTCACCCAAATCGCACTTGCTTCCTCACAGCTCCCAAATCTCCAGCTGCCCGTCTGAGTATGAGGTAGAACAGATGGTTGAGTCTGCAGAGCTGTTTACTCATACTATAGCCTGGGAATCAGAGGTCGACTCCAGCGCTTCTGTGAATACAGACGAGGAAATGATCTGCACTGATGCCCAGAATCTTTATGAGTCGGATCCAGGACCAGACGCAGAAGGTTCTGACCATAATGTAGACCCTCATTCCCAAACTGTAACTCCTGTTGGTGGAGACAATGAGGAAGACGATGATAAGACTCAAATACCTGATTGGAGCGACAACTTTAGTTTTTTGTCAGGGCAGGAACAGGTTGGCTCTGAGGACGACGGGTGTGATAACGCACAGGGTGATGATGATGAGGTCGGAGATCCCACTTACTGTCAACCCACAGTCAGCCAAGAGATGAGGTCAGCAGAGGAGGTGGAGGAAGATGCTAGTGACGACGAGGTCAGGTTGCGCCTTCCTGGACAGAGACGTAGTACTGGAAGCACGTCAACAACTGCATCCTCAAACACAACTCTGCCTCTCACCACAAGTCGTGGTGGCTCTTCAGGTCGCATGGGTGCTAAGCCTTGCATAGCCTGGGCATTTTTTCAGATCGATAAAGATGACCCAACTCGTGTTATCTGTAACAGTTGTCAGCAAAAGCTAAGTAGAGGCCAAAAAATACATAGTTTGAGTACTTCATGCATGAACCGGCACATGGACATGAAGCATAAGTTGCAGTGGGAAGCTCAGTGTGCTACAATGCGGTCTAGCCGGCCGGGCCAACCACCGTCTGCCATATCTTGTGCATCCGCGGCCTCTTCATCCTCTGTGACTGGGGGGACAGCAGTCACACCTGTTTTGGGGCGCAGACCTGCCACCTCTTTACCCGCAACAGCCAGCGTGATTGGCAGGTCATCATTTTCTTTGGAGGTGGTAACACCAGCTGGTCTTGAGCGCTGTCCGACATCGATAGCACCACCTTTGGATCAAGGCAACCTAACATGTCCACCTGCATCTTCCTCACAGACCGGCAGTTTGCCGGGGACACCCTTATCAACCCCGTCTAAGCACAATAGCCAGCCCTCGGTCCCTCAGATGTGGACAAGTAAAAGACCATTTCCTCCTAGCCATGAGAAAGCTAAGAGGTTGAATTTCACCATCTGCAAGCTCTTGGCTACAGAAATGCTGCCTTTCCGCCTGGTGGACACAGAGGATTTTCGAGACCTTATGTCCGTCGCAGTGCCCCAGTACCAGATGCCCAGTCGGCACTACTTCTCAAAGAAAGGTGTGCCTGCGCTCCACCAGCATGTCGCACACAACATCACCGCTTCTTTGAGAAACTCTGTGTGTGACAGGGTGCATTTCACCACAGACACTTGGACGAGTAGGCATGGACAGGGGCGTTACATGTCGCTGACTGGGCACTGGGTAACTATGGTGACAGCAGGACAAGGGGCTGCTGTCCAAGTCTTGCCGTCCCCACGAGTTGTGCGTCAATCCTCTTTATGTCATTTTTCCTCCACTGCTTCTGCCTCCTCAACCTCCTCTCGGTCTTCCACCTTCACCCAAAGCCTGTCTGGTCATGCCACAAGCTTTCTAACTGCGCAGAAGGGATCCTGCACACCTCCTTACTATGCTGGCAGTAGGGCTCAACGTCATCAGGCGGTTTTTACATTGAAATGTCTGGGAAATGTGAGTCACACAGCTGAGGAGTTGTGGTCAGATCTGGAGAACCAATTTCATGAATGGTTGTCTCCACTGGACCTGAAACCAGGGAAGGCCGTGTGCGACAATGCTGCAAACCTGGGTGCGGCCCTTCGCCGGGGCAATGTCACACACGTGCCTTGTATGGCTCACGTGTTGAACCTGGTTGTCCAGCAATTTTTAGCCCACTATCCCAGACTAGATGTCCTTCTGCAGAGGGCACGGTCGCTGTGTGCTCACTTCCGCCGTTCGCATCCCGCAGCTCAGCGACTTACATCTCTACAGAAGTCGTTGGGCCTGCCACTTCACCGGCTAAAATGCGATGTGCCTACCCAGTGGAATTCAACTCTGCACATGTTGCAGCGACTGTGGCAGCACCGACAAGCCCTGGTGCAATACGTTCTGATGTATAGCCTGGGCCAACGAGATTCAGAGGTGGGGCAAATCACGCTGGAGGAGTGGTCTCAGATCAGGGACCTATGCACCCTTCTGCACAGTTTTGAAATGGCGACGAAGATGTTTAGTGCTGACGATGCCATTATCAGCATGACTATTCCGGTGATTTACATGCTGGAGCACATGTTAAACAGAATTCGGAGTCAGGTGGTGGCACAAGAGGAGGTGGAGGAAGTAGAGGAGGAGGAGTTGTATGCGGAAGGGCTAACATCTGCAAGGTCCAGACGGTCGGCAGCACCAGGGCGGCAGGCATGTGAGGGTGGGGGAGATGATTTTACCAGGGCGCATGGTAGCAGCCAAACTAGTGAGTAAGGTGCAGGAGCCCAGGAAGAAGTGGAGGACGAACTGATGGAAGACTCATCAGATGAGGGAGACCTTGATCACATTTCTGTTGTGCGAGGTTGGGGGGAGAGGACAGAGGAAGGAAGCATGATTGTTACCTCGCCACCAACACAACAGGGACTTGGTGCTCCTGGATGCGCAACACACATGAGTGCCTTCTTGCTGCACTACCTGCAACATGACCCTCGAATTGTGAGAATTAGAAATAATCCTGACTACTGGGTTGCCACACTGTTAGATCCCCGGTACAAAAGTAAATTTGCAGAAATTATTCCTGCCATAGAAAGGGATGCACGCATGCAGGAGTATCAGCAGAGACTGTTGCAGAATCTTACATGTGCTTTTCCACAAAATACCAGTGGTGCACGTAGTGAATCTCACAGTTCCAACTTGCCAATCGTGGGACCGTCAAGTGTTCAGCACTCAAACCGTAACAGAACCACAGTATCTGCTGGTAACATCAATTTTGCGGAATCATTTCACCACTTTTTTAGCCCATCCTTTGCAAGGCCACAGGAGACAAGAAGTCTGACACATAGTCAACGCCTAGAGACGATGGTACAGGAGTATCTCCAAGTAAACATTGAAGCCACGACTGTGTCACTGGACCCTTTCTCTTTTTGGGCTTCCAATCTGGATAAATGGCCGGAGCTAGCCACTTACGCCTTGGAGATCTTGTCATGCCCCGCAGCCAGCGTTCTGTCTGAACGTGTGTTCAGCGCTGCTGGTGGTGTGCTGACAGATAAGCGCACGCGGCTCTCCACTGATAATGTAGACAGACTCACGTTCATAAAGATGAACAAATCATGGATCCGAAACGACTTTTCTACCCCTGTGTCATCCTGGGGAGAGTAAAAGCTTGATGATTGGTTAAAATCACCCTACCAACCGTTTTAAGCTTTCAAATTACTAATCATGTTTATCTGTATCTTGACTGGAAAATAATTTGGGCTTTGTAGCAGTGTGCAGCACTGATCCTATTAGGCCATCTATAATAAGCTTCACCAGATTTAAAATTAAAAATAATTTTTAGCTGCATCTAGCCCGGAAAATAATTTTGGGGCTCCGAGATGCGCAAGACACATAAGTGCCTTCTTGCTGCACTACCTGCAGCATGACCCTCATATTGTCAGAATTCGAAGTAATCATGACTACTGGGTTGCCACACTCTTAGATCCCCCAAACTTTTCGATCAACCTTTTCATTTTAATAAAGACCAAAAAAATGGTCATTTTTGAAATTATAAGCATTAGCAGGTTGTTAGAAACTGAAATCAAACAGTTTTCAACTCAAAACTTTATTCTAGGTGATGTTACATTTTCACATAGGACCCCTTGTTCGAAAGGAGCTTCTGAACTCTCTCGTCCATTGAATTTGTCAGGTTTTGGATGGTTTCTGCTTCAATTGTTTTGCATGAGGACAGAATACCCTCCCAGAGCTGTTGCTTAGATGTGAACTGCCTCCCGCCATCATAGACACTCCTTTTAATGATGCTCCAAAGGTTCTGAATGGGGTAGAGGTCAGGGAAGAATGGGGGTCACACCATAAGTTTGTCCCCTTTTATGCCCATATCAGCCAGAGATGCAGATGTTTTATGTGCAGCATGAGATGGTGCATTATCATGCAAAAAAATGATCTTGCTGTGAAATACACGGTTCTTCTTCTTGAACCATGGCAGGAAGTGCTGTTTGAGAAAATCCACATACATTATGGAGTTCATCTTTAGCGCCTTCAGGGATCCTAAAGGGGCCGACAATCTCTCTCCCCATGATTCCAGCCCAAAACATTACTCCACCTCCTCCTTGTTGGCGCTGTAGCCGTGTTTGCGTGGGGTGTCCATCAACCAGCCATCCTCCACTCCATCCATCTGGACCATCGAGCGCTGCACGGCACTCATCCGTGAACAAAACAGTTTTGAAATCAGTCTTCATGTAATGTTTGGCCCACTGGAGCCGTTTCTGCTTGTGTGAAGTGGATAGAGGAAGTCGACAGGATGGCGTATGCACAGCTGCAAACCTCTGAAGGACCCTGCATCTTGTTGTTCGGGGGACGTTGGAGGCACCAGCAGCTTCAAAAACTTGTCTGCTGCTATGACAAGGCTTTTTTGCCGCTGCTCTTTCAACCTGACGTAATTGCCTGTAGGAAAGAGTCCTCAATTTGCCCTTATCAGCACGCACACGTGTGTACTGTGAATCAGCTACATACTTCTTGATTGCCAAGACACTTCATCCTGATCATCGCACAATGTTGATTGTAGTCATGCCTTGACCTAAACACTCCACAATTTGTTGCTTCTCAGCAGCCGACACATCCTTTTTCTTTCCCATTTTGGCAGAAAATGTAGGCTGCTTAATAATGTGAGACAGCCTTCTTAAGTAGTCTTGCCTTTCATTGGACACACCTGCCAAACTAATTAGCACAGCTGTCTGCAATTGCTTACAGTGACATAAAGAGCCCTGACACACATCACCATTAATGAGTTTAACTGACAAACAAACAAATTCTTCCCTTATCACTCCTAAACACTTTTTGCATAATAATTTGGAACACAGTGTACATGTGCTTTTCCACAAAACACCAGTGGTTCACGTAGTGAATCTTACAGTTCTAACTTGCCAACCAAGGTCTGTATGGAGTTGTTCAATAAAGGGCCCAAAATTAAGATAACATAGATGGGAGAGGTCTCTATGAATAGGAATTCCTAAGTATTTGATACCCTGTGAGGGCCAGGCAAAGGGAAAGTTGGACTGGATGGAATCCTATATGGATTTGGGGAGGGAGACATCGAGGGCCTCAGACTTCGCTGCATTGATTTTAAAATTTGACCGTGTAACAAAGTGATCTATTTCAGCCATAACAGCATGGATGGATATATGTGATTGAGTGATATATACTAGGACATCATCAGCAATTAGAGAGCACTTGTACTCGGTGCCTCCCACCTCAATCCACCTAATATTGGGGTTATGGCGAATTGATGAGAGCAGGTGCTCCGTCACTAGGATATATAAGAGAGGGGACAGAGAACATCCCTGCCTTGTCCCATTGGTGATTGTGAAAGGTGATGAAAATGTTCTGACGCACCCCCTGGGCCTTGGGACACCCGGAGCCGGACCCTTTTTGGTGGATGCTGGAGGTTGTAGTCTCCGTGGCGGCGACCCGGTTCCGTGGCTCAGGGCGGTCAAACCAGTGGCGGAACAATTTATGTGGTTTTGATGTTTAAATGTCCGACTACGCCACCCGTGGATTGCGGTCAGAGTGAACCGCCGCTGCAGGGCAGACCGCTGAGGCTGGTGTTGTGGGTGCAGCAGAGCGTACCATAACTCCCCACGGGAGAAGTATAGCCTCAGGGCAGTGTATGCGGAGGATGGGGGTGATGGTGCAGGGCAGCAACAGTAACGACACGGAGTCAGTGATGCAGTCCAGGGCCTTTACTCACAGTTCTTTTTATCCAGACCACTTTTGCAGGTAACGGCTGCCCACTTCGTACTGTGCTCACCAGGTGAGGGGCTCAGACAACTCCCAGATAACTTTGGAGCGCTTCACAGGACCTCCTTTGTGTGTCCTTTGTCTGGCCTTTCTTACCAACCCTTCTGTCCGGCTGCCTCGGGCCTCCTCTTGGTAAACTTGGCGCCAGTTTCCCTGACCCTATGGGCTGCCCTCCTAGCGGGTGTAGCGAGGGGCTGAGCCACATAAAATATCACAGCCTTCGGTTTCTAGCTGAGGGTCGTTTCCCGCCTCCACTAGTTTCGGGGACCGGTCTCCCCCTTTGGCCTGACCCCTCCACGCAGGTGGATTCGGGCGTGCGGTGGCGACTCGCCCGTCCGCACCCCTGGGATCCCTTCGCTCCTCATTCCTGGAGCCTTCTCCGCTCCTCTTCCTTCCTTCTCCCTCTTCCAGGCCTGGGCCTCTGTTACTAGGCCCGCCTCCGGAGCAGAGCTCATGCAGAGCCCCTGCTCCCTGCCACTTCTGCTCAGACTTCTCTGCACTGAACTAAGATGGTGCCCACCTTTTATACTCCCTTCTCAATGCACCCAGGAACTGCTTCCTCCCTGCTCCTGCACTACAGGGTTCCCCTTCCTCAGTGTTCCCTCCCCCCACTCCAGCCAGGGACAGGGACTGTCGTGCCCATCTCAGGGGCATATTGGTCGCCCTGCCCCATTGCAATGTGGTGTAATGCATGCAGGTGTCGGGTCCTGATCCACACTACATCCTTACCTGAGAGTGAGATATCACACCTCTGGGTGAGGTGCAATACCTCTGTAGCAACCGAGCCCTCAGGGTGCTACAGTTCCATTTATCTTCAGCCTAGGTGACGTATTGCGATACAGGGCCGTGATTTTGGCTATAAAAAGGTCCCCTAGACCCCTACCCCAAGCTTTTTAAGAGAATCATATATGGCGTGCCAGGAGACTCTATGGAATGCTTTCTCAGCATCCAACGAGAGTATCTAATTACAAATTTTTAACTGCATCTAGCCCAGGAAATACTTTGTGCCTAGTAGCAGTGTCTGCTAGTCAGCGGAATATCCCGGCTGTTAAGCAAGCTACACCACCTGTAGTTTGGACACTTAATATTTTCAAAGGAAATGCTTCGGGACCACGAGATACTCAGTGAAGAGCATCAGGAGGCACCCCAAGGCATAGGGGCTGGGACTGGCAGTAGGATGCCTTGCGGTGGACAGCCGAGCTCGATCCTTATAATAGCTTTTTAACTGCAGCAGCTTTAGTGGACGCTACTGGAGCTGGAATTACGCGGCTGCTGGCATGAGACTTGCCCTCCAATAGATCCTTGTAAATGGATTTAAAGTGTATTCATTCAAATTAGAGAGACAATTTAAATTAAAAAGCTTAGAGCTGCCTCCACCACAGGGGGGCTCGCTCGACCCACCAGCGGACAGGCACCAGTATTGGGAGAGGGGGGCTGGCCGTCAGGGTTCACCGCGGCTCTGGCACAAACCCGGCGGCGCGGAGGTGGCACGGGCAGGAGCGGACTGAACGTGTCGGCTTCTCACTTTTTGGATTTTAGAAGGGCAGGACATGCATATATCTGTGTCTCCCCCTCCTTTTACTCCTCCACCTCTTTTCTTTTCGCATGACTATATGTACTTGTCACTTTTCCATGTGTTAGTTGTGTCTTCTGAGCAGTTTGTCAGCTTTTGGACACCTTTGAAGGTGTTTTCTATCTGTTTCTATGTGTTTTTGTTTGCCTGCCATTGGTTTTAACGGTGTTCGAAGGTGTTCGACGAACAGTTTGACGAACAGTTCGGCGAACACACGGGTGTTCGACGAACCGAACCGAACTCGAACACTACGGGGGTGGCTCAACACTAATAAAGAGCCCTGACACACATCACCATCAATGAGTTTAACTGACAAACAAAAAAATTCTTCCCTTATCACTCCTAAACACTTTTTGCATAATATTTTGGAACACAGTGTACATGTGCTTTTCCACAAAACACCAGTGGTTCACGTAGTGAATCTTACAGTTCTAACTTGCCAACCATGGTCTGTATGGAGTTGTTCAATAAAGGGCCCAAAATTAAGATAACATAGACGGGAGAGGTCTCTATGAATAGGAATTACTAAGAATTTGATACCCTGTGAGGGTCAGGCAAAGGGAAAGTTGGACTGGATGGAATCCTGTATGGATTTGGGGAGGGAGACATCGAGGGCCTCAGACTTCGCTGTATTGATTTTAAAATTTGACCATGTAACAAAGTGATCTATTTCAGCCATAACAGCAGGGATGGATATATGTGATTGAGTGATATATACTAGGACATTATCAGCAAATAGAGAGCACTTGTACTCGGTGCCTCCCACCTCAATCCACCTAATATTGGGGTTATGGCGAATGGATGAGAGCAGGTGCTCTGTCACTAGGATGTATAAGAGAGGGGACAGAGGACATCCCTGCCTTGTCCCATTGGTGATTATGAAAGGTGATGAAAATGTTCTGACGCGCTCCCTGGGCCTTGGGACATCTGGAACCGGACCCTTTTTGGTGGATGCTGGTGGTTGTTGTCTCCGTGGCGGCGACCCGGTTCCGTGGCTCAGGGCGGTCAAACAAGTGGCGGAACAATTTATGTGGTTTTGATGTTTAAATGTCCGACTACGCCACCCGTGGATTGCGGTCAGAGTGAACCGCCGCTCCAGGGCAGACCGCTGAGGCTGGTGTTGTGGGTGCAGCAGAGCGTACCATAACTCACCACGGGAGCAGTATAGCCTCAGGGCAGTGTATGCGGAGGATGGGGGTGATGGTGCAGGGCAGCAGCAGTAACGACACGGAGTCAGTGATGCAGTCCAGGGCCTTTACTCACAGTTCTTTTTATCCAGACCACTTTTGCAGGTAACGGCTGCCCACTTCGTACTGTGCTCACCAGGTGAGGGGCTCAGACAACTCCCAGATAACTTTGGAGCGCTTCACAGGACCCCCTTTGTGTGTCCTTTGTCTGGCCTTTCTTACCAACCCTTCTGTCCGGCTGCCTCGGGCCTCCTCTTGGTAAACTTGGCGCCAGTTTCCCTGACCCTATGGGCTGCCCTCTTAGCGGGTGTAGCGAGGGGCTGAGCCACATAAAATATCACAGCCTTCGGTTTCTAGCTGAGGGTCGTTTCCCGCCTCCACTAGTTTCGGGGACCGGTCTCCCCCTTTGGCCTGACCCCTCCACGCAGGTGGATTCGGGCGTGCGGTGGCGACTCGCCCGTCCACACCCCTGGGATCCCTTCGTTCCTCGTTCCTGGAGCTTTCTCCGCTCCTCTTCCTTCCTTCTCCCTCTTCCAGGCCTGGGCCTCTGTTACTAGGCCTGCCTCCGGAGCAGAGCTCATGCAGAGCCCCTGCTCCCTGTCACTTCTGCTCTGACTTCTCTGCACTGAACTAAGATGGTGCCCACCTTTTATACTCCCTTCTCAATGCACCCAGGAACTGCTTCCTCCCTGTTCCTGCACTACAGGGTTCCCCTTCCTCAGTGTTCCCTCCCCCCACTCCAGCCAGGGAAAAGGACTGTCATGCCCATCTCGGGGGCATATTGGTCGCCTTGCCCCACGCCAATGTGGTGTAATGCATGCAGGTGTTGGGTCCTGATCCACACTACATCCTTACCTGAGAGTGAGATATCACACCTCTGGGTGAGGTGCAATACCTCTGTAGCAACCGAGCCCTCGGGGTGCTACAGTTCCATTTATCTTCAGCCTAGGTGACGTATTGCGATACAGGGCCGTGATTTTGGCTATAAAAGGGTCCCCTAGACCCCTACCCCAAGTTTTTTAAGAGAATAATATATGGCGTGCCAGGAGACTCTATGAAATGCTTTCTCAGCATCCAACGAGAGTATCTAATTACAAATTTTTAACTGCATTTAGCCCATGAAATACTTTGTGCCTAGTAGCAGTGTCTGCTAGTCAGCGGATTATCCCGGCTGTTAAGCAAGCTACACCACCTGTAGTTTGGACACTTAATTTTTTCAAAGGAAATGCTTCGGGACCACGGGATACTCAGTGAAGAGCATCAGGAGGCACCCCAAGGCATAGGGGCTGGGACTGGCGGTAGGACGCCTTGCGGTGGACAGCCGAGCTCGATCCTTATTAAAGCTTTTTAACTGCAGCAGCTTTAGTGGACGCTACTGGAGCTGGAATTACGCGGCTGCTGGCATGAGACTTGCCCTTCAATAGATCCTTGTAAAAGGATTTAAAGTGTATTCATTCAAATTAGAGAGACAATTTAAATTAAAATGCTTAGAGCTGCCTCCACAACGGGGGGCTCGCTTGACCCACAAGCGGACAGGCACCAGTATTGGGAAAGGGGGGCTTGCCGTCAGGGTCCACCGCGGCTCTGGCACAAACCCGGCGACACGGAGGTGGCAAGGGCAGGAACGGACTGGCCGTGTCGGCTTCTCACTTTTTGGATTTTAGAAGGGCATGACATGCCTATATCTGTGTCTCCCCCTCCTTTTACTCCTCCACCTCTTTTCTTTTCGCATGACTATATGTACTTGTCACTTTTCCATGTGTTAGTTATGTCTTCTGAGCAGTTTGTCAGCTTTTGGACACCTTTGAAGGTGTTTTCTACGTGTTTCTATGTGTTTTTGTTTGCCTGCCATTGGTTTTAACGGTTTTCGAAGGTGTTCGACGAACAGTTCGACGAACAGTTCGGCGAACACAAGGGTGTTCGACGAACCGAACCGAACTCGAACACTACGGGGGTGGCTCAACACTATATAAGACTTAAGATGCAATATGGCACCTTGGCAAAGACCAGTTATGTTCTCCCTCTGAAATCTAACAAAAATAAACAGGTCATGCTGGAGAAACTTGCACCTACTGCCACTCAGTGTCTTCAGCTCCTTTGTGAGAAACTAATGTTTGCTCAGCCAGTCTACCAAATAAAATTCCTGAGTTACGGATATTGTGGATGGCTTTGCTTCTGGTACTGGCTGCTAATACAAAACCGTGGCATGCCATTCACTGGATATTCCTGGATGGCTGGAGATGAGGTCATTCCCACAGAAAAGTACAAGCAAGTTAAGGATATGGTGACCTCTATCATCATTAAGGAGTTTGTTCGTTGTCTAGTAGTCTGGCTTTTCTACTAAAGATCCTGCTAATTTTTATAGTTTTAAGTGAGCACACAGAGACCGTGGTTTCTGCAGCAGCGCTTCCAGGCCAAGATAGTGGCAGAGAAATTGCTGTACCATCAGGTTGAGGATGCGAGCCATGCAAGGCACAGATCTGAGGTTGCCCCGACATAGGGCCACCACCGGGTTTGCTCCGTAATCGCACACGGACTTCCCTTGCTCCAGGTTCAGTGGAGACAGCCATTTTTCAAACTCAACCTGGAGAGCTGTCCACAACTCTTCAGCTGTATGACTGCGATCTGCAAGGCATAATAATTTTAATACTGCCTGATTGTGGTGAGCCCTGGCTGCACAGTACAGAGGTGGGGAATATTCTCTCTGCACTGTTGGAACATGTGTCTCATTAAGGCATAGGTTAAGGGTGCAGGTGGAGGCTCTAGAAGAGGTGGAGGATGCTGAAGCACTGGAGGAAATGTTAGATACAGAGATTTGTCCCGCAAGCCTTTGGGATTCCAACACTTGCTGTCTAGTGTCACCTTGGTGTCTAGTGGTTTAGTTCTCCATCCCCTGGTGTTCAGTGGTTTAGTTCTCCAACCGTAGCTGTTTAGTAGGTTAGTTTTCCAAACCCTGTTGTCTTATTAGTTTAGTTCTCCAACCCATGTTTTCTATTAGTTTAGTTCTCCATGTTCTGGTGTGTATTTGCTTCTTTCTCCAAGCTTATCTGTTTAGTAGTTTAGTTTTCCAACCCCTGTTGCATATTAGTTTAGTTCTCCATGTTCTGGTGTGTATTTATTTCTTTCTCCAACCCATCCATGCCCACTCCCAGGGGTTAACTTCTGGTGATGAGGGTTTGGATTCTTCTTGGACCTTACTTCACCCAAGCCCGGATCAGCTGAAAAAAATTTTGGAGATCGCTAAACTTGCTTTCCCCCTCTCGTGTCTGTGAAGCTTTGGTCAGACCTCTGATGCCCCAGAATAGAATGTGTGAACAGCTCTGCAGACTAGCCCATCTGTGCTTCCCAACAGTCAGTTGGCCGGCTTGGAAAATTGTGACAAGGATGAAAACAAGGGTAATTGGGGTGCCATCTCTGAGGATTGTACTGTGTGTGATGTTAAGGTGAAGGAAGTGGAGCAGAGGCCACTTGATGCAGTGCTTGTCATCTACTGGAGCACATGTTCTTCCTGCCTCTCATCTACAAGGAGTACCACTGTTTGACTGTCAAAGAAAAGGAGTGGAGTCCAGTAAAAGAAATTTTAAAAATGCTGCACAATTGCTCACTGCAGCAAAACAAACCTACTTCTCATTTCTCATATCATTCCTGTCTCACAACCCTAAAAATCAATTCAGTACTTTTTAGTCCCTCCTCTGTCCACCAGCTCCCCCTCCCTCTCCTCTCCTCTCATCTCAGCTGAAGACTTAGCCTCATTCTTCAAGCAGAGGATGGACAACATAGGGCAAAGCCTTTTCTTAAAGTCCCAACAGCCCCTTCTCATGATGACTCAACTCTCCTCCTCCAAAACCAGCTTCTCCGCCATCACAGAAGATCATCTTTACTCTCCAAATCACAGCTCATCACCTTTGAACTTGACCCAATACCATCCCACCTCATTCCAAACCATACCACAGTCTTCATCGCAAGCCTAACCCTCCTCGTCAACCTGTCACTAACAACTGGCATCTTCCCCTCATGATTCAAACATGCCTCAATCATACCCGTCCTCCAAAACCCCTCCCTTGTCCCATCCCATGTTTAGCTATCGCCCATTCTCACTTCTCCCCTATGTCTCCAAACTATTGCATCAACACGTCTATTTTGAACTGTCCTCCCGCCTCTCCTCCTGCACCCTCTTTGATCGCTTACAATCTGGCTTCCGACCTCACAATTCAACTGAAACTGCCCTGACTAAAGTCACCAACAACCTACTAACTGCCAGATCCAAGCAACACTACTCTGTCCTCCTCTTCCTAGACCTATCATCTGCCTTCGACACAGTAGACCATTCCCTCTTACTACAGACTCTCATCTCTCGGCATCACAGACTTAGCCTTGTCTTGGATCTTTTCATACCTAATTGACATGACATTCAGTGTCTCCCACTCACCCATCACCTCCTCATCTAATGCCCTATGTGTCGGTGTCCTCCAAGGTTCAGTTCTAGAACCCAGGCTCTTCTCCATCTACACCTTCAGCCTGGGAGAGCTCATAGTCTCATGGCTTTCAGTATCACCTCTATGCTTATGACATACAGATCTACCTCTCTGGACCTGATATCACCTCCTTACTAACCAGAATCCCACATTCCCACATTGTGTGTCCTGTATTTCATCTTTCTTCTCTGCTAGATTTGTAAAAATTAACATGGATATAAAAGAATGCATCATCTTTCCACCATCTCATTCAACCCCCCCAACCAACTGACCTATGTATCAAAGTGAATGACTGCCCATTTGTCACACAAGGTGTAGAAAAGTGCAACACAGAGGGAAGAGGGAAAGGGAGCCCAGACACTAGGGAAAGGGGGAAGTGGAGACCTCCTAGTCTGGTCTAGTGTCACCCTACCTCAGCTATCGACCTTATATTGGCTCTTAACCAATCACCGCATGCGTTCCTCGCCATGGGAGCATTCTCCTCTGATGCTGAAACCCACATCCTCTCCTTTGGACCATAGCCTTTCCAGTGCACCAAGTATTGTAGAGAACGACTTTGGAGACGAGAATCTACAATCCTCGAAATCTGTAACTCAAGATTACCATCAACCATTACTGGGGGCAGTGGTAGAGGTGAGGGCTCAAGAGGTTCCACATACCTTTTGTGGACCTTAAGGGCCTGAGGAAGTTCAAGACGAAACGCTGATGGGTTAATGACTCCGGTTATTTTATAGGGACTAATAAACCTAGGTCCCAGCTTCTAAGAAGGAACTTTCAATCTTATATTCCTTGTAGACAACCACACAAAGTCATTCACATTCGTGTTCGGACCTGGCAATTGTTTTTTGTCATCCATACGTTTATACCTGTCTCCCATGATCTTTAAATTACTCAGAACACCCTGCCATACTAAGGAGATTGACAGAGCAAACTGTTCCTCCTCAGGAACCCTTGAAGCTCCTCCCCAACTAAACGTACCAAGCTGTGGGTGATAACCTTATGAACCGAAGAACAATTACCCGCCAGTGGATTCTTGATGATAATTATTAATGGCAAATTCTGCCAGTGGTAAGTAGGATGCCCAATCCTCTTGATTTTCAGAGATGAAACACCTGAGGTAGGTCTCCAAATTCTGATTGACACACTCGGTCTGACCATTCGACTGAGTGTGGAGGGCAGAGGAAAAGGACAGCTGCACCCCAAGTCAAGAACAGAATGCCTTACAAAACTTAGAAACAAACTAGGTTCCCCGATCTGACACCACATCGGAGGGAACCCCGTGAAGCTTCACAATTTCATTTATGAACACCTGAGCAAGTGTCTTGGCATTTGGAAGTGCAGACAATGAAATGAAGTGAACCATTTTACTGAACCTATCTACTACCACCAAAACCACCGTTTTGCCTGCAGAAACCAGTAGATCAGTAATAAAGTCCATAGACAAGTGTGTCCATGGCCTACTAGGAATAGGTAGCAGAAGAAGAGTGCCAGACGGACGGGTATGCGAAACCATAGAATGAGCGCAAATGCTACTAGCAGCTACATCTTCAATCCCATCCCAATGCAATCCCAGCCACCAAAATGACAAAAGAGGAGGTCCGCGGTTGCCTTACCACCTGGATGCCCAACAAGCACAGAGTTATAATGTTCCTTAATTATTTTGCGGCGCAGATCAGATGGTACAAACAACCTTCCTTAAGGGCAGGAGGCAAGGGCGTCCCCCTGAGCCTCAACACCTCACCCTCCAGTTCAGGATACAGTGCCGAAATGACAACCCCTTTCTGTAATATCGAGGCAGGGTTCTTATAGTCACCACCATCAGGGAAGCTTCAGGACAAAGCATCAGCCTTGACGTTTTTGACAGCTGGATGAAAAGAGACAACAAAACTGAACCTAGTAAAAAACAAGGACCATCTGGCTTGCCTAGGGTTGAGACATTTAGCTGACTGGAGATATGACCTATTCTTATAGTCAGTAATAACAGTAATAGGATGGACAGCCCCCTACAGCCAATGTCGCCATTCTTTGAACGCCAATTTGATCGCCAAAAGTTCCCTATTACCCACGTCATAATTTCTCTCAGCCGAAGACAATTTTTTAGAAAAGATGCCATTTACCAGGGGACGAACCCTGAGACAACACAGCCCCAACCCCGACATCCGAAGGATCGACTTCCACAATAAAGGGTTGAGAAATATCGAGTTGACTCAGTATAGGTGTGGTGGCAAAATGATTCTTTAAGGAAGAAAAAGCCTGGAGGGATGCATCCGACCATTTGGAAAAATCAGACCCCTTCTTAGCCATGTCAGTAAGGGGTTTCACAATTTCTGAGTAATTTTGGATGAATTTCCGGTAAAAATTAGTAAAAGCCCAGAAAGCGTTGTAGAGCCTTCAGGTTCTCGGGACGTTCCCAATCAAGGACTGCACGGATCTTCTCCGGATCCATCCGAAAACCTGAAGACAACAAGTACACCAAAAACAGCACCTACTGAACAGCAAAAACACATTTTTCCAGTTTGGCATAAAGTTTGTTTTCCTTTAATATCTGGAGCACCTGCTTAAAATGCCCCCGATCTGTCTCAAAATCAGGTGAGTAAATCAAAATATCTTCCATATAGACCACCACAAACCTCCCCACCAAATGATGAAAGATATCATTTATGAAACGCTGATATACCGCAGGTGCATTGGTCAAACCAAAAGGCATAGCAAAACTCTGGAAATGTCCTTCCAGGGTATTGAAAGCTGTTTTCCATTCGTCCTCTTCTCTGATTCTAACCAGATTGTAGGCTCCCCTTAAATCCAACTTGGAGAATACTTTAGCTCCCACAACCTGGCTGAACAAATCAGGAATCAGAGGAAGTGGGTATGGATCGCAGATAGTAATTTGATTTAATTCGTTGAAATCTAAAAAGGAACGTAGACCGCCATCCTTTTTCTTCTCAAAGAACCCTGTCGCCACGGGCGTAGACGAAGGTCTGATATGTCCCTACTCCAGACTCTCTACAATGAAATCCTTAATGTCTTGTCTCTTATGGCCAGGAAGATTATACAGTCTGGACTTTGGTAATTTAGCTCCAGGGGTCAGGTTAATAGAACAGTCATAAATACGATGAGGAGGCAAATCCTGACACCCTTTCTAAGAAAAAAACGTCCCCAAAGCCAGACAGAAAAGCAGGTAATATTTCTGTAAAGACAGTAGCAAGGGAAATATATAAACAGTTCTCATGGCAGTAATCTCCCCATTCAATAATCTCCCCGGCTTGCCAATCCACCAACAGGTTATGCTTAACAAGCAACGGAATATTCAAAACAATCGGTGTGGGAAGATTGTCCAGGACATAGCAAGGGATTATTTCACAATGAACTGACCCAATCCTCAGCTTTGCGTTATGTACAATCTGAGTATATGCTTTCTGTGCATTGGACATGAACTCGGCTCATCTGGATGCCGTCACAGCGAGACACTGTGGAGTGCAAGCATGCCTGAGTTTCTCTGTGTCTGCCGCATGGCAAGCTGGATGGCAGTGTTCTGCTGCGGTCCAGCCTGTCATGTGAATGTAGCAGAGATGAAGCTGTCGTGGGAACCATGGAAAGGTAAGGATGATGTTGCTGTATTATTTTACTTTTATTGCAGGAGATAGTTGGCTTCAGCTGGAATGGGCGTGACGGTAAGTATGGTTTAATTTAGAACAATAAAGAATTGTGTGTTTATTTCAATTAAAGGACTTTATTCTGGGTGTTTGTGTTTTTTTGTAACTTTGACTATGGGGTTAGTAATTAGGGTGTCTTATAGACTCCTCTCCATTACTAACCTGGGCTTGATGTCAGCTGGCGTTATAAGCTGACATCAACCCCAACCCTATTACCCCTCTGCCACCGCTACAGGGCAGTGGGAAGAGCGAGGCTAAGTGCCAGAATTGGCGCATCCTATGGATGTGCCATTTCTGGGACGGCTGACAGCTGGTGTTTCTAGCCTGGGAAGGGGCCAATATTCATGGCACACTTCGTGGGCTATTAATATCAGTCCCCAGCTGTCTGCCTAGCCTTTGCTAGCTATTAAAATAGGGGGGACCCCACATCATTTTTTTCGGGGTCCCCCATTTTAATAGCTAGTAAAGGCTAGGTATTCAGCTGGAGGCTGATATTAGTAGCCTGGGAAGCTCTGTGGGTATTACCCCCTTCCCAGGCTTCAAACATCTGCCCCAGCCGTCTGCTTCACCTCCGATAGAGACTAAAATTACGGTGAACCCCACGCCAATTTTTTTTTTAATAAATCCTTTATTTTAACACTAAATGACAAGTACAGTAATCAACACTATCACTGTACTTCTTATATATGTGACTGACATGTTTCTATCTATCTAATCTATGTATGATGCTCTAGTCTTTCTGTTATAAATTGTCGGGTACCGATGCTGAATGGCAAGCCGGCTTTTTTAAAGACACGATGCAGGAAAACACTAATATTTTTTTAAATAAATCCTTTAACACTAAATGACAAGTACAGTTACCAACACTGTCACTGTACTTCTTATATATGTGACTGACATGTTTCTATCTATCTAATCTATGTGTTGTTAGAACCTTGCTCTTAGGTTTTTTTTCCTTTGCTGGTCACATGACCTTGTTGGCCTATTTAATCCTGCTCCGCCCTTCTGGCTTTGCTGGACTTCATTGTTTTACTACTTTCTAGCTAGCCTGTGCTCTGTATCTAACTCTGTTAGTTTGCTTGGTCTACGGACCTCTTTGTTCTATATATTTTGTTTGTTCGTCTGTCTGCTACTATTTCTGTTAGGAGGTGTCCCATTTTCCTCCCAGTCCTTAGTACTTGTAGGGATTCCTTCCCCACCTCTATAGGTCTCCGTACAGACTAGCTTAGGACTTTAGCAGGTCTGATCGCAGGATCAGGTTCCCTGTTACATCGTAGGGATTAAGCTGAGTTCTATCGCAGGGACAGATCTCCTCTCTTTCCTTAGCTCGGGTAGCAGAACATAACATGTGTGATGCTCTATTCCTTCTTGTCTAAATTGTCGGGTACCAGTGTATGCCGCTGCTGAATTGCCGGCCGGCTTTTTTAAAGAGAGTGTCTTCTGAGCAGTTTGTCAGCTTTTGGACACCTTTGAAGGTGTATTCTATGTGTTTCTATGTGTTTTTGTTTGCCTTCCATTGGTTTTAACGGTGTTCGACGGTGTTCTAAGGTGTTCGACGAACAGTTCCACGAACATCCCGGTGTTCGACAAACCGAACCGAACCCGAACACTACGGGGGTGGCTCAACACTAGTCCCTACCTCCTGAAAACCTGTCTGGGAGGGAAATTTTGGGTTCAGGCTGGACAGGCCTAACTGCATAGACCCCCACATTGGTGACCTGTAGCCGCTGATGCTGCTGCTGTGACTCATTGTGGAGATCATTCACCTCCAGAGATAGCCTGTGCAGCCGCTCTGCGAGCTCTGCAACTGAACGCGTACCAAGGGAGATAGGGAATAAAAAGTCCAAGCCCAAAAACACACAGATTAGAAAAAAAAAACAACCAAAGTGTCAGTTTTTTTTATTTTTTTCCTTTTCAAAATGTGCTCGGCCAGCGATAATGTCACGCAAGGAGTAGGAAAGACTTAGTGCAACACAAAGGGAAGAGGGAAAGGGAGCCCAAACACCAGGGAAAGTGGGAAGTAGAGACCTCCTTACTAGTCTGGTCTAGTGTCACCCTGTCTCAACTGTTGACACTATATTGGCTCTTAACCAATCGCCGCACGTGTTCCTTCCCCTGTGTTTCCCTGGCGTTAGACTCCGGCTAGGGAAGGGAGGAGATGAGTGTGACGCCTCTGCTCGAAAAAAGCCCTTTTGTTTACTCTGGGAGATGTGGGACTCTGAGTCGGGTCCTGTGATGGAGAGATGGGGTGCAGCCGTGGCCTGGCCTGGACCCGACCCGTGCTCCGGGCCGTCACATTAAAAGGATGGTGTGGGCTTATCCGGGTTGAGTGGCTGGTTTACGACTACGCCATCTGTTGCACCTGGTGAAGGCCACCAGCGCCGCAGCAGTAAGCTGAGGCATGGTGTTATGGCGGCCAAAGTTATTACTACTCCCCACAGGCGGAGCGTGGCCTCAGGGCAGAGGGACAGGATGGAGGGGGTAGTAGTAGAGGAGTACGGGCTCCGCGTCACGCAGTGTGGCGCAGAATAAACAGTCCGGAGGCCATAGGGGTGAACTTCCAAGGCTTTACTCACATAGATGGCAGAAGGAAGGCGACTCCCTGCTCCCTGCGGAGTCCTGCGGTCACCAGGGACAGGGGTCCGACAACCTCCGAGTAAGTCCAGCATCAGTCGGGACCCTACACCAGAGTGTTCCTGAACTACAGACCGAATCCTTTCCTGTCCGTGTGTGTGTGAATAGGCCGGGTCTCCCTCTGAGCTCCTCTCAGTACAAGGGCACGGGTGGCAGCTCCGCTCCGTCCAATACCCGGTGGGATCCTCAGGGCCTACCGGGCTTTCCCGACCAGGACATGGAGTAGCAAGGTCGGGTGTCTTGGGTCGGTACCCTTCTTGCAGCCGGACTCCCTCTGAATATATCAGGTTGGCGAGGACAGATGGCGTACGCCGCTCCGTCTGCATCCTGCCTCGGATCCATTTGCTGTGGAGCCAGACTCTTAAGCTCCGGGCCTTCTTGGTCCAGGTCCTTGACCGGGTCGAGACATTCCTCATCTACAACCTGCCTCTCGTCCCAAGGCCGGGGTATGAGGGCTGTGACTCCGACCTCTGCAGGCCCACACAGGGTCCACTACCAGGGTGGGAGATCACAACTTAAGAACAGTCAAAGACGATCAAAAAGAACAGACAAAGAACCTGGACCAAAGATGGCTTTGAATTAAATATGAAATTTAAAGTTTAACTAACTTGTAAGTCCTCCACCCTCACCCACTAATTGGTTCCCCTAACTCTTGGTTCCCCAGTCTCCCTGTAACCAGGGGAGCAGCACTTAGTGCATACTAGCCCCATCTGGTGGAGAAGTGTGGTGTTGGATGCAAAGGTTGGATCACGACTATCACACTGTTCTTACCTCAGAGGAGGAACACTACACTCCATTAGAGAAGTGCAGCATCCCTGTGGCGGTCGAACCCTCGGGGGCGCCACAAGAGCACTAGTCGATCTCCACTGAATTCTAAAGACAAAAAGGAAGGACAAACATGGGAAATGACTTAGCTTTTAGATGACTCCAGACAAATGTGCACACGTCCTCAAACTTCAGAGAGGAGGAAGCACTGCTCTTGCTGAAGTCTTCACTAGGAGTAATGAATATTGCCGGCAACTCCCTCTGAAACACAGCAGGTATTTATACATCCAGGCAGGGTGTTAGTTAGCCAGAGGGAGGTAGCCGCTTCTACCTAGAGACAGCCTCTAAGAAGATGTCTGTAATGCCAAACATAGAGATCTCCTGCAACAAACTGCAGGGCGACTGTCTGTCACCTCTAACACACCCGTGACACCACTCTCCCCAGTCCCACAAGTTTGACTCTGATCTGTCCTTCAAAAGTCAAATTCAAGCCCTTTCCAATTGTTGCTGACTCCAACTCCAAAGTATCTCGGAGATCCTCCCATTCCTCAACCATGAATCTAGAAAAACACCAGTGCACACCCTCATCATCTCCCAACTCAACTACTATAAGCTCCTGCCCTGTGGCCTCCCTTCTGCCACTCTTGCACCCCTCCAATCTATCCTAAACTGTGCTGGCTGATTAATCCACCTGTCACCCCACTATTTCCAGGCTTCTCCCCTCTGTCAATCCCTGCACTGGCTCACTGGTGTCCAGAGACTCCAGTTGAAAAGCCTAACTTTGGCATACCAAGCCATTGAAAAACATGTCTCCTCCATACATGTGTGACCTAGTCTCCCTGTACTAGTTACCTGCACGCAACCTCCCATCCTTCCAAGATCTCCTTCTCTACTTCCTTCTTATCTCTTCTTTCCACGATCACATACACGATTTGTCCTGTGCATCTCCCCTACTGTGTAACTCTGTACCCCAACCCATCAGACTGTCGCCTACCGTGGAAATCATAAAAGGAAGCTGAAGACCCACTTCTTGTGACAAGCGTACAGTCAGTGGTGAGCCTCGCTCCAGCATACCGCTGCGCGACTAGCTGTTCCCTGACCTACTGTACCCTCACCCATCCCTTGTACATTGTTTGTGCACCCTCGCGGGAGGTTACTCTCTCCTCTTGTACCAATCGGTGACCCCTTTTCACATGTAACGTGCCATGGAAAAAATGTCACTGTAATAGTAATAATTATAGTAATTGTACTCTGAGTCAATTTATGGCACTTTCCTGGTGTCTACCTCAAATTTGATGTGTTTTGGCAGCTTTTGGGCCTGTTTGAAGGTGTTGTATATGCGTTATTTTTTCCCTCCATTGAATCCTATGGTGTTCGGAAATGTTCGTCGAATCGACGAATAAATTTGGCGACTGTTTAATTATTCGGCGGACATTTCCGAGCCGAACATTGAAATGTTCGCTCATCTCTAATGGTGTTCACCTAGCTTGGGCTTTTTCATTTTTTCCTGACGCTCTCAAATTCTCTATAGTTAACATGCACATTGAGGCCCTTGGACTCTTGTATGACAACTCTGACCCTGACCAGGTAGAGTTTGCAGGAGTAAATTAGTAGTTCTATGTCAGGGGTGACATTCTGATGAAGAGTACTTTTCTGAGTTTTAACGCTAAGCCATTGACTTGCGATAGAATTACCAGGTCCTTTGTTATCACTTTCTTTTCTGACATTCTGACCAAAGTAAAGGCTCACTAGTAAAGTGCCACTCCTGATTCGCTTGACTCAGCTATGCGATTAGCTATCCATTTGACTAGGTGCCAGCAGTAACGCAAACTGAAACACCCGACTAACTCTGCTCTTACTCCTAAGACTGTTTGAGGCCCTATTGCTAATGAGGAATCCATGCAGAATTGGGTGACTCAGTCTTCTCAACAGGAAAGGGTCATGAAATGAGAGTTGGATCTTTGCTTTTCAGGTGGGGAATCGGGCCATCAGATATACGCTTGCCCAAGGTGATGGCCACTGAAAAGCTCCAGAGCCTAGGTTGGCTCCACGATATCAACCTATGTGCAAAGTAATTTCCCTATGAATCCTCAAAATTATTATACCATGTATATTTGTCTTATAGAGAGAAATCTGGCTAAAAGTCTTAATTGGTATCAGTTTTACAGCAAAGTTTATTTATGCCAAAGTAGTAAAATATTTTGGCTTACACTTGTTAAAATTATGTATTCCTATGAAAGTCACTGCTACTGATGATACACCTCTCACCAATGGGACAGTGAAGTGCCTCCTGTCTTAAGCCCCCGTCTCACATAGCGAGATCGCTAGCGAGATCGCTGCTGTGTCACGGTTTTCGTGACGCAACAGCGACCTCTCCAGCGATGTCGCTATGTGTGACACTTTGCAACGATCAGGCCCCTGCTGTGAGGTCGCTGATCGCTGCAAAGTGTCCTGGACCATTTTTTGGTCGTTGCTCTCCCGCTGGTCAGCACACATCACTGTGTGTGACCAGAGGGAGCAGCGATCAGGCTGGTAACTATGGTAAACATCGGGTTACTAGGGGCACACGCACACCTAGTAACCCGTTGTTTATCATGGTTACGAGCCTGCTAAAGTGAGCGGTAACCTCCCGCTCACTGTAGCAGAGTGGTAACCATGATAAACAGCGGGTTACTAGGTGCGCGTGTGCCCCTAGTAACCCGACGATTACCACAGTTACCAGCCTGCTTCAGCAGGCTCGTAACCAGGAGCAGGACATCGTGGAAAGATTCTTTCCACGATGTCGCTTCTCCCCTGATCGTTGGTGAGCCTGCCTGTTTGACAGCTCACCAGCGACCACATAGCGACGCAGCAATGATCCCTGACAGGTCGTATCGTTGTCGGGATCGTTGCAGCGTCGCTAAGTGTGATGGGGCCTTTAGATTGATAGATCACTCATGTTTCATAGAAACAAAGACTCAAAGAAAAGAAAGAGAACCAGAAAACAGAAGAGCTGTATGTGCAGGGCCCGCCAATTGCACTGGCAACTCATTAGCATACAATTTCAACTATGGATTTCTCTAAAACAGCAAACTGGATTTATACAAAAAAGGTAAGGATTTCATCAGCATTAAAGCACCTTTACATACATGCCATTGGGGTATAAAAGTCTTCATTACAGGTTCTATTTACAACCAGTCAGTCATTAGAGACTACATTATTATTTGCGATGAGCGAATACCATAATATTTGTAATCGCTATACTCGTAACGAGTACTTTGTAATAATCGCGTATTCGTTCCGAATAGCGAGTACAATGTAAGTCAATGGGAAATGCGAGTAATTTTCTGCTGGACTCTACAAAGGGATCTGAGGGCCTGAGGAAAAGGCTGAAATGGATGGGAAAGTTATGAAACAGAATGGGAAGAGCCTGGAGAATATGCCTGCAAGCATTTCTGACTCACATATGGTTTCTGGGAATAAGTTTGTCACAATATTAAGCCACTTTTACAGACACATAAGAACAACTACAAAACCGAACATTTGGGCGGTCCTTCCATCAGTGACACTCAGATAGTGAAATACATATTCCATAGCAGTTTACAATGTGCCCATTGTAGCATTGGGCTTGACCCTCCTCCTCCTCTTCCTCCACTACCATGTGATTCTGTGGCCCTAAATTCAAATGTTCCGAGGGCCTGGAATAGGCAGGAAAACTGAGTTTTGTGAGTGCCCTCGAGTGGCCCTGTAACATACATTTTGGAGTGCCCTCCTCTAGAAATTTAGGAGGTGCCTCTTATGTACATTTGAGAGTGCCCTCACTTATTCATATTTTAGGGCCCTTACTCTATTATTTAACTCATTTAAGGGCAGAGACTACAGAGAAAAAGGCCAAAAGACATGGAGTAATAGAAGGTAGCAGTGAGTGCGACCTGCAATCCTCAGGTTTGGGGCCTCCCCTGACACTGCTGGTTATCTGTTTACTCTCACTAAGTATGCCTTACTTAACCCTTTCCTTGTGATGCTTGTACTTTTTATGTGTTGCTGAAAAAACTTCTGATGGTTGTCTACACTGTGACTTGTTAAAGGTCACTTGATCTATGTCATTATAACTTTTTCTATAACTTTCTCTGCACACATTGTTTGTGACTTGTGGATTGTATGGGTTAGACTATGTGACCTATTATAGGTCCAATGTGATTTTGATACCAGCTGTGTCGGGGCCTCCCCTGGCACTGCTGGTTATCTGTTTACTTTCACTAAGTGTGTCTTACTTAACCCTTTCCATGTGATGCTTGTACTTTATGTGTTGCTGAAAAAACTTTTGATGGTTGTCTATACTGTGACTTGCTACAGGTCACTTGATCTATGTCATTATAACTTTTTCTATAACTTTTTCTGCACACAATTTTTGTGACTTATGGATTGTATGGGTTGGACTATGTGACCTATTATAGGTCCAATGTGAATTGGATACCAGCTGTGTCTTTATCTACCCCCTGCTGCCTCACATGCCCATGTTATGTCCTTTCACACATGTTATTTATACCTATGTGTTATCTTTTTAAAAAAATATATAAATAAAGCATTGATCTTTTTAGTCTAACATATGGTGTTTTGATTATGTTACTTTGGGGTTTTGAAAATACCTATGGTCTCTCTGGTTCATATGATCCTGAGGTTTGGCTTAACTCTGTGAACCGGAAAAATAAAGCTGCACTAGTCAACTGGATGACGAGCACTTGTGCAAGTCAATTTACAAAGGATATATGGTGCCCCCCCCTCTAGGATGGGTTAGAGAAGCTTCTCCAAATGGCTCAGAGATTTTGATTGTCAATATTCCCCAGATTATATAGCAAGAGAAGACTTCTTGGTACTGTACTACTTGGTCCAGTGCAGAATGTTCATCGTATTTCCAAAAATTACTCCGGGGGGGCTGTGTCATAGGTACAGGAAGATTCCATGACAAGGGCTCCCTAGACAAACATCTACGATGGAGTACTGTAGTAGTTGTGGCCCTCAATTCAAGTTTTCAGAGGGCCATCAGTCGGTCATCAACAGTAGAGATGAGCGTTGTTCTACTCGAACTGTTCGCCAATCTCAAATTCGAGCTGTTTTGGGCGGTGTTCGAGCCGTTCGGCGAACACGAACAATTTGAGAAAAATTCGGCTGTTCGAGGTTATGTTCGATAACTGTTCGTGCACCAAAATCATAACTGGATTTTTTCTCAGTAATGATGAAAATTAATGTTAATACGGAGTTTGAGTGTACAGCGGGGTGGGGGGAGGGGCAGGGGATGGATCTCTGCAGGAACAATGAAGATCTCCATTTTTTTTTCTCTTTCCCGCATTTGCAGTGGGGAGGTGCAATCTGTCAGCCTATCAGCAGCGCACACACGGAGCGAAGTGCTTGTTTTCACACAAGCAAGGGCATGTGTCATTGGCAGTGTATGTCACATGTCCTTGCCCTATAAGACCAAGCCATTTTCCCCGTCGCCACCATTTTCTCACTGCTGCAGCTGCGTGTTAGACGGCACCGCTGTTGCTGTGTGTGCTATACCTTGTTAATTTCAAGCCAATTTTCGCACAAATATACAAATAGCTTGGGAGCAGGGAATAGTTGTGATTGCAGTCCTTTTAAGGACTAGGTTACAGCATTTCCTATGACTTTTATCAGGGAGGTCTGTGCTCTTAAATAGATAGGTTGTGGGAGTAAAGACTAATTGTAATTGGAGTCCTTTTCAGGACTAGGTTACATGAGTTCCTATCAGTTTTTGCCAGG
This sequence comes from Phyllobates terribilis, assembly GCF_046119375.1. Lineage (NCBI taxonomy): Eukaryota > Metazoa > Chordata > Amphibia > Anura > Dendrobatidae > Phyllobates > Phyllobates terribilis. The sequence continues at coordinate 247,970,662 of NW_027362769.1, read as the reverse complement.
CAGGTCTGTGCCAGTGCTGTGCAAGTTTTTTTCACAGCATTTGGCTGAATCTAGCAAAGCTAATCCTTTTTGGCCTATTGCAGAGTGTGTTAGTCAGTGGAGTAGCCTATCTGTGTTGCAAGATATAACACCTGTGTATAGAATACCAATTTTTTTACTGCACCTAGTGAAGTAAAATCTTTTGGGCATAGCATCATTCTATTAGTCCATCTATACTGACCTCCATCAGGTTGCAAACTGAATATAATTTTTTTCTGCATCTAGCTCTGAAAAAATATTTGGGCTTCTAGCAGTGTGTGGGACTTGGTCTATTAGTCCATCTATACTGACCTCCATCAGGTTGCAAATTAAAAATAATTTTTTTCTTCATTTAGCTCTGAAAAAATATTTGGGCTTCTAGCAGTGTGTGGGACTTGTTCTATTAGTCCTTCTATACTGACCTCCAGCAGGTTGCAAATTGAATATAATTTTTTTCTGCATCTAGTTCTGAAAAAATAGTTGGGCTTCTAGCGGTGTGTGGGACTTGGTCTATTAGTCCATCTATACTGACCTCCATCAGGTTGCAAATTAAAAATATTTTTTTTCTGCATCTAGCTCTGAAAAAATATTTGGGCTTCTAGCAGTGTGTGGGACTTGGTCTATTAGTCCATCTATACTGACCTCCATCAGGTTGCAAATTAAAAATAATTTTTTTCTGCATCTAGCTCTGAAAAAATTTTTGGGCTTCTAGCGGTGTGTGGGACTTGGTCTATTAGTCCATCTATACTGACCTCCATCAGGTTGCAAATTAAAAATAATTTTTTTCTGCATCTAGCTCTGAAAAAATATTTGGGCTTCTAGCAGTGTGTGGGACTTGGTCTATTAGTCCATCTATACTGACCTCCATCAGGTTGCAAATTAAAAATAATTTTTTTCTGCATCTAGCTCTGAAAAAATATTTGGGCTTCTAGCGGTGTGTGGGACTTGGTCTATTAGTCCATCTATACTGACCTCCATCAGGTTGCAAATTAAAAATAATTTTTTTCTGCATCTAGCTCTGAAAAAATATTTGGGCTTCTAGCGGTGTGTGGGACTTGGTCTATTAGTCCATCTATACTGACCTCCATCAGGTTGCAAATTAAAAATAATTTTTTTCTTCATTTAGCTCTGAAAAAATATTTGGGCTTCTAGCAGTGTGTGGGACTTGTTCTATTAGTCCTTCTATACTGACCTCCAGCAGGTTGCAAATTGAATATAATTTTTTTCTGCATCTAGCTCTGAAAAAATAGTTGGGCTTCTAGCGGTGTGTGGGACTTGGTCTATTAGTCCATCTATACTGACCTCCATCAGGTTGCAAATTAAAAATAATTTTTTTCTGCATCTAGCTCTGAAAAAATATTTGGGCTTCTAGCAGTGTGTGGGACTTGGTCTATTAGTCCATCTATACTGACCTCCATCAGGTTGCAAATTCAAAATAATTTTTTTCTGCATCTAACCCAGCCAATAGTTTTGGCCTAATACCACAGTTTGGCCACTCAGCTCTGCTCGGTTACCATCCATTGTTTTTTTGTGCAAACAACTCCAGAGTTGTGAATTAGTTAACCACCAAAATGAGTAGAAAAAGGCCTGCTGCTGGTGGAAAGGGGAATAGGCGTGTTGGGAAGGGGAAAAAAGGTTGTGTCCGTGGGTTAGGTGTTAAAGCAACAGTAACATCTGCAGAAGAAATACCATCTTCCAGCCAAACTAAAATGTCTACTTCTTTTAGCGGACAATGTGATAAGATCCCTTTCTTACGGCCACGCCAATCGCTTCAAATTCCAGATGAGGCACAAAAACAGCAGGTGCTTCAACGGATATCAAGTGCTCCTTTAAGTGGGCTCTCCTCCACATCAACTTCAACATCACAAATACTCCAGTCCTCAAAGGTGTCACCCAAATCGCACTTGCTTCCTCACAGCTCCCAAATCTCCAGCTGCCCGTCTGAGTATGAGGTAGAACAGATGGTTGAGTCTGCAGAGCTGTTTACTCATACTATAGCCTGGGAATCAGAGGTCGACTCCAGTGCTTCTGTGAATCCAGACGAGGAAATGATCTGCACTGATGCCCAGAATCTTTATGAGTCGGATCCAGGACCAGACGCAGAAGGTTCTGACCATAATGTAGACCCTCATTCCCAAACTGTAACTCCTGTTGGTGGAGACAATGAGGAAGACGATGATAAGACTCAAATACCTGATTGGAGCGACAACTTTAGTTTTTTGTCAGGGCAGGAACAGGTTGGCTCTGAGGACGACGGGTGTGATAACGCACAGGGTGATGATGATGAGGTCGGAGATCCCACTTACTGTCAACCCACAGTCAGCCAAGAGATGAGGTCAGCAGAGGAGGTGGAGGAAGATGCTAGTGACGACGAGGTCAGGTTGCGCCTTCCTGGACAGAGACGTAGTACTGGAAGCACGTCAACAACTGCATCCTCAAACACAACTCTGCCTCTCACCACAAGTCGTGGTGGCTCTTCAGGTCGCATGGGTGCTAAGCCTTGCATAGCCTGGGCATTTTTTCAGATCGATAAAGATGACCCAACTCGTGTTATCTGTAACATTTGTCAGCAAAAGCTAAGTAGAGGCCAAAAAATACATAGTTTGAGTACTTCATGCATGAACCGGCACATGGACATGAAGCATAAGTTGCAGTGGGAAGCTCAGTGTGCTACAATGCGGCCTAGCCGGCCGGGCCAATCACCGTCTGCCATATCTTGTGCATCCGCGGCCTCTTCATCCTCTGTGACTGGGGGGACAGCAGTCACACCTGTTTTGGGGCGCAGACCTGCCACCTCTTTACCCGCAACAGCCGGCGTGATTGGCAGTTCATCATTTTCTTTGGAGGTGGTAACACCAGCTGGTGTTGAGCGCTGTCCGACATCGATAGCACCACCTTTGGATCAAGGCAACCTAACATGTCCGCCTGCATCTTCCTCACAGACCGGCAGTTTGCCGGGGACACCCTTATCAACCTCGTCTAAGCACAATAGCAAGCCCTCGGTCCCTCAGATGTGGACAAGTAAAAGACCATTTCCTCCTAGCCATGAGAAAGCTAAGAGGTTGAATTTCACCATCTGCAAGCTCTTGGCTACAGAAAAGCTGCCTTTCCGCCTGGTGGACACAGAGGATTTTCGAGACCTTATGTCCGTCGCAGTGCCCCAGTACCAGATGCCCAGTCGGCACTACTTCTCAAAGAAAGGTGTGCCTGCGCTCCACCAGCATGTCGCACACAACATCACCGCTTCTTTGAGAAACTCTGTGTGTGACAGGGTGCATTTCACCACAGACACTTGGACGAGTAGGCATGGACAGGGGCGTTACATGTCGCTGACTGGGCACTGGGTAACTATGGTGACAGCAGGACAAGGGGCTGCTGTCCAAGTCTTGCCGTCCCCACGAGTTGTGCGTCAATCCTCTTTATGTCAAAGTTCCTCCACTGCTTCTGCCTCCTCAACCTCCTCTCGGTCTTCCACCTGCACCCAAAGCCTGTCTGGTCATGCCACAAGCTTTCTAACTGCGCAGAAGGGATCCTGCACACCTCCTTACTATGCTGGCTGTAGGGCTCAACGTCATCAGGCGGTTTTTACATTGAAATGTCTGGGAAATGTGAGTCACACAGCTGAGGAGTTGTGGTCAGCTCTGGAGAACCAATTTCATGAATGGTTGTCTCCACTGGACCTGAAACCAGGGAAGGCCGTGTGCGACAATGCTGCAAACCTGGGTGCGGCCCTTCGCCGGGGCAATGTCACACACGTGCCTTGTATGGCTCACGTGTTGAACCTGGTTGTCCAGCAATTTTTAGCCCACTATCCCAGACTAGATGGCCTTCTGCAGAGGGCACGGTCGCTGTGTGCTCACTTCCGCTGTTCGCATCCCGCAGCTCAGCGACTTACATCTCTACAGAACTCGTTGGGCCTGCCACTTCACCGGCTAAAATGCGATGTGCCTACCCGGTGGAATTCAACTCTGCACATGTTGCAGCGACTGTGGCAGCACCGACAAGCCCTGGTGCAATACGTTCTGACGTACAGCCTGGGCCAACGAGATTCAGAGGTGGGGCAAATGACGCTGGAGGAGTGGTCTCAGATCAGGGACCTATGCACCCTTCTGCACAGTTTTGAAATGGCGACGAAGATGTTTAGTGCTGACGATGCCATTATCAGCATGACTATTCCGGTGATTTACATGCTGGAGTACATGTTAAACAGAATTCGGAGTCAGGTGGTGGCACAAGAGGAGGTGGAGGAAGTAGAGGAGGAGGAGTTGTATGCGGAAGGGCTAACATCTGCAAGGTCCAGACGGTCGGCAGCACCAAGGCGGCAGGCATGTGAGGGTGGGGGAGATGGTTTTACCAGGGCGCATGGTAGCAGCCAAACTAGTGAGGAAGGTGCAGGAGCCCAGGAAGAAGTGGAGGACGAACTGATGGAAGACTCATCAGATGAGGGAGACCTTGATCACATTTCTGTTGTGCGAGGTTGGGGGGAGAGGACAGAGGAAGGAAGCATGATTGTTACCTCGCCACCAACACAACAGGGACTTGGTGCTCCTGGATGCGCAACACACATGAGTGCCTTCTTGCTGCACTACCTGCAACATGACCCTCGAATTGTGAGAATTAGAAATAATCCTGACTACTGGGTTGCCACACTGTTAGATCCCCGGTACAAAAGTAAATTTGCAGAAATTATTCCTGCCATAGAAAGGGATGCACGCATGCAGGAGTATCAGCAGAGACTGTTGCAGAATCTTACATGTGCTTTTCCACAAAATACCAGTGGTGCACGTAGTGAATCTCACAGTTCCAACTTGCCAACCGTGGGACCGTCAAGTGTTCAGCACTCAAACCGTAACAGAACCACAGTATCTGCTGGTAACATCAATTTTGCGGAATCATTTCACCACTGCAAGGCCACAGGAGACAAGAAGTCTGACACATAGTCAACGCCTAGAGACGATGGTACAGGAGTATCTCCAAGTAAACATTGAAGCCACGACTGTGTCACTGGACCCTTGCTCTTTTTGGGCTTCCAATCTGGATAAATGGCTGGAGCTAGCCACCTACGCCTTGGAGATCTTGTCATGCCCCGCAGCCAGCGTTCTGTCTGAACGTGTGTTCAGCGCTGCTGGTGGTGTGCTGACAGATAAGCGCACGCGGCTCTCCACTGATAATGTAGACAGACTCACGTTCATAAAGATGAACAAATCATGGATCCGAAACGACTTTTCTACCCCTGTGTCATCCTGGGGAGAGTAAAAGCTTGATGATTGGTTAAAATCACCCTACCAACCGTTTTAAGCTTTCAAATTACTAATCATGTTTATCTGTATCTTGACTGGAAAATAATTTGGGCTTTGTAGCAGTGTGCAGCACTGATCCTATTAGGCCATCTATACTAAAGCTTCACCAGATTTAAAATTAAAAATAATTTTTAGCTGCATCTAGCCCGGAAAATAATTTTGGGGCTCCGAGATGCGCAAGGCACATAAGTGCCTTCTTGCTGCACTACCTGCTGCATGACCCTCATATTGTCAGAATTCGAAGTAATCATGACTACTGGGTTGCCACACTCTTAGATCCCCCAAAACTTTTCGATCAACCTTTTCATTTTAATAAAGACCAAAAAAAAATGGTCATTTTTGAAATTATAAGCATTAGCAGGTTGTTAGAAACTGAAATCAAACAGTTTTCAACTCAAAACTTTATTCTAGGTGATGTTACATTTTCACATAGGACCCCTTGTTCGAAAGGAGCTTCTGAACTCTCTCGTCCATTGAATTTGTCAGGTTTTGGATGGTTTCTGCTTCAATTGTTTTGCATGAGGACAGAATACCCTCCCAGAGCTGTTGCTTAGATGTGAACTGCCTCCCGCCATCATAGACACTCCTTTTAATGATGCTCCAAAGGTTCTGAATGGGGTAGAGGTCAGGGGAGCATGGGGGTCACACCATAAGTTTGTCCCCTTTTATGCCCATATCAGCCAGAGATGCAGATGTTTTATGTGCAGCATGAGATGGTGCATTATCATGCAGAATAATGATCTTGCTGTGAAATACACGGTTCTTCTTCTTGAACCATGGCAGGAAGTGCTGTTTGAGAAAATCCACATACATTATGGAGTTCATCTTTAGCGCCTTCAGGGATCCTAAAGGGGCCGACAATCTCTCTCCCCATGATTCCAGCCCAAAACATTACTCCACCTCCTCCTTGTTGGCGCTGTAGCCGTGTTTGCGTGGGGTGTCCATCAACCAGCCATCCTCCACTCCATCCATCTGGACCATCGAGCGCTGCACGGCACTCATCCGTGAACAAAACAGTTTTGAAATCAGTCTTCATGTAATGTTTGGCCCACTGGAGCCGTTTCTGCTTGTGTGAAGTGGATAGAGGAGGTCGACAGGATGGCGCATGCACAGCTGCAAACCTCTGAAGGACCCTGCATCTTGTTGTTCGGGGGACGTTGGAGGCACAAGCAGCTTCAAAAACTTGTCTGCTGCTATGACAAGGCTTTTTTGCCGCTGCTCTTTCAACCTGACGTAATTGCCTGTAGGAAAGAGTCCTCAATTTGCCCTTATCAGCACGCACACGTGTGTACTGTGAATCAGCTACATACTTCTTGATTGCCAAGACACTTCATCCTGATCATCGCACAATGTTGATTGTAGTCATGCCTTGACCTAAACACTCCACAATTTGTTGCTTCTCAGCAGCCGACACATCCTTTTTCTTTCCCATTTTGGCAGAAAATGTAGGCTGCTTAATAATGTGAGAGAGCCTTCTTAAGTAGTCTTGCCTTTCATTGGACACACCTGCCAAACTAATTAGCACAGGTGTCTGCAATTGCTTACAGTGATATAAAGAGCCCTGACACACATCACCATCAATGAGTTTAACTGACAAACAAACAAATTCTTCCCTTATCACTCCTAAACACTTTTTGTATAATAATTTGGAACGCAGTGTACATGTGCTTTTCCACAAAACACCAGTGGTTCACGTAGTGAATCTTACAGTTCTAACTTGCCAACCGTGGTCTGTATGGAGTTGTTCAATAAAGGGCCCAAAATTAAGATAACATAGATGGGAGAGGTCTCTATGAATAGGAATGCCTAAGTATTTGATACCCTGTGAGGGCCAGGCAAAGGGAAAGTTGGACTGGATGGAATCCTATATGGATTTGGGGAGGGAGACATCGAGGGCCTCAGACTTCGCTGCATTGATTTTAAAATTTGACCATGTAACAAAGTGATCTATTTCAGCCATAACAGCATGGATGGATATATGTGATTGAGTGATATATACTAGGACATCATCAGCAAATAGAGAGCACTTGTACTCGGTGCCTCCCACCTCAATCCACCTAATATTGGGGTTATGGCGAATTGATGAGAGCAGGTGCTCCGTCACTAGGATGTATAAGAGAGGGGACAGAGGACATCACTGCCTTGTCCCATTGGTGATTGTGAAAGGTGATGAAAATGTTCTGACGCACCCCCTGGGCCTTGGGACACCCGGAGCCGGACCCTTTTTGGTGGATGCTGGTGGTTGTAGTCTTCGTGGCGGTGACCCAGTTCCGTGGCTCAGGGCGGTCAAACCAGTGGCGGAACTATTTATGTGGTTTTCATGTTTAAATGTCCGACTACGCCACCCGTGGATTGCGGTCAGAGTGAACCGCCGCTACAGGGCAGACCACTGAGGCTGGTGTTGTGGGTGCAGCAGAGCGTAGCATTACTCCCCACGGGAGGAGTATAGCCTCAGGGCAGTGTATGCGGAGGATGGGGGTGATGGTGCAGGGCAGCAGCAGTAACGACACGGAGTCAGTGATGCAGTTCAGGGCCTTTACTCACAGTTCTTATTATCCAGACCACGTCTGCAGGTAACGGCTGCCCACGTCGTACTGTGCTCACCAGGTGAGGGGCTCAGACAACTCCCAGATAACTTTGGAGCACTTCACAGGACCCCCTTTGTGTGTCCTTTGTCTGGCCTTTCTTACCAACACTTCTGTCCGGCTGCCTCGGGCCTCCTCTTGGTAAACTTGGCGCCAGTTTCCCTGACCCTATGTGGTGCCTTCCTAGCGGGTGTAGCGAGGGGCTGCGCCACATAAAATGTCAGAGCCTCCGGTTTCTAGCTGAGGGTCGTTTCCTGCCTCCACTAGTTCGGGGACCGGTCTCACGCTTTGGCCTGACCCCTCCACGCAGGTGGATTCGGGCGTGCGGTGGCGACTCGCCCGTCCGCACCCCTGGGATCCCTTCATTCCTCGTTCCTGGAGCCTTCTCCGCTCCTCTTCCTTCCTTCTCCCTCTTCCAGGCCTGGGCCTCTGTTACTAGGCCCGCCTCCGGAGCAGAGCTCATGCAGAGCCCCTGCTCCCTGCCACTTCTGCTCAGACTTCTCTGCACTGAACTAAGATGGTGCCCACCTTTTATACTCCCTTCTCAATGCACCCAGGAACTGCTTCCTCCCTGCTCCTGCACTACAGGGTTCCCCTTCCTCAGTGTTCCCTCCCCCCACTCCAGCCAGGGACAGGGACTGTCGTGCCCATCTCAGGGGCATATTGGTCGCCCTGCCCCACGGCAATGTGGTGTAATGCATGCAGGTGTCGGGTCCTGATCCACACTCCATCCTTACCTGAGAGTGAGATATCACACCTCTGGGTGAGGTGCAATACGTCTGTAGCAACCGAGCCCTCAGGGTGCTACAGTTCCATTTATCTTCAGCCTAGGTGACGTATTGCGATACAGGGCCGTGATTTTGGCTATAAAAGGGTCCCCTAGACCCCTACCCCAAGCTTTTTAAGAGAATCATATATGGCGTGCCAGGAGACTCTATGGAATGCTTTCTCAGCATCCAACGAGAGTATCTAATTACAAATTTTTAACTGCATCTAGCCCAGGAAATACTTTGTGCCTAGTAGCAGTGTCTGCTAGTGAGCGGATTATCCCGGCTGTTAAGCAAGCTGCACCACCTGTAGTTTAGACACTTAATTTTTTCAAAGGAAATGCTTCGGGACCATGGGATACTTAGTGAAGAGCATCAGGAGGCACCCCAAGGCATAGGGGCTGGGACTGGCAGTAGGATGCCTTGCGGTGGACAGCCGAGCTCGATCCTTATCAAAGCTTTTTAACTGCAGCAGCTTTAGTGGACGCTACTGGAGCTGGAATTACCGCGGCTGCTGGCATGAGACTTGCCCTCCAATAGATCCTTGTAAATGGATTTAAAGTGTATTCATTCAAATTAGAGAGACAATTTAAATTAAAAAGCTTAGAGCTGCCTCCACCACAGGGGGGCTCGCTCGACCCACCAGCGGACAGGCACCAGTATTGGGAGAGGGGGGCTGGCCGTCAGGGTTCACCGCGGCTCTGGCACAAACCCGGCGACACGGAGGTGGCACGGGCAGGAGCGGACTGGCCGTGTCGGCTTCTCACTTTTTGGATTTTAGAAGGGCATGACATGCCTATATCTGTGTCTCCCCCTCCTTTTACTCCTCCACCTCTTTTATTTTCGCATGACTATATGTACTTGTCACTTTTCCATGTGTTAGTTATGTCTTCTGAGCAGTTTGTCAGCTTTTGGACACCTTTGAAGGTGTTTTCTATGTGTTTCTATGTGTTTTTGTTTGCCTACCATTGGTTTTAACGGTGTTCGAAGGTGTTCGACGAACAGTTCGACGAACAGTTCGGCGAACACACGGGTGTTCGACGAACCGAACCTAACTCGAACACTACGGGGGTGGCTCAACACTAATCAACAGTAAGTGTAAATTTTTATTGAATATGTATCCCCTATCTCAGACACAATGTGGCACAAGCCAGGCATGCTTTTTCGCCAAATAGGGTGACAAACAGTACATTTCTATTGAATATGTATCCCCTATCTCAGTCACAATGTGGAACAACCTGTGACAAGGGCCTGCAATGATAAATATTAGTTTGGTAGGAACACTGTACTTTCCAGATTTGTCCACTGCACAATGTGCATCCCAAGGACCTCTAATCACAAATAGCAGTTAGGCTGGAGTAGGAATACTGTCCTGGTTTGCCCACTGCACAATGTGCAAAGGATTAGTAAAAATTAGCCCTATCGGCTGAATCATGGTTGACGCAGGAAGTTTTTGGCTGACTCACGATTTTGGCTGTGAAAGCTAGCTTGGCTTGTGCCATCAATATCATGAAGCTGATTTGTTTAGGTCAGAAAGCACACACTTCAGCAGACCTGGTCAAGCTTTAAAACAGACCGATCAGTGGCTCTCCCCGCTGCATCTCCAACCCGGTCTGGTCATCTGCGATAATGGGCGTATCCTGGTGGCGGCTTTAAAGGTCGGCAAGCTGGTTCACACACCATGCATGGCTCACGTGCTGAACCTAGTTGTTTAGAAATTTCTGAAAACTTACTGTGACTTGCCGTACCTACTTGAGAAGGTGCCACATTAGAGCCCATTTCCACCATTCCTCTACCACTTTTGCTGCTTTTACAGCGCTGCAAAAGCGCTTGAATTTGCCAAGTCAGTGACTCACTTGCGACCTGCCCACGCAGTGTAACTCAACCTATCATATGTTGGCGAGCATTAGTGGACAGCAGAGGGCAGTAGCTGAATACCAGGTTCAACATGCCCATCAGACTGAGGGTCAACCACCACACATGACAACTGTTAAGTGGGTGTGGATCGCTGACATTTGTGAGGTTCTTGGGAATTTTGAGTACTGCACCAACCTCGTGAGCGGTGATCAGGCTATTATCAGTGTAACCATCCCGCTGCTGTGTCTCTTGAAACAATCACTGCATAATCTCAAAGAGGAAGCTTTGAGTGCCCTGCATGTTGGTATGGAGCCAGATTTCCCAATGGGTGATACTACCCAGCCCAGCCAATATTCTGAAAGAACATTGAGTGATGAGGAGGAAGATGAGGAGGATGAGGAGGTAGAGGACTTGTTTTTCTGTGCTACTGAGGGGATTCGTGTAATGCACACGCCCGGGCTGAGCGGCGTGTGCGTGTGATTCCACTGGACCGTGACGGAGAGTGAATGCCTGGAGGGGCGTAACTAGGTATTCACCCGATCCGAAGAGGGTCGCACGACGGCATACGACGCAAGTGCACCAAGGAGGAACCGAGCAGAGGGACCAGGTGCTACTCCAGGACAGACCCCGGACACGGCTGTTGACCCACACAGCGGAATACAGGAACAGACAGGTTAGGCTGGCACACAGACTGGTGGGTATAGGCAGGCATGACTGGTATGCAGGCAGGCGGGTATGCAGGCAGGGGGGTACTGGCAAGTACGGCTAGAGTGCAGAAAGGGAGGCACTAGCAGGTAGGAACACAGGCGGGATAGGACCCAGTGCACACTAGGACTCAGGAACAGAACCACAGATGTGGCGGACAAACACAGCAGAGTAAGGCCGCCCAGAGTGGTGAGCGAGAGCAGGGCAAGACGAGGCCACCTGAAGCGGTGAGCAAGAGCAGGGCAGGACGAGGCCGCCTGGAGCGGTGAGCAAGCGTAGAGCAGGACGAGGCCGCCTGGAGCGGTGAGCAAGAGTAGAGCAGGACGAGGCCGCCTGAAGTGGTGAGCAAGAGTAGAGCAGGACGAGGCCGCCTGGAGCGGAGAGCAAGAGTAGAGCTGGACAAGGCCGCCTGGAGCGGTGAGCAAGAGTAGAGCAGGACGAGGCCGCCTGGAGCGGTGAGCAAGAGTAGAGCAGGACGAGGCCGCCTGGAGCGGTGAGCAAGAGTAGAGCAGGACGAGGCCGCCTGGAGCGGTGAGCAAGAGTAGAGCAGGCTAGAACCGCCGGAGCGGTGAGCAAGGCAGAGCAGACTAGAACAGCCGGAGTGGTGAGTAGAGATGAGCGTTGTTCTACTCGAACTGTTCGCCAATCTCAAATTCGAGCTGTTTTGGGCGGTGTTCGAGCCGTTCGGCGAACACGAACAATTTGAGAAAAATTTGGCTGTTCGAGGTTATGTTCGATAACTGTTAGTGCACCAAAATCATAACTGGATTTTTTCTCAGTAATGCTGAAAATTAATGTTAATACGCAGTTTGAGTGTACAGCGGGGTGGGGGGAGGGGCAGGGGATGGATCTCTGCAGGAATAATGAAGATCTCCATTTTTTTTTTCTCTTTCCCGCATTTACAGTGGGGAGGTGCAATCTGTCAGCCTATCAGCAGCGCACACACGGAGCGAAGTGCTTTTTTTCACACAAGCAAGGGCATGTGTCATTGGCAGTGTATGTCACATGTCCTTGCCCTATAAGACCAAGCCATTTTCCCCGTCGCCACCATTTTCTCACTGCTGCAGCTGCGTGTTAGACGGCACCGCTGTTGCTGTGTGCGCTATACCTTGTTAATTTCAAGCAAATTTTCGCACAAATCTACAGATAGCTTGGGAGTAGGGAATAGTTGTGATTGCAGTCCTTTTAAGGACTAGGTTACAGCATTTCCTACGACTTTTATCAGGCATGTCTGTGCTCTTAGATAGATAGATTGTGGGAGTAAAGACTAATTGTAATTGGAGTCCTTTTCAGGACTAGGTTACATCAGTTCCTATCAGTTTTTGCCAGGCAGGTCTGTGCCAGTGCTGTGCAAGTTTTTTTCACAGCATTTGGCTGAATCTAGCAAAGATAATCCTTTTTGGCCTATTGCAGAGTGTGTTAGTCAGAGAAGTAGCCTATCTGAGTTGCAAGATATACCACCTGTGTATAGAATACCAATTTTTTTACTGCACCTAGTGAAGTAAAATCTTTTGGGCATAGCATCATTCTATTAGTCCATCTATACTGACCTCCATCAGGTTGCAAATTGAATATAATTTTTTTCTGCATCTAGCTCTGAAAAAATATTGGGCTTCTAGCTGTGTGTGGGACTTGTTCTATTAATCCATCTATACAGACCTCCATCAGGTTGCAAACTGAATATATTTTTTTCTGCATCTACCTCTGAAAAAATATTGGGCTTCTAGCTGTGTGTGGGACTTGTTGTATTAGTCCATCTATACTGACCTCCATCAGGTTGCAAACTGAATATGTTTTTTTCTGCATCTACCTCTGAAAAAATATTGGGCTTCTAGCTGTGTGTGGGACTTGTACTATTAATCCATCTATACAGACCTCCATCAGGTTGCAAACTGAATATATTTTTTTCTGCATCTACCTCTGAAAAAATATGTGGCCTTCTAGCAGTGTGTGTGACTTTCTCTATTAGTCCATCTATACTGACCTCCATCAGGTTGCAAATTAAAAATAATTTTTATCTGCATCTACAGTACCTCTGAAAAAATATTTGGGCTTCTAGCTGTGTGTGGGACTTGTTGTATTAGTCCATCTATACTGACTTCCATCAGGTTGCAAATTAAAAATAATTTTTATCTGCATCTACAGTACCTCTGAAAAAATATTTGGGCTTCTAGCTGTGTGTGGGACTTGTTCTATTAGTCCATCTATACTGACCTCCATCAGGTTGCAAATTGAATATATTTTTTTTCTGCATCTAGCTCTGAAAAAATATTTGGCCTTCTAGCAGTGTGTGGGACTTTCTCTATTAGTCCATCTATACTGACCTCCATCAGGTTGCAAATTAAAAATAATTTTTATCTGCATCTAGCTCTGAAAATATATTTGGCCTTCTAGCAGTGTGTGGTACTTTCTCTATTAGTCCATCTATACTGACCTCCATCAGGTTGCAAATTAAAAATAATTTTTATCTGCATCTACCTCTGAAAAAATATTTGGGCTTCTAGCTGTGTGTGGGACTTGTTCTATTAATCCATCTATACAGACCTCCATCAGGTTGCAAACTGAATATAATTTTTTTCTGCATCTAGCTCTGAAAAAATATTTGGCCTTCTAGCAGTGTGTGGGACTTGTTCTATTAGTCCACCTATACTGACATCCATCAGGTTGCAAATTTAAAATAATTTTTTGTCTGCATCTAGCTCTGAAAAAATATTTGGGCTTGTAGCTGTGTGTGGGACTTGTTCTATTAATCCATCTATACTGACCTCCATCAGGTTGCAAACTGAATATATTTTTTTTCTGCATCTACCTCTGAAAAAATATTTGGGCTTCTAGCTGTGTGTGGGACTTGTTCTATTAGTCCATCTATACTGACCTCCATCAGGTTGCAAATTGAATATAATTTTTTTCTGCATCTTAGTGAATTAGTTAACCACCAGAATGAGTGGAAAAAGGCCTGCTGCTGGTGGAAAGGGGAATAGGCGTGTTGGGAAGGGGAAAAAAGGTTGTGTCCGTGGGGTAGGTGTTAAAGCAACAGTAACATCTGCAGAAGAAAGACCATCTTCCAGCCAAACTAAAATGTCTTCTTCTTTTAGCGGACAATGTGATAAGATCCCATTCTTACGGCCACGCCAATCGCTACAAATTCCAGATGAGGCACAAAAACAGCAGGTGCTTCAACGGATATCAAGTGCTCCTTTAAGTGGGCTCTCCTCCACATCAACTTCAACATCACAAATACTCCAGTCCTCAAAGGTGTCACCCCAATCGCACTTGCTTCCTCACAGCTGCCCGTCTGAGTATGAGGTAGAACAGGTGGTTGAGTCTGCAGAGCTGTTTACTCAAACTATAGCCTGGGAATCAGAGGTCGACTCCAGTGCTTCTGTGAATCCAGACGAGGAAATGATCTGCACAGATGCAAAGAATCTTTATGAGTCGTATCCAGGACCAGACGCAGAAGGTTCTGACCATAATGTAAACCCTCATTCCCAAACTGTAACTCCTGTTGGTGGAGACAATGAGGAAGACGATGATAAGACTCAAATACCTGATTGGAGCGACAACTTTAGTTTTTTGTCAGGGCAGGAACAGGTTGGCTCTGAGGATGACGGGTGTGATAACGCACAGGGTGATGATGATGAGGTTGGAGATCCCACTTACTGTCAACCCACAGTCAGCCAAGAGATGAGGTCAGCAGAGGAGGTGGAGGAAAATGCTAGTGACGACGAGGTCAGGTTGCGCCTTCCTGGACAGAGACGTAGTACTGGAAGCACGTCAACAACTGCATCCTCAAACACAACTCTGCCTCTCACCACAAGTCGTAGTGGCTCTTCAGGTCGCATGGGTGCTAAGCCTTGCATAGCCTGGGCATTTTTTCAGATCGATAAAGATGACCCAACTCGTGTTATCTGTAACATTTGTCAGCTAAAGCAAAGTAGAGGCCAAAAAATACATAGTTTGAGTACTTCATGCATGAACCGGCACATGGACATGAAGCATAAGTTGCAGTGGGAAGCTCAGTGTGCTACAATGCGGCCTAGCCGGCCGGGCCAACCACCGTCTGCCATATCTTGTGCATCCGCGGCCTCTTCATCCTCTGTGACTGGGGGGACAGCAGTCACACCTGTTTTGGGGCGCCGACCTGCCACCTCTTTACCCGCAACAGCCAGCGTGATTGGCAGGTCATCATTTTCTTTGGAGGTGGTAACACCAGCTGGTGTTGAGCGCTGTCCGACAACGATAGCACCACCTTTGGATCAAGGCAACCTAACATGTCCGCCTGCATCTTCCTCACAGACCGGCAGTTTGCCGGGGACACCCTTATTAACCCCGTCTAAGCACAATAGCCAGCCCTCGGTCCCTCAGATGTGGACAAGTAAAAGACCATTTCCTCCTAGCCATGAGAAAGCTAAGAGGTTGAATTTCACCATCTGCAAGTTCCTGGCTACAGAAATGCTGCCTTTCCGCCTGGTGGACACAGAGGATTTTCGAGACCTTATGTCCGTCGCAGTGCCCCAGTACCAGATGCCCAGTCGGCACTACTTCTCAAAGAACGGTGTGCTTGCGCTCCACCAGCATGTCGCACACAACATCACCGCTTCTTTGAGAAACTCTGTGTGTGACAGGGTGCATTTCACCACAGACACTTGGACGAGTAGGCATGGACAGGGGCATTACATGTCGCTGACTGGGCACTGTGTAACTATGGTGACAGCAGGACAAGGGGCTGCTGTCCAAGTCTTGCCGTCCCCACGAGTTGTGCGTCAATCCTCTTTATGTCAAAGTTCCTCCACTGCTTCTGCCTCCTCAACCTCCTCTAGGTCTTCCACCTGCACCCAAAGCCTGTCTGGTCATGCCACAAGCTTTCTAACTGCGCAGAAGGGATCCTGCACACCTCCTTACTATGCTGGCAGTAGGGCTCAACGTCATCAGGTGGTTTTTACATTGAAATGTCTGGGAAATGTGAGTCACACAGCTGAGGAGTTGTGGTCAGCTCTGGAGAACCAATTTCATGAATGGTTGTCTCCACTGGACCTGAAACCAGGGAAGGCCGTGTGCGACAATGCTGCAAACCTGGGTGCGGCCCTTCGCCGGGGCAATGTCACACACGTGCCTTGTATGGCTCACGTGTTGAACCTGGATGTCCAGCAATTTTTAGCCCACTATCCCAGACTAGATGGCCTTCTGCAGAGAGCACGGTCGCTGTGTGCTCACTTCCGCCGTTCGCATCCCGCAGCTCAGCGACTTACATCTCTACAGAAGTCGTTGGGCCTGCCACTTCACCGGCTAAAATGCGATGTGCCTACCCGTTGGAATTCAACTCTGCACATGTTGCAGCGACTGTAGCAGCACCGACAAGCCCTGGTGCAATACGTTCTGACGTATAGCCTGGGCCAACGAAATCCAGAGGTGGGGCAAATCACGCTGGAGGAGTGGTCTCAGATCAGGGACCTATGCACCCTTCTGCACAGTTTTGAAATGGCGACGAAGATGTTTAGTGCTGACGATGCCATTATCAGCATGACTATTCCGGTGATTTACATGCTGGAGCACATGTTAAACAGAATTCGGAGTCAGGTGGTGGCACAAGAGGAGGTGGAGGAAGTAGAGGAGGAGGAGTTGTATGCGGAAGGGCTAACATCTGCAAGGTCCAGACGGTCGGCAGCACCAAGGCGGCAGGCATGTGAGGGTGGGGGAGATGGTTTTACCAGGGCGCATGGTAGCAGCCAAACTAGTGAGGAAGGTGCAGGAGCCCAGGAAGAAGTGGAGGACGAACTGATGGAAGACTCATCAGATGAGGGAGACCTTGATCACATTTCTGTTGTGCGAGGTTGGGGGGAGAGGACAGAGGAAGGAAGCATGATTGTTACCTCGCCACCAACACAACAGGGACTTGGTGCTCCTGGATGCGCAACACACATGAGTGCCTTCTTGCTGCACTACCTGCAACATGACCCTCGAATTGTGAGAATTAGAAATAATCCTGACTACTGGGTTGCCACACTGTTAGATCCCCGGTACAAAAGTAAATTTGCAGAAATTATTCCTGCCATAGAAAGGAATGCACGCATGCAGGAGTATCAGCAGAGACTGTTGCAGAATCTTACATGTGCTTTTCCACAAAATACCAGTGGTGCACGTAGTGAATCTCACAGTTCCAACGTGCCAACTGTGGGACCGTCAAGTGTTCAGCACTCAAACCGTAACAGAACCACAGTATCTGCTGGTAACATCAATTTTGCGGAATCATTTCACCACTTTTTTAGCCCATCCTTTGCAAGGCCACAGGAGACAAGAAGTCTGACACATAGTCAACGCCTAGAGACGATGGTACAGGAGTATCTCCAAGTAAACATTGAAACCATGACTGTGTCAATGGACCCTTGCTCTTTTTGGGCTTCCAATCTGGATAAATGGCCGAAGCTAGCCACTTACGCCTTGGAGATCTTGTCATGCCCCGCAGCCAGCGTTCTGTCTGAACGTGTGTTCAGCGCTGCTGGTGGTGTGCTGACAGATAAGCGCACGCGGCTCTCCACTGATAATGTAGACAGACTCACGTTCATAAAGATGAACAAATCATGGATCCGAAACGACTTTTCTACCCCTGTGTCATCCTGGGGAGAGTAAAAGCTTGATGATTGGTTAAAATCACCCTACCAACCATTTTAAGCTTTCAAATTACTAATCATGTTTATCTGTATCTTGGCTGGAAAATAATTTGGGCTTTGTAGCAGTGTGCAGCACTTATTCTATTAGGCCATCTATAATAAGCTCCACCAGATTTAAAATTACTAATCATGTTTATCTGTATCTTGACTGGAAAATAATTTGGGCTTTGTAGCCGTGTGCAGCACTGATCCTATTAGGCCATCTATACTAAAGCTTCACCAGATTTAAAATTAATAATAATTTTTAGCTGCATCTAGCCCGGAAAATAATTTTGGGGCTCCGAGATGCGCAAGACACATAAGTGCCTTCTTGCTGCACTACCTGCAGCATGACCCTCATATTGTCAGAATTTGAAGTAATCATGACTACTGGGTTGCCACACTCTTAGATCCCCCAAACTTTTCGATCAACCTTTTCATTTTAATAAAGACCAAAAAAATGGTCATTTTTGAAATTATAAGCATTAGCAGGTTATTAGAAACTGAAATCAAACAGTTTTCAACTCAAAACTTTATTCTAGGTGATGTTAGATTTTCACATAGGACCCCTTGTTCGAAAGGAGCTTCTGAACTCTCTTGTCCATTGAATTTGTCAGGTTTTTGATGGTTTCTGCTTCAATTGTTTTGCATGAGGACAGAATACCCTCCCAGAGCTGTTGCTTAGATGTGAACTGCCTCCCGCCATCATAGACACTCCTTTTAATGATGCTCAAAAGTTTCTGAATGGGGTAGAGGTCAGGGGAGCATGGGGGTCACACCATAAGTTTGTCCCCTTTTATGCCCATATCAGCCAGAGGTGCAGATGTTTTATGTGCAGCATGAGATGGTGCATTATCATGCAAAAAAATGATCTTGCTGTGAAATACACGGTTCTTCTTCTTGAACCATGGCAGGAAGTGCTGTTTGAGAAAATCCACATACATTATGGAGTTCATCTTTAGCGCCTTCAGGGATCCTAAAGGGGCCGACAATCTCTCTTCCCATGATTCCAGCCCAAAACATTACTCCACCTCCTCCTTGTTGGCGCTGTAGCCGTGTTTGCGTGGGGTGTCCATCAACCAGCCACCCTCCACTCCATCCATCTGGACCATCGAGTGCTGCACGGCACTCATCTGTGAACAAAACAGTTTTGAAATCAGTCTTCATGTAATGTTTGGCCCACTGGAGCCGTTTCTGCTTGTGTGAAGTGGATAGAGGAGGTCGACAGGATGGCGTATGCACAGCTGCAAACCTCTGAAGGACCCTGCATCTTGTTGTTCGGGGGACGTTGGAGGCTCCAGCAGCTTCAAAAACTTGTCTGCTGCTATGACAAGGCTTTTTTGCCGCTGCTCTTTCAACCTGACGTAATTGCCTGTAGGAAAGAGTCCTCAATTTGCCCTTATCAGCACGCACACGTGTGTACTGTCAATCAGCTACATACTTCTTGATTGCCAAGACACTTCATCCTGATCATCGCACAATGTTGATTGTAGTCATGCCTTGACCTAAACACTCCACAATTTGTTGCTTCTCAGCAGCCGACACATCCTTTTTCTTTCCCATTTTGGCAGAAAATGTAGGCTGCTTAATAATGTGAGACAGCCTTCTTAAGTAGTCTTGCCTTTCATTGGACACACCTGCCAAACTAATTAGCACAGGTGTCTGCAATTGCTTACAGTGATATAAAGAGCCCTGACACACATCACCATCAATGAGTTTAACTGACAAACAAACAAATTCTTCCCTTATCACTCCTAAAGACTTTTTGCATAATAATTTGGAACACAGTGTACATGTGCTTTTCCACAAAACACCAGTGGTTCATGTAGTGAATCTTACAGTTCTAACTTTCCAACCGTGGTCTGTATGGAGTTGTTCAATAAAGGGCCCAAAATTAAGATAACATAGATGGGAGAGGTCTCTATGAATAGGAATTCCTAAGTATTTGATACCCTGTGAGGGCCAGGCAAAGGGAAAGTTGGACTGGATGGAATCCTATATGGATTTGGGGAGGGAGACATCGAGGGCCTCAGACTTCGCTGCATTGATTTTAAAATTTGACCATGTAACAAAGTGATCTATTTCAGCCATAACAGCATGGATGGATATATGTGATTGAGTGATATATACTAGGACATCATCAGCAAAGAGAGAGCACTTGTACACCGTGCCTCCCACCTCAATCCACCTAATATTGGGGTTATGGCGAATTGATGAGAGCAGGTGCTCCGTCACTAGGATGTATAAGAGAGGGGACAGAGAACATCCCTGCCTTGTCCCATTGGTGATTGTGAAAGGTGATGAAAATGTTCTGACGCGCCCCCTGGGCCTTGGGACACCCGGAGCCGGACCCTTTTTGGTGGATGCTGGTGGTTGTAGTCTCCGTGGTGGCGACCCGGTTCCGTGGCTCAGGGCGGTCAAACCTGTGGAGGAACTATTTATGTGGTTTTGATGTTTAAATGTCCGACTACGCCACCCGTGGATTGTGGTCAGAGTGAACCGCCACTCCAGGGCAGACCGCTGAGGCTGGTGTTGTGGGTGCAGTAGAGCGTAGCATAACTCCCCACGGGAGGAGTATAGCCTCAGGGCAGTGTATACGGAGGATGGGGGTGATGGTGCAGGGCAGCAGCAGTAACGACACAGAGTCAGTGATGCAGTCCAGGGCCTTTACTCACAGTTCTTATTATCCAGACCACGTCTGCAGGTAACGGCTGCCCACGTCGTACTGTGCTCACCAGGTGAGGGGCTCAGACAACTCCCAGATAACTTTGGAGCGCTTCACAGGACCCCCTTTGTGTGTCCTTTGTCTGGCCTTTCTTACCAACCCTTCTGTCCGGCTGCCTCGGGCCTCCTCTTGGTAAACTTGGCGCCAGTTTCCCTGACCCTATGTGGTGCCTTCCTAGTGGGTGTAGCGAGGGGCTGCGTCACATAAAATGTCACAGCCTCCTGTTTCTAGCTGAGGGTCGTTTCCTGCCTCCACTAGTTTCGGGGACCGGTCTCCCCCTTTGGCCTGACCCCTCCACGCAGGTGGATTCGGGCGTGCGGTGGCGACTCGCCCGTCCGCACCCCTGGGATCCCTTCGTTCCTCGTTCCTGGAGCCTTCTCCGCTCCTCTTCCTTCCTTCTCCCTCTTCCAGGCCTGGGCCTCTGTTACTAGGCCCGCCTCCGGAGCAGAGCTCATGCAGAGCCCCTGCTCCCTGTCACTTCTGCTCAGACTTCTCTGCACTGAACTAAGATGGTGCCCACCTTTTATACTCCCTTCTCAATGCACCCAGGAACTGCTTCCTCCCTGCTCCTGCACTACAGGGTTCCCCTTCCTCAGTGTTCCCTCCCCCCACTCCAGCCAGGGACAGGGACTGTCGTGCCCATCTCAGGGGTATATTGGTCGCCCTGCCCCACGGCAATGTGGTGTAATGCATGCAGGTGTCGGGTCCTGATCCACACTACATCCTTACCTGAGAGTGAGATATCACACCTCTCGGTGAGGTGCAATACCTCTGTAGCAACCGAGCCCTCGGGGTGCTACAGTTCCATTTATCTTCAGCCTAGGTGACGTATTGCGATACAGGGCCGTGATTTTGGCTATAAAAGGGTCCCCTAGACCCCTACCCCAAGCTTTTTAAGAGAATCATATATGGCGTGCCAGGAGACTCTATGGAATGCTTTCTCAGCATCCAACGAGAGTATCTAATTACAAATTTTTAAATGCATCTAGCCCAGGAAATACTTTGTGCCTAGTAGCAGTGTCTGCTAGTCAGCGGATTATCCCGGCTGTTAAGCAAGCTACACCACCTGTAGTTTGGACACTTAATTTTTTCAAAGGAAATGCTTCGGGACCACGGGATACTCAGTGAAGAGCATCAGGAGGCACCCCAAGGCATAGGGGCTGAGACTGGCAGTAGGATGCCTTTCGGTGGACAGCCGAGCTCGATCCTTATAAAAGCTTTTTAACTGCAGCAGCTTTAGTGGACGCTACTGGAGCTGGAATTACGCGGCTGCTGGCATGAGACTTGCCCTCCAATAAATCCTTGTAAATGGATTTAAAGTGTATTCATTCAAATTAGAGAGATAATTTAAATTAAAAAGCTTAGAGCTGCCTCCACCACAGGGGGGCTCGCTCGACCCACCAGCGGACAGGCACCAGTATTGGGATAGGGGAGCTGGCCGTCAGGGTTCACCGTGGCTCTGGCACAAACCCGGCGACGCGGAGGTGGCACGGGCAGGAGCGGACTGAACGTGTCGGCTTCTCACTTTTTGGATTTTAGAAGGGCATGACATGCCTATATCTGTGTCTCCCCCTCCTTTTACTCCTCCACCTCTTTTCTTTTCGCATGACTATATGTACTTGTCACTTTTCCATGTGTTAGTTGTGTCTTCTGAGCAGTTTGTCAGCTTTTGGACACCTTTGAAGGTGTTTTCTATGTGTTTCTATGTGTTTTTGTTTGCCTGCCATTGGTTTTAACGGTGTTCGAAGGTGTTCGACGAACAGTTCGACGAACAGTTCGGCGAACACACGGGTGTTCGACGAACCGAACTCGAACACTAGGGGGGTGGCTCAACACTAGTGGTGAGCAAGGCAGAGCAGGCTAGAACCGCCGGAGCGGTGAGCAATACAGAGCAGGCTAGAACCGCCGGAGCGGTGAGCAATACAGAGCAGGCTAGAACCACCGGAGCGGTGAGCAAGGCAGAGCAGGCTAGAACCGCCGGAGCGGTGAGCAAGGCAGAGCAGGCTAGATCCACCGGAGCGGTGAGCAAGTCAGAGCAGGCTAGAAGAATATACAGACAAGTACAGACACAGTAGCAAGATACAGGAGCGGGTCTAGGTATGCAGCCCCTAGAAGGCGGGAGGAACAGGCCAGGAGCGTGTTCAGACAGGACAGACAAGATACAGGAGCGGGTCTAGGTATGCGGCCCCTAGAAGGCGGAAGGAACAGGCTAGGAGTGTGTTCAGACAGGAACAGGCAAGATACAGGAACGGGTCTAGGTATGCAGCCCCTAGAAGGCGGGAGGAACAGGCTAGGAGCGTGTTCAGACAGGACAGACAAGATACAGGAGCGGGTCTAGGTATGCGGCCCCTAGAAGGCGAAACGAACAGGCAAGGAGCGTGTTCAGACAGGCCTGGAAATACAGCCTCCAGGATAGGCAGAAAGGCAAACACAGAAGGGGACCTCGCACATTCAGAGTGAGAGAGCACACTGAATGAAACACAATCCTCAGGCCTGCGTTAATTGGAGCAGCTGGCTTAAATACCAGGTGACAGACAGCAATAGGCTGAGGATGCACAAGGGGTGTGCCTGCAGCAGGTACAAAAAGCAGGAAGTGATTGGACGCCGCCCTTAAGCAGCAGAAACAGACACAAACAGACAGCATGGAGGGAAGCCAGAGAGACATTCTGGACTGGAGATCAAGTGCGCGCTCATGCACAGTGGGAGATGGACACTATGCAAGGACGCCGCCAGGTATGTTACAATTCGTAATGCTACAGAGGGGACACCCAACCAAAGCTTCAAGTCTGTCCAGCCTGGATGGGCTGGAGAGGAGGAGGTGGAGGAGGAGGAAGAGGCGAGTCAAAGTGAGGAGAGGATGGGTACTGTTTCTACTTTTGGGGACACAGAACATTTGCCTATTTGCAGCTTGGCCCACATGGCACAGTTCATGTGTAAGTGTCAGTGGCAAGAACCTCGCGCGATACACATTTTATACAACAATAATAATATTTTTTATTTATATAGCCCCAAAATATTCCGCAGCACTTTACAATTAAGCAGGGACATGTACATACAATAAATTCAATACGAGGTAAAACAGTTTAAACATTTACAATAGGAGTGATTCTGAATAATATTTAGAAGGAGAGAACAGGGAAAAGTTAGTTTACTGAGTAGCTGAGGTGGTAGACTTGTTTAAAGAGATTTTTTTTAAAGCGCGCTTGAAGACGTGGGGGGGCTAGGCATCAGTCGGATAATCTGGGGTAGAGCATTCCAGAGAACTGGTGCAGCACGGGAGAAGTCTTGGAGATAGAGGTGCGAGGTTCGGATTATGGGAGATGTTAGTCTTATGTCATCTGTAAAATGGAGGGCTCGTGTAGGGCGATAGACAGAGATGATAGAGAAGATATAAGGCGGTGCAGAACTGTGGAGAGCTTTGTGGGTGAGAGTGATGAGTTTATATTGGACCCTGTAGTGAATGGGCAACCAGTGTAATGACTGGCACAAGATGGAGGCATTGGTTAAGCGGCTGGACACAAGTACGACCCTGGCTGCCGCATTCAGGACGGATTGGAGAGGAGAAAGTTTAAGAGGGAGACCGATCAGAAAAGAGTTTCTGTAGTCCAGACGACAGTGTATAAGAGCGACAGTAAGAGTTTTAGCAGTTTCAAAGGTGAGAAAAGGTCGGATTCTGGAGATGTTTTTAATGTGCAGGTGACAAGAGCGACCTATACTCATTGGCCACTAGAGATGAGCGGTGTTCGACTAGAACTGTTCGCCAATCTCAAATTCGAGCTGTTTTGGGCGGTGTTCGAGTTGTTCGACGAACCCGAACGATTTGCAAAAAATTGGGCTGTTCGAGGTTATGTTCGATAACTGTTCGTGCACCAAAAGCGTGTCCTGCATGTCTGGCGCTATTTAGAGCACCAATCATGCAGGGATTGTCTGCCACTCACTGTAATGCCACAGCCATGGTGGTTGTGGCATTACAGTGATTGCCCAAATCGATGGGAACAGTGCCAACAGTGAAACATGAAAAGCCGGCAATTCAGCTGCGGCATACACCGGTACCCGACAATTTAGAACCGAAAGAATAGAGCTTCACACATAGATTAGATAGATAGAAACATGTCAGTCACATATATATGAAGTACAGTGACAGTGTTGCTTACTGTACATGTCATTTAGTGTAAAGGATTTATCAAAAAAAATAATAGTGTTTTCATGCACCGTCTCTTTAAAAAAGCCGGCCGGCAATTCAGCAGCGGTACCCGACAATTTGGAATAGAAAGAATAGAGAATCACACATAGATTAGATAGATAGAAACATGTCAGTCACATATATATGAAGTACAGTGACAGTGTTGCTTACTGTACTTGTCATTTAGTGTAAAGGATTTATTAAAAAAAATAATA
Organism: Phyllobates terribilis; assembly: GCF_046119375.1. Classification (NCBI taxonomy): domain Eukaryota; kingdom Metazoa; phylum Chordata; class Amphibia; order Anura; family Dendrobatidae; genus Phyllobates; species Phyllobates terribilis. The sequence goes on along the minus strand of NW_027362769.1, from coordinate 247,945,660 downwards.
GTGTTTTCATGCACTGTCTCTTTAAAAAAGCCGGCCGGCATTTCAGCATCTGTACCCGACAATTTAGAATAGAAGGAATTGATTAGTACAGTACAGTTGATTACTGTACTTGTCATTTAGTGTTAAAATAAAGGATTTATTTAAAAAAAAATTGGCGTGGGGTTCCCCGTAATTTTAGGCTCTAGCGGAGGTTAAGCAGACGGCTGGGGCAGATGTTTGAAGTCTGGGAAGGGGGTAATACCCACGGAGCTTCCCAGGCTACTAATATCAGCCCCCAGTGGAATACCTAGCCTTTACTAGCTATTAAAATGGGAGACCCCCCTCAAAAAATGACGTGGGGTCCCCCCTATTTTAATAGCTAGCAAAGGCTAGGCAGACAGCTGGGGGCTGATATTAATAGCCCAGGAAGGGTGCCATGAATATTGGCCCCCTCCCAGGCTAGAAACACCAGCCGTCAGCCACCCCAGAAATGGCGCATCCAAAGGATGCGCCAATTCTGGCACTTAGCCTCGCTCTTCCCACTGCCCTGTAGCGGTGGCAGTGGGGTAATAGGGTTGGGGTTGATGTCAGCTTATAATGCCAGCTGACATCAAGCCCAGGTTAGTAATGGAGAGGCGTCTATAACACACCCCCATTACTAACCCCATAGTCAAAGTTAAAAGAAAACACAAACACCCAGAATAAAGTCCTTTAATTGAAATAAAGACACAATCCTTTATTGTTCTAAATTAAACCATACTTACCACCACGCCCATTCCAGCTGAAGCCAACGATCTCCTGCAATAAAAGTAAAATAATAAAGCAACCTCCGCTGTCAGTGACGTGCATGGGGTGAGCCGAGTTCATTGTCGGCTCATCTTTATGCCGTCACAGCGAGACACTGAGGAGCGCAAGCATGCCTGTGCTTCTCAGTGTCTGCGGGATGACAGGCTGGATGGCAGCGTTCTGCTGCGGTCCAGCCTGTCATCTCGATGTAGCAGAGCTGAAGCTGTCTGGGAACCATGGAAAGGTAAGGATGAGGTTGCTTTATTATTTTACTTTTATTGCAGGAGATCGTTGGCTTCAGCTGGAATGGGCGTGACGGTAAGTATGGTTTAATTTAGAACAATAAAGTGTGTTTATTTCAATTAAAGGACTTTTTTCTGGGTGTTTTGTTTTTTTTAAATACTTTACTAGAAATTCATAGTGGTCATGTCTAATATTGGCGTGACCCCATGAATTTCGGGCTTAGGGCCAGCTGATAATGCCAAGCTGGCCCTAACACCTTTATTACCCAGTGAGCCACCGCACCAGGGCCCTGGATGAGTTGGGTACAGCGCCAGAAGATGGCGCTTCTATGAACGCGCCATTTTCCGGGGTGGCTGCGAACTGCAATTTGCAGCTGGGGGGACCCAGAAAGCTTGGGCCTCCCTGCGCTGCAGATTCCAGCCCCCAGCTGCCTAGTTGTACCTGGCTGGACACAAAAATAGGGCGAAGCCCCACGTATTTTTTTTTTTAATTATTTCATGAAATTCATGAAATAATTAAGAAAAAAAGGGCTTCCCTATATTGTTGTGTCCGGCCAGGTACAAATAGGCAGCTGGTGGTTGGGGGCAGCCCGTTCCTGCCTGCTGTACCTGGCTGGACACAAATATAGTGCGAAGCCCCACATCAATTTTTTTTTTAATTATTTCATGAAACTAGATGGTGGCCCGATTCTAACGCATCGGGTATTCTAGAATATGTATGCGGCAGAACCGGCGCAATCAGCAGAGCGGTGTTTAAATTTGGCGCCAAAATCGCTGACTGGTCGCGGCCAGCAACCGCGACCAATCAGCAAAGCGGTGTTGAAATTTGGCGACTATATCAATGATTGGTCACGGCCGGCGGTCGCGACTAATCAGCAGAGCGGGGTTTAAATTTTGCCCCAATAATGTTGATAGGTTGTGGTCGCGAACAATCAGCAAAGCGGTGTTTAAATTTGGCGCCAAAATCGCTGACTGGTCGCGGCCAGCAACCGCGACCAATCAGCAAAGCGGTGTTGAAATTTGGCGACTATATCACTGATTGGTCACGGCCGGCGGTCGCGACTAATCAGCAGAGCGGGGTTTAAATTTTGCGCCAATAATGCTGATAGGTTGTGGTCGCGACCAATCAGCAAAGCGGTGTTTAAATTTGGCGCCAATAATGGTGATTGGTCACGACCTCGACCATTCAGCAGAGCGGTGTTTAAATTTGGCGGCAACAATGTTGATTAGTCGCGGCCGGCGGTCGCGAATAATCAGCAGAGCGGGGTTTAAATTTTGCACCAATAATGCTGATAGGTTGTGGTCGCGACCAATCAGCAAAGCGTTGTTTAAATTTGGCGCCAATAATGGTGATTGGTCACGACCTCGACCATTCAGCAGAGCGGTTTTTAAATTTGGCGGCAACAATGTTGATTAGTCGCGGCCGGCGGTCACGACCAATCAGCAGAGCGGTGTTTAAATTTGGCGCCAATAATGCTGATTAGTCGCGGCTGGCATCCGCGACCAATTAGCAGAGCGGGGATTAAATTTCGCGCCAATCTCGCTGATTGGTCGCGGCTGGAGCCCGCAACCAATCAGCAGAGCGTTGTTTAAATTTGGCGCCAATCTCACTGATTGGACGCGTCTGGCGTCCGCGACCAATCAGCAGAGCGTTGTTTAAATTTGGCGCCAAGCTCGCTGATTGGTCGCGGCCGCTATTTAAATGTGGCGCCCAAATCGGTGATTGGTCGCGGGCAGCATCCGCGACCAATCAGCAGAGCGGTGTTTAACTTTAGCGCCAAGATCACTGATTGGTCGCATGCGGAGAGCGCGACCAATCAGCTAATCGTATTGGTGAGGACCGGGGAGCGCCGCTGCCTGGTCGGATACTTCCGTCGCGAGATGCCGGGAGATGAGCGACTGCTCGCAGCAGAAGTATCCCGACCCGCAGCGCCGCTCCCCGATCCTCCCTTGACACCCTAGCCGCTGATGTCCCCACAGTATCCGCATGGTGTTACAAAGATCCGGACATTTGTGATAAAAATCGCTGATTGGTCGCGGGCGCTGCCCGCGACCAATCACCGATTTGGGCGCCAAATTTAAATATCGGCCGCAACCAATCACCAATCTTGGCTCCACATTTAAACACCGCTGTGCTGATTGGTCGCCGACGCTGGGCGCGACCAATCATCGATTTTGGCGCCACATTTAAATAGCGTCCGCGACCAATCAGTACAGCGGTGTTTAAATGTGGAGCCAAGATGGGTGATTGGTCGCGGAGGATATTTAAATTTGGCGCCCAAATCGGTGATTGGTCGCGGGCAGCGCAAGCGACCAATCAGCGATTTTTAACACAAATGTCCGGACCTTTGTAACACCATGCGGATACTGTGGGGACATCATCGGCTAGGGTGTGAAGGGAGGATCGGGGAGCGGCGCTGCGGGTCGGGATACTTCTGCTGCGAGCGCCCGCTCATGTCCCGGGTTCTCACAGCGGAAGTATCCGCACAGGCAGCGCCGCTGACATCCATGCGGCTAGGGTGTGAAGGGAGGACCGAGGAGCGGCGCTGACATCCAATTGGTCGCGGCCGCTATTTAAATGTGCGGCACAAATCGGTGATTGGTCGCCGTCTTGACCGCGACCAATCACTGATCTTGCCGCCAAAGTTAAACACTACTGTGCTGATTGGTCGCGGACGCTGCCCGCGACCAATCACAGATTTGTGCGCCAAATTTAAATATCGGCCGCGACCAATCACTGATCTTGGATCCACATTTAAATAACGCTGTGCTGATTGGTCGCGGCCGATATTTAAATGTGGGCCCAAATCGGTGATTGGTCGCGACCAATCACCGATTTGTGCGCCAAATTTAAATATCAGCCTCATGCACGTCACTGACAGCGTGGGAAAATTCTTCTGCACTCAGCGCTTCAGCGTGAGAATTCTCCCACGCTGTCAGTGACGTACATGAGGTGAACTGAGTACATTGGACATCCTATGGATGCGCCATTTCTGGGGCGGCTGACGGCTGGTGTTTCTAGCCTGGGAGGGGGCCAATATTCATGGTACCCTTCCTGGGCTATTAATATCAGCCCCCAGCTGTCTGCCTAGCCTTTGCTAGCTATTAAAATAGGGGGGACCCCACATCATTTTTTTTTGGGGGGTCCCCCATTTTAATAGCTAGTAAAGGCTAGGTATTCAGCTGGGGGCTGATATTAGTAGCCTGGGAAGCTCCATGGGTATTACCCCCTTCCCAGGCTTCAAACATCTGCCCCAGCCGTCTGCTTAACCTCCGCTAGAGACTAAAATTACGGGGACCCCCACGCCAATTTTTTTTTTAATAAATCCTTTATTTTAACATTAAATGACAAGTACAGTAACCAACACTGTCACTGTACTTCATATATATGTGACTGACATGTTTCTATCTATCTAATCTATGTGTGATGCTCTATCTTTCTGTTCTAAATTGTCGGGTACAGATGCTAAATTGCCGGCCGGCTTTTTTAAAGAGACGGTGCATGAAAACACTATTATTTTTTTAAATAAATCCTTTACACTAAATGACAAGTACAGTAACCAACACTATCACTGTACTTATTATATATGTGATTGGCATGTTTATATCTATCTATGTGTGATGCTCTATTCTTTCTGTTATAAATTGTCTGGTACCGCTGCTGAATTGCCGGCTGGCTTTTTTAAAGAGATGGTGCATGAAAACACTATTATTTTTTTAAATAAATCCTTTACACTAAATGACAAGTACAGTAAGCAACACTGTCACTGTGCTTCTTATATGTGTGACTGACATGTTTCTATCTATCTAATCTATGTGTGAGGCTCTATTCCTTCTTGTCTAAATTGTCGGGTACCGGTGTATGCCGCTGCTGAATTGCCGGCCGGCTTTTTTAAAGAGAGCGTCTTCTGAGCAGTTTGTCAGCTTTTGGACACCTTTGAAGGTGTTTTCTATGTGTTTCTATGTGTTTTTGCTTGCCTGCCATTGGTTTTAACGGTGTTCGACGGTGTTCTAAGGTGTTCGATGAACAGTTCGACGAACAATTCCTCGAACATCCCGGTGTTCGACGAACCGAACCGAACCCGAACACTACGGGGGTGGCTCAACACTATTGGCCACCTTTCTCGATCCACGGTACAAGGAGAAATTTCTTTCTCTCCCTTTGGAGTCACCAAAGAGTTTTACAATGAAGTCATTCAAAAAGGCCGTTGTAGATCCGTTGCTAAAAAGATCAACCTCAGACAATGCTTGTGGCAGAGGTACCGACTGTTTTCAACACCAATGGATAGTGGAACGAGACACGAACACCAGCTCCTACAGAGGTGGGGGAAAATGTGCTCAAATTGGGCAATTTTCAATAAACCAGCACAACAGCAAGGGGTATCTGTGCATGTATCAGTGCCAAGGAGGGATAAGTTTCAGAACATGGTCAAGGGGTACTTAAGTGACCATACGTGCGACTTTTCTGACACTTCAGTTTCCTTTAATTATTGAGTGTCTAAGCTGAACACTTGGCCCAACTTCTTATATGCCTTGGAGGTGCTGGCCTGCTCGGCTGCTAGTGTGGTGTCAGAGCGTGTTTTCAGTTCCGATGGGCCAATCATCACTGATAGGGGCATTCGCCTCTCCACGGAAATTCAAATAGACTTACTCTGATTAAATTCAACAAGGACTGGATATCTCCACGGTTTGTAATCCCTCCAGATGACAGCAAGCCAACCTAAATTCACCAAAAATGCAAATTCATGCTACAGCTGTTAACGTCACCCCCTTCCCCTAAAAACCTGTTTCCTTCCTTCGTCAACCATGACTCAGCCCATAGGCCTAATTTTTACAAACCCTATGCACATTGTGCAGCAGACAAACCAGGACAGTATTCCTACTCCAGCTTAACTACTATTTGTGATTGGAGGCCCTTGGGATGGTGGCTTCCTGCGTCAACCATGATTAGGCCCATAGGGCGAATTTTTACAAACCCTGTGCACATTGTGCAATGGACAAATCAGGACAGTATTCATACTCCAGCCTAACTACTATTTGTGATTCGTGGTCCTTGGGATGGTGGCTTCCAAAATTGTGGGTAAAATGGCCTGGTGCGTGCTTGGTAGCAGGCAGTAGGAAATGTTTGGACTACTGCTTTTTGTAGCGCACTATACACTTTTTTAAGTGGACTAATGTGAACAGAAGTTTGGTTGTCACCCCAAAAACAGTGGGGAAAATGACCTTGTGCGAGCTTGGTAGCAGGCAGTGGGAAATATTTGGACTACTGCTTTGCATAGGGCTCTAAACGCCTTTTTAAGTGGACTAATGTGGAGAGCAGAAGCCAGGCTCTGACCCCTAAAACAGCTGGGAAAATAGACCGGTGCTTTTTAATAAAAGGCAGCACAAAATGCTACTATTCTGTGTGCTGGAAAAATATTGTTTTGCCTCTGACTAGAGCTGTTTTAAGATGGACACTGGAAGAACACTTTAACCTCTCCCTACCTAATACACAATCTCTCCCTCACTGTACTCTTACTTTGTTGTGTGTCTTCAGCTCTAAAAATAGCTATTTTTTGGTGGTACTATGGAGCTAGTGAGTGCCTCCTTTAAACACTAACCTAGAATACATTACAGGTAGCCCTTTAACCCCTGTACCCCCGATGGTGGTTTGCACGTTAATGACCAGGCCAATTTTTACAATTCTGACCACTGTCAGTTTATGAGGTAATTACTCTGGAATGCTTCAACTGATCCCCCTGATTCTGAGAATGTTTTTTCATGACATATTGTACTTCATAATAGTGGTAAAATTTCTTCGATACCACTTGCGTTTACTTGTGAAAAAATCAGAAATTTGGCGAAAATTTTGAAAATGTTGCAATTTTCAAAATTGTAATTTTTATGCCCTTAAATAAAAGAGATATGTCACACAACACAATTAATAAATAACATTTCCCACATGTCTACTTTACATCAGCACAAATTTGGAACAAAAAATTTTTTTTAGTAGGGAGCTATGAGGCTTAAAATTTGACCAGCGATTTCTCATTTTAACAACAAAATTTACAAAACCATTTTTTTACAGACCACATCACATTTGACGTGACTTTGAGGGGTCTTTATGACAGAAATACCCAAAAGTGACACCATTCTAAAAACTTCACCTGTCAAGGTGCTCAAAACCACATTTAAGAAGTTTATTAACCCTTCAGGGGCTTCACAGGAATTTTTGGAATATACACTGTGTTCCAAATTATTATGCATATAATATTTTGTCAGATTTTCCCAAATTACCTATATGAATTGCAGTTATTGTAATTTTCCAGTCAAATAACTATTAGAGTACAATTGAAAGGTTTTTGTACAAACTGCCTATGATAACAGTATATTTTTAAAAAAATAAAAAACTCAAACTGCACTCAAAATGCATGTTCCAAATTATTATGCACAGCAAAGTTTTCAAACTTTTCATTTTAATAAAGAACAAAAAAATGCTCATTTTTGAAATTATAAGCATTAGCAGGTTATTACAAACTGAAATCAAACAGTTTTCAACTCAAAACTTTATTCTAGGTGATGTTACATTTGCACATAGGACCGCTTGTTCGAAAGGAGCTTCTGAACTCTCTCGTCCATTGAATTTGTCAGGTTTTGGATGGTTTCTGCTTTAATTGTTTTGCATGAGGACAGAATACCCTCCCAGAGCTGTTGCTTAGATGTGAACTGCCTCCCGCCATCATAGCCACTCCTTTTGATGATGCTCCAGAGGTTCTCAATGGGGTTGAGGTCAGGGGAGCATGGGTACCACACAATAAGTTTGTCCCCTTTCATGCCCATAGCAGCCAGAGATGCAAATGTGTTATGTGCAGCATGAGACAGGGCATTATCATGCATGAAATGATCTCGATGGTCCAGATGGATGGAGTGGAGGATGGCTGGTTGATGGACACCCCATGCAAACACGGCTACGGCGCCAACAAGGAGGAGGTGGAGTAATGTTTTGGGCTGGAATCATGGGGAGAGAGATTGTCGGCCCCTTTAGGATCCCTGAAGGGGTAAAGATGAACTCCATAATGTATGTTGAGTTTCTTAAACAGCACTTCCTTCCATGGTTCAAGAAGAAGAACCGTGCATTCCACAGCAAGATCATTTTCATGCATGATAATGCCCCGTCTCATGCTGCATATAACACATCTGCATCTCTGGCTGCTATGGGCATAAAAGGGGACAAACTTATGGTGTGGCACCCATGCTCCCCTGACCTCAACCCCATTGAGAACATCTGGAGCATCATCAAAAGGAGTGTCTATGATGGCGGGAGGCAGTTCACATCTAAGCAACAGCTCTGGGAGGGTATTCTGTCCTCATGCAAAACAATTGAAGCAGAAACCATCCAAAACCTGACAAATTCAATGGACGAGAGAGTTCAGAAGCTCCTTTCGAACAAGCGGTCCTATGTGCAAATGTAACATCACCTAGAATAAAGTTTTGAGTTGAAAACTGTTTGATTTCAGTTTGTAATAACCTGCTAATGCTTCTAATTTCAAAAATGACCATTTTTTTGTAGTTTATTAAAATGAAAAGGTAGAAAACTCTGCTGTGCATAATAATTTGGAACATGCATTTTGAGTGCAGTTTGAGTTTTTTATTTTTTTAACAATATACTGTTATCATAGGCAGTTTGTACAAAAACCTTTCAATTGCACTCTAATAGTTATTTGACTGGAAAATTACAGTGACTGCAATTCATATAGGTAATTTGGGAAAATCTGAGAAAATATTATTTGCATAATAATTTGGAACACAGTGTAGAAGGAAAAAATGAACGTTTAACTTTTTTCACAAAAATGTTACTTTAGACCCAAATTTTTTTATTTTCGCAGGGGTAACAGGAAAAAATGGACCCCAAAATTTTTTTGCAATTTCCCCTGAGCATGCAGATTCCCCATATGTGAGGAAAAAACACTGTTTGGGCGCACGGCAGGGTTTGGAAGGGAAGGAGTGCTTTTTGACTTTTTGAATGTAAAATTTGCTTGATTAATTAGCGGACGCCATGCTGCGTTTGGGGAGCCCCTGATGTGCCTAAACAGTGGAAACCCCCCACAAAAGACACGATTTGGAAACTAGACCCCTTACGGAAATTATCTAGATGCATGGTGTGCACCTTTAACCCCCAGATGCTTCACAGAAGTTTATAACATTGAGCCGTAAAATTATAATTTTCACATTTTTCCAACAAAAATGTTTTTCAGCCCCCAATTTTGCATTTTTATAAGAGTAACAGGAGAAATTTCACCATGCAGTTTGTTGTTCAATTTCTCCTGAGTAAGCCGATACCCCATATGTGGGGGAAAAACACTTTTTGGGGGCATGGCAGGGTTCGGAAGGGAAGGAGCGCCATTTGACTTTTTGATTGTAAAATTTGCTTAAATAATTAGCGGGCGCCATGTTACATTTGGGGAGCCCCTGATGTTCCTAAGCAGTGGAAACCCCCCACAAGTGATACCATTTTGGAAACTAGACCCCTTAGGGAACTTATCTAGATGTGTGGTGTGCACGTTGAACCCCCAAGTGCTTCACAGAATTTTATAACATTGAGCCGTAAAAATAAAATTTTCACATTTTTCCAACAAAAATGTTTTTCAGCCCTCAATTTTGCATTTTCATAAGGATAACAGGAGAAATTGCACCATGCAGTTTGTTGTGCAATTTCTCCTGAGTAAGATGATACCCCATATGTGGGGGAAAACCACTCTTTGGACGCACGGCAGAGTTCGGAATGGTAGGAGCACCATTTGACTTTTTGAATGTAAAATTTGCTTGAATAATTAGCTGATGTGCCCCTGATGTGCCTAAACAGTGGAAACCCCACACAAGTGACACCATTATGGAAACTAGACCCCTTAGGGAACTTATCTAGATGTGTGGTGAGCAACCTGAACCCCCAGGTGCTTTCCAGAAGTTTATAACATTGAACCGTAACAATAACATTTTCACATTTTTTCAACAAAAATGTTTTTCAGCCCCCAATTTTGCATTTTCACAAGGGTAACAGGTTGCGTTTGGGGAGTCCCTGATGTGCCTAAAGAGTGGAAACCATCCCCCCCCAAGTGACTCCATTTTGGAAGCTACACCCCTCCAGGATTTTAAAAAGGGGTATAGTGAACATTTTGAACCCAGAGGTACGACACAGAATTTGAAAGCATTAGGTCATCATATTGAATAAGTTGTTATGCACCAAGTATCGCGGGTGCTCAAGTGACATGCTCGAGTCCCTGCCCCGCATGTTTTTTTTATTAGACACCCCAAAAAAAACATGCGGGGATCGCTCATGCATGGCAGGCAATCCCCACAAGTGTTTTTGGCTGTATAACAGCTGCAAAACATTTGGGGAGGAGACTCGAGTATGTCACTCGAGCACCCGCCATACTCGGTGCATACCCAAGCACCCGATGCAAACTCAGGAAGCGAGTACTTGCGCTCACTAGTCGCAATATCGTCATCATTTTTTTTCTTGACTTCTGAAAAAATCCCAACCCCAACCCGAACCTTAGCCCAACCCTAACCCTAGTCTAACCTTAACCTTAGCCTAACCCTAGCCTAACCCTAACCCTAGCCCAACCCTAACCTTAGCCCAACCCTAACCCTAGCCCAACCCTAGCCCAACCCTAACCCCAACCCTAGCCCAACCCTAACCCAACCCTAACCCTAGCCTAACGTTAACCCAAACCATAGCACAACCTTAACCCTAGCACAACCCTAACCCGAAAGTTTATTTTTTAAGCCTTTCCTGGTGTGGTATAAGTGATTAGACAGCGTTATTCTACGGGTCGGTGCAATTACAGCGATGCCAGATTCATATCGGGTTTTTATGATTGACAGCTGTCACACACTAAAAGACGCATTTTTTTTGCAAAGACTAGTTTTTGCTTGGCCAAATTATGGAAAAATTATAGCTCTCAAAATATGGCGGAGAGAGTCATGTGACAGCTTGTTTTTTGCGGGACAAGTTGACGTTTTTTATCGGTATCATTTTCGGGCAAATTACATTTTTTGATCGCTTTCTATTCCGATTTTTGTGAGGCAGAATAAACAAAAGCCAACAATTCAGGAATTGTTTTTTTGTTTTTTTTTATGCCGTTCTGCGTGTGGTAAAATTGATAAGGTAGCTTTATTCCTCGGGTCAGTACGTTTAAAGCGGTACCGCATTTTTTTTTTATATATATATATTTTGGCGCTTTTACACAATAAAAACTATTTTATAGAAAAAATAATTGTTTTTGCATCGCTTTATTCTGAAAGCTATAACTTTTTTAGTTTTCTGTTGTTGGAGCTGTGTTGCAGCTTGTTTTTTGCGGGACAAGATGATGTTTTCAGCGGTACCATTTTTATTTACATTCGTCTTTTTGATCGCGCTTTATTCCATTTTTTGTTGTTCGGTATGATGATAAAACATCGTTTAATGTTTCGTTTTTTTTTTTACCGTGTTCACTAAAGGGGTTACCTAGTGGGACAGTTTTATAGGTCAGGTCGTTCCGGTCGTGGCAATACCTAATATGTGTACTTTTATTGGTTTATTTTTTTTTTCCATAAGATTATTTATTTATTGGTACAATATATATATATATATATATATATATTTATTATTATTTTTTTCATTTTTTTAAAAATATCTTTAATTTTTTTTTTTTTCACTTTCTGACATTTTTATTACTTGTTCACATTGTCCCACTATGTAACTTTCACTTTTTTCAGCCTGATCGGCTGCATAACATAGAGAGCAGCAGCTCCCTATGCCATGCAGCCCGTCAGCGCTGCACAGGGAGAAGTTACTTTGGTCGTGCACTGCACAAGACCAAAGCAACTTCCTGCCTCCTGGTGACTTGGATGTTGTCATGATGACGTCGGGTCACCAAGGCAACATCCGGGACTGGATTAAGACGTCGCTGGACGCTGGCAGAGAAGGTAAGTATCGCGCTAACCTCCTCTTGCCACCGGAATGCTGCGATCGATTTTGATCGCAGTATTTCGGGGGTTAATGTGCCGGGAGACGTGCGGGACCGCGCCCTACACATAGCACAGGGTGTCAGCTGTGACAATCCGCTGACACCCGGCAATGATCTCGCCCGCACCACTTGTGTGCGGGTGAAATCGCCAGGGCATATTAATACGAAACAGGCCCATAAGGCCCAGGGCACAGATATGTACTAATATGCCCTGGGTCAGAAAGGGGTTAAAGGGCTTTTGTTTTATCAAGAGGCTAAATGCTCTCCCTAAGTTGTGGAAGCAAGAAAGTGCCAATGATTCCGCTCTCTTCCAGGTCAAAAGAAGGGATGCAATACCCAGTGCTTGGTTAAGAGTCCATTTATTTAGAAGCTAAAATCAGACGCGTTTCGTGGACGTCCTGTCCACTTCATCAGTCCATAGCTTGTATCAGGTATAGCAAGGATTGGACATATATATAAAAAATGTAAAAAAAAAAAACTAGCGTCAAAACAAGGTGGCCATTAAGGCAGAAAAGTACAATCAATAAAACGGCATAAATTTACGTATCCTTCAATGCATAGATTCGTCGGGAATAAAATGTTGTTAGAATGATTAAAAAATAATTAAGAACCTTCTAGCAGAGTGTGGGACTTGTTCTATTAGTCCATCTATACTGACCTCCATCAGGTTGCAAATTAAAAATAATTTTTATCTGCATCTAGCTCTGAAAAAATATTTGGCCTTCTAGCAGTGTGTGGGACTTGTTCTATTAGTCCATCTATACTGACCTCCATCAGGTTGCAAATTGAATATAATTTTTTTCTGCATATAGCTCTGAAAAAATATTTGGCCTTCTAGCAGTGTGTGGGACTGGTTCTATTACTCCATCTATACTTACCTTCATCAGGTTGCAAATTAAAAATAATTTTTATCTGCATCTAGCTCTGAAAAAATATTTGGCCTTCTAGCAGTGCATGGGACGGACTTGTTCTATTAGTCCATCTATACTGACCTCCATCAGGTTGCAATTTAAAAATAATTTTTATCTGCATCTAGCTCTGAAAAAATATTTGGCCTTCTATCAGTGTACGGGACTTGTTCTATTAGTCCATCTATACGGACCTCCATCAGGTTGCAAATTGAATATAATTTTTTTCTGCATCTAGCACTGAAAAAATATTTGGCCTTCTAGCAGTGTGTGGGACTTGTTCTATTAGTCAATCTATACTGACCTCCATCAGGATGCAAATTAAAAATAATTTTTATCTGCATCTAGCTCTGAAAAAATATTTGGTCTTGTAGCAGTGTGTGGGACTTGTTCTATTAGTCCATCTATACTGACCTCCATCAGGTTGCAAATTAAAAATAATTTTTATCTGCATCTAGCTCTGAAAAAATATTTGGCCTTCTAGCAGTGTGAGGGACTTGTTCTATTAGTCCATCTATACTGACCTCCATCAGGTTGCAAATTAAAAATATTTTTTATATGCATCTAGCGCTGAAGAAATATTTGGCCTTCAAGGAGTGTTTGGGACTTGTTCTATTAGTCCATCTATACTGACCTCCATCAGGTTGCAAATTGAATATAATTTTTTTCTGCATCTAGCTCAGAAAAAATATTTGGTCTTCTAGCAGTGTGTGGGAATTGTTCTATTAGTCCATCTATACTGACCTCCATCAGGTTGCAAATTAAAAATATTTTTTATCTGCATCTAGCTCTGAAAAAATATTTGGCCTTCTAGCAGTGTGTGGGACTTGATCTATTAGTCGATCTATACTGACCTCCATCAGGTTGCAAATTAAAAATAATTTTTATCTGCATCTAGCTCTGAAGAAATATTTGGCCTTCTAGCAGTGTGTGGGACTTGTTCTATTAGTACATCTATACTGACCTCCATCAGGTTGCAAATTAAAAATAATTTTTATCTGCATCTAGCTCTGAAGAAATATTTGGCCTTCTAGCAGTGTGTGGGACTTGTTCTATTAGTCCATCTATACTGACCTCCATCAGGTTGCAAATTAAAAATAATTTTTTTCTGCATCTAGCTCTGAAAAAATATTTGGCCTTCTAGCAGTGTGTGGGACTTGTTCTATTAGTCCATCTATACTGACCTCCATCAGGATGCAAATTAAAAATAATTTTTATCTGCATCTAGCTCTGAAAAAATATTTGGCCTTCTAGCAGTGTGTGGGACTTCTTCTATTAGTCCATCTATACTGACCTCCATCAGGTTGCAAATTAAAAATAATTTTTATCTGCATCTAGCTCTGAAAAAATATTTGGCCTTCTAGCAGTGTGTGGGACTTGTTCTATTAGTCCATCTATACTGACCTCCATCAGGTTGCAAATTAAAAATAATTTTTATATGCATCTAGCGCTGAAGAAATATTTGGCCTTCAAGCAGTGTTTGGGACTTGTTCTATTAGTCCATCTATACTGACCTCCATCAGGTTGCAAATTGAATATAATTTTTTTCTGCATCTAGCTCTGAAAAAATATTTGGCCTTCTAGCAGTGTGTGGGACTTGTTCTATTAGTCCATCTATACTGACCTCCATCAGGTTGCAAATTAAAAATATTTTTTATCTGCATCTAGCTCTGAAAAAATATTTGGCCTTCTAGCAGTGTGTGGGACTTGTTCTATTAGTCGATCTATACTGACCTCCATCAGGTTGCAAATTAAAAATAATTTTTATCTGCATCTAGCTCTGAAAATATATTTGGCCTTCTAGCAGTTTGTGGGACTTGTTCTATTAGTCCATCTATACTGACCTCCATCAGGTTGCACATTAAAAATAATTTTTATCTGCATCTAGCTCTGAAAAAATATTTGGGCTTCTAGCAGTGTGTGGGGCTTGTTCTATTAGTCCATCTATACTGACCTCCATCAGGTTGCAAATTGAATAGAATTTTTTTCTGCATCTAACCCAGACAATAGTTTTGGCATAATACCAGTTTGGCCACTCAGCTCTGCTCGGTTCCCACCCATTGTTTTTTTGTGCAAACAACTACAGAGTTGTGAATTAGTTAACCACCAAAATGAGTGGAAAAAGGCCTGCTGCTGGTGGAAAGGTGAATAGGCGTGTTGGGAAGGGGAAAAAAGGTTGTGTCCGTGGGGTAGGTGTTAAAGCAACAGTAACATCTGCAGAAGAAAGACCATCTTCCAGCCAAACTAAAACGTCTACTTCATTTAGCGGACAATGTGATAAGATCCCTTACTTACGTCCACGCCAATCGCTACAAATTCCAGAAGAAGCACAAAAACAGCAGGTGCTTCAACGGATATCAAGTGCTCCTTTAAGTGGGCTCTCCTCCACATCAACTTCAACATCACAAATACTCCAGTCCTCAAAGGTGTCACCCAAATCGCACTTGCTTCCTCACAGCTCCCAAATCTCCAGCTGCCCGTCTGAGTATGAGGTAGAACAGATGGTTGAGTCTTCAGAGCTGTTTACTCATACTATAGCCTGGGAATCAGAGGTCGGCTCCAGCGCTTCTGTGAATCCAGATGAGGAAATGATCTGCACTGATGCCCAGAATCTTTATGAGTCAGATCCAGGACCAGACTCAGAAGGTTCTGACCATAATGTAGACCCTCATTCCCAAACTGTAACTCCTGTTGGTGGAGATAATGAGGAAGATGATGATGAGACTCAAATACCTGATTGGAGCGACAACTTTAGTTTTTTGTTAGGGCAGGAACAGATTGGCTCTGAGGATGACGGGTGTGATAACACACAGGGTGATGATGATGAGGTTGGAGATCCCATTTACTGTCAACCCACAGTCAGCCAAGAGATGAGGTCAGCAGAGGAGGTGGAGGAGGATGCTAGTGACGACGAGGTCAGGTTGCGCCTTCCTGGACAGAGGCGTAGTACTGGAAGCACGTCAACAACTGCATCCTCAAATACAACTCTGCATCTGACCACAAGTCGTGGTGGCTCTTCAGGTCGCATGGGTACTAAGCCTTGCATAGCCTGGGCATTTTTTCAGATCAATAAAGATGACCCAACTCGTGTTATCTGTAACATTTTGTCAACAAAAGCTAAGTAGAGGCCAAAAAATACATAGTTTGAGTACTTCATGCATGAACCGGCACATGGACATGAAGCATAAGTTGCAGAGGGAAGCTCACTGTGCTACAATGCGGCCTAGCCGGACGGGCCAACCATCTTCTGCCCCATCTTGTGCATCTGCGGCCTCTTCATCCTCTGTGACTGGGGGGACAGCAGTCACACCTGTTTTGGGACGCAGACGTGCCACCTCTATACCCGCAACAGCCAACGTGATTGGTAGGTCATCATTTTCTTTGGAGGTGGTAACACCAGCTGGTGTTGAGCGCTGTCCGACATCGATAGCACCACCTTTGGATCAAGGCAACCTAACATGTCCGTCTACATCTTCCTCACAGACCGGCAGTTTGCCGGGGACAACCTTATCAACCCCGTCTAAGCACAACAGCCAGCCCTCGGTCCCTCAGATGTGGACAAGTAAAATACCATTTCTTCCAAGCCATGAGAAAGCTAAGAGGTTGAATTTCACCATCTGCAAGCTCTTGGCTACAGAAATGCAGCCTTTCCGCCTGGTGGACACAGAGGACTTTCAAGACCTTATGTCCGTCGCAGTGCCCCAGTACCAGATGCCCTGTCGGCACTACTTCTCAATGAAAGGTGTGCCTGCGCTCCACCAGCATGTCGCACACAACATCACCGCTTCTTTGAGAAACTCTGTGTGCGACAGGGTACATTTCACCACAGACACTTGGACGAGTGGGCATGGACAGGGGCGTTACATGTCGCTGACTGGGCACTGGGTAACTATGGTGACAGCAGGACAAGGGGCTGCTGTCCAAGTCTTGCCGTCCCCACGAGTTGTGCGTCAATCCTCTTTATCTCAAAGTTCCTCCACTGTTTCTGCCTCCTCAACCACCTCTCGGTCCTCCACCTGCACCCAAAGCCTGTCTGGTCATGCCACAAGCTTTCTAACTGCGCAGAAGGGATCCTGCACACCTCCTTACTATGCTGGCAGTAGGGCTCAACGTCATCAGGCGGTTTTTACTTTGAAATATCTGGGAAATGTGAGTCACACAGCTGAGGAGTTGTGGTCAGCTCTGGAGAACCAATTTCATGAATGGTTGTCTCCACTGGACCTGAAACCAGGGAAGGCCGTGTGCGACAATGCTGCAAACCTGGGTGCGGCCATTCGCCGGGCAATGTCACACACGTGCCTTGTATGGCTCACGTGTTGAGCCTGGTTATCCAGCAATTTTTAGCCCACTATCCCGGACTAGATGGCCTTCTGCAGAGGGCACGATTGCTGTTTGCTCACTTCTGCCGTTCGCATCCCACAGCTCAGCGACTTACATCTCTACAGAAGTCGTTGGGCCTGCCACTTCACCGGCTAAAATGCGATGTGCCTACCCGGTGGAATTCAACTCTGCACATGTTGCAGCGACTGTGGCAGCACCGACAAGCCCTGATGCAATACGTTCTGACGTATAGCCTGGGCCAACGAGATCCAGAGGTGGGGCAAATCACGCTGGAGGAGTGGTCTCAGATCAGGGACCTATGCACCCTTCTGCACAGTTTTGAAATGGCGACGAAGATGTTTAGTGCTGACGATGCCATTATCAGCATGACTATTCCGGTGATTTGCATGCTGGAGCACATGTTAAACAGAATTCGGAGTCAGGTGGTGGCACAAGAGGAGGTGGAGGAAGTAGAGGAGGAGGAGCTGTATGCGGAAGGCCTAACATCTGCAAGGTCCAGACGGTCGGCAGCACCAAGGCGGCAGGCATGTGAGGGTGGAGGAGATGGTTTTACCAGGTCGCATGGTAGCAGCCAAACTAGTGAGGAAGGTGCAGGAGCCCAGGAAGAAGTGGAGGACGAACTGATGGAAGACTCATCAGATGAGGGAGACCTTGATCACATTTCTGTTGTACGAGGTTGGGGGGAGAGGACAGAGGAAGGAAGCATGATTGTTACCTCACCACCAACACAACAGGGACTTGGTACTCCTGGATGCGCAAGACACATGAGTGCCTTCTTGCTGCACTACCTGCAACATGACCCTCGAATTGTGAGAATTAGAAATAATCCTGACTACTGGGTTGCCACACTGTTAGATCCCCGGTACAAAAGTAAATTTGCTGAAATTATTCCTGCCATAGAAAGGGATGCATGCATGCAGAAGTATCAGCAGAGACTATTGCAGAATCTTACATGTGCTTTTCCACAAAACACCAGTGGTGCACGTAGTGAATCTCACAGTTCCAACTTGCCAACCATGGGACCGTCGAGTGTTCATCACTCAAACCGTAACAGAAACACAGTATCTGCTGGTAACATCAATTTTGCAGTATCATTTCACCACTTTTTTAGCCCATCCTTTGCAAGGCCACAGGAGACAAGAAGTCTGACAGAAAGTCAACGCCTAGATACGATGGTACTGGAGTATCTCCAAGTAAACATTGAAGCCATGACTGTGTCACTGGACCCTTGCTCTTTTTGGGCTTCCAATCTGGATAAATGGCCGGAGCTCGCCACTTATGCCTTGGAGATCTTGTCATGGCCCGCAGCCAGCGTTCTGTCTGAACGTGTGTTCAGCGCTGCTGGTGGTGTGCTGACAGATAAGCGCATGCGGCTCTCCACTGATAATTTAGACAGACTCACGTTCATAAAGATGAACAAATCATGGATCCGAAACGTCTTTTCTACCACTGTGTCATCCTGGGGAGAGTAAAAGCTTGATGATTGGTTAAAATCACCTCACCAACCATTTTAAGCTTTCAAATTACTAATCATGTTTATCTGTATCTTGGCTGGAAAATAATTTGGGCTTTGTAGCAGTGTGCAGTACTGATTCTATTAGGCCATCTATACTAAACTCCACCAGATTTAAAATTACTAATCATGTTTATCTGTATCTTGGCTGGAAAAAAATTTTGGGCTTTGTAGCAGTGTGCAGTAATGATTTTTTTAGGCCATCTATACTAAGCTCCACCAGATTTAAAATTAATAATAATTTTTAGCTGCAGCTAGCCCGGAAAATTATTTTGGGGCTCCGAGATGCGCAAGACACATAAGTGCCTTCTTGCTGCACTACCTGCAACATGACCCTGAGCTTGTCAGAATTCGAAGTAATCCTGACTACTGGGTTGCCAAACTCTTAGATACCCCACACTCTTCGATCAACCTTTTCATTTTAATAATGACCAAAAAAATTGTCATTTTTGAAATTATAAGCATTAGCAGGTTATTAGAAACTGAAATCAAACAGTTTTCAACTCAAAACTTTATTCTAGGTTATGTTACATTTGCACATAGGACCCCTTGTTCGAAAGGAGCTTCTGAACTCTCTCGTCCATTGAATTTGTCAGGTTTTGGATGGTTTCTGCTTCAATTGTTTTGCATGAGGACAGAATACCCTCCCAGAGCTGTTGCTTAGATGTGAACTGCCTCCCGCCATCATAGACACTCCTTTTGATTTGATGATGCTCTAGAGGTTCTGAATGGGGTAGAGGTCAGGGGAGCATGGGGGTCACACCATAAGTTTGTCCCCTTTTATGCCCATATCAGCCAGAGATGCAGATGTGTTATGTGCAGCATGAGACGGTGCATTATCATGCATGAAAATGATGTTGCTGTGAATACACGGTTCTTCTTCTTCACCCATGGCAGGAAGTGCTGTTTGAGAAACTCCACATACATTATGGAGTTCATCTTTACCCCTTCAGGGATCCTAAAGGGGCCGACAATCTCTCTCCTCATGATTCCAGCCCAAAACATTACTCCACCTCCTCCTTGTTGGCGCTGTAGCCGTGTTTGCGTGGGGTGTCCATCAACCAGCCATCCTCTACTCCATCCATCTGGACCATCGAGCGTTGCACGGCACTCATCCGTGAACAAAACAGTTTTGAAGTCAGTCTTCATGTATTGTTTGGCCCACTGGAGCCGTTTCTGCTTGTGTGCAGTGGATAGAGGAGGTCAACAGGATGGCGTATGCACAGCTGCAAACCTTTGAATGACCCTGCATCTTGTTGTTCGGGGGACGTTGGAGGCACCAGCAGCTTCAAAAACTTGTCTGCTGCTATGACAAGGCTTTTTTACCGCTGCTCTTTTAACCTGACGTAATTGCCTGTAGGAAAGAGTCCTCAATTTGCCCTTATCAGCACGCACACGTGTGTTCTGTGAATCAGCTACATACTTCTTGATTCCCAAGACACTTCATCCTGATCATCGCACAATGTTGATTGTAGTCATGCCTTGACCTAAACACTCCACAATTTGCTGCTTCTCAGCAGCCAACACATCCTTTTTCTTTCCCATTTTGGCAGAAAATGTAGGCTGCTTAATAATGTGGGACAGCCTTCTTAAGTAGTCTTGCCTTTCATCGGACACACCTGCCAAACTAATTAGCACAGGTGTCTGCAATTGCTTACAGTGATATAAAGAGCACTGACACACATCACCATCAATGAGTTTAACTGACAAACAAATTCTTCCATTATCACTCCGAAAAACTTTTTGAATAATAATTTGGAGCACAGTGTACATGTGCTTTTCCACAAAACACCATTGGTTCACGTAGTGAATCTTACAGTTCAAACTTGCCAACCATGGTTTGTATGGAGTTGTTCAATAAAGAGCCCAAAATTAAGATAACATAGACGGGAGAGGTCTCTATGAATAGGAATTACTAAGTATTTGATACCCTGTGAGGGCCAGTCAAAGGGAAAGTTGGACTGGATGGAATCCTGTATGAATTTGGGGAGGGAGACATCGAGGGCCTCAGACTTCGCTGCATTGATTTTAAAATTTGACCATGTAACAAAGTGATCTATTTCAGCCATAACAGCAGGGATGGATATATGTGATTGAGTGATATATACTAGGACATCATCAGCAAATAGAGAGCACTTGTACTCGGTGCCTCCCAACTCAATCCACCTAATATTGGGGTTATGGTGAATTGATGAGAGCAGGTGCTCCGTCACTAGGATGTATAAGAGAGGGGACAGAGGACATCCCTGCCTTGTCCCATTGGTGATTATGAAAGGTGATGAAAATGTTCTGACGCGCCCCCTGGGCCTTGAGACACCCGGAGCCGGACCCTTTTTGGTGGATGCTGGTGGTTGTTGTCTCCGTGGCGGCGACCCGGTTCCGTGGCTCAGGGCGGTCAAACCAGTGGAGGAACTATTTATGTGGTTTTGTTGTTTAAATGTCCGACTATGCCACCCATGGATTGCGGTCAGAGTGAACCGCCGCTGCAGGGCAGACCGCTGAGGCTGGTGTTGTGGGTGCAGCAGAGCGTAGCATAACTCCCCACGGGAGAAGTATAGCCTCAGGGCAGTGTATGCGGAGGATGGGGGTGATGGTGCAGGGCAGCAGCAGTAACAACACGGAGTCAGTGATGCAGTCCAGAGCCTTTATTCACAGTTCTTATTATCCAGAACACTTCTGCAGGTAAAGGCTGCCCACGTCGTACTGTGCTCACCAGGTGAGGGGCTCAGACAACTCCCAGATAACTTTGGAGCGCTTTACAGGACCCCCTTTGTGTGCCCTTTGTCTGGCCTTTCTTACCAACCCTTCTGTCTGGCTGCCTCGGGCCTCCTCTTGGTAAACTTGGCGCCAGTTTCCCTGACCCTATGTGGTGCCTTCCTAGCAGGTGTAGCGAGGGGCTGCGCCACATAAGATGTCATAGTCTCCGGTTTCTAGCTGAGGGTCGTTTCCCGCCTCCACTAGTTTCGGGGACCGGTCTCTCCCTTTGGACTGACCCCTCCACGCAGGTGGATTCGGGCGTGCGGTGGCGACTCGCCGTTCCGCTCCCCTGGGATCCCTTCGTTCCTCGTTCCTGGATCCTTCTCCGCTCCTCTTCCTTCCTTCTCCCTCTTCCAGGCCTGGGCCTCTGTTACTAAGCCCGCCTCCGGAGCAGAGCTCATGCAGAGCCCCTGCACCCTGTCACTTCTGCTGAGACATCTCTGCACTGAACTAAGATGGTGCCCACCTTTTATACTCCCTTCTCAATGCACCCAGGAACTGCTTCCTCCCTGCTCCTGCACTACAGGGTTCCCCTTCCTCAGTGTTCCCTCCCCCCACTCCAGCCAGGGAAAAGGACTGTCGTGCCCATCTCAGGGGCATATTGGTCGCCCTGCCCCACGGCAATGTGGTGTAATGCATGCAGGTGTCGGGTCCTGATTCACACTCCATCCTTACCTGAGAGTGAGATATCACACCTCTGGGTGAGTTGCAATACATCTGTAGCAACCGAGCCCACAGGGTGCTTCAGTTCCATTTATCTTCAGCCTAGGTGACGTATTGCGATACAGGGCCATGATTTTGGCTATAAAAGGGTCCCCTAGACCCCTACCCCAAGCTTTTTATGAGAATAATATATGGCGTGCCAGGAGACTCTATGGAATGCTTTCTCAGCATCCAACGAGAGTATCTAATTACAAATTTTTAACTGCATCTATCCCAGGAAATACTTTGTGCCTAGTAGCAGTGTCTGCTAGTCAGCGGATTATCCCGGCTGTTAAGCAAGCTACACCACCTGTAGTTTGGACACTTAATTTTTTCAAAGGAAATGCTTCGGGACCACGGGATACTCAGTGATGAGCATCAGGAGGCACCCCAAGGCATAGGGGCTGGGACTGGCGGTAGGACGCCTTGCGGTGGACAGCTGAGCTCGATCCTTATTAAAGCTTTTTAACTGCAGCAGCTTTAGTGGACGCTACTGGAGCTGGAATTACGCGGCTGCTGGCATGAGACTTGCCCTCCAATAGATCCTTGTAAAATGATTTAAAGTGTATTTATTCAAATTAGAGAGACAATTTAAATTAAAAAGCTTAGAGCTGCCTCCACCACAGGGGGGCTCGCTCGACCCACCAGTGGACAGGCACCAGTATTGGGAGAGGGGGGCTGGCCGTCAGGGTCCACCGCGGCTCTGGCACAAACCCGGCGACACGGAGGTGGCACGAAGGTGTTTTCTATGTGTTTCTATGTGTTTTTGTTTGCCTGCCATTGGATTTAATGGTGTTCGACGAACAGTTCGACAGTTCGACGAACAGTTCGGCGAACACACGGGTGTTCGACGAACCGAACCGAAATCGAACACTACGGGGGTGGCTCAACGCTTCTTGCCACGCCACATTGATGCAGTAGTTCATGCAAAAGGAGCCCCGACCAAGTATTGAGTGCATTTACTGAACATACATTTCAGTAGGCCAACATTTTGGATATTAAAAACATTTTTTCAAGTAAGTTTTCTAATTTACTTAGATAGTGACTTTTGTGTTTTCAGTGGCTGTAAGCCATAATCATCAACATTAACAGAAATAAACACTTAAAATAGATCACTCTGTTTGTAATGACTCTATATAATATATGAGTTTCACTTTTGTATTGAAGAATTGAAATTAATTAACTTTTTGATGATATTCTAATTTAGAGAGATGCACCTGTATTTCCTTGTGGAGAGTGACAATGTGGCATAGAGTGATTTATAAGCTATGCAATGCTCATCTGAGAAATTAAATATGCAAATTACCTTTTAAGAGCAGATGAGGACGTGCACTCTTGTGCCACTTATTCTAAGTAGCAATCCTAAAAGTCAATATCAAACCTTTAACAAGCATGACTTGCATGGCCTAAAATTCTATATTTACTTTTAGGATTGCTACTTCCAATCGGTAGCACTATAGTTCAAGTCCTCTTTCTCTATCATACATTTATTAAAAAAATTACTAGATTGCTAAACCATTGACTGATTTAACTAGGAAAGTGGCTGAAGTTATTAGCTGCAAACCTGATGCAGTTTGTGCCTTCACTGAGTTAAATGAATGCTTCTCATTTGACCCTGTATTGGTCCAGGCTGATGCAAAGCATAGTGATGGGTGAGCACTTAATTGCTCGGGTAATCGTTGCTCAAGTTGAGCAAATTAGAATGCTCAAGTTCTAGACCTGAGCAATGAGCCCAATGTAAGTCTATGGGAAACTCGAGCATTTTTCCGACATCCCAAATGACATGGGAACAGCATGGGGAAGACCCCTGGAAGCATCTCTGACTCCCAGGTCACTGCTGGGAACAATGTTGTCAGAATATTACTCCACTTTTAAGTAGGGTTTGACCCACCCCCGTAGTGTTCGGGTTCGGTTCGGTTCGTTGAACACCAGCATGTTCGCCGAACGGTTCGTCGAACACCGTCAAACACCGTTAAAACCAATGGCAGGCAAACAAAAACACATAGAAAACACATAGAAAAAAACTTCAAAGGTGTCCAAAAGCTGGCAAATGACGTCACCACTTGAACAGGAGAATTCTCCCATGCTGGGATGGCATTGAGATGACAGGCTGGTTCGCAGCAGAGCGCTACCATCCAGCTTGATATCCTTCAGAGACACTGCAGAGCACATGAAAGGAAGGGGCAGTAATAACCGATAAATCAGCAAGCGCTCTGCAGTGTCTCTGAAGCTGGATGGTAGCGCTCTGCTGTGAACCAGCGCTTCAGAGACACTGCAGGTAGCGCTTCAGAGTCACTGCAGAGCGCAAGCATGCTTTCTATGAAGGATGACAAGCTGGATTGTAGCGCTCTGCTGTGATCCAGCCTGTCATCTCAATGCCATCCCAGCATGGGAGAATTCTGCTGCTCAAGCGGTGACGTCATTTGCCTGCACCGCATGCGCAGGAGAATTCTCCCATGCGGTCAGTGACGTGCATGAGGTGAGCTGAGTTCATTGGACATGAACTCGGCTCATCTAGATGCCGTCACAGCCAGACACTGAGGAGCTTCACTGAGGTGCTTTTCAGTGTCTGTGGCATGACAAGCTGGATGGCAGCGTTCTGCTACGCTCCAGCCTGTCATGTCAATGTAGCAGAGCTGAAGCTACCTGGGAACCATGGAAAGGTAAGGATGAGGTTGGTTTATTATTTTACTTTTATTGTAGAAGACATTGGCTTCAGCTGGAATGGGCGATACGGTAAGTAGGGTTTAATTTAGAACATTAAAGGAATGTGTATTTATTTCAATTAAAGGACTTTATTCTGGGTGTTTGTGTTTTTTTTTACTTTGACTATGGAGTTAGTAATGGGGGTGTCTTATAGACACCTCTCCATTACTAACCTGGGCTTGATATCAGCTGTCATTATAAGTTGACATCAACCCCAACCCTATTACCCCACTGCCACCGCTACAGGGCAGTGGGAAGAGCAAGGCTAAGTGCCAGAATTGGCACATCCTATGGATGCGCCATTTCTGGGGCAGCTGACGGCTGGTGTTTCTAGCCTGGGAGGGGGCCAATATTCATGGCACCCTTCCTGGGCTATTAATATCAACCGCCAGCTGTCTGCCTAGCCTTTACTAGCTATTAAAATAGGGGGGACCAGACCGTCATTTTTTTTTGGGTCCCCCATTTTAATAGCTAGTAAAGGCTAGGTATTCAGCTGGGGGCTGATATTAGTAGCCTGGGAAGCTCCGTATGTATTACCCCCTTCTAAATCTTCAAACATCTGCCCCAGTCATCTGCTTAACCTCCGCTAGAGACCAAAATTATGGTGAACTCCACGCCAATTTTTAAGTTTTTAATAAATCCTTTTTTTTAACACTAAATGACAAGTACAGTAACCAACACTGTCACTGTACTTATTATATATGTGACTGACATGTTTCTATCTATCTAATCTATGTGTGATGCTCTATTCTTTCTGTTCTAAATTTTCGGTACCTGTGTATGCCGCTACTGAATTGCCGGCTTTTCATGTTTCACTGTGAGCACTGTTCCCATCGATTTGGGCAACCACTGTAACGCCACAACCACCTTTGCTGTGGCATTACAGTGAGTGGCAGACAATCCCTCCATGATTGGTGCTCTAAATAGCACCAGACATGCAGGACGGGGACCCGAGCTCCCACTCGAACATCTCGAAAGTACTCGGTGAGCTCCGAGCATCTCGAGTACTGAGATGCTCGGGTGAGTACCGAGCAATGGCGATCATGCTCGCTCATCACTAATTAACAGTATTACTGTGAAAAAATCCAGTTACGCTTTTGGTGCATGAACAGTTATCGAACATAACCTCGAACAGCCGAATTTTTTGCAAATCGTTCGAGTTCGTCGAACGACTCGAACACTGCCCAAAACAGCTCGAATTTGAGATTGGCGAACAGTTCGAGTCGAACACCGCTCTTCTCTACTTTGTAGGGCTCACAGTAAAACATACAAAAATGAAACCTAAATGGATTTTCCTAGGGAAAATGTTAAGGAACATCCTTTCCAGGGTAATGACTTGTATATAAGGTAAAATAAATAACCAAAAACAAAAATGATCCTCCACACCTTGGGCTATATTCACACGTAGCATTTTTGCACTTTTGTATTGCTTTCAACGGTGAAAAATAAGTTCACTGGTAAATGTAATTTTAACATTTTACTACCTTATCTGGCTTTGTGTTGTGTGAGACATGATCAGACACATGCATACAGTGCTGAAAAGACATGGGAACAGCATGGGGAAGACTCCTGGAAGCATCTCTGACTCCCAAGTCATTGCCTAAAACTGTGGTCATCAGACGTGATCTTATATTACTGCGGTAATAATACAGACATTTTGGGCAATGTGACAAATATTAAACTGCATTTAAAATGGGCAAAGTGTGTGGCAACGGACGGGGAAGTGGATGTTAGGGTGATGGTGATAGTGTACGCAGAGGCCGATGCCATGGGCAAGATGAAACTGTGCCTGCTGAGGGAGCACAACAAACACCCACATCATGTCGAACTACTTTCCTGTCCAAATTTCTATGGGGCCATGGAAAACCACTATTGAAGCCAGAGCAGTGTGAAAAGATTGTTGGTTGGATAGCAGATAATGCTTCCAGTCAGTTTGCCACAACCACTACCCTGTCTTCCACATGGTCCAGTCACCATAGCCGTGAGTCTGGACCTATTATTATCAACTAGCCGTGAGTCTGGACATATTATTTTATTATTACTTTAGCGCCATTTATTTCATGGCGCTTTAAGTATGAAAAAGGAGTATACATCGCAAAAACAATTACAATAATCTTGAACAAAAATGTGACAGCGACTGGTACAGGAGAGGAGAGGACCCTGCCCATGAGGGTTCACAGTCTAGAAAGGATAGGTGAGGATACAGTAGGTGAGGATAGAGCTGGTCGTGCAGCGGTATGGTGGAACGAGGGTTACTGCAGGTTGTACGCTTGTTGGAAGAGGTGGATCTTCAGGTGCCTTTTGAAGGTTTCAACAGTAGATGAGAGTCAGAAATGTTGGAGTAGAGAGTTTCAGAGTATGGGGGATGCACGGGAGAAATCTTGTATGCGATTGGTTAGGGTTTTGAACTGGAGTCTCTGGGCAATGGGGAGCCAGTGAAGGGATTGACAGAGAGGAGAGGCCAAGGAATAGTGAGGGGACAGGTGGATTAGCCGGGCAACAGAGTTAAGGATAGATTGGAGGGGTGCGAGAGTGTTAGAAGGGAGGCCACAGAGAAGGAGGTTGCAGTAGTCGAGGCAAGAGATGATGAGGGCATGCACTAGTGTTTTTGTAGATTCGTGTTTGAAGAATGTGCAGATACAGAAGATTTTTTTTACTTGGAGTCGGCATCTTCTTCACCCTTATTCTCCTTCCTTCCACCATTCTGAGTGCCCTGAGACAACTGATCACACACTTGGATACTCTGAAGGGCTGTTTTTTTCATATTTCCATTTATAGATTTGACCTCTCGCTCAGTCCGCTCGGAAGTGGAAAGAGCTTGGATATGTGGATTGAAGGAGAGATTAGAGTCCAGGGTTACCCTAAGAGCTGTTCCCTTTTCCATTTATAGATTTGGGCATTTCGCCTGGCCCACTTCAAGCAGGGCAACAGAAAATCGCATGTAGCAATGCCCAAATATTTCAGCAGCCATGGTTACCTGAAGGCGACAGCAGGAAAGTGCAATTACTGTTGCAAGAAGTGGATGATGATGAGACACAATGGACAGAAAGTCAGGAGGAGGACCAGGGTGCGGAAGTGTAAGACAAGGTGGTGGATGATAAAGTTGTTGGGCCGAATGCCAGGGTCCAGAAACAGTGTCTGCGGGTGAAACTACTGCCTCTTCCCCTTTTTTACATTCACACCAAACCTCCGTCTATCATGCAGGCGAAAATGACTCCCACCCAGCACCTGTTGATGCAGTCTTGCAACCATCACCATCAGCAACCACGTCCACGTCCTTTTCCTAGCACAGAGTTCAGTTGTCCCTTCCAAAGTCCTTTGAACGCAATCACAAATATACAGCCAACCACTCACAGGCCACACTACTAAACTGCCACATTTCTCGACTACTTGCACTAGAAATTTAGCCTATTATTCTCATGGAGGCGGAAGCTTTCCGCAATACATTGACATCTGGCCATCGGTCCCCAGCCGCCACTATTTCTCCCAGTGTCATCCCTGCCTTATACAAGCACGGGTTCTAGAATATTACCTGTACCCTCACCAGCGCAGTTATTGGGAAGGACCGCCTAACCACAGACACGTGGACAAATAGGGTGACTGACAGTACATTTCTATTGAATATGTATCCCCTGTCTTAGTCACAATGTGGCAAAACCTGTGACAAGAGTCTCCAATGACAAATATTAGTTTGGTAGGACCACTGTACATTCCAGATTTGTCCACTGTACAATGTGCATAGGGTTTGAGTCATGGTTGATGCAGGAAGCCACCATCCCAAGGGCCTCGAATCACAAATAATAGTCAGGCAGGAGTAGGAATACTGTCCTGGTTTGTCCACTGCACAATGTGCATAGGGTTTGTAAAAATTAGGTCTATGGGCTGAGTCATGGTTGACTCACTATTTTGGTTGTGACAACTAGCTTGGCATGTGCCATCAACATCTGAAAATCTGCAACAAAACCCAAAATGGCAAAAAAGTCTGTTGTTAAGGGACATGGACATGGATGTGGTGTTGTCAGTGGTGTGCGAGAAGGCACTCAGTTTTTGTCAGGTCAGACTATCTTGGCTATTTGACCAAGAAGGAGAGTGATGGGATGCTACGCCAGATGACCTGGCCTCCACAGTCACCAGAACTGAACCCAACTGAGATGGTTTGGGGTGAGCTGGACTACAGAGTGAAGGCAAAAGGGCCAACAAGTGCTAAGCATCTCTGGGAACTCCTTCAAGATTGCTGGAAGACCATTTCCGGTGACTACCTCTTGAAGCTCATCAAGAGATTGCCAAGAGTGTGCAAAGCAGTCATCAAAGCAAAAGGTGGCTACTTTGAAGAACCTAGAATATAAGACATATTTTCAGTTGTTTCACACTGTTTT
Source organism: Phyllobates terribilis (assembly GCF_046119375.1). Taxonomy (NCBI): domain Eukaryota; kingdom Metazoa; phylum Chordata; class Amphibia; order Anura; family Dendrobatidae; genus Phyllobates; species Phyllobates terribilis. The sequence goes on along the minus strand of NW_027362769.1, from coordinate 247,916,362 downwards.
GTTAACTATATAATTCCACATGTGTTAATTCATAGTTTTGATGCCTTCAGTGTGAATGTACAATTTTCATAGTCTTGAAAATACAGAAAAATCTTTAAATGAGAAGGTGTGTCCAAACTTTTGGTCTGTACGGTATATACCAACATATTCCACAGCACTTTACAATTAAGCGGGGACATGTACATACAATAAATTCAATACAAGATTAGAAAGTTTAAACAGTAACATTAGGAGTGAGGTCCCTGCATGCAAGCTTACATTCTACAAGGAAATGGGTGGACACAATAGGTGAAAAGTGCTTGTCATTTCAGGTCTGGCAATCATAATAAGTAGGGATTTTCATATAAAGCTGCATGATCCGGTCATCAGCCAGTATGCTTAAGTACAATAATCAAGTTTTGAGTGCAGTTATCTTGTGCATGAAGGGTGTGGAGAAAGATGAATAGTAGGGTGCAGATTCTGAATAAAATTTAGAAGGAGGGAACAGGGGAAAGTTAGTTTACTGAGTAGTTGAGGTGGTAGACTTGTTTAAAGAGATTTTTTTAAAGCGCGCTTGAAGACATTGAGGATAGGCATCAGTCAGATCGTCTGGGGTAGAGCATTCCAGACAACTGGTGCAGCATGAGAGAAGTCTTGGAGACGGAGGTGTGAGGTTCGAATTATGGGGGATGTTAGTCTTAGGTCATTTGTAGATTGGAGGGCTCTTGTAGGGCGATAGACAGAGATGAGAGAGGAGATGTAAGGTGGTGCCGAACTGTGGAGAGCTTTGTGGGTGAGAGTGATGAGTTTATAATGGACCCTGTAGCAAATGGGCAACCAGTGTAATGACTGTCGCAAGATGGAGGCATCGGTGAAGCGGCTGGAGAGAAATACTACCCTTGCTGCCGCATTAAGGACGGATTGAAGAGGAGAAAGTTTGTTAAAAGGGAGGCCGATCAGAAGAGAGTTACAGTAGTCCAGACGATAGTGAATAAGAGCAACAGTAAGAGTTTTAGCAGTTTCAAAGGTGAGAAAAGGTTGGATTCTGGAGATGTTTTTAAGGTTCATATGACAAGAGCGACCTATACTGGTTGGCCACCTTTCTCTATCCACGGTACAAGGAGAGATTTCCTTCTCTCCTTTTGGAGTCACAAAAGAGTTTTACAATGGAGTCGCTCAAGAGGGCCGTTGTAGATCATTTGCTGAACACATCACCCTCAGACAATGCTTGTGGCAAAGGTACCGGCACTTTTCAGCACCAAGGGATAATATGGAGAGACACGAACACCAGCTCCAACAGAGATGGGGGGAAAATGTGCTCAAACTGGGCAATTTTTAATAAACCAGCACAACAGCAAGTGCTTCTCTGTGCCTGTAACAATGCCAAGGAGGGATAAGTTGCAGAACATGGTCAAAGGGTACTTAAGTGACCATACGTGCGTCCTTTCTGACGTGTCAGTTCCCTTTAATTATTGGGTGTCTAAGCTGAACACTTGGCCCGACCTCTCCTTATATGCCTTGGAAGTGCTGGCCTGCCCGGCTGCTAGTGTGGTGTCAGAGCGTGTTTTCAGTTCCGCTGGGCCAATCATCACTGATAGGGGCATTCTCCTCTCCACGGAAATTCAAATAGACTTACTCTGATTAAATTCAACAAGGACTGGATATCTCCACAGTAAGTAATCCCTCCAGATGACAGCAAGCCAAACTAAATTCATCAAGAATGCTGATTCATGCTACTGCTGTTAACGTCACCCACTTCCCATAAAAACCCGTTTCCTTCCTTCGTCAACCATGACTCAGCCCATAGGGCTAATTTTTACAAACCCTATGCACATTGTGCAGTGGACACACCAGGTCAGTATTCCTAATCCAGCCTAACTACTATTTGTGATTGGAGGCCCTTGGAATGGTGGCTTCCTGCATCACCCATGACTCAGCCCATAGGGCTAATTTTTACAAACTCTATGCACACTGTGCAGTAGACAAACCAGGACAGTATTCCTACTCCAGCCTAACTACTATTTGTGATTCGTGGCCCTTAGGATGGTGGCTTCCAAAATAGTGGCTAAAATGGCCTGGTACGTGCTTGGTAGCAGGCAGTAGGAAATGTTTGAACTACTGCTTTGCATAGGGCACTAAACGCTTTTTAAGTGGACTAATGTGGACAGAAGGCAGGCTGTCACCCCAAAAACAGTGGGGAAAATGGGCTGGTGCGTTCTTGGTAACAGGCAGTAGGAAATGTTTGGACTACTGCTTTGTGTAGGGCACTAAACGCTTTAAGTTGACTAATATATACAGAAGGCAGGCTGTCACCCCAAAAACAGCAGGGAAAATGGCCTGGTGCGTGCTTGGTAGCAGGCAGTAGGAAATGTTTGACTGCTTTGTGTAGGGCACTAAACGCTTTTTTAAGTGGACTAATGTGGACAGAAGGCAGGCTGTCACCCCAAAAACAGTGGGGAAAATGGCCTGGTGCGTGCTTGGTAGCAAGCTGTAGGAAATGTTTGGGCTACTGCTTTGTGTAGGTCACTAAAAGCTTTAAGTGGACTAATGTATACAGAAGGCAGGCTGTCACCCCAAAAACAGCAGGGCAAATGGCCTGGTGCATGCTTAGTAGCAGGCAGTAGGAAGTGTTTGGACTACTGCTTTGTGTAGCACACTAAACGCTTTTTTTAAGTGGACTAATGTGAACAGAAGGCAGGCTGTCACCCCAAAAACAGTGGGGAAAATGACCTGCTTGGTAGCAGGCAGTAGGGAATGTTTGGACTACTTCTTTGCATTGGGCACTAACCACTGATTTAAGTGGACTAATGTGGACAGCAGAAGCCAGGCTCTGATCCCTAAAACAGGAAAAGAGACCGGTGCTTTTTAAAAAAAGGCAGCACAAAATGTTACTACTCTGTGTGCTGGAAATATATTGTTTTGCCTCTGACAAGACCTGTTTTAAGATGGACACTGGAAGAACACTTTAACCTCTCCCTACCTAATTCACAATCTCTCCCTCCCTGTAATCTGACTTTGTTGTGTGTCTTCAGCTCTAAAAATAGCTATTTTTTGGTGGTATTATGGAGCTAGTGAGCGGCTCCTTTAAACTGTCCCTGCTCGAGTATCTCTCCCTTCCTACTCTACACTGAACTAGTACACACAATTCATGGAAGAGGTAGTATGTTTTACCCCATAGGGGAATCATCTATATCATAACCATTAGATATTGCCATATCAAAAACTACAAAAATATGGACTTATTATAGGCTAAATCGTGAGAGGGACATAAAGCAATAGCAAAAGCAGAAACGATCAATAAGCCATAAGTATAAGAATATATCAAAGTTTATTAAAGAGTAATAGCATAAGGGGGTAGAGTACAGGTACAATAGGAATGAACCTTAGACCAGCAGGTCCACGTGCTGCATTTTGGAGTACATAATAGCAAATTTGGAAGGTAACTTATCACCGACAACCCAATATATCAATTTCAATTTGTAATTATATATATAATGTCATAGTGTGCCCTTAAATATTTGATATAGTGATAGTAGTCATGTATCAGCAGTATAAAGCCACTAGAGGCCCTCACTATACATACCAGTGTATTAGTCGCAGGAGAAGCCTATGGGCAAACAGTCAGGGCACGGGGGCGGTAATAGAAAAACTGCACACGTGGAGCAAGAGCCCCGACGCGCGTTTCGGATGTCCCTTCATCGTCCCCCTGACGAAGGGTCATCCAAAACGTGCATCCAAAAATGATTACATTGAGGTTATATTGGCAAGTCTTGTTTTTATACTAAAGATCCTACTGTGTTTTTATTTACTTATTGTTTTTTTCACGTCTCTTCAATTGTGTATTGGAGTGCGTCCTAATTTTTGTCAGCCCTTGAAATTGCTGCATATGCAATAACAGTATAGGAGACCCACTCCTTAATAATGGGAAGGACAATTCAAATAGATTCTATATTCTAGAATATTAACTGTCTAATCTGATATTAGTTTACCGGTGAGGTATCGTAGTATGGATAGCATATTACACCGATACAGCCAGGTATTATAGCCTTATACTGCATGCTTCTGGTGTACCACAAAAATTTTTACATCTATTCTATTCCCTATTGATAATACTGCTTGATGCATTTACAATAGGGGCAAGTGTTAGGTGGTATCATCAGATCCTAGTGAGTGTTCATTATGGTCGCAAAAATGTCTTCCACAGTCCATAACTTTTTTTATTATTATTTCTTTGGCCTTATATATATTTTATTATCCTGGAAAGAATTTTTCTTAATTTTTCCATTTTAGCTTTTTGTATGTTCTTTTATTGTCAGTTCATAAAAGTGGCGTGATACTCTGATAAAATTGTTCACAGATATGCTATTTGTCAGCGACCAACTGTGAGTAGGTTTGAACCAACAACTGCAATACTTTAAATAGTGTGTAATATTTGACACGCTCACAAAATTTGTTGGATTATTAGGGCAGTCATATGGGATCATGTCTGATGACCACGGCTTCAGGCAGTTGCCTAATAGTATGGTATTTGTCAGCGACCAAGTGTCAATTGGTTCAACAAAACACAGTCTGCTGACTTTAAATTCATTATAATATTTTTCAACCGCCACAATATTTCTGTATTATTAAGGTAGTCATATGGGATTACGTCTGATCATTGAAAAAAGTTTCTCTGCTGCCACAATACAGTAGTGGGAATAAAATTAAAAAAAACAGGCTGTATTCTGCTAACAAGCAAATGGAGCAGTAAAATGGTGTACTCTGGATTGATTTTTAAGCAAATAATCAGGATTAAGATTAAAAAAAATAGCCCTGGCCCCTGATATCTGGGGCTATGTCTACGCATATCTGTAATAGCAAGAGCAGATAGAATGTGCAATGGACCCTCTTTGCTGTATAAACTGCCACAAACCCTGCCTGCCTAACTCCTGCTATCACCACTGAATATATGCAGCTGGATTAGTCTTCAGAAGGACTGTCAGTTCAGATGGATATATATACTCTTGGATTACAACTACGTATATCTGTCTATTACACTGCCAATTCTGTCCCTCACACAGCAGCACCTCTCCCTACTCTGCCTGTTTTCGTGTTAGACTCTGACAAGCATAGGGGGACCAGGTCTTATATAGACCCGATGAAGATATGGGGCCAGCCAATCACTGTAATGCCACAACCAACATGGCTACAGCATTACAGTGCGTGGCAAGCAATCTCTGCATGTTCCTTGGCTCTCTAAAGATCACCAAACATACAGGGTGAAGACCCGAGCATCCGAACGAGCAACCCGAAAATACTAGCCGGACGCCGAGCATGTCGAGCAGTGAGATGCTCGGGCAAGCACCAAGCAGTGGCGAGCACGCTCGCTCATTACTAGTAAAGCATCCTTTTATCATGAAGGTAGAAGTCTCTGAGGTTGGAGTTCCATTAATGTTATTATCAACTCCATATGTGCCTCTACTTTTAACAAAAGGTTTCATCTACTGACTGAAATTATGACAATGATAATCATGAATTGTTGCCATTCAAGTTGGCCTTAGATGAATGTCACCACTTCCTCGAAGGTGCTAATCTTAAAGTCAGTGATACCACCGACCACAAGCATCTAACTTATCAAGAATCAGTCAAAAAACTTAACCCTATGCCAGACAGATGTGGTTTATTCTTCTCTTGGTTTAATCTTGTAGTAACATTTTGACCTAATACTAAAAATATTAAAGCTGATTTTCTGTCTCTTAAAGTTTTTGTTCATTTCAATTTGAGGACTCAAACTAATTTACATTTTTGATAAAAGTATATTTGTATCCACTTTTTTATATATCTTTTAGATGAGACCCATAAATCTCAAGCATTGGTCCCTGACAGTAACTAACAAAAATTGTTTATTCCCCCCAGTTTAGTCTGTGAGTTCTGCATGAATCTCATGATTCAGTTTTCATTGGTCAACATGGGACTAACAATGCCATCTGACTGGTAACTAGTGTTGAGCCACCCCCGTAGTGTTCGAGTTCGGTTCGGTTCGTCGAACACCCGTGTGTTCGCCGAACTGTTCGTCGAACTGTTCGTCGAACACCTTCGAACACCGTTAAAACCAATGGCAGGCAAACAAAAACACATAGAAACACATAGAAAACACCTTCAAAGGTGTCCAAAAGCTGACAAACTGCTCAGAAGACACAACTAACACATGGAAAAGTGACAAGTACATATAGTCATGCGAAAAGAAAAGAGGTGAAGGAGTAAAAGGAGGGGGAGACACAGATATATGCATGTCCTGCCCTTCTAAAATCCAAAAAGTGAGAAGCCGACACGTTCAGTCCGCTCCTGCCCGTGCCACCTCCGTGCCGCCGGGTTTGTGCCAGAGCCGCGGTGAACCCTGACGGCCAGCCCCCCTCTCCCAATACTGGTGCCTGTCCGCTGGTGGGTCGAGAGAGCCCCCCTGTGGTGGAGGCAGCTCTAAGCTTTTTAATTTAAATTGTCCCTCTAATTTGAATGAATACACTTTAAATCCATTTACAAGGATCTATTGGAGGGCAAGTCTCATGCCAGCAGCCGCGTAATTCCAGCTCCAGTAGCGTCCACTAAAGCTGCTGCAGTTAAAAAGCTTTTATAAGGATCGAGCTTGGCTGTCCACCGCAAGGCATCCTAGTGCCAGTCCCAGCCCCTATGCCTTGGGGTGCCTCCTGATGCTCTTCACTAAGTATCCCGTGGTCCCGAAGCATTTCCTTTGAAAAAATTAAGTGTCCAAACTACAGGTGGTGTAGCTTGCTTAACAGCCGGGATAATCCGCTGACTAGCAGACACTGCTACTAGGCACAAAGTATTTCCTGGGCTAGATGCAGTTAAAAATTTGTAAGTAGATACTCTCGTTGGATGCTGAGAAAGCATTCCATAGAGTCTCCTGGCACGCCATATATGATTCTCTTAAAAAGCTTGGGGTAGGGGTCTAGGGGACCCTTTTATAGCCAAAATCACGGCCCTGTATCACAATACGTCACCTAGGCTGAAGATAAATGGAACTGTAGCACCGAGGGCTCGGTTGCTACAGACGTATTGCACCTCACCCAGAGGTGTGATATCTCACTCTCAGATAAGGATGGAGTGTGGATCAGGACCCGACACCTGCATGCATTACACCACATTGCCGTGGGGCAGGGCGACCAATATGCCCCTGAGATGGGCACGACAGTCCCTGTCCCTGGCTGGAGTGGGGGGAGGGAACACTGAGGAAGGGGAACCCTGCAGTGCAGGAGCAGGGAGGAAGCAGTTCCTGGGTGCATTGAGAAGGGAGTATAAAAGGTGGGCACCATCTTAGTTCAGTGCAGAGAAGTCTGAGCAGAAGTGGCAGGGAGCAGGGGCTCTGCATGAGCTCTGCTCCGGAGGCGGGCCTAGTAACAGAGGCCCAGGCCTGCAAGAGGGAGAAGGAAGGAAGAGGAGCGGAGAAGGCTCCAGGAACGAGGAATGAAGGGATCCCAGGGGTGCGGACGGGCGAGTCGCCACCGCACGCCCGAATCCACCTGCGTGGAGGGGTCAGGCCAAAGGGGGAGACCGGTCCCCGAACTAGTGGAGGCAGGAAACGACCCTCAGCTGGAAACCGGAGGCTCTGACATTTTATGTGGCGCAGCCCCTTGCTCCACCCGCTAGGAAGGCACCACATAGGGTCAGGGAAACTGGCGCCAAGTTTACCAAGAGGAGGCCCGAGGCAGCCGGACAGAAGTGTTGGTAAGAAAGGCCAGACAAAGGACACACAAAGGGGGTCCTGTGAAGCGCTCCAAAGTTATCTGGGAGTTGTCTGAGCCCCTCACCTGGTGAGCACAGTACGACGTGGGCAGCCGTTACCTGCAGACGTGGTCTGGATAATAAGAACTGTGAGTAAAGGCCCTGAACTGCATCACTGACTCCGTGTCGTTACTGCTGCTGCCCTGCACCATCACCCCCATCCTCCGCATACACTGCCCTGAGGCTATACTCCTCCCGTGGGGAGTTATGCTACGCTCTGCTGCACCCACAACACCAGCCTTAGCGGTCTGCCCTGTAGCGGCGGTTCACTCTGACCGCAATCCACGGGTGGCGTAGTCGGACATTTAAACATCAAAACCACATAAATACTTCCGCCACTGGTTTGACCGCCCTGAGCCACGGAACCGGATCGCCGCCACGAAGACTACAACCACCAGCATCCACCAAAAAGGGTCCGGCTCCGGGTGTCCCAAGGCCCAGGGGGTGCGTCAGAACATTTTCATCACCTTTCACAATCACCAGTGGGACAAGGCAGGGATGTCCTCTGTCCCCTCTCTTATACATCCTAGTGACGGAGCACCTGCTCTCATCAATTCGCCATAACCCAAATATTAGGTGGATTGAGGTGGGAGGCACCGAGTACAAGTGCTCTCTATTTGCTGATGATGTCCTAGTATATATCACTCAATCACATATATCCATCCCTGCTGTTATGGCTGAAATAGATCACTTTGTTACATGGTAAAATTTTAAAATCAATGCAGCGAAGTCTGAGGCCCTCGATGTCTCCCTCCCTAAATCCATATAGGATTCCATCCAGTCCAACTTTCCCTTTGCCTGGCCCTCACAGGGTATCAAATACTTAGGAATTCCTATTCATAGAGACCTCTCCCATCTATGTTATCTTAATTTTGGGCCCTTTATTGAACAATTCCATACAGACCATGGTTGGCAAGTTGGAACTGTGAGATTCACTACGTGCACCACTGGTATTTTGTGGAAAAGCACATGTAAGATTCTGCAACAGTCTCTGCTGATACTCCTGCATGCGTGCATCCCTTTCTATGGCAGGAATAATTTCTGCAAATTTACTTTTGTACCGGGGATCTAACAGTGTGGCAACCCAGTAGTCAGGATTATTTCTAATTCTCACAATTCGAGGGTCATGTTGCAGGTAGTGCAGCAAGAAGGCACTCATGTGTGTTGCGCATCCAGGAGCACCAAGTCCCTGTTGTGTTGGTGGCGAGGTAACAATCATGCTTCCTTCCTCTGTCCTCTCCCCCCAACCTCGCACAACAGAAATGTGATCAAGGTCTCCCTCATCTGATGAGTCTTCCATCAGTTCGTCCTCCACTTCTTCCTGGGCTCCTGCACCTTCCTCACTAGTTTGGCTGCTACCATGCGCCCTGGTAAAACCATCTCCCCCACCCTCACATGCCTGCCGCCTTGGTGCTGCCGACCGTCTGGACCTTGCAGATGTTAGCCCTTCCGCATACAACTCCTCCTCCTCTACTTCCTCCACCTCCTCTTGTGCCACCACCTGACTCCGAATTCTGTTTAACATGTGCTCCAGCATGTAAATCACCGGAATAGTCATGCTGATAATGGCATCGTCAGCACTAAACATCTTCGTCGCCATTTCAAAACTGTGCAGAAGGGTGCATAGGTCCCTGATCTGAGACCACTCCTCCAGCGTGATTTGCCCCACCTCTGAATCTCATTGGCCCAGGCTATACGTCAGAACGTATTGCACCAGGGCTTGTCGGTGCTGCCACAGTCGCTGCAACATGTGCAGAGTTGAATTCCACCGGGTAGGCACATCGCATTTTAGCCGGTGAAGTGGCAGGCCCAACGACTTCTGTAGAGATGTAAGTCGCTGAGCTGCGGGATGCGAACGGCGGAAGTGAGCACACAGCGACCGTGCCCTCTGCAGAAGGCCATCTAGTCTGGGATAGTGGGCTAAAAATTGCTGGACAACCAGGTTCAACACGTGAGCCATACAAGGCACGTGTGTGACATTGCCCCGGCGAAGGGCCGCACCCAGGTTTGCAGCATTGTCGCACACGGCCTTCCCTGGTTTCAGGTCCAGTGGAGACAACCATTCATGAAATTGGTTCTCCAGAGCTGACCACAACTCCTCAGCTTTGTGACTCACATTTCCCAGACATTTCAATGTAAAAACCGCCTGATGACGTTGAGCCCTACTGCCAGCATAGTAAGGAGGTGTGCAGGATCCCTTCTGCGCAGTTAGAAAGCTTGTGGCATGACCAGACAGGCTTTGGGTGCAGGTGGAAGACCGAGAGGAAGTTGAGGAGGCAGAAGCAGTGGAGGAAAAATGACATAAAGAGGATTGACGCACAACTCGTGGGGACGGCAAGACTTGGACAGCAGCCCCTTGTCCTGCTGTCACCATAGTTACCCAGTGCCCAGTCAGCGACATGTAACGACCCTGTCCATGCCTACTCGTCCAAGTGTCTGTGGTGAAATGCACCCTGTCACACACAGAGTTTCTCAAAGAAGCGGTGATGTTGTGTGCGACATGGTGGTGGAGCGCAGGCACACCTTTCTTTGAGAAGTAGTGCCGACTGGGCATCTGGTACTGGGGCACTGCGACGGACATAAGGTCTCGAAAATCCTCTGTGTCCACCAGGCGGAAAGGCAGCATTTCTGTAGCCAAGAGCTTGCAGATGGTGAAATTCAACCTCTTAGCTTTCTCATGGCTAGGAGGAAATGGTCTTTTACTTGTCCACATCTGAGGGACCGAGGGCTGGCTATTGTGCTTAGACGGGGTTGATAAGGGTGTCCCCGGCAAACTGCCGGTCTGTGAGGAAGATGCAGACGGACATGTTAGGTTGCCTTGATCCAAAGGTGGTGCTATCGATGTCGGACAGCGCTAAAGACCAGCTGGTGTTACCACCTCCAAAGAAAATGATGACCTGCCAATCACGCTGGCTGTTGCGGGTAAAGAGGTGGCAGGTCTGCGCCCCAAAACAGGTGTGACTGCTGTCCCCCCAGTCACAGAGGATGAAAAGGCCGCGGATGCACAAGATATGGCAGACGGTGGTTGGCCCGGCCGGCTAGACCGCATTGTAGCACACTGAGCTTCCCACTGCAACTTATGCTTCATGTCCATGTGCCGGTTCATGCATGAAGTACTCAAACTATGTATTTTTTGGCCTCTACTTAGCTTTTGCTGACAAATGTTACAGATAACACGAGTTGGGTCATCTTTATCGATCTGAAAAAATGCCCAGGCTATGCAAGGCTTAGCACCCATGCGACCTGAAGAGCCACCACGACTTGTGGTGAGAGGCAGAGTTGTGTTTGAGGATGCAGTTGTTGACGTGCTTCCAGTACTACGTCTCTGTCCAGGAAGGCGCAACCTGACCTCGTCGTCACTAGCATCTTCCTCCACCTCCTCTGCTGACCTCATCTCTTGGCTGACTGTGGGTTGACAGTAAGTGGGATCTCCGACCTCATCATCATCACCCTGTGCGTTATCACACCCGTCGTCCTCAGAGCCAACCTGTTCCTGCCCTGACAAAAAACTAAAGTTGTCGCTCCAATCAGGTATTTGAGTCTTATCATCGTCTTCCTCATTGTCTCCACCAACAGGAGTTACAGTTTGGGAATGAGGGTCTACATTATGGTCAGAACCTTCTGCGTCTGGTCCTGGATCCGACTCATAAAGATTCTGGGCATCAGTGCAGATCATTTCCTCGTCTGGATTCACAGAAGCGCTGGAGTCGACCTCTGATTCCCAGGCTATAGTATGAGTAAACAGCTCTGCAGACTCAACCATCTGTTCTACCTCATACTCAGACGGGCAGCTGGAGATTTGGGAGCTGTGAGGAAGCAAGTGCGATTTGGGTGACACCTTTGAGGACTGGAGTATTTGTGATGTTGAAGTTGATGTGGAGGAGAGCCCACTTAAAGGAGCACTTGATATCCGTTGAAGCACTTGCTGTTTTTGTGCCTCATCTGGAATTTGTAGCGATTGGCGTGGCCGTAAGAAAGGGATCTTATCACATTGTCCGCTAAAAGAAGTAGACATTTTAGTTTGGCTGGAAGATGGTCTTTCTTCTGCACCTACCCCACGGACACAACCTTTTTTCCCCTTCCCAACACGCCTATTCCCCTTTCCACCAGCAGCAGGCCTTTTTCCACTCATTTTGGTGGTTAACTAATTCACAACTCTGGAGTTGTTTGCACAAAAAAACAATGGATGGTAACCGAGCAGAGCTGAGTGGCCAAACTGTGGTATTAGGCCAAAACTATTGGCTGGGTTAGATGCAGAAAAAAATTATTTTTAATTTGCAACCTGATGGAGGTCAGTATAGATGGACTAATAGACCAAGTCCCACACACCGCTAGAAGCCCAAATATTTTTTCAGAGCTAGATGCAGAAAAAAATTATTTTTAATTTGCAACCTGATGGAGGTCAGTATAGATGGACTAATAGACCAAGTCCCACACACTGCTAGAAGCCCAAATATTTTTTCAGAGCTAGATGCAGAAAAAAATTATTTTTAATTTGCAACCTGATGGAGGTCAGTATAGATGGACTAATAGACCAAGTCCCACACACCGCTAGAAGCCCAAATATTTTTTCAGAGCTAGATGCAGAAAAAAATTATATTCAATTTGCAACCTGCTGGACTTCAGTATAGAAGGACTAATAGAACAAGTCCCACACACTGCTAGAAGCCCAAATATTTTTTCAGAGCTAAATGAAGAAAAAAATTATTTTTAATTTGCAACCTGATGGAGGTCAGTATAGATGGACTAATAGACCAAGTCCCACACACTGCTAGAAGCCCAAATATTTTTTCAGAGCTAGATGCAGAAAAAAATTATTTTTAATTTGCAACCTGATGGAGGTCAGTATAGATGGACTAATAGACCAAGTCCCACACACCGCTAGAAGCCCAAATATTTTTTCAGAGCTAGATGCAGAAAAAAATTATATTCAATTTGCAACCTGCTGGACGTCAGTATAGAAGGACTAATAGAACAAGTCCCACACACTGCTAGAAGCCCAAATATTTTTTCAGAGCTAAATGAAGAAAAAAATTATTTTTAATTTGCAACCTGATGGAGGTCAGTATAGATGGACTAATAGACCAAGTCCCACACACTGCTAGAAGCCCAAATATTTTTTCAGAGCTAGATGCAGAAAAAAATTATTTTTAATTTGCAACCTGATGGAGGTCAGTATAGATGGACTAATAGACCAAGTCCCACACACCGCTAGAAGCCCAAATATTTTTTCAGAGCTAGATGCAGAAAATTTTTTTATTCAATTTGCAACCTGATGGAGGTCAGTATAGATGGACTAATAGACCAAGTCCCACACACTGCTAGAAGCCCAAATATTTTTTCAGAGCTAGATGCAGAAAAAAATTATTTTTAATTTGCAACCTGATGGAGGTCAGTATAGATGGACTAATAGACCAAGTCCCACACACTGCTAGAAGCCCAAATATTTTTTCAGAGCTAGATGCAGAAAAAAATTATTTTTAATTTGCAACCTGATGGAGGTCAGTATAGATGGACTAATAGACCAAGTCCCACACACTGCTAGAAGCCCAAATATTTTTTCAGAGCTAGATGCAGAAAAAAATTATTTTTAATTTGCAACCTGATGGAGGTCAGTATAGATGGACTAATAGACCAAGTCCCACACACTGCTAGAAGCCCAAATATTTTTTCAGAGCTAGATGCAGAAAAAAATTATTTTTAATTTGCAACCTGATGGAGGTCAGTATAGATGGACTAATAGACCAAGTCCCACACACTGCTAGAAGCCCAAATATTTTTTCAGAGCTAGATGCAGAAAAAAATTATTTTTAATTTGCAACCTGATGGAGGTCAGTATAGATGGACTAATAGACCAAGTCCCACACACTGCTAGAAGCCCAAATATTTTTTCACAGCTAGATGCAGAAAAAAATTATTTTTAATTTGCAACCTGATGGAGGTCAGTATAGATGGACTAATAGACCAAGTCCCACACACCGCTAGAAGCCCAAATATTTTTTCAGAGCTAGATGCAGAAAAAAATTATATTCAATTTGCAACCTGCTGGACGTCAGTATAGAAGGACTAATAGAACAAGTCCCACACACTGCTAGAAGCCCAAATATTTTTTCAGAGCTAAATGAAGAAAAAAATTATTTTTAATTTGCAACCTGATGGAGGTCAGTATAGATGGACTAATAGACCAAGTCCCACACACTGCTAGAAGCCCAAATATTTTTTCAGAGCTAGATGCAGAAAAAAATTATTTTTAATTTGCAACCTGATGGAGGTCAGTATAGATGGACTAATAGACCAAGTCCCACACACCGCTAGAAGCCCAAATATTTTTTCAGAGCTAGATGCAGAAAAAAATTATATTCAATTTGCAACCTGCTGGACGTCAGTATAGAAGGACTAATAGAACAAGTCCCACACACTGCTTGAAGCCCAAATATTTTTTCAGAGCTAAATGAAGAAAAAAATTATTTTTAATTTGCAACCTGATGGAGGTCAGTATAGATGGACTATTAGACCAAGTCCCACACACTGCTAGAAGCCCAAATATTTTTTCAGAGCTAGATGCAGAAAAAAATTATTTTTAATTTGCAACCTGATGGAGGTCAGTATAGATGGACTAATAGACCAAGTCCCACACACTGCTAGAAGCCCAAATATTTTTTCAGAGCTAGATGCAGAAAAAAATTATTTTTAATTTGCAACCTGATGGAGGTCAGTATAGATGGACTAATAGACCAAGTCCCACACACTGCTAGAAGCCCAAATATTTTTTCAGAGCTAGATGCAGAAAAAAATTATTTTTAATTTGCAACCTGATGGAGGTCAGTATAGATGGACTAATAGACCAAGTCCCACACACTGCTAGAAGCCCAAATATTTTTTCAGAGCTAGATGCAGAAAAAAATTATTTTTAATTTGCAACCTGATGGAGGACAGTATAGATGGACTAATAGACCAAGTCCCACACACTGCTAGAAGCCCAAATATTTTTTCAGAGCTAGATGCAGAAAAAAATTATTTTTAATTTGCAACCTGATGGAGGTCAGTATAGATGGACTAATAGACCAAGTCCCACACACTGCTAGAAGCCCAAATATTTTTTCACAGCTAGATGCAGAAAAAAATTATTTTTAATTTGCAACCTGATGGAGGTCAGTATAGATGGACTAATAGACCAAGTCCCACACACCGCTAGAAGCCCAAATATTTTTTCAGAGCTAGATGCAGAAAAAAATTATATTCAATTTGCAACCTGCTGGATGTCAGTATAGAAGGACTAATAGAACAAGTCCCACACACTGCTAGAAGCCCAAATATTTTTTCAGAGCTAAATGAAGAAAAAAATTATTTTTAATTTGCAACCTGATGGAGGTCAGTATAGATGGACTAATAGACCAAGTCCCACACACTGCTAGAAGCCCAAATATTTTTTCAGAGCTAGATGCAGAAAAAAATTATTTTTAATTTGCAACCTGATGGAGGTCAGTATAGATGGACTAATAGACCAAGTCCCACACACCGCTAGAAGCCCAAATATTTTTTCAGAGCTAGATGCAGAAAAAAATTATATTCAATTTGCAACCTGCTGGACGTCAGTATAGAAGGACTAATAGAACAAGTCCCACACACTGCTTGAAGCCCAAATATTTTTTCAGAGCTAAATGAAGAAAAAAATTATTTTTAATTTGCAACCTGATGGAGGTCAGTATAGATGGACTAATAGACCAAGTCCCACACACTGCTAGAAGCCCAAATATTTTTTCAGAGCTAGATGCAGAAAAAAATTATTTTTAATTTGCAACCTGATGGAGGTCAGTATAGATGGACTAATAGACCAAGTCCCACACACCGCTAGAAGCCCAAATATTTTTTCAGAGCTAGATGCAGAAATTTTTTTTATTCAATTTGCAACCTGATGGAGGTCAGTATAGATGGACTAATAGACCAAGTCCCACACACTGCTAGAAGCCCAAATATTTTTTCAGAGCTAGATGCAGAAAAAAATTATTTTTAATTTGCAACCTGATGGAGGTCAGTATAGATGGACTAATAGACCAAGTCCCACACACTGCTAGAAGCCCAAATATTTTTTCAGAGCTAGATGCAGAAAAAAATTATTTTTAATTTGCAACCTGATGGAGGTCAGTATAGATGGACTAATAGACCAAGTCCCACACACTGCTAGAAGCATAAATATTTTTTCAGAGCTAGATGCAGAAAAAAATTATTTTTAATTTGCAACCTGATGGAGGTCAGTATAGATGGACTAATAGACCAAGTCCCACACACTGCTAGAAGCCCAAATATTTTTTCAGAGCTAGATGCAGAAAAAAATTATTTTTAATTTGCAACCTGATGGAGGTCAGTATAGATGGACTAATAGACCAAGTCCCACACACCGCTAGAAGCCCAAATATTTTTTCAGAGCTAGATGCAGAAAAAAATTATATTCAATTTGCAACCTGCTGGACGTCAGTATAGAAGGACTAATAGAACAAGTCCCACACACTGCTAGAAGCCCAAATATTTTTTCAGAGCTAAATGAAGAAAAAAATTATTTTTAATTTGCAACCTGATGGAGGTCAGTATAGATGGACTAATAGACCAAGTCCCACACACTGCTAGAAGCCCAAATATTTTTTCAGAGCTAGATGCAGAAAAAAATTATTTTTAATTTGCAACCTGATGGAGGTCAGTATAGATGGACTAATAGACCAAGTCCCACACACCGCTAGACGCCCAAATATTTTTTCAGAGCTAGATGCAGAAAATTTTTTTATTCAATTTGCAACCTGATGGAGGTCAGTATAGATGGACTAATAGACCAAGTCCCACACACTGCTAGAAGCCCAAATATTTTTTCAGAGCTAGATGCAGAAAAAAATTATTTTTAATTTGCAACCTGATGGAGGTCAGTATAGATGGACTAATAGACCAAGTCCCACACACTGCTAGAAGCCCAAATATTTTTTCAGAGCTAGATGCAGAAAAAAATTATTTTTAATTTGCAACCTGATGGAGGTCAGTATAGATGGACTAATAGAACAAGTCCCACACGCTGCTAGAAGCCCAAATATTTTTTCAGAGATAAATGAAGAAAAAAATTATTTTTAATTTGCAACCTGATGGAGGTCAGTATAGATGGACTAATAGACCAAGTCCCACACACTGCTAGAAGCCCAAATATTTTTTCAGAGCTAGATGCAGAAAAAAATTATTTTTAATTTGCAACCTGATGGAGGTCAGTATAGATGGACTAATAGACCAAGTCCCACACACCGCTAGAAGCCCAAATATTTTTTCAGAGCTAGATGCAGAAAAAAATTATATTCAGTTTGCAACCTGATGGAGGTCAGTATAGATGGACTAATAGAATGATGCTATGCCCAAAAGATTTTACTTCACTAGGTGCAGTAAAAAAATTGGTATTCTATACACAGGTGGTATATTTTGCAACACAGATAGGCTACTCCACTGACTAACACACTCTGCAATAGGCCAAAAAGGATTAGCTTTGCTAGATTCAGCCAAATGCTGTGAAAAAAACTTGCACAGCACTGGCACAGACCTGCCTGGCAAAAACTGATAGGAACTGATGTAACCTAGTCCTGAAAAGGACTCCAATTACAATTAGTCTTTACTCCCACAATCTATCTATTTAAGAGCACAGACCTGCCTGATAAAAGTCGTAGGAAATGCTGTAACCTAGTCCTTAAAAGGACTGCAATCACAACTATTCCCTACTCCCAAGCTATCTGTATATTTGTGCGAAAATTGGCTTGAAATTAACAAGGTATAGCGCACACAGCAACAGCGGTGCCGTCTAACACGCAGCTGCAGCAGTGAGAAAATGGTGGCGACGGGGAAAATGGCTTGGTCTTATAGGGCAAGGACATGTGACATACACTGCCAATCACACATGCCCTTGCTTGTGTGAAAAAAAGCACTTCGCTCCGTGTGTGCGCTGCTGATAGGCTGACAGATTGCACCTCCCCACTGCAAATGCGGGAAAGAGAAAAAAAAATGGAGATCTTCATTGTTCCTGCAGAGATCCATCCCCTGCCCCTCCCCCCACCCCGCTGTACACTCAAACTGCGTATTAACATTAATTTTCATCATTACTGAGAAAAAATCCAGTTATGATTTTGGTGCACGAACAGTTATCGAACATAACCTCGAACAGCCGAATTTTTCTCAAATTGTTCGTGTTCGCCGACCGGCTCGAACACCGCCCAAAACAGCTCGAATTTGAGATTGGCGAACAGTTCGAGTAGAACAACGCTCATCTCTACTGGTAACCATGACTTTCCTGTGATCAATCATTTGTTTGAGATTGTAAGGAATTATTTGTGAAATCTGTGCCCCAACCAAAACACTTTTCAAGTTTTTACCTACTCGTAAAGGTCCTTGATCCTAACTTCCATGGATTTCATTACAAAGGGAAGACTCTTATCTCATGATGCAGTGAATAAATAAACAGTGATAATTTATTCCTCTTTCTGGGTTGCCTAACTCTCAAACCTTCAGTAACCTGAATTCATTAAGCATATTGTACATTTACATTAAATTGTACATTTATATATTGCTTCTGGTTGGAGGGCATTCTGTAATAAGAACAATGATGAACTGTAATTTTCATCAACTTACCACCCAAAGACTAATGGCGAGACTTAATGTGCAAATCAGCCACTTGAACAATTTCTATGGTGTTATATTTCTTATCATTAGATTGATTGGATGGAATATCTGCCTGCATCTGAATTTGCTATTGTCATAAGTGGGGTTATGAGTAATACAGATGACATGCTTCAGGCATTGGATCACTGCCTGCACCCCCTGCTGTGAACAGCTAATTGAAGTAGATTATCTGATGAAGAGCAGACATGGAGTGTGTATACAGAGTAAATAACAAGTAGCTGCTAGTGATGAGAGAGCATGTTCTGTTAACCCTTCAGCGAGCATGCTCTGGTACTTGCCGAGTATCTTCAGCATGCTCGGGTTTTATCTTTTTGTCAGTCCCGTTCATAATTTGCGACTGTTTGACAGCTTTAATACATGGGAGGAATGCCTAAGAAACAGGCATTCCTCACATGAAGATACTCTGAAAACACCCGAGCATGCTCGTAAATCTCGAGTAACAAGCATGCTTGCTCATCGCTAGTAGTTGCCAATGTGGGATAGCCATTTGGGCAAGCAGATGTGTCCCTGTATGCCTACACTGGCACATAAGTGTTAAATGTAGGGTCATCAATGCTTTGATCTTGTGCAACTGCTCTGTCTGCTTTTCATAGATAAGACAAGGTAAAGCAATATTTTAAGGTTTATTTAATTATAATTCTAGATTTACAGAATCCATTGATATATCCATAATCTGGTAGCATGGTAATCTGGTAGCCTGGTAGCATATGTGGGTAAAATTGCAAATATTTTGGTAGCTGTCAACCGACACAAGCTCAGTATCTCCCTCTATTATGGATATATCATATTCATATGTAGAATGTATAGAATGCTTGAAGGATGTTCAGTAAGATGGCAGCCATATTATTTCTCTAGGAAGTTTCTGGGGGAAACTATGACCCACAGCAGAAATGAGTGCTAAACTGTTAGAATCGAATATAATCAGTTATCTCCCTCCTACCTAAGCAAAGGGAAAAGTGAGGGGTCTGGTGAGACCCTTTATAAAATTTGATCCAACAAATACGTGTGTCAGACCCCAGGAGAAGCATCACAGATCTGTCTGTATTTCCCGCTGCATTCTCCTTCACCAGAAGCGCTCCAACAGATCCAATTTGTAAAACGTATATGTATTTTATGCTTTTTATTTTATTCAGTTTTTGCTTGCATGTATGTCCTTTTTTCCATCTTTGTAACCTTTTTAAGCACTGTTTTCTCTTTGTGCATTATATAAAAAATGTATTAAGTTTGTCCCTCATTGCTGTAGCATACGCACGATCTCGAGGAGAGAAAATAGCTTGGCTGTGTTACCTTGTAGCCAGAGTGCAAGTAGTGAACCATTAAATAGCTTGGGAAAACTGAGTGTGCATGTGTCCAGGCATCTCAGTGGCCAGGTAAAACAGTGAGTGATGGGAGTGTAAAGTGTGGTTTGGGGACCATCTGGGGGTGCACTTATCTCATTGTTGGCCTATTGCGATAGGCTTTGAATTAGTGCGAGGGAAGTGATGCCCCCTTTACAGTCGCATCAGAGATATGTATGTCATGAACAAGTGGTGTTCGCGACAGCCATATTCAATATTAATAATCCCTTAATATTTCTCCATTGTTCTGCATTCTTGAATATCAATCTTGCTTTCACCTTTTTTATTCAACTTCTGAATTTGATACTCTGGAGACCAATAAATCCATAGACAATCTAAAGCTTATCTGGTCTGAGGTCAGAGAAAACTTAAAAAGGTCAAAGTGCAGAATGACCATTTCAGCTAGTAAATGAAGCAAGGATTTGCCATGGAGCAGTGTATATCCATCTGAACAGTCCTTCTGAGGACTAATCCAGGTGCATATTTTCAGTGATGAAGGTGATAGCAGGAGTTAGGCAGGCAGGCAGTGTATGTGGCAGACTGCAGTGCATATAGTGCAATAGGGTTCATAGCACGTTCCTGCTGCTGTTTTTCTTACAGATATTTGTAGACATGGCCCCATATATCTGGGGCCAAGGCCAATTTTTTTATCTTAATCCTGATTATTTGCTTAAAAACCAATCCAGAGTACACATTTTTTCTGCTCCATTTGCTTGTTTGCACTGCTGAATACAGCCAGATCTTTTCCATATTACAGCGATAAAAATCCAGAAATTTGAACTGAAAGTGGAAAATATTGTCTTACATTTTCATTTTGCTGCAAGAATAATAGTATTACAAAACTACAGGCCTGCTATTTAAAACCGTGGTTCTCTGTCAGACGTATCTCACATATAACTTTGTTCCAAAGTCAGCCATTTTTGCCTTCCATTTCATTGCAGTGTGTCGTTCAAGCTATTCATATTATGTCTCTGTGAAGAATAGTATTAGTAAATGACAGGCCTGCTATTTAAAACCGTGGTTCTCTGTCAGACGTATCACATAAAACAGCGTTCCAAAATTAGACATTTCTGCCTTCCATTTTTTTGCAGTGTGCAATTCACACTAGGTCTCTGTGAAGAATAGTATTAATAAATTACAGGCCTGCTATTTAAAACTGTGGTAATCTGTCAGACGTATCACATATGTAACTGTGATGCAAAATCAGACATTTCTGCCTTCCATTTCATTGCAGTGTGTCAGTCTAGCTATTAACACTAAGTCACCATGAAGAATAGTATTAGTAAATTACAGGCCTGCTATTTAAAACCGTGGTTCTCTGTCAGACATATCACATAAAACTGTGTTCCAAAATCAGCCATTTCTAGTGAACATGGAAAATATTGTCCTCCATTTAAAATGGGCAAGGTGCGTGGCAAAGGACGGGAAACAGGACGTGATGGTGATGGTGCATGCAGAGGCCGAGGCCGTGGGCAAGCTGAAATTGTGCCACAACAAACACCGACATCTTGTCACCCGACCATCCTGTCCCAATTGCTAGGGGACTGCAGCACACCACTATTGAACCCAGAGCAATGTCAAAAGGTTGTTAGTTGAATAGCAGATAATGCTTCCAGTCACTTTGCCACCACCACTACCACCCTGTATTCCACACGGTCAAGTCTCAGTAGCCGTGAGTCTGGACTGCATATTCCTCACCCTGATCTTCCTTCCTCCCACCATGCTGAGTGACCAGAGACAACTGATCCCACACTTGGACACTCAGAAGAGCTGTTCACTTTTCCGTTTGTAGATTTCGGCCTCTCGCCCGGCCAGCTTCAAGCGAGTCAAGAGGAGAACCCGTGTAGTGATTCCCAAATATTTGAGCAGCCACGGTCACATGTAGGCAACAGTGGGAAAGTGCAATTACTGTCGCAAGAGGTGAATGATGATGATGATGAGACACAATTACCAGAAAGTCAGGAGGAGTACCAGGGAGCAGAAGTGGAAGACGAGTTGGTGGATGATATAGTAACTGACCCAACCTGGCAGGGGGACATGAAGAGCAAGGAGAGCAGCACACAGGGGGAGGGAGGCATAGCACTACAACAGGCAGGAAGAAGCAGTGTGGTGGCCGCAGACATAAAGCGGGAAAGCGTTTCTCCGTAACACCAATGTGACGGAAGTTGCCAGTACAACTGTTAGATCTTTCCGAGTCTGGTTGTTTTTTAAAGACTGCAGATAATCAAAAAAAGGCCAATTTCACCACCTGCCAGGCCAGCATCAGCAGGGGTAGACAAACTAGCAGTCTGACCAACACCAGCATGATCAGGCACATGGCAGCAAAGCACACTACTAAGTGGGCTGAACCCCAGGGTCTAGAAAGAGTGTCTGTGGGTGACACCACTGCTTCTTCCACTGTTGTGCGTGCATGCCAGTCCCCTGTCCTTGATGTATGCGAAGATGCCTCCCGCCCTGCACGTGTCGTTGCACACTCTCAACTAATACCATCAGCAAGCATGTTCATGTCCCAGCGCAGCATTCAGTTGTCCCTTCCCCAGTCCTTAGAATGCAAGCGCAAATACGCAGCCAATACTCCACAGGCCACACTAGTAGATTCACATATTTCGGGACTGCTTGCGCTTGAAATGTTGCCTTTTAGGCTCGTGGAGAAGGAAGCTTTCCACAACCTCATGGCGGCGGCCATCCCTGGGTACTCGGTCCCCAGCCGCCACTATTTCTCTCGGTGTGCCATCCCCGCATAACACAAGCCATGCCCTCAACAACACAGTTACTGGGAAAGTCCACCTAACCATGGAAACGTAGACAAGTGCTTGTGGTCAGGGATGGTACATCTTGTTGACAGCACACTTGGTTAATATAGTGGAAGCTGGGACCCAGTCAGACCTTGGGAAGGAACACGTCCTCCAGACGTCGAGGATGGAGGGCAGTACTACCTGCACAACTGTCATTGTATCTGTTCAGTGTGGATGGCCTGAGGACAGGGAGGAGGAGGAGGATGAGGAGGAGAGCATGGTCAGTCATCCTCTTGGTGAGTACACAGAAGTCTTGCCTCTTTGCCGTCTGGCACACATGGCTGAGTTTATGTTGCGCTGCCTTTCCCGTGACCCTCGCGTTGTTCAAATTTTGGGTGACAGTCATTACTGGTTGGTGACACTTCTAGACCCATGCTACAAGGAGAACTTTCTGTCTTTTATTCCCACGCAGGACAGGCCTAACAAATGGGATAGTATGAGAAGGCCCTGGCTGCTGAATTATTAAAAAAAAATCCCATCTTAAAACGCTGGCGGCAGAGGTCACAGTTCATTGGACAACTGAGGAGTATAGGCGAGAGAGACACAAATGCAATCCATCTGAGGCAAGGGAACACTGTCAAAGTTCTGGGACAGTTTTCTCAGACCCTACTATCGCACAGGCCCTGAGGAGTGATGTACTCTCATAAGGAGGGAAAAGTTTTGGAAGATAGTGAGGGAGTACCTTGCAGACGGGACCAACATCCTCCGTGATTCCTCTGTGCCTTATAATTATTGGTAGTGTTGAGCGATACCTTCCGATATCGGGAAATATCGGATCGGATTGGATCGGACCGATACCGAAAAAGTATCGGATTTCGCCGATTCCGATACCGGAAACCAATGCAAGTCAAAGGGACATAAATATCGGAATTAAAATAAACCCTTTCTTTCCTTGTAGGTTATTTCTACATGAAGGAAAACAACTAAGAATAATGTAGAATGTATTGGGGGAGGTGGGGGAGACAATAAAGGCATAGAGGTTTAGCCCAGTCAAATGGAATAGCAGGAATTACTATTTTTTTATTATGTTCTGAGTTACGGAAATATTAACTATGTTAAGTATTTTTATATTTTGTCAGATATTTATGTTTCACTACTTCCATGCTCTTCACCTTCTTTTTTACTTCTCCCACACTTTCTCCTTCATCATCCTCAGCATCTTTTTCATCCACTTCTTCTTCACCTTCTTCTTCTTCACCTTCTTCGTATTATTCTTTTTTTTACATTCTTCATATTCTACTTCTTCGTCTTCTTCATATTCTTCTTCTTCATCATATTCTTATTTGTGACAGGCATTCCTGTAGTTGTTATCTATAAAAGGTTGGACATTACACCTTTCGTTCTGCCCGTCACAAAAGATTTACAACAGGATTTGTCCGCGTTCAGTTTGGCCTGCAGCAGCAGGTCTTTTCCAGGGGCACCACGAGGAGGAACGGACTCACCCCCATACACTGCTTAGTCATCTTCTGCTTATAATTTAGATATTATCTTTTGCTCTGATTTTTAGTCTTATGCTTAATGTTCTTCCGCTTTTTGTTCTGCAGCTTCTTGTATTTCTGCTTCTTGGTTTTCTGTCTCTTGTTCTTCTGTATCTTGGTGCTTGTCTTCTCTTCTTTGTCTTCTTGGTCAACTTCTTCAGGGTCATCTTCTTGGTCTTCTTCGGGGTGGTCTTCAGGGTCGTCGTCTTCGGGGGTCCTCGTCTTCGGGGTCCTCGTCTTCTTCGGGTTGGTCTTCTGGGTCCTCGTCTTCGGGGTCCTCGTCTTCTTCGGGGTGGTCTTCAGGGTCCTCGTCTTCTTCGGGGTGGTCTTCAGGGTCCTCGTCTTCTTCGGGGTGGTCTTCAGGGTCCTCGTCTTCAGGGTCATTGTCTTCGGGGTCCTCGTCTTCTTAGGGTTGGTCTTCAGGGTCCTCGTCTTCAGGGTCCTCATCAGGGAGATCCAGAGTGATTACTAAGAACCATTTCAAAAAGCTTGAACTTGGAAATGTAGCAGAAGGTACAAGAAAGCTGAGGAACTACCGAGGACCAGCTGACGGTACTGGAACCCGGATGGGTAGCAGAAGGTACAAGAGCCAATGGAACTACCGAGGACCAGCTGATGTTACTGGAACTCGGTTACTAAGCAGGAGGTACCTGTGCCAGAAAGCACTACCAAGGACCAGCAGACGTTGGTGGAACTTGGATACCGAGAAGGAGGCACCTAATCCAAAGGCACTGCCGAGAACCAGCTGACGGTACTGGAACCCGGATGGGTAGCAGAAGGTACCCATGTAAAAAAAAGTTCAAGGCCGCGAGCCGGCCGCAGTTACCAAAACCCACAGTCCTACAGGGGGTGCTTGTCCTATTGGCACTATGGAACCAGCCTTCATTGCCAGATCCCGCAGCCCACATAGGAGTCACCTAAACTGCAGGCACCATAGAGTCGGCTAACCCGACCGCAACACGACAGGACAACGCATTGGAGGCAAAGTGACGTTGACACTACCCGGAAACAGCTGGCGTGCTGGAACCAGGCTGGGCAGGAGGGAGTACCCGTGCCAAAGACACTGCCGAGAACCAGCTGACGGTACTGGAACCCGGATGGGTAGCAGAAGATACAAGAGCAAATGGAACTACCGAGGACCAGCTGACGGTACTGGAACCCGGATGGGTAGCAGAAGGTACAAGAGCCAATGGAACTGCCGAGAACCAGCTGGCGGTGCTGGAGCCCAGGGTAAATACTAAAAACAGAGGAGCCAGAGGTGTATTTGGAGGAGGTTTTAAATCCGTAGTACAGTGGATGTGGACAAAGCAGGAGAATTTGCCGGACACACAGCTGGGGATCAGCTGACGTTACTGAACCCCAATAACACTGGAGCAAGCGTTGACTGTGCAGACGGCACTTCTGAGCAGCAACTAGCGGTATTGGAGCCCAGGGTAAATACTAAAAACGGAGGAGCCAGAGGTGTAATTGGAGCAAGGTTTAAATAAGTAGCACAGTGAATATGGACAGAGCAGGAGAAATTGCCGTGAACACAGCAGGGGAACAGCTGACGTTACCGAACCCCAATAACACCGCAGCAAGTGTTGACTGTGCAGACGGCACTTCCGAGCGCCAACTGGCGGTGCTGGAGCCCAGGGATAAGAATGAAAACAGAGGAGCCAGAGGTGTAATTGGAGCAACTTTAAAATGTGTAGTACAGTGGATGTGGACAAAGCAGGAGAAATTGCCGTCCGTACAGCAGGGGAACAGCTGACGTTACCGAACCCCAATAACACGGCAGCAAGTGTTGACTGTGCAGACAGCACTTCCGAGCGCCAACTGGCGGTGCTGGAGCCCAGGGATAAGAATAAAAATAGAGAGGAGCCAGAGGTGTAATTGGAGCAAGTTTTAAATAAGTAGCACAGTGAATATGGACAGAGCAGGAGAAATTGCCGTGAACACAGCAGGGGAACAGCTGACGTTACCGAACCCCAATAACACCGCAGCAAGTGTTGACTGTGCAGACGGCACTTCCGAGCGCCAACTGGCGGTGTTGGAGCCCAGGGATAAGAATGAAAACAGATGAGCCAGAGGTGTAATTGGAGCAACTTTAAAATGTGTAGTACAGTGGATGTGGACAAAGCAGGAGAAATTGCCGTCCGCACAGCAGGGGAACAGCTGACGTTACTGAACCCCAATAACACGGCAGCAAGTGTTGACTGTGCAGATGGCACTTCCGTGCGCCAACTGGCGGTGTTGGAGCTCAGGGATAATACTGAAAACAGAGGAGCCAGAGGTGTAATTGGAGCAACTTTAAAATCTGTAGTAGTGAGAATGTGGACAGAGCAGGAGAAATTGCCGTCCGCACAGCAGGGGAACAGCTGACGTTACTGAACCCCAATAACATGGTAGCAAGTGTTGACTGTGCAGACGGCACTTCCGAGCGCCAACTGGCGGTGTTGGAGCTCAGGGATAATACTGAAAACAGAGGAGCCAGAGGTGTATTTGGAGGAGGTTTTAAATCAGTAGTACAGTGGATGTGGACAGAGCAGGAGAAATTGCCGTCCGCACAGCAGGGGAACTGCTGACGTTACTGAACCCCAATAACACGGCAGCAAGTGTTGACTGTGCAGAGGGCACTTCCGAGCGCCAACTGGCGGTGTTGGAGCTCAGGGATAATACTGAAAACAGAGGAGCCAGAGGTGTAATTGGAGCAACTTTAAAATCTGTAGTAGTGAGAATGTGGACAGAGCAGGAGAAATTGCCATCCGCACAGCAGGGGAACAGCTGACGTTACTGAACCCCAATAACATGGTAGCAAGTGTTTACTGTGCAGACGGCACTTCCGAGCGCCAACTGGCAGTGTTGGAGCTCAGGGATAATACTGAAAACAGAGGAGCCAGAGGTGTATTTGGAGGAGGTTTTAAATCAGTAGTACAGTGGATGTGGACAGAGCAGGAGAAATTGCCGTCCGCACAGCAGGGGAACAGCTGACGTTACTGAACCCCAATAACACGGCAGCAAGTGTTGACTGTGCAGACGGCACTTCCGAGCGCCAACTGGCGGTGTTGGAGCTCAGGGATTACAGTTCAGGTGGTAGAAACATGAACAGAACAGGAGACCTGGATACTGTTGCCAACCAATTATTTATTCTGGAAGAGGACTGGCAAATTCATGAGAGATCCAGGCCTTGTTCATTTTGAGAAAAGTAAGCCGGTCAACGTTATCGGAGGATAGTCGCATGCGACGGTCTGTTAGTACACCACCTGCGGCACTAAAGACGCGTTCCGCTAATACACTAGCAGCAGGGCAAGCTAGCACCTCCAGTGCATACTGACTAAGCTCTGGCCATGTATCCAGCTTACAGACCCAAAACTTGAAGGGAGAAGAGCCGTCTGGGAGTACACTAAGAGGGCAAGACATGTAGTCTGTCACCATCTGACGGAAACGTTGCCTCCTGCTGACTGGAGCCGTCTGTGATGGTGTAGACATTTGTGGCGGCGGGGACACAAAACTTTGCCACATTTCGGCCATACTGGTCTTGCCTTGTGCTGAGGCGCTGCTTCTGCTCCCTCTTTGTGCAGAGCTTCCTCCACTGCCTCGACGCACTGAGCTGCTTTGTAAAGCACTAGCAGCACTGCTCTCGGTTGGAATGGAGAACATGATGGAATGCACCAGTGCGTCTTGGTACTCCCGCATTTTACGCTCCCGGTTCAACGGTGTTATGAGGCTTTGTAAGTTGTCCCGGTAGCGAGGATCTAGGAGGGTGGACACCCAATAATCAGCCGTGTTGAGAATGTGGGCGATGCGGCGGTCGTTTCTCAGGCACTGCAGCATGAAATCAACCATGTGCTGCAGACTGCCAACTGGCCAAGAAACGCTGTCCCCTGCTTGAGGCGTGATCTCTGCCTGCTCTGCATCACCCCACCCTCGCTCTAGATACTGACTACTAGAGCATTGTGTACCTCCCTCCTCTGGACAGATGTCTTCCTCATCCATTGACTCCTCCTCATCCTCCTCACAAAGTGTCCCCTGCCTAGGCCTTTGTGAGGAACCACGTTGCGCAGACTGTAGAGAAGCAGATGGCATTTGTGACTCCTCATCCTCCACCTCTTCCAAAACCTCGTCCCTTAGTGCTTGCAGTGTTTTTTCAAGCAGGCAGATAAGGGGGATAGTCATGCTGACTAGTGCATCATCTGCACTCGCCATCCGCGTGGAATAATCGAAGGCACGCAAAACGTGGCAAATGTCCTTCATAGAGGCCCACTCAGTGGTGGTGAAGTGTGAACGGCGCGCACTGCGACTTGTTTGCGCCTGCTGCAGCTGGTACTCCATTACTGCTGCCTGCTGCTCACACAACCTCTCCAACATATGTAACGTTGAATTCCACCTGGTGGGTAGGTCACATATGATGCGATGTTCCGGAAGACATAATCGGCGCTGCAGAGCTGCAATGCGTGAGCTTGCATTGCTGGAACGCCGCAAGTGAGCGCACTCTATGCGGACCTTGTGAAGCAGTGCATCAAGATCCGGATAGTCCCTCAAAAAACTCTGCACGACCAATTTGAGCACATGTGCCAGACATGGGATGTGAGTGAGGTTGCCTAGGCCCAGAGCTGCCACCAGATTTCGGCCATTGTCACACACTACCATGCCTGGCTGGAGATTCGCTGGCACAAACCACACGTCACTCTGCTGCTTGATGGCATTCCAGAGCTCCTGCGCTGTGTGGCTTTGATTCCCCAAAGAAATTAATTTTAATACGGCCTGTTGACGTTTGGCCACGGCTGTGCTCATATCGGTCATCATAACAGGTAACCGTTCACGGGTCGATGTGGAGGTAGACCGTGACGGCTCCTGCAGCGCTTATTCAGAGGAACTGGAGTATGAGGAGGAGTCAATGTGTACAGACTGGATTCCTGCAATCCTTGGAGTTGGCAGAACACGTACAGCGCCACTCTCAAGATCTGTACCCGGCTCCACAACATTTACCCAATGGGCAGTGAGGGAAAGGTATCGTCCCTGTCCATGCTTACTGGTCCACGCATCAGTGGTCAGGTGGACCTTGCTACTGACGGCGTTTTGTAGCGCATGTTTAATTTTTCCCTCCACATGATGTTGCAGGGCAGGGACGGCTTGCCTGCTGAAATAAAAGCGGCTGGGCACGTTGTATTGTGGGACTGCCAATGCCATAAAGTTACGGAATGTGTCAGTCTCCACCAGCCTGAAAGATAGCATTTCAAGGGCCAGTAGTTTAGCAATGCCAGCATTCAGAGCCTGTGCTCGGGGGTGGTTTGCCGAGTATGGGCGCCTTTTCTCCCATGCCTGTGCTAACGATGGCTGTAGACTGGCCTGGGAGTGTGAGGATGACTGGGAAAGTGGTGCTGTGGGTGGAATTACACTGTGTCTCTGTACAACAGTGCCAGAGATTCTTCCATGGCGATCCTGTGAGGAAGCCGAACCAGCTGTGTGTGAGCTGGAGGAAGAGGCTACAACACGAGCTGAAGAGGTGGTAGGTGGCGCTGTAGGTTGGCCTAGGTCTTCAGTGTGTTTGTGTAACTCCACCACGTGCTTGGTCCGCACATGTTTCCACATATTTGTGGTATTGAGGTTGCTGACACTTTTCCCTCTTTTCACCTTCTGATTACACAGCTTGCATTTGACAAAGCAAATGTCATCTGCAACTGTGTCAAAAAAGGACCAGGCACTGCAAGTCTTGGGAGTGCCCGCTTTGGATTTTGGAAGAGCCATGCTCCTAATGGGTGCCGAAGTGGAGGCTACAGGCAACCAAGTCTGCCCCCTCCCTCTCCCTCCTTTTTGGGCCGTTCGGGGAATCTCTTCCTCAGAGCTGCTCCCACCACCTTCCTGTCCCTCATGCCATGATGGGTCAAGGACCTCATCATCTACACCACCCTCTTCAAACAACTGCTTCTCCTGGGTAGTCTCGACAGCACAGTACGCACCAGAAAGTGGCACCTGAGTCTCATCATCAGATGCGTACTGAGGTGTGCTGCTGACCATAGGCACTGGCCCACCCGCCTCTTCAGATTCAGAGAGACAAAACGGTTGCGCATCACTGCATACTACCTCTTCTTCAAATTCTCGAATTCTGCTTGGCTGGCCCCCTCTTTCCAAGCCAAGAGATTCAGAGAACAGAAGTAGAGATGGCTCCTGTCCAGGGCTCTCTGACTGCCTGGGCAATTTGGCAGGTGGTGAAGAGACAGATGGGTGCTCTTCAGTGCTCAGGACCTGAGAGGATCTGGAACTAATTGAAGTCGATGCGTTAGCTGCCATCCATCCGACAACGGCTTCAATTTGGTCCTCGCGCAGCAGTGGGGTACGGCTAGCTCCTACAAAGCTGCGCATAAAGGACTGTTCCCTGGTAAAACTGGGGGATGCTGAGTCACTGGTGCCCGCAGCAGGCACAGAATCCCCACGTCCTCTCCCTGCAGGCACAGAATCCTTACGTCCTCTCCCTGCAGAAACTCCACGCCCACGCCCACGACCACATGCCTTACTCCCTGCCTTCTTCATCTTGGTAGACTGATAAAGATAGGCAGAAAAGTACTAAGGGCTTAGTGTGCTTATTCCTGAACAGCTGCTAACAGGTATAAGAAACACTAATTTTATAAAGTGTGGACTAGACTTTAATATGACCTAATGTGGCCTACACAACTGTAAAGTGGAGTGTTTGGTGAACTTTATTTAGGTTTTTTTTTGTCACAAAAAGACACTGGATGTGCCTAAAGATGTAATAACGATGGTATCACAAACTTTTTGTAGCTATTACAATGTAGGAAGGTAACCTACAATGCAATAGATGAGGCTGCAAAAAATAGGCTAATACTAATCTGGCTGGGGCTGCAGGGCCCAAGGCTGCAGAAAGGCTCCTCTATCTACTCCTATATAGTGTGTTTGGAATCAATTTAGCTGAATACGGATGGAACCACCACACTAATAGGAGATATCAGGAAAAATTATGAATTGGCAATAAAGGACAATGTATGAGGCAGTGACACACACTGAGTGCACTACAACCAGACGGGGTTGAAGCACACACTACAGGGTGAGCTGCACTCACACACCAGACCTTGCAGACAGCGGTGAACAGTACAGATGCAGAGCACTGTGCACTAGCGCTGCAAGACCAAAAAAATTTCTCTATCTACTCCTATATAGTGTGTTTGGAACCAATTTAGCTGAATACGGATGGAACCACCACACTAATAGGAGATATCAGGAAAAATTATGAATTGGCAAAAAAGGACAATGTATGAGGCAGTGACACACACTGAGTGCACTACAACCAGACGGGGTTGAAGCACACACTACAGGGTGAGCTGCACTCACACACCAGACCTTGCAGACAGCGGTGAACAGTACAGATGCAGAGCACTGTGCACTAGCGCTGCAAGACGGAAAAAAATTTCTCTATCTACTCCTATATAGTGTGTTTGGAACCAATTTAGCTGAATACAGATGGAACCACCACACTAATAGGAGATATCAGGAAAAATTATGAATTGGCAAAAAAC
The DNA here is from genome assembly GCF_046119375.1 of Phyllobates terribilis. NCBI lineage: Eukaryota > Metazoa > Chordata > Amphibia > Anura > Dendrobatidae > Phyllobates > Phyllobates terribilis. The sequence goes on along the minus strand of NW_027362769.1, from coordinate 247,884,782 downwards.
GACAATGTATGAGGCAGTGACACACACTGAGTGCACTACAACCAGACGGGGTTGAAGCACACACTACAGGGTGAGCTGCACTCACACACCAGACCTTGCAGACAGCGGTGAACAGTACAGATGCAGAGCACTGTGCACTAGCGCTGCAAGACCAAAAAAATTTCTCTATCTACTCCTATATAGTGTGTTTGGAACCAATTTAGCTGAATACGGATGGAACCACCACACTAATAGGAGATATCAGGAAAAATTATGAATTGGCAAAAAAGGACAATGTATGAGGCAGTGACACACACTGAGTGCACTACAACCAGACGGGGTTGAAGCACACACTACAGGGTGAGCTGCACTCACACACCAGACCTTGCAGACAGCGGTGAACAGTACAGATGCAGAGCACTGTGCACTAGTGCTGCAAGACGGAAAAAAATGTCTCTATCTACTCCTATATAGTGTGTTTGGAACCAATTTAGCTGAATACAGATGGAACCACCACACTAATAGGAGATATCAGGAAAAATTATGAATTGGCAAAAAAGGACAATGTATGAGGCAGTGACACACACTGAGTGCACTACAACCAGACTTGGCTGAAGCACACACTACAGGGTGAGCTGCACTCACACACACAGACCTTGCAGACAGCGGTGAACAGCACAGGGAACTGTGCACTAGCACTGCAAGGCACAGTGATTTAGAAAGTAGCTTGGGTAAAGCAGTATAGAGCAAATAGGTAGCTAAAACTGTCCCTCAGAACAACAGCGTCCTATCCCTAACTGAATTCACAGCAGAGTGAGCTCAAAATGGCGGCGGTGGCTTTTATAGTGCATCATGACATCATTTCAGCAGCCAATCACAGCCATGCCATTAGTTAAGATGCCTACATGCCTAACAGGATGTGCCCACACTTCTTAGGATCCTCATTGGCTGAATAAAATGAAAATGTCTCATTGCATTATGGGAACTTCCGATTCCGGTATACGATATTGCAAAAGTATCGGAATTAAGTATCGGAATTCCGATACCGCGAATATCGGCCGATACCCGATATTTCAGTATCGGAATGCTCAACACTAATTATTGGGTATCCAAACTGGACATGTGGCATGTACTGGTTCTCTATACCTTGCAGGTCCTGGCCTGCCCGGTCACTTTGTCAGAGCGGGTTTTTAGTGCCGCATGTGGAATTATAACCGATAGGCGCATTCACCTATCAACTGAAAATGCTGACAGGCTGACTTTTATAAAAATGAACAAGGGCTGGATTGGGACAGACTTCTCAACACCACCGAATGATAGCAGTGTAGCATAAACTCAAATGCAGTGTCTTTTTTGGGAGGTCTAATTCTATTCGAATGCACCCCTGTCTTCACACCCAGACATGATTTTGTCTATTTTCTCTTGTACTCCTCCTTCGCCACATCCTCATCCTCCACCACCATATCACCACCACATGCACCATATTAACATGTCTACATCTCTTGCAAGGGGCATTGGAGTTCCTCCAAATTTTTGGCAGCCGTTGCATTCATTGAATAAGCAAACAGTATGGCAGACCCACTTCCTAATAATGAGAACATTGTTTTCAGGAGGCCCTCCGACATTTACGTCTCTTGCAGGGGACATTGGAGTTCCTCCAAATTTTTGGCAGCTGTTGAATTCACTGCATAGGCAAACAGTATGAGAGACCCACTTCCTAATAATGGGAACATTGTTTTCAGGAGGCCCTCCGACCTCTACGTCTCTTGCAAGGGGCATTGGAGTTCCTCCAAATTTTTGGCACCCGTTGCAGTCACTGCATAAGCAATAACAGTATGGGAGACCCACTCCTTTCTAATGGGAACATGTCATTACTGTGGCCCAGCTCTATGTGTCTTTAAATTGTTATTGGGGTATTTCCTAAATTTTGGCAGCCGTTGGACTCACTGCATACCCTATAACTGTATAGCAGACCCGTTCCTTTCTAATGAGAACATGTCGTTACTGTGGCCTAGCTCTATGTGTCTTTAAATTGGTATTGGGTTTTTCCCAAATTTCGGTAGCCCTTTCAGTCACTGCATGGGCATTACCACTATAGGAGACCCACTCTTTTATAATGGGAACTTTTTTTTACTGAAACCCACCTCTATGTCTTTTCAAAGGAGCATTGGGGTGCATCCAAATTTTTGGCAGCGCTTGCAGTCACTTCATACACAATAACAGTATAAGAGACCAACTCTTTAATAATGGGAACAAGAAAGTATAGCCGACTGCTGGCCCTTTAAGAATAGTAAGGGCCGCCTGATGGCCCTATAAAAATATTGTTTGTGACTTTCAGAGTCCCTCCTTCATAAATGAAACAGGATGTGTCTGATGATGTCTCACACACAACATGGCCAGATAAGGTAGGAAAATGTTAAAATTACATTTCCTGGTGAATACATTTTTTCACCATTGAAAGCAATGCAAGTGCAAAAACACATCAAAAACACTACGTGTGAACATAGCCCAAGGTGTGGAGGAGTAATTTTGTATTTGTATATTTATTTGGCCTTTTATACAAGTCATTACCCTGGGAAGGATGTTCCTTAACTTTTTTCCCAGGAAAATCCATTTTGGTTTCGTTTTTGTATGTTTTATTGGGAGTCCATAAAAGTGGCCTAACATCTCTGACAACGTTGTTGACAGCAGTGACCTGGGAGTCAGAAATGCTTCCAGGGGTATTCCCATGTTGTTCCCATGTCAATTGAGTACTGTTCTGCCATATCATAATCTCGAAACTGAAAATAAAGATTGCACAAGAACCACAGGATGGATTTCATCAACCAATGTATCATATTAATCTGTGTAATGTCACCCACCTGACAGTGTATGTAGCTTACTGAGCACAATCCTGCTGACAGGTGCACTTTAAAGTATTAAAACTAATACATGACTTCAAATTAGCAGGACACAAAGGAATTAAAAAAGCACAAAGTTTCTTTTTGTGGACCAATTGCCAAAAAGATGTTAAGCAATATGTATCTTCCTGTAGCACCTGTGCCATGAATAAAACACCCCGCACATGACCAATGGGATTATTGCATCCTCTGAAAATTCCATCTCGTCCTTGAAGCTCTAAATCTAAGGACTTTCCAGTGGAACTACCAGTTTCAAAGGGAAAGAGTTCAATCGTAGTAGTGGTGGACCGATTCAACAAAGCCGCACATTTTGTCCCCTGCAATGGTTTACCTTCTGCTAAGGAGACTGCTGATCTTCTAATTAAAAATGTGTTTCATCTTCATGGGGTTCCAGACCAAGTTGTTTCTGATCATGGAACACAATTTACATTGAGATTCTGGATGAATTATTGTGCAGCATTGGACTTTGATTTCAATTTATCTTCTGCATTCCATCCCCAAACTAATGGTCAGACTGAAAGCACAAACCAAACCTTAGAACAATCTCAGATGCTACATTTGTCATCTCCAGGATGACTGGGTTGATTTACTTTCTATGGCAGAATTTTCATACAATTCTCAAAATGCTTCGACCAAACAAACATCATTCTTCACAAATTCTGGGTACCATCCAAGTATCCTGCCTAATTTTCCAAGAGAAACGCCTATCCCTGGTGTCACCGACAGAATACAATCCCTGCAACAGAATCTGGAAATACTAAAAGACACTTTAAGAATTGCCCAGGAGAAATATAAGGAAGCAGCAGATAAATCTTGCAGACCTTCTCCAAGCTTCCATGTGGGTGATGAAGTATGGCTTTCCACCCAGAATTTGAAACTCCATATAACCTCACCAAAACTGGGTCATAAATGTATTGGTCCATTAAAAATAATTGGACAAGTTAGCTAGTAGCTTTTTGCCTTGAACTGCCCAGAACAATGAAAATACATACAGTGTTCCATGTCTCCTTACTAAAACCATTGTTTTCAAATCTTTTTCCAGTACGTCGTCTACGTCCTCCTGATCCTATTGAAGTTGAAAAGGTCCTGGATTCCAGAATATTCAGAAACAAGTTGCAGTACTTAATAAAGTAGCAAGGGTACGGCTCTGAAGATAACTCCTGGGAACCTGTGGAAAATATCAATGCTCCTCGACTGCTTAAAGAGTTTCACCAAAAATACCCACATAAACCAAGCCAAGCATTGTCCTGAGGCCGCTGTTGAAAGGGGGCAGTAATGTCAGAATTCCAGTCATCCTTCTACAGTTTGACCACTAGTGGCTGCTATTGTTCACCTTAATTGTGCTTCAATCTCACTCTTTACCACTGGAGGCTGCTGCTGTGTTCTGCAATTAGCCTTTAAAAAGTTGGCAGATTCTGAACCTGTGGGAGCCATCTTGTTTCCTGTTTAGCCTTACTTAAAACCGCATGGATCGCTCACTCATTGATTATTGTGTATAGTTGTTAGCCTAGTCCCAGTCTCCAGCTTCTGAACATTCTTACCCAGACTGTTCTCACCTATCTATGCATGGTTTCCTACAACTCCTTTGCTACCTACAAGAACTTCTACTACTGCTTGCTGTTCCTGCTCGTGCTCCTTTGGCTACTGGTTTCCAGCAGTACTACGCCAGTATCGTAATATCTGTGGACACAACCCAAGGGGCCTATTGCAAGTCAAAATCCCTGTACTGGGTTAAAGTTGAAGGCCAGTACAACCCATGATACTATGGCGACAAAGAGCCTAGTGGAAACCCTATCCATGGAAGCCATATCAAGAGCTGCCATGCTCCAAGTACCCATGACAGGTTTGCTTGTTTTGTTTTTTTAAAGAAAAAAATTGGTGTTCTAAGTACATTTGTAGATTACTGGGAACTTAACAAGATGACTATTACAAATGTGTATCTTCTGCCAGTCATTGCTAATCTCTATTACCATTTGTTGGGAGCCTGTTGGTTTACCAAACTTGATCTCTTTAAAGTGTGTAACTTGCTCCATGTCAGGGAAGGGGATGAATGAAAGGAAGCATTTAATACACTTGAGGGTCACTATAAATATAAGCTAATGTCTGTTGGGCTAAGTATCAACACAGCTGCTGTTCAAAACTTTGTTCATATCATAGTTTGAGATATAAGTGAACTATATGTGGTTGTCAATCTTAATGACATCTTGTTTTTTCTCTGATATTTCTGACATGTATGCAATGTACTTAAAAGACTAAGACCCAATTCTTTTATTGCAAAATTTGAAAAATGTGTTCAGCTCCATGAAGTACCCTTTTTGGGGTATAGCTTATATGCCAATGGATTTCAAATGGATTCCTCTAAGGCTCACACTATTGAGGATTTTGAAATCTTAGCAGTGCTTTCTTGGGTTCGCTGATTTCTATCTCATATTTCTTAGACATTTTTCGAAGATAGCCAACACACTTGGGCTGCATGCCCACGATGCAGAAATGCTGCGGAGCTTTTCTGCATCTCCCTGGCAGAAAAAACGCATGTGAATTTTACATACTTTTTTCTGCCAGGTAGAAGCGTTTGTTAAGCGTTTTGAACATGCGATTTCGCATGCAGGTTGTCAAGCACTTTTCCAAACGATTTTAGCATCACTTGGAAAAGTGCTTGACAACTTGGTCACACTATATAAATCCATGCAACCGGCATGGATTTATGTTGTGTTACCAAGTTACGATGCTACCATTGCAGCATCAATAGTAAAAAAAATAATAAAAATGTTGAAAAATAAAAAAAAACATTATACTCACCTTCTGATGGCCCCCGATCTCCATCTCAGGTGCGTCCGGTGTCTTCAGCTGCTCGCGGTAGTAAAAGGACCTTCCATGACGTAATTTAGTCATGTGACGTCAGCAGTCGTGTGACCTGTCACATGACTAAATGACATCATGGAAGGTCCTTTTACCACCGCGAGCAGCTGAAGAGCCAGCAGCACTGCCGGGGGCAGACAGGGGGCCATCAGAAGGTAAGTATATGTGTTTTCTTTCATTTTAATTCTTTTTACTTTAGGTACTATTGTACCTGGGTCAGGAGGAGAGTCTCCTCTTCTTCAGACCCGGGTACCATCCGCGCATTAAATCGCATAATATCCGCATGTGTACGTGTAGTCATGCAGATGTTATGCAGTCCAATGCAAGTCAATGGCGCCGCGATTCCGCAAAATTAATGGTCGTACTGCGGATTTTTCCGCAATGATAATCCGCAGCGGAAATTTCCGCATCATGTGCACAGTACTTGCGGATTATCATTGGGAAACATGGCAGACATGACAGACAACTTAACATGCATTTTAATGCATTTTTGCGGCGGAAATGCAGCCGCGGAAATGCATTAAATCCGCATTGTGGGCACGCAGCCTAACTGATTTCACTAAGAAATTGGATTATGTGATTCATTGGGGACCTGAGGCAATCTGAGCATTTTCCGAGTTAAAAGAACATTTCTTATCCGATCTTGTATTCATCCAACCTGACCTTGAGCGTCCTTTTGTGGTCAATGTAGATGCCACAGAGATCTAAGTTGAAGTGGTGTTGTCAAAAGTACACCATCTCCCACTCAACTCCATTCACTTTATTTTCATGAAAATTCCTATCTGCTTAGATTATTTATGATGAGTTCGGCAATTGTGAATTGTTGGAAATCAGGAGAGCCGTTGAAGAATGGTGTCACTTCCTAGGAGGTGTCAAATAAAAAATCATTGTTATAGCATAAAAAAAATCTTACATATCTGAAATCAGCTAAGAGAATAAATGTTTGGCAAGCTAGAAGGGCTTTACTCTTCTTTAGGATGGAATTTTTGATGACATTAAAACCCAGTACTAAGAAGGTTAAAACTGATGTGCCATCACAGTTTCTGTCCATCTCAAACTAAGGAATATCAACAAGGAGTTTGTATGTTCTCCCAATGTTTGCGTGGGTTTCCTCCAGGTTCTCTGGTTTCCTCCCACAATCTAAAAGGCATACTGATAGATAATTAAAAAGTTTCTGAAAACATAAAAAATGTGAAATAAATAAAAAAATACTCATTTCCCTTTACTAATCCCTTTATTTTGTTAAAGCTTATAAATAATAAAAACACATAAATGCTATTAAAACCTGTAGATATCATGCTTTTTAACATATATGGCATACTAGTGTTTTTAATCCATGCAGATTGTAAAAAATGGAACAAGCGATCAAAAATTCCCATGTACCCCAAAATAGTACCATTGAAAATATTACCTAATCCCACAAAAGACAAATCCTTACACAGTGTCATAAGGAAAAGAGAAACGTTATGGCTCTCAGAATATGGCAGCAGAAAAGTACAAAAGTGGCAGACCATAAAAAAATGAAAAATCCTATATAGATGAGGTATCACTATAAAAAGTAAACATGTTGCTTTTACTGCACAACAAATGCTGTAAATTGAAATAAATTGCAAAACTGTTGTTTTATTTTTCATTTCCACAAAAAAATGTTTTTTGCACACTTTATTTGTACCCAGAAAACAGTATAATTAAAAAATTTAACATAACCCTGAAAAAAACAAGCACTTGTATGGGTATGTTGTTGGAAATTTATACAGCTATGGTTCTTGGAACACAGAGATAAAAAAATAAAATCTATTTATCCTAAGATCAAAAGAGATCTGTATCCTGAATGGGTGAAGTACAGGGTCGTAATGACCGCAGTCGCAGAGGTTGTGACCGCTATTGGGTCCATGTTCTCAGACGCACATGCAGTTGAAGTGTATTGCGGCACACAGACCTATCAGGTCTGTGCACAGCAATACACATTGCCGGCAGATCAGAAGCCAGCAGCTGACACCAGTGTGGACATGACAGGGAGCATGGCAGTGATGTCATGCCGTCCCATTGCTTGGACGCTGAATTCAGCTGCCAACTTCAGAATAGGATGCAGTGCAATGGAGGAGCGGAGGGAAGATGAGTAGAATGGTTTATTTTTTTTCATGCATTAAAGAACAGAAGCAGAATGGGAGACATATAGAAGCATAAGGCCCAGGATAAGGGACATATACCAGGATAAGGGATGTATTACCAGGATGGGGACCAGGATAAGAGACTTATACCAGGATGGGACCCAGTATAAAGGACATATGCCAGGATAAGGGACAAATACCAGCATGGGGTCCAGCATGAGGCAAATATACAGTATGTTACGTTTAGTGTATCTTTTCATTTCATGATATCATTGATGTCATAAAACAAATATATATATTTCACAATTTATTTTCTGTTTTCTGTAGACACAGTAAATATATATGGTATAGCTCTTACTTTGCATTTACAGTACCACTTGTGGTGGAGTAGTTATTTTAATTACTGTAATAAAAAATCCATCATAAAGTAAACTAAGTAAAAATGAGCTTAAAGGAAAACTGTCAGCTCCTTTATCCTTCTCTCTCTGAGGACAACATTAAGTAGTGACAGATGCTGTTAATGTGCAGCAGTTTTTAAGAATTTACATCTTTATCTTTGCAGAACTCAGGCAGCACTGCCAGTAAGGTGCCCTATGTATTTATGAAATGCATATTACCTCTGCCCCCCAGCCGTATATTGACAGATTTATTACTATGTATAGTACTAATAAATTAAAGCAATCAATTAGTGGCTGGAGGGTGAAGGAGTGGATCAGGTGGAGCCTGTATATCATGAACATATCAGGCGTTCTGAAAACAGCAATGTAAAGAATAGGATTAGTGATGAGCGAGCACTGAAATGCTCGGATACTTGTTACTCCGGTTGATTAAATCGTAGTGCTCAGGTGCTCGACTCGAGTAACAAGTACAATGTATGTCAGTGGGAAACTCGAGCATTTTTCCGGCGGCTCCCCCCAGAGGTCTGGAGGGGGTCTAGAAATTGGTCAAATTGATGGAAACAGTGCTGAAATGATATGGGAACAGCATGGGAAACAGCCCTGGAAGCATCTCTGAATCCCAGGTCACTGCTGTGAACAATGATGTCAGAGTATTACGCCACTTTTATGCATGGACTGACAATAAAACATACAAAAACGAAGCTAAAATTGATTTTTCTGGAAAAAAAATGATAAGGAACATTCTTTTCAGGGTAATGACTTGTATATAAGGCAAAATAATAACCAAACACAAAAATGCTCCTCCACACCTTTGCCAAAGTTTACACATAGTGTTTTTGATACATTTTTGCATGTTCATATTGCTTTCAATGGTAAAAAACACATTCACCAGTAAATGTAATTTTAACATTTTAACTCATTTGGCCATGTTGTGTGTGAGACATGATCGGACACATCCTGTTGCATTTATGAAGGAGGCACTCTGAAAGTCACAAAGCCTATTTTTACAGGGCCATCAGGCGGCCCTTACTAGTATTAGAGGGCCATCAACCTGCTATGCTTTGCATAGCCATATATTGTTACTGCAATATAGTGTATCCATCTGGGGTGGTTAAATTTTCTTTTTCGTATATACTCTGTAAAGTTTGAAATTTAGATGTCCAGCAGGCAGCCCTCACAATTTATGAAAGTCCAGATGTCGGCTCTCACAATTTATAGAGTGCCAGCAGGTAGCCTCCACTATTTTTAGAGGGCCAGCAGGCATCTTGGAGACAGGTGAGACAAAGATAGAGCTTTTGGTAAAGCACATCATTCAACTGTTTACTATCATTGGAACGAGGCCTACAAATAAAAGAACACAGTAATTACAGTCAAACATAGTAGAGGTTCAAAGATATTTGGGGGATGTTTTTCTGCCTCTGGCACAGGGTGCCTTGACTGTGTGCAAGGCATCATGAAATGTGAAGATTTAAAAAGGATTTTGGGTCTCAATGTAGCGCCCACTGTCATAAAGCTGGGATTGTATCCTAGGTCAAAGGTCTTCCAGCAGGACAATGACCCAAAACATACTTCAAGAAGCACCCAGAAATGGATGAAAACAAAGCAATGGAAATTTCTGAAGTGGTAATTCCAGCTCCAGCAGCGTCAAGTCTCCCACCACTACCTTTTACATACAGAAGCTACAGAGAAATTGCGAATGGACACATTAAATCATTACTAGTGTTGGGCGATACCTTACAATATCGGGAAATATCGGATCGGATTGGATCGGACCGATACCCAAAAAATATCGGATATCGCTGATTCCGATACCGGAAACCAATGCAAGTCAATGGGACACAAATATCGGAATGAAAATAAACACTTTCTTTCCTTGTAGGTTAATTCTACATGAAGGAAAACAACTAAGAATAATGTAGAATGTATTACATGAAAAGCCGGCAATTCAGCAGCGGCATACACCGGTACCCGACAATTTAGAACAGAAAGAATAAAGCATCACACATAGATTAGATAGATAGAAACATGTCAGTCACATATATAAGAAGAACAGTGATAGTGCTGATTACTGTACTTGTCATTTAAGGTTAAAAGATTTATTTAAAAAAATAATAGTGTTTTCATTCACCGTCTCTTTAAAAGAGCCGGCTGGCAATTCAGCATCGGTACCTGACAATTTATAACAGAAAGAATACAGCATCACACATAGATTAGATACATAGAAACATGTCAGTCACATATATAAGAAGTACAGTGATAGTGTTGATTACTGTACTTGTCATTTAGGGTTAAAATAAAGGATTTATTAAAAAAAAAATTGGCGTGGGGTTCCCCGTAATTTTAGTCTCTAGCGGAGGTTAAGCAGACGGCTGGGGCAGATGTTTGATGCCTGGGAAGGAGGTTATACCCACGGAGCTTCCCAGGCTACTAATATCAGCCCCCAGCTGAATATCTAGCCTTTAATAGCTATTAAAATTGGGGGACCCCCAAAAAAATGACGTGAGGTCCCCCCTATTTTAATAGCTAGCAAAGGCTAGGCAGACAGCTGGGGGCTGATATTAATAGCCCACGAAGTGTGCCATGAATATTGGCCCCCTCCCAGGCTAGAAACACCAGCTGTCAGCCGTCTCAGAAATGGCACATCCATAGGATGCGCCAATTCTGGCACTTAGCCTCGCTCTTCCCACTGCCCTGTAGCAGTGGCAGAGGGGTAATAGGGTTGGGGTTGATGTCAGCTTATAATGCCAGCTGACATCAAGCCCAGGTTAGTAATGGAGAGGCGTCTATTAGACACCCCCATTACTAACCCCATATTCAAATTTTAAAAAAAACACAATCACCCAGAATAAAGTCCTTTAATTGAAATAAACACACAATTTTTTATTGTTCTAAATTAAACCATACTTACCATCACGCCCATTCCAGCTGAAGCCAATGTCTTCTGCAATAAAAGTAAAATAATAAAGCCACATCATCCTTACCTTTCCATGGTTCCCACGACAGCTTCAGCTCTGCTACATTCACATGACAGGCTGGATCGCAGCCGAAAGCTGCCATCCAGCTTGCCATGCCGCAGACACTGAGAAGCGCAGGCATGCTTGTGCTCCTCAGTGTCTCATTGTGATGGCATAAAGATGAGCCGAGGTCATGTCCAATGAACTCAGCTCACCTCATGCACATCACTGACAGGGTGTGAAAATTCTCCTGCGCTTGCAGTCAGCGTGAGAGAATTCTCCTGCTGCGATCCCGCCTGTCATGTGAATGTAGCAGAGCTGGAGCCATCGTGGGAACCATGGAAAGGTAAGGATGAGGTTGCTTTATTATTTTACTTTTATTGCAGGAGATCGTTGGCTTCAGCTGGAATAGGCGGGACGGTAAGTATGGTTTAATTTAGAACATTAAAGAATTGTGTGTTTATTACAATTAAAGGACTTTATTCTATGTGTTTGTGTTTTTTTTTTAACTTTGACTATGGGGTTAGTAATGGGGGTGTCTTATAGACGCCTCTCCATTACTAACCAGAGCTTGATGTCAGCTGGCATTATAAGCTGACATCAACCCCAGCCCTATTACCCCACTGCCACCGCTACAGGGCAGTGGGAAGAGCGAGGCTAAGTGCCAGAATTGGCGCATTCTGTGGATGCGCCATTTCTGGGGCGGCTGACGGGTGGTGTTTCTAGCCTGGGAGGGGGCCAATATTCATGGCACCCTTCCTGGGCTATTAATATCAGCCCCCAGCTGTCTGCCCAGCCTTTGCTAGCTATTAAAATAGGGGGGACCCAACGTCATTTTTTTGGGGGTCCCCCATTTTAATATCTAGCAAAGGCTAGGTATTCAGCTGGGGGCTGATATTAGTAGCCTGGGAAGCTCCGTGGGTATTACCCCCTTCCCAGGATTCAAACATCTGCCCCAGCCGTCTGCTTAACCTCCGCTAGAGACTAAAATTACGGGGAACCCCACGGCAATTTTTTTTTTAATAAATCCTTTATTTTAACACTAAATGACAAGTACAGTAATCAACACTATCACTGTACTTCTTATATATGTGACTGACATGTTTCTATGTATCTAATCTATGTGTGATGCTCTATTCTTTCTATTCTAAATTGTCGGGTACAGATGCTGAATTGCCGGCCGGCTATTTTAAAGAGACGGTGCATGAAAACACTATTATTATTTTTTTTAATAAATCCTTTAACACTAAATGACAAGTACAGTAAGCTGAGTGTTGCCATCCAGCTTGTCATCCTTCAGAGACACTGCAGAGCGCAGGCATTATGGGAACTTCCGATTCCGGTATTCGATATTCTAAAAGTATCGGAACTCCGATACCGCGAATATCGGTCGATACCCGATATTTCAGTATCGGAATGCTCAACACTAATCGTTACATTTTGTTAACTTTGATTAATTTCTGTCAAATTTGAAAAATTTCTGCCAACTTCAATGAATTTCTGTCAACTTTGATATGCAAATTGTCTTTTCAGAGAAAAAGAGGACTTGAACCTATTGGAAGCCGCAATACTACAAGTCACAATCAACCCTTTAACGAGTCATGCAATATGACTTAGGATAAAAGCCAAATCAGAATCTCAATTTGCAGACGCGGTGTTTCAGGCTGTTGGCCTTCGTCATTGCAAAGTATGAGAACTGATTTGGCTAGATTAGAGGCTCTGGACTGAGTTCTAAGGGGTAACATTTCTCCTTGTGGAGAGTGACATACTGGCTCTGGCAAGTCAAGGTAATGAGGCTTATTCGCCGTGCAATGCTCCTCTGGGAAATTTAATATGCAAATTGCCTCTTCAGAGAAAAAGAGGACTTGAATTCTATAGTGCTACCTATTAGAACAGCAATCCTACAAGTCACAATCAACCCTTTAACGAGTCGTGCAATATGACTTAGGATAAAATCCAAATCAGAATCTCAATTTGCAGACACTGTGTTTCGGGCTGTTGGATCTCGTCATTGCAAAGTATGTGAACTGATTTGGCTAGATGAGAGGCTCTGGACTGAGGTCTAAGGGGTAACGTTTCTCCTTGTGGAGAGTGACATACCTGCTTTGGCATGTAAAGGTAAGGAGGCTAATTTGCTGTGCAATGCTCCTCTGGGAAATTTAATATGCAAATTGCCTCTTCAGAGAAAAAGAGGACTTGAACTCTATATATGTCAACTTTGATTAATTTTTGAGTACAGATCACCGTAAAATTATGAATCGGTCAATGAGTGTATGGAACAAATCAATCTATTTATGGAATGTGGAAGAGATGTATGCGACCAGAATGAACACTAATTTCCAGCAGATATTACCATCTAGAACCTGTCGCTATTGTAAATGCAGCTGTCAGCGGTATTAATAGGGAATAAAATAGATTTTTTTATTTTTTCAGCAGCAGCATGGAGTATAAAACAATAATCCCTGTCTGGATGCATGTAATACACTATCCATAGTGCGATAGCTCACCTGTACACAAATACCAGATAAGAGAGATAATATTGTACAATAAAAAATAGATTTTAACCAGCCCTGAAGGGTTATTTTGGGTACATGGCAGCACCAAACTATGGAGGAGCGCAAGCAACCCTGCTTGCTTTGATGAATTTCAGTGCAGACTATATTAAAAAAGCATGAATCTGTCAATGATTTTTTGAAAAAAGTAATCAAGTTATGCACTGTTGTAGAGAAGTATGCGACCAGAATGATCACTCATTTCCAGATGATGATACCTAGCACTTGTCCCTATTCTAAATGCAGCTAACAGCAGTATTAATAGGAAATAGAATAGACTTTTTTTTCTTTTTTTTGTTTGGTTGTAGCAGCAAATGGTATAAGGCAAAAATCCCTTTCTGGATGTGTGTAATATGCTATACATAGTGTGATAGCTCCCCCGTACACAAATCGCAGATAAGAGAGGTAATATTGTAATATTAAAAATATATTTTTACCGTCCCCATAGTATTTTTTCGGATGTAGCAGCAAGTAAAGATGACCGTTAAAAACTATGAATCAGTCAATGAATGCATGGATGAAATAAATCATGTTATGCACTGTGGAAGATATGTTTGTGACCAAAATGAACACTCATTTCCAGCTGATGATACCTAGCACCTGTCCCTATTCTAAATGCAGCTAACAGCGTTATCAATACGGAAAGAATATATATATTTTTTTATTTGGCTGTAGCAGCAAGGGGTATAAAGCAATAATCCCTGGCTGGATGCATATAATACGCTATCCATACGGCAATAGTTCACCTGTACACGTATTTCAGATAAGAGAGTTAATAATGTAGAATATAGAATCAATTTTAATTGGCTTCCTATTATTAAGGAGTGGGTTTCTTATACTGTTACTGCGTATACAGTAAGTGCAAGGGCTGCCAAAAATTAGGACGCACTCCAATACCACTTTGAAGAGACGTTTTGAAGGGCCTCATATAAATTGTTTTAAAAATTATTAAGGAGTGGGTCTCCTATACTTGTATTGTGTATGCAGTAAGTGCAAGGGCTGCAAAAATTAGAACATGCTCCGATACCCCTTTCAACAGATGTAGTGGAGGGTCTCAGTCAAAATTTGTTTACCCATTATAAAGGAGTGGGTCTCCTAGACTGGTAATGCCCATGCACTAAGTGCATGGGCTGAAAAACATTTACCCCTGGGTAAATACATATATATTTTATAGAATATTAGAGGTAGGCCTCTAAAAATAGTTCCTATTGGCATCATAAACACCCTTAAAAAAATTATTATGTGGTTGTTGCATGATAGTTACCCTGTTGATATGGTGGTATAGGATGAGGAAAAGAAGAAGGAGGAGGACGACATAAAATAGACAAAATCCTAAAGTGTATACCCATGTCTGGGTGTGAAGGGGTGAATGGGAATAAACCCCCCAAAAAAACACTGGTTGTGAGTTTATGTTCCACTGCTATCATCCGGTGGTGTTGAGAAGTCTTACCCAATCCAGTCTTTGTTCATTTTGATAAGAGTCAGCCTGTCAGCATTTTTAGTTGAAAGGCGAATGAGTCCCCCGGCGGCACTAAAAACCTGCTCTGACAAAACGCTAGCGGCAGGCCAGGCCAGAACCTCCAAGGCATAGAGAGACAGTCCATGTCATATGTACAGCTTGGATACCCAATCTTTTTAAGGCACAGAAGAATCACAGAGGATGCTGGTACAGTCGCCAAGGTACTCCATCAGCATCTTTCAAAACTTGTCCCTCCTTGTCAGAGTACTCTGCGCGTCAGGGCCTGGGTAATGGGAGGGTCTGAGAAAACTGTCCCAGACCTTTGACAGTGTTCCCCTTCCTCTGCTGAATCTCGTTTGTGTCTCCCTGGCCTTTACTCCTTGGTTGTCCAAGGAACTGTGACCTCTGCTGCCAGCGTTGTCAAATGGTAATTTTTTTAATAAATCTTTAACATGGACCTTATGGTACTGCAACATTTTATTAGACCTCTCCGCCACAGGAAGGAGAGATAGAAAATTCTTCTTGTCTAGAAGTGTGACCAACCAGTAATTACTGTTGCCCAAAATGCATACAACGCGAGGGTCAAGGGAAAGGCAGCAGAACATAAACTTAGCCATGTGTGCCAGACTGCCAACAGCCAAGACTTCCCTGTCCCCACCAAGAGGATGACTGTCCATATTCTTCTCCTCATCCTCCCACTCTTCAGGCCATTCACACTAAACAGATGGTATGAATGTGGTGTGGGTAGTACCATCTGTAGCGCAGAAAAACAGCTCCTTTTCCTCCTCCTCCTCATTATCACCCAATCCGCATTGAGATGAAATGAGGCTGGGCTGTGTAGCATCACCCTGTAAAGTTCCTTGCTCCATCTCTTCATGCCTGCAATGCCTCTTTAATTATGAGCAGCGAATGTTTCAGTAGGCAGAGAAGCGGGATGGTGATGCTAATTATGGCGTCATCGCCACTCACCATCTTGGTTGAGTCTTCAAAGTTTTGGAGGATGGCATAGATGTCACATATCAGCTCTTATGTGCGGAGGCTGACCTGGATACCGACGGGGGTCTTGAAGCTGGTACTCAATAATTGCCCTCTGCTGCCCACAAATCCTTCACAACATATGCAACGTTGAGTTCCAACGAGTGGTGACATCGCACTCCAGTCAGTGAGCTGGAATCTGCAAAGGCTGCTGAAGCACTGCCTGGGCGGTGGAAGCTGTAGCTGACTTTCGGAAATGGACACACACACGGTTTACTTTGACAAGCAGCTCAGGCAGATCAAAGTAGGTTTTGAGAATCCGCTGAACCACTAAGTTGAGCACATGGGCCAGGCATGGTACGTGTACAAGGTTCCGGCCATTGTCACACACGATTATGTCTGGTTGTAGATTAAGCGGTGAGAGCCACAGATCTGCCTCCTCTGCTACAGCTTTCAACAACTCTGCAGCAGTGTGCAGTTTGTCAAATAAGCGGATTAGCTTCAGCAGAGCCTGTTATGGCTTGGCCGAAACAGTGCTGCAATGCTTCCAGCTTGCGACAGATGTGGTCGTTTTAGAGATGGAGGCTGAAGAGGAGGAGGATGAGGTGCGAGAGCTGTAGAATGTGGGGGCAACACTGATTGACCCAGGGCCCGCAATCCTCCCCTTCGGGAGGACGTGTTCCATCCTAGGGTGCGACTGGGTCCCGGCTTCCACAATATTCACCCAGTGTGCCTTCAGTGAAATGTAGCATTCATGGCCACAAGCACTTGTCCACATGTCCGTGGTTAGGTGGACCTTCCCAATAACTGCATTGGTGGGGGCATGGGTAATGTTCTGGGATAAGTGCTTGTGTAAGGCAGGGACAGTACACCAGGAGAAATAGTGGTGGCTGGGGACCGAGTACCGAGGGACAGCTGCTGCCATGAGGTTGCATAAAGCTTCCATCTCCACAAGCCTAAAAGGCAACATTTCCAGTGCAAGCAGTCTAGAAATGTGGCAGTTTAGTGTTGTGACCTGTGGTTAGATGGCTGTTTATTTGCACTTGCGTTCCAAGGACTGGGGTAGGGACAACTGAACGCTGCGCTGGGACAAGGACATGGACGTGGTTGCTGACGGTGGTGGTTGCAAGTGTGCAATGACAGGTGCAAGGTTTGAGGCATCTTACCTGTGTCATGTACAGGGGATTTGCGTGCACGCTCAACAGCAGAATTGGCAGTGGTTTCACCCACAGACACTGTTTCTGGACCCTGGCGTTCAGCCCAACTAGTCGGGTGATCTGCTTTCATGTGCCTGAACATGCTGGTGGTGGTCAGGCTGGTCGTTTTGCTGCCCTTGCTGATGCTGGCATGGCAGATGTTGCAAATGGCCTTTTTGGGGTTAACTGAACAATCTTGAAAAAAGAGCCAGACTTGGGAAGATCTAACAGTTGGTCTGGCAACTTACCTCTTATTGATGTTTTGGGGAACAGTTGCCTGCCTTGTGTCTGTGGCCATCCCATTGCTTCTTCCTGCCTTTGTGGTGCTACGGCTCCCTCCCCCTCTGCGCTGCTGTGCTCGCTATGCATGTCACCTTCTCAGGTTGGGTCAGTGACTTCATCGTCCACCACCTCGTCTTCCACGTACGCACACTGGGCCTCACCCTGACTTTCTGACAATTGTGTCTCATCATCATCCACCTCTTGTGACAGTAATTGCACTTTCCCACCATTGCCTTCGTGTGACTGTGGCTGCTCAAATATTTGGTTTTCGCTACATGCGATCTCCTCTTGCCCCACTTGAAGCTGGCCAGGCGAGAGGCCAGAACCTATAAATGGAAATGTGAACAGCTCTTCGGAGTGTCCAAGTGTGGGATCACTTGTCTCCAGTCACTGGACATGGTGGGAGGAAGGAGGATCAGGGTGAGAAATATGTGATCAAGACTCACAGCTACTGAGACTTGGCCATGAGGAACACAGGGTGGTGGTGTTGGCTAACTGACTGGAAGCATTATCTGCTATCCTACCAACAATCTTTTCACACTGGTCTGGCTTCCAGAGTAATGTTCTGTGGCCCCGTAGAAATAGGGACAGGAAGGTAGGTCGACATGATGTGGATGTTTGTTGTGCTCCCTCAGCAGTCACAGTTTCATCTTGCCCACGGCCTCGGCCTCTGCATGCGCCATCAGCATCACGTCCACTTCCCCATCCCATTGCCCATTTTAAATGGAGTATAATATTTTGCAGCTTGCAAAAAATGTCCAGATTATTACCGCAATAATATTTGATCACTTCTGATGACCAATTATTTATACAGTGCCAGTATAGCAATGCCATTGGTCAGCGACTAACTGTGGATATGTTTTGAAAGCACAACTGTTGGACTTTAAATGGAGTATAATATTTTGCAGCTTGCAAAAAAATGTCAGGATTATTACCGCAGTAATATTTGATCACGTCTGATGACCATGTTTTTATTCAGTGGCGGTATAGCGATGCTATTGGTCAGCGACCAAATCTGGATATGTTTTGAACGCACAACTGGCAGACTTTAAATAGAGTATAATATTTTGCAGCTTGCAAAATATGTCAGGATTATTACCGCAGTAATATTTGATCACGTCTGATGACCACGTTTTTATGTAGTAGCGGTATAGCGATGCTATTGGTCAGTGACCAAATCTGGATATGTTTTGAACGTACAACTGGCAGAATTCAAATAGAGTATCATATTTTGCAGTTTGCAAAAAATGTCAGGATTATTACCGCAGTAATATTTGATCACGTCTGATGACCATGTTTTTATGCAGTGGCGGTATAGAGATGCTATTGGTCAGAGACCAAGTCTGGATATGTTTTGAATGCACAACTGGCAGACTTTAAATGGAGTATATTTTGCAGCTTGCTAAAAATATCAGGATTATTACCGCAGTAATATTTGATCACGTCTCATGACAAAAATTTTTTGCAGTGGCGGTATAGCGATGTTTTCAAAACACAACTGACACACTTTAAATGGAGAATAATAATGGGAGCTTCCAACAAAATTCGGGATTATTACGGAAGTAATATTTGACCACCTGAGATGATAGACAAGTTTCTCTGCTTGCACAATACAGTAATGCTATTCAAATCAACCAAATCTGTCTGTTTACTGTTAACAAGCAAATGGAGCAGTAAAAATGGTGTATTATATTACTTTTTACCAAAATTATCAGGATTAAGAGCAAAAAGAATATTATTAGCCCTGGTAGCTAGGGCTTTTGATATGAGTTCCAGCAACAGAAACAATGTGCAATGGACCATATTCTGTACTATACTAGGTCTCCACAAGCTCTGCCTAACTATTGCTAACAACCATATTAATATTCATCAGAATGAGTCCTTACAAGGACTGTTAGTGTAGATTAAATTAATAATAGCGGTGTGGAATCACTGTTTAAAATAAGCACCCATTCTCTCCCTCGCTCAGCTGTAGCTCTCCCTACTCTGCCTGTTTGATGGGTAGACTGTGATGAGCATAGATTCCCGGGTCTTATATAAACCTGATGACGCTATGTGACCAACCAATCAATTTAATGCCACAACCAACATGGCTACAGCATTACAGTGCCTATCAGGCAATCCCTGAATGTTAATCGCTGCCTAATATGTGCCAAACATGTGGGTCGGAGACTCAAGCTCTCGCCTAAACATTCAAAAAATGCTCATCGAGTAACGAGCATCTCGAGCACTGTGATGCTCGGGCGAGTAACAAGTAGTGATGAGCATGCTCGCTCATCACTAATTATGATGTAAATTCCTAAAAAAGTGCTACACATTTAACTACATAAGTGACAGACTGCTGAAATCAACATGCCTGTTATTAATTTATACTGCCATGCTGCAGAGCATAATGCAACTAGCAGGTTCTCTTTAACATCAAAACTGCACTTTTGCTGTAAGGTCAATATTGTTACACAGTTACATTGACCAAATTTAATGTGAATAAAATTAGAGTCAAATTTAATGACATTTGCAGAGCCTGGCGAATTGAACATTATGCAATTGATTTGTGTGAATGGCCACAAATATTCTTGCCATCTTTTTATACATTGCAAAAGATTGCATAAGCCTCACCGCAGACTTCAGCATAATCCTTCCAGCTTCCAGACTCTTTGTGATTATTCAATGATATGATACAGCTGATATTTGTTGTACTGCATTTGAATTATAATTGCATATTTTTTCTTAATATTTAATGCTCTAGAAATCAGAAGGACAGCAAGAAAATATTTTTTGCACAAAAAATGTGGTTACTTATTACAAGAAACTTTACCTAATTTTTGCATTTCTTGCTCAATCTTTTCTGTGAAGGAAGGAGGAAAAATACAAAATAAACTCTCAAATCTAAACATTAAATGGCTATTGCCTACCTCACAAAGTGTGCATGTCAATAATATATATATTTTTTTGTTTACAAATCTGTTTTTCTATTCAATTTTACATCTGTACACATAACAGTAATACAATGCCCTGCTGTAGGTTCTGGCTTTTTGGATGTGTGCCTATTAGCGATGAGCGAACGTGTTCAGTGATACTCGGATATCACTTGAGTATCTGAGTACCTGGATGTGCTTGTTACTCGGCGAGCATTGGACGGTGCTTGATTTCAAACTCGAATGTCAGCTCTTCATCTTTGGCGCCTGTTACACAGGCATTAAGCATGCGTGATTGCCTGTGAGTCACTGTAATGCTGTAGCCATCTTGGTAGTGGCATTATTGTGATTGGCTGGCCATATGACATCATCAGAGATTATAAAAGAACAGACGGCGCCATACTCGTTACATTGATGCCATTGCACAGCTCTGTGACAGTTCGTATTGGATGGAGAGAGTGCTTGTCCGAGCGTGTGTGTGCATAGCATAATGAATCCAAGTCCTGTAGTGCTGATACAGGTGCTGAAGCTGAACCATCATACTAAGAGCCATTGTCAGCGCTTATCCTTTGTTTGCTGTTTGTATCACATACATTCAGCATTTAGTCCAGGAAGGGAGAGAGAGTTGCAGGATAAGGAACAGTGACATAATACAGTCTGTAGACAGGAATTGTGCAGTCCTTTGCAAAATATCATTTTATATATTTTGATCCATCTAGTAATATGTGCTTGTGGTACATTTTTTTTATTATATAACACTCCAAAAGAGTGCTGAAAATTTTTATCTGGATTAAATTACTCACATATACAGTAGTCCGTGCTCTGGGGTACATTTCTGTTCCATACAACACTCCCAAAAAGCATTGAAATTTATATCTGGATTAAATTACTCACCTATACAATATTCTGTGGTCTGCGATACATTTCTGTGATGTATAACTCTCCAAAAAAGAGTTAAAGTTTTTAGCTGGGTTAAATTTCTCACCCATACAGGATTACATGCTTTGTGGTACATTTTTGTGTTATATAACACTCCAAAAGAGTGTTGAAAAAATTTGGCTGGATTAAATTTCTCATTCATACAGTATTACGTGCTTTGCGGTACATTTCTGTAGCATATAACACTTCAAAAAGGCGTTGAAACATTTTTCTGGATTGAATGTGTCATCCATACACTTTTGCGTTCTGTTACATTACGTTGGTATTAAACTCACAAAAACCACCCTAACTGCGGCAAGTGACCAATTTTTTTCTTTTATTAAAAATAAACTTGGTTTCAAGAGACCTAGTAATTACAAAATGCATAAGGCGTGCAGTAAGGGATGGGGAAGGGATGGGGAAGTTCAAGTGCTGTTGATGGTGCGCGCAGGAGCTGAGGACATGGGGAAAGTGTGACTACGGCTGTTGCTGTAGAACAAGCAACATTCACATTGCCCATCCATGTAGATAGTGCGGTGCAGCCCCGATGCGTGTTTCGGACAGAAGGGTCCTTGTTCAGAGGGTGGTCCCTGACGAAGGACCCTTCAGACCGCTTGGACTGCTTTATGCAGGTAATTGCCCATATCTTGAGCCTCCATTGTACTGTGGTGCCCTCCTTTATACATTCATCTTTGCATACCACTTGGTCTTAATATTATTGTACCCCCTACTTCACCTTTCCCTCCTCTCCGCTTCCCTTCCCCTTCTCCCTCCGTCTATTCTTATACAGTATATAGTGATAATGTGTGATTTATAACCAATATTCATTACATTTGGATATACTGTCTATATGCGGTTCGTTTATCCATGTGTATGTAATACTGTAGGAGGGATCTCATGTCCATTGATCCCCTTTTCTTGATATTACGGTCCTCCTCATATTTTCTTATTTTCATCATTATTGTCTGTAGTATTTTAGTGCGGGCATGCTTGTGCATGTAGTGCCACTTTAACAAATTTTTCTAATGAAGGTTTTTTATCTTCTCTATATTGTTGTCTCATTTACAATTGAATCCATCATTAAGTTGTTCTCTTTGCTAGTTGTTTTCCTCCCACCATATTGAGTCCCAGGAGACTAGTGATCCCATACTGGAACACTTCAAGGAGATCTTTACAACATCATTTCTTGATTGTGGACTCTCAACCTGCATGCTCCAGGACAAGCTGTTTAGTGATGTACAAAACGTAGAGCAGCCATGGCCACAAGAAGATGATGGTGGGGAAAGGCAAATTTTGGCTAAGGAGGAAGATGATGATGAAACACAGTGGCCGCTAAGTCTTGTTATTGTTCAGTCACAAAGTCAGGAAGACAAGGTTGAGGTGGTGGATGACAAACTCACCGACCACACCTGGGAAGCTGGCATACAGATCAAGGCCCTCAATGCTGAGGAGGAGGGATCAGGAGCACTGAAACAGGCAGGAAGAGGCAGTGGGGTAACCAGATGGAGAAGGCAGGAAACTGTTCCGCAGAGCACCGACACTAGTGAATTTCTCCGTCAAAGAGTTAGATGTTCCCCAGTCTGGCACTTTTTTAAAGGGAGTTTTGAGACAAACAAAATGGTCATTTGCAACCTGTGCCACTCCAGAATCAGCAGGGGCCTGTCCACTAAGAGCCTAACCACCAGCAGCATGATCAGGCATATGGCATCTAAGCACCCGACTCGGTGGTCCAAATACCTGGGTCCACAATTGGTGCCAGCGGGGGACACCACTGCCTCTTCCCTTGTGCCAGATGCTTCCCAATCCCCTGTCTATGATACTGGCACACCTGCTTCTCTTCCTGCACCTGTCCTTGCACATTCTAGGCACCATCATCAGGCACTTCAAAATCCTTTTCCCAGCACAGCATTCAGCTGTGCCTACCCCAGGCCTTGGAACAAAAAAGAAAGTTCCCAGCCACCCACCCACAGGCCCAAATGCTAAACGGGCACATTTCCAGGCTGCTTGCCATGGAAATGTTGCCATTAAGGCTGGTAGACAAGGAGGATTTCCGCTGAATCATGTCAGCAATCGTCCCTTGGTCCCCAGCTGCCACTTTTTCTCTCAGTGTAGCGTCACCATTTTGTACCAGCACATCTCCAGAAAAATCACCCTTGCCCTTACCAACGCACTAACTGACATTGTCCACTTAACGACTGTTACGGATCCGAGTGGTGGAACCTCTGTGCTGGGATGCAAGGAGGGACCAGAGGGGCGTACCTAAGTGCCTACTCGAATCGACCCTGGTCGCACGGCAGCTTAGTCGACTCCATGAACCAAGGAGGGACCGGGCATGTTGACCAGGTGCCACTCTGGGACCGACCTTGTGTGAGAGCAGGCGACTACCATGGGTCAGATGGCTGGAGCTGACAGGTACAGCGGATGAGCACGGCAGGTAGCCAGAAGGGTGATCCAGGTAGGCAAGCAGGCAGACACGGCAGGTAACCAGACAGGTGATGCTGGTAGACAGGCAGGCGGGCACAACTGACAGACAGGCTGGCAGGCACGGCTGACAGACAGGCTGGCGAGCATGGCAGATAGACAGGCTGGCGGGCACGGCAGATAGACAGGCTGGCGGGCACGGCAGATAGACTGGCTGGTGGGCTCAGCTGATAGACAGGCTGGCAGGAAAGGCTGATAGACAGGTTGGCGGGCACTGGAGCCTGAGGGCTGAGGAGAGTGTTAACAGACAAACAACAACCTTGCACAGGCACTTCCATTTTGAAGGAGGTGCTTAATATAGGAGTGATCCTCCGGCCATTGGCCGGGAACTCTTTAGAATGGCGCACGGGGCCCCTTTAAGAGGGAGGGAGCGCGCGCGCGCCCTAAGCACAGTGCCCAGGAAGCTGCACACAGAGCGCGCAACAGCAGCAGCAGGAGCAAGGGAGCTAGAGGACGCCGGACCGGGACCGCGGCGGTGAGTGGAATGGCGTCTCTGCCCGGCAGGAGGCAGAGACGCCGATGCTACAACGACCGATACATAGGCAAGCACTTGTGGTCAGGGATGTGACAATTCCCTGACGGCACACTGTGTGAACATTGTGGAGGCTGGAGCCGAGTCACACTTTGGCATGGCACATGTGCTCCTGACGCCGAGGATTGCTGGCCCTACTTCCATCAGTGTTCCTCCACCTTCTACACCAGTTTTTTTCTGCACCCCCTCATGCTCCTCCTCACCCTCTATCTCCCATGTGCTATCTCAGAGCACGTCGTCCACATCAGTTCGAAGCAGGAAGCTCTGCAGCATTGTCTCAGCAAAGCGGCAACAGGCTCTGCTGAATCTAATTTGTCTAAGAGACAAACCACGCACTGCGGAAGAATTAATTAAAGGAATAACAGATCAGACAGATCTGTGATTTTTGCCGCTGAACCTTCAACTAGGCATGGTCATGTGTGATAATGGGTGTAATCTGGTGGTGGCCGTTATGCTTGGCAAGCTCACACATGTACATGTGCTCAACTTGGTAGTTCAGCATTTTCTGAAAACCTACCCATACTCACCAGAGTTTATGGTCAACGTACGCAGCGTCAGCGCCCATTTCTGCAAGTTGGCTACAGCTGCCGCAGCTCTGGCAGTGCTGCTGCAGCACAAGATAGTGTCGGCTCACCGACTGGTGTGCGACATGCCCACATGATTGAACTCCACACTGCATATGCTGGCAAAACTTTGTGAGCAGCATAGGCCAGTTATGGAATACCAGCTCCAACACGCCCATTGGTATTCTGGTCAGCCTCCATACATAACAACTGAATAGTGGGCATGGATGTCTGACATTTGTGCAGTTCTCCCAGACTTTGAGGACTCCACAAAGATGATGAGCGATGATCAGTGCAACAATCCCACTTCTGTTCCTATTTAAACAGTCGCTGCTGACAACTAAACATGAAGCTTTGCATGCAGACCAGGTGGAGATGGAGAAAGACACGAGACATGGAGATACTACCCAGCCCAGCCTCATCTTATCTGCTCAGCATGGATTGGGCAACTATGAGGAGGTGAAGGCTGAGGAGGAAGAACAGGAACTGGATGATAGCGCAAAAGAGGCTAGTACCCACACAAGCTTCGCCCTGTCTCTCCTACATATGGGCTGTGAAGGGGAATGAGGAGGAAGAGATGAAAGATGAGGAGGAGGAGATGGAGAGTAGGCATCATGGTGGAGACAGAGAAGTGTTGGCTGTAGGGACCTTGGCACAAAAAAGTGCTGGTTGTTCACTCTTCCAGACCCATGCTGCAAGGCGAACGCTGCATCTCTTCTTCCTGAGGGGGAGACATTTTCTAAAATGATGCTATGCCAGAAGTCCTTTGAGGAAAGTATGTTGAAAAAATTATCATCAGACAATGCTAGTGGCATGGGGTTAGCTTCCTTGCCAAACCAAGGAGGAGAAGAGAGGGAGACACACAGCAGACAGAGGTACACTATAAAGGCCTGCGCCTGTTTCATGATACCAGCCCAACATCCAAGGCCTGATGACCGAGTATTTTTGACAAGGAGGGAAAAGTTGGTCAAGAAGTATCTGGCCGACCAAACCAGCAAACTCCCTAATTCCTCAGAAACTTTCAACTATTGTGTCTTAAAGATGGATCGTGAAAAAAAGTGGGACATCCAGCAACAGCAAAGTTCATTAAAACATTACATTTCATTACATTTATTTGTAGATTAAAAGATGAAAAAGTAAAAGTTAGAAAACATAGTGCAGCGGTCAATGCATTTTGAGCTAAACTAGCTCTTAATCATGATTTTAGGTCATGAATAAGAGCTAGTTTAGCATAAAATGCATCTACCATTGTGCTAATATGTTTTTTAACTTTTATTTTTTCATGTTATAATCTACAAATAAATGAGATGTTTTAATGAATTTTGCGGTTGCTAGATTTTCCAATTTTTTATTTACAGTTCAATTGCTCAGGAAACCAACCTGTAGCCTCCATGCACTGCACCCTCATTGCAGTCATTTCTCAATCTGCTAGGCTGATGATTGCCTCATTATGTTTTTCGAACTCAAGGATGGACACCTGCCATGAGTAGTCCTTCTATGCCTTGGTGATATTGTGCTGCCCTTCAGCTAGCTTCTTGCCTGAGCGGAGTTTTAGTGCCTCCGGGGGGAGTCGCCTGTCAACAGAAAGTACTGACAGGCTCACTCTGATAACAATGAACAAAGCCTGGATTAGACCCGACTTTTACACTCTCGCCAGTTGTTACCTTCTAGGGTCTATATATGACTGGATTACCTTACTTATAATTTTTTCCTACCTTTACACTTTGTGCAAAGCCTTAATGAGTGTAGAATTATCACAACTATACTTTATTATTTTTTTATGATGCACTACAGTTGTATGGATGACCCTGTTAGTAATTATTGGCAGGCTTTGCACTGTGTGCAGAGCTTTTATGAGTGTAGGAGTACCACAACTACACTTTATTCACAATATTTGATTGAGGTACTACAGTTGGTATCTTCAAGGGTGAATGGATGACCTTGCTTGTAATTTTGGGCAGGCTTTACACTTAGTGCATAGACTTTATGAGTCTAAGAGTACCACTACATGACAATTTGAACAGAATGTGTATGGGGCCCTCCTTTATGTCTAATACAGGGTGTATCTGAGTCTCTATTTTTTGTCAATTCTTGCTTCCTTCATAAATTACGCTGAAATTTCCATTTTTAAATAAAAAAAAAATATATTTTGGTTTACTTAAATTACAATTTTTCAAAATCCTTTTTACATTTTGTGTCATATACACGCCATTATACAGGAAAAAATGTTTCTTAACTTTTTCTTTCCTGTAATATCCAACTTCTCATTGATCTTGAATGTTTTATTGTCAGTCCTTATAGTGGTGTAAAAGTGTGACTCACACTCAGATGTCACTTTGTCACTACAGAAGCTGTGTTTGTGTTAAAAGAAAGCTGTCAATAGAATCAACCCTCCTAAACCTTCTATATAGGCATGCCGGTCTTAGAAATTTCAATAAAATAATACCTTAATATCTGCGATTCTATGAATTATTTTAGAGAAATCTATAGTTTTCTTAAAATTTAAATGAACTGTTAAAGTGGTTGTCCACTACTTGGACAACTTCTTCCCAATCTGAATGTTTGTCCTCGTTAAAATAATAATGCATATACTCACCTCCTGTGCCGGCATCATTCCAGTGGTGTTGGCACTCGCGTTTTTGCGGCACACGTCACATTATGTCATGTGAGTGTTGCACCCAATCAAAGCCAGCTTCACTGTCCCCATATTTCGACAAATCGAACATCAAGAGGAAGTCAGAGCTCAATCTCAGCCCTGATTTCCTATTAATATTTGATAGGACCGAAGGCAGGGCCTGTGAAGTCGGAGCACATTGGGTACAGAGCTCGGGTGACGCAACAACCCCACTTGAGCTCCAGAAACGTGAGTACTGACACCGCTGGGACATGGGAGGTGAGGATTAGTGTTTTTATTTTAACAAGACAAACAGATTGAGGAGGGGTTGTAAGATCCTTGGGTTGGATATAGATTTCCCTGAGACTCTTCCTCCAGGGTTAGTTTAAATGAAAGGGAGCATTACTATTGTCAGACATGTAAAGACAGAAGATTTACTCTCCTGATATGAGTGCTGTGCCTCATTACAACTAATACAGTACAGCACAGCTGAACTTTGTCTCATTACACAGTGCTGTCTTCTCAGCTGTACTCCCTTCCCCCCACACTTGCTGCCTACGAGATGGAAGATATTGAAATGTTAGTCATAACCTGCAGTGAGATAAGGAGAGAAATCTGTCAGTCATTACATGTCTTACAGCAGTAACACCCCTTTTCATTAAAAATCAGCTCTGGAGGCAGATTATCAGTTAGATCTGTGTCCAACCCATAGATCTTAACAGCTAATTGAAATATTAGGAAACATATGGATTTCTCTGGAATAAGTCTTTGGCACACAGATATCAATTTAGAATTTTTCAACTTCCTATCACCTGCATGCCCATATAAGCTTAGGGGGGTTGATCCTACTAACAGATTCCCTTTAAAGATCGTGAAAGGGGAGTTTTACACACGTGTTCAGGGCACGTTAAGCAACTTTACACATAGTCCATCCTCTGAGGTCTGTCCGAGTGTAACAATTAATTTAGCTAAAGAGGTTCTTTGCTTGAAGGCACCTTGCTACGATTCGAGTGGAGCAAAACTGAATTACCAAAGTGCTAAAAAAGGTGACTCTACGACTGGTAAAAACTGAAGGGATCTTGATGATCAAACATGTACAGGCTCCTTTATTTTTGAGACAAGTGTGGGGTCCCAGTGGTTAGAACCTCACCGATGACATTAGATCAGAGCAGGGAAATACCTCCAGAAGTTTATGTGACATCTTTGTTCTTGTTTGTTACAAATAAATTCCTGCTAAAATGGAAAATCGTTAATTTTTTCAGTGAATTAGACTTTAATTGTTAATGATAAATTTAGCTTGCAGGTAGTTGACTTTACACCATTTGTCTAGTATAAAAAGTTGCTCAAAAATTTGTGTTTGCCAGCCAGCTCTATCTCTAAAAAAATATACAGCGCTTAGGCAACCATTGTCTTACAGATTTATGCAAAGAAGATATAAATAATACAGTGGATATCTATGCCAGAGACCTTTTAAATTTTTTTCCCTGCATCTGCATCTTACATCAGCTGGCATTTGATCAAGTGTTATGAAATGCTGTCTTGAATTCATCCAATATCTTTAAAATATGCTAGACACATATAGAAGAAAAAACAGAAGATAAAAACATATACATGATCATTCTTTTGCCACATTTTTGACTCAAAAGGTTACAAAAAACATATATTGCATCTTGTAGTTTTGCATGGAAGTAACTGCAAGGCATACAACATGCATAGTAATCCAAAATAAAGGCCTATGTCAAATCTTACTGATTGCAATCACAAAATGACATATTAGGCCACGTTCACACGTTGAGTATTTGTTGAGTTTTTTACTACAGTATTTGTAAGCCAAAACCAGAAGTGAGCAAAAAATGGTGACGTGTTTCTATTATACTTTTCCTCTGATTGTTCCACTCCTGGTTTTGGCTTACAAATAGTGATGTAAAATACTGACCAAATACTGAACGATCACATTTGGCATATGCCTAAACTCCAATCTCAGAGTGGTTAGGAGTGAAGATGAGCGAATATGTTCGGCGAATGATCGCCATTTTCAAATTCGGCACAAATATGGTAAATTTGGATTCATGTTCGGGTTACCAAACTTTTTGCGCATTAATCGGCAAAAGTCGTCCCCAAACGCGAACATGGCCCCGAACATCACTGGTTTCCCACGCTGTCATCTGCATGACAGCATGGGAATCAGAGGCTGTGACCTGAGGTAAGATCGTTACCGCCAATAACAGTACTGCGGGGATCATTCTGTCAGCTGTCAGCATGATTCCCGCAGCTGTGACTGTGACCCAGGAATCAGGGGCTGTGACTGGCAGTAAGATCACCACCACCGGTCACAGTGCTGTGGGATCACACTGACAGCCGTCAGCATGATCCCCGCAACTGTTACAATGACCCACGGTAATATCGCTACCGCAGGTCACAGCACTGCGGGATCATCCTGACAGCTGTTCCCACTGCCGTGTAGCGGTGGCGAGTGGGGTAAAAGGGCTGGGGTCATGTCAGCCTTGTATTGGTGACTGACATGAAGCCCAGGATAGGAATGGAGAGGCGTCTATAAGTAAAGGTTTACACCGCTTTTTCAATAAAGACATCGCCAGAATAAAATATTTTATTCAAATAAAATTCCACACGGTTTTACTAATGTATTAATTTCTCACCCAGTCTCCAAAACCCTCGATCTTCTTTAAAAAAAAACAAAAACAAAAACAACCATATCCCTCCCTTTTCCGCCGTCATGACGTAATCTGAGTGTCCCATGGCGATCTGGGTCACTTCTACAGCAGCCACATCAATCACTGATGTCACTGCTGTAGAAGACATCACTATACACTGACAGAAGGGTAATCACTGCTGCTGGGGCTGAGGTCACTTGAGTTCAAACAGCTGATGATCAGCTGAGAGCTCCAGTGATCTCACTTATGGCATTAAGTGCTGTGTGGGAAAATTATCACACAGCACTAATCGCATAAGTCAGGTCCCGGAGCTCTCAGCTTATCATTAGCTGTTTGTGACCTGAGCCGGCAGCTTCTCGCGATACACTGCGGGAGCCATAGCTCCTGTCAGTGCATCACCGGCTGCCTGATAGCACAGTCACATCTCCGAATGTGGCTGTGCTATCACTGAGATCATCTTGGGACACTCGCTTTATGGACTACGGCAGACAGGTGAGGATGAGGTTTATTATTTTACCTTTATTGCAGGTGAGCATGGGCATCGGGGATTAGCTGTAAGGTAAGTATATGGTGTTTTTTTATTTTTTATAGGGGAAGAAAACATTGGAGTCAAGGTGCAGGTATACTTGTTCACATACAAGGTGTACTTGTTCACATATTTTTTGGTGACTGGTTCATTTAGCATTAGTTGATTACCCTATTTATTACATTGATGGTTGACCATACAATACAAGCAATTGTTACCATACACCTTTCGAGTCGCCCCAATTTCCTCATAGATTGTAAGCTTGAGAGCAGGGCACTCTCTCCTCCTGGTATCTGTAGATTTATGTGATAATTATTATTCTGTAATGTATTTATTATTGTAATATTGTCTGTGCAAGTCCCTTCTAAAATGTAAAGTGCTGCAGAATATGTTGGCGCTATAGAAATAAAAATTATTATTATAGGTGAGTACGATGTGTTTATTATTGTTTATTTAAATATTTATTTATTTTAACTTTTTTTTTTACTTTCACTTTTATTGTGCAAGCGGCAGTGACAGTGACAGTGATGTCATATGCCGGCGACGTTACTGTCATGTGCTGCCTGTGATGGGCGGACACACGTCAATCGCCAGCCTCTGCTAGAATGGCGGCCTCATTAACTGTTGAGATGGGGCAATACATTTCAACTGAATGTACGTCCGAGGATGCACATTCAGTTGAAACCAGCGGGCTCCCTCTACTTCCTGCTTGGGGGCCCGCCAAGGCCCGGGGGCCCAACGGAGAATTCTCTGATGCCCCAGTGGTCCAGTCCGAGCCTGTATAGACCTCTTACTATAGTCCCCAGCAAGTTTTTCAAACTATGTTTCAAAATGTTGCATTGTTTTGATGTAAAATATAACTAGCTAAAATATTGCAGTTAGGCTTGGATTCAGGCTGCTCATGTTTAGGCAGCATGAATCTAATGACTGGTTCCCTTTTAGCACAGGGACTAAGAACACATTCAGCAGCAGACCAGTGAGGATTATTGCAAGGGGCATTCCATAGTAAGAGTTGTTCACAAATTGGTTATATATAGAGTATTCATCCATGCTTCATTCAATGCACAGTTTATATTGTATCAAAGTGTACATTGTATCAGGCCCTGGTTTTCTTAAAATTATAGACAATATTTGTCAATTTGTAATTCATTGTATCGAGTATTTCCATTGCTTTAAAACAAATCAGCATAGTAGAAATATGGAGACTCGTAAATGAAAGTTTTCACATAATTTATTTATTTGGTAAATGTTTGAAGAACAAAGCAAATTTTATTTCCAATGTAATTCAAGGAAATGAACCGTGAAATGCAATTAATGAAATTGCTGTACTCAACTGCATAAAATGTTGCCTCACAGCTGCCACTCATGTTTAAAATGCGTCTAAGTTCTAATGTTTATCCGGAGAGCCATTATAAAGCCAGCTATGTATAAGGCCTCCTGTGCTTTAGATTCTTTGAATAACAGATCAGGGAGCTGGCTGACTGGGTAGTGGCTACCAAAATAAGAATTTACTTTACCACAATAATTAAGGAAAAATGGATTTTAGATTAATTTAGAGTACCGTTATCTTAAGTAATAGAAGGTAACTGGTAGCTTTGAGGATATTAAACCGACCTGTTTGGAGTGCTGCAGTGTCCTATCATAGATGTTTCCCTGGGGAAGGAAGATAAAGTGTTTTGTTGCTGATACTTGATGTGAAGAACGATTTTAAATCCCAGGCAATTTTTAAAATGCTTTTCCACTGCATCCTGTTGATGAAGCAGGTATATCATAAAGATCCTAATTAGTAAACATATTTGAGGTCTCCAAGTTTTGCAATTCCCAATGTTGCTTCTATTATAAACTAATTTATTCAAATGTTTTGTTTGAAGATTTATTTTTTTTTTCAAAGTTCTAAAGTGCTGTAAAAGGATAGAAAGTCTTCCTTTCCATTATTAGTTTCAGCTTTGTAACTGTGTCACCAAAGTTTTATCAAGATAAATCTAATGTTTTTCAGAAGGGTATTAATAAATTATGTGGTAATGAAAAATGTGAGATGAACCATACTCTTACATCAAGGCCTGATGATTACTTTGATTGATGCACTGGCAAGTTTTTCCTGACAAGGCAAAAATGAATAACATGACACACAGACCTTTAAGGGTGACCTCAGAGGAAATCACAAGTTGCTGAATGATACAGAAACAGAATAGAAAAATTGAAGCTTCTAGGCACTTTATGTCAACAGCCAGACAGATGGGCTTGTCTGATCAACTGATCAGTGATTTTAGCTTGAAAAGAATCAGGATATTATATACAGAAATACAGATTGATTTTTACAAATAAAATCAATCAAGCAGTGAATAAACAAGCTCACACAAAGAGCTCCATTGAAGGATTGCAAAATTATCAGCCAATTAAAAGCAGTTTCTTTACTCAACAATATTAATTTTCATGCATATAATAAAGCAGGTCCAGATCACTGAAGATTGTCTCCTAGTAAAGTATCAGGCCACCTCTAATAAATCCTAGTTTCACAATTTAATCATTAACCCCAGAATCAGACCTGGAAATGTATTTATATCTAGTACATCTGAAGCAGTCTATAAACACAAATGGGGCAGGATTTCCCAAATTAAGTCTCACTAGGAGAAAAACAAATTACAGTCTTTTTCACTATGCAGGAATGAAAGCACAGTTACTTGGCTGGAGAGAAGAGCAAATCAGTAAAAAAAATATCTAACTAGCTTAATGGTGACAAGCGAATCTAATATTTAAAGCCATATTTCTCTCTTATCTGATAAAGAAGACTAAAATGCAGTACTGAATTAAACGGTTATCTTCCCATCACATGTAGAGATAACATACTCCTATTATATGCCACCACTTTCTCATCATTGAGGGCTGCAGTGATGGTTTAACGAAAGGTAGTTAGGTACCTGTGGAAACACAAGGGTCAGTGGGTGCTCTCGTCCGCTGGCCTGGCTGTCTTTAGAAAGACTGCATGGACCAGAGCTCATCCCACTGAACACCTGCACTCTTTTCACGTGGGCAGAATACTACTCAGACAATACAGGGTGAGGGTAACTCACTACGGTAATAATTTATTGGATTATCAACAATCAATAACATATAGTACAGTCCCAGCAAATACACAAGATGGTGGAAATGACAGAGCCTCACCCTTCCGCTGGCTCGTCGGGAATTAGAACATCTGTGACTTCGGGGCTTCCAGGGCCAACCCTGTTTTTGGAGAGCCCCCACAGAGAGGAGGTAGAGGCAATCTTAGGAAGCTGACAGAGTACATTGAGGTATGTGGCCATGTGACCTGATTGTCCCAACCTGGGTTCTCCAAATGCCTTTGAGGGTTCAGTGATGGTCAATGGAGCAGATCTATATTCCTCCAGTTGATGTCATGGTTCATTGGTTGCTGTCCTGTAGAGTCTCCATGGAGAAGGAAAAAGTTCCCTTTTATACCCACAGCTGTCTTTCAGGCCATTATCCACAGGTTTGGGGAAAGTTGGGAGGAGGCAATCTCTCATTGTTCAAATTTTAAATTAACCTGCATATTTTGTTCTTCAATGTTTGCAGAACAACAAGCAGCAGGGGCTGATACAATAGGTCATCAGCATGCATTTAACAAATCAACAAACATTAACTCAACCTACAACAAGAGTCAAGCTCATATGAACAATGGTTCATGTCCCTGGACCTACTAAATAATACGTCTGGCATAATTAAGAATAAACGCAGTGTCCTCTCAGTACCGTTTCCAGTTTTTTTCGTCACAATCCTTATTCCGGCCACCCATTGTATGAGGTACTGTATCTCTTACTCAATTACATGGAACTGTAACTGCAGATCGCTACACAAGTGCTTCATATACACTTATATATTCATGAAGTAGATATCTAGCACAATCTCTAAATGACAACACTTTAAAGAAAACCTTCAGCATGATTTTGTAATGTAATTTAAAGACATGGCTGTAATAATTCTGTAAAACTGATTACACTGGTACTCGTAATGAGCAAACGAGCTTGCCACTGCTCGGTACTCGCCCGAGCATCACTGTGCTCGATGAGCTCAGCGCTCAGCGAGTATTTCCGGGTTGCTCGGGTGGGAACTCGGGTCCCCTCCCTGCATGTTTGGCGCTCTTTAGAGAGCCAATTAACATGCAAGGATTGCCTGCCATGCACTGTAATGCCGTAGCCATGTTGGTTGTGGGCATTACAGTGATTGACTGGCCGCAAAGCATCATCAGGTGTATATAAGACCGGGAGCCGCCATGCTCGTCACAGTCTACTTCAGAAACAGGCAGAGTAGGGAGAGCTGATGCTGCGTGAGGGAGAGATTTGCTTCTTCATAGTATAGGTATTCCACAACATATATCTATATCCATCTGAACTAACAGTCCTTCTGAGGACTAATCCAGCTGTATATAATCAGTGCTAGGCAGGCAGGCAGTGTATGTGGCAGACTTCAGTGTATGCAGTGTATGTACCTCTTCATTCGGTCTCTCACAGTTTACTAATTCTCCTACCAATTAAGATGGGAATACTCTGGACCTGGTTTTCTCCTGTCTCTGTTCGCTGCTTGACTTTACTAACTCCCCTCTCCCGCTCTCGGACCACAATCTTCTTTCCTTCTCTGTCAAGAATTGTCTCCTCACCCGGGACGGCACCACTTACCACACTTATAAGAATACACATACCATTAATACCCAACAGCTTATGGACAATCTCTACACATCTTTAGCCCCCATCTCCTCCCTCTCCTGTCCAGACTTAGCATTGTCACACTACAATAATACCCTGAACAGTGCCCTAGATGAAGTAGCACCTTCAACACGCAGAAAGACCCGACACAGACAACAGTAGCCCTGGCACACGATGCAAACATGCTTTCTTCAGCATTGCTCAAGGTGTGCTGAGCGTCAGTGGAGAAAATCTCTTTTAGCAGAGGATTTCATCCACTAAAAATTCATGCTCAAAACCAATAACTCTGCCCTTCATTTGACCAAATAATCCTACTTCACCACCCTCATCACTTCACTGTCCAACAATCCAAAACGACTTTTTGAAACCTTAAACTCCCCATCACCCCAAGCACAGACTCCATCACCAACCTCAGCGGTGAGGATCTGGCCACTTATTTCCTAGAAAAATCAACCACATCCACCAGGACATCTCAGCTCAATCTCCTCAGTGCCTGGATCCCCTTTCCTATCGCACTTCAAGCTCACTAGCCATCTTTGAGCCTGTTAAAGAAGAAGAAGTTACCCAGCTTCTCACTTCAAATCGGCCAACAACCTGCAACAGTTACCCCATTCCCTCACATCTCCTGCAGTCTCTCTCAATGGTGGTCACCAATCACCTGACTAAAATATTTAACCTCTCTCTTTCTTCAGGTATCTTTCCTTCCTCATTTAAACATGTCATCATAACTAGAGATGAGCGTTGTTCTACTCGAACTGTTCGCCAATCTCAAATTCGAGCTGTTTTGGGCGGTGTTCGAGCCGGTCGGCGAACACGAACAATTTGAGAAAAATTCGGCTGTTCGAGGTTATGTTCGATAACTGTTCGTGCACCAAAATCATAACTGGATTTTTTCTCAGTAATGATGAAAATTAATGTTAATACGCAGTTTGAGTGTACAGCGGGGCGGGGGGAGGGGCAGGGGATGGATCTCTGCAGGAACAATGAAGATCTCCATTTTTTTTTCTCTTTCCCGCATTTGCAGTGGGGAGGTGCAATCTGTCAGCCTATCAGCAGCGCACACACGGAGCGAAGTGCTTTTTTTCACACAAGCAAGGGCATGTGTGATTGGCAGTGTATGTCACATGTCCTTGCCCTATAAGACCAAGCCATTTTCCCCGTCGCCACCATTTTCTCACTGCTGCAGCTGCGTGTTAGACGGCACCGCTGTTGCTGTGTGCGCTATACCTTGTTAATTTCAAGCCAATTTTCGCACAAATCTACAGATAGCTTGGGAGTAGGGAATAGTTGTGATTGCAGTCCTTTTAAGGACTAGGTTACAGCATTTCCTACGACTTTTATCAGGCAGGTCTGTGCTCTTAAATAGATAGATTGTGGGAGTAAAGACTAATTGTAATTGGAGTCCTTTTCAGGACTAGGTTACATCAGTTCCTATCAGTTTTTGCCAGGCAGGTCTGTGCCAGTGCTGTGCAAGTTTTTTTCACAGCATTTGGCTGAATCTAGCAAAGCTAATCCTTTTTGGCCTATTGCAGAGTGTGTTAGTCAGTGGAGTAGCCTATCTGTGTTGCAAGATATACCAACTGTGTATAGAATACCAATTTGTTTACTGCACCTAGTGAAGTAAAATCTTTTGGGCATAGCATCATTCTATTAGTCAATCTATACTGACCTCCATCAGGTTGCAAACTGAATATAATTTTTTTCTGCATCTAGCTCTGAAAAAATATTTGGGCTTCTAGCAGTGTGTGGGACTTGGTCTATTAGTCCATCTATACTGACCTCCATCAGGTTGCAAATTAAAAATAATTTTTTTCTTCATTTAGCTCTGAAAAAATATTTGGGCTTCTAGCAGTGTGTGGGACTTGTTCTATTAGTCCTTCTATACTGACCTCCAGCAGGTTGAAAATTGAATATAATTTTTTTCTGCATCTAGCTCTGAAAAAATATTTGGGCTTCTAGCGGTGTGTGGGACTTGGTCTATTAGTCCATCTATACTGACCTCCATCAGGTTGCAAATTAAAAATAATTTTTTTCTGCATGTAGCTCTGAAAAAATATTTGGGCTTCTAGCAGTGTGTGGGACTTGGTCTATTAGTCAATCTATACTGACCTCCATCAGGTTGCAAATTAAAAATAATTTTTTTCTTCATTTATCTCTGAAAAAATATTTGGGCTTCTAGCAGCGTGTGGGACTTGTTCTATTAGTCCATCTATACTGACCTCCATCAGGTTGCAAATTAAAAATATTTTTTTTCTGCATCTAGCTCTGAAAAAATATTTGGGCTTCTAGCAGTGTGTGGGACTTGGTCTATTAGTCCATCTATACTGACCTCCATCAGGTTGCAAATTAAAAATAATTTTTTTCTGCATCTAGCTCTGAAAAAATATTTGGGCTTCTAGCAGTGTGTGGGACTTGGTCTATTAGTCCATCTATACTGACCTCCATCAGGTTGCAAATTGAATAAAAAAATTTTCTGCATCTAGCTCTGAAAAAATATTTGGGCTTCTAGCGGTGTGTGGGACTTGGTCTATTAGTCCATCTATACTGACCTCCATCAGGTTGCAAATTAAAAATAATTTTTTTCTGCATCTAGCTCTGAAAAAATATTTGGGCTTCTAGCAGTGTGTGGGACTTGGTCTATTAGTCCATCTATACTGACCTCCATCAGGTTGCAAATTAAAAATAATTTTTTTCTTCATTTAGCTCTGAAAAAATATTTGGGCTTCTAGCAGTGTGTGGGACTTGTTCTATTAGTCCTTCTATACTGACGTCCAGCAGGTTGCAAATTGAATATAATTTTTTTCTGCATCTAGCTCTGAAAAAATATTTGGGCTTCTAGCGGTGTGTGGGACTTGGTCTATTAGTCCATCTATACTGACCTCCATCAGGTTGCAAATTAAAAATAATTTTTTTCTGCATCTAGCTCTGAAAAAATATTTGGGCTTCTAGCAGTGTGTGGGACTTGGTCTATTAGTCCATCTATGCTGACCTCCATCAGGTTGCAAATTAAAAATAATTTTTTTCTGCATCTAGCTCTGAAAAAATATTTGGGCTTCTAGCAGTGTGTGGGACTTGGTCTATTAGTCTATCTATACTGACCTCCATCAGGTTGCAAATTAAAAATAATTTTTTTCTTCATTTAGCTCTGAAAAAATATTTGGGCTTCTAGCAGTGTGTGGGACTTGTTCTATTAGTCCTTCTATACTGACCTCCAGCAGGTTGCAAATTGAATATAATTTTTTTCTGCATCTAGCTCTGAAAAAATATTTGGGCTTCTAGCGGTGTGTGGGACTTGGTCTATTAGTCCATCTATACTGACCTCCATCAGGTTGCAAATTAAAAATATTTTTTTTCTGCATCTAGCTCTGAAAAAATATTTGGGCTTCTAGCGGTGTGTGGGACTTGGTCTATTAGTCCATCTATACTGACCTCCATCAGGTTGCAAATTAAAAATAATTTTTTTCTGCATCTAGCTCTGAAAAAATATTTGGGCTTCTAGCAGTGTGTGGGACTTGGTCTATTAGTCCATATATACTGACCTCCATCAGGTTGCAAATTGAATAAAAAAAATTTCTGCATCTAGCTCTGAAAAAATATTTGGGCTTCTAGCGGTGTGTGGGACTTGGTCTATTAGTCCATCTATACTGACCTCCATCAGGTTGCAAATTAAAAATAATTTTTTTCTGCATCTAACCCAGCCAATAGTTTTGGCCTAATACCACAGTTTGGACACTCAGCTCTGCTCGGTTACCATCCATTGTTTTTTTGTGCAAACAACTCCAGAGTTGTGAATTAGTTAACCACCAAAATGAGTGGAAAAAGGCCTGCTGCTGGTGGAAAGGGGAATAGGCGTGTTGGGAAGGGGAAAAAAGGTTGTGTCCGTGGGGTAGGTGCAGAAGAAGACCATCTTCCAGCCAAACTAAAATGTCTACTTCTTTTAGCGGACAATGTGATAAGATCCCTTTCTTACGGCCACGCCAATCGCTACAAATTCCAGATGAGGCACAAAAACAGCAGGTGCTTCAACGGATATCAAGTGCTCCTTTAAGTGGGCTCTCCTCCACATCAACTTCAACATCACAAATACTCCAGTCCTCAAAGGTGTCACCCAAATCGCACTTGCTTCCTCACAGCTCCCAAATCTCCAGCTGCCCGTCTGAGTATGAGGTAGAACAGATGGTTGAGTCTGCAGAGCTGTTTACTCATACTATAGCCTGGGAATCAGAGGTCGACTCCAGCGCTTCTGTGAATCCAGACGAGGAAATGATCTGCACTGATGCCCAGAATCTTTATGAGTCGGATCCAGGACCAGACGCAGAAGGTTCTGACCATAATGTAGACCCTCATTCCCAAACTGTAACTCCTGTTGGTGGAGACAATGAGGAAGACGATGATAAGACTCAAATACCTGATTGGAGCGACAACTTTAGTTTTTTGTCAGGGCAGGAACAGGTTGGCTCTGAGGACGACGGGTGTGATAAAGCACAGGGTGATGATGATGAGGTCGGAGATCCCACTTACTGTCAACCCACAGTCAGCCAAGAGATGAGGTCAGCAGAGGAGGTGGAGGAAGATGCTAGTGACGACGAGGTCAGGTTGCGCCTTCCTGGACAGAGACGTAGTACTGGAAGCACGTCAACAACTGCATCCTCAAACACAACTCTGCCTCTCACCACAAGTCGTGGTGGCTCTTCAGGTCGCATGGGTGCTAAGCCTTGCATAGCCTGGGCATTTTTTCAGATCGATAAAGATGACCCAACTCGTGTTATCTGTAACATTTGTCAGCAAAAGCTAAGTAGAGGCCAAAAAATACATAGTTTGAGTACTTCATGCATGAACCGGCACATGGACATGAAGCATAAGTTGCAGTGGGAAGCTCAGTGTGCTACAATGCGGTCTAGCCGGCCGGACCAACCACCGTCTGCCATATCTTGTGCATCCGCGGCCTCTTCATCCTCTGTGACTGGGGGGACAGCAGTCACACCTGTTTTGGGGCGCAGACCTGCCACCTCTTTACCCGCAACAGCCAGCGTGATTGGCAGGTCATCATTTTCTTTGGAGGTGGTAACACCAGCTGGTCTTGAGCGCTGTCCGACATCGATAGCACCACCTTTGGATCAAGGCAACCTAACATGTCCGCCTGCATCTTCCTCACAGACCGGCAGTTTGACGGGGACACCCTTATCAACCCCGTCTAAGCACAATAGCCAGCCCTCGGTCCCTCAGATGTGGACAAGTAAAAGACCATTTCCTCCTAGCCATGAGAAAGCTAAGAGGTTGAATTTCACCATCTGCAAGCTCTTGGCTACAGAAATGCTGCCTTTCCGCCTGGTGGACACAGAGGATTTTCGAGACCTTATGTCCGTCGCAGTGCCCCAGTACCAGATGCCCAGTCGGCACTACTTCTCAAAGAAAGGTGTGCCTGCGCTCCACCAGCATGTCGCACACAACATCACCGCTTCTTTGAGAAACTCTGTGTGTGACAGGGTGCATTTCACCACAGACACTTGGACGAGTAGGCATGGACAGGGGCGTTACATGTCGCTGACTGGGCACTGGGTAACTATGGTGACAGCAGGACAAGGGGCTGCTGTCCAAGTCTTGCCGTCCCCACGAGTTGTGCGTCAATCCTCTTTATGTCAATTTTCCTCCACTGCTTCTGCCTCCTCAACCTCCTCTCGGTCTTCCACCTGCACCCAAAGCCTGTCTGGTCATGCCACAAGCTTTCTAACTGCGCAGAAGGGATCCTGCACACCTCCTTACTATGCTGGCAGTAGGGCTCAACGTCATCAGGCGGTTTTTACATTGAAATGTCTGGGAAATGTGAGTCACACAGCTGAGGAGTTGTGGTCAGCACTGGAGAACCAATTTCATGAATGGTTGTCTCCACTGGACCTGAAACCAGGGAAGGCCGTGTGCGACAATGCTGCAAACCTGGGTGCGGCCCTTCGCCGGGGCAATGTCACACACGTGCCTTGTATGGCTCACGTGTTGAACCTGGTTGTCCAGCAATTTTTAGCCCACTA
Organism: Phyllobates terribilis; assembly: GCF_046119375.1. Taxonomy (NCBI): domain Eukaryota; kingdom Metazoa; phylum Chordata; class Amphibia; order Anura; family Dendrobatidae; genus Phyllobates; species Phyllobates terribilis. Next base: position 247,843,173 of record NW_027362769.1, on the reverse strand, counting down.
TCCCAGACTAGATGGCCTTCTGCAGAGGGCACGGTCACTGTGTGCTCACTTCCGCCGTTCGCATCCCGCAGCTCAGCGACTTACATCTCTACAGAAGTCGTTGGGCCTGCCACTTCACCGGCTAAAATGCGATGTGCCTACCCGGTGGAATTCAACTCTGCACATGTTGCAGCAACTGTGGCAGCACCGACAAGCCCTGGTGCAATACGTTCTGACGTATAGCCTGGGCCAACGAGATTCAGAGGTGGGGCAAATCACGCTGGAGGAGTGGTCTCAGATCAGGGACCTATGCACCCTTCTGCACAGTTTTGAAATGGCGACGAAGATGTTTAGTGCTGACGATGCCATTATCAGCATGACTATTCCGGTGATTTACATGCTGGAGCACATGTTAAACAGAATTCGGAGTCAGGTGGTGGCACAAGAGGAGGTGGAGGAAGTAGAGGAGGAGGAGTTGTATGCGGAAGGGCTAACATCTGCAAGGTCCAGACGGTCGGCAGCACCAGGGCGGCAGGCATGTGAGGGTGGGGGAGATGATTTTACCAGGGCGCATGGTAGCAGCCAAACTAGTGAGGAAGGTGCAGGAGCCCAGGAAGTAGTGGAGGACGAACTGATGGAACACTCATCAGATGAGGGAGACCTTGATCACATTTCTGTTGTGCGAGGTTGGGGGGAGAGGACAGAGGAAGGAAGCATGATTGTTACCTCGCCACCAACACAACAGGGACTTGGTGCTCCTGGATGCGCAACACACATGAGTGCCTTCTTGCTGCACTACCTGCAACATGACCCTCGAATTGTGAGAATTAGAAATAATCCTGACTACTGGGTTGCCACACTGTTAGATCCCCGGTACAAAAGTAAATTTGCAGAAATTATTCCTGCCATAGAAAGGGATGCATGCATGCAGGAGTATCAGCAGAGACTGTTGCAGAATCTTACATGTGCTTTTCCACAAAATACCAGTGGTGCACGTAGTGAATCTCACAGTTCCAACTTGCCAACCGTGGGACCGTCAAGTGTTCAGCACTCAAACCGTAACAGAACCACAGTATCTGCTGGTAACATCAATTTTGCGGAATCATTTCACCACTTTTTTAGCCCATCCTTTGCAAGGCCACAGGAGACAAGAAGTCTGACACATAGTCAACGCCTAGAGACGATGGTACAGGAGTATCTCCAAGTAAACATTGAAGCCACGACTGTGTCACTGGACCCTTGCTCTTTTTGGGCTTCCAATCTGGATAAATGGCCGGAGCTAGCCACTTACGCCTTGGAGATCTTGTCATGCCCCGCAGCCAGCGTTCTGTCTGAACGTGTGTTCAGCGCTGCTGGTGGTGTGCTGACAGATAAGCGCACGCGGCTCTCCACTGATAATGTAGACAGACTCACGTTCATAAAGATGAACAAATCATGGATCCGAAACGACTTTTCTACCCCTGTGTCATCCTGGGAAGAGTAAAAGCTTGATGATTGGTTAAAATCACCCTACCAACCGTTTTAAGCTTTCAAATTACTAATCATGTTTATCTGTATCTTGACTGGAAAATAATTTGGGCTTTGTAGCAGTGTGCAGCACTGATCCTATTAGGCCATCTATAATAAGCTTCACCAGATTTAAAATTAAAAATAATTTTTAGCTGCATCTAGCCCGGAAAATAATTTTGGGGCTCCGAGATGCGCAAGACACATAAGTGCCTTCTTGCTGCACTACCTGCAGCATGACCCTCATATTGTCAGAATTCGAAGTAATCATGACTACTGGGTTGCCACACTCTTAGATCCCCCAAACTTTTCGATCAACCTTTTCATTTTAATAAAGACCAAAAAAATGGTCATTTTTGAAATTATAAGCATTAGCAGGTTGTTAGGAACTGAAATCAAACAGTTTTCAACTCAAAACTTTATTCTAGGTGATGTTACATTTTCACATAGGACCCCTTGTTCGAAAGGAGCTTCTGAACTCTCTCGTCCATTGAATTTGTCAGGTTTTGGATGGTTTCTGCTTCAATTGTTTTGCATGAGGACAGAATACCCTCCCAGAGCTGTTGCTTAGATGTGAACTGCCTCCCGCCATCATAGACACTCCTTTTAATGATGCTCCAAAGGTTCTGAATGGGGTAGAGGTCAGGGGAGCATGGGGGTCACACCATAAGTTTGTCCCCTTTTATGCCCATATCAGCCAGAGATGCAGATGTTTTATGTGCAGCATGAGATGGTGCATTATCATGCAGAAAAATGATCTTGCTGTGAAATACACGGTTCTTCTTCTTGAACCATGGCAGGAAGTGCTGTTTGAGAAAATCCACATACATTATGGAGTTCATCTTTAGCGCCTTCAGGGATCCTAAAGGGGCCGACAATCTCTCTCCCCATGATTCCAGCCCAAAACATTACTCCACCTCCTCCTTGTTGGCGCTGTAGCCGTGTTTGCGTGGGGTGTCCATCAACCAGCCATCCTCCACTCCATTCATCTGGACCATCGAGCGCTGCACGGCACTCATCCGTGAACAAAACAGTTTTGAAATCAGTCTTCATGTAATGTTTGGCCCACTGGAGCCGTTTCTGCTTGTGTGAAGTGGATAGAGGAGGTCGACAGGATGGCGTATGCACAGCTGCAAACCTCTGAAGGACCCTGCATCTTGTTGTTCGGGGGACGTTGGAGGCACAAGCAGCTTCAAAAACTTGTCTGCTGCTATGACAAGGCTTTTTTGCCGCTGCTCTTTCAACCTGACGTAATTGCCTGTAGGAAAGAGTCCTCAATTTGCCCTTATCAGCACGCACACGTGTGTACTGTGAATCAGCTACATACTTCTTGATTGCCAAGACACTTCATCCTGATCATCGCACAATGTTGATTGTAGTCATGCCTTGACCTAAACACTCCACAATTTGTTGCTTCTCAGCAGCTGACACATCCTTTTTCTTTCCCATTTTGGCAGAAAATGTAGGCTGCTTAATAATGTGAGAGAGCCTTCTTAAGTAGTCTTGCCTTTCATTGGACACACCTGCCAAACTAATTAGCACAGGTGTCTGCAATTGCTTACAGTGATATAAAGAGCCCTGACACACATCACCATCAATGAGTTTAACTGACAAACAAACAAATTCTTCCCTTATCACTCCTAAACACTTTTTGCATAATAATTTGGAACGCGGTGTACATGTGCTTTTCCACAAAACACCAGTGGTTCACGTAGTGAATCTTACAGTTCTAACTTGCCAACCGTGGTCTGTATGGAATTGTTCAATAAAGGGCCCAAAATTAAGATAACATAGATGGGAGAGGTCTCTATGAATAGGAATTCCTAAGTATTTGATACCCTGTGAGGGCCAGGCAAAGGGAAAGTTGGACTGGATGGAATCCTATATGGATTTAGGGAGGGAGACATCGAGGGCCTCAGACTTCGCTGCATTGATTTTAAAATTTTACCATGTAACAAAGTGATCTATTTCAGCCATAACAGCAGGGATGTATATATCTGATTGAGTGATATATACTAGGACATCATCAGCAAATAGAGAGCACTTGTACTCGGTGCCTCCCACCTCAATCCACCTAATATTGGGGTTATGGCGAATTGATGAGAGCAGGTGCTCCGTCACTAGGATGTATAAGAGAGGGGACAGAGGACATCCCTGCCTTGTCCCATTGGTGATTGTGAAAGGTGATGAAAATGTTCTGACGCACCCCCTGGGCCTTGGGACACCCGGAGCCGGACCCTTTTTGGTGGATGCTGGTGGTTGTAGTCTTCGTGGCGGCGATCCGGTTCCGTGGCTCAGGGCGGTCAAACCAGTGGCGGAACTATTTATGTGGTTTTGATGTTTAAATGTCCGACTACGCCACCCGTGGATTGCGGTCAGAGTGAACCGCCGCTACAGGGCAGACCGCTAAGGCTGGTGTTGTGGGTGCAGCAGAGCGTAGCATAACTCCCCACGGGAGGAGTATAGCCTCAGGGCAGTGTATGCGGAGGATGGGGGTGATGGTGCAGGGCAGCAGCAGTAACGACACGGAGTCAGTGATGCAGTTCAGGGCCTTTACTCACAGTTCTTATTATCCAGACCACGTCTGCAGGTAACGGCTGCCCACATCGTACTGTGCTCACCAGGTGAGGGGCTCAGACAACTCCCAGATAACTTTGGAGCGCTTCACAGGACCCCCTTTGTGTGTCCTTTGTCTGGCCTTTCTTACCAACACTTCTGTCCGGCTGCCTCGGGCCTCCTCTTGGTAAACTTGGCGCCAGTTTCCCTGACCCTATGTGGTGCCTTCCTAGCGGGTGGAGCAAGGGGCTGCGCCACATAAAATGTCAGAGCCTCCGGTTTCTAGCTGAGGGTCGTTTCCTGCCTCCACTAGTTCGGGGACCGGTCTCCCCCTTTGGCCTGACCCCTCCACGCAGGTGGATTCGGGCGTGCGGTGGCGACTCGCCCGTCCGCACCCCTGGGATCCCTTCATTCCTCGTTCCTGGAGCCTTCTCCGCTCCTCTTCCTTCCTTCTCCCTCTTGCAGGCCTGGGCCTCTGTTACTAGGCCCGCCTCCGGAGCAGAGCTCATGCAGAGCCCCTGCTCCCTGCCACTTCTGCTCAGACTTCTCTGCACTGAACTAAGATGGTGCCCACCTTTTATACTCCCTTCTCAATGCACCCAGGAACTGCTTCCTCCCTGCTCCTGCACTGCAGGGTTCCCCTTCCTCAGTGTTCCCTCCCCCCACTCCAGCCAGGGACAGGGACTGTCGTGCCCATCTCAGGGGCATATTGGTCGCCCTGCCCCACGGCAATGTGGTGTAATGCATGCAGGTGTCGGGTCCTGATCCACACTCCATCCTTATCTGAGAGTGAGATATCACACCTCTGGGTGAGGTGCAATACGTCTGTAGCAACCGAGCCATCGGTGCTACAGTTCCATTTATCTTCAGCCTAGGTGACGTATTGTGATACAGGGCCGTGATTTTGGCTATAAAAGGGTCCCCTAGACCCCTACCCCAAGCTTTTTAAGAGAATCATATATGGCGTGCCAGGAGACTCTATGGAATGCTTTCTCAGCATCCAACGAGAGTATCTACTTACAAATTTTTAACTGCATCTAGCCCAGGAAATACTTTGTGCCTAGTAGCAGTGTCTGCTAGTCAGCGGATTATCCCGGCTGTTAAGCAAGCTACACCACCTGTAGTTTGGACACTTAATTTTTTCAAAGGAAATGCTTCGGGACCACGGGATACTTAGTGAAGAGCATCAGGAGGCACCCCAAGGCATAGGGGCTGGGACTGGCACTAGGATGCCTTGCGGTGGACAGCCGAGCTCGATCCTTATAAAAGCTTTTTAACTGCAGCAGCTTTAGTGGACGCTACTGGAGCTGGAATTACGCGGCTGCTGGCATGAGACTTGCCCTCCAATAGATCCTTGTAAATGGATTTAAAGTGTATTCATTCAAATTAGAGGGACAATTTAAATTAAAAAGCTTAGAGCTGCCTCCACCACAGGGGGGCTCTCTCGACCCACCAGCGGACAGGCACCAGTATTGGGAGAGGGGGGCTGGCCGTCAGGGTTCACCGCGGCTCTGGCACAAACCCGGCGACACGGAGGTGGCACGGGCAGGAGCGGACTGGCCGTCTCGGCTTCTCACTTTTTGGATTTTAGAAGGGCATGACATGCCTATATCTGTGTCTCCCCCTCCTTTTACTCCTCCACCTCTTTTCTTTTCGCATGACTATATGTACTTGTCACTTTTCCATGTGTTAGTTGTGTCTTCTGAGCAGTTTGTCAGCTTTTGGACACCTTTGAAGGTGTTTTCTATGTGTTTTTGTTTGCCTGCCATTGGTTTTAACGGTGTTCGAAGGTGTTCGACGAACAGTTCGACGAACAGTTCGGCGAACACACGGGTGTTCGACGAACCGAACCGAACTCGAACACTACGGGGGTGGCTCAACACTAATCATAACCCCTTTACTTAAAAAGCAATCCCTGGACCAGAACTGCACTGCTAGCTACAGACCTGTCTCAAATCTTCCTTTCATCTCTAAACTCCTGGAACGCTTGGTCCACTCCCATCTAATCCGCTATCTCTCAGATAACTCTCTCCTCAACCCTCTACAATCTGGTTTCCGCTCTTCAGACTCCACTGAAACTACCCTCACTAAAGTCTCAAATTATCTACTAATAGCTAAATCCAAAGGTCACTGCTCCCTGCTGATTCTCCTGTATCTCTCTGACATGTGGATCACCAGCTCCTCCTCACTATGCTCCACTCAATAGGACTCAAGGAAACCGTTCTCTCCTGTTTCTCCTCCTACCTCTCTGACAGCTCCTTCACTGTATCTTTTGCCAGCTCCTCTTCCTCTCCTTGTCCCCTTACTATCGGGGTCCTGCAGGGCTCAGCCCTAGGCCCCCTTCTCTTCTCTCCTCTCTATACACTGCCCCTATTGGACAAAAAATCAGCAGATTTGGGTTCCAATATTATCTCTATGCTGATGACACCCAATTATACACTTCTTCCCCTGACATCAGCCCTAACCTATTACAAAATACAAAGGATTGTTTTTCTGCTGTCTCTAACATCATGTCCTCCCTCTATCTTAAACTGAATCTCTCCAAAACTGAACTTGTTATGTTTCTCCCCTCTACTAACCTAACCCTACCTAACATCGAAATTACTTTGGAGGGTTCAACCATAACTCCCAAGCAGCACACCTGCTGCCTTGGGGTCATATTCGACACTAACGTTACCATTACTCCCTATATTGGATCACTCAATCGATCTTGTCACCTGCATCTTAAAAACATCTCCAGAATCCGACCTTTTCTCACCTTTGAAACTGCTAAAACTCTTTCTGTCGCTCTTATTCACTCTCGCCTGGAATACTGCAACTCTCTTCTGATCCGTCTCCCTCTTACCAAAACTTTCTCCTCTCCAATCCATCCTGAATGTGGCAGCCAGGGTCATATTTATGTCCAGTCGCTTCACCGATGCCTCCATCATATGCCAATCATTACACTGGTTACCCATTCGCTACAGGGTCCAATATAAACTCATCGCTCTCACCCACAAAGCTCTCCACAGTTCTGCACCACCTTATATCTCCTCTCTCATCTCTGTCTATCGCCCTACACATGCCCTCCATTCCACAAATGACCTAAGACTAACATCCCCCAAAATCCCAACCTCGCACCTCGGTCTCCAAGACTTCTCTCATGCTGCGCCAGTTCTCTGGAATGCACTACCCCAGACGATCTGATTGATGCCTAGCCCCCACGTCTTCAAGCGTACTTTAAAAACCCATCTCTTTGATCAAGCCTACCACCTAAATATCCAGTAAACTAACTTTCCCCTGTTCCCTCCTAAATATTATTCAGAATCTGCTCCCTATTGTTAATCTGTCTCTACACCCTCCTTGCACACGATAACTGCACTCGATACTTGATTATTACACTTAAACATACGGGCTGATGACCGGATCATGCAGCTTTATATGAAAATCCCTATTTATTATAATTGCCAGACCTGAAAGAACAAGCACTTTTCAACTATTGTGTCCCCTTATTTCCTTGTAGATTGTAAGCTTTGCGAGCAGGGACCTCACTCCTAATGTAATTGTTTAAACTGCCTTAGCTTGTATTGAATTTATTGTCTGTTCATGTCCCCTTTAATTGTAAAGTGCTGCAGAACATGTTGGCGCCATATAAATAAAAATTATTATTATTATTATTGTTATGATACAGCACAAGAGAGTCCATTGAACGTCCTGTTAGTCTAGGTATTCCACAACATATATATATATATATATATATATATATATATATATATATATATATATATATATATATATATATATATATCTATAATATAGCCGGAGATGCGTCCCTCTGTCTGAAGCCCTTATAGACTGCATAAGCGCTACATGCCTGCGCAGTCTGGCTCTAGACAGAAGAATGCATGGAGCCGTTACAGGTAAGAGAAGTGTATATGGCGCCCGAGATCGCAGTATGAGTAGGCACTGAACACATACTGCGATCTCCAGCGCCATACTTACATACTTATCTGACCGGGAGGAGCATTGCCGCGGCGCCTATCTTCTCGCCATAGATCGGGGCAGGAGTGAGGCATAGGAATTGGCCCATGCGCACAGCGCTATCCGGTGCCATTTTACTGAAAACACATTTGCAGTGTATCTTCAGCAAAATGGTGCCGGACTGCGCGGTTTTGGCACGCGTGTACTCTGGTGCCACAGTTCTCCTCCAGCCTCCGGCAGAATAGAACACAGTGCTGGAGCACAGGGAAGAAAGGTGAGTATAAGTGTTTATTTTTTTGCTTGTGTGGTGTGTGATAGGGAAGAGCAGTGCCATACACACCAGGATTGAGGAGTGAGGGGACCATGCATACAAGGATTTGAGCATGAGGGGTGTCATACATACCAGGATTGGGGGGTGAGAGGCCCATGCATACCAGGATTGGGGGGTAAGGGGTGCTATACATAACAGGATAGGGATACGGGAGTACCATGTATAACAGGATTGGGGAGTGAGGGGACCATGCATATCAGGATTGGGGGTTGAGGGGACCATACATACCACGATTGGGGATGAGGGGTGCCATCAATACCAGAATTGGGGAGTGAGGGGTGCCATGCAAACCAGGGTTGGGGATGAGGGGTACCATACGTACCAAGATTGGAGGGTGAAGGGTGCCATGCATACCAGGATTGGGGAGTGAAGGAGTACCATGCATACCAGGATTGGCGGGTGAGGGGGCCATGCATACCAGGATAAGGATGAGGGGACACCATGCATACCAGAATTGGGGGGTGAAGGGACCATGCATATCAGTATAGGGATGAGGGGATACCATGCATGCCAGGATTGGGGGTGAGGGGACCATGCATACCAGAATTGGGGGTGAGGGGACCATGCATTCCAGAATTGGAGGGTGAGGGGACCATGCATTCCAGGATGGGGCGGTGAGGGGGGGACAATGCATACCAGGATTGGGGGGTGAGGTAATCATGCATACCAGGATGAGGAATGGGGTACCACACATGACAGGATTGGGGGGTGAGGGGACCATGCATTCCAGGATAGAGATAAGGGGGTACCATGCAAACTGTAACATCCCTGGCGGCGTGCTGGCATGGCTTACCACCTCCCACCATACAAGACCGCCATCTTATTTATCAATCCAGGCTGCACACTTTGCTCCAGTACCTGCTGTGTCTCTTGTCTGATTGCTTAGGGCGGCGGCGCGGCTACTGCCTGATTCTTATAGTTACTGTGTGCACACTCCTAATGCCTCCCCTGCCTATTGCTGTGAGTCACTGGATACTTAAACCCCCTCCACCCAGTAGGGGGTGCCTGAGCAACACTTTCATTCAGTGTGTTCTGTGCACCTGAGTTGCCAGGTCCTGTTCTGTATCTTGTCTGTTTCCGCCCCTGAGGGCTGTATACCATGGCCTGTTACCTGTATCTGTGACTTCTAGTCTGTCTCCGCCACCCTGGGGGCTGAGTTCCCAGGCTCGTTCTTGTATCTGGTTCATGGTTCAGTTCCTGTCTGAACTGTGTCCTAGCCCGTTACCTGTTTCTCTCTATGTCCGAACCTTCCCTTTACCTGCAGTGTCTGAACCTGCACCTAACTCCAACTCGTTATCTCTGAACTTCTGTTTGTGAGTTTTGTGTACACTCGCTACTTCATTGTAAGTACCTTGTGTGTATCTGGTTCTACTTGTTCACAGCACCTGCGGTTTTGCTCTGCTCTGCTTGTTCACCGCACATGCAGTTTCGCTCTGCTCTGCTTATTCACCGCACTGGCGGTTTCGCTCTGCTCAACTTGTTCACAGCACTGGCGGTTTCGCTCTGTTCTGCTTTTTCACCGCACCTGCGGTTTCGCTCTGCACTGCTTGTTCACCGCACCGGCGGTTTCGCTCTGCTCTGCTTGTTCACCGCACCTGCTGGTTTTGCTCTGCTCTTCTTGTCTGACGCACCTGCGGGTTTTGCTTTGCTCTGCTTGTTTACTGCACCTGCCGGTTTGGCTCTGCTCTGCTTGTCTACCGCACCTGCGAGTTTTGCTCTGCTCTGCTTGTCTACCGCACCTGCGAGTTTTGCTCTGCTCTGCTTGATCACCGCACCTGCGGGTTTTGCTCTGCTCAGCTTGTTTACCGCACCTGCGGGTTTTGCTTTGCTCTGCTTGTTTACCACACCTGTGGGTTTTGCTCTGCTCTGCTTTTCTACCGCAGCTGCGGGGTTTGCTCTGCTCTGCTTATCTACCGCACCTGCGGGTTTTGCTCTGCTCTGCTTGTCTACCGCACCTGCGGCTCCGTTCCTGTATCCTAGTCTGTACTGGTTCCTATCCTGCCTGCGTTCCTACCGACCAGTACCCGCCTGTCTGCTTGCAAGCCGTACCTGCCAGTGCCCACCTGTCGGCAAGCGTGCCTGCCAGTGCCCACCTGTCTGCATACCAGCCGTGCCTGCTAATACCCACCTGTCTGCATACCAGCCATGCCTGCCAATACCCACCTGTCTGCAAACCAGCCTAACCTGCCTGTTCCTGCATTCCCCGGTGTGGATCAACAGCTGTGACTGGGGTTTGACCTGGAGTAGCACCTGGTCCCTCTGCTCGGTTCCTCCCTGGTAGAGATGAGCGTTGTTCTACTCGAACTGTTCGCCAATCTCAAATTCGAGCTGTTTTGGGCGGTGTTCGAGCCGGTCGGCGAACACGAACAATTTGAGAAAAATTCGGCTGTTCGAGGTTATGTTCGATAACTGTTCGTGCACCAAAATCATAACTGGATTTTTTCTCAGTAATGATGAAAATTAATGTTAATACGCAGTTTGAGTGTACAGCGGGCGGGGGGAGGGGCAGGGGATGGATCTCTGCAGGAACAATGAAGATCTCCATTTTTTTTTCTCTTTCCTGCATTTGCAGTGGGGAGGTGCAATCTGTCAGCCTATCAGCAGCGCACACACGGAGCGAAGTGCTTTTTTTCACACAAGCAAGGGCATGTGTGATTGGCAGTGTATGTCACATGTCCTTGCCCTATAAGACCAAGCCATTTTCCCCGTCGCCACCATTTTCTCACTGCTGCAGCTGCGTGTTAGACGGCACCGCTGTTGCTGTGTGCACAATACCTTGTTAATTTCAAGCCAATTTTCGCACAAATATACAGATAGCTTGGGAGTAGGGAATAGTTGTGATTGCAGTCCTTTTAAGGACTAGGTTACAGCATTTCCTACGACTTTTATCAAGCAGGTCTGTGCTCTTAAATAGATAGATTGTGGGAGTAAAGACTAATTGTAATTGGAGTCCTTTTCAGGACTAGGTTACATCAGTTCCTATCAGTTTTTGCCAGGCAGGTCTGTGCCGGTGCTGTGCAAGTTTTTTTCACAGCATTTGGCTGAATCTAGCAAAGCTAATCCTTTTTGGCCTATTGCAGAGTGTGTTAGTCAGTGGAGTAGCCTATCTGTGTTGCAAGATATACCACCTGTGTATAGAATACCAATTTTTTTACTGCACCTAGTGAAGTAAAATCTTTTGGGCATAGCATCATTCTATTAGTCCATCTATACTGACCTCCATCAAGTTGCAAACTGAATATAATTTTTTTCTGCATCTAGTTCTGAAAAAATATTTGGGCTTCTAGCAGTGTGTGGGACTTGGTCTATTAGTCCATCTATACTGACCTCCATCAGGTTGCAAATTAAAAATAACTTTTTTCTTCATTTAGCTCTGAAAAAATATTTGGGCTTCTAGCAGTGTGTGGGACTTGTTCTATTAGTCCTTCTATACTGACCTCCAGCAGGTTGCAAATTGAATATAATTTTTTTCTGCATCTAGCTCTGAAAAAATATTTGGGCTTCTAGCAGTGTGTGGGACTTGGTCTATTAGTCCATCTATACTGACCTCCATCAGGTTGCAAATTAAAAATAATTTTTTTCTGCATCTAGCTCTGAAAAAATATTTGGGCTTCTAGCAGTGTGTGGGACTTGGTCTATTAGTCCATCTATACTGACCTCCATCAGGTTGCAAATTGAATAAAAAAATTTTCTGCATCTAGCTCTGAAAAAATATTTGGGCTTCTAGCGGTGTGTGGGACTTGGTCTATTAGTCCATCTATACTGACCTCCATCAGGTTGCAAATTAAAAATAATTTTTTTCTGCATCTAGCTCTGAAAAAATATTTGGGCTTCTAGCAGTGTGTGGGACTTGGTCTATTAGTCCATCTATACTGACCTCCATCAGGTTGCAAATTAAAAATAATTTTTTTCTTCATTTAGCTCTGAAAAAATATTTGGGCTTCTAGCAGTGTGTGGGACTTGTTCTATTAGTCCTTCTATACTGACCTCCAGCAGGTTGCAAATTGAATATAATTTTTTTCTGCATCTAGCTCTGAAAAAATATTTGGGCTTCTAGCAGTGTGTGGGACTTGGTCTATTAGTCCATCTATACTGACCTCCTTCAGGTTGCAAATTAAAAATAATTTTTTTCTTCATTTATCTCTGAAAAAATATTTGGGCTTCTAGCAGCGTGTGGGACTTGTTCTATTAGTCCATCTATACTGACCTCCATCAGGTTGCAAATTAAAAATAATTTTTTCTGCATCTAGCTCTGAAAAAATATTTGGGCTTCTAGCAGTGTGTGGGACTTGGTCTATTAGTCCATCTATACTGACCTCCATCAGGTTGCAAATTAAAAATAATTTTTTTCTTCATTTAGCTCTGAAAAAATATTTGGGCTTCTAGCAGTGTGTGGGACTTGGTCTATTAGTCCATCTATACTGACCTCCATCAGGTTGCAAATTGAATAAAAAAATTTTCTGCATCTAGCTCTGAAAAAATATTTGGGCTTCTAGCGGTGTGTGGGACTTGGTCTATTAGTCCATCTATACTGACCTCCATCAGGTTGCAAATTAAAAATAATTTTTTTCTGCATCTAACCCAGCCAATAGTTTTGGCCTAATACCACAGTTTGGCCACTCAGCTCTGCTCGGTTACCATCCATTGTTTTTTTGTGCAAACAACTCCAGAGTTGTGAATTAGTTAACCACCAAAATGAGTGGAAAAAGGCCTGCTGCTGGTGGAAAGGGGAATAGGCGTGTTGGGAAGGGGAAAAAAGGTTGTGTCCGTGGGGTAGGTGCAGAAGAAAGACCATCTTCCAGCCAAACTAAAATGTCTACTTCTTTTAGCGGACAATGTGATAAGATCCCTTTCTTACGGCCACGCCAATCGCTACAAATTCCAGATGAGGCACAAAAACAGCAGGTGCTTCAACGGATATCAAGTGCTCCTTTAAGTGGGCTCTCCTCCACATCAACTTCAACATCACAAATACTCCAGTCCTCAAAGGTGTCACCCAAATCGCACTTGCTTCCTCACAGCTCCCAAATCTCCAGCTGCCCGTCTGAGTATGAGGTAGAACAGATGGTTGAGTCTGCAGAGCTGTTTACTCATACTATAGCCTGGGAATCAGAGGTCGACTCCAGCGCTTCTGTGAATCCAGACGAGGAAATGATCTGAACTGATGCCCAGAATCTTTATGAGTCGGATCCAGGACCAGACGCAGAAGGTTCTGACCATAATGTAGACCCTCATTCCCAAACTGTAACTCCTGTTGGTGGAGACAATGAGGAAGACGATGATAAGACTCAAATACCTGATTGGAGCGACAGCTTTAGTTTTTTGTCAGGGCAGGAACAGGTTGGCTCTGAGGACGACGGGTGTGATAACGCACAGGGTGATGATGATGAGGTCGGAGATCCCACTTACTGTCAACCCACAGTCAGCCAAGAGATGAGGTCAGCAGAGGAGGTGGAGGATGATGCTAGTGACGACGAGGTCAGGTTGCGCCTTCCTGGACAGAGACGTAGTACTGGAAGCACGTCAACAACTGCATCCTCAAACACAACTCTGCCTCTCACCACAAGTCGTGGTGGCTCTTCAGGTCGCATGGGTGCTAAGCCTTGCATAGCCTGGGCATTTTTTCAGATCGATAAAGATGACCCAACTCGTGTTATCTGTAACATTTGTCAGCAAAAGCTAAGTAGAGGCCAAAAAATACATAGTTTGAGTACTTCATGCATGAACCGGCACATGGACATGAAGCATAAGTTGCAGTGGGAAGCTCAGTGTGCTACAATGCGGCCTAGCCGGCCGGGCCAACCACCGTCTGCCATATCTTGTGCATCCGCGGCCTCTTCATCCTCTGTGACTGGGGGGACAGCAGTCACACCTGTTTTGGGGCGCAGACCTGCCACCTCTTTACCCGCAACAGCCAGCGTGATTGGCAGGTCATCATTTTCTTTGGAGGTGGTAACACCAGCTGGTCTTGAGCGCTGTCCGACATCGATAGCACCACCTTTGGATCAAGGCAACCTAACATGTCCGCCTGCATCTTCCTCACAGACCGGCAGTTTGCCGGGGACACCCTTATCAACCCCGTCTAAGCACAATAGCCAGCCCTCGGTCCCTCAGATGTGGACAAGTAAAAGACCATTTCCTCCTAGCCATGAGAAAGCTAAGAGGTTGAATTTCACCATCTGCAAGCTCTTGGCTACAGAAATGCTGCCTTTCCGCCTGGTGGACACAGAGGATTTTCGAGACCTTATGTCCGTCGCAGTGCCCCAGTACCAGATGCCCAGTCGGCACTACTTCTCAAAGAAAGGTGTGCCTGCGCTCCACCAGCATGTCGCACACAACATCACCGCTTCTTTGAGAAACTCTGTGTGTGACAGGGTGCATTTCACCACAGACACTTGGACGAGTAGGCATGGACAGGGGCGTTACATGTCGCTGACTGGGCACTGGGTAACTATGGTGACAGCAGGACAAGGGGCTGCTGTCCAAGTCTTGCCGTCCCCACGAGTTGTGCGTCAATCCTCTTTATGTCAAAGTTCCTCCACTGCTTCTGCCTCCTCAACCTCCTCTCGGTCTTCCACCTTCACCCAAAGCCTGTCTGGTCATGCCACAAGCTTTCTAACTGCGCAGAAGGGATCCTGCACACCTCCTTACTATGCTGGCAGTAGGGCTCAACGTCATCAGGCGGTTTTTACATTGAAATGTCTGGGAAATGTGAGTCACACAGCTGAGGAGTTGTGGTCAGCTCTGGAGAACCAATTTCATGAATGGTTGTCTCCACTGGACCTGAAACCAGGGAAGGCCGTGTGCGACAATGCTGCTAACCTGGGTGCGGCCCTTCGCCGGGGCAATGTCACACACGTGCCTTGTATGGCTCACGTGTTGAACCTGGTTGTCCAGCAATTTTTAGCCCACTATCCCAGACTAGATGGCCTTCTGCAGAGGGCACGGTCGCTGTGTGCTCACTTCCGCCGTTCGCATCCCGCAGCTCAGCGACTTACATCTCTACAGAAGTCGTTGGGCCTGCCACTTCACCGGCTAAAATGCGATGTGCCTACCCGGTGGAATTCAACTCTGCACATGTTGCAGCGACTGTGGCAGCACCGACAAGCCCTGGTGCAATACGTTCTGACGTATAGCCTGGGCCAACGAGATTCAGAGGTGGGGCAAATCACGCTGGAGGAGTGTTCTCAGATCAGGGACCTATGCACCCTTCTGCACAGTTTTGAAATGGCGACGAAGATGTTTAGTGCTGACGATGCCATTATCAGCATGACTATTCCGGTGATTTACATGCTGGAGCACATGTTAAACAGAATTCGGAGTCAGGTGGTGGCACAAGCGGAGGTGGAGGAAGTAGAGGAGGAGGAGTTGTATGCGGAAGGGCTAACATCTGCAAGGTCCAGACGGTCGGCAGCACCAAGGCGGCAGGCATGTGAGGGTGGGGGAGATGATTTTACCAGGGCGCATGGTAGCAGCCAAACTAGTGAGGAAGGTGCAGGAGCCCAGGAAGAAGTGGAGGACGAACTGATGGAAGACTCATCAGATGAGGGAGACCTTGATCACATTTCTGTTGTGCGAGGTTGGGGGGAGAGGACAGAGGAAGGAAGCATGATTGTTACCTCGCCACCAACACAACAGGGACTTGGTGCTCCTGGATGCGCAACACACATGAGTGCCTTCTTGCTGCACTACCTGCAACATGACCCTCGAAATTGTGAGAATTAGAAATAATCCTGACTACTGGGTTGCCACACTGTTAGATCCCCGGTACAAAAGTAAATTTGCAGAAATTATTCCTGCCATAGAAAGGGATGCACGCAT
This sequence comes from Phyllobates terribilis, assembly GCF_046119375.1. NCBI lineage: Eukaryota > Metazoa > Chordata > Amphibia > Anura > Dendrobatidae > Phyllobates > Phyllobates terribilis. The sequence goes on along the minus strand of NW_027362769.1, from coordinate 247,827,020 downwards.
GCAGGAGTATCAGCAGAGACTGTTGCAGAATCTTACATGTGCTTTTCCACAAAATACCAGTGGTGCACGTAGTGAATCTCACAGTTCCAACTTGCCAACCGTGGGACCGTCAAGTGTTCAGCACTCAAACCGTAACAGAACCACAGTATCTGCTGGTAACATCAATTTTGCGGAATCATTTCACCACTTTTTTAGCCCATCCTTTGCAAGGCCACAGGAGACAAGAAGTCTGACACATAGTCAACGCCTAGAGACGATGGTACAGGAGTATCTCCAAGTAAACATTGAAGCCACGATTGTGTCACTGGACCCTTGCTCTTTTTGGGCTTCCAATCTGGATAAATGGCCGGAGCTAGCCACTTACGCCTTGGAGATCTTGTCATGCCCCGCAGCCAGCGTTCTGTCTGAACGTGTGTTCAGCGCTGCTGGTGGTGTGCTGACAGATAAGCGCACGCGGCTCTCCACTGATAATGTAGACAGACTCACGGTCATAAAGATGAACAAATCATGGATCCGAAACGACTTTTCCACCCCTGTGTCATCCTGGGGAGAGTAAAAGCTTGATGATTGGTTAAAATCACCCTACCAACCGTTTTAAGCTTTCAAATTACTAATCATGTTTATCTGTATCTTGACTGGAAAATAATTTGGGCTTTGTAGCAGTGTGCAGCACTGATCCTATTAGGCCATCTATAATAAGCTTCACCAGATTTAAAATTAAAAATAATTTTTAGCTGCATCTAGCCCGGAAAATAATTTTGGGGCTCCGAGATGCGCAAGACACATAAGTGCCTTCTTGCTGCACTACCTGCAGCATGACCCTCATATTGTCAGAATTCGAAGTAATCATGACTACTGGGTTGCCACACTCTTAGATCCCCCAAACTTTTCGATCAACCTTTTCATTTTAATAAAGACCAAAAAAATGGTCATTTTTGAAATTATAAGCATTAGCAGGTTGTTAGAAACTGAAATCAAACAGTTTTCAACTCAAAACTTTATTCTAGGTGATGTTACATTTTCACATAGGACCCCTTGTTCGAAAGGAGCTTCTGAACTCTCTCGTCCATTGAATTTGTCAGGTTTTGGATGGTTTCTGCTTCAATTGTTTTGCATGAGGACAGAATACCCTCCCAGAGCTGTTGCTTAGATGTGAACTGCCTCCCGCCATCATAGACACTCCTTTTAATGATGCTCCAAAGTTTCTGAATGGGGTAGAGGTCAGGGGAGCATGGGGGTCACACCATAAGTTTGTCCCCTTTTATGCCCATATCAGCCAGAGATGCAGATGTTTTATGTGCAGCATGAGATGGTGCATTATCATGCAGAAAAATGATCTTGCTGTGAAATACACGGTTCTTCTTCTTGAACCATGGCAGGAAGTGCTGTTTGAGAAAATCCACATACATTATGGAGTTCATCTTTAGCGCCTTCAGGGATCCTAAAGGGGCCGACAATCTCTCTCCCCATGATTCCAGCCCAAAACATTACTCCACCTCCTCCTTGTTGGCGCTGTAGCCGTGTTTGCGTGGGGTGTCCATCAACCAGCCATCCTCCACTCCATTCATCTGGACCATCGAGCGCTGCACGGCACTCATCCGTGAACAAAACAGTTTTGAAATCAGTCTTCATGTAATGTTTGGCCCACTGGAGCCGTTTCTGCTTGTGTGAAGTGGATAGAGGAGGTCGACAGGATGGCGTATGCACAGCTGCAAACCTCTGAAGGACCCTGCATCTTGTTGTTCGGGGGACGTTGGAGGCACAAGCAGCTTCAAAAACTTGTCTGCTGCTATGACAAGGCTTTTTTGCCGCTGCTCTTTCAACCTGACGTAATTGCCTGTAGGAAAGAGTCCTCAATTTGCCCTTATCAGCACGCACACGTGTGTACTGTGAATCAGCTACATACTTCTTGATTGCCAAGACACTTCATCCTGATCATCGCACAATGTTGATTGTAGTCATGCCTTGACCTAAACACTCCACAATTTGTTGCTTCTCAGCAGCCGACACATCCTTTTTCTTTCCCATTTTGGCAGAAAATGTAGGCTGCTTAATAATGTGAGAGAGCTTTCTTAAGTAGTCTTGCCTTTCATTGGACACACCTGCCAAACTAATTAGCACAGGTGTCTGCAATTGCTTACAGTGATATAAAGAGCCCTGACACACATCACCATCAATGAGTTTAACTGACAAACAAACAAATTCTTCCCTTATCACTCCTAAACACTTTTTGCATAATAATTTGGAACGCGGTGTACATGTGCTTTTCCACAAAACACCAGTGGTTCACGTAGTGAATCTTACAGTTCTAACTTGCCAACCGTGGTCTGTATGGAATTGTTCAATAAAGGGCCCAAAATTAAGATAACATAGATGGGAGAGGTCTCTATGAATAGGAATTCCTAAGTATTTGATACCCTGTGAGGGCCAGGCAAAGGGAAAATTGGACTGGATGGAATCCTATATGGATTTAGGGAGGGAGACATCGAGGGCCTCAGACTTCGCTGCATTGATTTTAAAATTTTACCATGTAACAAAGTGATCTATTTCAGCCATAACAGCAGGGATGGATATATGTGATTGAGTGATATATACTAGGACATCATCAGCAAATAGAGAGCACTTGTACTCGGTGCCTCCCACCTCAATCCACCTAATATTGGGGTTATGGCGAATTGATGAGAGCAGGTGCTCCGTCACTAGGATGTATAAGAGAGGGGACAGAGGACATCCCTGCCTTGTCCCATTGGTGATTGTGAAAGGTGATGAAAATGTTCTGACGCACCCCCTGGGCCTTGGGACACCCGGAGCCGGACCCTTTTTGGTGGATGCTGGTGGTTGTAGTCTTCGTGGCGGCGATCCGGTTCCGTGGCTCAGGGCGGTCAAACCAGTGGCGGAACTATTTATGTGGTTTTGATGTTTAAATGTCCGACTACGCCACCCGTGGATTGCGGTCAGAGTGAACCGCCGCTACAGGGCAGACCGCTAAGGCTGGTGTTGTGGGTGCAGCAGAGCGTAGCATAACTCCCCACGGGAGGAGTATAGCCTCAGGGCAGTGTATGCGGAGGATGGGGGTGATGGTGCAGGGCAGCAGCAGTAACGACACGGAGTCAGTGATGCAGTTCAGGGCCTTTACTCACAGTTCTTATTATCCAGACCACGTCTGCAGGTAACGGCTGCCCACATCGTACTGTGCTCACCAGGTGAGGGGCTCAGACAACTCCCAGATAACTTTGGAGCGCTTCACAGGACCCCCTTTGTGTGTCCTTTGTCTGGCCTTTCTTACCAACACTTCTGTCCGGCTGCCTCGGGCCTCCTCTTGGTAAACTTGGCGCCAGTTTCCCTGACCCTATGTGGTGCCTTCCTAGCGGGTGGAGCAAGGGGCTGCGCCACATAAAATGTCAGAGCCTCCGGTTTCTAGCTGAGGGTCGTTTCCTGCCTCCACTAGTTCGGGGACCGGTCTCCCCCTTTGGCCTGACCCCTCCACGCAGGTGGATTCGGGCGTGCGGTGGCGACTCGCCCGTCCGCACCCCTGGGATCCCTTCATTCCTCGTTCCTGGAGCCTTCTCCGCTCCTCTTCCTTCCTTCTCCCTCTTGCAGGCCTGGGCCTCTGTTACTAGGCCCGCCTCCGGAGCAGAGCTCATGCAGAGCCCCTGCTCCCTGCCACTTCTGCTCAGACTTCTCTGCACTGAACTAAGATGGTGCCCACCTTTTATACTCCCTTCTCAATGCACCCAGGAACTGCTTCCTCCCTGCTCCTGCACTGCAGGGTTCCCCTTCCTCAGTGTTCCCTCCCCCCACTCCAGCCAGGGACAGGGACTGTCGTGCCCATCTCAGGGGCATATTGGTCGCCCTGCCCCACGGCAATGTGGTGTAATGCATGCAGGTGTCGGGTCCTGATCCACACTCCATCCTTATCTGAGAGTGAGATATCGCACCTCTGGGTGAGGTGCAATACGTCTGTAGCAACCGAGCCCTCGGTGCTACAGTTCCATTTATCTTCAGCCTAGGTGACGTATTGTGATACAGGGCCGTGATTTTGGCTATAAAAGGGTCCCCTAGACCCCTACCCCAAGCTTTTTAAGAGAATCATATATGGCGTGCCAGGAGACTCTATGGAATGCTTTCTCAGCATCCAACGAGAGTATCTACTTACAAATTTTTAACTGCATCTAGCCCAGGAAATACTTTGTGCCTAGTAGCAGTGTCTGCTAGTCAGCGGATTATCCCGGCTGTTAAGCAAGCTACACCACCTGTAGTTTGGACACTTAATTTTTTCAAAGGAAATGCTTCGGGACCACGGGATACTCAGTGAAGAGCATCAGGAGGCACCCCAAGGCATAGGGGCTGGGACTGGCACTAGGATGCCTTGCGGTGGACAGCCGAGCTCGATCCTTATAAAAGCTTTTTAACTGCAGCAGCTTTAGTGGACGCTACTGGAGCTGGAATTACGCGGCTGCTGGCATGAGACTTGCCCTCCAATAGATCCTTGTAAATGGATTTAAAGTGTATTCATTCAAATTAGAGGGACAATTTAAATTAAAAAGCTTAGAGCTGCCTCCACCACAGGGGGGCTCTCTCGACCCACCAGCGGACAGGCACCAGTATTGGGAGAGGGGGGCTGGCCGTCAGGGTTCACCGCGGCTCTGGCACAAACCCGGCGACACGGAGGTGGCACGGGCAGGAGCGGACTGGCCGTCTCGGCTTCTCACTTTTTGGATTTTAGAAGGGCATGACATGCCTATATCTGTGTCTCCCCCTCCTTTTACTCCTCCACCTCTTTTCTTTTCGCATGACTATATGTACTTGTCACTTTTCCATGTGTTAGTTGTGTCTTCTGAGCAGTTTGTCAGCTTTTGGACACCTTTGAAGGTGTTTTCTATGTGTTTCTATGTGTTTTTGTTTGCCTGCCATTGGTTTTAACGGTGTTCGAAGGTGTTCGACGAACAGTTCGACGAACAGTTCGGCGAACACACGGGTGTTCGACGAACCGAACCGAACTCGAACACTACGGGGGTGGCTCAACACTACTCGCTGGTTCACGGAGTCGACTGAGCCGCCTTGTGACCTTGGTCGGACCGAATTGATACTTAGTTACGCCCCTCCAGGCACTCCTCGCTTCATGGTCCAGTGGGATCACTAATCATGCTCACGCCAGTCAGTCCGGGCGTGTGCATATTACAAACCAGGATATGGATGAGAGGGTACCATTAATTCCAGGATTGGGGGTAAGGGGACTATGCAAACCAGGATTGGGGGTGAGGGGACCATGAATATCAGGATGAGGGATGGGGTGACGTGCATACCAGGATGAGGGGTACCATATATACCAGGATAGGGATGAAGGGGTGCCATGCATACCAGGATAGGGATTTGGAGGCCATGCATACTAAGATAGGATTGAAGGATGCCATACATATCAGGATTCCGGGATTAGGGGGTATCATACATATCAAGATAGGGATGAGGGGTACCATGCATTCCAGGATGAGGGATGGGGTGCCATGCATACCAGGATGAGGGAGGGGTGCCATACATACCAGGATGAGGGGAACCATGCATACCAGAATATGGATGAGGGGTACCATGCATACCAGGATAGGAATGTGGGGTACCATGCATACCAGGATGAGGAGTACCATGCATACCAGAATAGGGATGAGGGGTGCCATGGATACCAGGATAAGGCATGGGGTGCCATGAATACCAGGATAAGGGATGGGGTGTCATGCATACCAGGATTGGGGGATGAGGAGTGTCATGCATACCAGGATAGGGATTAGGGGACCATACATATCAGGATTAGGGATGAGGGAGCAATGCATACCAGGATGAGGGATTGGGTGCCATACATACCAGGATTTTGGGATGAGGAGGCCATACATATCAGGATTGGGGGATGAGGGGTGCCATACATATTAGAATTGGGATGAGGGATTGGGTGCCATACATACCAGGATTGGGGGATGAGGGGTGCCATACATATTAGAATTGGGATGAGGGATGCCATGTATGCCAGGATGAGGGGTACCATACATACCAGAATAGGGATGCGGGGTACTATGCATACGTGGATGAGTGATGCTGTGCCATGCATACCAGGATGAGGGGTACCATGCATACCAGAATAGGGAAGAGGAGTACCATGCATACAAGGATAGGAATGCGGGGTACCATGCATAAAAGGATGATTGATGCGGTGGAATGCATACAAGGATTGGGGGGCGAGGAGGCCATACATACCTGGATTGGGGGATGAGGGGTGCCATACATACCAGAATTACATTGAGGGGTGCCATGTATACCAGGATGAGGGATACCATACATACTAGAATAGGGATGAGGGGTACCATACAAACCAGGATGAGGGATGGGGTAAAATGCATACTAGGATGAGGCATGGGGTGCCATGCATACCAGGATGAGGGATGGGGTGCCATGCATACCAGGATGAGGGGTACCATACATACCAGGATAGGGATGAGGGGTACCATACATACCAGGATGAGGGATGGGGTGCCATGCATACAAGTATTGGGTATTAAAGGTGCCATACATACTTGAATTGGGATGAGGGGTGCCATGTATACCAGGACGAGGAGTACCCTACGTACCAGAATAGGGATGTTGGGTACCATGCATACCAGGATTGGGGGCTAAGGGGACTATGCATTTTAGGATAGGGATAAAGGGGTACCATGCAAACCAGGATAGGGATGAGGGGGTACCATACATACCAGGATTGAAGGATAAGAGGACTATGCATACCAGGATTGGGGGGTGAGGGGACCATGCATACCAGAATGAGGGGTACCATACATAAAAGGATACTGATGAGGGGGTTCCATGCATACCAGGATAGGGATGAGGAGGCCATGCATACTAAGATAAGAATGAGGTGTGCCATACATACCAGGATTGGGGGATGAGGAGGTATCATACATAGCAGGATAGGGATGAGGGGTACCATGCATACCAGAATGAGGGATGTGGGGTACCATGCATACCAAGATGAGAGATGGGGTGCCATGCATAGCAGGATGAGGGGTACCATGCATTCAAGAATAGGGATGAGGGGTACCATGCATACCAGGATATGAATGCGGGGTGCCATGCATACCAGGATGAGGGGTACCATGCATACCAGAATAGTGATGAGGGGTACCATGTATACCAGAATAGGGATGAGGGGTACCATGCATACAAGGATAAGGCATGGGGTGCCATGCATACCAAGATAATGGAAGGGGTGCCATGCATACCAAGATTGGGGGATGTGGAGTGCCATGCATACCACGATAGGGATGAGGGGACCACACATACCAGGATTGGCGATGAAGGAGTCATGCCTACCAGGATGAGGGATTGGGCACCATGCATACAAGGATTGGGGGATGAGGAGGCCATACATACCAGGATTGGGGGATGAGGGTGCCATACATACCAGAATTGGGATGACGGGTTCTATGTATACCAGGATTAGAGGTACCATACATACCAGAATAGGAATGCGGTGTACCATGCATAGCAGGATGAGGGATGGGGTGCCATACATACCAGGATGAGGGATGGGTTGCCATGCATACCAGGATGAGAGGTACCATGCATACCAGAATAGGGAAGGGGGGTACCATGCATACCAGGATAGGAATGCGAGTACCATGCATACCAGGATGAGGGATGGGGAGCCCTGCATACCAGGATTGGGGGATGAGGAGGCCATACATACCTGGATTGGGGGGTGAGGGGTGCCATGCATACCAGAATTGGGATGAGGGGTGCTATTTATACCAGGATGAGGGATACCATACATACCCGAATATGGATGTAGGGTACCATGCACCCAGTAGGGGGTGCCTGAGCAACACTTTCATTCAGTGTGTTCTGTGCACCTGAGTTGCCAGGTCCTGTTCTGTATCTTGTCTGTTTCCGCCCCTGAGGGCTGTATACCATGGCCTGTTACCTGTATCTGTGACTTCTAGTCTGTCTCCGCCACCCTGGGGGCTGAGTTCCCAGGCTCGTTCTTGTATCTGGTTCATGGTTCAGTTCCTGTCTGAACTGTGTCCTAGCCCGTTACCAGTTTCTCTCTATGTCCGAACCTTCCCTTTACCTGCAGTGTCTGAACCTGCACCTAACTCCAACTCGTTATCTCTGAACTTCTGTTTGTGAGTTTTGTGTACACTCGCTACTTCATTGTAAGCACCTTGTGTGTATCTAGTTCTACTTGTTCACAGCACCTGCGGTTTTGCTCTGCTCTGCTTGTTCACCGCACATGCAGTTTCGCTCTGCTCTGCTTGTTCACCGCACTGGCGGTTTTGCTCTGCTCAACTTGTTCACAGCACTGGCGGTTTCGCTCTGTTCTGCTTTTTCACCGCACCTGCAGTTTCGCTCTGCACTGCTTGTTCACCGCACTGGCGGTTTTGCTCTGCTCTGCTTGTTCACCGCACCTGCGGTTTCGCTCTGCTCTGCTTGTTCACCGCACCTGCTGGTTTTGCTCTGCTCTTCTTGTCTGACGCACCTGCGGGTTTTGCTTTGCTCTGCTTGTTTACTGCACCTGCGGGTTTGGCTCTGCTCTGCTTGTCTACCGCACCTGCGAGTTTTGCTCTGCTCTGCTTGTCTACCGCACCTGCGAGTTTTGCTCTGCTCTGCTTGATCACCGCACCTGCGGGTTTTGCTCTGCTCAGCTTGTCTACCGCACCTGCGGGTTTTGCTCTGCTCTGCTTGTTTACCGCACCTGCGGGTTTTGCTTTGCTCTGCTTGTTTACCGCACCTGTGGGTTTTGCTCTGCTCTGCTTATCTACCGCACCTGCGGGTTTTGCTCTGCTAGGCTTGTCTACCGCACCTGCGGCTCCGTTCCTGTATCCTAGTCTGTACTGGTTCCTATCCTGCCTGCGTTCCTACCGACCAGTACCCGCCTGTCTGCTTGCAAGCCGTACCTGCCAGTGCCCACCTGTCGGCATGCGTGCCTGCCAGTGCCCACCTGTCTGCATACCAGCCGTGCCTGCTAATACCCACCTGTCTGCATACCAGCCATGACTGCCAATACCCACCTGTCTGCATACCAGCCTAACCTGCCTGTTCCTGCATTCCCTGGTGTGGGTCAACAGCTGTGACTGGGGTTTGACCTGGAGTAGCACCTGGTCCCTCTGCTCGGTTCCTCCCTGGTTCACGGAGTCGACTGAGCCGCCTTGTGACCTTGGTCGGACCGAGTTGATACTTAGTTATGCCCCTCCAGGCACTCCTCGCTTCATGGTCCAGTGGGATCACTAATCATGCTCACGCCAGTCAGTCCGGTCGTGTGCATATTACAAACCAGGATATGGATGAGAGGGTACCATTAATACCAGGATTGGGGGTAAGGGGACTATGCAAACCAGGATTGGGGGGTGAGGGGACCATGAATATCAGGATGAGGGATGGGGTGACGTGCATACCAGGATGAGGGGTACCATATATACCAGGATAGGGATGAGGGGGTGCCATGCATACCAGGATAGGGATTTGGAGGCCATGCATACTAAGATAGGATTGAAGGATGCCATACATATCAGGAATCCGGGATTAGGGGGTATCATACATATCAAGATAGGGATGAGGGGTACCATGCATTCCAGGATGAGGGATGGGGTGCCATGCATACCAGGATGAGGGAGGGGTGCCATGCATACCAGGATGAGGGGAACCATGCATACCAGAATATGGATGAGGGGTACCATGCATACCAGGATAGGAATGTGGGGTACCATGCATACCAGGATGAGGAGTACCATGCATACCAGAGTAGGGATGAGGGGTGCCATGCATACCAGGATAAGGCATGGGGTGCCATGAATACCAGGATAAGGGATGGGGTGTCATGCATACCAGGATTGGGGGATGAGGAGTGTCATGCATACCAGGATAGGGATTAGGGGACCATACATATCAGGATTAGGGATGAGGGAGCAATGCATACCAGGATGAGGGATTGGGTGCCATACATACCAGGATTGGGGGATGAGGAGGCCATACATATCAGGATTGGGGGATGAGGGGTGCCATACATATTAGAATTGGGATGAGGGATTGGGTGCCATACATACCAGGATTGGGGGATGAGGGGTGCCATACATATTAGAATTGGGATGAGGGATGCCATGTATGCCAGGATGAGTGGTACCATACATACCAGAATAGGGATGCGGGGTACTATGCATACGTGGATGAGTGATGCTGTGCCATGCATACCAGGATGAGGGGTACCATGCATACCAGAATAGGGAAGAGGAGTACCATGCATACAAGGATAGGAATGCGGGGTACCATGCATAAAAGGATGATTGATGCGGTGGAATGCATACAAGGATTGGGGGGCGAGGAGGCCATACATACCTGGATTGGGGGATGAGGGGTGCCATACATACCAGAATTGGATTGAGGGGTGCCATGTATACCAGGATGAGGGATACCATACATACTGGAATAGGGATGAGGGGTACCATACATACCAGGATGAGGGATGGGGTAAAATGCATACTAGGATGAGGCATGGGGTGCCATGCATACCAGGATGAGGGATGGGGTGCCATGCATACCAGGATGAGGGGTACCATACATACCAGGATAGGGATGAGGGGTACCATACATACCAGGATGAGAGATGGGGTGCCATGCATACAAGTATTGGGTATTAAAGGTGCCATACATACTTGAATTGGGATGAGGGGTGCCATGTATACCAGGACGAGGAGTACCATACATACCAAAATAGGGATGTTGGGTACCATGCATACCAGGATTGGGGGCTAAGGGGACTATGCATTTTAGGATAGGGATAAAGGGGTACCATGCAAACCAGGATAGGGATGAGGGGGTACCATACATACCAGGATTGAAGGATAAGAGGACTATGCATACCAGGATTGGGGGGTGAGGGGACCATGCATACCAGAATGAGGGGTACCATACATACCAGGATACTGATGAGGGGGTTCCATGCATACCAGGATAGGGATGAGGAGGCCATGCATACTAAGATAAGAATGAGGGGTGCCATACATACCAGGATTGGGGGATGAGGAGGTATCATACATAGCAGGATAGGGATGAGGGGTACCATGCATACCAGAATGAGGGATGTGGGGTACCATGCATACCAGGATGAGGGATGGGGTGCCATGCATAGCAGGATGAGGGGTACCATGCATTCAAGAATAGGGATGAGGGGTACCATGCATACCAGGATATGAATGCGGGGTGCCATGCATACCAGGATGAGGGGTACCATGCATACCAGAATAGTGATGAGGGGTACCATGTATACCAGAATAGGGATGAGGGGTACCATGCATACAAGGATAAGGCATGGGGTGCCATGCATACCAAGATAATGGAAGGGGTGCCATGCATACCAAGATTGGGGGATGTGGAGTGCCATGCATACCACGATAGGGATGAGGGGACCACACATACCAGGATTGGCGATGAAGGAGTCATGCCTACCAGGATGAGGGATTGGGCACCATGCATACAAGGATTGGGGGATGAGGAGGCCATACATACCAGGATTGGGGGATGAGGGTGCCATACATACCAGAATTGAGATGACGGGTGCTATGTATACCAGGATTAGAGGTACCATACATACCAGAATAGGAATGCGGTGTACCATGCATAGCAGGATGAGAGATGGGGTGCCATACATACCAGGATGAGGGATGGGTTGCCATGCATACCAGGATGAGAGGTACCATGCATACCAGAATAGGGAAGGGGGGTACCATGCATACCAGGATAGGAATGCGAGTACCATGCATACCAGGATGAGGGATGGGGAGCCCTGCATACCAGGATTGGGGGATGAGGAGGCCATACATACCTGGATTGGGGGGTGAGGGGTGCCATGCATACCAGAATTGGGATGAGGGGTGCTATTTATACCAGGATGAGGGATACCATACATACCCGAATATGGATGTAGGGTACCATGCATACCAGGATGAGGGATGGGGTGCCATGCATACCAAGATGAGAGGTACCATACATACCAGGATAGGGATGAGGGGTACCATACATACTAGGATGAGGGATGAGGTGCCATGCATACCAGGATTGGGGGATGAGGAGTGCCATGCATACCAAGATTGGGGATGAGGAAGCCATGCATACAAGGATGAGGAATTGGGTAACATACATACCAGGATGAGGGATGGGGTGCTATGCATACCAGGATTGGGGGATGAGGAGTGCCATTCATACCAGGATTGGGGATGAGGAAGCCATGCATACCAGGATGAGGGGTTGGGTACAATACATAGTAGGATGTGGGATGGTGTGTCATGCATACCTGGTTGGGGATGAGGAAGCCATGCATACCAGGATAAGAGATGGGGTGCCATGCATACCAGGATTGGGATGAGGGTTGCCTTGTATACCATATTTGGAATGAGGGGTGCCATTCATAGCAGAATTGGTGATGAGGAGTGCCATGCATACCAGGATTGGGGATGATTGGTGCCATGCATACCAGGATTGAGATGAGGGGAGCCATGTATACCAGATCTGGAATGAGTGGTGCAATGCACACCAGGATTGGGATGAGTGGTGCCATGTATACCAGATTTGGAATGAGTGGTGTCATGCGTACCAGGATTTTGAATGAGGGGTGCCATGCGTTCCAGGATTGGGGATGAGGTGTGCCATGCATACCAGGATTGGGGATGAGGGGAGCCATGTATACCAGGATTAGGGATAAGGAAGCCATGCATTCCAGGATGAGGAGTTGGGTAAAATACATACCTGGATGAGGGAGTAGCATAGGCGTCTCTGCCCCCTGACAGGCAGAGACGCCGTCCCCCTTATTGCCGCGCTCCTGGCCCGGCGTCTTCCAGCTCTCCTGCTGCTGCCGGCACGCGCAGCTTCCCGAGCACCGTGCTTAGGGTGCTTGCGCATGCACTCCCTCCTGCTTAAAGGTGCCGCGCGAGCCGTCCTAAAAGGCACCTCCTCCAAAATGGAGGTGCCCGTGCAAGGTTGTAGCTTGTGTTCTAAACTCTGCTTCAGCCCTCAGATCCCGCTGCTACTCTGACTACCAGCCCAGTCCACCAGCCTGACTACCAGTCCGCCAGCCTGACTACCAGTCCAGTCCGCCAGCCTGACTACCTGTCGCCGCCAGCAAAGTCAAGTACACTCTCCAACCCGACGGTCTGCCTACAGTCCAAACCCGCCAGTCTGTCTATGGGCCAGGCGTACCAGTTACCTGCCGTGCCTACCAGCCAGCCTACCTGGAGGCTCCTGCCAGTTACCCGTGGTGTCTGCCAGTCCGTCTACCCAGATCACCCATCAGCCAGCCTGCCGTGCTCATCTGCTGTACCGGTCAGTCCCTGCCTTCTGACCTGTGGGAGTCTCCTGCTCTCATAAAAGGACTGGCCCAGAGTAGCATCTCATCCATCTGCTCGGTCCTTCCCTGGTTACGGAGTCGATTGAGCCGCCGTGCGGCCTTGGTCAGTCCGAGTTGATACCTAGTTACGCCCCTCTGGTCCCTCCTTGCACCTCAGCACAGAGGTTCCACCACCCGGATCCGTAACAGTTTGCACAGGTCATGGAACCCGGTGGCCCCCAGGCCCCTTTGCTTGCTGACCAGTACCAGGAGGTTTCTCGTCAGAGATCCCAACAGGAAACCTTCCTGACCTTCCTGCGGTCTGTCAACTCTCGCCTGTACACGCTGTCCGTCCCACCTGTGTCTGCCTCGAGCCAAGCGACACCCGCTACGGCTGCGCCTCTGCTTTCCAGTGCCACGGCATCCAGCCCTGGACCCCGGCTCTCTGCGCCTCCTCATTTTAGGGGTGACCCCGTCTTATGTCGGGGTTTTCTGAACGAGTGCACGCTGCACTTTTAACTACTGGCACATCAGTTTCCCTCCGACTGGGTCAAGGTGGCGTTCATCATGTCTCACATCACCGGGGAAGCATTGGCATGGCTAATCCCTCTATGGGAGAGAGGGGATCCCCTGGTGTCCGATCTTCTGGCTTTCCTCACTGCCTTCCAGAGGGTTTACGATGAGCCCGGATGAAGGACTTCTACTGCCTCCTCTTTGCTCCGTCTCCACGAAGGGAGTCTCACCGTGGGCCAGTATGCCATACAGTTCCGCACCCTCGCTTCTGAACTTGCCTGGAACAACGAGGCCCTGGTGTCCACCTTCTGGGAGGGTATTTCCGGACGGATTAAGGACGAGATAGCCGGCCGGGACATTCCTACCACCCTGGATGACCTGGTGTCACTAGCTACCCGAATTGACATCCGTCTCCTGGAACGTGCTAAGAAGACTACCTGGGAGAGAAGATTTCCTCGTCTTGCTCCTGTTTTCCAGAAACCTGCCTCCTGACCAGCAACTCCCCGGGCACGCTCGCCTGAACCCATGCAGATCGACCAGACCAAGATGGTCAAGTCTCGCCAAGAAACACGCCGAGCCGAGGGGAGCTGTTTCTACTGTTATAGTAAGGAGCATATGATCCGTTCCAGTCTGGTGAAGCCGGGAAACTGCAGTGTATAAGACTACTCGGAGAGGTCGTCCTAGGCAAGAGTAAATCCTCTCCATTCTTGACTTTATCCGTTTCTATTTCCTGTGGAGAGAACCGCTTCTTTGAAACCGCCCACCTGGATTCCGGAGCCGCTGGGAATCTCATTTTTCAGTCCCTTGTAGAGAAGTATCAGATTCCCACCAAACCTCTCGCTGAACCATTGGCAGTCACTTCCGTGGATGGAAGACTCCTTCCGGTGACCATCACAGAGCCCGTAACCCTTCAGGTGGGAATGATGCACTCGGAGAGGATCTCCTTCCATGTGCTATCTGGACCCTCTCACACCCTTTTGCTAAGTTTACCCTGGTTGCAGAGACATGAACCCGTTCTGAATTGGTGATCTGGTGAGGTGCTCAGTTGGGGGCAGGATTGCCATGAGACCTGCTTGGTTCCAGTTCGCCCGGCTCGACCTCTGTCTACTCCGGCTAATTTACCTGGTCTACCGGCACCTTACTGGTCCTATGCAGATGTCTTCGACAAGAAGGAAGCAGGGACACTGCCACCTCATAGGCCATATGATTGCCCTATCGACCTGGTACCCGGTGCCACTCCACACCATGGGCTTATCTACTCCTTGTCGTTGGCCGAAACCCGGGCCATGTCAGAGAACAATCTGGCTAGGGGATTCATCCAGAAATCTACCTCCCCTGCTGGAGCTGGATTCTTCTTCGTAAAAAAGAAAGACGGTTCAATACGCCCCTTTATCGATTATAGGGGACTCAATTACTATCAAAAATAAATACCCGCTGTCACTCATTTCTGAGCTGTTCGACCGCTTAAAGGCGCGAAGATCTTCACTAAGCTCGATCTTCGTGGGGCGTATAACTTGGTCCGGATCCGCCAAGGAGATGAGTGGAAGACGGCATTCAATACTCGGGACGGCCACTATGAATACCGTGTGATGCCCTTCAGCCTCTGTAATGCTCCAGCCTTCTGCCAAGAACTAGTTAATGACATCTTCCGTGACCTCATATATTCATTCGTGGTGGTGTACCTGGACGACATCTTGGTCTTCTCTCTGGATCTACCCACATACCGGAGGGATGTTCATCAGGTCCTGCTTAGGCTCAGGCAGAATCACCTATACGCAAAATTTGAGAAATGCCTCTTCCAGCAGACCTCTCTTCTGTTCCTGGGTTATATTATCTCTAAGACTGGTCTACGGATGGACCCTGAGAAGGTCTCTGCCGTCTTAAAGTGGCCCTGACCGGAGGGGTTGAAGGTGATTCAGCGATTCCTGGGCTTCGCTAACTATTACCGCCTCTTCATCCCACATTTCTCCTCCCGGACTTCACCCATCTCTGCGCTCACCCGTAAGGGAGCAAATCCTAAGGAATGGACGTCCGAAGCGGAGGAGGCCTTCCTCTCCTTAAAGCAAGCCTTCTCTTCTGCAGCGGTGCTGCACCATCCAGATTGCAACAAACAGTTCTTTCTGGCGGTTGATGCTTCCTCTTCCGGAGCTGGAGTGGTGCTCACCCAGAAATCTCCATCCGGGAGAATGGTAACCTGCGGATTCTTCTCCAAACTTTTCTCCTTGTCCGAGCGCAACTATTCCATAGGAGACCGAGAACTCCTAGCCATCAAATTGGCGCTGGAGGAGTGGCATTACCTGCTAGAGGGGGCTCTGCACCCGGTGGTCATCTACACTAGCCACAAAAACCTGGCATATCTACAAAATGCCCAAAGACTCAATCCGCATCAGGCCTGGTGGTCTTTGCTCTTCGCCCATTTCAACTTTACCCTACATTACGGTCCTGCGGACAAGAATGTTATAGCCGACACTTTGTCCCGATCCTTCCTGTCTTCCGATCAAGAGGAGGAGCCTATGCATATCATCGATCCCTCCAAAGTGATGAATGTGGCTCCATTGGACCTGTCTCGTCTTCCACCCGGTAAGACGTTTGAAGCAGTTCCGGATCATAAGAAGGTTCTTCACTGGGGTCATTCATCTAAACTAGCCGGCCATGCTGGCCAGATGAAGACCTTCCTGCTCTTTACCCGGCATTACTGGTGGCCTTCCCTGCGCAAGGTTGTTGTAGACTTCATCACGGCCTTTTCATCCTGTGCCCTCAACAAGGTTCCCAGACATCTTCCAGCCGGCCGTCTCCTTCCTCTTCCCGTACCTGCTGCCCCGTGGCAACACATTGCTTTGGACTTTATTACCGATCTCCCTGTTTCTGACGATTGTACTGTCATTTGGGTGGTCGCTGACCGCTTTTCTAAAATGGCCTACTTTATCCCTCTGCCTGGTCTCCCATCTGCATCTGTGCTGGCTAAGGACTTCATCCATCACATCTTTCCTCTCCACGGCCTTCCCCTCCACATTGTGTCTGATCGCGGGGTCCAGTTTACTTCGCGCTTCTGGAGAGCTACATGTAAGCTGCTGGATGTCTCCCTGGATTTCTCCTCTGCTTATTATCCTTAGTCCAATGGCCAAGTGGAACATATCAACCAGATCCTTACCAGCTTCCTCTGGCACTTCGTCAACGCTCACCATACCTATTGGGTAGAGCTCCTAACATGGGCCGAGTTCTCCTATAACAACCATGAGAGCGAATCTTCTTCCAAGTCTCCGTTCTTTGTGGTCTATGGTCAACATCCCTGGATTCCGTTTCCAGTTTCCGCTTCAGTAGACAACCCTGCCGTGGAGTCTCTGGTCAGTGAATTTTCCACCATTTGGGAGGACACTAGGTCCAACTCCGCACTTCTTCATTTCTCAGAGCGGATGAAGAGACATGCCGACAAGAGACATCTGGACCCACCTCAATTCTGTCCGGGAGACAAGGTTTGGCTCTCCTCCAAACATGTTTGTCTCAAAATACCCTCCTATAAGTTGGGTCCACGGTTCATTGGTCCATTTGAAGTCCTCAAGCAAATCAATCCAGTGGCCTACAAGTTAAAACTCCTGGCCACCTTACGGATTCCCAACTCCTTCCACGTATCTCTCCTCAAACTAGTTGTTCTTAATTCTTTTTCCAACGATCCAGGTACCTCTCCAGCTCCGTCTATGAGGTAGAGAACATTCTGGCCACCAAGATGGTAAGAGAAAAAAACTTTTTTTTGGTGTATTGGAAGGGGTTTGGCCCAGAGGAGAGAACTTGGGTAACCAGTTGGGTAACCCCGCTTCATCTTAAAATTTTTTTTTCAAGCCTAAAAAAGAGGGGGCGTAAAGGGGGGGTACTGTAGCATCGGCGTCTCTGCCCACTGACAGGCAGAGACGCGGTCCCCCTTACTGCCGCGCTCCTGGCCCGGCATCTTCTGGCTCTCCTGCTGCTGCCGGCACGTGCAGCTTCTTGGGCACTGTGCTTAGGGCACGTGAGTGCGCGCGCTCCCTCCATCTAAACGGGCCGCGTGCGCCATCCTAAGGAGTCCCCGGCCAATGGTCGGAGGACTTCTCATATAAAAGGCACCTCCTCCAAAATGGAGGTGCATGTGCAAGGTTGTAGCTTGTGTTCTAAACTCTGCTTCAGCCCACAGGTCCCGCTGCTAGTCTGACTACCAGCCCAGTCCGCCAGCCTGACTACCGGTCCAGTCCGCCAGCCTGACTACTAGTCCAGAAAAACAACCTGGCACTCAGAAGACTCATGGGTTCTTTTAGTGATTTTTAATAAAGTAATGTAGTAAATAACAAATAAACAGACGTTTCGGTCACAATAGACCTTCATCGGTGTACTACAAAAGCAAAAAAATATAGTAGTGAGTACCACATAGAAATATGCAATACATATAACATAGGTTTGACAGAATGAGATCAAAATTCAATTGGTCATGGATAATGTACATAAAGAAAATACAACATTGGGAAAAAATAAAAATATAGTAGAGGATCTGGGGAAAGGGGATGGGAAGGAGAACTAGGTTAGGAGGGAAAGGGAAAAATAAAAAGTGACATACCGGTTTTATTAAAGGCGTGATGCATTTGGGCCGCTGTCTGTAGAAATTTGTAAACTAAGGGAACACATATAAAAAATTTTTAAAAAAATTTTTTGGTAAAAAATTTTTTAGAGGTCTAGAACAATGTAAGATGTGTGATGACACTTAGCATAATCGGTGGCTATGAGGTTAGAGATACCCCGATAGGTGCTATGGGATGAAGAACAATGAAGAGCACATAAAGTGTGAGGGTAGGGGATGAAAAAAACGTACCCGTTGCTTGCGGTAGGTACTTAAAGGTAATGGCCTGGTCGGTGCCGTAGGCTGTATAGAGGATGGAGTAAATAAATTAATATCTATGGGATAAAGGGGCATTAAGTGTAGTAGGAGCCAAAAAAGAAAAAAGAAAAACATACCCGTAGGAGAAAATGAATAACCAGAGGCAGTAGCCCGCTAGGAAGTTGTATGCTAAGGGAAAGAAAAAGGGCACATTAAATGAAGCCCCAATAAGTATTAAGGATAAGGGGACCAGTGTAGGAAGCGTACCTGAATTGTAAAGGACGCAGGACGCGGTATCCACCATTTGTCCAGAAGCATGTGGCAGGATAAGGCACCAGGGGGCTTTAAATAGGGGATAGGAGGGGTGAAAGGTAAATAGGAACCAATCATTGGTGGTAGTGGTGTGGGAACGCGCTTTACTAGCTTCTGGGATAGGACCTGAAAACCGGAAGTAGCGTCAAATGACGTTATTCAGGTCCTGTAAGGAAAAAAACGGTCACGTGACCGGAAGTGACGTGTGTATGCGTTCCACACAGTGTTCTATGCGTTCCACTGAGTGAGGGGAGCGCTGTAATACTTCTAACAGTGCTGTAGAGCAGAGGAGGCCCACTAATAGATGTGTGGTTGCGTTCCACACAGGTACCATGCGTTCCACAGAGCGGTGGGAACGATATATTACTTGTGACGGCATAGTAGAACAAGGGAAAGCCAGGATAGAAGTCCAGGAAGGATGGGGATCAGGAGGAGGGATCCCATATTAGGATGGGATCTGGAGAAACAGATAATGACAGCATAAGTTATTTAGGCAGAAAACACGGTGTATATCATATAAACCACAATAGAGTGTAGTCATATCATCAGGATCCCCCAAGTAACAAATAAAAGAGGTTCCAACAAATATACCTGTGGTCTTGGTAGTGAATACATGTATATATGTAATCCGTGTTGTGTGGCAAGAATCAGTAAAAGTGGAAGAACTTTATTTAGTTAGGAGGCACACACCCATAAACACACATATACATTTATATATATCCACATGCGCATATGCACACCCATACTGAGGTGGCTCTAGTCGTTTAGGTAAAGGAGCTGAGATCGTATTCCTTATTTAAGCCCCTTGGGGATAACGACTGTAACTCGTGGATCCAAAAAGCCTCTCTATATTTAAGAAGGCGAATACGGTCGCCTCCCCGTCTGGGAGGGGGTACGTGTTCAATCACTTGGAATTTAAGCTGTGCCACTGAATGGCCAGCTGATGCAAAATGTGATGGAACCGGAAGAAGAAGGTTTTTACAACGTATGGTCGATTTGCGTTTCGAGATCCTATCTTTAACACACTGGGTGGTTTCCCCCACGTAAATGAGACCACAAGGACATTTAAGGATGTAAACAACATAGGAGGAGTTGCAGGTAAAGTAGTCCTTAATTTTGTACTGTTTCCCCGAGTGTGGGTGGTAAAACGTGTCGCCTCGGATGATATTGTTGCATTGGTAGCATTGAAGACATGGGAATGTCCCGTTTTTGGGTGTGGACAGAAATCTTTGTCTAGGTTTAGTGATGGGGGTGCCTACGTCGGAATGGACGAGGCGGTCACGGATGTTAGTGGGTCTCTTGTAACATGGTAAAAATGGAGCTTTGAACTCTTGAACTGTGGGATAGGCTGTTTGGAGTATGTTCCAATGTTGTCGAATTTTCTTGTGTATTATCGAGACTACAGGATGGTAGGTATGGACAAACGGTATACGGTTATTGGTGGAAGGTCTGGGTCTGTTGATGGGTTCTAGGGCTCGAGATAATGTATCAGGTGAGTAACCTCTGTTGAGGAACTTCTCTTTCATCTTGGTGATCCTGATGTCCCGTGTGGTAGGATTGCTAACAATTCGTTCAACGCGGTGGAATTGGGACTTGGGCACCGAGGTGAAGATGGATTTGGGGTGGAGGCTGGTATAATGTAAGAGGCCGTTTCTGTCTGTGGGTTTAACATAAAGGTCCGATGAGAGGTGTCCCAGATTATCTTTTAAAATGGTAGTGTCGAGGAAGTTTATGGATTCCCTGCTAGAGGAAATGGTGAACCGTAGGCCCTCCCAGGATGAGTTAAGGGTCTCAAAGAATCGTGATAGGGTTTCAATGGGTCCCGCCCAGATGCAAAAAATGTCATCAATATAGCGTTTCCACATCCTGGAATAGGTTTGGAAGAGTGGGTTCGTATATACCACCTCTTCTTCAAACGATGACATGAAGCAGTTTGCATACGGTGGGGCTACATTGGATCCCATGGCGGTACCCTGTTTCTGTAAGTAGAAGGTATCCTGGAAGAGGAAGAAGTTTTTGGACAGGACCAAACGTAAAAGGTCTAGACAGAGGAGACTAATTTCAGGTGGTGTTTGGGACAACTCCAATAGATTTTTGACGCAAATGATACCCTTTTCATGTGGGATCGAGGTATATAAGTTGTTTACATCTAAAGTGACCAGTAGGGAGTCTGGGTGGACCTGTTTGATTTCTCTAATAATGGTAAGAAAAGCTCCTGTATCTAGAATAAAGGATGCAGTTTGTTTAACCAGAGGGGTCAGAACTTTCTCTAGAAAAATGGCTAATGGTGAAAGAATAGAATCAGTGGCGGCGACGATGGGATGTCCCGGGGGATTATCCATGTTCTTGTGTATTTTAGGTAGTATATAGAACACTGGAGTAATTGGGAATTTGTTAGTTAAAAACTCACAGGTTTTGATATCTATCGTCCCGTTTAGGGAATGGTGTTTCAATGTTTCGGAAATGGCCCCCCTGATCGTGGAAGTTGGATCATGTGAGAGCTTCTGATAAACTGAGCTGTCATTCAGTTGTCTCTGGATCTCACCCAGGTAGAAGGATGTGTCCATCACCACTATCGCTCCCCCCTTGTCTGCCGGTTTTATGGTAATTGAGGGGTCGGACTGAAGTGTTTTGAGTGCCTGTCTATCCAAAGAAGATAGATTCTGGTGGTAGTGTAACCGGCCCAGGTCAATGTCCGACAGTAGTTTTAGAAAGGATTGATTAATAAAATCGATAAAGGTCTCTGCTGCGTGATAATGTTGAGGGGGTCGATATGTGCTTTTGTTTCTCAAGCCTAAACTGGTTGCTGTGATGCTAACGGAGTTGTTAGTGGGTATAGTGGTGTCCGTAATAGTTGTCTGGGAGAAATGTGTCTTCAGTCTGATGGACCTAAAGAACCTCTGCAATTCCATTTCTAAGACAAATGTATTACATTTATATGATGGGCAAAAGGACAGGCCTTTTTGTAATACCATTAGTTCCGCTATACTAAGCGATCGAGAAGAAATGTTCACAACCAATGGGGTCGTACCTGGGAACGTGTGACTCTGGTGAAGTTCCTGTCCCCTCCTGTTGGTGCCGCCTCTCCTTGTCCTCCTCCTCTTCTGTTGTATTTCTTCCGGTAACCTAAAAAATGATGGGTAGAGGTGGAAGGTTGATCCCGTCTGTCCGTCTCCGAGCTGGAGGAGGATAGATCGGTTGAGGAGCGTCCAGGATACCCCGGTCCATGTTTTATGGTAGAAAAGTCGCGCCATTTGTAAACTCGATTTTTCAGGTAGTCCTCCGTATCACGGATAAATTTCAGCCTTTTCCTGTTTTCTGTATCTCGACGATGCTGTTCAAGGTTCTGGTTCACCTTGATCTTTAAGGAGCTTAACTCTTCCGCGGAGGTCGTAGATGTCAGTTGGGATTCAATGTTAGAGATTTGTTCCTTCAATATGACTATTTCCTTCTGTAAAGATTCAATTGTTAGGGTCATCAAATCAAACGAGCATTTGTTCAAAATACGTTCAAATTTTAGACAGTAGTCTTCTTGGTTGCTAAAAAGAGTGGGGCGTAATGGGACCCTAAGTCCCCTTGGAATACGTTGAACTCGAACGTATTCAGAAAGAGTTGCACAGTGTAATTCAAGATTGGTGCAATGGCGTAGTTCCTTCTCCCAGTCCCTGCTTCTTGTTTCCCTCGGCGGTATTTTCAGAAAGTCACAAGAAAAATTGGAGTTGGAGATGATATTGGAAGTTTCCTCGGCGTTGTAGAAGAAGGTGTTGGTTGTCATGACACCACAGGGTGCTGGTATATAGAAACCAAATATATAAAAAAGAAACTACCGCACTCCTGGAGTGGTGGTGGTGCCCAGGTAGGGTTACAAGCCCGTATAGATACAGAAAAACAACTCAGAACTCAGAAGACTCAGAAGACTCATGGGTTCTTTTAGTGATTTTTAATAAAGTAATGTAGTAAATAACAAAAAAACAGACGTTTCGGTCACAATAGACCTTCATCGGTGTACTACAAAAGCAAAAAAATATAATAGTGAGTACCACATAGAAATATGCAATTCATATAACATAGGTTTGACAGAATGAGATCAAAATTCAATTGGTCATGGATAATGTACATACAGAAAATACAACATCGGGAAAAAATAATAATATAGTAGAGGATCTGGGGAAAGGGGATGGGAAGGAGAACTAGGTTAGGAGGGAAAGGGAAAAATAAAAAGTGACATACCGGTTTTATTAAAGGCGTGATGCATTTGGGCCGCTGTCTGTAGAAATTTGTAAACTAAGGGAACACATATAAAAATTTTTTAAAAAAATTTTTTTGTAAAAAATTTTTTAGAGGTCTTGAACAATGTAAGATGTGTGATGACACTTAGTATAATCGGTGGCTATGAGGTTAGAGATACCCCGATAGGTGCTATGGGATGAAGAACAATGAAGAGCACATAAAGTGTGAGGGTAGTGGATGAAAAAAACGTACCCGTTGCTTGCGGTAGGTACTTAAAGGTAATGGCCTGGTCGGTGCCGTAGGCTGTATAGAGGATGGAGTAAATAAATTAATATCTATGGGATATAGGGGCATTAAGTATAGTAGGAGCCAAAAAAGAAAAAAGAAAAACATACCCGTAGGAGAAAATGAATAACCAGAGGCAGTAGCCCGCTAGGAAGTTGTATGCTAAGGGAAAGAAAAAGGGCACATTAAATGAAGCCCCAATAAGTATTAAGGATAAGGGGACCAGTGTAGGAAGCGTACCTGAATTGTAAAGGACGCAGGACGCGGTATCCACCGTTTGTCCAGAAGCATGTGGCAGGATAAGGCACCAGGGGGCTTTAAATAGGGGATAGGAGGGGTGAAAGGTAAATACTAACCAATCATTGGTGGTAGTGGTGTGGGAACGCGCTTTACTAGCTTCTGGGATAGGACCTGAAAACCGGAAGTAGCGTCAAATGACGTTATTCAGGTCCTGTAAGGAAAAAAACGGTCACGTGACCGGAAGTGACGTGTGTATGCGTTCCACACAGTGTTCTATGCGTTCCACTGAGCAAGGGGAGCGCTGTAATACTTCTAACAGTGCTGTAGAGCAGAGGAGGCCCACTAATAGATGTGTGGTTGCGTTCCACACAGGTACCATGCGTTCCACAGAGCGGTGGGAACGCTATATTACTTGTGACGGCATAGTAGAACAAGGGAAAGCCAGGATAGGAGTCCAGGAAGGATGGGGATCAGGAGGAGGGATGCCATATTAGGATGGGATCTGGAGAAACAGATAATGACAGCATAAGTTATTTAGGCAGAAAACACGGTGTATATCATAAAAACCACAATAGAGTGTAGTCATATCATCAGGATCCCCCAAGTAACAAATAAAAGAGGTTCCAACAAATATACCTGTGGTCTTGGTAGTGAATACATGCATATATGTAATCCGTGTTGTGTGGCAAGAATCAGTCAAAGTGGAAGAACTTTATTTAGTTTTTATGATATACACCGTGTTTTCTGCCTAAATAACTTATGCTGTCATTATCTGTTTCTCCAGATCCCATCCTAATATGGCATCCCTCCTCCTGATCCCCATCCTTCCTGGACTCCTATCCTGGTTTTCCCTTGTTCTACTATGCCGTCACAAGTAATATAGCGTTCCCACCGCTCTGTGGAATGCATGGTACCTGTGTGGAACGCAACCACACATCTATTAGTGGGCCTCCTCTGCTCTACAGCACTGTTAGAAGTATTACAGCGCTCCCCTCGCTCAGTGGAACGCATAGAACACTGTGTGGAACGCATACACACGTCACTTCCGGTCACGTGACCGGTTTTTTCCTTACAGGACCTGAATAACGTCATTTGACGCTACTTCCGGTTTTCAGGTCCTATCCCAGAAGCTAGTAAAGCGCGTTCCCACACCACTACCACCAATGATTGGTTCCTATTTACCTTTCACCCCTCCTATCCCCTATTTAAAGCCCCCTGGTGCCTTATCCTGCCACATGCTTCTGGACAAACGGTGGATACCGCGTCCTGCGTCCTTTACAATTCAGGTACGCTTCCTACACTGGTCCCCTTATCCTTAATACTTATTGGGGCTTCATTTAATGTGCCCTTTTTCTTTCCCTTAGCATACAACTTCCTAGCGGGCTACTGCCTCTGGTTATTCATTTTCTCCTACGGGTATGTTTTTCTTTTTTCTTTTTTGGCTCCTACTATACTTAATGCCCCTATATCCCATAGATATTAATTTATTTACTCCATCCTCTATACAGCCTACGGCACCGACCAGGCCATTACCTTTAAGTACCTACCGCAAGCAACGGGTACGCTTTTTTCATCCCCTACCCTCACACTTTATGTGCTCTTCATTGTTCTTCATCCCATAGCACCTATCGGGGTATCTCTAACCTCATAGCCACCGATTATACTAAGTGTCATCACACATCTTACATTGTTCTAGACCTCTAAAAAAAATTTTTTTACAAAAAAAATTTTTTTAAAAATTTTTTTATATGTGTTCCCTTAGTTTACAAATTTCTACAGACAGCGTCCCAAATGCATCACGCCTTTAATAAAACTGGTATGTCACTTTTTATTTTTCCCTTTCCCTCCTAACCTAGTTCTCCTTCCCATCCCCTTTCCCCAGATCCTCTACTATATTATTATTTTTTCCCGATGTTGTATTTTCTGTATGTACATTATCCATGACCAATTGAATTTTGATCTCATTCTGTCAAACCTATGTTATATGAATTGCATATTTCTATGTGGTACTCACTATTATATTTTTTTGCTTTTGTAGTACACCGATGAAGGTCTATTGTGACCGAAACGTCTGTTTATTTGTTATTTACTACATTACTTTATTAAAAATCACTAAAAGAACCCATGAGTCTTCTGAGTGCCAGGTTGTTTTTCTGTATCTATACGGGCTTGTAACCCTACCTGGGCACCACCACCACTCCAGGAGTGCGGTAGTTTCTTTTTTATATATTTGGTTTCTATATACCAGCACCCTGTGGTGTCATGACAACCAACACCTTCTTCTACAACGCCGAGGAAACTTCCAATATCATCTCCAACTCCAATTTTTCTTGTGACTTTCTGAAAATACCACCCAGGGAAACAAGAAGCAGGGATTGGGAGAAGGAACTACGCCATTGCACCAATCTTGAATTACACTGTGCAACTCTTTCTGAATACGTTCGAGTTCAACGTATTCCAAGGGGACTTAGGGTCCCATTACGCCCCACTCTTTTTAGCAACCAAGAAGACTACTGTCTAAAACTTGAACGTATTTTGAACAAATGCTCGTTTGATTTGATGACCCTAACAATTGAATCTTTACAGAAGGAAATAGTCATATCGAAGGAACAAATCTCTAACATTGAATCCCAACTGACATCTACGACCTCCGCGGAAGAGTTAAGCTCCTTAAAGATCAAGGTGAACCAGAACCTTGAACAGCATCGTCGAGATACAGAAAACAGGAAAAGGCTGAAATTTATCCGTGATACGGAGGACTACCTGAAAAATCGAGTTTACAAATGGCGCGACTTTTCTACCATAAAACATGGACCGGGGTATCCTGGACGCTCCTCAACCGATCTATCCTCCTCCAGCTCGGAGACGGACAGACGGGATCAACCTTCCACCTCTACCCATCATTTTTTAGGTTACCGGAAGAAATACAACAGAAGAGGAGGAGGACGAGGAGAGGCGGCACCAACAGGAGGGGACAGGAACTTCACCAGAGTCACACGTTCCCAGGTACGACCCCATTGGTTGTGAACATTTCTTCTCGATCGCTTAGTATAGCGGAACTAATGGTATTACAAAAAGGCCTGTCCTTTTGCCCATCATATAAATGTAATACATTTGTCTTAGAAATGGAATTGCAGAGGTTCTTTAGGTCCATCAGACTGAAGACACATTTCTCCCAGACAACTATTAAGGACACCACTATACCCACTAACAACTCCGCTAGCATCACAGCAACCAGTTTAGGCTTGAGAAACAAAAGCACATATCGACCCCCTCAACATTATCATGCAGCAGAGACCTTTATCGATTTTATTAATCAATCCTTTCTAAAACTACGGTCGGACATTGACCTGGGCCGGTTACACTACCACCAGAATCTATCTTTTTTGGATAGACAGGCACTCAAAACACTTCAGTCCGACCCCTCAATTACCATAAAACCGGCAGACAAGGGGGGAGCGATAGTGGTGATGGACACATCCTTCTACCTGGGTGAGATCCAGAGACAACTGAATGACAGCTCAGTTTATCAGAAGCTCTCACATGATCCAACTTCCACGATCAGGGGGGCCATTTCCGAAACATTGAAACACCATTCCCTAAACGGGACGATAGATATCAAAACCTGTGAGTTTTTAACTAACAAATTCCCAATTACTCCAGTGTTCTATATACTACCTAAAATACACAAGAACATGGATAATCCCCCGGGACGTCCCATCGTCGCCGCCACTGATTCTATTCTTTCACCATTAGCCATTTTTCTGGAGAAAGTTCTGACCCCTCTGGTTAAACAAACTGCATCCTTTATTCTAGATACAGGAGCTTTTCTTACCATTATTAGAGAAATCAAACAGGTCCACCCAGACTCCCTACTGGTCACTTTAGATGTAAACAACTTATATACCTCGATCCCACATGAAAAGGGTATCATTTGCGTCAAAAATCTATTGGAGTTGTCCCAAACACCACCTGAAATTAGTCACCTCTGTCTAGACCTTTTACGTTTGGTCCTGTCCAAAAACTTCTTCCTCTTCCAGGATACCTTCTACTTACAGAAACAGGGTACCGCCATGGGATCCAATGTAGCCCCACCGTATGCAAACTGCTTCATGTCATCGTTTGAAGAAGAGGTGGTATATACGAACCCACTCTTCCAAACCTATTCCAGGATGTGGAAACGCTATATTGATGACATTTTTTGCATCTGGGCGGGACCCATTGAAACCCTATCACGATTCTTTGAGACCCTTAACTCATCCTGGGAGGGCCTACGGTTCACCATTTCCTCTAGCAGGGAATCCATAAACTTCCTCGACACTACCATTTTAAAAGATAATCTGGGACACCTCTCATCGGACCTTTATGTTAAACCCACAGACAGAAACGGCCTCTTACATTATTCCAGCCTCCACCCCAAATCCATCTTCACCTCGGTGCCCAAGTCCCAATTCCACCGCGTTGAACGAATTTTAGCAATCCTACCACACGGGACATCAGGATCACCGAGATGAAAGAGAAGTTCCTCAACAGAGGTTACTCACCTGATACATTATCTCGAGCCCTAGAACCCATCAACAGACCCAGACCTTCCACCAATAACCGTATACCGTTTGTCCATACCTACCATCCTGTAGTCTCGATAATACACAAGAAAATTCGACAACATTGGAACATACTCCAAACAGCCTATCCCACAGTTCAAGAGTTCAAAGCTCCATTTTTACCATGTTACAAGAGACCCACTAACATCCGTGACCGCCTCGTCCATTCCGACGTAGGCACCCCCATCACTAAACCTAGACAAAGATTTCTGTCCACACCCAAAAACGGGACATTCCCATGTCTTCAATGCTACCAATGCAACAATATCATCCGAGGCGACACGTTTTACCACCCACACTCGGGGAAACAGTACAAAATTAAGGACTACTTTACCTGCAACTCCTCCTATGTTGTTTACGTCCTTAAATGTCCTTGTGGTCTCATTTACGTGGGGGAAACCACCCAGTGTGTTAAAGATAGGATCTCGAAACACAAATCGACCATACGTTGTAAAAACCTTCTTCTTCCGGTTCCATCACATTTTGCATCAGCTGGCCATTCAGTGGCACAGCTTAAATTCCAAGTGATTGAACACGTACCCCCTCCCAGACGGTGAGGCGACCGTATTCGCCTTCTTAAATATAGAGAGGCTTTTTGGATCCACGAGTAACAGTCGTTATCCCCAAGGGGCTTAAATAAGGAATACGATCTCAGCTCCTTTACCTAAACGACTAGAGCCACCTCAGTATGGGTGTGCATATGCGCATGTGGATATATATAAATGTATATGTGTGTTTATGGGTGTGTGCCTCCTAACTAAATAAAGTTCTTCCACTTTGACTGATTCTTGCCACACAACACGGATTACATATATACATGTATTCACTACCAAGACCACAGGTATATTTGTTGGAACCTCTTTTATTTGTTACTTGGGAGATCCTGATGATATGACTACACTCTATTGTGGTTTTTATGATATACACCGTGTTTTCTGCCTAAATAACTTATGCTGTCATTATCTGTTTCTCCAGATTCCATCCTAATATGGCATCCCTCCTCCTGATCCCCTTGTAACCCTACCTGGGCACCACCACCACTCCAGGAGTGCGGTAGTTTCTTTTTTATATGACTACTAGTCCAGTCCGCCAGCCTGACTACCAGTCCAGTCCGCCAGCCTGACTACCAGTCCAGTCCGCCAGCCTGACTACCTTTCTCCGCCAGCCAAGTACACTCTCCAACCCGACGGTCTGCCTATGGTCCAAACCCGCCAGTCTGTCTATGGGCCAGGCTTGCCTGCCTACCCGGAGAACGTACCAGTTACCTGCCGTGCCTACCAGCCAGACTAGCTGGAGGCTCCTGCCAGTTACCCGTGGTGTCTGCCAGTCCGTCTACCTGGATCACCCATCAGCCTGCCTGCTGTGCTCATCTGCTGTACCGGTCAGTCCCTGCCTTCTGACCCGTGAGAATCACCTGCTCTCATACAAGGACTGGCCCAGAGGAGCACCTGGTCCCTCTGCTCGGTCCTTCCCTTGTTCACGGAGTCAATTGAGCCACCATGCGGCCTTGGTCAGTCCGAGTTGATATCTAGTTACGCCCCTCTGGTCCCTCCTTGTACCGCAGTACAGAGGTTCCACTTCCCGGATCTGTAACAGAGGGATGGTGTGCCATGCATACCAGGTTGGGGATGAGGGTTGCCTTGTATACCAGATTTGGACTGAGGGGTGCCATGCAGACCATGATTGGAGATGAGGGGTGCCATGCATACCAGGATTGGGGGTGAGGGGTGCCATGCATACCAGGCTTGGGGGTGAGTGGTGCCATGCATACCAGGTTGAGAGATGGGGTGCCATGCATACCAGGATTGAGATGAGGGTTGCCTTGTATACCAGATTTGGAATGAGGGGTGCCGTGCAGACCATGATTGGAGATGAGGGGTGCCATGCATACCAGGATTGGGGGTGAGGGGTGCCATGCATACCAGGCTTGGGGGTGAGTGGTGCCATGCATACCAGGATTGGGGGTGAGGGGTGCCATGCATACCAGGATAAGGGATGAGGGGAGCCATGCATACCAGGATAGTGATGAGGGGTTCCATGCATACCAGAATAGGGATGAGGGGTGCCATGCATACCAGGATAGGATGGGGGCAGCACATAACAGGATGGGGAAACAGGACAGGGGCAGCCTAAATACCAGGATGGGGGCAACACAAATGTCAGGATGGGGGCGCAAGATGGGGGCAGCACATAACAGGATTGGGGCTGCACATACCAGCATGGGAGACCATATACCAATAAAAATGCTGGCCACCCGGGCGTAGAACGGGCTCAATAGCTAGTTTATATATATATATATATATATATATATATATATATATATATATATATATATATATATATATATATATATATATATATATATATATATATATATATATATCAGTGCTAGGCATGCAGACAGTGTATGTGGCAGACTTCAGTGTATGATACAGCCCAAGAGGGTCCATTGCACGCCATTTCTGCTGCTGCTGATGTAATAATTACAGATATTTCTAGACATAGCCCCAGATAACATTTTTCTGCTCCATTTGCTTGTTCTCATTGCAGAATAAAGACAGATCTGTTCCATATTTCATCAATAAAAATTCAGAAATTTGAACTGAACATGGAGAATATTGGCCTTCTTTTCCATTCTGTTGCAGTGTGTCGGTGAAGCTATTCACACTAGGTCTCCATGTAGAATAATATTAGTAAATTACAGGCCTACAATTTAAAGCCATGGTTCTCTGTCAGACATATCCCCTAAAAGACTGTTCAAAAATCATACATTTCTTCCATATTCATTCTGTTGCAGTGTGTCGGTGAAGCTTTTCACACTAGGTCTCCGTGTAGAATATTATTAGTAAATTACAGGCCTACAATTTAAAGTCGTGGTTCTCTGTCAGACATATCACCTAAAAAACTGTTCAAAAAACATGCATTTCTTCCATTTTCATTCCGTTGTAATGTGTCGGTGAAGCTATTCACACTACGTCTCCGTGTAGAATAATATTAGTAAATTACAGGCCTGCTATTGAAAATCGTGGTTCTCTTTCAGACGTATCACATATAACTGCATTTCAAAATCAGCAATTTCTCATGAACGTGGAAAATATTGTTCTCCATTTAAAATGGGCAAGGTGCGTGGCAAGGGATGGGGAAGTGGACGTGATGGTGATGGTGCATGCAGAGGCCGAGGACATGGCCGTGGACAAGGTTAAATTGTGCCACAACAAACACCAACATCTTCTCGCTCGACCTTCCTGTCCCAATTACTTGGGGACCGTAGAACACCACTATTGAACACAGAGCAGTATGAAAAGGCTATTGGTTGGATAGCAGATAATGCTTCCAGTCACTTTGCCACCGCCACCTCCACCCTGTCTTCCACACAGTCAAGTCTCAGTAGCCATGAGTCTGGACCGCATATTTCACACCTTGATCCTCCTTCCTCCCACCATCCTGAGTGCCTGGAGACAATTGATCCCACACTCTGAAACTCAGAAGAGCTGTTCAGTCAAGAGGAGAACGCGTGTGGTGATGCCCAAATATTGGAGCAGTCACGGTCACACTAAGGAGATGATGGTAAAGTGCAATTACTGTCGCAAGAGGTGGATGATGATGATGAGACACAATTGCCAGAAAGTCAGGAGGAGGACCAGGGTGCGGAAGTGGAAGACGAGGTGGTGAATGATATAGTAGCTGATCCTACCTGGCAGGGGGACATACAGAGCGAGGACAGCAGCACACAGGGGGAGGGAGGCGTAGCACCACAACAGACAGGAAGAAGCAGTGAGGTGGCCGCAGACACAAGGAAGAAAAGCGTGAATGACACAGAACAACTGTTGTGTCATCCTGAGTTATTTTTTAAAGACTCTGCAGATACCCCCAAAAAGTCCATTTGCACCACCTGCCAGGCCAGCATTAGCAGGGGTAGCAAAACTAGCAGCCTGACCACCACCAGCATGATCAGGCACATCGCAGCAAAGCACCCAACAAGTATGCCGAACCCCAGGGTCCAGGAACAGTGTCTGCGGGTGACACTACTGCTTGTTCCGCTGTTGTGCATCCATGCCAATTCCCTGTCCGTGGTGCATGCCAAGATGCCTCCCGCCCTGCACCTGTCTTTGCACACTCTCAAGTAGCACCATCACCAAGCACATTCATGTCTTTGGCTGTGGTGAAGTACAACTCCCCCTGAGAAGCTGTTTCAGATTGAAAAACATTGGGCCCACCAGAGGATTTGATTCTGAGGGCTTACCTTTCTCCACCGCTCAAGAGCCCCATAGCAGCTGCAAAGTTTGCGCTATCATGAACACTCCTGATGTAGAAGCCAGGACACACCAGAGGCAGTCCTGGCAAAGAAAAGTGTGTGGGAAGGTTCCTGGACACTCTATGGCTGCTTTTTTACTGAGGTGGAAACCCACGCAAACACGAGGAGAACATACAAATTCCTTGCACATGTTGTCCTTGCTAGGATTTGAACCAAGGATCCCAGCGCTGCAAGGCTTCATTGCTAACCACTGATCCAATGTGCTGCCGTTCACCCTCTGATATCTAACAGGCTGGGGAAACTTGCACCTACTGCCACTTTATCTTTAGCTCCTTTGTGAGAAACTAATGTATTTGGGCAGCCACTCAGTCTACCAAATAAAATTCCTGAGAAGGAAATTGGGGATGGCTTCTCTATTGGTACTGGGGGCAGTGTTAATACCATGGCGTTGTACCATACTTTACTGGAAATATTCCAGGCTGGTAGATGGCAAGCAGATTCCCACAGAAAAGTACCAGCAGTAATGTTCAGGGACCCGCGCTTGTAGCAGGCAGAGACAATACCGGGAGAAATAGTGGTGGCTGGGGACCGAGTAAGGACACCCGGCCGCCGCCATGAGGTTATGGACAGCTTCCACCTCCACGAGCCTAAAAGGCCACATTTCAAGTGCAAGCAGCTGCCCAGAAATCTGGTAGTTTAGTATTGCGGCCTGTGGGTGGGTGGTTGACTGCATACTTGCTCTTGCATTCCAAGTAACAGAAAACTAAGCAGATGATGGCCTCTATCATCATCATAGCCTCACCTCACCACTATGAACTCTCCTGAAGGAGAAGCCAGGGCCCAACGGAGGAGTCTCCGGTTCTCTGGAGGGCCCGTCCAACCCTGCCGAGAAGCAGCCTTGGCAAAGAAAAGTGTGTGGGAAGGTTCCCGGACACTCTATGGCTGCTTTGTTAATGTGGACTGGCTCCGTACCATCCCTGGCCACTTTCACCTTTCCACGTGTTTATGGTTAGTTGGTACTTCCCACCTAAGTGCACTGGGGAGGGCACGGGTAATGTTGTGGCATCCGTGCTTGTGGAAGGTGGAGACGACATCGGGAGAAATAGTGGTAGCTGGGGACTGAGTATGGACCCCCGGCTGCTGCTGCCATGAGGTTGTGGACAGCTTCAGCCTCAATGAGCCTAAAAGGCCACATTTCAAGTGCAAGCAGCTGCCCTGAAATCTGGTAGTTTACTATTGCGGCCTATGGGTGGGTGGCTGGCTGCATACTTGCGCTTGCATTCCAAGGAATGTGGTAGGGTCAACTGAACGCTGCGCTGGGACAAGGACATGGACAATGAATGCTGCAAGTCTGCAATGACAGGTGCATGGCGGGAGGCATCGTCGCATGTTCCAAGGATCACTTATGATGGTTATACTTTTAGGCAGTGACCTCGGAGTCAGAGATGCTTCCAGGGGTCTTCCCCATGCTGTTCCCATGTCTTTTCAGCACTATATGCATGTGTCTGATGATGTGTCACACACCGCATGGCCAGATAAGGTTGTGAAATGTTAAAATGACATTTCACAGTGAATGCATTTGTCTTGGTTGAAAGCAATGCAAAAACCATCAAATACGCTACGTGTGAACATAGCCCAAGGTGTGGAGGAGCATTTTTTTTTTGCAAATTTATTTTGCCTTATATACAAGTCATTACCCTGGAAAGGATGTTCTTTAACATATTTCCCAGAAAAATCCATTTTGCTTTAGTTTTTGCATGTTTTATTGTGAGTCCGTAAAAGTGGCTTAATACCTCTGACAACATTGTTGACAGCAGTGACCTGGGAGTCAGAAATGCTTCCAGGGGTCTTCTCCATGCAGTTCCCATGTCATTTGAGCACTGTTCTTATCAATTTGGGCGATTTTTAGGCCCTCTGCATACAGCCTATGGGAACAGCTGGAAAAATGCTCGAGTTTCCCATAGACTTACATTGGACTCGTTACTCGGACCGAGCACTCGAGCATTCTAATTTGCTCTACTCGAACAACGAGTACCCGAGCATTTTAGTGCTTGCTCATCACTAATTTATACCTTTGGTGAAGAAATCCGCTTTGTTGTTCTTCTTTAATCACCATTTGAAGTTTTTTGCTAATTAAATTTTGGTGCAAAGGGATCCAACTGTGCTCTGGGTCTTCTACTCCCTATGATTCCCAGCCTCTCTATCTGCAACTGATTTGTGAATAACAGGTCACTGCTGAGATTTCAAACAGGCGAGGCAGGTCATTTACAGACCTGGGGCAGATGGAAGGGTTGGGGAATTACAGACAGTTGGGGAAGACCCAGTGTACTGTCCGGCCCCTGTGTACTGAAATCTAATTAGCAGAAAACTTCAAATGGATATTAAAAAAGAAACACTAAGTGGATTTCTTCACCAAATGTATCAGTGTAATCAGAATACAGCACCATTATGCCATGTCTTTACTGTGCTTAACAAAATTATTCTGACAGGTGCATTTTAAGGATTCATACCATGTGAGTACTTTATTAACATTTATATGGTATATTTATAGTTGTCATTTTAAACCAGACCACAATCTTTTTAAGATTACATTACAAAGATCAAATAAATTATGATGTTAAAACACCAGTCAACTAGCTTTCAGAATTTATATGAGAGATTACAGACCAGGAACATGTTGATGTCATGTCCTCTACATTATTTTCTGGAGAGATTTATACAGTATATGCTACATGATTAATGCACTCCCTCACCCCCTTGATACTCCTGTGTCTTTCCCTCTGCTAATGTTATCACTGGTTGCCCATTAGCTGAAACGTTTTCTACAAGGGCCTCACCAAACTGTTATGATCTGCAACATGTACTAAGGAAAGATAGGGGAAAGCTGTCCCTACAGTAAGGCTAAGCTGAATCCCTACGATGTAGCGGGCTGCCTGTTCCTAGTGAACAGACCCGCCTTCGTCCTCGGCTAGTCTGAACGATGACCTATAGAATTAAGGAAGGGGTCCCTAAAAGAACTAAGGACTGGGACAAAAATGGGACACCTCCTAAACAGAGAAGTTGTTGCAGAACACAAAAAGACAAACTGACAAAAAGTACTAGAGGTCCCAGAGGACCAAGCGAACTTGACAGAGAATGTCACAGAAGCACCAGGCTAGAGAAACAGTCAAACACTGAAGTCCAGCACAGCCAGAAGGGCGGAGCTGGAATATAAAGGCAGATGGTCACGTGACCGCAAAACACAAGATAGAAAAAAAACAAACAGGAGGGTTCTAACACAAACTGCCCAAAATTATGCTTGGGCCCCATCTTTTCTAGTGGAAGTACATGCTCAATCAATATAGCTTAATTTTTTTTTTGTCTCCTGGACATAAAATTAAAATATATAAAAAATTACTAAATTAAGTTGATGAATTAAACAAGTAAAGGATGCTGAAGAATAGAATCACGTCTATGATAAGTGGCTCCTCAGCTGCACCCTCATCAACAATCAATGGTCGCATCACAAAATGTAATTTAAAATAATAACAGTATCTGACAAGACTTTACCCTCCATACAACTTTAATTTAGGTACCCCTTTTCTTCCCTACAGTGCGCTTAAAAATTATGCATACCACATGAACTTTTGCAAATTTTTCATGTTACACTCACATACTTACATTTTTTTTTTAGTTGGATTTTAAGTTATATAGCCACACAAAGTAGCAAGTATTTTTGAAGCGTCAAAGAAATGATGCATGGTTTTCCAAATATTTTAAAAATATAAATCTGAAAATTGTGACGTGCATTTATAGTCAACCCCACTGAGTCAATACTTTGTAGGACCAACTTTCACTGCAAGTACTGCTGCAAGTCTTTTGGGGTATGTCTCTACCAGCTTTGCACATCTAGAGGCTGAAATTTGTGCCCATTCATGTTTGCAAACTAGCTCTAGCTGAGTGAGATATTTATGGTGAGCATCTGTGAACAGCAATTTTGTCTTATCACTGATTCTCAATGGGATTTAGATGTGGACTTTGACTGAGCCATTCAAACACATTAATATGTTTTGATCTAAAATATTCCATTGTAGCTCTGGCAGTATGTTTAGGGTGGCTGTCCTGTTGGAAAATAAACCTATGCCCCATGTCTCAAGTCTTATGCAGCCTCTGACAGGTTTTCGTCAAGTATTGCCCTATATTTAGCTCCATCCATCTTCCCATCAACTCTGACCAGCTTCCCTGTCCCTGCTGAAGAAAAGCATCCGCACAGCATAATTCTGCCAACACAATATTTGATGATGGGGATGGTGTTTTCAGAGTGAGGTGTAGTGTTAGTTTTCCGCCACACACAGCATTTTGCACTTAGCCCAAAAAGTTCTAATTTGGTCTCATCTGACCAGAGCACCTTCTTCCACATGCTAAGCTGTGTCTTCTATATGGCTTTTGGCAAACTGCAAGTTGGATTTCTTATGGCTTGCTTTCAAAATGGCTTTCTTCTTGCAACTATTCCAAGAAGGCAAGATTTATGGAGTATTCTACTAATAGTTGTTCTGTGGACAGATTCTCCCACCTGAGCTGTGGATCTCTGCAGCTCTTTCAAAGTGACCATGGTCCTCTTGGCTGCTTCTCTAAGTAGTGCTCTCTTTGCTTGTGATAAAATCATATTTTATTAATTACTTCACCATGCAATATATGTCACTTTTATATATTAGATATTTTCATATGTTCAAAAAAGATTTCAAACTGTTATTCCCACCTAAATGTGTATTTAAACAGGGCTTTGCACACCCACCACATGTCATCTGATGAAGGCTCCGGTCCAGAGCCAAAAAACAGTTTGTGAATTAGATTAATTAATTAATTCCACATCCTTACTAACTTCACTGGCAGTGCACCAACATAACCTTTTATGTTTTTGTCTCTCCTGGTTCCTTTGTTGTACCACAGTCAATGTCTGTTTCTGCAACTCACCACATATGTTCCAAGTCCTACATCCCACACCATTGGATTTAATAGACATTTTAGTGCCACCACTCCTACCAATTCCTTGCTTGTGATGTATGTTAGATGGACAGCCATATCTTAGTAGGTTTGCAGCTGTGCCATACTCCTTCCATTTTTGGATGATGGAATGAACAGTGCTCCTTGAGATATTCCAAATTGTTGCTATTTTGTTTAAAGCTAACACTGTATTAGCTTTCTCCACAACTTTATTCCTGACCTCAACCTATAAAGATAATGAAGGAGCTAAAGACAAAGTATCCTACACACATGTCGCAGTCCAATAACGTACTGCTACTGTGGGATAAATCTATGTAAGGTATATGCCAACAGTGTGCCTAATAACTATAAAGAATAGGGAATAAATGTATATAATATGAAAGTCAATTACCTGAGGACATGTTGGTGGTCATGTGAGACTGCTCAGGTTCATTCTGAGCAGTCTCACATGATGGCTACAGGTCAATAATGTGGGGATCTCTGCAGGTAGGCCTTTCCAGCCAGAACCCAAGGTTGCCCTCCCAGACAGGTTTTCAGGAGGCAGGGACAAGTTTTTTGTATTCATGGAGGCATGCAAACTATATTTTAAACTTCGTCCTTATTCATCCGGAAATGAGGAGCAACGGGTTGTAATTGCAATCTCTCTACTACAGGGAGATCCTCAGTCGTGGGCCTTTTCTTTACCACAGAATTTGGTTTGTCTCCAGTCTGTGGAGGGGTTTTTCAGGGCTCTAGCCTTCATCTATGATGACCCTGATCGAGTCGCCTTTGCTGAGTCTAGGCTACGTCGCCTTCACCAAGGGAATCGATCAGTGGAGACGTACAGTTCTGAATTCCGTAGTTGGACAACGGATTCTAAATGGAATGACTCAGCCGTTAGAAGCCAATTTTGTGAGGGTCTTAGTGAAAGGTTGAAAGATGCCTTGGCAGTATATGAAACTCCTCAGTCCTTGGAGGCTGCCATATCATTGGCCATACGTCTTGACAGGAGCCTTTGGGATAGACGGGTGACACCGCCTTCTCCGGGGCCTTCTTGCCGGGGTTATGTACCTCTGCCGGGGGAGCAGTCTGACGGTCAACCAGTACTGGGGGAGATGGAGGAACCGATGAAGTTAGGGGGGGCCTTTACATCATACATTTCCCCGGAGATTCGCATGAAAAATGGTGTGTTTTTTTTGTGGGAAAAAGGGGCATTTTATTGGGACCTGTCCTTCAATTCCTAAACAAAAGGAGACTTGATTAACTCTTGGTAGTCTGGAGTTGGATAGGCAAGGGGTGCATTTATTGCCAACCTGCAGTTCCCGGTTTGTCCAGAAGGAGGAGGTGGTGCTAGGGAGTAAAACCGAGAAAATTTCTGTGTTTGTTGACAGTGGAGCCAGAGTCAGCATGGTTGATGCTGAATTTGTGAAAATTCATGGTCTTATTTGCTGTACTTTAGCTAAATCTATTTCCATCTTCGCCATCGACTTGGCGCCACTTGTATAGAAAGCATTTACTCAGATTTTACATGATGTAAAACTGAAGGTGGGTTCGGTTCATTGTGAAATAATCCCTTGCTATGTCCTGGACAGTCTTCCCACCCCAATTGTACTGGGTCTTCCATGGCAAGTGAAATAAAATCCAATGGTGGATTGGCAAGCTGGAGAGATTATTGAAGGGAGAGATTACTGCCATGAAAACTGTTTAGCTATTTCCCTTGCTACTGTCTCTACGGAAATGTTACCTTCTTTTCTGTCTGGTTTTGAGGACATTTTTTCAGAGAGGGGGGGTCAGGAATTGCCTCCTCATCGTGCATATGACTGTCCTATTAACCTGACCCCCCAAGCTAAACTACTAAAGTCCAGACTGTATAATCTTTCTGGCCCTGAGGGACAAGCCATGAAGGATTTCATTGTGGAATGTCTGGAGAAGGGACACATTCGACCCTCATCTTCGCCTGTGATGGCAGGGTTCTTCTTTGTGAAGAAAAAAGATGGCGGTCTACGTCCCTGTTTAGATTTCTGGGAATTAAATCAAATTACCACCTGAGATCCATACCCACCTCCTCTGATTGCTGATTTGTTCAGCCAGGTTGTAGAAGCTAAGGTATTCTCCAAGTTGGATTTAAGGGGAGCCTACAATCTGGTTAGAATCAGAGAAGGGGACGAATGGAAAACAGCATTCAATACCCCTTAAGGGCATTTCGAGAGTCTGGTTATGCCTTTCAGTTTGACCAATGCACCTGCGGTTTTCCAGCATTTTATAAATGATATTATCCATCATTTGGTGGGGAAGTTTGTAGTAGTCTATCTGGACGATATTTTGGTTTGCTCACATGATTTTGAGACTCATCGGGGGCATGTTAAGCAGGTGCTCCAGATATTAAGGGATAACAGACTCTATGCCAAATTGGAAAAATGTGTTTTCACCGTTCAGGAGGTGCAGATTTTGGGTACTTGTTGTCATCTTCGGGTTTTTGGATGGATCCGGAGAAGATCCGTGCAGTTCTTGATTGGGACCGTCCCGAGAACCTGAAGGCTCTACAACGTTTTCTGGGCTTTGCTAATTTTTTCCAGAAATTCATCCAAAATGACTCAGTAATTGTGAAACCCTATACTTACATGACTAAGAAGGGGTCTGATTTTTCCAAATGGTCAGAGGCCTCCCTCCAGGCTTTTTCTTCCTTAAAGAATTATTTTGCTGCTGCACCTATACTCAGTCAACCTGATATTTTCCAGCCCTTTATCATTGAAGTTGATGCGTCAGATGAAGGGTTTGGGGCTGTGTTGTCTCAGGGTCCGTCCCCTGGTAAATGGTGTCCATGCACTTTCTTTTCTAAAAAATTGTCTTCGGCTGAGAGAAATTATGACGTGGGTAATAGGGAACTGTTGGCGATCAAATTGGCGTTCAAGGATTGGCGACATTGGTTGGAGGGGGCTGTACATCCAATTACTGTTATTACTGACCATAAGAACCTGTCATATCTCCAGAAGGAAAGACCGAGCATGTCAATCAGAATCTGGAGACCAACCTCAAGTGTTTCGTCTCTGAAAATCAGGAGGATTGGGCATCCTACTTACCGCTGGTAGAATTTGCCATTAATAATCATCGACAAGAATCCACTGGCGGGTCACCATTCTTTGGTGCATACGGTTGCCACCCACGGTTTAGTATCTTTATTGGGGGAGGAGCTTCGGGAGTTC
This sequence comes from Phyllobates terribilis, assembly GCF_046119375.1. NCBI lineage: Eukaryota > Metazoa > Chordata > Amphibia > Anura > Dendrobatidae > Phyllobates > Phyllobates terribilis. The sequence goes on along the minus strand of NW_027362769.1, from coordinate 247,786,222 downwards.
CTGAGGAGGAACGGTTTGCTTCGTCACTCTCCTTGGTATGGCAGGGAGTTCTGAGTAATTTAAAGATCATGGGAGACAGGTATAAATGTATGGCTGACAGAAAATGCTTGCCAGGTTGGGACCTGAATGTCAATGACTTTGTGTGGTTGACTACCTGGAATTTAAGATTGAAAGTTCCTTCTTGGAAGCTGGGTCCTAGGTTTATTGATCCCTATAAAACAACCGCCGTCATTAACCCAGCAGCATTTCGTCTTGAACTTCTTCAGGCCCTTAAGGTCCACAATGTGTTCCACAGGTCCTAACTCACGAAGTATGTGGAACCTCTTGAGCCCTCACCTCTACCACTGCCCCCAGTAATGGTTGATGATAGTCTGGAGTTCCAGATTTCGAGGATTGTAGATTCTCATCTCCAATGTTGTTCTCTACAATACTTGGTGCACTGGAAGGGTTATGGTCCAGATGAGAAGATGTGGGTTTCAGCATCAGAGGTGAACGATCCCAGGTTGGTTCGTTCATTCCACACCTCTTATCCTGAGAAACCGAATCCTGAGTGTACAGAGGCCACTCGTAGAGGTGGAGATACTGTCACGGGTGTGTCAGAAGAAACAGACAGTCGCCCTGCAGTTGGTTGCAGGAGATCTCTTTGTTTGGCATTACCGACACCTTCTTAGAAGCTGTCTCTCTAGGACCCAGTGGCTACCTTCCTCTTGCTGATTAACACCCTGGTCAGGGTGTATAAATACCTGCTGTTTGCTAGAGTGAGGTGCTGGCAATATTCACATGACCCCTTGTGAAGAATTGAGCAAGAGCAGTACTTATTCCTCTCTGGAGCTAAGAGGACGTGTGTGCATCTCTCTGAAGTCAACTAAAGCTGAGCTGTTTTCCCTTGCTTGTTCCCCCTTGTTGTCTTTAGTTGCTAGCAAGGAACGACTAGCGCTCATCCCCCCTTCCTTAGCCTGGTCCATATTCCAGGGAAAGACAGGGCTAGGTTCCTGTGCGGCGATTGGTGCAGAACCAATATACGGATGTTTAGGGGAGTCAGGGAGATATCAGGTCAACCTAAAAGGTCTCCACTCCCCCCTTTCCCTAGAGTCTGGGACCCCTTACCCCCTTCCCTTCGTGTCAATTAGTCTTTCCTATACCTTGCTTGACAACAGCTGATCGGGGGGGATGTCGAGTGTCAGATCCAGACCAATCAGACATTGATGACTTAGAACATCAATGATAAAGTGGTGGACAACCTCCTTAACCTTAAAACCTAGGCCATTACTTAGTTGCATCCATGTAAACTAAATCTGTCAATAATAGCCTGCAGTTTTCTTGTGGCAAATAAGCTTGTTAATTTGGATTAGTATAAAAGATATGCAAAAAACTTAACCTTTTTTTGTATTTTTTTTTCATATAGTTATTACAAGTAACTAGTAAAACGGTTGCAAAACCTTAACAAATTTTTGCATCTTATTTTATTTATATTTCTTTTTACTTCATTTTTTATATGATTCCCTTATTAAGCAAAAATTCAACGTAAGATTGCATAACACTACAGTGCTACATTGAGAAGTAGTTACCTGTAGGTTCATGACCGAAAACAAGCATGTAGTAATGTCATGGAGTGTAACGTTGCTAAAATGGAAAATTAAAATAGGCAGTCAAATATTAAAATGTAAAAAAAGAAGGCCGTGGGTCTTTACAAAAAAACATGTTATACGAAAAGCTAGGTAGGTTCATATCCTAAAAGCCATTAACCGCAAATGTCTATGGAATTTGAATGGCATGCACAGATAGAGTTGACCATATCGACCTATGGAGACCTGCAAATTTGAGGAAATTCGACTTGAATTAGATCATCTGTGGATCGCTACACTAATCTCTATCTACTCTATCAAAAGTTTTATGTGTGCATAACTTTACGCTCAATCATTGAACAAATAAAAGGGCCTCTTGTATAAGACTTGAGTGTATGTGAAACAGACACGATCCTGACATTTACAAGGCTCTAGGGACCCAGTGAGTGATAGTTCAGCCATTCTATAAAATACAAGGGTGTGCTGGGCTGTAAGTTTTGTGAATACAGCCCAGCCACCTAATTAGTGGCTGGTGCCTGCTGGGCTATCGGTATTGTGAATGACAGCCTCGTTGCCCAATCAGTTGTAGGGGCATGCTGAGTTGTCAGCATTGTGAATGACAGCCCAGCCACCCATTTAGGTCTGACCTGCTGGGTTTTATCCATTCTGAATGATTGCTTGGCTATTTAGTTAGCTGACAATGATTAGATCATTACCTGTTATAGCTTTAGCTCGGCGGTTTGTGTGCCTTGCTATCCAGTGATCTGTTATAATGATCTTTTGCTGCTGACCTGGGATCTTGTTTTTGACCAACCATTTGCTTAGCTCCTTTGTCTCGATCCTCTACCTCCTTGGAATTCTGACCTCCGACTGTGACCTGTTTACTCCTTTGTCTTGCCCCTCTGTTTAAGACAAATTCTCTTGGTATTTGATCCCAGACCTCTTGACTCTCCTACCTTATGGCTTGTTTGTGAGAAGTGATGTTTACAAGCATCAAAGAAATATACTGGGGAGGTCAAAGTTATATTTACAGAGAAAAATTTTGATATCAATTATAGGCTTGGGTATAAATGCATTTATACAGTGTTCAATTTGCAACTGCACCCAGCAAATCTTAGAATTCATACAAAAGGTCACCACTAACATTTTAGAAAAATCAAAAAAATCCCTATATTTCTTTTCAATCAAGCCACTGCTACCAGTATAGAATAGCATGAGTAATAAATCTTTGCTGAAGTTTTTTGTCTCCACTAGTTAAACAATCTACTTCTTTCAAATCATTTTAATAGGGAGGAACCACCCACTCTCTCATTTTTCCTTTAGTCCTTTCATCCTACCATCATTCCATCCACCTTTCACCATTTTTTCCGCCTTTTCTATAAATTGTCCATATAAAGTTAAAGTTGTTAATCTGAGAGGAAAAATTACATTTGTGAGTTAATCAGTTTGAAAGACCTTGGTCTACTGGCCCTGTCCGTAATCTTTGATTGCTGGACAGGAGACCTGAAAACGGCCTCCCACTCTGGGCCAGGGTCCTGCAAGTTGGTTCGCTCATATCTAATGACAATGCTTCCAATATTGCATTCAGTTAACGAATGATGGAAAGTGGATTTACCAGATGGTTATGATGTGGCCTATATGTTGATCCTTGGTTGAAATTAATATTATACATACTGTGAGATTTTCATTGTTTTTAACTGGGAAAATGTTTTATACACACAGTTTGCAAATCATAATAAATGCTCCAAGGGAATTCATTAGCATGAACAGTTCTCCTATTTATTTACGTGACACATTTATTATTAGAAATTCTGTACTCCATCAGGTTCGTACCTGGGAGCAAAATAACTTGCAATAGCATATTGATAATTAGCTTATTTGACAGAAAGAATAGCAATCTTACTCCATATTGTTATATTTCCCCTGTATCCTTCCTGCATTGTTTCAATTATATTTTACTTAATTGGAGCATTCAGAGTTGTCAAGTTGATGCAGCAGTCACAATATACTAAAAGAACAGTTTCAACATCTTATATCTACCAACTTCAATAAGTGATTTGTTTGTGCATTTGTTTATAATATGTTGAAGCAAGTTTCATAATTCTAAAGTCTATTATAGAAAGAATTTTGTCAGATAAAATCATCATAGTAAAGAAGATGACATATGACATCCTGTTTCTCTGCAATTGCTTGTATATCTCCAATAATATTAATTAGAATAAGATGAATAAAAATATGTTACATTTTAAATAAAAACTGTCACAAATAAAGAGTACCTGTCAAACAACAAAATTCAAAATTCTTTCTTATGCAGGTGTAAATTTCTTTTAAGTGTAGACAGGGGCGTACATAGAAATCATGGGGCCCTATGGCAGAAGTTCTAATTGTGCCCTTAACTCCACAAAACAATAAAAAAAATATTTAGCAGAATAAGTGAGGTCAAAGCAACAAATGCCAACAAAAATGCCCTCTAAACACAGTATGACACCCAACACTGAATTCTTTCATAGTATGCATCACAAGCACAGTATGATGCTCCTTTATTGCCAACAGCACAATAATGTCCCAACAGTGCCCCCACATACACAATGATGGCTCCCACAGTGCCACAATACATTATGATGACCACCACAGTGCTTCAAAACACATTATAAAGGCCCCTACACACATTATCATGTCTCCACAGTCCCACACCATGGTAAGCTGGTCCTCACAATCCCACAGCATAGTATGATGGCCCTCACCATTCCACAACACAGCATGATGGCCCTTACAGTCTCACAACACAGTATGATGGCCCTTACAGTCCCACAACACAGTATGATACACTTTATAATGGCCCCACACATTCCTGCATCCCTGCATGCAATATAAAGGTCCACTCACAGCCTTTAACACAGTATAATGGCCCTATACAAACTTTTACATGGTATAATAGCCCCCACACAGCCATTTACATTATATAGTGGCTCCCCACATAGTATAAGTACCCAACACACGGGGCCTCCACATAGTATAATGGCCAACATAGTCCTAAAACACTGTTTGATCACTCTCACAGTCTTAAAACACAGCATAATCTCACCCACCAACTTCCACTCAACAGCCCTCATACAGTGTAATGGCCCCCACACAGCATATAGCTTCCACACAGCCATCCACACAGTATAATGGCCCCCACATATCCCTTCCATTCAGTATGATCACACCCACTGCACCTCCCCACACACACTGTGAAGGTCCAAAAAGCCCTATACACAGTTTTATCACCCCAACATATAGCTTATGGCCCCACACTGCCCTACACACAGCATGATGGCTCCGCAGTATATGCACCACACACAGTATTCTCTGTACAATCTATTGATTGAGTAAAAAAAAATATTCAACTCCTCCTGTTCTTTTTTTGTTCTAGTCTCTGCAGAATTTTTTCTGAAGCTCTGCACAGAGGGTTCACTGTAGTGACATCATTGCATCTGCTGCACAGAGACAGAGTCAGACGCAGAGCGAATGATGGAACAAAGAACTGACAACTCCCTGTTCCATCACGGTTTTCAACTGTAACTGTATGCAGGATGCCAAAAGAGTTGAATGCGTGATGCCAGGTGGGTAGGCTTACCCAACTTATGGGCCCCATAATAGCCAATTGGTCTGCAGCTGTTAACAGTAAGCTAATATGTGCAGCCAATATATAACATGTATATCTGGAATAATTTTTGTAAGTATGCCAAATTTTCCAGTTCTTACTTGTGTGAATCTGGAGAATTATCCCCTGACCAATCAACTACATTCCCTGCTGCTGTTCCCTCCTCCCTTCTTATGCAAATATTAACACCTACCACACCTCCCTCTACTTTAGTTATTTTTCTACTGAGGAAAATATGATACTCGAGATTTAGAAAAATTCTAAGAACCTGGAGACAAATAAATAAAGTGGAGTACATGCTGTTATAATGAGACGAAGATGTCATTTTCCTCTAATAACGAAAGATAAGAAAGTTTCAAAAATTTACAAATAGTTCTGATTTATTTAAAAAAATATTATAATCCTTGTAAATCTATAATTTTCACTGATTCCTGCTATAACTCACAGGCAGCTGATGTGTCTCAGGGAGCAGCAAAATGTTTCTCCTGACTCTAAAGGCCCCGTCACACATAAGGAGATTGCTAGCAAGATTGTTGATACGTCACGGTTTTTGTGACGCAATAGCGATCTTGCTAGCGATCTCGTTATGTCTGACATGTAGCAACGATCAGGCCCCTGCTGTGAGATCGCTGATCGTTGCAAAGCTTCCTGGGTCGCTGCGCTCCCATTGGGCAGTGTGCATCGCTGTATTTGACACCTTATCAACGACCTCATTAGCGATTCAGAACTGAGACACGTAGGCGTGCATAAATTGGACTTTTCCGCGCCCCTCGTCCCCGATTGGTGGTCTCTACAGCGTTCTCATTTTCCGCCGTGCATAAAGAAGGCAACAGAATAGCGATTCCATCCTTTTTTTGTGACCTCGTGCTGGATTGCAGATCCTAGCAGAATTCTCCGGGCTGTTGATACGTGGAGTCACAGCCGAAGAACACCACTACAATCCACAAACCAGAAAGCTTGTCAGGAACAAACCCCAGATGAATGGATACAGAGTTACAGCCGCCAATCGGAGATGAGGGGGCGCGGAAAAGTAATTTTATGCACGCCTTTGTGACACAGAACAGTCCCTATAAAGGTGTGGATCGTTGAAATAGCTGCTGTGTGAAAGCGTCCCAACGACTGCCGAGATCATTAGTTAGATCGCTGGGGCAGCCAAAATCGTTGGGAAGTTCTGCATGTTTGACAGTTCCCCAGCGATCACGAAACAACTCTCCAGCAATCCCAAAACCGTGACGTAATAACGATCTCGCTAGCGATCTCGTTATGTGTGACGGGGCCTTTACCAGTAGCTGTCAAGTCTCTCTGCTTCTATCATCCAGGTGCTCAAAGCTGCACTTCAGTGATGAGCTTCGGGTTGCTTACACTGCGTGCTACACTTTGCACACACTAGTTTCCTCAGTAACAGCCCTGTGGGTTTGGTTCTTGATATAACTTATGATAGCACATTTTATGTTGGCTTTAAACGTGCAACATTATCTTAAAGAGAATCTTTAACCAACATTTTCCACTTCATCTGAGAGCAGCCTGCTGTATGGTCTAAGACCCTAATTCCAGCAATGTGTCACTTATTTTACCTGGTTGCTGCAGATTTCAGTAAATATAGTTTTATTTGTAGCAGATCTACTAATTCTCTGAATGCTGAGCTCTTTATAACACCACCCACATTATGGATTGGCAGATTTCTATGTACCAAGTGCATAAACAGAAACCTGCCAATCAGTGGTGGGAGAGTGGCTGGAATACCTGACCACAAGCCAAGTAGGCCTCTAATGCTAATCTCTTGCTGATAATACAATGATTTTATAAAAACTACACTAAGCAGACCAGTAAGTGACACATCATTGGAATTAGGAATTCTGTGCTGCTGCTGCTCTCAGCTTAGGTAACAAAGATCTGGTGACAAATTCCCTTCAATTCAGTAATTTAGCACATCACAGGAAGACTTCAACCGCATACATTCAGGTCTGTTACGTTCATCAGGTTATCACATTTCAGGATAACTCTGTAGAGCTCAGGGATGGACACTGACAGCTTGGGACCCCTGTGCAAGAAATGTGTCTTAGCCCTTCTCCTTTTATGGTGAAAAAGCTGCACATTATATAATTAATAAAGTGCCCTCTCTTGTTTTGTACATCACCGTCCCTTACATATTGAGTACTCTTGTCATTTTTAGTGCCCTATCGTTATTTCATAGTGTCCTCTCTTATTAGATATAAAATGAAATGACTGCTAATGGATCACTGGACAGCTTCTTTTCTAATGAAGGCAGCTGATGGACTGGTCTTCTGGTCAGAAGCTGACCCATCAACAGTCATTTAATTGTACATGTAACAAGAATGGACTCTATGTAATAAAGACAGGGCATTATAAATAACAAAAATAATGAGAATACACTCTGTAAAGGATTGTTCTAAACAAAACAAGAGATATTATGTAATTATGGGAAGGTGCTGTAGATAACAGAGCACACTATATAAGTATCAGTGCCATACAAACTACAGAGGATGGTATGTAATAAGGGACAGTGTTATACATAATAAAAGAGGAAACTATGCAATTAAGGATGACATTATATATCACAAGAAAATACACAATATACTAAGGGACTGAACTATATACAGGGTGGGCCATTTACATGGATACACCTAAATTAAATGGGAATAGTTGGTGATATCAACTTCTTGTTTGTGGCACATTAGTATATGGGAGGGGGAAAACTTTTCCAGATGGGTGGTGACCATGGTGGCCATTTCGAAGTTGGCCATTTTGGATCCAACATTATTTTTTTCAATGGAAAGAGGGTCATGTGACACATAAAACTATTGAGAATTTCATAAGAAAAACAATGGTGTGCGTTATGACCACTTATAAAATGTGTTCAAAGTGCTGCCCATTGTATAAAGAAGGTAAAATCCGGTGCCACATGTGATAAATCCTTTTATTCCAAAATTAAAAATCACAACATGTCCCTAGGAGGGGAACAACTGGACGCGTTTCGACGACACAGCCCCTTATTCGTCAGTATACAAATGAATTAAAAAACAACACATTTATAATAAAAACTGTGACCACCCCTAAACATGTGTGATAGATTAATATACAAATTAGGATATTAACTCCTACTTAGACAAGATTTGCGTGCAACGAATTGTCATAGAATATTCAGATATAAACTTAGGAGAAAAGAAAAAAAATAAAAATAATACAAACAAAAATATATATTTTATATATGTAATAGATTTGCCATATAAATGCACAGAAACAGAACATGCATATAATATTATAAATGCAAGCATATACTGTACATTCTGAGAAATTAGCTTATCTGCTGCATCTTGCAAAACCTTAATATCATTCTCTAAAGACTCCAATTTATTTTCCTCCTCCATAATGATGAGATTAATTAATTTAAAGGAACATTCCGAAAGAACATCATTCCACTTACTTGTAAATTCATCACTGAACGGAGTAGTTGCAATCTTTATAATCCAAAGGCCTCATGGAATCATCTTTTTCAAGACGTATTTTTTCAAGGTGGCACGATCCCACCAAACCTTTAGATGCTGAATCAAAGCTTTCTCCAAAGCAAAAAATGCCTCATGAATTTCAGGAGCACTCATGTCCATTTTTGCACTACCAGAGAAAATAGAATCCATTTTTTTTTGCACGCAAATCTCAGCATAATGATAGGTAGTCTCGCGTAGATTCCATGGGTCAGATTTAACCAGCCCAAATGAAAAGAGCAATGTCTTCAAAATGTGAGAGGTGAGAGCTAAGCTGAGTACTAGTAAACTGAAAAAAGATAATTAGCTCATATCACCTGATACTCACAGGAATCCCAGGCTCACGGATTAGTGTCCAGCATACACTTGCAAGGATATATAAAGTAGGTAAAATCCGGTGCCACATGTGATAAATCCTTTTATTCCAAAATTAAAAATCACAACATGTCCCTAGGAGGGGAACAACTGGACACGTTTCGAGGACACAGCCCCTTATTCGTCAGTATACAAATGAATTAAAAAACAACACATTTCTAATAAAAACTGTGACCACCCCTAAACATGTGTGATAGATTAATATACAAATTAGGATATTAACTCCTACTTAGACAAGATTTGCATGCAACGAATTGTCATAGAATATTCAGATATAAACTTAGGAGAAAAAAAAAAAATAAAAAATAAAAACGAAAAATATTTTATATATGTAATAGATTTGCCATATAAATGCACAGAAACAGAACATGCATATAATATTATAAATGCAAGCATATATGTATAATTTAATAAAAACACATTAGATCTGATCTATAATTCAAACCATAAATATTAGAGGCATAGAGAGAGTACCATGTCCCCATCGTGGTGGTAATTGGAAAAAAATGCTCCATAACAAAGAAAAATTATGGATATTGAAATTAAATGCACGGATACCGCAAGGTATGAATTATAGAACAGATCTAATGTTTTTTTATTAAATTATATATATATGTTTGCATTTATAATATTATATGCATGTTCTCTTTCTGTGCATTTATATGGCAAATCTATTACATATAAAAAAAAAATTTTTTTGTATTTTTTTTTTCTTTTCTCCAAAGTTTATATCTGAATATTCTATGACAATTCATTGCACGCAAATCTTGTCTAAGTAGGAGTTAATATCCTAATTTGTATATTAATCTATCACACATGTTTAGGGGTGGTCACAGTTTTTATTATAAATGTGTTGTTTTTTAATTCATTTGTATACTGACGAATAAGAGGCTGTGTCATTGAAACGCGTCCAGTTGTAGTGTTGAGCCACCCCCGTAGTGTTCGAGTTCGGTTCGGTTCGTCGAACACCTTCGAACACCGTTAAAACCAATGGCAGGCAAACAAAAACACATAGAAACACATAGAAAACACCTTCAAAGGTGTCCAAAAGCTGACAAACTGCTCAGAAGACATAACTAACACATGGAAAAGTGACAAGTACATATAGTCATGCGAAAATAAAAGAGGTGGAGGAGTAAAAGGAGGGGGAGACACAGATATAGGCATGTCATGCCCTTCTAAAATCCAAAAAGTGAGAAGCCGACACGGCCAGTCCGCTCCTGCCCGTGCCACCTCCGTGTCGCCGGGTTTGTGCCAGAGCCGCGGTGAACCCTGATGGCCAGCCCCCCTCTCCCAATACTGGTGCCTGTCCGCTGGTGGGTCGAGCAAGCCCCACTGTGGTGGAGGCAGCGGCAGCTCTAAGCTTTTTAATTTAAATTGTCTCTCTAATTTGAATGAATACACTTTAAATCCATTTACAAGGATCTATTGGAGGGCAAGTCTCATGCCAGCAGCCGCGTAATTCCAGCTCCAGTAGCGTCCACTAAAGCTGCTGCAGTTAAAAAGCTTTTATAAGGATCGAGCTCGGCTGTCCACCGCAAGGCATCCTACTGCCAGTCCCAGCCCCTATGCCTTGGGGTGCCTCCTGATGCTCTTCACTGAGTATACCATGGTCCCGAAGCATTTCCTTTGAAAAAATTAAGTGTCTAAACTACAGGTGGTGTAGCTTGCTTAACAGCCGGGATAATCCGCTGACTAGCAGACACTGCTACTAGGCACAAAGTATTTCCTGGGCTAGATGCAGTTAAAAATTTGTAATTAGATACTCTCGTTGGATGCTGAGAAAGCATTCCATAGAGTCTCCTGGCACGCCATATATGATTCTCTTAAAAAGCTTGGGGTAGGGGTCTAGGGGACCCTTTTATAGCCAAAATCACGGCCCTGTATCAAAATACGTCACCTAGGCTGAAGATAAATAGAACTGTAGCACCCTGAGGGCTCGGTTGCTACAGAGGTATTGCACCTCACCCAGAGGTGTGATATCTCACTCTCAGGTAAGGATGGAGTGTGGATCAGGACCCGACACCTGCATGCATTACACCACATTGCCGTGGGGCAGGGCGACCAATATGCCTCTGAGATGGGCACGACAGTCCCTGTCCCTGGCTGGAGTGGGGGGAGGGAACACTGAGGAAGGGCAACCCTGTAGTGCAGGAGCAGGGAGGAAGCAGTTCCTGGGTGCATTGAGAAGGGAGTATAAAAGGTGGGCACCATCTTAGTTCAGTGCAGAGAAGTCTGAGCAGAAGTGGCAGGGAGCAGGGGCTCTGCATGAGCTCTGCTCCGGAGGACGGCCTAGTAACAGAGGCCCAGGCCTGGAAGAGGGAGAAGGAAGGAAGAGGAGCGGAGAAGGCTCCAGGAACGAGGAATGAAGGGATCCCAGGGGTGCGGACGGGCGAGTCGCCACCGCACGCCCGAATCCACCTGCGTGGAGGGGTCAGGCCAAAGGGGGAGACCGGTCCCCGAAACTAGTGGAGGCAGGAAACGACCCTCAGCTAGAAACCGGAGGCTGTGACATTTTATGTGGCGCAGCCCCTCGCTACACCCGCTAGGAAGGCACCACATAGGGTCAGGGAAACTGGCGCCAAGTTTACCAAGAGGAGGCACGAGGCAGCCGGACAGAAGGGTTGGTAAGAAAGGCCAGACAAAGGACACACAAAGGGGGTCCTGTGAAGCGCTCCAAAGTTATCTGGGAGTTGTCTGAGCCCCTCACCTGGTGAGCACAGTACGATGTGGGCAGCCGTTACCTGCAGACGTGGTCTGGATAATAAGAACTGTGAGTAAAGGCCCTGGACTGCATCACTGACTCCGTGTCGTTACTGCTGCTGCCCTGCACCATCACCCCCATCCTCCGCATACACTGCCCTGAGGCTATACTCCTCCCGTGGGGAGTTATGCTACGCTCTGCTGCACCCACAACACCAGCCTCAGCGGTCTGCCCTGCAGCGGCGGTTCACTCTGACCGCAATCCACGGGTGGCGTAGTCGGACATTTAAACATCAAAACCACATAAATAGTTCCGCCACTGGTTTGACCACCCTGAGCCACGGAACCGGGTCGCCGCCACAAAGACTACAACCACCAGCATCCACCAAAAAGGGTCCGGCTCCGGGTGTCCCAAGGCCCAGGGGGTGCATCAGAACATTTTCATCACCTTTCACAATCACCAATGGGACAAGGCAGGGATGTCCTCTGTCCCCTCTCTTATACATCCTAGTGACGGAGAACCTGCTCTCATCAATTCGCCATAACCCCAATATTAGGTGGATTGAGGTGGGAGGCACCGAGTACAAGTGCTCTCTATTTGCTGATGATGTCCTAGTATATATCACTCAATCACATATATCCATCCATGCTGTTATGGCTGAAATAGATCACTTTGTTACATGGTCAAATTTTAAAATCAATGCAGCGAAGTCTGAGGCCCTCGATGTCTCCCTCCCCAAATCCATATAGGATTCCATCCAGTCCAACTTTCCCTTTGCCTGGCCCTCACAGGGTATCAAATACTTAGGAATTCCTATTCATAGAGACCTCTCCCATCTATGTTATCTTAATTTTGGGCCCTTTATTGAACAACTCCATACAGACCACGGTTGGCAAGTTAGAACTGTAAGATTCACTACGTGAACCACTGGTGTTTTGTGGAAAAGCACATGTACACTGCGTTCCAAATTATTATGCAAAAAGTGTTTAGGAGTGATAAGGGAAGAATTTGTTTGTTTGTCAGTTAAACTCATTGATGGTGATGTGTGTCAGGGCTCTTTATATCACTGTAAGCAATTGCAGACACCTGTGCTAATTAGTTTGGCAGGTGTGTCCAATGAAAGGCAAGACTACTTAAGAAGGCTCTCTCACATTATTAAGCAGCCTACATTTTCTGCCAAAATGGGAAAGAAAAAGGATGTGTCGGCTGCTGAGAAGCAACAAATTGTGGAGTGTTTAGTTCAAGGCATGACTACAATCAACATTGTGCGATGATCAGGATGAAGTGTCTTGGCAATCAAGAAGTATGTAGCTGATTCACAGTACACACGTGTGCGTGCTGATAAGGGCAAATTGAGGACTCTTTCCTACAGGCAATTACATCAGGTTGAAAGAGCAGCGGCAAAAAAGCCTTGTCATAGCAGCAGACAAGTTTTTGAAGCTGCTTGTGCCTCCAACGTCCCCCGAACAACAAGATGCAGGGTCCTTCAGAGGTTTGCAGCTGTGCATACGCCATCCTGTCGACCTCCTCTATCCACTTCACACAAGCAGAAACGGCTCCAGTGGGTAAAACATTACATGAAGACTGATTTCAAAACTGTTTTGTTCACGGATGAGTGCCGTGCAGTGCTCGATGGTCCAGATGAATGGAGTGGAGGATGGCTGGTTGATGGACACCCCACGCAAACACGGCTACAGCGCCAACAAGGAGGAGGTGGAGTAATGTTTTGGGCTGGAATCATGGGGAGAGAGATTGTCGGCCCCTTTAGGATCCCTGAAGGCGCTAAAGATGAACTCCATAATGTATGTGGATTTTCTCAAACAGCACTTCCTGCCATGGTTCAAGAAGAAGAACCGTGTATTTCACAGCAAGATCATTTTTCTGCATGATAATGCACCATCTCATGCTGCACATAAAACATCTGCATCTCTGGCTGATATGGGCATAAAAGGGGACAAACTTATGGTGTGACCCCCATGCTCCCCTGACCTCTACCCCATTCAGAACCTTTGGAGCATCATTAAAAGGAGTGTCTATGATGGCGGGAGGCAGTTCACATCTAAGCAACAGCTCTGGGAGGGTATTCTGTCCTCATGCAAAACAATTGAAGCAGAAACCATCCAAAACCTGACAAATTCAATGGACGAGAGAGTTCAGAAGCTCCTTTCGAACAAGGGGTCCTATGTGAAAATGTAACATCACCTAGAATAAAGTTTTGAGTTGAAAACTGTTTGATTTCAGTTTCTAACAACCTGCTAATGCTTATAATTTCAAAAATAACCATTTTTTTGGTCTTTATTAAAATGAAAAGGTTGATCGAAAAGTTTGGGGGATCTAAGAGTGTGGCAACCCAGTAGTCATGATTACTTCGAATTCTGACAATATGAGGGTCATGCTGCAGGTAGTGCAGCAAGAAGGCACTTATGTGTCTTGCGCATCTCGGAGCCCCAAAATTATTTTCCGGGCTAGATGCAGCTAAAAATTATTTTTAATTTTAAATCTGGTGAAGCTTATTATAGATGGGCTAATAGGATCAGTGCTGCACACTGCTACAAAGCCCAAATTATTTTCCAGTCAAGATACAGATAAACATGATTAGTAATTTGAAAGCTTAAAACGGTTGGTAGGGTGATTTTAACCAATCATCAAGCTTTTACTCTCCCCAGGATGACACAGGGGTAGAAAAGTCATTTCGGATCCATGATTTGTTCATCTTTATGAACGTGAGTCTGTCTACATTATCAGTGGAGAGCCGCGTGCGCTTATCTGTCAGCACACCACCAGCAGTGCTGAACACACGTTCAGACAGAACGCTGGCTGCGGGGCATGGCAAGATCTCCAAGGCGTAAGTGGCTAGCTCCGGCCATTTATCCAGATTGGAAGCCCAAAAAGAGCAAGGGTCCAGTGACACAGTCGTGGCTTCAATGTTTACTTGGAGATACTCCTGTACCATCGTCTCTAGGCGTTGACTATGTGTCAGACTTCTTGTCTCCTGTGGCCTTGCAAAGGATGGGCTAAAAAAGTGGTGAAATGATTCCGCAAAATTGATGTTACCAGCAGATACTGTGGTTCTGTTACGGTTTGAGTGCTGAACACTTGACGGTCCCACGGTTGGCAAGTTGGAACTGTGAGATTCACTACGTGCACCACTGGTATTTTGTGGAAAAGCACATGTAAGATTCTCCAACAGTCTCTGCTGATACTCCTGCATGCGTGCATCCCTTTCTATGCAGTAAGTGGGATCTCCAACCTCATCATCATCACCCTGTGCGTTATCACACCCGTCGTCCTCAGAGCCAACCTGTTCCTGCCCTGACAAAAAACTAAAGTTGTCGCTCCAATCAGGTATTTGAGTCTTATCATCGTCTTCCTCATTGTCTCCACCAACAGGAGTTACAGTTTGGGAATGAGGGTCTACATTATGGTCAGAACCTTCTGCGTCTGGTCCTGGATCCGACTCATAAAGATTCTGGGCATCAGTGCAGATCATTTCCTCGTCTGGATTCACAGAAGCGCTGGAGTCGACCTCTGATTCCCAGGCTATAGTATGAGTAAACAGCTCTGCAGACTCAACCATCTGATCTACCTCATACTCAGACGGGCAGCTGGAGATTTGGGAGCTGTGAGGAAGCAAGTGCGATTTGGGTGACACCTTTGAGGACTGGAGTATTTGTGATGTTGAAGTTGATGTGGAGGAGAGCCCACTTAAAGGAGCACTTGATATCCGTTGAAGCACCTGCTGTTTTTGTGCCTCATCTGGAATTTGTAGCGATTGGCGTGGCCGTAAGAAAGGGATCTTATCACATTGTCCGCTAAAAGAAGTAGACATTTTAGTTTGGCTGGAAGATGGTCTTTCTTCTGCACCTACCCCACGGACACAACCTTTTTTCCCCTTCCCAACACGCCTATTCCCCTTTCCACCAGCAGCAGGCCTTTTTCCACTCATTTTGGTGGTTAACTAATTCACAACTCTGGAGTTGTTTGCACAAAAAAACAATGGATGGGAACCGAGCAGAGCTGAGTGGCCAAACTGTGGTATTAGGCCAAAACTATTGGCTGGGTTAGATGCAGAAAAAAATTATTTTTAATTTGCAACCTGATGGAGGTCAGTATAGATGGACTAATAGACCAAGTCCCACACACCGCTAGAAGCCCAAATATTTTTTCAGAGCTAGATGCAGAAAATTTTTTTATTCAATTTGCAACCTGATGGAGGTCAGTATAGATGGACTAATAGACCAAGTCCCAGACACTGCTAGAAGCCCAAATATTTTTTCAGAGCTAGAGGCAGAAAAAAAATATTTTTAATTTGCAACCTGATGGAGGTCAGTATAGATGGACTAATAGACCAAGTCCCACACACCGCTAGAAGCCCAAATATTTTTTCAGAGCTAGATGCAGAAAAAAATTATTTTTAATTTGCAACCTGATGGAGGTCAGTATAGATGGACTAATAGAACAAGTCCCACACGCTGCTAGAAGCCCAAATATTTTTTCAGAGATAAATGAAGAAAAAAATTATTTTTAATTTGCAACCTGATGGAGGTCAGTATAGATGGACTAATAGACCAAGTCCCACACACTGCTAGAAGCCCAAATATTTTTTCAGAGCTAGATGCAGAAAAAAATTATTTTTAATTTGCAACCTGATGGAGGTCAGTATAGATGGACTAAGACCAAGTCCCACACACCGCTAGAAGCCCAAATATTTTTTCAGAGCTAGATGCAGAAAAAAATTATATTCAATTTGCAACCTGCTGGAGGTCAGTATAGAAGGACTAATAGAACAAGTCCCACACACTGCTAGAAGCCCAAATATTTTTTCAGAGCTAAATGAAGAAAAAAATTATTTTTAATTTGCAACCTGATGGAGGTCAGTATAGATGGACTAATAGACCAAGTCCCACACACTGCTAGAAGCCCAAATATTTTTTCAGAGCTAGATGCAGAAAAAAATTATATTCAGTTTGCAACCTGATGGAGGTCAGTATAGATGGACTAATAGAATGATGCTATGCCCAAAAGATTTTACTTCACTAGGTGCAGTAAAAAAATTGGTATTCTATACACAGGTGGTATATCTTGCAACACAGATAGGCTACTCCACTGACTAACACACTCTGCAATAGGCCAAAAAGGATTAGCTTTGCTAGATTCAGCCAAATGCTGTGAAAAAAACTTGCACAGCACTGGCACAGACCTGCCTGGCAAAAACTGATAGGAACTGATGTAACCTAGTCCTGAAAAGGACTCCAATTACAATTAGTCTTTACTCCCACAATCTATCTATTTAAGAGCACAGACCTGCTTGATAAAAGTCGTAGGAAATGCTGTAACCTAGTCCTTAAAAGGACTGCAATCACAACTATTCCCTACTCCCAAGCTATCTGTATATTTGTGCGAAAATTGGCTTGAAATTAAAAAGGTATAGCGCACACAGCAACAGCGGTGCCGTCTAACACGCAGCTGCAGCAGTGAGAAAATGGTGGCGACGGGGAAAATGGCTTGGTCTTATAGGGCAAGGACATGTGACATACACTGCCAATCACACATGCCCTTGCTTGTGTGAAAAAAAGCACTTCGCTCCGTGTGTGCGCTGCTGATAGGCTGACAGATTGCACCTCCCCACTGCAAATGCGGGAAAGAGAAAAAAAAATGGAGATCTTCATTGTTCCTGCAGAGATCCATCCCCTGCCCCTTCCCCCGCCCCGCTGTACACTCAAACTGCGTATTAACATTAATTTTCATCATTACTGAGAAAAAATCCAGTTATGATTTTGGTGCACGAACAGTTATCGAACATAACCTCGAACAGCCGAATTTTTCTCAAATTGTTCGTGTTCGCCGACCGGCTCGAACACCGCCCAAAACAGCTCGAATTTGAGATTGGCGAACAGTTCGAGTAGAACAACCCTCATCTCTAGTTGCAAACTGCATATATTTTTTTCTTCATCTACCTCTGAAAAAATATTGGGCTTCTAGCTGTGTGTGGGACTTGTTCTATTAATCCATCTATACAGACCTCCATCAGGTTGCAAACTGAATATATTTTTTTCTGCATCTACCTCTGAAAAAATATTGGGCTTCTAGCTGTGTGTGGGACTTGTTGTAATAGTCCATCTATACTGACCTCCATCAGGTTGCAAACTGAATATATTTTTTTCTGCATCTACCTCTGAAAAAATATTGGGCTTCTAGCTGTGTGTGGGACTTGTTCTATTAATCCATCTATACAGACCTCCATCAGGTTGCAAACTGAATATATTTTTTTCTGCATCTACCTCTGAAAAAATATTGGGCTTCTAGCTGTGTGTGGGACTTGTTGTATTAGTCCATCTATACTGACCTCCATCAGGTTGCAAACTGAATATATTTTTTTCTGCATCTACCTCTGAAAAAATATTGGGCTTCTAGCTGTGTGTGGGACTTGTTCTATTAATCCATCTATACAGACCTCCATCAGGTTGCAAACTGAATATATTTTTTTCTGCATCTACCTCTGAAAAAATATTGGGCTTATAGCTGTGTGTGGGACTTGTTGTATTAGTCCATCTATACTGACCTCCATCAGGTTGCAAACTGAATATATTATTTTCTGCATCTACCTCTGAAAAAATATTGGGCTTCTAGCTGTGTGTGGGACTTGTTCTATTAATCCATCTATACAGACCTCCATCAGGTTGCAAACTGAATATATTTTTTTCTGCATCTACCTCTGAAAAAATATTTGGCCTTCTAGCAGTGTGTGGGACTTTCTCTATTAGTCCATCTATACTGACCTCCATCAGGTTGCAAATTGAATATAATTTTTTTCTGCATCTAACCCAACCAATAGTTTTGGCCTAATACCACAGTTTGGCCACTCAGCTCTGCTCGGTTCCCATCCATTGTTTTTTTGTGCAAACAACTCCAGAGTTGTTAATTAGTTAACCACCAAAATGAGTGGAAAAAGGCCTGCTGCTGGTGGAAAGGGGAATAGGCGTGTTGGGAAGGGGAAAAAAGGTTGTGTCCGTGGGGTAGGTGTTAAAGCAACAGTAACATCTGCAGAAGAAAGACCATCTTCCAGCCAAACTAAAATGTCTACTTCTTTTAGCGGACAATGTGATAAGATCCCTTTCTTATGGCCACGCCAATCGCTACAAATTCCAGATGAGGCACAAAAACAGCAGGTGCTTCAACGGATATCAAGTGCTCCTTTAAGTGGGCTCTCCTCCACATCAACTTCAACATCACAAATACTCCAGTCCTCAAAGGTGTCACCCCAATCGCACTTGCTTCCTCACAGCTCCCAAATCTCCAGCTGCCCGTCTGAGTATGAGGTAGAACAGATGGTTGAGTCTGCAGAGCTGTTTACTCATACTATAGCCTGGGAATCAGAGGTCGACTCCAGCGCTTCTGTGAATCCAGACGAGGAAATGATCTGCACTGAGGCCCAGAATCTTTATGAGTCGGATCCAGGACCAGACGCAGAAGGTTCTGACCATAATGTAGACCCTCATTCCCAAACTGTAACTCCTGTTGGTGGAGACAATGAGGAAGACGATGATAAGACTCAAATACCTGATTGGAGCGACAACTTTAGTTTTTTGTCAGGGCAGGAACAGGTTGGCTCTGAGGACGACGGGTGTGATAACGCACAGGGTGATGATGATGAGGTTGGAGATCCCACTTACTGTCAACCCACAGTCAGCCAAGAGATGAGTTCAGCAGAGGAGGTGGAGGAAGATGCTAGTGACGACAAGGTCAGGTTGCGCCTTCCTGGACAGAGACGTAGTACTGGAAGCACGTCAACAACTGCATCCTCAAACACAACTCTGCCTCTCACCACAAGTCGTGGTGGCTCTTCAGGTCGCATGGGTGCTAAGCCTTGCATAGCCTGGGCATTTTTTCAGATCGATAAAGATGACCCAACTCGTGTTATCTGTAACATTTGTCAGCAAAAGCTAAGAAGAGGCCAAAAAATACATAGTTTGAGTACTTCATGCATGAACCGGCACATGGACATGAAGCATAAGTTGCAGTGGGAAGCTCAGTGTGCTACAATGCGGCCTAGTCGGCCGGGCCAACCACCGTCTGCCATATCTTGTGCATCCGCGGCCTCTTCATCCTCTGTGACTGGGGGGACAGCAGTCACACCTGTTTTGGGACGCAGACCTGCCACCTCTTTACCCGCAACAGCCAGCGTGATTGGCAGGTCATCATTTTCTTTGGAGGTGGTAACACCAGCTGGTGTTGAGCGCTGTCCGACATCGATAGCACCACCTTTGGATCAAGGCAACCTAACATGTCCGCCTGCATCTTCCTCACAGACCGGCAGTTTGCCGGGGACACCCTTATCAACCCCGTCTAAGCACAATAGCCAGCCCTCGGTCCCTCAGATGTGGACAAGTAAAAGACCATTTCCTCCTAGCCATGAGAAAGCTAAGAGGTTGAATTTCACCATCTGCAAGTTCTTGGCTACAGAAATGCTGCCTTTCCGCCTGGTGGACACAGAAGATTTTCGAGACCTTATGTCCGTCGCAGTGCCCCAGTACCAGATGCCCAGTCGGCACTACTTCTCAAAGAAAGGTGTGCCTGCGCTCCACCAGCATGTCGCACACAACATCACCGCTTCTTTGAGAAACTCTGTGTGTGACAGGGTGCATTTCACCACAGACACTTGGACGAGTAGGCATGGACAGGGGCGTTACATGTCGCTGACTGGTCACTGGGTAACTATGGTGACAGCAGGACAAGGGGCTGCTGTCCAAGTCTTGCCGTCCCCACGAGTTGTGCGTCAATCCTCTTTATGTCAAAGTTCCTCCACTGCTTCTGCCTCCTCAACCTCCTCTCGGTCTTCCACCTGCACCCAAAGCCTGTCTGGTCATGCCACAAGCTTTCTAACTGCGCAGAAGGGATCCTGCACACCTCCTTACTATGCTGGCAGTAGGGCTCAACGTCATCAGGCGGTTTTTACATTGAAATGTCTGGGAAATGTGAGTCACACAGCTGAGGATTTGTGGTCAGCTCTGGAGAACCAATTTCATGAATGGTTGTCTCCACTGGACCTGAAACCAGGGAAGGCCGTGTGCGACAATGCTGCAAACCTGGGTGCGGCCCTTCGCCGGGGCAATGTCACACACGTGCCTTGTATGGCTCACGTGTTGAACCTGGTTGTCCAGCAATTTTTAGCCCACTATCCCAGACTAGATGGCCTTCTGCAGAGGGCACGGTCGCTGTGTGCTCACTTTCGCCGTTCGCATCCCGCAGCTCAGCGACTTACATCTCTACAGAAGTCGTTGGGCCTGCCACTTCAAATGCGATGTGCCTACCCGGTGGAATTCAACTCTGCACATGTTGCAGCGACTATGGCAGCACCGACAAGCCCTGGTGCAATACGTTCTGACGTATAGCCTGGGCCAACGAGATCCAGAGGTGGGGCAAATCAAGCTGGAGGAGTTGTCTCAGATCAGGGACCTATGCACCCTTCTGCACAGTTTTGAAATGGCGACGAAGATGTTTAGTGCTGACGATGCCATTATCAGCATGACTATTCCGGTGATTTACATGCTGGAGCACATGTTAAACAGAATTCGGAGTCAGGTGGTGGCACAAGAGGAGGTGGAGGAAGTAGAGGAGGAGGAGTTGTATGCGGAAGGGCTAATATCTGCAAGGTCCAGACGGTCGGCAGCACCAAGGCAGCAGGCATGTGAGGGTGGGGGAGATGGTTTTACCAGGGCGCATGGTAGCAGCCAAACTAGTGAGGAAGGTGCAGGAGCCCAGGAAGTAGTGGAGGACGAACTGATGGAACACTCATCAGATGAGGGAGACCTTGATCACATTTCTGTTGTGCGAGGTTGGGGGGAGAGGACAGAGGAAGGAAGCATGATTGTTACCTCGCCACCAACACAACAGGGACTTGGTGCTCCTGGATGCGCAACACACATGAGTGCCTTCTTGCTGCACTACCTGCAACATGACCCTCGAATTGTGAGAATTAGAAATAATCCTGACTACTGGGTTGCCACACTGTTAGATCCCCGGTACAAAAGTAAATTTGCAGAAATTATTCCTGCCATAGAAAGGGATGCACGCATGCAGGAGTATCAGCAGAGACTGTTGCAGAATCTTACATGTGCTTTTCCACAAAATACCAGTGGTGCACGTAGTGAATCTCACAGTTCCAACTTGCCAACCGTGGGACCGTCAAGTGTTCAGCACTCAAACCGTAACAGAACCACAGTATCTGCTGGTAACATAAATTTTGCGGAATCATTTCACCACTTTTTTAGCCCATCCTTTGCAAGGCCACAGGAGACAAGAAGTCTGACACATAGTCAACGACTAGAGACGATGGTACAGGAGTATCTCCAAGTAAACATTGAAGCCACGACTGTGTCACTGGACCCTTGCTCTTTTTGGGCTTCCAATCTGGATAAATGGCCAGAGCTAGCCACTTACGCCTTGGAGATCTTGTCATGCCCCGCAGCCAGCGTTCTGTCTGAACATGTGTTCAGCGCTGCTGGTGGTGTGCTGACAGATAAGCGCACGCGGCTCTCCACTGATAATGTAGACAGACTCACGTTCATAAAGATGAACAAATCATGGATCCAAAACGACTTTTCTACCCCTGTGTCATCCTGGGGAGAGTAAAAGCTTGATGATTGGTTAAAATCACCCTACCAACCGTTTTAAGCTTTCAAATTACTAATCATGTTTATCTGTATCTTGGCTGGAAAATAATTTGGGCTTTGTAGCAGTGTGCAGCACTGATTCTATTAGGCCATCTATAATAAGCTCCACCAGATTTAAAATTACTAATCATGTTTATCTGTATCTTGACTGGAAAATAATTTTGGCTTTGTAGCAGTGTGCAGCACTGATCCAATTAGGCCATCTATACTAAAGCTTCACCAAATTTAAAATTAATAATAATTTTTAGCTGCATCTAGCCCGGAAAATAATTTTGGGGCTCCGAGATGCGCAAGACACATAAGTGCCTTCTTGCTGCACTACCTGCAGCATGACCCTCATATTGTCAGAATTCGAAGTAATCATGACTACTGGGATGCCACACTCTTAGATCCCCCAAACTTTTCGATCAACCTTTTCATTTTAATAAAGACCAAAAAAATGGTCATTTTTGAAATTATAAGCATTAGCAGATTGTTAGGAACTGAAATCAAACAGTTTTCAACTCAAAACTTTATTCTAGGTGATGTTACATTTTCACATAGGACCCCTTGTTCGAAAGGAGCTTCTGAACTCTCTCGTCCATTGAATTTGTCAGGTTTTGGATGGTTTCTGCTTCAATTGTTTTGCATGAGGACAGAATACCCTCCCAGAGCTGTTGCTTAGATGTGAACTGCCTCCCGCCATCATAGACACTCCTTTTAATGATGCTCCAAAGGTTCTGAATGGGGTAGAGGTCAGGGGAGCATGGGGGTCATACCATAAGTTTGTCCCCTTTTATGCCCATATCAGCCAGAGATGCAGATGTTTTATGTGCAGCATGAGATGGTGCATTATCATGCAGAAAAATGATCTTGCTGTGAAATACACGGTTCTTCTTCTTGAACCATGGCAGGAAGTGCTGTTTGAGAAAATCCACATACATTATGGAGTTCATCTTTAGCACCTTCAGGGATCCTAAAGGGGCCGACAATCTCTCTCCCCATGATTCCAGCCCAAAACATTACTCCACCTCCTCCTTGTTGGCGCTGTAGCCGTGTTTGCGTGGGGTGTCCATCAACCAGACATCCTCCACTCCATCCATCTGGACCATCGAGCGCTGCATGGCACTCATCCGTGAACAAAACAGTTTTGAAATCAGTCTTCATGTAATGTTTGGCCCACTGGAGCCGTTTCTGCTTGTGTGAAGTGGATAGAGGAGGTCGACAGGATGGCGTATGCACAGTTGCAAACCTCTGAAGGACCCTGCATCTTGTTGTTCGGGGGACGTTGGAGGCACAAGCAGCTTCAAAAACTTGTCTGCTGCTATGACAAGGCTTTTTTGCCGCTGCTCTTTCAACCTGACGTAATTGCCTGTAGGAAAGAGTCCTCAATTTGCCCTTATCAGCACGCACACGTGTGTACTGTGAATCAGCTACATACTTCTTGATTGCCAAGACACTTCATCCTGATCATCGCACAATGTTGATTGTAGTCATGCCTTGACCTAAACACTCCACAATTTGTTGCTTCTCAGCAGCCGACACATCCTTTTTCTTTCCCATTTTGGCAGAAAATGTAGGCTGCTTAATAATGTGAGACAGACTTCTTAAGTAGTCTTGCCTTTCATTGGACACACCTGCCAAACTAATTAGCACAGGTGTCTGCAATTGCTTACAGTGATATAAAGAGCCCTGACACACATCACCATCAATGAGTTTAACTGACAAACAAACAAATTCTTACCTTATCACTCCTAAACACTTTTTGCATAATTATTTGGAACGCAGTGTACATGTGCTTTTCCACAAAACACCAGTGGTTCACGTAGTGAATCTTACAGTTCTAACTTGCCAACCTTGGTCTGTATGGAGTTGTTCAATAAAGGGCCCAAAATTAAGATAACATAGATGGGAGAGGTCTCTATGAATAGGAATTCCTAAGTATTTGATACCCTGTGAGGGCCAGGCAAAGGGAAAGTTGGACTGGATGGAATCCTATATGGATTTGGGGAGGGAGACATCGAGGGCCTCAGACTTCGCTGCATTGATTTTAAAATTTGACCATGTAACAAAGTGATCTATTTCATCCATAACAGCATGGATGGATATATGTGATTGAGTGATATATACTAGGACATCATCAGCAAATAGAGAGCACTTGTACTCGGTGCCTCCCACCTCAATCCACCTAATATTGGGGTTATGGCGAATTGATGAGAGCAGGTGCTCCGTCACTAGGATGTATAAGAGAGGGGACAGAGAACATCCCTGCCTTGTCCCATTGGTGATTGTGAAAGGTGATGAAAATGTTCTGACGCGCCCCCTGGGCCTTGGGACACCCGGAGCCGGACCCTTTTTGGTGGATGCTGGTGGTTGTAGTCTCCGTGGCGGCAACCCGGTTCCGTGGCTCAGGGCGGTCAAACCAGTGGCGGAACTATTTATGTGGTTTTGATGTTTAAATGTCCGACTACGCCACCCGTGGATTGCGGTCAGAGTGAACCGCCGCTCCAGGGCAGACCGCTGAGGCTGGTGTTGTGGGTGCAGCAGAGCGTAGCATAACTCCCCACGGGAGGAGTATAGCCTCAGGGCAGTGTATGCGGAGGATGGGGGTGATGGTGCAGGGCAGGAGCAGTAATGACACGGAGACAGTGATGCAGTCCAGGGCCTTTACTCACAGTTCTTATTATCCAAACCACGTCTGCAGGTAACGGCTGCCCACGTCGTACTGTGCTCACCAGGTGAGGGGCTCAGACAACTCCCAGATAACTTTGGAGTGCTTCACAGGACCCCCTTTGTGTGTCCTTTGTCTGGCCTTTCTTACCAACCCTTCTGTCCGGCTGCCTCGGGCCTCCTCTTGGTAAACTTGGCGCCAGTTTCCCTGACCCTATGTGGTGCCTTCCTAGCGGGTGTAGCGAGGGGCTGTGCCACATAAAATGTCACAGCCTCCTGTTTCTAGCTGAGGGTCGTTTCCTGCCTCCACTAGTTTCGGGGACCGGTCTCCCCCTTTGGCCTGACCCCTCCACGCAGGTGGATTCGGGGGTGCGGTGCCGACTCGCCCGTCCGCATCCCTGAGATCCCTTCGTTCCTCGTTCCTGGAGCCTTCTCCGCTCCTCTTCCTTCCTACTCCCTCTTCCAGGCCTGGGCCTCTGTTACTAGGCCCGCCTCCGGAGCAGAGCTCATGCAGAGCCCCTGCTCCCTGCCACTTCTGCTCAGACTTCTCTGCACTGAACTAAGATGGTGCCCACCTTTTATACTCCCTTCTCAATGCACCCAGGAACTGCTTCCTCCCTGCTCCTGCACTACAGGGTTCCCCTTCCTCAGTGTTCCCTCCCCCCACTCCAGCCAGGGACAGGGACTGTCGTGCCCATCTCAGGGGCATATTGGTCGCCCTGCCTCACGTCAATGTGGTGTAATGCATGCAGTTGTCGGGTCCTGATCCACACTACATCCTTACCTGAGAGTGAGATATCACACCTCTGGGTGAGGTGCAATACCTCTGTAGCAACCGAGCCCTCAGGGTGCTACAGTTCCATTTATCTTCAGCCTAGGTGACGTATTGCGATACAGGGCCGTGATTTTGCCTATAAAAGGGTCCCCTAGATCCCTACCCCAAGCTTTTTAAGAGAATAATATATGGCGTGCCAGTAGACTCTATGGAATGCTTTCTCAGCATCCAACGAGAGTATCTAATTACAAATTTTTAACTGCATCTAGCCCAGGAAATACTTTGTGCCTAGTAGCAGGGTCTGCTAGTCAGCGGATTATCCCGGCTGTTAAGCAAGCTACACCACCTGTAGTTTGGACACTTCATTTTTTCAAAGGAAATGCTTCGGGACCACGGGATACTCAGTGAAGAGCATCAGGAGGCACCCCAAGGCATAGGGGCTCGGACTGGCAGTAGGATGCCTTGCGGTGGACAGCCGAGCTCGATCCTTATAAAAGCTTTTTAACTGCAGCAGCTTTAGTGGACGCTACTGGAGCTGGAATTACGCGGCTGCTGGCATGAGACTTGCCCTCCAATAGATCCTTGTAAATGGATTTAAAGTGTATTTATTCAAATTAGAGAGACAATTTAAATTATAAATCTTAGAGCTGCCTCCACCACAGGGGGGCTCGCTCGACCCACCAGCGGACAGGCACCAGTATTGGGAGAGGGGGGCTGGCCGTCAGGGTTCACCGCGGCTCTGGCACAAACCCGGCGACACGGAGGTGGCACGGGCAGGAGCGGACTGAACGTGTCGGCTTCTCACTTTTTGGATTTTAGAAGGGCATGACATGCCTATATCTGTGTCTCCCCCTCCTTTTACTCCTCCACCTCTTTTCTTTTCGCATGACTATATGTACTTGTCACTTTTCCATGTGTTAGTTGTGTCTTCTGAGCAGTTTGTCAGCTTTTGGACACCTTTGAAGGTGTTTTCTATGTGTTTCTATGTGTTTTTGTTTGCCTGCCATTGGTTTTAACGGTGTTCGAAGGTGTTCGACGAACAGTTCGACGAACAGTTCGGCGAACACACGGGTGTTCGACGAACCGAACCGAACTCGAACACTACGGGGGTGGCTCAACACTAGTTTTGGTCACTGCGGCCGACTCGCGGCCTTGAAACTTTTTTTTACATGGGTACCTTCTGCTATCAATCTGGGTTCCAGTACCGTCAGCTGGTTCTCGGCAGTGCCTTTGGCTTAGGTGCCTCCTTCTCGGTATCCAAGTTCCACCAACGTCTGCTGGTCCTTGGTAGTGCTTTCTGGCACAGGTACCTCCTGCTTAGTAACCGAGTTCCAGTACCGTCAGCTGGTCTTCAGTAGTTCCATTGGCTCTTGTACCTTCTGCTACCCATCCGGGTTCCAGTACCGTCAGCTGGTTCTCGGCAGTGTCTTTGGCACGGGTACTCCCTCCTGCCCAGCCTGGTTCCAGCACGCCAGCTGTTTCCGGGTAGTGTCAACGTCACTTTGCCTCCAATGCGTTGTCGTGTCGTGTTGCGGTCGGGTTAGCCGACTCTATGGTGCCTGCAGTTTAGGTGATTCCTATGTGTGCTGCGGGATCTGGCAATGAAGGCTGGTTCCATAATGCCAATAGGACAAGCACCCCCTGTAGGACTGTGGGTTTTGGTAACTGCGGCCGGCTCGCGGCCTTGAAACTTTTTTTACATGGGTACCTTCTGCTACCCATCCAGGTTCCAGTACCGTCAACTTGTTCTCAGCAGTGCCTTTGGCTTAGGTGCCTCCTTCTCGGTATTCAAGTTCCACCAACGTCTGCTGGTCCTTGGTAGTGCTTTCTGACACCGGTACCTCCTGCTTAGTAACCGAGTTCCAGTACCGTCAGCTGGTCTTCGGTAGTTCCATTGGCTCTTGTACCTTCTGCTACCCATCCGGGTTCCAGTACCGTCAGCTGGTCCTCATTAGTTCCATTAGCTCTTGTACCTTCTACTACCCATCCGGGTTCCAGTACCGTCAGCTGGTTCTCGGCAGTGCCTTTGGCTTAGGTGCCTCCTTCTCGGTATCCAAGTTCCACCAACGTCTGCTGGTCCTTGGTAGTGCTTTCTGACACCGGTACCTCCTGCTTAGTAACCGAGTTCCAGTACCGTCAGCTGGTCTTCGGTAGTTCCATTGGCTCTTGTACCTTCTGCTACCCATCGGGGTTGCAGTACCGTCAGCTGGTTCTCGGCAGTGTCTTTGGCACGGGTACTCCCTCCTGCCCAGCCTGGTTCCAGCATGCCAGCTGTTTCCTGGTAGTGTCAACGTCACTTTGCCTCCAATGCGTTGTCCTGTCGTGTTGCGGTCGGGTTAGCCGACTCTATGGTGCCTGCAGTTTAGGTGACTCCTATGTGGGCTGCGGGATCTGGCAATGAAGGCTGGTTCCATAGTGCCAATAGGACAAGCACCCCTTGTAGGACTGTGGGTTTTGGTAACTGCGGCCGGCTCGCGGCCTTGAAACTTTTTTTTACATGGGTACCTTCTGCTACCCATCCGGGTTCCAGTACCGTCAGCTGGTTACCGGCAGTACCTTTGGCTTAGGTGCCTCCTTCTCGGTATCCAAGTTCCACCAACATCTGCTGGTCCTTGGTAGTGCTTTCTGGCACAGGTACCTCCTGCTTAGTAACCGAGTTCCAGTTCCGTCAGCTGGTCCTTGGTAGTTCCATTGGCTCTTGTACCTTCTGCCACCCATCCAGGTTCCAGTACCATCAGCTGGTCCTCGGTAGTTCCTCAGCCTTCTTGTACCTTCTGCTACATTTCCAAGTTCAAGCTTTTCGAAATGGTTCTTGGTAATCACTCTGGATCTCCCTGACGAGGACCCTGAAGATGAGGACCGTGAAGACCACCCCGAAGAAGACGAGGACCCCGAAGACGAGGACCCTGAAGACGAGGACCCTGAAGACCAACCCGAAGAAGACGAGGACCCCGAAGACGAGGACCCTGAAGACGAGAACCCTGAAGACCAACCCGAAGAAGACGAGGACCCCGAAGATGACGACCCTGAAGACGAGGACCCTGAAGACCACTCCGAAGAAGACGAGGACCCTGAAGATGACGACCCTGAACACGAGGACCCTGAAGACCACCCCGAAGAAGACGAGGACCCCGAAGACGACGACCCGAAGACGAGGACCCCGAAGATGACGACCCTGATGACCACCCCGAAGAAGACCAAGAAGATGACCCTGAAGAAGTTGACCAAGAGAACAAAGAAGAGAAGACAACCACCAAGATACAGAAGAACAAGAGACAGAAAACCAAGAAGCAGAAGTACAGGAAGCTGCAGAATAAAAAGCGGAAGAACATTAAGCATAAGACTAAAAATCTGAGCAAAAGCTAATATCTAAATTATAAGCAGAAGATGACTAAGCAGTGTATGGGGGTGAGTCCGTTCCTCCTCGTGGTGCCCCTGGAAAAGACCTGCTGCTGCAGGCCAAACTGAACGTGGACAAATCCTGTTGTAAATCTTTTGTGACGGGCAGAATGAAAGGTGTAATGTTCAAACTTTTATAGATAACAACTACAGGAATGCCTGTCACAAATAAGAATATGATGAAGAAGAAGAATATGAAGAAGATGAAGAAGTAGAATATGAAGAAGAATAATAGTTGAATAAGAAGTATATGAAGAATGTAAAAAAAAAAGAATAATACGAAGAAGGTGAAGAAGAAGAAGATGAAGAAGGTGAAGAAGAAGTTGATGAAAAAGATGCTGATGCTGAGGATGATGAAGGAGAAGTGAAACATAAATATCTGACAAAATATAAAAATGCTTAACATAGTCAATATTTCCGTAAGTCAGAACGTCTTAAAAAAAAAATTAATTCCTGCTATTCCATTTGATTGGGCTAAACCTCTATGCCTTTATTGTCTCCCCCACCTCCCCCAATACATTCTACATTATTGTTAGTTGTTTTCCTTCATGTAGAATTAACCTACAAGGAAAGAAAGGGTTTATTTTCATTTCGATATTTCTGTCCCATTGACTTGCATTGGTTTCCGGTATCGGAATCGGCGATATCCGATACTTTTTGGGTATCGGTCAGATCCAATCCGATCCGATATTTCCCGATATCGGAAGGAATCGCTCAACACTATTTAAGAAGCGAAGGTGGCTGGGAATTTAGGAGGCAGTGATCATTTTAT
This sequence comes from Phyllobates terribilis, assembly GCF_046119375.1. Lineage (NCBI taxonomy): Eukaryota > Metazoa > Chordata > Amphibia > Anura > Dendrobatidae > Phyllobates > Phyllobates terribilis. Next base: position 247,756,161 of record NW_027362769.1, on the reverse strand, counting down.
CTTTGAATTTTGGATTACAAGAGGAGGAAGACCTGCGAGGACTCAGACTTTAAGGTTGGACTTCAGAAAGCAGATATTAATGGACTCATGTAGAGGGTGGAAAAGGTCCAATGGCTGGATGTTCTAAAAGACAGAAATGTCCAAAAAGGATGGGAGATTTTTCTAAATGAAATTCTCACTGCACAATCAGCCACAATCCAGAAAAGAAAGAAGAATTGGAAGCATTTAACCCCTTTACTACCCAAAGTGGTCTGCACGTTAATGACCAGTCCAATTTTTACAATTCTGACCACTGTCAATTTATGAGGTAATTACTCTGGGACACTTCAACAGATCCCCCTGATTCTGAGATTGTTTTTTCGTGATATATTGTACTTCATGATTGTTGTAAAAAAATTTCAATATCACTTGCGTATATTTGTGAAAATAATGGAAATTTGGCAAAAATTTTGAAAATTTTGCAATTTTCAAAATTTGAATTTTTATGCCCTTAGATCAGAGAGATATGTCGTACAAAATAGTTAATAAATAACATTTCCCACATATCTACTTTACATGAGCACAATTTTGGAACCAATTTTTTTTCTATTAGGGAGCTACAAGGGTTTAAAATTGACCAACGATTTCTAATTTTTCCAACAAAATTTCCAAAATCATTTCTTTAGGGACCACATCACATTTGAAGTCACTCTGAGCGGTCTTTATGACAGAAAATACCCAAAAGTGACACCAATCTAAAAACAGCACCTCTCAAGGTGCTCAAAACCACAATCAATAAGTTTATTAACCCTTCAGGTGCTTCACAGGAATTTTTGGAATGCGGAAGAAAAAAATTAACATTTAACTTTTTTCACAAAAATGTTACATTAGATCCCAATTTTTTTTATTTTCACAGGGGTAACAGGAAAAAATGGACCCCAAGATTTGTTGTTCAATTTCCTCTGAGCACGTAGATACCCCATATGTGGGGGAAAACCACCGTTTGGGCACACGACAGGGTTTGGAAGGGAAGGAGCGCCATTTGACCTTTTAAATGTAAAATTTGCTTGAATAATTAGCGGATGCCATGTTGCATTTGGGGAGCCTCTGATGTGCCTAAACCGTGGAAACCTCCCACAAGTGACCCTATTTTGGAAACTAAACCCCTCAGGGAACTTATCTAGATGTGTGGTGAGCACCCTGAACCCCCAAGTGCTTTACAGAAGTTTATAACATTGAGCCGTGAAAATAAAAAAATCAAACTTTTTCCACAAAAATGATGTTTTATCCCCAATTTTTTTTATTTTCACCAAGGTAAGAGGAGAAAATGGACCCCAAAAACTTTTGTGCAATTTCTTCTGAGTATGGCAATACCCCATATGTGGGGAAAATACAGTGTTTGGGCTGACTGCAGTGTTCAGAAGGGAAAGAGCACTGTGTGACTTTTTGAACGCAAAATTTGCTGGAATTGAGAGCGGATGCCATGTTGCATTTAGAGAGCCCCAGATGTGCCTAAATAGTGTAAACCCCCCACAAGTGACTCCATTTTGGAAACTACACCCCTCAAGGATTTTATCAAGGGGTATAGTGAACATTTTTAACCCAGAGGTACGACACAGAATTTGATAACATTAGGTCATCATATTGAATAAGTTGTGATTAGTCTTGAGCGAAAGTGCTCGCTACTTGAGTTTGCTTCGGGTACTCAGGTATGCACCATGTATTGTGCTCAAGTCCCTCCCACAAGTTTCATGGTTATTAAACACCCAAATAAAAACATGCGGGGATCGCTCGTGCATGGCAGGCAATCCCAGTGAGTTTTTTTGGGCCGCGAAGCATATGGGGCGGAGACTCAAGCATGTCAATCGAGCACCCGTGATACTCAGTGCATACCCGAGCACATGATGCAATCTCTACTAGTGAGCACTTGCGCTCAACACTAGTTGCCATATCGTCATCTTTTTCTTTTTACTTTTGGAAAAAAACCCAACCCTAATACAACCCCAACCCTAGCCCAACCCTAACCCTAGCCCAACCCTTATCCTAACCCTAACCCTTGCCCCAACCCTAGCCCTAGCCCAACCCTAACCCTAGCCCAACCCTAACCCTAACCCCAACCCTAACCCTAACCCCAACCCCAACCCTAACCCTAGCCCAACCCTAACCCTAGCACAACCCTAATACAACCCCAACCCTAATACAACCCCAACCCTAGCCCAACCCTAACCCTAGCACAACCCTAACCCTAGCACAACCCTAACCCCAACCCTAGCACAACCCTAACCCTAGCACAACCCTAACCCTAGAGTTTATTTTTTATGCCGTTCCTCATGCGGTATAAGTAATTAGATGACTTTATTCTTCGGGTCGGTGCGATTACAGCGATACTAGAATCATATCGGTTTTTTGTGATTGACAGCTGTCACACACTAAAAGACGCATTTTTATGCAAAATCTAGTTTTTGCATCACCATATTTTGAGAACCATAATTTTTCCATATTTTGGCCGACAGAGTCATGTGGCTTGTTTTTTGCGGGATGAGTTGACGTTTTTATTGGTACCATTTTCAGGCACGTGACATTTTTTGATCGCTTTCTATTCCGATTTTTGCGAGGCAGAATAAACTAAAAACCAACAATTCAGGAACTGTTTTTTTTTTTTTTTTATGCTGTTCCGCGTGTGGTAAAATTGATAAAGTAGCTTTATTCTTTGGGTCAGTAGGTTTACAGCGGCACCACATTTATATCGTTTTTCTATGTTTTAGCGCTTTTACACAATAAAAGCTATTTTATAGAAAAAAATATTTTTTTTCATCACTTTATTCTGAGAGCTATAACTTTTTTATTTTTCGGCTGATGGAGCTGTATGGTGGCTGTTTTTTGTGGAACAAGATGACGTTTTCAGCGGTACCATTTTTATTTATATTCGTCTTATTGATCGCGTTTAATTCCCTTTTTTGTTTGGCGGTATGATGACAAAGCATAGTTTTTTGCTTCGTTTTTTATTTTTTACCGTGTTCACTAAAGGGGTTAACTAGTGGGACTGTTTTATAGGTCAGGTCGCTCAGGACGCATCGATACCAAATATGTGTATTTTTATTGTTTTTTTGTTTTTTTTTCATAATAATATTTATTGATGGGTACATTATATTTTTATTTTTGGTGGATTCTTTTTTTTGTTTTCTTTTAATATTTTTACAAAATTTTTTTTTCATTTTTTAACACTTTTTTTACTTTTATACTTTGTCCCACTCTGGGACTTTCACTTTTTTTACTCTGATCGCCTATATAGCATAGGGATGGAGCACCATCCCTGTGCTATACAGGCTGTCAGCGCTGCAGATGCAGATGATACTTTGGTCATGCACTGCGCGTGATCAAAGTATCTTCCTACTATCTGATGACCCGGATGTTGTCATGATGACATCCGGGTCACCGTGACAACCACGGAGCATGGCCTCAGACAGCGCGAAACGGCGGGGAAGAGGTGAGTTTCGGAGCTTACCTCCACAATGCTGTGATTGACTTCGATCGCAGCATTGCGGAGGTTAATGTGGTGGGAGCGGTGCGGGACCGCTCCCAGCACATAGCACCGGTGTCAGCTATGACCCGGCGGTGATCACGCCCACACAGCCTGTGTGGGCAAAATCGACAGGGCGTACTAATACTTATCAGGCTCTTAAGTCCCAGGGCGCAGATACGTATTAGTGCGCCCTGGCCTTTAAAGGGGTTAAAGAGACCAGGATGGATGAACACAGAACTTAAACACTTGCTAAAAAGTAAAAAAGAAATGTATATAAAATGGAAATAGGGGGATATATCTAAAGAAGAATATCATGCTCTCAGCAGGGATCATACTCCAAGAGTGGTAATAAATGGTTGCATAACCAATTGGAAGAGTGTTTCATGAGGGGTACAACAAGTCTCTGTCCTGGCCCCATTGTTGTTCAACATTTTTATAAATTATCTAGATAAGGGAACTGAAGGTAAACTAATCAAATTTGCAGACGATGCAAAGCTAGGAGGGATAGCTAACACGAGAAAAGATAAAGGATTCAGGAGGATCTAGATAAGCTTGAACAATGGGCAGGGACTAATAGAATGGTATTTAACAGGGAGAAATGCAAGATTCTACATCTGTGCAAGAAAAATAAAAAAATACATCTACAGAATGGGAGGAATAGAACTAAGAAACAGCATTTGTGAAAAAGACTTGGGTATACTAATAGATCACAGACTGCACATGAGTCAACAGGGTGATGCAGCAGCAAAAAAGGTTCTGGGATGTATTAAGAGAAGCATAGAGTCTAGATCACGTGAAGTCATTATCACACTTTACTCCTCCTTGGTCAGACCTCATCTGGAATACTGTGTCCAGTTCTGGGCAGCACATTTAAAAAAGACATCGAAAAACTGGAGCAAGTTTAGAGAAGAGCTACTAGGATGGTAAGCGAACTGCAAAGTATGTCCTACGAGGAATGGTTAAAAAATTTGGGAATGCTTAGCTTGCAAAAAAATGCTAAGAGGAGACTTAATAGCTGTCTACAAATATCTCAAGGATTGTGAAAGTATAGAGGGATCAACCTTATTCTCATTTGCATATGGAAACACAAGAAGGAATGAAACTGAAAAGAAGAAGATACAGATTAGACAATAGAGAAAACTTTTTTGCCAGTAAGAGTGATCAATACGTAAAACAGACTGCATTGATTTGTGGTGAATTCTCCTTCAATGGCAGTCTTCAAACAGAGACTGGACAGATATCTATATGAGATGGTTTAGTGAATCCTGCATTGAGCAGGAGGTTGGACACGAAGACCCTGGAGGTCCCTTCCAACTCTAACATTCTATGGTTCTATGTTTTATGACATACCAGTAAGTCATGATGATTATGCTTTAACAGAAGCTGTGCCCGCACAATCGGCACCAGGAGCATGGCTTAACTGAAAGCTGAGCTCGTGCTGTAACAAAATTTTTTTTCTACAACATTGTTTTACTGTGTAAAAATGGAAAAGCATAAATAAACCTAAATACAGTGGCTTGTAAAAGTTTGGGCACTCCTGGTCAAAATTACTGTTATTGTGAATAGTTAAGCAATTTGAAGATGAAATGATTTCTTAAGGGCCTAAAGTTAAAGATGACACAAAAGTTTATATATATTTATATATTGTCATTTTTTATATTTTAAAAACGACAAAAAGGAAAATGGGCCAATGCAAAAGTTTGGGCACCCTTGGAGATTTGTGTGCTCAGATAACTTTGACCAAGTTTTTAGACCTTAATTAGCCTGCTTACGGTTATGGCTTGTTCAATATCATAGTTAGGAAAGGCCAAGTGATGCAAATTTCCCAGCTTTATAAAAACCCAGCCTCCTCTAACCTTGTGCCAAAAACAGCAGCCATAGGTTTTTCTAAGCAGCTGACTAGCACGCTGAAAATTAAAATGGTGGAGGCCCACAAAGCAGGAGAAGCATATAAGAAGATAGCAAAGCATTTTCAAGTTGCCTTTTCCTCAGTTCAGAATGTAATTAAGAAATGGCACTTAACAAGAACAATGAAGGTCAAGATAAGGTCTGGAACACCAAGCAAAATTTCAGTGAGAGCTGTTCGTAGGATTCCTGGAGAGGAAAATCAGAACCTCCACTTGACTGCAAAAGACCTTCAGAAAGATTTAGCAGACTATGGAGTTGTGGTACATTGTTCTACTGTTCAGAGACACCGGCACAAATATGGCCTTCATGGAAGAGTCATCAGAGGAAAACCTCTCCTGCGTCCTCACCATAAAATTCAGCGTCAGAAGTATGCAAAAGAACATCTAAACATTTCTGATGCATTTTGGAAAGTCCTGTGGACTGATGGGGTTAAAATATGACTCTTTGGCCACAATGACCAAAGGTATGTGTGGAACAAAAAGGACACAGAATTTCAGGAAAAAAACATCTGACCAACCATTAAGCATGGGGGTTCATCAATCATGCTTTGGGAATATGTTGCAGCCAATGCCACATTTCACGGGTAGAGGGAAGAATGGATTAAATGAAATTTCAACACATTCTTGATGCAAACATAACACCATCTGTAAAAAGCTGAAGCTGAAAAGAGGATGGCTTCCATGAATGGATAAAGATCCTAAACACACATCAAAATCCACAAGAGGGTTTTACAATGGCCCTTACAGTCCCATGATCTGAACATCACTGAAAATCTGTAGCTAGACCTCAGAATAGCAGTGCATGCAAGATGACCCTGAATCTCACAGAGATGGAAGAATTTTCCAAGAAAGAATAGATGAAAATCCCTCAAACAAGAATTGAAAGACTCTTGGCTGGCTACAAAAAGCATTTACAAGCTGTGATACTTTCAAAAGGGGTGTTACTAGGTACTAACTATGCAGGTTGCCCAAACTTTTCCATTGGCCCATTTTCCTTTTTGTAATTTTTAAAATCTAAAAGATGAAAAAATATATATTTTTTTTGCCTAAAATACAAAGGAATGTGTCATATTTAACAAAAGGCCTTTTAGATATCATTTAATCTTCAACTTGCTTAACTGTTCACAATAACAGTAATTTCAACCAGGGGTGCCCAAACTTTTACATGCCATTGTAAGTGTTGTATCACTGTGATCATACTGATTTGAAAAATAATGCTGTTTTATCACTTTTACCAGATGATGAATGGCATACAAAAACCCTGAAATGCTGCTTTTTGTTCACTCTGCTTCACAAAAATCAAAATAGAAAGCGATCAAAAAACGTTGTGCAACCCAAAATGATACCAATAAAATCTACAACTCATCCCACAAAATAAACAAGCCCTGACATGACTCTATCAGCATAAAAATTAAAAAATTGTAGGTCTCAAATTGTGGTGATGCAAAACCCTTTATTTGTTAAACAAAAGGTATTTAGTGTGTAAAAGTAGCTGTAGTAGTTGATTTGCTCATTCTGCCTTCCAAAGATCCAAATAAGGCTTCAGTTTACAATGATCCTGCACTCCACAGTATGATGAGGCAGATATAGACACTGTGGACACTGTCTGGCCTATGATCTGGTGGTGTCTGTTTTTTCAGTGGTGCACAAAAGTGCATTCAACCACAGATTTGTGCACCACTGAAAAGACAGTAGTCTGTATTGTAGTGAATGGATCCATAGGGATTTCATCTAAATCAATTATTTTAGAGATGTACATGAAAATCCGATATAAGTGCCTAGCGTAGAGCACAGAATAAATGTCAACCGAGACTTAAGAGTGATTCATATATTATATACTCCAAAATGCTTCCTATTAAAGCTTCAACTTAATGCACAAAAAACAAGTCCCCATTCAGGCCCGTCACCTGTTAACAGAATTATAGGGGGCATCCAAGTTACTGGTAGCACAAAGGCCCAGGAAAGGTGACATGGATCTTCCCAAAAGGAAAACACAAAATTCTGAAAGCTCAAGTTGGGATGAGCTGACCCATTGAAGACCGGGTTCTGGTACCCGATCGAACTTTATGTCCAAAGTTCAGTTTGGGTACCAGAACTTTTCCCGAACTTGAACATGACCCCGAAACCATTGAAATGTATGGGGACTTGATCTTTGGAGCTTGAAAATTCTCTCTCATTCTTTCTCTCTTTCAACCTTTCTCTCTCCTTCTGAACTTCCCCCAAAACTCCAAACATTAAGGCTGTGTGCCCACTATGCATTTTTCAAGCGTTTTTGTCATGTAATTTCAGCAGCGAAAACTCTTAAAAAACGCTTGGTAATACGTGCCCCATGGTCCCCAATAATAATCTTCATGTGCTATGCACATGTTGCTGAAACTTCCACTGCGGATTATCATTGCGGAAAAATACGCAGCATGTCCATTAATTTTGCGGACACGCAGCGTTATTGCAGCCATTGACTTCCATTGAATCGTTTAATATCCGCATGACTACATGTGCACATACGGATATTAAGCGATTCAATGTGCGGATGGTACCCGGGTCTGGAGAAGAGGAGACTCTCCTCCAGATCCAGGTACCATAGTACCTGTTAAAAAAAGAATTTAAAATAAAAAATAAAGATTATACTTACCTTCCAATGGCCCCCGGTCTCCTCAGTGATGCGTCAGGTCTCTTGTACGGCTCACGATGGACTAAAAGGACCTTCCATGATGTCATTTAGTCATGTGACAGGTCACGCGACCGCTGATGTCGGCGGTCGTGTGACCTGTCACATGACTAAATGACGTCATGGAAGGTCCTTTTAGACCATCGAGAGCCGTACAAGAGACCAGACGCATCGCTGAGGAGACCGAGGGCCATCGGAAGGTAAGTATAATCTTTATTTTTTATTTTTTACCATTTTTATTCTTTTTTTTTAACTATTAACTTGGTCACACTATATAAATCCATGCCGGTTGCATGGATTTATATAGTGTGACCAAGTTGTCAAGCACTTTTCCAAGTGAAGCTAAAATCGCTTGGAAAAGAGCTTGATAACCCGCATGAAGAAATGCATGTGAAAAACGCTTGACAAATGCTTCTACCTGGCAGGAAAACGCATGTATAATTCGCATGCGTTTTTCCTGCTAGGGAGATGTGGAAAAAATCTGCAGCATTTCTGCATCGAGGGCACTTAGACTAAAACGGACTTCCGGGAGAAGTCCATGTTAGGAGTTCAGCGTTCAGCACCAAACACTAAGAGTAAGGTATGATCCCCGAACTTTAAAGTTCAAGTCCGCTCATCTCTACTCCCAAATCCAAATGCCCCTCTCCATTCTAAGCTCCACAGAGTGTCTGAACCACTGCTAACATTCATATGTTTGGCATTACTGTAGCGAGGAGAACCACTTAATTTATCTGGTGCGTGTCTCCAGTAGAGATGAGCGTTGTTCGACTCGAACTGTTCGCCAATCTCAAATTCGAGCTGTTTTGGGCGGTGTTCGAGCCGTTCGGCGAACACGAACGATTTGAGAAAAATTCGGCTGTTCGAGGTTATGTTCGATAACTGTTCGTGCACCAAAATCATAACTGGATTTTTTCTCAGTAATGATGAAAATTAATGTTAATACGCAGTTTGAGTGTACAGCGGGGCGGGGGGAGGGGCAGGGGATGGATCTCTGCAGGAATAATGAAGATCTCCATTTTTTTTTCTCTTTCCCGCATTTACAGTGGGGAGGTGCAATCTGTCAGCCTATCAGCAGCGCACAAACGGAGCGAAGTGCTTTTTTTCACACAAGCAAGGGCATGTGTCATTGGCAGTGTATGTCACATGTCCTTGCCCTATAAGACCAAGCCATTTTCCCCGTCGCCACCATTTTCTCACTGCTGCAGCTGCGTGTTAGACGGCACCGCTGTTGCTGTGTGCGCTATACCTTGTTAATTTCAAGCCAATTTTCGCACAAATCTACAGATAGCTTGGGAGTAGGGAATAGTTGTGATTGCAGTCCTTTTAAGGACTAGGTTACAGCATTTCCTACGACTTTTATCAGGCAGGTCTGTGCTCTTAAATAGATAGGTTGTGGGAGTAAAGACTAATTGTAATTGGAGTCCTTTTCAGGACTAGGTTACATCAGTTCCTATCAGTTTTTGCCAGGCAGGTCTGTGCCAGTGCTGTGCAAGTTTTTTTCACAGCATTTGGCTGAATCTAGCAAAGCTAATCCTTTTTGGCCTATTGCAGAGTGAGTTAGTCAGTGGAGTAGCCTATCTGTGTTGAAAGATATACCACCTGTGTATAGAATACCAATTTTTTTACTGCCCCTAGTGAAGTAAAATCTTTTGGGCATAGCATCATTCTATTAGTCCATCTATACTCCACCAGGTTGCAAATTGAATATAATTTTTTTCTGCATCTAGCTCTGAAAAAATATTTGGGCTTCTAGCAGTGTGCGGGACTTGTTCTATAAGTCCATCTATACTGAACTCCATCAGGTTGCAAACTGAATATAATTTTTTTCTGCATCTAGTTCTGAAAAAATATTTGGCCTTCTAGCAGTGTGTGTGACTTGTTCTATTAGTCCATCTATACTGACCTCCATTACGTTGCAAATTCAAAATAATTTTTTGTCTGCATCTAGCTCTGAAAAAATATTTGGCATTCTAGCAGTGTGTGGGAATTTCTCTATTAGTCCATCTATACTGACCTCCATCAGGTTGCAAATTAAAAATAATTTTTTGTCTGCAGCTAGCTCTGAAAAAATATTTGGCCTTCTAGCAGTGTGTGGGACTATCTCTATTAGTCCATCTATACTGACCTCCATCAGGTTGCAAACTGAATATAATTTTTTTCTGCATCTACCTCTGAAAAAACATTTGGGCTTCTAGCTGTGTGTGGGACTTGTTCTATTAGTCCATCTATGCTGACCTCCATCAGGTTGCAAACTGAGTATAATTTTTTTCTGCATCTAGCTCTGAAAAAATATTTGGCCTTCTAGCAGTGTGTGGGACTTTTTCTATTAGTCCACCTATACTGACCTCCATCAGGTTGCAAATTCAAAATATTTTTTTGTCTGCATCTAGCTCTGAAAAAATATTTGGCCTTCTAGCAGTGTGTGGGACTTTCTCTATTAGTCCATCTATACTGACCTCCATCAGGTTGCAAACTGAATATAATTTTTTTCTGCATCTAGCTCTGAAAAAATATTTGGCCTTCTAACAGTGTGTGGGACTTGTTCTATTAGTCCATCTATACTGACCTCCATCACGTTGCAAATTCAAAATAATTTTTTTTCTGCATCTAGCTCTGAAAAAATATTTGGCCTTCTAGCAGTGTGTGGGACTTTCTCTATTAGCCCATCTATACTGACCTCCATCAGGTTGCAAATTAAAAATAATTTTTATCTGCATCTACCTCTGAAAAAATATTTGGGCTTCTAGCTGTGTGTGGGACTTGTTCTATTAGTCCATCTATACTGACCTCAATCAGGTTGCAAACTGAATATAATTTTCTTCTGCATCTAGCTCTGAAAAAATATTTGGCCTTCTAGCAGTGTGTGGGACTTTCTCTATTAGTCCATCTATACTGACCTCCATCAGGTTGCAAATTAAAAATAATTTTTATCTGCATCTAGCTCTGAAAAAATATTTGGCCTTCTAGCAGTGTGTGGGACGTTCTCTATTAGTCCATCTATACTGACCTCCATCAGGTTGCAAATTAAAAATAATTTTTTTCTGCATCTAGCTCTGAAAAAATATTTGGCCTTCTAGCAGTGTGTGGGACTTTCTCTATTAGTCCATCAATGCTGACCTCCATCAGATTGCAAACTGAATATATTTTTTTTCTGCATCTACCTCTGAAAAAATATTTGGGCTTCTAGCTGTGTGTGGGACTTGTTCTATTAGTCCATCTATATTGACCTCCATCAGGTTGCAAACTTAATATAATTTTTTTCTGCATCTAGATCTGAAAAAATATTTGGCCTTCTAGCAGTGTGTTGGACTTGTTCTTTTAGTCCAGGGCTCCCCAACTCCAGTCCTCAAGGCCCACCAACAGGTCATGTTTTCAGGATTTCCTTAGTATTACACAGGTGATAATTGCATCACCTGCACAGGCAATAATTCCATCACCTGTGCAATACTAAGGAAATCCTGAAAATATGACCTGTTGGTGGGCCTTGAGGACTGGAGTTGGGGAACCCTGTATTAGTCCACCTATACTGACCTCCATCAGGTTTCAAATTCAAAATATTTTTTTGTCTGCATCTAGCTCTGAAAAAATATTTGGGCTTCAAGCAGTGTGTGGGACTTGTTCTATTAGTCCATCTATATTGACCTCCATCAGGTTGCAAACTGAATATAATTTTTTTCTGCATCTAGCTCTGAAAAAATAGTTGGCTTCTAGCAGTGTGTGGGACTTGTTCTATCAGTCCATCTATACTGACCTCCATCACGTTGCAAATTCAAAATAATTCTTTGTCTGCATCTAGCTCTGAAAAAATATTTGGCCTTGTAGCAGTGTGTGGGACTTTCTCTATTAATCCATCTATACTGACCTCCATCAGGTTGCAAATTAAAAATAATTTTTATCTGCATCTACCTCTGAAAAAATATTTTGGCTTCTAGCTGTGTGTGGGACTTGTTCTATTAGTCCATCTATACTGACCTCCATCAGGTTGCAAACTGAATATAATTTTTTTCTGCATCTAGCTCTGAAAAAATATTTGGCCTTCTAGCAGTGTGTGGGACTTTCTCTATTAGTCCATCTATACTGACCTCCAGCAGGTTGCAAATTAAAAATTATTTTTATCTGCATCTAGCTCTGAAAAAATATTTGGCCTTCTAGCACTGTGTGGGACTTTCTCTATTAGTCCATCTATACTGACCTCCATCAGGTTGCAAATTAAAAATAATTTTTTTCTGCATCTAGCTCTGAAAAAATATTTGGCCTTTTAGCAGTGTGTGGGACTTTCTCTATTAGTCCATCTATACTGACCTCCATCAGGTTGCAAATTAAAAATAATTTTTTGTCTGCATCTAGCTCTGAAAAAATATTTGGCCTTCTAGCAGTGTGTGGGACTTTCTCTATTAGTCCATCAATACTGACCTCCATCAGGTTGCAAACTGAATATATTTTTTTTCTGCATCTACCTCTGAAAAAATATTTGGGCTTCTAGCTGTGTGTGAGACTTGTTCTATTAGTCCATCTATACTGACCTCCATCAGGTTGCAAACTGAATATAATTTTTTCCTGCATCTACCTCTGAAAAAATATTTGGGCTTCTAGCTGTGTGTGGGACTTGTTCTATTAGTCCATCTATACTGACCTCCATCAGGTTGCAAACTGAATATAATTTTTTTCTGCATCTAGCTCTGAAAAAATATTTGGCCTTCTAGCAGTGTGTGGGACTTGTTCTATTAGTCCACCGATACTGACCTCCATCAGGTTGCAAATAAAAAATAATTTTTATCTGCATCTACCTCTGAAAAAATATTTGGGCTTCTAGCTGTGTGTGGGACTTGTTCTATTAGTCCATCTATACTGACCTCCATCAGGTTGCAAACTGAATATAATTTTTTTTCTGCATCTAGCTCTGAAAAAATATTTGGCCTTCTAGCAGTGTGTGGGACTTTCTCTATTAGTACATCAATACTGACCTCCATCAGGTTGCAAATTAAAAATATTTTTTATCTGCATCTAGCTCTGAAAAAATATTTGGCCTTCCAGCAGTGTGTGTGACTTTCTCTATTAGTCCACCTATACTGACCTCCATCAGGTTGCAAATTCAAAATAATTTTTTCTCTGCATCTAGCTCTGAAAAAATATTTGGCCTTCTAGCAGTGTGTGGGACTTTCTCTATTAGTCCTTCTATACTGACCTCCATCAGGTTGCAAACTGAATATATTTTTTTTCTGCATCTACCTCTGAAAAAATATTTGGGCTTCTAGCTGTGTGTGGTACTTGTTCTATTAGTCCATCTATACTGACCTCCATCAGGTTGCAAATTGAATATATTTTTTTTCTGCATCTAACCCAGCCAATAGTTTTGGCCTAATACCACAGTTTGGCCACTCAGCTCTGCTCGTTTCCCATCCATTGTTTTTTTCTGCAAACAACTCCAGAGTTGTGAATTAGTTAACCACCGAAATGAGTGGAAAAAGGCCTACTGCTGGTGGAAAGGGAAATAGGCGTGTTGGGAAGGGGAAAAAAGGTTGTGTCCGTGGGGTAGGTGTTAAAGCAACAGTAACATCTGCAGAAGAAAGACCATCTTCCAGCCAAACTAAAATGTCTACTTCTTTTAGCGTACAATGTGATAAGATCCCTTTCTTACGGCCACGCCAATCGCTACAAATTCCAGATGAGGCACAAAAACAGCAGGTGCTTCAACGGATATCAAGTGTTCCTTTAAGTGGGCTCTCCTCCACATCAACTTCAACATCACAAATACTCCAGTCCTCAAAGGTGTCACCCCAATCGCACTTGCTTCCTCACAGCTCCCAAATCTCGAGCTGCCCGTCTGAGTATGAGGTAGAACAGATGGTTGAGTCTGCAGAGCTGTTTACTCATACTATAGCCTGGGAATCAGAGGTCGACTCCAGCGCTTCTGTGAATCCAGACGAGGAAATGATCTGCACTGTTGCCCAGAATCTTTATGAGTCAGATCCAGGACCAGACGCAGAAGGTTCTGACCATAATGTAGACCCTCATTCCCAAACTGTAACTCCTGTTGGTGGAGACAATGAGGAAGACGATGATGAGACTCAAATACCTGATTGGAGCGACAACTTTAGTTTTTTGTCAGGGCAGGAACAGGTTGGCTCTGAGGACGACGGGTGTGATAACGCACAGGGTGATGATGATGAGGTTGGAGATCCCACTTACTGTCAACCCACAGTCAGCCAAGAGATGAGGTCAGCAGAGGAGGTGGAGGAGGATGCTAGTGACGACGAGGTCAGGTTGTGCCTTCCCTGACAGAGACGTAGTACTGGAAGCACGTCAACAACTGCATCCTCAAACACAACTCTGCCTCTCACCACAAGTCGTGGTGGCTCTTCAGGTCGCATGTGTGCTAAGCCTTGCATAGCCTGGGAATATTTTCAGATCGATAAAGATGACCCAACTCGTGTTATCTGTAACATTTGTCAGCAAAAGCTAAGTAGAGGCCAAAAAAGACATAGTTTGAGAACTTCATGCATGAACCGGCACATGGACATGAAGCATAAGTTGCAGTGGGAAGCTCACTGTGCTACAATGCGGCCTAGCCTGCCGGGCCAACCACCGTCTGCCATATCTTGTGCATCCGCAGCCTCTTCATCCTCTGTGACTGGGGGGACAGCAGTCACACCTGCTTTGGGGCGCAGACCTGCCACCTCTTTACCCGCAACAGCCAGCGTGATTGGCAGGTCATCATTTTCTTTGGAGGTTGGTAACTCTAGCTGGTGTTGAGCGCTGTCCGACATCGATAGCACCACCTTTGGATCAAGGCAACCTAACATGTCCGCCTGCATCTTCCTCACAGACCGGCAGTTTGACGGGGACACCCTTATCAACCCCGTCTAAGCACAATAGTCAGCCCTCGGTCCCTCAGATGAGGACAAGTAAAAGACCATTTCCTCCTAGCCATGAGAAAGCTAAGAGGTTGAATTTCACCATCTGCAAGCTCTTGGCTGCAGAAATGCTGCCTTTCCGCCTGGTGGACACAGAGGAATTTCGAGACCTTATGTCCGTCGCAGTGCCCCAGTACCAGATGCCCAGTCGGCACTACTTCTCAAAGAAAGGTGTGCCTGCGCTCCACCAGCATGTCGCATACAGCATCACCGCTTTTTTGAGAAACTCTGTGTGTGACAGGGTGCATTTCACCACAGACACTTGGACGAGTAGGCATGGACAGGGACGTTACATGTCGCTGACTGGGCACTGGGTAACTATGGTGACAGCAGGACAAGGGGCTGCTGTCCAAGTCTTGCCGTCCCCACGAGTTATGCGTCAATCCTCTTTCTCTCAAAGTTCCTCCACTGCTTCTGCCTCCTCAACCTCCTCTCGGTCCTCCACCTGCACCCAAAGCCTGTCTGGTCATGCCACAAGCTTTCTAACTGCGCAGAAGGGATCCTGCACACCTCCTTACTATGCTGGCAGTAGGGCTCAACGTCATCAGGCGGTTTTTACTTTGAAATGTCTGGGAAATGTGAGTCACACAGCTGAGGAGTTGTGGTCAGCTCTGGAGAACCAATTTCATGAATGGTTGTCTCCACTGGACCTGAAACCAGGGAAGGCCGTGTGCGACAATGCTGCAAACCTGGGTGCTGCCCTTCGCCGGGGCAATGTCACACACGTGCCTTGTATGGCTCACGTGTTGAACCTGGTAGTCCAGCAATTTTTAGCCCACTATCCCGGACTAGATGGCTTTCTGCAGAGGGCACGGTCGCTGTGTGCTCACTTCCGCCGTTCACATCCCGCAGCTCAGCGACTTACATCTCTACAGAAGTCGTTGGGCCTGCCACTTCACCGGCTAAAATGCGATGTGCCTACCCGGTGGAATTCAACTCTGCACATGTTGCAGCGACTGTAGCAGCACCGACAAGCCCTGGTGCAATACGTTCTGATGTATAGCCTGGGCCAACGAGATCCAGAGGTGGGGCAAATCACGCTGGAGGAGTGGTCTCAGATCAGGGACCTATGCACCCTTCTGCACAGTTTTGAAATGGCGATGAAGATATTTAGTGCTGATGATGCCATTATCAGCATGACTATTCCGGTGATTTACATGCTGGAGCACATGTTAAACAGAATTCGGAGTCAGGTGGTGGCACAAGAGGAGGTGGAGGAAGTAAAGGAGGAGGAGTTGTATGCAGAAGGGTTAACATCTGCAAGGTCCAGACGGTCGGCAGCACCAAGGCGGCAGGCATGTGATGGTGGGGGAGATGGTTTTACCAGGGTGCATGGTAGCAGCCAAACTAGTGAGGAAGGTGCAGGAGCCCAGGAAGTAGTGGAGGACGAACTGATGGAAGACTCATCAGATGAGGGAGACCTTGATCACATTTCTGTTGTGCGAGGTTGGGGGAGAGGACAGAGGAAGGAAGCATGATTGTTACCTCGCCACCAACACAACAGGGACTTGGTGCTCCTGGATGCGCAACACACATGAGTGCCTTCTTGCTGCACTACCTGCAACATGACCCTCGAATTGTGAGAATTAGAAATAATCCTGACTACTGGGTTGCCACACTGTTAGATCCCCGGTACAAAAGTAAATTTGAAGAAATTATTCCTGCCCTAGAAAGGGATGCACGCATGCAGGAGTATCAGCAGAGACTGTTGCAGAATCTTACATGTGCTTTTCCACAAAACACCAGTGGTGCACGTAGTGAATCTCACAGTTCCAACTTGCCAACCGTGGGAACGTCGTGTGTTCAGCACTCAAACCGTAACAGAACCACAGTATCTGCTGGTAACATCAATTTTGCGGAATCATTTCACCACTTTTTTAGCCCATCCTTTGCAAGGCCACAGGAGACAAGAAGTCTGACACATAGTCAACGCCTAGAGACGATGGTACAGGAGTATCTCCAAGTAAACATTGAAGCCATGACTGTGTCACTGGACCCTTCCTCTTTTTGGGCTTCCAATCTGGATAAATGGCCGGAGCTAGCCACTTACGCCTTGGAGATCTTGTCATGCCCCGCAGCCAGCGTTCTGTCTGAACGTGTGTTCAGCGCTGCTGGTGGTGTGCTGACACATAAGCGCACGCAGCTCTCCACTGATAATGTAGACAGACTCACGTTCTTAAAGATGAACAAATCATGGATCCGAAA
Source organism: Phyllobates terribilis (assembly GCF_046119375.1). Classification (NCBI taxonomy): domain Eukaryota; kingdom Metazoa; phylum Chordata; class Amphibia; order Anura; family Dendrobatidae; genus Phyllobates; species Phyllobates terribilis. The sequence goes on along the minus strand of NW_027362769.1, from coordinate 247,738,965 downwards.
TGACTTTTCTACCTCTGTGTCATCCTGGGGAGAGTAAAAGCTTGATGACTGGTTAAAATCACCTCACCAAACGTTTTAAGCTTTCAAATTACTAATCATGTTTATCTGTATCTTGGCTGGAAAATAATTTGGGCTTTGTAGCAGTGTGCAGCACTGATTCTATTAGGCCATCTATAATAAGCTCCACCAGATTTAAAATTACTAATAATGTTTATCTGTATCTTGGCTGGAAAATAATTTGGGCTTTGTAGCAGTGTGCAGTACTGATTCTATTAGGCCATCTATACTAATCTCCACCAGATTTAAAATTACTAATCATGTTTATCTGTACCTTGGCTGGAAAATAATTTGGGCTTTGTAGCAGTGTGCAGCACTGATTCTATTAGGCCATCTATACTAAGCTCCACCAGATTTAAAATTAATAATAATTTTTAGCTGTATCTTGCCCGGAAAATAATTTTGGGGCTCCGAGATGCGCAAAACACCTAAGTGCCTTCTTGCTGCACTACCTGCAACATGACCCTCATATTGTCAGAATTTGAAGTAATCCTGACTACTGGGTTGCCACACTCTTAGATACCCCAAACTTTTCGATCAACCTTTTCATTTTAATAAAGACCAAAAAAATGGTCATTTTTGAAATTATAAGCATTAGCAGGTTATTAGAAACTGAAATCAAACAGTTTTCAACTCAAAACTTTATTCTAGGTGATGTTACATTTTCACATAGGACCCCTTGATCGAAAGGAGCTTCTGAACTCTCTCGTCCATTGAATTTGTCAGGTTTTGGATGGTTTCTGCTTCAATTGTTTTGCATGAGGACAGAATACCCTCCCAGAGCTGTTGCTTAGATGTGAACTGCCACCCGCCATCATAGACACTCCTTTTGATGATGCTCCAGAGGTTCTGAATGGGGTAGAGGTCAGGGGAGCATGAGGGTCACACCATAAGTTTGTCCCCTTTTATGCCCATATCAGCCAGAGATGCAGATGTTTTATGTGCAGCATGAGATGGTGCATTATCATGCATAAAAATGATCTTGCTGTGGAATACACGGTCCTTCTTCTTGAACCATGGCAGGAAGTGCTGTTTGAGAAACTCCACATACATTATGGAGTTCATCTTTACCCCTTCAGGGATCCTAAAGGGGCCGACAATCTCTCTCCCCATGATTCCCGCCCAAAACATTACTCCACCACCTCCTTGTTGGCGCTGTAGCCGTGTCTGCGTGGGGTGTCCATCAACCAGCCATCCTCCACTCCAACCATCTGGACCATCGAGCGTTGCACGGCACTCATCCGTGAACAAAACAGTTTTGAAATCAGTCTTCATGTAATGTTTGGCCCACTGGAGCCGTTTCTGCTTGTGTGAAGTGGATAGAGGAGGTCGACGGGATGGCGTATGCACAGCTGCAAACCTCTGAAGGACCCTGCATCTTGTTGTTCGGGGGACGTTGGAGGCACCAGCAGCTTCAAAAACTTGTCTGCTGTTATGACAAGGCTTTTTTGCCGCTGCTTTTTTAACCTGACGTAATTGCCTGTAGGAAAGAGTCCTCAATTTGCCCTTATCAGCACGCACACGTGTGTACTGTGAATCAGCTACATACTTCTTGATTGCCAAGACACTTCATCCTGATCATCGCACAATGTTGATTGTAGTCATGCCTTGACCTAAACACTCCACAATTTGTTGCTTCTCAGCAGCCGACACATCCTTTTTCTTTCCCACTTTGGCAGAAAATGTAGGCTGCTTAATAATGTGGGAGAGCCTTCTTAAGTAGTCTTGCCTTTCATTGGACACACCTGCCAAACTAATTAGCACAGATGTCTGCAATTGCTTACATTGATATAAAGAGCCCTGACACACATCACCATCAATGAGTTTAACTGACAAACAAACAAATTCTTCCCTTATCACTCCTAAACACTTTTTGCATAATAATTTGGAACACAGTGTACATGTGCTTTTCCACAAAACACCAGTGGTTCACGTAGTGAATCTTACAGTTCTAACTTGCCAACCGTGGTCTGTATGGAGTTGTTCAATAAAGGGCCCAAAATTAAGATAACATAGATGGGGGAGGTCTCTATGAATAGGAATTCCTAAGTATTTGATACCCTGTGAGAGCAAGGCAAAGGGAAAGTTGGACTGGATGGAATCCTGTATGGATTTGGGGAGGGAGACATCGAGGGCCTCAGACTTCGCTGCATTGATTTTAAAAATTGACCATGTAACAAAGTGATCTATTTCAGCCATAACAGCATGGATGGATATATGTGATTGAGTGATATATACTAGGACATCATCAGCAAATAGAGAGCACTTGTGCTCGGTGCCTCACACCTCAATCCACCTAATATTGGGGTTATGGCGAAATGATGAGAGCAGGTGCTCCGTCACTAGGATGTATAAGAGAGGGGACAGAGGACATCCCTGCCTTGTCCCATTGGTGATTGTGAAAGGTGATGAAAATGTTCTGATGCACCCCCTGGGCCTTGGGACACCCGGAGCCGGACCCTTTTTGGTGGATGCTGGTGGTTGTAGTCTCCGTGGCGGCGACCCGGTTCCGTGGCTCAGGGCGGTCAAACCAGTGGCGGAACTATTTATGTGGTTTTGATGTTTAAATGTCCGACTACGCCACCCGTGGATTGCGGTCAGAGTGAACCGCCGCTACAGGGCAGACCGCTGAGGCTGGTGTTGTGGGTGCAGCAGAGCGTAGCATAACTCCCCACGGGAGGAGTATAGCCTCAGGGCAGCGTATGCGGAGGATGGGGGTGATGGTGCAGGGCAGCAGCAGTAATGACACAGAGTCAGTGATGCAGTCCAGGGCCTTTACTCACAGTTCTTATTATCCAGACCACGTCTGCAGGTAACGACTGCCCACGTCGCACTGTGCTCACCAGGTGAGGGGCTCAGACAACTCCCAGATAACTTTGGAGCGCTTCACAGGACCCCCTTTTTGTGTCCTTTGTCTGGCCTTTCTTACCAACCCTTCTGTCCGGCTGTCTCGAGCCTCCTCTTGGTAAACTTGGCGCCAGTTTCCCTGACAATATGTGGTGCCTTCCTAGCTGGTGTAGCGAGGGGCTGCACCACATAAAATGTCACAGCCTCCGGTTTCTAGCTTAGGGTCATTTCCTGCCTCCACTAGTTTCGGGGACCGGTCTCCCCCTTCGGCCTGACCCCTCCACGCAGGTGGATTCGGGCGTGCGGTGGTGACTCGCCCGTCCGCACCCCTGGGATCCCTTCTTTCCTCGTTCCTGGAGCCTTCTCCGCTCCTCATCCTTCCTTCTCCCTCTTCCAGGCCTGGGCCTCTGTTACTAGGCCCGCCTCCGGAGCAGAGCTCATGCAGAGCCACTGCTCCCTGTCACTTCTGCTCAGACTTCTCTGCTCTGAAATAAGATGGTGCCCACCTTTTATACTCCCTTCTCAATGCACCCAGGAACTGCTTCCTCCCTGCTCCTGCACTACAGGGTTCCCCTTCCTCAGTGTTCCCTCCCCCCACTCCAGCCAGGGACAGGGACTGTCGTGCCCATCTCAGGGGCATATTGGTCGCCCTGCCCCACGGCAATGTGGTGTAATTCATGCAGGTGTCGGGTCCTAATCCACACTCCATCCTTACCTGAGAGTGAGATATCACACCTTTGGGTGTGGTGCAATACCTCTGTAGCAACCGAGCCCTCAGGGTGCTACAGTTCCATTTATCTTCAGCCTAGGTGATGTTTTGCGATACAGGGCCGTGATTTTGGCTATAAAAGGGTCCCCTAGACCCCTACCCCAAGCTTTTTAAGAGAATCATATATGGCGTGCCAGGAGACTCTATGGAATGCTTTCTCAGCATCCAACAAGAGTATCTAATTACACATTTTTAACTGCATCTAGCCCAGGAAATACTTTGTGCCTAGTAGCAGTGTCTGCTAGTCAGCGGATTATCCCGGCTGTTAAGCAAGCTACACCACCTGTAGTTTGGACACTTAATTTTTTCAAAGGAAAAGCTTCGGGACCACGGGATACTCAGTGAAGAGCATCGGGAGGCACCCCAAGGCATAGGGGCGGGGACTGGCAGTAGGATGCCTTGCGGTGGACAGCCGAGGTCGATCCTTATAAAAGCTTTTTAACTGCAGCAGCTTTAGTGGACGCTACTGGAGCTGGAATTACGTGGCTGCTGGCATGAGACTTGCCCTCCAATAGATCCTTGTATATGGATTTAAAGTGTATTCATTAAAATTAGCGAGACAATTTAAATTAAAAAGCTTAGAGCTGCCTCCACCACAGGGGGGCTCGCTCGACCCATCAGCGGACAGGCACCAGTATTGGGAGAGGGGGGCTGGCCGTCAGGGTTCACCGCGGCTCTGGCACAAACCCGGCAACACGGAGGTGGCACGGGCAGGAGCGGACTGGCCGTGTCGGCTTCTCACTTTTTGGATTTTAGAAGGGCATGACATGCCTATATGTAACGGGTCCGGGAGGCGGAACCTCTGAGCTACTATACAAGGGGGCGGCCCTTGTAAGGGAGCGGGTGGCAGTCTCTGGATGAATGGACAGGGAGATACGGCAAGTGATCAGGGCAGTCTCTGGGTAAGGGGTAGGTACGACCTGTGATGGCAGAGCCTCCGGGTAGGCTAGCAGGCAGATGGTAGATGGGTGCTCCCAGGTGAGCAAGCGAGAGTCTCTGGAATAGCAGGTGGTCACGGCACGTGACGGCGGAGCCTCCGGGCTGGCAGGCAGGCAGGTAACGGAGAAGCGCTCCCAGGTGAGCGGGCAAGAGTCTCTGGAATAGCTGGTGGTCACCGCACGTGACAACGGGACCTCCGGGCTGGCAAGCAGGCAGGTAACGGAGATGCGCTCCCAGGTGAGCGGGCAAGAGTCTCTGAGATAGCTGGTGGTCACAGCACGTGACAACGGAGCCTCCGGGCTGGCAAGCAGGCAGGTAACGGAGAAGCGCTCCCAGGTGAGCGGGCAAGCTGGTCCATAGACAGACTGACCGGAGTAGTAAAGCAGACCGTCGGACCTCAGGCAAGCAGGCAGGTAGCTGATATGCGCTCCCAGGTGAGCGGGCAGGCTGGTCCTTAGACAGACTGACAGGAGTAGTAAGGCAGACCGTCGGACCTCAGACTGGCAGACAGGTAACAAGTATTCAGGCAGGAATCAGGCAGGTAACTGGCAGGAATCAGGCAGGTAACTGGCAGGTAACTGGCAGGTAACTGGCAACGGGACCTGAGGGCTGAAGCACAGGTGAGACACAGGTGCAAACAACATTGCTCGGGCACCTCCATTTTGGAGGAGGTGCCTTTTATATGATGAAGTCCTCCGGCCATTGGCCGGGGACTCTTTAGGGCGGCGCGCGCGGCCCCTTTAAGAGGAGGGGAGCGCGCGCGCGCGCGCCCTAAGCACAGGGGCCGGGAAGGAGCGCGCGCCGAGAGCAGAGCAGGAGGAGGACGCCGGGACGGAGCGCGCGCTGACAGCAGAGCGGGGAGAGGACGCTGGGCAGGAGCGCGCGCTGACAGCAGAGCGGGGAGAGGACGCCGGGCACGGAGCAGAGCGGTGAGGGGAGCAGCGTCCCTGCCTAGCAGAGGGCAGGGACGCCAGCGCTACAGTACCCCCCCCTTTAGGCCCCCCCTTTTTTAGGCCAGACAGAAATTTAGCTAGGATGAGAGGGGCATGGATGTTCTCCCGGGGCTCCCACGTTCTCTCCTCAGGACCAAACCCCCTCCAATCTACCAGAAAAAAGGTCTTTCCTCTTACCCTTTTGCTGGCAAGAATGTTCTCTACCTCAAACTTGTCCTCAGCAGAAACCAGAGCAGGAGGCGTACCTGTAGACTTAGAAAAAGAGTTAAGTACCACAGGTTTGAGGAGAGATACATGGAAGGAGTTAGGGATCCGTAAGTTGGCCGGGAGTTTCAATTTATAGGTTACCGGGTTGATCTGACCGATGACCACCAGTGGGCCGATGAACCGAGACCCTAACTTATAGGAAGGGATCTTGAGTCGGACATATTTGGACGAGAGCCAGACTTTATCCCCAGGACGGAATTGAGGAGGGTCCATCGCTAAATGCTGCCAGGGGGCAGCAGGTACTGGCAGAGGAAGAAGGCGGCCGGCCGACAGGTGTCTCGGAACTTTGTTGCGGGCGCAGGACACACAGGCAGAAACAAAGTCCATAACATCCTTGTGCAGGTTAGGCCACCAGTAGTGTCGGGTAATAAGCTGGAGGGTCTTTTTCCGACCGGCGTGGTCAGCTAGTTTAGACGAATGACCCCAGTGTAGGATTCTCTCCCGATCAGGTACCGATACGAACGTCTTACCAGGAGGGAGACAATTTAGACTCACGGGAGCCACCTGCATTACTCTGGCGGGATCGATGGGGCAGTCACATGGTCTATGAGGTGGTGATGTCTCTGCCTCCTCCTTAACAAAGACATCAGCACTAGACCAATAAGGAATCGGAAGTCCAGGTAGATTAGCTGGGATAGGAGAGGGACGGACGGAATGGACGGGAACCAGGCAGGTTTTATGACAGGCCTGTCCCCAGTGAAGGACTTCTCCGGTTTGCCAGTCAAGCACGGGTGCATGTCTCTGGAGCCAAGGCAGACCTAGCAAGAGGGCGTGAGGGAGACCAGGCAGAACGTGAAAGGAGATACTCTCTGAATGCAGCATTCCCACCTGCAGAGTAATGGATTTGGTGATGAATTGGATGGGGCGAGGTAAGAGGCCCCCATCCACGGCAACAACAGACAAGGGTACAGCCAGAGGTTTGGTGGGGATGCGGAATTTCTCCACCAGGGACTGTGAAATAAGATTTCCGGCTGCTCCAGAGTCAAGTTGGGCTAGTTCGGAATAACGATTCTCCCCGCAGATGATTGAGACTGACAACAGCAGGGATGGAGAGGATTTATTTTTGTCTAGATCGACCCCTCTGAGTGAACCTAGATACAGGCGTTCTCCCGACCTCTCCGGGCAGGCACGGATCAGATGCTCCTTACTGCCACAGTAGAAGCAGCTCCCCTCGGCACGGCGGAAATCCTGACGGGATTTGACCATCTTGGTCTGGTCGACCTGCATAGGCTCAGGAGAGTGTACCTGTGGAGAAACGGAAGGAATGACGGGTTCCTGGAAAGTAGGAGCTAGACGTGGAATCCTTCTCTCACGGGTGACCTCTTTGGCACGCTCCTGGAACCGTAGGTCAATCCGGGTGGCAAGGGTTATTAGATCATCGAGAGTGGTAGGAATGTCCCGACCAGCAAGTTCATCTTTAATACGGCCGGACAGACCCTCCCAGAAGACGGATACCAGGGCTTCGTTATCCCAGGCCAGCTCCGAGGCAAGGGTACGGAACCGTATGGCATATTGGCCCACGGTGAGGCTTCCCTGACGGAGGCGAAGCAGAGAAGATGCGGATGAGGTCCTCCGTCCGGGTTCGTCGAAGGCTTTCCGGAAAGCCATGAGAAAGGCAGGCAAGTCGGACACCAGGGGATCTCCTCTCTCCCATAGAGGATTTAGCCAGGCCAGGGCCTCCCCGGTGAGATGGGACATGATAAAGGCAATTTTGGCTCGGTCGGAGTTAAACTGGTGGGATAATAGTTCAAAATGCAGGGTGCACTGATTTATGAAGCCCCGAGCCAGGACGGAGTCGCCTCCGAAGCGAGGAGGTGCAGAGAGCCGGGGTCCGGAAAAGGATACCATGGTACTGGCGGAGGTTGTTGGTGGATCAGACAGAGTGTTCAGGCGAGTATTAACATTCCGCAGGTGACCCAGGATGGCCTCCTGTTGGGACCTCTGATGGGACAGTTCAAGACAGAGGTCCGAGAGCGAGGGAGCTTGGGTGCCACCGGGTTCCATGGCCCGAGCAAACTGTAACGGGTCCGGGAGGCGGAACCTCTGAGCTACTATACAAGGGGGCGGCCCTTGTAAGGGAGCGGGTGGCAGTCTCTGGATGAATGGACAGGGAGATACGGCAAGTGATCAGGGCAGTCTCTGGGTAAGGGGTAGGTACGACCTGTGATGGCAGAGCCTCCGGGTAGGCTAGCAGGCAGATGGTAGATGGGTGCTCCCAGGTGAGCAAGCGAGAGTCTCTGGAATAGCAGGTGGTCACGGCACGTGACGGCGGAGCCTCCGGGCTGGCAGGCAGGCAGGTAACGGAGAAGCGCTCCCAGGTGAGCGGGCAAGAGTCTCTGGAATAGCTGGTGGTCACCGCACGTGACAACGGGACCTCCGGGCTGGCAAGCAGGCAGGTAACGGAGATGCGCTCCCAGGTGAGCGGGCAAGAGTCTCTGAGATAGCTGGTGGTCACAGCACGTGACAACGGAGCCTCCGGGCTGGCAAGCAGGCAGGTAACGGAGAAGCGCTCCCAGGTGAGCGGGCAAGCTGGTCCATAGACAGACTGACCGGAGTAGTAAAGCAGACCGTCGGACCTCAGGCAAGCAGGCAGGTAGCTGATATGCGCTCCCAGGTGAGCGGGCAGGCTGGTCCTTAGACAGACTGACAGGAGTAGTAAGGCAGACCGTCGGACCTCAGACTGGCAGACAGGTAACAAGTATTCAGGCAGGAATCAGGCAGGTAACTGGCAGGAATCAGGCAGGTAACTGGCAGGTAACTGGCAGGTAACTGGCAACGGGACCTGAGGGCTGAAGCACAGGTGAGACACAGGTGCAAACAACATTGCTCGGGCACCTCCATTTTGGAGGAGGTGCCTTTTATATGATGAAGTCCTCCGGCCATTGGCCGGGGACTCTTTAGGGCGGCGCGCGCGGCCCCTTTAAGAGGAGGGGAGCGCGCGCGCGCGCGCCCTAAGCACAGGGGCCGGGAAGGAGCGCGCGCCGAGAGCAGAGCAGGAGGAGGACGCCGGGACGGAGCGCGCGCTGACAGCAGAGCGGGGAGAGGACGCCGGGCAGGAGCGCGCGCTGACAGCAGAGCGGGGAGAGGACGCCGGGCACGGAGCAGAGCGGTGAGGGGAGCAGCGTCCCTGCCTAGCAGAGGGCAGGGACGCCAGCGCTACACTATATCTGTGTCTCCCCCTCCTTTTACTCCTCCACCTCTTTTCTTTTCGCATGACTATATGTACTTGTCACTTTTCCATGTGTTAGTTGTGTCTTCTGAGCAATTTGTCAGCTTTTGGACACGTTTGAAGGTGTTTTCTATGTGTTTCTATGTGTTTTTGTTTGCCTGCCATTGGTTTTAACGGTGTTCGAAGGTGTTCGACGAACAGTTCGGGGAACACACGGGTGTTCGGCGAACCGAACCGAACTCGAACACTACGAGGGGTGGCTCAACACTAGTCTCCAGAAGCACAAGCTTGGCACACTGCGTGTTTGTTACTGAAAATCACCCATGGAGTCAAAATCATCACTACACCGTAAATTCATTCCTAGAGGACTGTAGTTACCAAAAATGGGGTCACCTGAGAGGAGTTTCTGCGGTTCTGACAACTTAGGCCTCTGCAAATGGAGTCTGCAAGCTATTATAGGAAAATCTGTGGCCAAAAAATCAAATCGCGCTTCTTCCCTTTTTAGCCCTGCGGTGTGGCTAAAAAGTACTGTACAGCTACATATGGGGTATTGCCAGATTCAGGAGAAATTGTGTAACAAATTTTAGTGACAAAAACTTAACTAATCTTTTTTCATTACCTAATGGCATGCAATTTTGTGAAACACTTGTGGTATCAATATGGTCACTGCACATCTAGGTTAATTCATTAAGGAAGTAGCCATTAAAATGTGGTCATTTATAGAAGGGTTCTGCTGTTCTGGCACTTAAGTGGCTCTGCCAATGTGATATGGCACTCACAATCTATTCCAGCAAAATCTGTTCTCCAATATGGCGTTCTTTCCCTTCTGAACTTTACACTGTCTGAAAAGTAGTTAATGACCACATATGGGGTATCGGTGTACTGAGGAGAAAATGCGTAACAAATTATGTGATCCATTTTATTCTATTAGCCCTTTTGAAAATTGAAAAACTTGGGGCTAAAACGACATTTTAGTGGAAAAATTAATTATTTTTTCTTCACCAGGTAATAGTATACAATTCAGTTACTCGCCTGTGGTGTAAATATACTCACTGCACCTCTAGATGAATTCATTGAGGGTTGTATATTTTTTAAAATAGGGTCACTTATGGGAGGGTTCTACTGTTCTGGCACCTAAGGCGCTCTGCCAATTTAACATGGTGTCCGCAATATGTTCCAGCAAATTTTGTGCTCCAAAATTGAAATGGCGCTCCTTTTCTTCCAAACCCTGCCGTGTATCAATGTATTCAGGAGAAGATACACATTTTAATTTATTTACATTTCTAACAAAAAAAATGTCAAAAATGATGCTAATATAAATTAGATATGTGTCAAATGTTTTATATTAATTATTTTGAGTGGAATGACTAACTGTTCTAAGGGCATGATAATTGAAAGTTCAAAAATTTTGAATTTTTCTAAATTTTAGTAAAAATTTTTGATATTTTCATAAATAAATGCAAATCATATTTACCAAAACTTACCACTAACATGAATTACAATGTGTCACAAAAAACATGTCAGAATTGCCTCGGTAAGTTGAATTATTCCAGAGTTAGACGTGCAATGGTATACGTGCAAAGTGTAAGAGCATGTTCACATGGTAGCCATTTAATAGACAAAACCTAAGATAAAAACAAAATGAGCATATACCCTGTAGTAAGTAAGTGAGTGGTAATAGTACATCTAAATAATATAGGGTACTTAGTTAACACTATTTTGATTTAAAAAAAAGCACCATAGCCATCCCCCCATGACAAGGTGTACTCATTCGGGATGGCCAACCCTCAATGTACAGTACAGACCAAAAGTTTGGACACACCTTCTAATTTAAAGATTTTTCTGTATTTTCATGACTATGAAAATTGTACATTCACACTGAAGGCATCAAAACTATGAATTAACACATGTGGAATTATATACTTAACAAAAAAGTGTGAAACAACTGAAAAAATGTCTTATATTTTAGGTTCTTCAAAGTAGCCACCTTTTGCTTTGATGACTGCTTTGCACACTCTTGGCATTCTCTTGATGAGCTTCAAGAGGTAGTCACCGGAAAAGGTCTTCCAACAATCTTGAAGGAGTTCCCAGAGATGATTAGCACTTGTTGGTCCTTTTGCCTTCACTCTGTGGTCCAGCTCACCCCAAACCATCTCGATTGGGTTCAGGTCTAGCAACTGTGGAGGCCAGGTCATCTGGCGTAGCACCCCATCACTCTCCTTCTTGGTCAAATAGCCCTTACACAGCCAGGAGGTGTGATTGGGGTCATTGTCCTGTTGAAAAATAAATGATTGTCCAACTAAACGCAAACCGGATGGAATAGCATGCCGCTGCAAGATGCTGTGGTAGCCATGCTGGTTCAGTATGCCTTCAATTTTGAATACATTCCCAACAGTGTCACCAGCAAAGCACCCCCACACCATCACACCTCCACCTCCATGCTTTATGGTGGGATCCAGGCATGTAGAGTCCATCCATTCACCTTTTCTGCGTCGCACAAAGACACCGTGGTTGGAACCAAAGATCTCAAATTTGGACTCATCAGAAAAAAGCACAGATTTCCACTGGTCTAAAGTCCATTCCTTGTGTTCTTTAGCCCAAACAAGTCTCTTCTGCTTGTTGCCTGTCCTTAGCAATGGTTTCCTAGCAGCTATTTTACCATGAAGGCCTGCTGCACAAAGTCTCCTCTTAACAGTTGTTGAAGAGATGTGTCACCTGCTAGAACTCTGTGTGGCATTGACCTGGTCTCTAATGTGAGCTGCTGTTAACCTGCAATTTCTGAGGCTGTTGACTTGGATAAACTTATCCTCAGAAGCAGAGGTGACTCTTGGTCTTCCTTTCCTGGGGCGATCCTCATGTGAGCCAGTTTCTTTGTAGCGCTTGATGGTTTTTGCAACTGCACTTGGGGACACATTCAAAGTTTTCTCAATTTTTCACACTGACTGACCTTCATTTCTTAAAGAAATGATGGCCACTCGTTTTTCTTTACTTAGCTGCTTTTTTCTTGCCATAATACAAATTCTAACACTCTATTCAGTAGGACTATCAGCTGTTTATCCACCTGACTTCTGCACAACACAACTGATGGTCCCAACCCCATTTAGGAAAAAAATCCCACTTACTAAACCTGACAGGGCACACCTGTGAAGTGAAAACCATTTCCGGTGACTACCTCTTGAAGCTCATCAAGAGAATGCCAAGAATGTGCAAAGCAGTAGTGTTGAGCCACCCCCGCAGTGTTCGAGTTCGGTTCGGTTCGTATGTTCGCCGAACTGTTCGTCGAACTGTTCGTCGAACACCTTCGAACACCGTTAAAACCAATGGCAGGCAAACAAAAACACATAGAAACACATAGAAAACACCTTCAAAAGTGTCCAAAAGCTGACAAACTGCTCAGAAGACACAAATAACACATGGAAAAGTGACAAGTACATATAGTCATGCGAAAAGAAAAGAGGTGGAGGAGTAAAAGGAGGGGGAGACACAGATATAGGCATATCTTGCCCTTCTAAAACCAAAAAAGTGCGAAGCTGACACGGCCAGTCTGTTCCTGCCCGTGCGACCTCCAAGTCACCGGGTTTGTGCCAGAGCCGAGGTGGACCCTGACGGCCAGACCCCCTCTCCCAATACTGGTGCCTGTCCGCTGGTTGTTCGAGCGAGCCCCCCAGCGGTGGAGGCAGGTCTAATCTTTTTAATTTAAATTGTGTCTCTAATTTGAATGAGTACACTTTAAATCCTTTTACAAGGATCTATTGGAGGGCAAGTCTCATTCCAGCAGCCGTGTAATTCCAGCTCCAGTAGCGTCCACTAAAGCTGCTGCAGTTAAAAAGCTTTTATAAGGATCGAGCTTGGCGGTCCACCGCAAGGCGTCCTACCGCCAATCCCAGCCCCTGTGCCTTGGGGTGCCTCCCCGATGTTCTTCACTGAGTGTCCCGTGGGCCCGAACCATTTCCTTTGAAAAAATTAAGTGTCCAAACTACAGGTGGTGTAGCTTGCTTAACAGCTGGGATAATCCGCTGACTAGAAGACACTGCTACTAGGCACAAAGAATTTCCTGGGCTAGATGCAGTTAAATATTTGTATCTAGATACTCTCGTTGGATGCTGAGAAAGCATTGCATAGAGTCTCCTGCCACGCTATATATTATTCTCTTAAAAAGCTTGGGGTAGGGGTCTAGGGGACCCTTTTATAGGCAAAATCAAGGCCCTGTATCGCAATACGTCACCTAGGCTGAAGATAAACTGAACATTTTCATCACCTTTCATAATCACCAATGGGAAAAGGCAGGGATTTCCACTGTCCCCTCTCTTATACATCCTAGTGATGAAGCACCTGCTCTCATCAATTCGCCATAACACCAATATTAGGTGGATTGAGGTGGGAGGCACCGAGTACAAGTGCTCTGCATTTGCTGATGATGTCCTAGTATATATCACTCAATCACATATATCCATCCCTGATGTTATGGCTGAAATAGATCACTTTGTTACATGGTAAAATTTTAAAATCAATGCAGGGAAGTCTGAGGCCCTCGATGTCTCCCTCCCCAAATCCATACAGGATTCCATCCAGTCCAACTTTCCCTTTGCCTGGCCCTCACAGGGTATCAAATATTTAGGAATTGCTATTCATAGAGACCTCTCCCGTCTATGTTATCTTAATTTTGGGCCCTTTATTGAACAACTCCATACAGACCACGGTTGGCAAGTTAGAACTGTAAGATTCACTACGTGAACCACAGGTGGTTTGTGGAAAAGCACATGTACACTGTGTTCCAAATTATTATGCAAAAAGTGTTTAGGAGTGATAAGGGAAGAATTTGTTTGTTTGTCAGTTAAACTCATTGATGGTGATGTGTGTCAGGGCTCTTTATATCACTGTAAGCAATTGCAGACATCTGTGCTAATTAGTTTGGCAGGTGTGTCCAATGAAAGGCAAGACTACTTAAGAAGGCTGTCCCACATTATTAAGCAGCCTACATTTTCTGTCAAAATGGGAAAGAAAAAGGATGTGTCGGCTGCTGAGAAGCAACAAATTGTGGAGTGTTTAGGTCAAGGCATGACTACAATCAACACTGCCAAGACACTTCATCCTGATCATCGCACAATCCAGAAGTATGTAGCTGATTCACAGTACACACGTGTGCATGCTGATAAGGGAAAATTGAGGACTCTTTCCTACAGGCAATTACGTCAGGTTAAAAGAGCAGCGGCAAAAAAGCCTTGTCATAGCAGCAGACAAGTTTTTGAAGCTGCTGGTGACTCCAACGTCCCCCGAACAACAAGATGCAGGGTCCTTCAGAGGTTTGCAGCTGTGCGTAAGCCATCCTGTCGACCTCCTCTATCCACTGTACACAAGCCGAAACGGCTCCAGTGGGCTAATCAATACATGAAGACAGACTTCAAAACTGTTTTGTTCACCGATGAGTGCCGTGCAACGCTCGATGGTCCAGATGGATGGAGTGGAGGATGGCTGGTTGATGGACACCCCATGCAAACATGGCTATGGCGCCAACAAGGAGGAGGAGGAGTAATGTTTTGGGCTGGAATCATGGGGAGAGAGATTGTCGGCCCCTTTAGGATCCCTGAAGGGGTAAAGATGAACTCCATAATGTATGTGGAGTTTCTCAAACAGCACTTCCTGCCATGGTTTAAGAAGAAGAACCATGTATTCCGCAGCCAGATCATTTTTCTGCATGATAATGCACCGTTTCATGCTGCACATAACACATCTGCATCTCTGGCTGATATGGGCAAAAAAGGGGACAAACTTATGGTGTGACCCCCATGCTCCCCTGACCTCAACCCCATTGAGAACCTCTGGAGCATCATCAAAAGGAATGTCTATGATGGCGCGAGGCAGTTCACATCTAAGCAACAGCTCTGGGAGGGTATTCTGTCCTCATGCAAAACAATTGAAGCAGAAACCATCCAAAACCTGTCAAATTCAATGCACGAGAGAGTTCAGAAGATCCTTTCGAACAAGGGGTCCTATGTGCAAATATAGCATCACCTAGAATAAAGTTTTGAGTTGAAAACTGTTTGATTTCAGTTTCTAATAACCTGCTAATGCTTATAATTTCAAAAATGACCATTTTTTTGTTCTTTATTAAAATGAAAAGGTTGATCGAAGAGTGTGGGGGATCTAAGAGTGTGGCAACCCAGTAGTCAGGATTATTTCGAATTCTGACAATCTGAGGGTCATGTTGCAGGTAGTGCAGCAAGAAGGCACTCATGTGTCTTGCGCATCTAGGAGCCACAAAATTATTTTCCGGGCTAGATGCAGCTAAAAATTATTAATAATTTGAAAGCTGGTGGAGCTTAGTATAGATGGCCTAATAGAATCAGTACTGTAAACTGCTACAAGGCCCAAATTATTTTCCAGCCAAGATACAGATAACCATGATTAGTAATTTTAAATCTGGTGGAGCTTAGTATAGATGTCCTAATAGAATCAGTACTGCAAACTGCTACAAGGCCCAAAATATTTTCCAGCCAAGATACAGATAAACATGATTAGTAATTTTTAATCTGGTGGAGTTTAGTATATATGGCCTAATAGAATCTGTACTGCACACTGCTACAAGGACCAAATTATTTTCCAGCCAAGATACAGATAAATATGATTAGTAATTTAAAATCTTAAAACGGTTGGTGAGGTGATTTTAACAAATCATCAAGCTTTTAGGATGACACAGAGAAAAGTAGTTTCGGATCCATGATTTGTTGATCTTTATGAACGTGAGTTTGTCTACATTATCAGTTGAGAGCCTCATGCGCTTATGTGTCAGCACACCACCAGCAGCGCTGAACACACGTTCAGACAGAACGCTGGCTGCGGGGCATGACAAGATCTCCAAGGCGTAAGTTGCGAGCTCCGGCCATTTATCCAGTTTGGATGCCCAAAAAGAGCAAGGGTCCAGTGACACAGTCATGGCTTCAATGTTTACTTGGAGATACTCCTGTACCATCGTCTCTAGGCATTGACTATGTGTCAGACTTCTCGTCTCCTCTGGCCTTGCAAAGGATGGGCTAAAAAAGTGGTGAAATGATTCCGCAAAATTGATGTTACCAGCAGATACTGTGTTTCTGTTACGTTTTGAGTGCTGAACACTCGACTGTCCCACGGTTGGCAAGTTGGAACTGTGAGATTCACTACGTGCACCACTAGTGTTTTGGGGAAAAGCACATGTAAGATTCTGCAACAGTCTCTGCTGATACACCGGCATGCGTGCATCTCTTTCTATGGCAGGAATAATTTCTGCAAATTTACTTTTGTACCGGGGATCTAACAGAGTGGCAACCCAGTAGTAAGGATGAGTTCTAATTCTCACAATTTGAGGGTCATGTTGCAGGTAGTGCAGCAAGAAGGCACTCATGTGTCTTGAGCATCCAGGAGCACCAAGTCCCTGTTGTGTTGGTGGCGAGGTAACAATCATTCTTCCTTCCTCTGCCCTCTCCCCCCAACCTCGCACAACAGAAATGTGATCAAGGTCTCCCTCATCTGATGAGTCTTCCATAAGTACATCCTCCACTTTTCCTGGGCTCCTGCACCTTCCTCACTAGTTTGGCTGCTACCATGCGCCCTGGTAAAACCATCTCCCCCACCCTCACATGCCTGCCGCTTTGGTGCTGCCGACCGTCTGGACCTTGCAGATGTTAGCCCTTCTGCATACAACTCCTCCTCCGCTACTTCCTCCACCTCCCCTTGTGCCACCACCTGACTCTTAATTCTGTTTAACATGTGCTCCAGCATGTAAATCACCGGAATAGTCTTGTTGATAATGGCATCATCAGCACTAAACATCTTCGTCACCATTTCAAAACTGTGCAGAAGGGTGCATAGGTCCCTGATCTGAGACCACTCCTCCAGCGTGATTTGCCCCACCACTGGATCTCGTTGGCCCAGGCTATACATCAGAAAGTATTGCACCAGGGCTTGTCGGTGCTGCCACAGTCGCTGCAACATGTGCAGAGTTGAATTCCACCAGGTAGGCACATTGCATTATAGCCGGTGAAGTGGCAGGCCCAATAACTTCTGTAGAGATGTAAGTAGCTGAGCTGTGGGATGCGAACGGCGGAAGTGAGCACACAGCGACCGTGACTCTGCAGAAGGCCATCTAGTCCGGGATAGTGGCCTAAAAATTGCTGGACAACCAGGTTCAACACGTGAGCCATACAAGGCACGCGTGTGACATTGCCCCTGCGAAGGGCCGCACCCAGGTTTGCAGCATTGTCGCACACGGCCTTCCCTGGTTTCAGGTCCAGTGGAGACAACCATTCATGAAACTGGTTCTCCAGAGCTGATCACAACTACTCAGCTGTGTGACTCACATTTCCCAGACATTTCAAAGTGAAAACCGCCTGATGACGTTGAGCCCTGCTGCCAGCATAGTAAGGAGGTGTGCAGGATCCCTTCTGCGCAGTTAGAAAGCTTGTGGCATGACCAGACAGGCTTTGGGTGCAGGGAGAGGACCGAGAGGAGGTTGAGGAGGCAGAAGCAGTGGAGGAACTTCGAGATAAAGAGGATGGACGCACAACTCGTGGGGACGGCAAGACTTGGACAGCAGCCCCTTGTCCTGCTGTCACCATAGTTACCCAATGCATAGTCAGCGACATGTAATGCCCCTGTCCATGCCTACTCGTCCAAGTGTCTGTGGTGAAATGCACCCTGTCACACACAGAGTTTCTCAAAGAAGCGGTGATGTTGTGTGTTACATGCTGCTGGAGCGCAGGCACACCTTTCTTTGAGAAGTAGTGCCGACTGGGCATCTGGTACTGTGGCACTGCGACGGACATAAGGTCTCAAAAATCCTCTGTGTCCACCAGGTGGAAAGGCAGCATTTCTGAAGCCAAGAGCTTGCAGATGGTGAAATTCAACCTCTTAGCTTTCTCACGGCTAGGAGGAAATGTTTTTTTACTTGTCCACATCTGAGGGACCAAGGGCTGGCTTTTGTGCTTAGACGAGGTTGAGAAGGGTGTCCCCGGCAAACTGCCGGTCTGTGAGGAAGATGCAGGCGGACATGTTAGGTTGCCTTGATCCAAAGGTGGTGCTATCGATGTCGGACAGCGCTGAACACCAGCTGGTGTTTCCACCTCCAAAGAAAATGATGACCTGCCAATCACACTGGCTGTTGCGGGTAAAGAGGTGGCAGGTCTGCGTCACAAAACAGGTGTGACTGCTGTCCCCCCAGTCACAGAGGATGAAGAGGCCATGGGTGCACAAGATGTGGCAGATGGTGCTTGGCCCGGCCGGCTAGGCCGCATTGTAGCACAGTGAGCTTCCCACTGCAACTTATGCCTCACATCCATGTGCCGGTTCATGCATGAAGTACTCAAACTATGTATTTTTTGGCCTCTACTTAGCTTTTGCTGACAAATGTTACAGATAACACGAGTTGGGTCATCCTTATCGATCTGAAAAAATGCCCAGGCTATGCAAGGCTTAGCATCCATGCGACTTGAAGAGCCACCACGACTTGTGGTCAGAGGCAGAGTTGTGTTTGAGGATGCAGCTGTTGACGTGCTTCCAGTACTACGTCTCGGTCCAGGAAGGCGCAACCTGACCTCGTCGTCACTAGCATCCTCCTCCACCTCCTCTGCTGACCTCATCTCTTGGCTGACTGTGGGTTGACAGTAAGTGGGATCTCCAACCTCGTCATCATCACCCTGTGTGTTCTCACACCCGTCGTCCTCAGAGCCAACCTTTCCTGCCCTGACAAAAAACTCAAGTTGTCGCTCCAATCAGGTATTTGAGTCTCATCATCGCCTTCCTCTTTGTCTCCACCAACAGGAGTTACAGTTTGGGAACGAGGGTCTACATTATGGTCAGAACCTTCTGCGTCTTGTCCTGGATCCAACTCATAAAGATTCTGGGCATCAGTGCAGATCATTTCCTCGTCTGGATTCACATAAGCTCTGGAGCCGATCTCTGATTCCCAGGCTATAGTATGAGTAAACAGCTCTACAGATTCAACCATCTGTTCTACCCCATACTCAGACGGGCAGCTGGAGACTTGGGAGCTGTGAGGAAGCAAGTGCGATTGGAGTGACACCTCTGAGGACTGGAGTATTTGTGATGCTGAAGTTGAGGTGGAGGAGAGCCCACTTAAAGGAGCACTTGATATCCTTGAAGCACCTGCTGTTTTTGTGCCTCATCTGGAATTTGTAGCGATTGGTGTGGCCGTAAGAAAGGGATCTTATCACATTGTCTGCTAAAAGAAGTCGACATCTTAGTTTGGCTGGAAGATGGTCTTTCTTCTGCAGATGTTACTGTTGCTTTAACACCTACCCCGTGGACACAACCTTTTTTTCCCTTCCCAACAAGCCTATTCCCCATTCCACCAGCAGCAGGCCTTTTTCCACTCATTTTGGTGGTTAACTAATTGACAACTCTGGAGTTGTTTGCACAAAAAACAATGGATGGGTACCGAGCAGAGCTGAGTGGCCAAACTGTGGTATTCGCCCAAAAGTATTGGCTGGGTTAGATGCAGATAAAAATTATATTCAATTTGCAACGTGGTGGAGGTTAGTATACATGGACTAATAGAACAAGTCCCACACACTGCTGCAAGCCAAAGCCCAAATATTTTTTCAGAGCTAGATGCAGATAAAAATTATTTTGATTTTGCAACCTGGTGGAGGTTAGCATAGATGGACTAATAGAATAAGTCCCACACACTGCTTCAAGCCCAAGCCCAAATATTTTTTCAGAGCTAGATGCAGATAAAAATTATTTTGAATTTGTAACCTGGTGGAGGTTAGTATAGATGGACTAATAGAACAAGTCACACACACTGCTACAAGCCGAAGCCCAAATATTTTTTCAGACCTAGATGCAGATAAAAATTATTTTGAATTTGCAACCTGGTGGAGGTTAGTATAGATGGACTAATAGAACAAGTCCCACACACTGCTACAAGCCCAAGCCCAAATATTTTTTCAGAGCTAGATGCAGATAAAAATTATTTTGAATTTGCAACCTGGTGGAGGTTAGTATAGATGGACTAATAGAACAAGTCCCACACACTGCTACAAGTCCAAGCCCAAATATTTTTTCAGATCTAGATGCAGATAAAAATTATTTTGAATTTGCAACCTGGTGGAGGTTAGTATAGATGGACTAATAGAACAAGTCCCACACACTGCTACAAGCCCAAGCCCAAATATTTTTTCAGAGCTACATGCAGATAAAAATTATTTTGAATTTGCAACCTGGTGGAGGTTAGTATAGATGGACTAATAGAATGATGCTATGCCCAAAAGGTTTTACTTGGCTATCTGCAGTAAAAAAATGTGTATTCTATACACAGGTGGTATAGCTTGCAACACAGATATGCTACTCCACTAACTAACACACTCTGCAAGAGGCCAAAAAGGATTTGCTTAGCTAGATTTAACCAAATGCTGTGAAAAAAACTTGCACAGCACTGGCACAGACCTGTCTGGCAAAAAGTGATAGGAACTGATGTAACCTAGCCCTCAAAAGGACTGCAATTACAATTAGTCTTTACTCCCAACCTATCTATTTAAGAGCACAGACCTGCCTGGCAAAAAGTGATAGGAACTGATGTAACCTAGCCCTCAAAAGGACTGCAATTACAATTAGTCTTTACTCTCAGCCTATCTATTTAAGAGCACAGACCTGCCTGATAAAAGTGATAGGAACTGATGTAACCTAGACTCCAAAAGGACTGCAATTACAATTAGTCTTTACTCCCAACCTATCTATTTAAGAGCACAGACCTGCCTGATAAAAGTCGTAGGAAATGATGTAACCTAGTCCTCAAAAGGACTGCAATCACACCTATTCCCTACTCCTAAGCTATATGTAGATTTGTGCGAAAATTGGCTTGAAATTAACACTGAAAGTATAGCGCGCACAGCAACAGCGGTGCCATCTAACACGCAGTTGCTGCAGTGAGAAAATGGTGGGTCTTATAGGGCAAGGACTTGTGACATACCCTGCCAATGACACATGCCCTTGGTTGTGTGAAAAAAAGCAGTTCGCTCCGTGTGTGCGCTGCTGATATGCTGACAGATTGCACCTCCCCACTGTAAATGCGGGAAAGAGAAAAAAAAATGGAGATCTTTATTATTTATGCAGAGATCCATCACCTGCCCCTCCCCCCGCCCCGCTGTACACTCGAACTGCTTATTAACCTTAATTTTCAGCATTACTGAGAAAAAATCCAGTTATGATTTTGGTGCAGGAACAGTTATCGAGCATAACCTCGAACAGCCGAATTCTTTTCAAATTGTTCGTGTTCTCCGAACGGCTCGAACACCGCCCAAAACAGCTCGAATTTGAGATTGGCGAACAGTTTGAGTCGAACACCGCTCATCTCTACAAAGCAGTCATCAAAGCAAAAGGTGGCTACTTTGAAGACCCTAGAATATAAGACATTTTTTCAGTTGTTTCACACTTTTTTGCTAAGTATATAATTCCATATGTGTTAATTTATAGTTTTGATGCCTTCACTGTGAATGTACAATTTTCATAGTCATGAAAATACAGAAAAATCTTTAAATGAGAAGGTGTGTCCAAATTTTTGGACAGAAAAGGACAGGAGATCAACTGAGCAGACACCTAGCTATGGGAATCTACAGTAGATAGATGACAAAATGGTCACTACACCTCTTGATAAATGCCTTATGGGTTATACTGTAGTTTCCATAATGTGGTCACTTCTGGGGTTTTCTTCTGTACTAACACCTCAGTGGCTCTGCAAATGCAGAATGGCAACAGGAAACTATTCCAGCAAATTTGAGATACAAGTGATACTCATTTCTGTCTGAAGTGTATTGGACACACAAACAGTTGTGTACAATTATATACAAGGTATGTCAATTATGTATGTAAATACTTGGGAGAAATTGAAGAGGAGGAAGACGAAGAGCAGCAGGAGGTGAATGCAGAGGACAACATTGAATTGGCATAGGCAGGAGATGAGCCTGACAGTCAGAATGAAAATGATGATGAAGATGCTGGCCATGATGAGCAACTGTGGCAGCATTGTAATGAAAGTGAACCAACAGAGCCTTTAGTCGTGCAAGCAATCATGGAAAGCTGTTTCCAATAATGCTTGTGGGATGTCAGATATATTATTATCAAGCACAGGGATGACTATTGGGTAGTTGTGCGTGAGACTTTCGCTGTAAAAGCAAAATGAGTCCAAATTGGTGTACTATCATGTACTGTGTTGTTTGCTTGGGGAAGCTTTCAAAGAGTGGTTGAGGAAAATCTTACATTTGTCAAAAAGAATCAGGCATGGATCAGTGCTAGGTTTCACTCACCCATATCTGATATCAATGAATAGACTATCTGCATCATCTGTCTATCTGCATTTCAGTTGTTTTCTGCATCATTCTCCTGATGCCAGTGCTGATGGCCCACACCCAATAAAGCATCTACTCCCATTCCATTATGTTATCCATACTGTACTGTCAGAGTTGCCGTTGCAGGGACTTCACTGCCAGACATCTCCTTGCCTGCACTGTCTTATTTTTTCTGTGGTGTGGCTTCTCCCACTGCCACTGGCTCTACATGTCTACACATATCTCCTGCGCTTGTCAGGTATGTTGTACAGTTATACTGTACTAATGCTTTGAAGCATACCCTATTTAGGATAAACAAGTATGAAACTGCTCATGAAATAGATATATATTTTTACAGACTTGTTGACAAGCCATTGCTTCCTCACTTTGAATACAGCAAACCCGTTCCTCTTCTCTAAATAAATGAATATTTTTTTTGGACATCTTGATAAAAACTATTGTAATTGCTTAAGCATTTAAAGGCTGGCAAACCTGTTTCAAATCCTAAATAATGGACATATTTTTCACTCTTAGTTGAGAAGCCATTGCTTCTTCAATAAAACAGCACGCCTGTTTCTGTTGCCTAAATTGAGGAATAATTGTGTTACCATTTGTGAAAAAGCTATTCATCATTTAGCAAAAAACAATACTCTTGATACTCCACAAACTGGGAATATTTTTGTATTACACCCTATGAAAAAGCCACAACTTTTTCCATTTGCACCACTTGTGTACAAACATGAGCAAGGCAGGCATCTGCCACCAAATGGAACAATTTTTGGACCATCTTTACATTTGAAGTAGCCTAAAAAGATTGTTACTGCAGTATTGACGAATGGGCTGTTGGTTACCAATTGTTACCATCTGTTTGCTTCTAACTAGCTGTTGTGTTGAAGTCTCTTGGACATTAATAAGGCATTCAAGACCATTAATAGGGCATTAGAAAACTAAAAAAGGCTCAGTGTTGACTTTGGAGACCTTAGAGTGTTATAGACATCTTTTCCAGTCACTTAGAGACTTTAAAGTATTGAGAATATTTTTTTTTTCTAAAAATTTGGCATGTCTGGTACATTTGAATTTCATCTCCACTCATCTAAATTCCCCAAATTACAATATGGTCTCAGATTTCTGTACAGAATTAATCATGGATGCAAATACAACCTATTTTTAAATCTGCACTAATTTTCAGCTAACTCCCTCCTAAAGATGACACTTCAAAGGTTCTCTTTACCCTCTTCTGTAATTGTATCCATGCTGAAATGCACCTAATGACTCTGTCTAATAAGATAGCAGCTCAGCTATTCTAGGCCGAATATCCCAGTGATTCCAGCTGCATTTTCAATTAATGACCCTGTCTAAAGCATTAAAAATGTCACTTATGACAATGTCTAATAAAACATCCCCATAGCCTCTCACGTCATCTTCATTGCCCTGACAGCTGTGTTGTAGCAAAGCTTAGCTATAGTATGCCCAGCTCTGAAATGCATGCAGAGGAGAACATGACCAGGTTCAAAAGATCAACATAAACAACCAATTAAATGTGGAATTTGTAAATACTAATGAATATTGGTCAAACAGTGGGTCACATTCACTACATTCAAAACTTTCAATACTCACCTTATCCATATAAATAATAATTGCCCATATTGACAATTATCTAACCCTAAGGCTATGTGCCCACGATGCAGATTTTAAGCAGAAATTTCCTGAGTGTTTTTCCCTCTCCCTGGCAGAAAAAACGCAATCAGATTTTACATGCGTTTTTTCTGCCAGGGAGAAGTGTTTTTTCAGCGTTCTTACATGCATTTTCGCATGCGCTTTTTAAAGCGCTTTTACAAGCGATTTTGAGCATCATTTGGAAAAGTGCTTGACAAGTTGGTCACACAATATAAATCCATGCAACTGACATGGATTTATATTGTGTGACTGAGATTTCTGCTTAAAATACTGCACCTATAGTAAAAAAAAAAGAATTATAAAGTAAAAAATAAAAAAAAATAATCATAATCACCTCTCCGGCGGCCTCCGGTCTGCTCCTGGCGGCCTCCTCTCTCCTTGGTGGCCCGCCGTGTTCTGCCAGGACCTGCGGTGACGTCATTTAGTCAGCTGATGGTCATGCGACTGCTACCATCAGCGGTCAGGTGATGGTCGCGTGACCAATCAGCTGACTAAATGATGTCACCGCAGGTCCTGGCAGAACACCGCGGGCCACGGAGGAGAGAGGACGCAGCCGGAGAGGTGATTATGAATATATTTTTTTATTTTTTACTTTATAATTCTTTTTTAACTTGCAGGTACCATGGTACCCGGGTTGGAGGAGAGTCTCCTCTTCTCCAGACCCGGGTACCATCCGCGAATTGAACCGCATAACATCCGCATGTGTACATGTATACATGCGGATGTTATGCAGTTCAATGCAAGTCAATGGCAGCGATTTTGTTGTGAAATCACACAATAAATGGTTGTGCTGCGGATTTTTCCGCAATGATAATCCGCAGCGGAAATTTCCGCAGCATGTGCACAGCACATGCAGATTATCATTGGGAAACATGGCAGACATCTTAACAAGCAATTTTAATGCGTTTCCTCTGCGGAAACGCATTAAATCCTCATCGTGGGCACACAGCCTAAGTGTACATTTACACTACCGTTTATTCATTCTGAGTGGTGTCTGTGAAAAAAAATGGCCTCTCATAGACAGTAATTTAACCACTGTTATTCACTTGAGTAGTTCACATGACAATTTTTTCCCACACATCAAAGGTCAATGTGAAAAAATCACAACATGCACTACTCTTTTCTGTATGTCGAATTAGATTTGTGTATTCAAGTCTATTGGTGCACAAAAAAAAATCTTATCCCATACAGATAATCCATTTAGCATCCAATTTTTATGGATAGATTGAGTTTTTCAGATACTTTGCATTGTAAAAATATTGCTATTGTGGGAATAACACTACAAGTATATTTATATAAGACTGTACATACACTATTTATTATCATGACTTTTTAAAGTAATTTATGACTCTATACTTAACCGGTTCAGGACCGCCCACTGTACATAAACGTCGGTGCTGCCTGGGCTCTGTGCAGCGCCGACGTTTAAAAACGGTGGGAGGTCCCGCAGCGCTCAGGACCCCTAGGGTCCTGCAAGCACTGCGGTTCCAATGCAGAGCAATAGCTCTGACAGGGGACATCATCGGGACCTGATTGGATCAGGTCCCAATGATGTTAACACTTTGCTATCTTCTATATACCACGATCTATTGTGATTGCGGCATATAGAAGATAGTGAGAGGAGAGGGGGTCGTCAACTTACTTCTCCGACGGCCCGCTGATATCTTCCAGGACCTGCCGTTTTTATGGCAGCTGGAGGTCACATGACCGCCTCCAGATCTGCCACATATGGTGTCCTGCTAGGATCAGCTTGCAGCTGAAGCCGGGCAGGAGATACTGACTGTGAAACAGTCAGCAAAGATGTCATGCATAGAGATGAGCGTTGTTCGACTCGAACTGTTCGCCAATCTCAAATTCGAGCTGTTTTGGGCGGTGTTCGAGCCGTTCGGCGAACCCGAACGATTTGAAAAAAATACGGCTGTTCGAGGTTATGTTCGATAACTGTTCGTGCACCCAAATCATAACTGGATTTTTTCTCAATAATGATGAAAATTAATGTTAATACACAGTTTGAGTGTACAGCCGGGCGGGGGGAGGGGCAGGGGATGGATCTCTGCAGGAATAATGAAGATCTCCATTTTTTTTTCTCTTCCCCGCATTTACAGTGGGGAAGTGCAATCTGTCAGCCTATCAGCAGCGCACACACGGAGCGAAGTGCTTTTTTTCACACAAGCAAGGGCATGTGTGATGGGCAGTGTATGTCACATGTCCTTGCCCTATAAGACCCAGCCATTTTCCCCGTCGCCACCATTTTCTCACTGCTGCAGCTGCGTGTTAGACAGCACCGCTGTTGCTGTGTGTGATATACCTTGAAAATTTCAAGCCAATTTTCGCACAAATCTACAGATAGCTTGGGAGTAGGGAATAGTTGTGATTGCAGTCCTTATAAGAACTAGGTTACAGCATTTCCTATGACTTTTATCAGGCAGGTCAGTGCTCTTAAATAGATAGGTTGGGAGTAAAGACTAATTGTAATTGCAGTCTTAGTTTCAGGACTAAGTTACATCAGTTCCTATCAGTTTTTGCCAGGCAGGTCTGTGCCAGTGCTGTGCAAGTTTTTTTCACAGCATTTGGCTAAATATATCAAAGCTTATCCTTTTTGGCCTATTGCAGAGTGTGTTAGTCAGTGGAGTAGCCTATCTGTGTTGCAAGCTACACCACCTGTGTATAGAATACCAATTTTTTTACTGCACCTAGTGAAGTAAAACATTTTGGGCATAGCATCATTCTATTAGTTCATCTATACTGACCTCCATCAGGTTGCAAATTGAATATAATTTTTTTCTGCATCTAGCTCTGAAAAAATATTTGGGCTTCTAGCAGTGTGTGGGACTTGTTCTATTAGTCCATCTATACTGTCCTCCACCAGGTTGCAAATTGAATATAATTTTTATCAGCTTCTAGCTCTGAAAAAATATTTGGGCTTCTAGCAGTGTGTGGGACTTGGTCTATTAGTCCATCTATACTGACCTCCATCAGGTTGCAAATTAAAAATAATTTTTATCTGCTTCTAGCTCTGAAAAAATATTTGGGCTTCTAGCAGTGTGTGGGACTTGGTCTATTAGTCCATCTATACTGACCTCCATCTGGTTGCAAATTGAATATAATTTTTTTCTGCATCTAGCTCTGAAAAAATATTTGTGCTTCTAGCAGTGTGTGGGACTTGTTCTATTAGTCCATCTATACTGACCTCTATCAGGTTGCAAATTGAATATAATTTTTTCCTGCATCTAGCTCTGAAAAAATATTTGGGCTTCTAGCATTGTGGGGAACTTGTTCTATTAGTCCATCTATACTGACCTCCATCAGGTTGCAAATTGAATATAATTTTTTTCTGCATCTAGCTCTGAAAAAATATTTGGGCTTCTAGCAATGTGTGGGACTTGTTCTATTAGTCCTTCTATACTGACCTCCATCAGGTTGCAAATTGAATATAATTTTTTTCTGCATCTAGCTCTGAAAAAATATTTGGGCTTCTAGCAGTGTGTGGGACTTGTTATAATAGTACACCTATACTGACCTCCATCAGGTTGCAAATTGAATATAATTTTTTTCTGCATCTAGCTCTGAAAAAATATTTGGGCTTCTAGCAGTGTGTGGGACTTGTTCTATTAGTCCATCTATACTGACCTCCATCAGGTTGCAAATTGAATAGAATTTTTTTCTGCATCTAGCTCTGAAAAAATATTTGGGCTTCTAGCACTGTGTGGGCTAGTTCTATTAGTCCATCTATACTGACCTCCATCAGGTTGCAAATTAAAAAGAATTTTTATCTGCATCTAGCTCTGAAAAAATATTTGGGCTTCTAGCAGTGTGTGGGACTTGGTCTATTAGTCCATCTATACTGACCTCCATCAGGTTGCAAATTGAATATAATTTTTTTCTGCATCTAGGTCTGAAAAAAATAATTGGGCTTCTAGCAGTGTGTGGGACTAGTTATTTTAGTCCATCTATACTGACCTCCTTCAGGTTGCAAATTGAATATAATTTTTTTCTGCATCTAGCTCTGAAAAATATTTGGGCTTCTAGCAGTGTGTGTGACTTGTTCTAAAAGTCCATCTATACTGACCTCCATCTGGTTGCAAATTGAATATAATTTTTTTCTGCATCTAGCTCTGAAAAAATATTTGTGCTTCTAGCAGTGTGTGGGACTTGTTCTATTAGTCCATCTCTACTTACCTCTATCAGGTTGCAAATTGAATATAATCTTTTCCTGCATCTAGCTCTGAAAAAATATTTGGGCTTCTAGCAGTGTGGGGAACTTGTTCTATTAGTCCATCTAAACTGACCTCCATCAGGTTGCAAATTGAATATAATTTTTTTCTGCTTCTAGCTCTGAAAAAATATTTGGGCTTCTAGCAGTGTGTGGGACTTGTTCTGTTAGTCCATCTATACTGACCTCCATCAGGTTGCAAATTGAATATAATTTTTTTCTGCATCTAGCTCTGAAAAGATATTTGGGCTTCTAGCAGTGTGTGGGACTTGTTCTATTAGTCCATCTATACTGACCTCTATCAGGTTGCAAATTGAATATAATTTTTTCCTGCATCTAGCTCTGAAAAAATATTTGGGTTTCTAGCAGTGTGGGGAACTTGTTCTATTAGTCCATCTATACTGACCTCCATCAGGTTGCAAATTGAATATAATTTTTTTCGGCATCTAGCTCTGAAAAAATATTTGGGCTTCTAGCAGTGTGTGGGACTTGTTCTATTAGTCCATCTATACTGACCTCCATCAGGTTGCAAATTGAATACAATTTTTTTCTGCATCTAGCTCTGAAAAAATATTTGGGCTTCTAGCAGTGTGTGGGACTTGTTCTAATAGTACATCTATACTGATCTCCATCAGGTTGCAAATTGAATATAATTCTTCTCTGCATCTAGCTCTTAAAAAATATTTGGGCCTCTAGCAGTGTGTGGGACTTGTTCTATTAGTCCATCTATACTGACCTCCATCTGGTTGCAAATTGAAAATAATTTTTTTCTGCATCTAGCTCTGAAAAAATATTTGTGCTTCTAGCAGTGTGTGGGACTTGTTCTATTAGTCCATCTATACTGACCTCTATCAGGTTGCAAATTGAATATAATTTTTTCCTGCATCTAGCTCTGAAAAAATATTTGAGCTTCTAGCATTGTGGGGAACTTGTTCTATTAGTCCATCTATACTGACCTCCATCAGGTTGCAAATTGAATATAATTTTTTTCTGCATCTAGCTCTGAAAAAATATTTGGGCTTCTAGCAATGTGTGGGACTTGTTCTATTAGTCCTTCTATACTGACCTCCATCAGGTTGCAAATTGAATATAATTTTTTTCTGCATCTAGCTCTGAAAAAATATGTGGGCTTCTAGCAGTGTGTGGGACTTGTTATAATAGTACATCTATACTGACCTCCATCAGGTTGCAAATTGAATATAATTTTTTTCTGCATCTAGCTCTGAAAAAATATTTGGGCTTCTAGCAGTGTGTGGGACTTGTTCTATTAGTCCATCTATACTGACCTCCATCAGGTTGCAAATTGAATAGAATTTTTTTCTGCATCTAGCTCTGAAAAAATATTTGGGCTTCTAGCACTGTGTGGGACTAGTTCTATTAGTCCATCTATACTGACCTCCATCAGGTTGCAAATTAAAAAGAATTTTTATCTGCATCTAGCTCTGAAAAAATATTTGGGCTTCTAGCAGTGTGTGGGACTTGGTCTATTAATCCATCTATACTGACCTCCATCAGGTTGCAAATTGAATATAATTTTTTTCTGCATCTAGGTCTGAAAAAAATAATTGGGCTTCTAGCAGTGTGTGGGACTCGTTCTTTTAGTCCATCTATACTGACCTCCTTCAGGTTGCAAATTGTATTTAATTTTTTTCTGCATCTAGCCCTGAAAAATATTTGGGCTTCTAGCAGTGTGTGTGACTTGTTCTAAAAGTCCATCTATACTGACCTCCATCTGGTTGCAAATTGAATATAATTTTTTTCTGCATCTAGCTCTGAAAAAATATTTATGCTTCTAGCAGTGTGTGGGACTTGTTCTATTAGTCCATCTATACTTACCTCTATCAGGTTGCAAATTGAATATAATTTTTTCCTGCATCTAGCTCTGAAAAAATATTTGGGCTTCTAGCAGTGTGGGGAACTTGTTCTATTAGTCCATCTATACTGACCTCCATCAGGTTGCAAATTGAATAGAATTTTTTTCTGCATCTAGCTCTGAAAAAATATTTGGGCTTCTAGCAGTGTGTGGGACTTGTTCTGTTAGTCCATCTATACTGACCTCCATCAGGTTGCAAATTGAATATAATTTTTTTCTGCATCTAGCTCTGAAAAGATATTTGGGCTTCTAGCAGTGTGTGGGACTTGGTCTATTAGTCCATCTATACTGACCTCCATCAGGTTGCAAATTGAATATAATTTTTTTATGCATCTAGCTCTGAAAAAATATTTGGGCCTCTAGCAGTGTGTGGGACTTGTTCTATTAGTCCATCTTTACTGACCTCCATCAGGTTGCAAATTGAATATAATTTTTTTCTGCATCTAGCTCTGAAAATATATTTGGGCTTCTAGCAGTGTGTGGGACTAGTTCTATTAGTCCATCTATACTGACCTCCATCAGGTTGCAAATTAAAAATAATTTTTATCTGCATCTAGCTCTGAAAAAATATTTGGGCTTCTAGCAGAGTGTGGAACTTGGTCTATACGTCCATCTATACTGACCTCCTTCAGGTTGCAAATTGAATATAATTTTTTTCTGCATCTAGCTCTGAAAAAATATTTGGGCTTCTAGCAGTGTGTGGGACTTGTTCTAAAAGTCCATCTATACTGACCTCCATCTGGTTGCAAATTGAATATAATTTTTTTCTGCATCTAGCTCTGAAAAAATGTTTGTGCTTCTAGCAGTGTGTGGGACTTGTTCTATTAGTCCATCTATACTGACCTCTATCAGGTTGCAAATTGAATATAATTTTTTCCTGCATCTAGCTCTGAAAAAATATTTGGGCTTCTAGCAGTGTGTGGGACTTGTTCTAATAGTACATCTATACTGACCTCCATCAGGATGCAAATTGAATATAATTTTTTTCTGCATCTAGCTCTGAAAAAATATTTGGGCTTCTAGCAGTGTGTGGGACTTGTTCTAATAGTCCATCTATACTGACCTCCATCAGGTTGCAAATTGAATATAATTTTCTTCTGCATCTAGCTCTGAAAAAATATTTGGGCTTCTAGCAGTGTGTGGGACTTGGTCTATTAGTCCATCTATACTGACCGCCATCAGGTTGTAAATTGAATATAATTTTTTTCTGCATCTAGCTCTGAAAAAATATTTGAGCTTCAAGCAGTGTGTGGGACTTGTTCTATTAGTCCATCTATACTGACCTCCATCAGGATGCAAATTGAATATAATTTTTTTCAGCATCTAGCTCTGAAAAAATATTTGGGCTTCTAGCAGTGTGTGGGACTTGTTCTATTAGTCCATCTATACTGACCTCCATCAGGTTGCAAATTGAATATAATTTTTTTCGGCATCTAGCTCTGAAAAAATATTTGGGCTTCTAGCAGTGTGTGGGACTTGTTCTATTAGTCCATCTATACTGACCTCCATCAGGTTGCAAATTGAATACAATTTTTTTCTGCATCTAGCTCTGAAAAAATATTTGGGCTTCTAGCAGTGTGTGGGACTTGTTCTAATAGTACATCTATACTGATCTCCATCAGGTTGCAAATTGAATATAATTCTTTTCTGCATCTAGCTCTGAAAAAATATTTGGGCCTCTAGCAGTGTGTGGGACTTGTTCTATTAGTCCATCTATACTGACCTCCATCTGGTTGCAAATTGAAAATAATTTTTTTCTGCATCTAGCTCTGAAAAAATATTTGTGCTTCTAGCAGTGTGTGGGACTTGTTCTATTAGTCCATCTATACTGACCTCTATCAGGTTGCAAATTGAATATAATTTTTTCCTGCATCTAGCTCTGAAAAAATATTTGAGCTTCTAGCATTGTGGGGAACTTGTTCTATTAGTCCATCTATACTGACCTCCATCAGGTTGCAAATTGAATATAATTTTTTTCTGCATCTAGCTCTGAAAAAATATTTGGGCTTCTAGCAATGTGTGGGACTTGTTCTATTAGTCCTTCTATACTGACCTCCATCAGGTTGCAAATTGAATATAATTTTTTTCTGCATCTAGCTCTGAAAAAATATGTGGGCTTCTAGCAGTGTGTGGGACTTGTTATAATAGTACATCTATACTGACCTCCATCAGGTTGCAAATTGAATATAATTTTTTTCTGCATCTAGCTCTGAAAAAATATTTGGGCTTCTAGCAGTGTGTGGGACTTGTTCTATTAGTCCATCTATACTGACCTCCATCAGGTTGCAAATTGAATAGAATTTTTTTCTGCATCTAGCTCTGAAAAAATATTTGGGCTTCTAGCACTGTGTGGGACTAGTTCTATTAGTCCATCTATACTGACCTCCATCAGGTTGCAAATTAAAAAGAATTTTTATCTGCATCTAGCTCTGAAAAAATATTTGGGCTTCTAGCAGTGTGTGGGACTTGGTCTATTAATCCATCTATACTGACCTCCATCAGGTTGCAAATTGAATATAATTTTTTTCTGCATCTAGGTCTGAAAAAAATAATTGGGCTTCTAGCAGTGTGTGGGACTAGTTCTTTTAGTCCATCTATACTGACCTCCTTCAGGTTGCAAATTGTATTTAATTTTTTTCTGCATCTAGCCCTGAAAAATATTTGGGCTTCTAGCAGTGTGTGTGACTTGTTCTAAAAGTCCATCTATACTGACCTCCATCAGGTTGCAAATTGAATACAATTTTTTTCTGCATCTAGCTCTGAAAAAATATTTGGGCATCTAGCAGTGTGTGGGACTTGTTCTAATAGTACATCTATACTGATCTCCATCAGGTTGCAAATTGAATATAATTCTTTTCTGCATCTAGCTCTTAAAAAATATTTGGGCCTCTAGCAGTGTGTGGGACTTGTTCTATTAGTCCATCTATACTGACCTCCATCTGGTTGCAAATTGAAAATAATTTTTTTCTGCATCTAGCTCTGAAAAAATATTTGTGCTTCTAGCAGTGTGTGGGACTTGTTCTATTAGTCCATCTATACTGACCTCTATCAGGTTGCAAATTGAATATAATTTTTTCCTGCATCTAGCTCTGAAAAAATATTTGAGCTTCTAGCATTGTGGGGAACTTGTTCTATTAGTCCATCTATACTGACCTCCATCAGGTTGCAAATTGAATATAATTTTTTTCTGCATCTAGCTCTGAAAAAATATTTGGGCTTCTAGCAATGTGTGGGACTTGTTCTATTAGTCCTTCTATACTGACCTCCATCAGGTTGCAAATTGAATATAATTTTTTTCTGCATCTAGCTCTGAAAAAATATGTGGGCTTCTAGCAGTGTGTGGGACTTGTTATAATAGTACATCTATACTGACCTCCATCAGGTTGCAAATTGAATATAATTTTTTTCTGCATCTAGCTCTGAAAAAATATTTGGGCTTCTAGCAGTGTGTGGGACTTGTTCTATTAGTCCATCTATACTGACCTCCATCAGGTTGTAAATTGAATAGAATTTTTTTCTGCATCTAGCTCTGAAAAAATATTTGGGCTTCTAGCACTGTGTGGGACTAGTTCTATTAGTCCATCTATACTGACCTCCATCAGGTTGCAAATTAAAAAGAATTTTTATCTGCATCTAGCTCTGAAAAAATATTTGGGCTTCTAGCAGTGTGTGGGACTTGGTCTATTAATCCATCTATACTGACCTCCATCAGGTTGCAAATTGAATATAATTTTTTTCTGCATCTAGGTCTGAAAAAAATAATTGGGCTTCTAGCAGTGTGTGGGACTAGTTCTTTTAGTCCATCTATACTGACCTCCTTCAGGTTGCAAATTGTATTTAATTTTTTTCTGCATCTAGCCCTGAAAAATATTTGGGCTTCTAGCAGTGTGTGTGACTTGTTCTAAAAGTCCATCTATACTGACCTCCATCAGGTTGCAAATTGAATAGAATTTTTTTCTGCATCTAGCTCTGAAAAAATATTTGGGCTTCTAGCAGTGTGTGGGACTTGTTCTGTTAGTCCATCTATACTGACCTCCATCAGGTTGCAAATTGAATATAATTTTTTTCTGCATCTAGCTCTGAAAAGATATTTGGGCTTCTAGCAGTGTGTGGGACTTGGTCTATTAGTCCATCTATACTGACCTCCATCAGGTTGCAAATTGAATATAATTTTTTTATGCATCTAGCTCTGAAAAAATATTTGGGCCTCTAGCAGTGTGTGGGACTTGTTCTATTAGTCCATCTTTACTGACCTCCATCAGGTTGCAAATTGAATATAATTTTTTTCTGCATCTAGCTCTGAAAATATATTTGGGCTTCTAGCAGTGTGTGGGACTAGTTCTATTAGTCCATCTATACTGACCTCCATCAGGTTGCAAATTAAAAATAATTTTTATCTGCATCTAGCTCTGAAAAAATATTTGGGCTTCTAGCAGAGTGTGGAACTTGGTCTATACGTCCATCTATACTGACCTCCATCAGGTTGCAAATTGAATATAATTTTTTTCAGCATCTAGCTCTGAAAAAATATTTGGGCTTCTAGCAGTGTGTGGGACTTGTTATTTTAGTCCATCTATACTGACCTCCTTCAGGTTGCAAATTGAATATAATTTTTTTCTGCATCTAGCTCTGAAAAAATATTTGGGCTTCTAGCAGTGTGTGGGACTTGTTCTAAAAGTCCATCTATACTGACCTCCATCTGGTTGCAAATTGAATATAATTTTTTTCTGCATCTAGCTCTGAAAAAATGTTTGTGCTTCTAGCAGTGTGTGGGACTTGTTCTATTAGTCCATCTATACTGACCTCTATCAGGTTGCAAATTGAATATAATTTTTTCCTGCATCTAGCTCTGAAAAAATATTTGGGCTTCTAGCAGTGTGTGGGACTTGTTCTAATAGTACATCTATACTGACCTCCATCAGGATGCAAATTGAATATAATTTTTTTCTGCATCTAGCTCTGAAAAAATATTTGGGCTTCTAGCAGTGTGTGGGACTTGTTCTAATAGTCCATCTATACTGACCTCCATCAGGTTGCAAATTGAATATAATTTTCTTCTGCATCTAGCTCTGAAAAAATATTTGGGCTTCTAGCAGTGTGTGGGACTTGGTCTATTAGTCCATCTATACTGACCGCCATCAGGTTGTAAATTGAATATAATTTTTTTCTGCATCTAGCTCTGAAAAAATATTTGAGCTTCAAGCAGTGTGTGGGACTTGTTCTATTAGTCCATCTATACTGACCTCCATCAGGATGCAAATTGAATATAATTTTTTTCAGCATCTAGCTCTGAAAAAATATTTGGGCTTCTAGCAGTGTGTGGGACTTGTTCTATTAGTCCATCTATACTGACCTCCATCAGGTTGCAAATTGAATATAATTTTTTTCGGCATCTAGCTCTGAAAAAATATTTTTGCTTCTAGCAGTGTGTGGGACTTGTTCTATTAGTCCATCTATACTGACCTCCATCAGGTTGCAAATTGAATACAATTTTTTTCTGCATCTAGCTCTGAAAAAATATTTGGGCTTCTAGCAGTGTGTGGGACTTGTTCTAATAGTACATCTATACTGATCTCCATCAGGTTGCAAATTGAATATAATTCTTTTCTGCATCTAGCTCTGAAAAAATATTTGGGCTTCTAGCAATGTGTGGGACTTGTTCTATTAGTCCTTCTATACTGACCTCCATCAGGTTGCAAATTGAATATAATTTTTTTCTGCATCTAGCTCTGAAAAAATATGTGGGCTTCTAGCAGTGTGTGGGACTTGTTATAATAGTACATCTATACTGACCTCCATCAGGTTGCAAATTGAATAGAATTTTTTTCTGCATCTAGCTCTGAAAAAATATTTGGGCTTCTAGCACTGTGTGGGACTAGTTCTATTAGTCCATCTATACTGACCTCCATCAGGTTGCAAATTAAAAAGAATTTTTATCTGCATCTAGCTCTGAAAAAATATTTGGGCTTCTAGCAGTGTGTGGGACTTGGTCTATTAATCCATCTATACTGACCTCCATCAGGTTGCAAATTGAATATAATTTTTTTCTGCATCTAGGTCTGAAAAAAATAATTGGGCTTCTAGCAGTGTGTGGGACTCGTTCTTTTAGTCCATCTATACTGACCTCCTTCAGGTTGCAAATTGTATTTAATTTTTTTCTGCATCTAGCCCTGAAAAATATTTGGGCTTCTAGCAGTGTGTGTGACTTGTTCTAAAAGTCCATCTATACTGACCTCCATCTGGTTGCAAATTGAATATAATTTTTTTCTGCATCTAGCTCTGAAAAAATATTTATGCTTCTAGCAGTGTGTGGGACTTGTTCTATTAGTCCATCTATACTTACCTCTATCAGGTTGCAAATTGAATATAATTTTTTCCTGCATCTAGCTCTGAAAAAATATTTGGGCTTCTAGCAGTGTGGGGAACTTGTTCTATTAGTCCATCTATACTGACCTCCATCAGGTTGCAAATTGAATAGAATTTTTTTCTGCATCTAGCTCTGAAAAAATATTTGGGCTTCTAGCAGTGTGTGGGACTTGTTCTGTTAGTCCATCTATACTGACCTCCATCAGGTTGCAAATTGAATATAATTTTTTTCGGCATCTAGCTCTGAAAAAATATTTGGGCTTCTAGCAGTGTGTGGGACTTGTTCTATTAGTCCATCTATACTGACCTCCATCAGGTTGCAAATTGAATACAATTTTTTTCTGCATCTAGCTCTGAAAAAATATTTGGGCTTCTAGCAGTGTGTGGGACTTGTTCTAATAGTACATCTATACTGATCTCCATCAGGTTGCAAATTGAATATAATTCTTTTCTGCATCTAGCTCTGAAAAAATATTTGGGCCTCTAGCAGTGTGTGGGACTTGTTCTATTAGTCCATCTATACTGACCTCCATCTGGTTGCAAATTGAAAATAATTTTTTTCTGCATCTAGCTCTGAAAAAATATTTGTGCTTCTAGCAGTGTGTGGGACTTGTTCTATTAGTCCATCTATACTGACCTCTATCAGGTTGCAAATTGAATATAATTTTTTCCTGCATCTAGCTCTGAAAAAATATTTGAGCTTCTAGCATTGTGGGGAACTTGTTCTATTAGTCCATCTATACTGACCTCCATCAGGTTGCAAATTGAATATAATTTTTTTCTGCATCTAGCTCTGAAAAAATATTTGGGCTTCTAGCAATGTGTGGGACTTGTTCTATTAGTCCTTCTATACTGACCTCCATCAGGTTGCAAATTGAATATAATTTTTTTCTGCATCTAGCTCTGAAAAAATATGTGGGCTTCTAGCAGTGTGTGGGACTTGTTATAATAGTACATCTATACTGACCTCCATCAGGTTGCAAATTGAATATAATTTTTTTCTGCATCTAGCTCTGAAAAAATATTTGGGCTTCTAGCAGTGTGTGGGACTTGTTCTATTAGTCCATCTATACTGACCTCCATCAGGTTGCAAATTGAATAGAATTTTTTTCTGCATCTAGCTCTGAAAAAATATTTGGGCTTCTAGCACTGTGTGGGACTAGTTCTATTAGTCCATCTATACTGACCTCCATCAGGTTGCAAATTAAAAAGAATTTTTATCTGCATCTAGCTCTGAAAAAATATTTGGGCTTCTAGCAGTGTGTGGGACTTGGTCTATTAATCCATCTATACTGACCTCCATCAGGTTGCAAATTGAATATAATTTTTTTCTGCATCTAGGTCTGAAAAAAATAATTGGGCTTCTAGCAGTGTGTGGGACTAGTTCTTTTAGTCCATCTATACTGACCTCCTTCAGGTTGCAAATTGTATTTAATTTTTTTCTGCATCTAGCCCTGAAAAATATTTGGGCTTCTAGCAGTGTGTGTGACTTGTTCTAAAAGTCCATCTATACTGACCTCCATCAGGTTGCAAATTGAATACAATTTTTTTCTGCATCTAGCTCTGAAAAAATATTTGGGCTTCTAGCAGTGTGTGGGACTTGTTCTAATAGTACATCTATACTGATCTCCATCAGGTTGCAAATTGAATATAATTCTTTTCTGCATCTAGCTCTTAAAAAATATTTGGGCCTCTAGCAGTGTGTGGGACTTGTTCTATTAGTCCATCTATACTGACCTCCATCTGGTTGCAAATTGAAAATAATTTTTTTCTGCATCTAGCTCTGAAAAAATATTTGTGCTTCTAGCAGTGTGTGGGACTTGTTCTATTAGTCCATCTATACTGACCTCTATCAGGTTGCAAATTGAATATAATTTTTTCCTGCATCTAGCTCTGAAAAAATATTTGAGCTTCTAGCATTGTGGGGAACTTGTTCTATTAGTCCATCTATACTGACCTCCATCAGGTTGCAAATTGAATATAATTTTTTTCTGCATCTAGCTCTGAAAAAATATTTGGGCTTCTAGCAATGTGTGGGACTTGTTCTATTAGTCCTTCTATACTGACCTCCATCAGGTTGCAAATTGAATATAATTTTTTTCTGCATCTAGCTCTGAAAAAATATGTGGGCTTCTAGCAGTGTGTGGGACTTGTTATAATAGTACATCTATACTGACCTCCATCAGGTTGCAAATTGAATATAATTTTTTTCTGCATCTAGCTCTGAAAAAATATTTGGGCTTCTAGCAGTGTGTGGGACTTGTTCTATTAGTCCATCTATACTGACCTCCATCAGGTTGTAAATTGAATAGAATTTTTTTCTGCATCTAGCTCTGAAAAAATATTTGGGCTTCTAGCACTGTGTGGGACTAGTTCTATTAGTCCATCTATACTGACCTCCATCAGGTTGCAAATTAAAAAGAATTTTTATCTGCATCTAGCTCTGAAAAAATATTTGGGCTTCTAGCAGTGTGTGGGACTTGGTCTATTAATCCATCTATACTGACCTCCATCAGGTTGCAAATTGAATATAATTTTTTTCTGCATCTAGGTCTGAAAAAAATAATTGGGCTTCTAGCAGTGTGTGGGACTAGTTCTTTTAGTCCATCTATACTGACCTCCTTCAGGTTGCAAATTGTATTTAATTTTTTTCTGCATCTAGCCCTGAAAAATATTTGGGCTTCTAGCAGTGTGTGTGACTTGTTCTAAAAGTCCATCTATACTGACCTCCATCAGGTTGCAAATTGAATAGAATTTTTTTCTGCATCTAGCTCTGAAAAAATATTTGGGCTTCTAGCAGTGTGTGGGACTTGTTCTGTTAGTCCATCTATACTGACCTCCATCAGGTTGCAAATTGAATATAATTTTTTTCTGCATCTAGCTCTGAAAAGATATTTGGGCTTCTAGCAGTGTGTGGGACTTGGTCTATTAGTCCATCTATACTGACCTCCATCAGGTTGCAAATTGAATATAATTTTTTTATGCATCTAGCTCTGAAAAAATATTTGGGCCTCTAGCAGTGTGTGGGACTTGTTCTATTAGTCCATCTTTACTGACCTCCATCAGGTTGCAAATTGAATATAATTTTTTTCTGCATCTAGCTCTGAAAATATATTTGGGCTTCTAGCAGTGTGTGGGACTAGTTCTATTAGTCCATCTATACTGACCTCCATCAGGTTGCAAATTAAAAATAATTTTTATCTGCATCTAGCTCTGAAAAAATATTTGGGCTTCTAGCAGAGTGTGGAACTTGGTCTATACGTCCATCTATACTGACCTCCATCAGGTTGCAAATTGAATATAATTTTTTTCAGCATCTAGCTCTGAAAAAATATTTGGGCTTCTAGCAGTGTGTGGGACTTGTTCTTTTAGTCCATCTATACTGACCTCCTTCAGGTTGCAAATTGAATATAATTTTTTTCTGCATCTAGCTCTGAAAAAATATTTGGGCTTCTAGCAGTGTGTGGGACTTGTTCTAAAAGTCCATCTATACTGACCTCCATCTGGTTGCAAATTGAATATAATTTTTTTCTGCATCTAGCTCTGAAAAAATGTTTGTGCTTCTAGCAGTGTGTGGGACTTGTTCTATTAGTCCATCTATACTGACCTCTATCAGGTTGCAAATTGAATATAATTTTTTCCTGCATCTAGCTCTGAAAAAATATTTGGGCTTCTAGCAGTGTGTGGGACTTGTTCTAATAGTACATCTATACTGACCTCCATCAGGATGCAAATTGAATATAATTTTTTTCTGCATCTAGCTCTGAAAAAATATTTGGGCTTCTAGCAGTGTGTGGGACTTGTTCTAATAGTCCATCTATACTGACCTCCATCAGGTTGCAAATTGAATATAATTTTCTTCTGCATCTAGCTCTGAAAAAATATTTGGGCTTCTAGCAGTGTGTGGGACTTGGTCTATTAGTCCATCTATACTGACCGCCATCAGGTTGTAAATTGAATATAATTTTTTTCTGCATCTAGCTCTGAAAAAATATTTGAGCTTCAAGCAGTGTGTGGGACTTGTTCTATTAGTCCATCTATACTGACCTCCATCAGGATGCAAATTGAATATAATTTTTTTCAGCATCTAGCTCTGAAAAAATATTTGGGCTTCTAGCAGTGTGTGGGACTTGTTCTATTAGTCCATCTATACTGACCTCCATCAGGTTGCAAATTGAATATAATTTTTTTCGGCATCTAGCTCTGAAAAAATATTTTTGCTTCTAGCAGTGTGTGGGACTTGTTCTATTAGTCCATCTATACTGACCTCCATCAGGTTGCAAATTGAATACAATTTTTTTCTGCATCTAGCTCTGAAAAAATATTTGGGCTTCTAGCAGTGTGTGGGACTTGTTCTAATAGTACATCTATACTGATCTCCATCAGGTTGCAAATTGAATATAATTCTTTTCTGCATCTAGCTCTGAAAAAATATTTGGGCTTCTAGCAATGTGTGGGACTTGTTCTATTAGTCCTTCTATACTGACCTCCATCAGGTTGCAAATTGAATATAATTTTTTTCTGCATCTAGCTCTGAAAAAATATGTGGGCTTCTAGCAGTGTGTGGGACTTGTTATAATAGTACATCTATACTGACCTCCATCAGGTTGCAAATTGAATATAATTTTTTTCTGCATCTAGCTCTGAAAAAATATTTGGGCTTCTAGCAGTGTGTGGGACTTGTTCTATTAGTCCATCTATACTGACCTCCATCAGGTTGCAAATTGAATAGAATTTTTTTCTGCATCTAGCTCTGAAAAAATATTTGGGCTTCTAGCACTGTGTGGGACTAGTTCTATTAGTCCATCTATACTGACCTCCATCAGGTTGCAAATTAAAAAGAATTTTTATCTGCATCTAGCTCTGAAAAAATATTTGGGCTTCTAGCAGTGTGTGGGACTTGGTCTATTAATCCATCTATACTGACCTCCATCAGGTTGCAAATTGAATATAATTTTTTTCTGCATCTAGGTCTGAAAAAAATAATTGGGCTTCTAGCAGTGTGTGGGACTCGTTCTTTTAGTCCATCTATACTGACCTCCTTCAGGTTGCAAATTGTATTTAATTTTTTTCTGCATCTAGCCCTGAAAAATATTTGGGCTTCTAGCAGTGTGTGTGACTTGTTCTAAAAGTCCATCTATACTGACCTCCATCTGGTTGCAAATTGAATATAATTTTTTTCTGCATCTAGCTCTGAAAAAATATTTATGCTTCTAGCAGTGTGTGGGACTTGTTCTATTAGTCCATCTATACTTACCTCTATCAGGTTGCAAATTGAATATAATTTTTTCCTGCATCTAGCTCTGAAAAAATATTTGGGCTTCTAGCAGTGTGGGGAACTTGTTCTATTAGTCCATCTATACTGACCTCCATCAGGTTGCAAATTGAATAGAATTTTTTTCTGCATCTAGCTCTGAAAAAATATTTGGGCTTCTAGCAGTGTGTGGGACTTGTTCTGTTAGTCCATCTATACTGACCTCCATCAGGTTGCAAATTGAATATAATTTTTTTCTGCATCTAGCTCTGAAAAGATATTTGGGCTTCTAGCAGTGTGTGGGACTTGGTCTATTAGTCCATCTATACTGACCTCCATCAGGTTGCAAATTGAATATAATTTTTTTATGCATCTAGCTCTGAAAAAATATTTGGGCCTCTAGCAGTGTGTGGGACTTGTTCTATTAGTCCATCTTTACTGACCTCCATCAGGTTGCAAATTGAATATAATTTTTTTCTGCATCTAGCTCTGAAAATATATTTGGGCTTCTAGCAGTGTGTGGGACTAGTTCTATTAGTCCATCTATACTGACCTCCATCAGGTTGCAAATTAAAAATAATTTTTATCTGCATCTAGCTCTGAAAAAATATTTGGGCTTCTAGCAGAGTGTGGAACTTGGTCTATACGTCCATCTATACTGACCTCCTTCAGGTTGCAAATTGAATATAATTTTTTTCTGCATCTAGCTCTGAAAAAATATTTGGGCTTCTAGCAGTGTGTGGGACTTGTTCTAAAAGTCCATCTATACTGACCTCCATCTGGTTGCAAATTGAATATAATTTTTTTCTGCATCTAGCTCTGAAAAAATGTTTGTGCTTCTAGCAGTGTGTGGGACTTGTTCTATTAGTCCATCTATACTGACCTCTATCAGGTTGCAAATTGAATATAATTTTTTCCTGCATCTAGCTCTGAAAAAATATTTGGGCTTCTAGCAGTGTGTGGGACTTGTTCTAATAGTACATCTATACTGACCTCCATCAGGATGCAAATTGAATATAATTTTTTTCTGCATCTAGCTCTGAAAAAATATTTGGGCTTCTAGCAGTGTGTGGGACTTGGTCTATTAGTCCATCTATACTGACCGCCATCAGGTTGTAAATTGAATATAATTTTTTTCTGCATCTAGCTCTGAAAAAATATTTGAGCTTCAAGCAGTGTGTGGGACTTGTTCTATTAGTCCATCTATACTGACCTCCATCAGGATGCAAATTGAATATAATTTTTTTCAGCATCTAGCTCTGAAAAAATATTTGGGCTTCTAGCAGTGTGTGGGACTTGTTCTATTAGTCCATCTATACTGACCTCCATCAGGTTGCAAATTGAATATAATTTTTTTCGGCATCTAGCTCTGAAAAAATATTTGGGCTTCTAGCAGTGTGTGGGACTTGTTCTATTAGTCCATCTATACTGACCTCCATCAGGTTGCAAATTGAATACAATTTTTTTCTGCATCTAGCTCTGAAAAAATATTTGGGCTTCTAGCAGTGTGTGGGACTTGTTCTAATAGTACATCTATACTGATCTCCATCAGGTTGCAAATTGAATATAATTCTTTTCTGCATCTAGCTCTGAAAAAATATTTGGGCCTCTAGCAGTGTGTGGGACTTGTTCTATTAGTCCATCTATACTGACCTCCATCTGGTTGCAAATTGAAAATAATTTTTTTCTGCATCTAGCTCTGAAAAAATATTTGTGCTTCTAGCAGTGTGTGGGACTTGTTCTATTAGTCCATCTATACTGACCTCTATCAGGTTGCAAATTGAATATAATTTTTTCCTGCATCTAGCTCTGAAAAAATATTTGAGCTTCTAGCATTGTGGGGAACTTGTTCTATTAGTCCATCTATACTGACCTCCATCAGGTTGCAAATTGAATATAATTTTTTTCTGCATCTAGCTCTGAAAAAATATTTGGGCTTCTAGCAATGTGTGGGACTTGTTCTATTAGTCCTTCTATACTGACCTCCATCAGGTTGCAAATTGAATATAATTTTTTTCTGCATCTAGCTCTGAAAAAATATGTGGCTTCTAGCAGTGTGTGGGACTTGTTATAATAGTACATCTATACTGACCTCCATCAGGTTGCAAATTGAATATAATTTTTTTCTGCATCTAGCTCTGAAAAAATATTTGGGCTTCTAGCAGTGTGTGGGACTTGTTCTATTAGTCCATCTATACTGACCTCCATCAGGTTGCAAATTGAATAGAATTTTTTTCTGCATCTAGCTCTGAAAAAATATTTGGGCTTCTAGCACTGTGTGGGACTAGTTCTATTAGTCCATCTATACTGACCTCCATCAGGTTGCAAATTAAAAAGAATTTTTATCTGCATCTAGCTCTGAAAAAATATTTGGGCTTCTAGCAGTGTGTGGGACTTGGTCTATTAATCCATCTATACTGACCTCCATCAGGTTGCAAATTGAATATAATTTTTTTCTGCATCTAGGTCTGAAAAAAATAATTGGGCTTCTAGCAGTGTGTGGGACTAGTTCTTTTAGTCCATCTATACTGACCTCCTTCAGGTTGCAAATTGTATTTAATTTTTTTCTGCATCTAGCCCTGAAAAATATTTGGGCTTCTAGCAGTGTGTGTGACTTGTTCTAAAAGTCCATCTATACTGACCTCCATCAGGTTGCAAATTGAATACAATTTTTTTCTGCATCTAGCTCTGAAAAAATATTTGGGCTTCTAGCAGTGTGTGGGACTTGTTCTAATAGTACATCTATACTGATCTCCATCAGGTTGCAAATTGAATATAATTCTTTTCTGCATCTAGCTCTTAAAAAATATTTGGGCCTCTAGCAGTGTGTGGGACTTGTTCTATTAGTCCATCTATACTGACCTCCATCTGGTTGCAAATTGAAAATAATTTTTTTCTGCATCTAGCTCTGAAAAAATATTTGTGCTTCTAGCAGTGTGTGGGACTTGTTCTATTAGTCCATCTATACTGACCTCTATCAGGTTGCAAATTGAATATAATTTTTTCCTGCATCTAGCTCTGAAAAAATATTTGAGCTTCTAGCATTGTGGGGAACTTGTTCTATTAGTCCATCTATACTGACCTCCATCAGGTTGCAAATTGAATATAATTTTTTTCTGCATCTAGCTCTGAAAAAATATTTGGGCTTCTAGCAATGTGTGGGACTTGTTCTATTAGTCCTTCTATACTGACCTCCATCAGGTTGCAAATTGAATATAATTTTTTTCTGCATCTAGCTCTGAAAAAATATGTGGGCTTCTAGCAGTGTGTGGGACTTGTTATAATAGTACATCTA
Organism: Phyllobates terribilis; assembly: GCF_046119375.1. Lineage (NCBI taxonomy): Eukaryota > Metazoa > Chordata > Amphibia > Anura > Dendrobatidae > Phyllobates > Phyllobates terribilis. The sequence continues at coordinate 247,693,970 of NW_027362769.1, read as the reverse complement.
TACTGACCTCCATCAGGTTGCAAATTGAATATAATTTTTTTCTGCATCTAGCTCTGAAAAAATATTTGGGCTTCTAGCAGTGTGTGGGACTTGTTCTATTAGTCCATCTATACTGACCTCCATCAGGTTGCAAATTGAATAGAATTTTTTTCTGCATCTAGCTCTGAAAAAATATTTGGGCTTCTAGCACTGTGTGGGACTAGTTCTATTAGTCCATCTATACTGACCTCCATCAGGTTGCAAATTAAAAAGAATTTTTATCTGCATCTAGCTCTGAAAAAATATTTGGGCTTCTAGCAGTGTGTGGGACTTGGTCTATTAATCCATCTATACTGACCTCCATCAGGTTGCAAATTGAATATAATTTTTTTCTGCATCTAGGTCTGAAAAAAATAATTGGGCTTCTAGCAGTGTGTGGGACTAGTTCTTTTAGTCCATCTATACTGACCTCCTTCAGGTTGCAAATTGTATTTAATTTTTTTCTGCATCTAGCCCTGAAAAATATTTGGGCTTCTAGCAGTGTGTGTGACTTGTTCTAAAAGTCCATCTATACTGACCTCCATCAGGTTGCAAATTGAATAGAATTTTTTTCTGCATCTAGCTCTGAAAAAATATTTGGGCTTCTAGCAGTGTGTGGGACTTGTTCTGTTAGTCCATCTATACTGACCTCCATCAGGTTGCAAATTGAATATAATTTTTTTCTGCATCTAGCTCTGAAAAGATATTTGGGCTTCTAGCAGTGTGTGGGACTTGGTCTATTAGTCCATCTATACTGACCTCCATCAGGTTGCAAATTGAATATAATTTTTTTATGCATCTAGCTCTGAAAAAATATTTGGGCCTCTAGCAGTGTGTGGGACTTGTTCTATTAGTCCATCTTTACTGACCTCCATCAGGTTGCAAATTGAATATAATTTTTTTCTGCATCTAGCTCTGAAAATATATTTGGGCTTCTAGCAGTGTGTGGGACTAGCTCTATTAGTCCATCTATACTGACCTCCATCAGGTTGCAAATTAAAAATAATTTTTATCTGCATCTAGCTCTGAAAAAATATTTGGGCTTCTAGCAGAGTGTGGAACTTGGTCTATACGTCCATCTATACTGACCTCCATCAGGTTGCAAATTGAATATAATTTTTTTCAGCATCTAGCTCTGAAAAAATATTTGGGCTTCTAGCAGTGTGTGGGACTTGTTCTTTTAGTCCATCTATACTGACCTCCTTCAGGTTGCAAATTGAATATAATTTTTTTCTGCATCTAGCTCTGAAAAAATATTTGGGCTTCTAGCAGTGTGTGGGACTTGTTCTAAAAGTCCATCTATACTGACCTCCATCTGGTTGCAAATTGAATATAATTTTTTTCTGCATCTAGCTCTGAAAAAATGTTTGTGCTTCTAGCAGTGTGTGGGACTTGTTCTATTAGTCCATCTATACTGACCTCTATCAGGTTGCAAATTGAATATAATTTTTTCCTGCATCTAGCTCTGAAAAAATATTTGGGCTTCTAGCAGTGTGTGGGACTTGTTCTAATGGTACATCTATACTGACCTCCATCAGGATGCAAATTGAATATAATTTTTTTCTGCATCTAGCTCTGAAAAAATATTTGGGCTTCTAGCAGTGTGTGGGACTTGTTCTAATAGTCCATCTATACTGACCTCCATCAGGTTGCAAATTGAATATAATTTTCTTCTGCATCTAGCTCTGAAAAAATATTTGGGCTTCTAGCAGTGTGTGGGACTTGGTCTATTAGTCCATCTATACTGACCGCCATCAGGTTGTAAATTGAATATAATTTTTTTCTGCATCTTGCTCTGAAAAAATATTTGAGCTTCAAGCAGTGTGTGGGACTTGTTCTATTAGTCCATCTATACTGACCTCCATCAGGATGCAAATTGAATATAATTTTTTTCAGCATCTAGCTCTGAAAAAATATTTGGGCTTCTAGCAGTGTGTGGGACTTGTTCTATTAGTCCATCTATACTGACCTCCATCAGGTTGCAAATTGAATATAATTTTTTTCGGCATCTAGCTCTGAAAAAATATTTTTGCTTCTAGCAGTGTGTGGGACTTGTTCTATTAGTCCATCTATACTGACCTCCATCAGGTTGCAAATTGAATACAATTTTTTTCTGCATCTAGCTCTGAAAAAATATTTGGGCCTCTAGCAGTGTGTGGGACTTGTTCTATTAGTCCATCTATACTGACCTCCATCTGGTTGCAAATTGAAAATAATTTTTTTCTGCATCTAGCTCTGAAAAAATATTTGTGCTTCTAGCAGTGTGTGGGACTTGTTCTATTAGTCCATCTATACTGACCTTTATCAGGTTGCAAATTGAATATAATTTTTTCCTGCATCTAGCTCTGAAAAAATATTTGAGCTTCTAGCATTGTGGGGAACTTGTTCTATTAGTCCATCTATACTGACCTCCATCAGGTTGCAAATTGAATATAATTTTTTTCTGCATCTAGCTCTGAAAAAATATTTGGGCTTCTAGCAATGTGTGGGACTTGTTCTATTAGTCCTTCTATACTGACCTCCATCAGGTTGCAAATTGAATATAATTTTTTTCTGCATCTAGCTCTGAAAAAATATGTGGGCTTCTAGCAGTGTGTGGGACTTGTTATAATAGTACATCTATACTGACCTCCATCAGGTTGCAAATTGAATATAATTTTTTTCTGCATCTAGCTCTGAAAAAATATTTGGGCTTCTAGCAGTGTGTGGGACTTGTTCTATTAGTCCATCTATACTGACCTCCATCAGGTTGCAAATTGAATAGAATTTTTTTCTGCATCTAGCTCTGAAAAAATATTTGGGCTTCTAGCACTGTGTGGGACTAGTTCTATTAGTCCATCTATACTGACCTCCATCAGGTTGCAAATTAAAAAGAATTTTTATCTGCATCTAGCTCTGAAAAAATATTTGGGCTTCTAGCAGTGTGTGGGACTTGGTCTATTAATCCATCTATACTGACCTCCATCAGGTTGCAAATTGAATATAATTTTTTTCTGCATCTAGGTCTGAAAAAAATAATTGGGCTTCTAGCAGTGTGTGGGACTAGTTCTTTTAGTCCATCTATACTGACCTCCTTCAGGTTGCAAATTGTATTTAATTTTTTTCTGCATCTAGCCCTGAAAAATATTTGGGCTTCTAGCAGTGTGTGTGACTTGTTCTAAAAGTCCATCTATACTGACCTCCATCTGTTTGCAAATTGAATATAATTTTTTTCTGCATCTAGCTCTGAAAAAATATTTATGCTTCTAGCAGTGTGTGGGACTTGTTCTATTAGTCCATCTATACTTACCTCTATCAGGTTGCAAATTGAATATAATTTTTTCCTGCATCTAGCTCTGAAAAAATATTTGGGCTTCTAGCAGTGTGGGGAACTTGTTCTATTAGTCCATCTATACTGACCTCCATCAGGTTGCAAATTGAATAGAATTTTTTTCTGCATCTAGCTGTGAAAAAATATTTGGGCTTCTAGCAGTGTGTGGGACTTGTTCTGTTAGTCCATCTATACTGACCTCCATCAGGTTGCAAATTGAATATAATTTTTTTCTGCATCTAGCTCTGAAAAGATATTTGGGCTTCTAGCAGTGTGTGGGACTTGGTCTATTAGTCCATCTATACTGACCTCCATCAGGATGCAAATTGAATATAATTTTTTTCTGCATCTAGCTCTGAAAAAATATTTGGGCCTCTAGCAGTGTGTGGGACTTGTTCTATTAGTCCATCTTTACTGACCTCCATCAGGTTGCAAATTGAATATAATTTTTTTCTGCATCTAGCTCTGAAAATATATTTGGGCTTCTAGCAGTGTGTGGGACTAGTTCTATTAGTCCATCTATACTGACCTCCATCAGGTTGCAAATTAAAAATAATTTTTATCTGCATCTAGCTCTGAAAAAATATTTGGGCTTCTAGCAGAGTGTGGAACTTGGTCTATACGTCCATCTATACTGACCTCCATCAGGTTGCAAATTGAATATAATTTTTTTCAGCATCTAGCTCTGAAAAAATGTTTGTGCTTCTAGCAGTGTGTGGGACTTGTTCTATTAGTCCATCTATACTGACCTCTATCAGGTTGCAAATTGAATATAATTTTTTCCTGCATCTAGCTCTGAAAAAATATTTGGGCTTCTAGCAGTGTGTGGGACTTGTTCTAATAGTACATCTATACTGACCTCCATCAGGTTGCAAATTGAATATAATTTTTTTCTACATCTAGCTCTGAAAAAATATTTGGGCTTCTAGCAGTGTGTGGGACTTGTTCTATTAGTCCATCTATACTGACCTCCATCAGGTTGCAAATTAAAAATAATTTTTATCTGCATCTAGCTCTGAAAAAATATTTGGGCTTCTAGCAGTGTGTGGGACTTGGTCTATTAGTCCATCTATATGGACCGCCATCAGGTTGCAAATTGAATATAATTTTTTTCTGCATCTAGCTCTGAAAAAATATTTGTGCTTCTAGCAGTGTGTGGGACTTGTTCTATTAGTCCATCTATACTGACCTCCATCAGGTTGCAAATTGAATATAATTTTTTTCTGCATCTAGCTCTGAAAAAATATTTGGGCTTCTAGCAGTGTGTGGGACTTGTTCTAATAGTCCATCTATACTGACCTCCATCAGGTTGCAAATTGAATATAATTTTCTTCTGCATCTAGCTCTGAAAAAATATTTGGGCTTCTAGCAGTGTGTGGGACTTGGTCTATTAGTCCATCTATACTGACCGCCATCAGGTTGTAAATTGAATATAATTTTTTTCTGCATCTAGCTCTGAAAAAATATTTGAGCTTCAAGCAGTGTGTGGGACTTGTTCTATTAGTCCATCTATACTGACCTCCATCAGGATGCAAATTGAATATAATTTTTTTCAGCATCTAGCTCTGAAAAAATATTTGGGCTTCTAGCAGTGTGTGGGACTTGCTCTATTAGTCCATCTATACTGACCTCCATCAGGTTGCAAATTGAATAGAATTTTTTTCTGCATCAAGCTCTGAAAAATTATTTGGGCTTCTAGCAGTGTGTGGGACTTGTTCTATTAGTCCATCTATACTGACCTCCATCAGGTTGCATATTAAAAATATTTTATATCTGCATCTAGCTCTGAAAAAATATTTGGGCTTCTAGCAGTGTGTGGGACTTGGTCTACTAGTCCATCAATACTGACCTCCATCAGGTTGAAAATTGAATATAATTTTTTTCTGCATCTAGCTCTGAAAAAATATTTGGGCTTCTAGCAGTGTGTGGGACTTGTTCTAGTAGTCCATCTATACTGACCTCCATCAAGTTGCAAATTGAATATAATTTTTTTCTGCATCTAGCTCTGAAAAATATTTGGGCTTCTAGCAGTGTGTGGGACTTGTTCTAATAGTCCATCTATACTGACCTCCATCAGGTTGCAAATTGAATATAATTTTTTTCTGCGTCTAGCTCTGAAAAAATATTTTGGCTTCTAGCAGTGTGTGGGACTTGGTCTATTAGTCCATCTATACTGACCTCCATCAGGTTGCAAATTGAATATAATTTTTTTCTGCATCTAACCCAGCCAATAGATTTGGCCTAATACCACAGTTTGGCCACTCAGCTCTGCTCGGTTCCCATCCAATGTTTTTTTTGAGCAAACAACTCCAGAGTTGTGAATTAGTTAACCACCAAAATGAGTGGAAAAAGACCTGCTGCTGGTGGAAAGGGGAATAGGCGTGTTGGGAAGGGGAAAAAAGGTTGTGTCCGTGGGGTATGTGTTAAAGCAACAGTAACATCTGCAGAAGAAAGAACATCTTCCAGCCAAACTAAAATGTCTACTTCTTTTAGCGGACAATGGGATAAGATCCATTCTTTCGGCCACGCCAATCGCTACAAACTTCAGATGAGGCACAAAAACAGCAGGTGCTTCAATGGATATCAAGTGCTCCTTTAAGTGGGCTCTCCTCCACATCAACTTCAACATCACAAATACTCCAGTCCTCAGAGGTGTCACCCCAATCGCACTTGCTTCCTCACAGCTCCCAAATCTCCAGCTACCCATCTGAGTATGAGGTAGAACAGATGGTTGAGTCTGCAGAGCTGTTTACTCATACTATAGCCTGGGAATCAGAGGTCGGCTCCAGCGCTTCTGTGAATCCAGACGAGGAAATGATCTGCACTGATGCCCAGAATCTTTATGAGTCGGATCCAGGACCAGACGCAGAAGGTTGTGACCATAATGTAGACCCTCATTCCCAAACTGTAACTCCTGTTGGTGGAGACAATGAGGAAGACGATGATGAGACTCAAATACCTGATTGGAGCGACAACTTTAGTTTTTTGTCAGGGCAGGAACAGGTTGGCTCTGAGGACGACGGGTGTGATAACACACAGGGTGATGATGATGTGGTTGGAGATCCCACTTACTGTCAACCCACAGTCAGCCAAGAGATGAGGTCAGCAGAGGAGGTGGAGGAAAATGCTAGTGACGACGAGGTCAGGTTGCGTCTTCCTGGACAGAGACGTAGTACTGGAGGCACGTCAACAACTGCATCCTCAATCACAACTCTGCCTCTCACCACAAGTCGTGGTGGCTCTTCAGGTCGCATGGGTGCTAAGCCTTGCATAGCCTGGGCATTTTTTCAGATCGATAAAAATGACCCAACTCGTGTTATCTGTAACATTTGTCAGCAAAAGCTAAGTACAGGCCAAAAAATACATAGTTTGAGTACTTCATGCATGAACCGGCACATGGACATGATGCATAAGTTGCAGTGGGAAGCTGACGGTGCTACAATGCGGCCTAGCCGGCCGGGCCAACCGCCGTCTGCCACATCTTGTGCATCCGCGGCCTCTTCATCCTCTGTGACTGGGGGGACAGCAGTCACACCTGTTTTGGGACGCAGACCTGCCACCTCTTTACCCGCAACAACCAGCGTGATTGGCAGGTCATCATTTTCTTTGGAGGAGGTTACACCAGCGGGTGTTGAGCGCTGTCCGACATCGATAGCACCACCTTTGGATCAAGGCAACCTAACATGTCCTCCTGCATCTTCCTCACAGACCGGCAGTTTGCCGGGGACACCCTTATCAACCCCTTCTAAGCACAACAGCCAGCCCTCGGTCCCTCAGATGTGGACAAGTAAAAGACCATTTCCTCCTAGCCATGAGAAAGCTAAGAGTTTGAATTTCACCATCTGCAAGCCCTTGGCTACAGAAATGCTGCCTTTCCGCCTGGTGGACACAGAGGATTTTCGAGACCTTATGTCCGTCGCAGTGTCCCAGTACCAGATGCCCAGTCGGCACTACTTCTCAAAGAAAGGTGTGCCTGCTCCACCAGCATGTCACACACAACATCACTGCTTCTTTGAGAAACTCTGTGTGTGACAGGGTGCATTTCACCACAGAGACTTGGACGAGTAGGCATGGACAGGGGCTTTACATGTCGCTGACTGGGCACTGGGTAACTATGGTGACAGCAGGACAAGGGGCTGCTGTCCAAGTCTTGCCGTCCCCACGAGTTGTGCGTCAATCCTCTTTATCTCAAAGTTCCTCCACTGCTTCTGCCTCCTCAACCTCCTCTCGGTCCTCCACCTGAACCCAAAGCCTGCCTGGTCATGCCACAAGCTTTCTAACTGCGCAGAAGGGATCCTGCACACCACCTTACTATGCTGGCAGTAGGGCTCAACGTCATCAGGCGGTTTTTACTTTGAAATGTCTGGGAAATGTGAGTCACACAGCTGAGGAGTTGTGGTCAGCTCTGGAGAACCAATTTCATGAATGGTTGTCTCCACTGGACCTGAAACCAGGGAAGGCCGTGTGCGACAATGCTGCAAACCTGGGTGCGGCCCTTCGCCGGGGCAATGTCACACACGTGACTTGTATGGCTCACGTGTTGTCCAGAAATTTTTAGCCCACTATCCCGGACTAGATGGCCTTCTGCAGAGGGCACGGTCGCTGTGTGCTCACTTCCGCCGTTCGCATCCCGCAGCTCAGCGACTTACATCTCTACAGAAGTCGTTGGGCCTGCGACTTCACCGGCTAAAATGCGATGTGCCTAACCGGTGGAATTCAACTCTGCACATGTTGCAGCGACTGTGGCAGCACTGACAAGCCCTGGTGCAATACGTTCTGACATATAGCCTGGGCCAACGAGATCCAGAGGTGGGGCAAATCACGCTGGAGGAGTGGTCTCAGATCAGGGACCTATGCACCCTTCCGCACAGTTTTGAAATGGCGACGAAGATGTTTAGTGCTGATGATGCCATTATCAGCATGACTATTCCGGAGATTTACATCCTGGAGCACATGTTAAACAGAATTCGGAGTCAGGTGGTGGCACAAGAGGAGATGGAGGAAGTAGAGGAGGAGGAGTTGTATGCGGAAGGGCTAACATCTGCAAGGTCCAGACGGTCGGCAGCACCAAGGCGGCAGGCATGTGAGGGTGGGGGAGATGGTTTTACCAGGGCGCATGGTAGCAGCCAAACTAGTGAGGAAGGTGCAGGAGCCCAGGAAGAAGTGGAGGACGAACTGATGGAAGACACATCAGATGAGGGAGACGTTGATCACATTTCTGTTGTGCGAGGTTGGGGGGAGAGGACAGAGGAAGGAAGCATGATTGTTACATCGCCACCAACACAACTGGGACTTGGTGCTCCTGGATGCGCAAGACACATGAGTGCCTTCTTGCTGCACTACCTGCAACATGACCCTCGAATTGTGAGAATTAGAAATAATCCTGACTACTGGGTTGCCACACTGTTAAATCCCGGTACAAAAGTAAATTTGCAGAAATTATTCCTGCCATAGAAAGGGATGCACGCATGCAGGAGTATCAGCAGAGACTGTTGCAGAATCTTACATGTGCTTTTCCACAAAACACCAGTGGTGCACGTAGTGAATCTCACAGTTCCAACTTGCCAACCGTGGGACCGTCGAGTGTTCAGCACTCAAACCGTAACAGAAACACAGTATCTGCTGGTAACATCAATTTTGCGGAATCATTTCACCACTTTTTTAGCCCATCCTTTGCAAGGCCACAGAAGACAAGAAGTCTGACACATAGTCAACGCCTAGAGACGATGGTACAGGAGTATCTCCAAGTAAACATTGAAGCCATGACTGTGTCACTGGACCCTTGCTCTTTTTGGGCTTCCAATCTGGATAAATGGTCGGAGCTAGCCACTTACGCCTTGGAGATCTTGTCATGCCCCGCAGCCAGCGTTCTGTCTGAACGTGTGTTCAGCGCTGCTGGTGGTGTGCTGACAGATAAGCGCGCGCGGCTCTCCACTGATAATGTAGACAGACTCAAGTTCATAAAGATGAACAAATCATGGATCCGAAACGACTTTTCTACCCCTGTGTCATCCTGGGGAGAGTAAAAGCTTGATAATAGGTTAAAATCACCTCACCAACCTTTTTAAGCTTTCAAATTACTAATCATGTTTATCTGTATCTTGGCTGGAAAATAATTTTGGCTTTGTAGCAGTGTGCAGCACTGATTCTATTTGGCCATCTATACTAAGCTCCACCAGATTTAAAATTACTAATCATGCTTATCTGTATCTTGGCTGGAAAATAATTTGGGCTTTGTAGCAGTGTGCAGTACTGATTCTATTAGGCCATCTATACTAAGCTCCACCAGATTTAAAATTAATAATAATTTTTAGCTGCATCTAGCCCGGAAAATAATTTTGGGGCTCCGAGATGCGCAAGACACATAAGTGCCTTCTTGCTGCACTACCTGCAACTTGACCCTCAGATGGTCAGAATTCGAAGCAATCCTGACTACTGGGTTGCCACACTCTTACATCCCCACACTCTTCGATCAACCTTTTCATTTTAATAAAGACCAAAAAAATGGTCATTTTTGAAATTATAAGCATTAGCAGGTTATTAGAAACTGAAATCAAACAGTTTTCAACTCAAAACTTTATTCTAGGTGATGTTACATTTGCACATAGGACCCCTTGTTCGAAAGGAGCTTCTGAACTCTGTCAGTGGATAGAGGAGGTCGACAGGATGGCTCACGCACAGCTGCAAACCTCTGAAGGACCCTGCATCTTGTTGTTCGAGGGACGTTGGAGGCACCAGCAGCTTCAAAAACTTGTCTGCTGCTATGACAAGGCTCTTTTAACCTGACGTAATTGCCTGTAGGAAAGAGTCCTCAATTTGCCCTTATCAGCACGCACACGTGTGTACTGTGAATCAGCTACATACTTCTTAATTGCCAAGACACTTCATCCTGATCATCGCACAATGTTGATTGTAGTCATGCCTTTACCTAAACACTCCACAATTTGTTGCTTCTCAGCAGCCGACACATCCTTTTTCTTTCCCATTTTGGCAGAAAATGTAGGCTGCTTAATAATGTGGGGCAGCCTTCTTAAGTAGTCTTGCGTTTCATTGGACACACCTGCCAAACTAATTAGCACAGGTGTCTGCAATTGCTTACAGTGATATAAAGAGCCCTGACACACATCACCATCAATGAGTTTAACTGACAAACAAATTCTTCCCTTATCACTCCTAAACACTTTTTGCATAATAATTTGGAACACAGTGTACATGTACTTTTCCACAAAACACCAGTGGTTCACGTAGTGAATCTTACAGTTCTAACTTGCCAACCGTGGTCTGTATGGAGTTGTTCAATAAAGGGCCCAAAATTAAGATAACATAGACGGGAGAGGTCTCTATGAATAGGAATTCCTAAGTATTTGAAACCCTGTGAGGGCCAAGCAAAGGGAAAGTTGGACTGGATGGAATCCTGTATGGATTTGGGGAGGAAGACATCGAGGGCCTCAGACTTCGCTGCATTGATTTTAAAATTTTACCATGTAACAAAGTGATCTATTTCAACCATAACAGCAGGGATGGATATATGTGATTGAGTGATATATACTAGGACATCAGCAACAAATAGAGAGCACTTGCACTCGGTTCCTCCCACCTCAATCCACCTAATATTGGGGTTATGGCGAATTGATGAGAGCAGGTGCTCCATCACTAGGATGTATAAGAGAGGGGAAAGAGGACATCCCTGCCTTGTCCCATTGGTGATTATGAAAGGTGATGAAAATGTTCTGACGCGCCCCCTGGGCCTTGGGACACCCGGAGCCGGACCCATTTTGGTGGATGCTGGTGGTTGTAGTCTCCGTGGCGGCGACCCGGTTCCGTGGCTCAGGGCGGTCAAACCAGTGGCGGAATTATTTATGTGGTTTTGATGTTTAAACGTCCGACTACGCCTCCCGTGGATTGCGGTCAGAGTGAACCGCCGCTGCAGGGCAGACCGCTGATGCTGTTGGTGTGGGTGCAGCAGAGTGTAGCATAACTCCCCACAGGAGGAGTATAGCCTCAGGGCAGTGTATGCGGAGAATGGGGGTGATGGTGCAGGGTAGCAGCAGTAATGACACGGAGTCAGTGATGCAGTCCAGGGCCTTTACTCACAGATCTTATTATCCAGACCACTTCTGCAGGTAACGGCTGCCCACGTCGTACTGTGCTCACCAGGTGAGGGGCTCAGACTACTCCCAGATAACTTTGGAGCGCATCACAGGACCCCCTTTGTGTGTCCTTTGTCTGGCCTTTCTTACCAACCCTTCTGTCCGGGTGCCTCGGGCCTCCTATTGGTAAACTTGGCGCCAGTTTCCCTGACCCTATGTGGTGCCTTCCTAGCAGGTGTAGTTAAGGGCTGCGCCACATAAAATGTCACAGCCTCGGGTTTCTAGCTGAGGGTCGTTTCCCGCCTCCACTCGTTTCGGGGACCGATCTCCCCCTTTGGCCTGACCCCCTCCACGCAGGTGGATTCGGGCGTGCGGTGGCGATTCGCCCGTCCGCACCCCTGGGATCCCTTCATTCCTCATTCCTGGAGCCTTCTCCGCTCCTCTTCCTTCCTTCTCCCTCTTCCAGGCCTGGGCCTCTCTTACTAGGCCCGCCTCCGGAGCAGAGCTCATGTAGAGCCCCTAATCCCTGTCACTTCAGCTCAGACTTCTCTGCACTGAACTAAGATGGTGCCCACCTTTTATACTCCCTTCTCAATGCACCCAGGAACTGCTTCCTCCCTGCTCCTGCACTACAGGGTTCCCCTTCCTCAGTGTTCCCTCCCCCCACTCCAGCAAGGGACAGGGACTGTCGTGCCCATCTCAGGGGCATATTGGTCGCCCTGCCCCACGGCAATGTGGTGTGATGCATGCAGGTGTCGGGTCCTGATCCACACTCCATCCTTACTTGACAGTGAGATATCACACCTCTGGGTGAGGTGCAACACCTCTGTAGCAACCGAGCCCTCAGGGTGCTACAGTTCCATTTATCTTCAGCCTAGGTGACGTATTGCGATACAGGGCCATGATTTGGGCTATAAAAGTGTCCCCTAGACCCCTACCCCAAGCTTTTTAAGAGAATAATATATGGCGTGCCAGGAGACTCTATGGAATGCTTTCTCAGCATCCAACGAGAGTATCTAATTACAAATTTTTAACTGCATCTAGCCCAGGAAATACTTTGTGCCTAGTAGCAGTGTCTGCTAGTCAGCGGATTATCCCGGCTGTTAAGCAAGCTACACCACCTGTAGTTTGGACACTTAATTTTTTCAAAGGAAATGCTTCGGGACCACGGGATACTCAGTGAAGAGCATCAGGAGGCACCCCAAGGCATAGGGGCTCGGACTGGCGGTAGAATGCCTTGCGGTGGTCAGCCGAGCTCGATCCTTATAAAAGCTTTTTAACTGCAGCAGCTTTAGTGGACGCTACTGGAGCTGGAATTACGTGGCTGCTGGCATGAGACTTGCCCTCCAATAGATCCTTGTAAATGGATTTAAAGTGTATTCATTCAAATTAGAGAGACAATTAAATTAAAAAGCTTAGAGCTGCCTCCACCACAGGGGGGCTCGCTCGACCCACCAGCGGACAGGCACCAGTATTGGGAGAGGGGGGCTGGCCGTCAGGGTCCACCGTGGCTCTGGCACAAACCCGGCGACACGGAGGTGGCACGGGCAGCAACGGACTGGCTGTGTCGGCTTCTCACTTTTTGAATTTTAGATGGGCATGACATGCCTATATCTGTGTCTCCCCCTCCTTTGACTCCTCCACCTCATTTCTTTTCGCATGACTATATGTACTTGTCACTTTTCCATGTGTTAGTTATGTCTTCTGAGCAGTTTGTCAGCTTTGGGACACCTTTGAAGGTGTTTTCTATGTGTTTCTATGTGTTTTTGTTTGCCTGCCATTGGTTTTAACGGTGTTCGAAGGTGTTCGACGAACAGTTCGACGAACAGTTCGGCGAACACACGGGTGTTAGACGAACCGAACCGAACTCGAACACTACGGGGGTGGCTCAACACTAGTCATGCAATGTAATACATGTCTATTACATTGCATGACATCAGTGATTAGAAAAATAAAAATTAATGTCCCATACAGGGACTAAGTAAAAATGTAAAAAAAAAGTCCAAAAAATGTTTTTAAACTGTTAAAAAAAAATCACAAAATAAATAAAAATAAATAAATAAAATAATAAACCAATAAATCCGTATATTTATGCAAAAACAAAAAAAGTACACATATTTGGTATCGCCGCATCCGAAACAACCCGATCTATAAAACTGTCACACTAATTAACTCCTTCTGTGCACACCGTAATAAAAATAAATAAAAAACGGAGCAAAAAACTATGCTTTTTCATCATATCGCCAAACAAAAAGTGGAAAAAAATGCGATCAAAAAGCAAAATGGAAATAAAAATGGTACCGCTGAAAATGTCATCTTGTTCCGCAAAAAAAAGCTGCCATACAGCTCTATCAGCCAAAAAATAAAAAAGTTATAGCGCTCAGAATAAAGCGATGCAAAAAAAATATTTTTTCTACAAAATTGTTTTATTGTGTAAAAGCGCCAAAATATAAAAAAAATATACAGTAAGTGTTGCATCGCTATAAACGTACTGACCCGGAGAATAACGCTGCCTTATCACTTTTACCACACGCAGAACGGCATAAAAAACACCTCAAAAAACAATTCCTGAATTGTTGGTTTTTGTTAATGTTACCTCCCAAAAAACGGAATAGAAAGCGATCAAAAAATGTCACATAACCAAGAATGGTACCAATAAAAATGTCAACTCGTCCCGCAAAAAACAAGCCATCACATGACTCTATCGGCTGAAATATGGAAAAATTATAACTCTCAAAATATGGCGATGCAAAAAACTAGATTTTGCAAAAAAAAGCGACTCTTAGTGTGTGACAGCTGTCAATCATAAAAACCCGATATAAATCTGGTATCTCTGTAATCGCACCGACCGGAAGAATAAAGTAATCTCATCACTTATACCGAACGCGGAACGGCGTAAAAAATCCTATTACCCTTATGATAATGCAAAATTAAGGGATGAAAAACGTTTTTGTGGGAAAAATGTGAAAATTTTACAGCTCAATATTATAAACTTCTGTGAAGAACCTTGGGGTTCAATGTGCTCACCACACATCTAGATAAGTTCCCTAAGGGGTCTAGTTTCCAAAGTGGTGTCACTTGTGGGGGGTTTCCACTGTTTGGGCACATCAGGGGCTCTCCAAACGCAACATGGCGTCTGCTAATTATTCAAACAAATTTTACATTCAAAAAGTCTAATGGCACTCCTTCCCTTCCGGACCCTGCAGTGCATCCAAACAGTGGTTTTCCCTCACATATGGGGTATCAGCGCGCTCAAGAGAAATTGCACTAAAAATTGTGTATTCAATTTTTCCTGTTACCCTTGTGAAAATAAAAAAATTGGGTATTTAATAACATTTTTGTGAAAAAAAGTTAAATGTTCATTGTTTTCTTCCACATTCCAAAAATTCCCGTGAAACACCTGAATGTGGTTTTGAGAACCTTGAGGGGTGCAGTTTTTAGAATGGTGTCACTTTTGGGTATTTTCTGTCTTAAAGGCCCCTCAAAGTCACTTCAAATAAGATGTGGTCACTAAAAAAATGTTTTTGTAAATTTTGTTGGAAAAATGAGAAATCGCTGGTCAACTTTTAACCCTTATAGCTTCCTAACAAAAAAAATTTTGGTTCCAAAATTGTGCTTATGTAAAGTAGACATGTGGGAAATGGTATTTATTAACTATTTTGTGTGACATATCTCTATGATTTAAGGGTATGAAAATTCAAAGTTTGAAAATTGCAAAATTTTCAAAATTTTCACCAAATTTCTGATTTTTTCACAAATAAACGCAAGTGATATCAAAGAAATTTTACCACTATCATGAAGTACAATATGTCACGAAAAAACAATCTCAGAATCAGGGTAATCCGTTGAAGCGTTCCAGAGTAATTCCTTCATAAATTGACAGTGGTCAGAATTGAAAAAATTGGCCCGGTCACGAAGGCAAAAACAGGCTCTGGCGCGAAGTGGTTAAAATCTCAAAAACATGTGGCACCCCAGGGGTCTGGTTTTCCACAGTAATGTAATGTTATGTCTGAGAGCAGGTGGGAGGTCCTTTGGTCAGGGATCCTGTGCATGCCACACCTCCTGCCCAGTCTTGGGAGGGGAAGAACTTCCCCTGTATAAACCCGGGGCTGAGGCAGGGTGAGTCAGACAAGGAGAGTGGAGACAAGAAGCAGCATAGGAAACAGCAGAGTTACAAGGAGTCAGGGGCTGGCAGCTGCAGAGCTCGCCCTGACTAAGAAGATTCTTTACCGGACCCGGAGTCCGAGGCTGTGGGGACTAACTCCTACCCAGCAGCAGAATCCGTCAGGCAGGGGATTTCAGGTCCTCTGGCCCAGAAGCCCGAAGGCACGGTCACACGTGTGGGACCAGCACCGCCATCGTGGAGCGGAAGCCATTAGAAGGCCCCGAGTCACCGGCCATACGGGTGAGCACCACACGGTACACTCAGGGACGTGGGCTACTTACATCAGCTTCTAGCAAGGTAGCCAGAAGAGTACAGTCAGTTTGAGAGGCCTACAACTACGCCTGGCCAGGGGAGATCCCATCTGCTCAAAGACTGACCAGGCCCCGTTTGCTAGCAAGTACTCTGGGAGGGTCTGTCGTTGTTACCAGTAAAGACCCTGAACTACACCGTACCGTCTCTGAGTGGTTCCTGCTACCCCCATCATCCACGTCGGCTGCCCTGAGGCCATACCCCTCCCGTTGGGGGTTATACTATCACGCTGCACAATCCTACCACCGGCCTCAGCGGTCTGCCCTGCAGCAGCAGCTTCCTGGCTGCACTCAACGGGTGGCGTAGTCATCAACTATTTACTACTAATAGACTGCCGTCTAGTTTGACTCCCTGGGCACGGACCGGGTCACCGCCACGAGACTACAACCCTCCACTGATCCAGCTCCGGGTAGGCTCCCGCGTGCGCAACGCAGCGCGACACAGGCCCAGGGGCGCGTCACATATATAGAGCATTGTAGTATGTAAAAAAACAACTAACAAAAAAATCAGCTGTAATGATGCAAAAGAAATATTTGAATTGCTCATATAAAAAATTAGCTGCATTATGTTCTACCTGGCTTTATCTTTCACTTAAACACAATGCACTCAAGTATAGGTTAATTTCTAAATGTCCTCAATTTCTTGATCTGTTTAAGTATACCTTTAAAAACTTTTATTTATGATTCCAATGAATAGAAACAGTAGACAACTGACTACATTAAGGGGCCTGTGAGTGAGAAGGGGGTTGGTCAATAGTGAGCGGCCCTGCACTTCCTCTCAATTTCAATGGTATCTGTATCACCCAGATGAAGATGGCACTCCAGGGCCCCGGACCTGCATCAACTAACCACTGAGTCAGACAGAAGCGTAGTCAGACAGTCCAAGGTCAGGGCAGGCATCACAGGATCAGAATACAAAGCTGGGGTCAGGAACAGAGAGGTCAGACAGATTGGGGAAAACAAGCTAGGACGGTAACAAGAGAGGCAAACCAAACATGCACCAAAGTGTAAACCTAGAGATAGACTGCAACTAGCAACCTTATCTCAGGCAAAGGTGAGGAGATAGGAGTTGCCTTAAATATCCCCAGCCTGGCAATGGATAAACTGGGGAAGACAAAACCTCCAGGACATTGCAATATTGAATTCCTGCAGGATCTGACCTCATCTCTTTATAACCAGGTTGAGACAGCAGAGAAATGCAGCAGAGTTGGAAGAGCTACATGGGGACTCAGCAGCGGCCTGACACAAGGAGAAGCAGTGAGTAGGGTGGAGCTGAGAAGGCATACGAGTCGCCATCATGACACTGAGTCTCAATGCATCAAGTGCAATGATGTCATTAGATTGCACCTGCAGTGCAGAGACTTAGTCCACATACTGCATCATCAGGTAGAAGAGTAGTTTTATTCTATTCATGTCAGTACTTGTGGGCGGGCTGTAGGGCCCTGATTCTATGTGGGGGGCTTCATGTTGTGTGGAAGCCATCATATTGGGTGGAGGCCATCAGATTGTTTGGGTGCCATCAAATTGCATAGGAGCTGTCATACTGAGTTCAGGCCAAGATGCTGTGTGGAGGTACTGTGGGGATACTTTGCATGTGAGGGTAAATTGTGTGGCGGAATTCACTATCATACTGTGTGTGGGGGGTCATTTTTGGGGGCATCATATTCTGTGGGATCCATGAAAGTTGGATTGCTGTTGGTGAAAACACTAAGGGGCTGCAGTAGGAGTCTACTACGTACAGTATGTGCTGCAATACATGCACTTTTCCCTGTTTTCAATATTTAAGAGGTATGAGCCCGCCTATTACATTAAATATTTATTAGGGGGTTATGGAGAGAGTGGGGGAAACAATTAGGACTTTTGCTATGTGGTTATGTAATTTTTTGTGCATGCTCCTGAATACATTTGATGGTTGAACCTTTTATCAGTGCTTATTAGGGTTGAGCGAGTATGTTCTGTCTGAGTATGCTCCGGCCGAGCTCCGAGTATTTACAGCTGCTCTGTGATGAGGTTACATCGCTCCCGTGTGCATGATTTGCTACTGTTTGACAGTTTTATTACATGTGAGGAATGTGTAAGAAATTCATGCACATGTCGCAAATCATGCACACAGGAGCGATTTAACCTTATCACCGAGCTGCTGTAAATACTCGGAGCTCGTCTGAGCATGCTCAAACAGAACATACTCGCTCAACCCTAATTACAAATAAACCCTGTGTAGTCTGATCCTTAAGTCAAAATACCTTATGTTTTAAAAAACATGGTAATTTAAGCTTTATTATTGCTTGTTTTATAATTCCTTCCAAATAATGAAAAAAAAAATTCTTAGCTTACCTTCTCTTATTTTATTTTTTTGTAATTTATGACATCGTAATGTTTTCCAAAAATGTTAATATTTAGCTAAGACAATTGTGCATATTAACTTCTATGTTTATTTGAAACATCTATAGCAACTGTAAACAATGCAAGCGAAATTGAGATGGATATGTTATAGAAAACTAAAAAGAAGTCTTCAAATAGTTTACAACACTGCCATGGCCAAATTACAAAGTGTTTTCAAGTCATTTATCTATCTTGTTCTGTCTAGCTCTTGTACAGATAATTTGTGAATGCCTCAGGCTGTCAGGTTCATGCTCTGCTAACCCTTATCAGAGCTAACATGGAGAAAAAAAAGAAAATTGCATTTTGCAGCATGCTTAAATGATGGACACATCAATTATTGACAAGTTTTATTTGTTAAAAAATTCAGAAACCAATTTGTGTTCAAAATTCAAAAAGTATGAGAATCGTATGAATTATTCTAACATCTGCTTTCATTAAGAAATATCTGAAATATAGATTAATTATGTACCAAGATAAAGCATATTTAATTCAGAACTTCAGTATTAGCATGAAATACAAAAATTGAATATGAATACATGTAGAAGCGAGGTTTCAAAAACAATTACCAACTACTTTGTGCATAGGGTTTCTACCGATGAACATCTTGTCAGTGCCGGTTCTCTAAATTGCTGCATGTGGCACTTTGTGTTCTGAGAATTAACAAATGAAGCTGAACACGGCTTTCAACTTATTTTCTCTGATGGACACTTAACATCTGTTGGCATTTTGCAGCCTTAACAACATGTCTGACACCAAAAAATGCTTGCACACACCTAATGATTAATTACTGTGCCTTCCAAGTGGTGATTTTCCATTAAACATATTGTTCTAAACTATAGAATCCTAATCTATATGGAATTACTTGTATGGCTACTAATTTACATTGCTGGTGACAGATTTATTTTTTGATCACAAACAATAATGTTCCCCAGCTTACAAAGTTTGAAGGTCAGCGCTGTCAGCAGGTTATACATGACCACTTCAATTCTCTTGTTCATATTATGTTCATTATTAAATATCTCCCAAAATAGTAATACAGTTCTTAAGGTTGAAAAAGACAAGGCCACCACATTCAACCCGTTGCCTATATATATATATACATATATACAAGGAATACATGGCTACTTTATTGTTATATTTAAGCTTAACTATCTTTGCACAATGAAAATATTTTGTGAAAAAAAGAGAAACATTTTTGAAATTGCCAAACTTTAGGAGACACTATTTTATTTTTTTTGTGTTGATGTAGTTTAATAAGCTGCATTTTCCATGTTTCGTTGTCTGGGTCAATAAGACTTTTTGATCACATATATTCCATCTTTTTAAGACCAATGACTGTGTCTGACATTGTTTTCTATGGTGTTGACTGGATAGGATAAATAGCTTGCTAATTTTATTCATTACTTCAGAATGGACATTTTATTCTGAATATGTACAGCAAATTATATTTTATAATTTTTTTTATAATAAAATCTCACATTTAAAAATTGATCCTTTCATGTGTTGCCATATTATGAGAGTTGTAACTTTTTAAAAATGTTGTCAATGGAGCATCTTGAGAGCTTATTTTTTGCGTGATAACCTGTAGTTTCTAAAGGTATTATTTTGGAGATCATGAATTTATTCACTTTTTATTACATTTTTATGGTATTTATTGGGCGCAATAAATGGCCCATTTTATAGTTTGGATTGTTATGGACACACAATATCAAATATATATCATTATTTGTACTTTTTCCTGTACCACAATCACATTCCAACATTTTTTATGGTGTTTACTGGGTGAGCTAAGTGATAAGCTTGTTTTATAGTTTGGATTGTGACATATACAACAATGCCAAATATCTGAATATATTTTTTTAATAATAAAGGATTTTTCTGAACAATTTTTTTTTAACTTTTTTGGTGTGATAAAAAAGCATCATGTTGCACAAGGAAAGCATCTCTCCCTCAGTTGCAGTTTGTTTAACCCCTTCACGACATCTGTCTTACATGTACAGCGCAAGTTCGAAGTGGGTGTATGGAGCGGGCTCATGCAGCCAGCCCGTCCCATACCCGGCACATGATGGCTGTCAATCACAGCAATGACCTGCCACTAAAAATTGCGGATAAGATGGTGTTCTGCCCACGATTGTCAACCTGTTAAATGCTGCTGTCAATCTCTGACAGCGACATTTAACACGCGCTGACATTCTCTCCTTCCATCAGCGTGCTGGT
The DNA here is from genome assembly GCF_046119375.1 of Phyllobates terribilis. Classification (NCBI taxonomy): domain Eukaryota; kingdom Metazoa; phylum Chordata; class Amphibia; order Anura; family Dendrobatidae; genus Phyllobates; species Phyllobates terribilis. The sequence continues at coordinate 247,673,480 of NW_027362769.1, read as the reverse complement.
TAAGTGATCGTGGGTCGCTGAAGGGTTATCATGACAGCAGTTGGTCAGCTGATGACCCTTATATCTGTCATTACAAAGTTCCTTTGAAAATACTGCCTGTGGCAGGGCTTCAAAGAAGACAATGATTTCTGCTATGTGCAGCGATGCTGTATATAGCACAGCGATCCGACTATCATAGCCACTATAAAAGATGAGGGTGGGGAAAGCAGTGACCATTTTAGGGTTTTACATGTTAAAGATAGGCCGCTAGAGCACACAGAGCATTATGAGAGATATGGACAGAAAACCCTATATCAGAGTGTCATGTACTAGTATCATAGCCTGTATAAAAACCTAGGCAGATAATGAAGTAGTCATTTTATGGTGATATAAGGATGATGAGAGGGCGTAAGAGTGCAAAAAGAAGAAAGAAAGTCTTCAAACATTTGACAAATACTCCAGTAAATAATGTGTTGTATAAATTCAGCACTGAAGAAGAGTAAAGTGGTAATCTGGGAATAAAAGAGATTGAATAACAATATTAATCTCTGTGTGATTGATCAGTGATATAGTGTAGCTGGCATCTGTCCTGCTGCATTTCTTCTACAAATACATATTTTTTTAATTATTTATAATCTACTAAAAAGCAGAATAAAGATAGCACAATAGTTTAAATAAAATAAAAATATGCTGAATTAGTACATCTGCTTTTGACAAGCAAGACACTAAGTTTCTATATTTCTTGAGAAGAGGAGGGATAATTATTTTTAAAAAATCAAAAATCAAATCCCCTAAAATCATGCCAGGCAACGCAGGATGCTGCTGTGTCTGAAACTATGCAGTGGTGGGATGTTGTCCATTCTGCTGTTCAAACTAGCAGGGAGTGGCTCTTCGGGTATGATTGGGAGGTATTCAACACCTGATCATTAGGCATGTTATTTAATCCTGCTCCCTGCTCAGTCCTTTGCTGTTTATTGCAGTTCCTATGTGCAGTAGTGGTGAGTGGTGCTTTCATTAGGTTTTGCTATCTTTTCAAGGGTTTTCTCATTTTCTCTTCTGGTTTCACTTCACAAGGGTTGTTGCAGAGGTACTTTCCTGGTTCTTGACTAGGCACCGACCGCGTCCCCAGGCACCAGCTGTCCGGCAACTGTGGGCCTGGGAAGGGTTCAGCCAAAGTCCCCCTTATATTTACTGGGAGCTTGGTGAAGAGTATTCCCAGCCCTCATGGATTTGCCGAGCTGGGCAGCTGGTGTAAAGTGCATCTGTGGCTGCACCTTTGCTGGTTTGGTGTCAGTCTTGCTGGGTCCCTCTGCAAAATGAATAACAACTACCTGAAGTACTCCTTTACAATTATTTGACTTGAAACATGCAAATTAGCCATCTCCCAGAAAGACAAACCTGCTGCTCTAATGCTAACTATAAATAGGGTAGTACCCTTCGTTCTGTAAAACAGCTATTTTCTATACTTTCCTGGATCCTGGATCTCTACAAGTCAAACCACTACCTTCACATATCTGCATTTGACTTTCACAATAAAAGCTCAATTAAATAATAAACCAGCTAATAATGATAATAATAAACAATAAAACTTAATGATAATTTCACAAAAAATTATGCCTGAAAATCTCTATATAATTTGAAATTTGTAAATGTAATGTTCCAATTATTACACAATAGACATAGTTTTGAAAAATTTAATATTTAATCCAACGTAATTTTCTGATTTGCTTCTAGACACTATGATATGAGCTTGTAAAAATGTAACATGTAGATTGTGAATGAGTGCCACCTATATAAGGCTCGTTAAAAGGTCACTATTGACTTTTAGGATTGCTACTTCCTGTAGGTGGCACTAAAGTTCTAGTCCTCCTCCTCTCTGAAGAGCCAATTTGCATATTTCCCAGAGGAGCATTGCAGCTTTAAAAGTCTCCTCACCGTGACATGCTTAACATGTCACTCGGCATGGAGAAATGTTACCCCTTGAATACCGGTCTGACACCTCTCACCCAGCCAAACGAGAACAGACACTTTGCACTGACGAGGGGCAGTACCCCGAAACACAGTGTCTGCAAATTGAGTTTCTGGCTCTGGCTTATATCCAAAGTCATGTGATAAGGCTCCTTAAAGGGTCATGTTGACTTTTATGATTGATACATCCTGTAGGTGGCAGTAGAGTTCAAGTCCTCTTCCTCTCTGAAGAGACAATTTGTATTTTTCCCAGAGGAGCATTGCAGTTTTAAAAGACTCCTCACCGTGACATGCTTAACATGTCACTCTCCGCAAGGAGAAATGTTACCCCTTGGATACCGGTCTGACACCTCTCACCTAGCCAAACCAGAACTCACTCTTTGCACTGACAAGTGTAAGTACCCCGAAACACAGTGTCAGCAAATTGAGTTGACTAGGTGCAAAGGTTCCTGAACACCTTGAGTGCTGTCTCTTGGCCACTTTGGTGGCTTAAGCCGGTCGCTTTTTAGGGGAGATAGCCAGGAGGATTCGGGAGGAAGATCCTGGAGGCTGTGGATGATGGGAGTCCAGATTCAATTCTCTGGGACCGGAGATAGCCGGGTCAATAGAGGATTTAGGATTGACAGCGCTGAAGATAAGAAGTTGCATTTTTCTCTGGGATATTTGGTTAGCATGGTGTTTTATGACATCCTGAAGATTCGGAAGTCTGAGATAATATGCCTGCAGGAGTTCAGGAGGAAAGGTAGGTATGTGCTGGTACTATCTTCTATGGCTGCTTGCTAGAATTTGTTTACTGCCCTGAAAAATGGAATTGCAAATTCTTTTCTGGAAGGTCTTACTTTTACTGTGTTTTACTCTAAGGGGGATATCCCCCTTATAGTTTTTATGCACAACCCTTTTGTTTGCCTGAATGACATTACTTTATTTTTAAAGACACATTGCATTTATGTTCAGTACTCCCACAGGGTCCTGAGTGGAGAAGTGCTCTGGACTGGGAAGTACAAATTTTTTGTGAGATTTGGGATGGATCACCAAAGCCCGGGAGGCATCCATTACCCCCCCCCCCTCTTAATTTTTCTATTGGGAAGAATAGTGTTTTTTTGTTTTTCCCAGATGCCCCAATGTACTGCAGGAGTTGAAAAAATTTGAGGCATACCCAGGATACTTACGAGGAGATGCCAACTTGCAGGAATTGCAATGGTTCTGGCCAAATGGCAAAGGCTGCACAAATCCTGGTATGTGCAGTGCTTGTAGTGAGGAAGGCCATAAGTATCGGGACTGTAAGGCCAGGAACTAGGTCTTATGCTGAGGTCCCAGGTGGGGCGGCTGTGCCTCCTGCTGCTGTTGTTGACATTCCACAGGTTACAGGCCCGGATCTTAATGAGGAACCTGAAATCATAGATGCACATGAGGAGGCCCTGCCCCAAATGGAGTCTCGCAGCCCAGTGGCGGCGAGTTTGGAACTTGCTGAAGTTGAGTGTGAGATCCCTCATCAGTCTGATATCTGCGGGGAGGCAGAGTTGGGCAGTTCTCTTGGTAAGTTCCCCAGTGAATCTTGGATAGCTACTGAATAGTTGGCCAATTGTGGAGGTCAAGGTGACTTCACTCTTTCAAGGTTCTCTGAGAACGATGAGCCTGGAACTTGCTGTAAGAAGCCCAGAACAGATTGGGCAGACGCCGGTGAAGACGTTTTAAGTCCAGTGAGAGAATGCAGCTATCCTCAGAATGTCTTCTCTCCTGACACCAGTGCTTTTTTAGACATTCACGCAGACGTAAACAGATTCAAGGAGTTGCAGTTCCAGATGGAAGATGAAAACGGTTGAAGAGGAAGTGGCCTGTTTGTCATCATATATATAATACCATCATGTTATGGCTCCCCATGCTGGTTGGTACATTGCGTCCCTGAATGTCAAGCAAATTAGATACAAATCCAGGAAGGCAATCGTCCTTGGTTATATCAAACAGATGAATGCTGATGTCTTCTGTCTTCAGGAATGGGGATTGTGGACTCTCCAAGTGATAGGGACTGGTCTTACAGACACCATGTATTGTTCGGCTCATGTCTTAATAGGAATGATGGTGTAGGGATATTAATTGGTAACAGGGAGATTAGTTTAGATAGCTACACGGTGGTAGAGGTGGGTAGATGTATAATTGCACATGTTAGCTATAGGCGGTGGAAGGCTAGAATTATTAATGTGTACTGTCCATCTGGAAGGGACAAAAAAAGGAGCAGCTGGCTCTTTTGGAAAAAATAAGTTTGTTTCTTCCAGGCAAAATGCCTATAGTTTTAGTTGTAATCACAGAAGGTAATTGTGACATAACTGGTAAAAAGTTATCCTATCTTATTTCTGATTTCTCCCATCTAGATGCTGCTGCTCTTGAATTTGGCATCCCACCACTGCCAACATACCATGCTGATAGGGGTGTTGTTACGTTCACGCCGGACTGACTGGCGTGAGCGTGATTAGTGATCCCACTCTACCATGAACCGAGGAGTGCCTGGAGGGGCGTAACTAAGTATCAACCCGATGCGGCCAAGGTCGCGCGGTGGCTTAGTCAACTCCGTGGACCAAAGGAGGAAACGAGCAGAGGGACCAGGTGCGACTCCAGGTAAGACCCTGGTCACAGCTGTTGACCCACACCGGGAATGCAGGAACAGGCAGTTTAGACTGGCATACAGGCAGGTGGGTATTGGCAAGTACGGCTGGTATGCAGACAGGTGGGTACTGGCAAGTATGGCTGGTATGCAGACAGGTGGGCACTGGCAAGCACGGCTGGTATGCAGACAGGTGGGCACTGGCAAGAACGGCTGGAGTGCAGACCGGGAGGTACAAGCAGGGTGGAGCGCAGGCTGGATAGGGTCCAGTACAGACTGGGAGAAAGGTACAGAGCCGCAGATGCGGTAGACAAGCAGAGTAAAGCGAAACTGCCGGAGCGTAGGACAAGGCAGAGGAGAGAGGAACTGCTGGTGTGGTGAGCAAGCAGAGCGGAGTGAAAACCGCAGGTGCGGTGGGCAAGGCAGAGCAGAGCGGAACCGCCGGAGCGGTAGACAAGGCAGAGCAGAGAGAAACCGCAGGTGCAGTGGACAAGGCAGAGCAGAGCAGAACTGCCGGAACGGTGATCAAGGCAGAGCAGAGAGAAGCTGCCGGAGCGTTGGGCAAGTCTGAGCAGAGAGAAACCACCGGAGCGGTGGGTAAGGCAGAGCAGAGGGAAGCCGCCGGAGCAGTGGGCAAGACAGAGCAGAGAGAAACCGACGGAGAGGTGGGTAAGGCAGAGCAGAGGGAATCTGCCGGAGCGGTGGGAAAGTCAGAGCAGGGAGAAACCGCCGGAGCGGTGGGTAAGGCAGAGCAGAGGGAAGCCACCAGAGCGGTGGGCAAGACAGAGCAGAGAGAAACCGCTGGAGCGGTGGGTAACGCAGAGCAGAGAGAAACCACCGGAGCAGTGGGCAAGTCAGATCAGGGAGAAATCGCCGGAGTGGTCCGTAAGGCAGTGCAGAGGGAAACCGCCGGAGGGGTGGACAAGTCAGAGCAGAGAGAAACCGCCAGAGCGATGGGCAAGGCAGAGAGGACAGGGCTTTGTTCTCATGGAACAGACTGGAAAATACAGGACGATACGGAGGAAGGGAAAAGGGACAAGCAGAACCAGATACACACAAGGTACTTACTATGAAGTAGCGAGTGGACACAAAACTCACAAACACAAGTACAGAGACAATGAGTTGGAGTTAGGAGCAGGTTCAGATATTGCAGGAAAAGGGAAGGTACGGACATAGAGATAAACAGGTAGCAGGCTAGGATACAGTTCAGACAGGAACTGCTACTGCAATGAGATACAAAAACGAGCCTGGGAATACAGCCCCCAGAGTGGCGGAAACAGACTAGAAGTCAGAGATAACAGGTCTGGGAATGCAGCCCCCAGATTGGCGGAAACAGACTAGAAGTCAGAGATAACAGGACAGGACCTGGCAATACAGTTGCAAAGACAAACTGAGTGAAGGTGTTGCTCAGACACCTCCTACTGGGTGGAGGGGGTTTAATTATCCAGTGACTCACAGCAATAGGCTGGAGACGCATTAGGGGTGCGCCCACAGCAGCTATAAGAATCAGGAAGTAACCGGGCCGCCGCCCTAAGCAGTCAGACAAGAAGCATGCACACAGCATGAACTGGAGCAAGATTATCAGGCTGTACTGACAGTTAAGATTGCGGTCTTGCATAGTGGGAGGTGGTGCACTATGCAAGCACGCCGCCAGGGATGTTGCAGTACCCCCCTCTTTACGCCCCCTCTTCTTCAAGCCTGCAAGGGTCTTCTGCAGAGAATTTGGAGGCCAATCCTTCTCTTCAAGAGGATTACCTCTTCTGTCCATTAGAGGAAACGAAACTGAACTCATCATCTTGGTGACTAGGATGCTTCCTCCTATCAAGCCATCCTCAGCAACAGATGAAGTGGGTGAAGTACCAGGAACAGCACACAGGAAATTCTCTCTCCGTTTGTTATCAGGTAGCACCCTAGTGGATTCAGAAGACAACTGGAGGTCCTCTGCCTGGTTGGAGGGGTGCAGAGACTCGGGGGTAACCACCGCCTTGACGTTCACTTTGCCAAGCTTACTGGATGAAGTGGGTGGCGTACCAGGTACCGGGGGTAGGAAAGTCTCTCTCCATTTATCAGGTAGCACCCCGGGAAATTCAGGAGACAACTGGAGGTCCTCCGCCTGGTTGGAGGGATGCAGAAACTCGGGGGTAATCACTGCTTCAATGTACACTTTTCCAAACTTACTGGATGAAGTGGGTGAAGTACCAGGTACAGGGTGTAAGAAAATCTCTCTGCCTTTGTTAACAGGTAGCACCGCGGAGGGTTCAGGAGACAACTTGAGGTCCTCTGCCTGATGGGAGGGGTGCAGAGGCTCGGGTGTAAACACAGCCTTGATGGACGTAGGACCAGATTTATTAAAGACGGAGGGTCCTTGCTTTAGGACTATCTTCAGACTGGTTTCGGAGATGACTTGTCTGTAAGGCGGGACGGTACCTGAAGCCAGATCATTGGTGCAATCGTCGAAACTATGTGGGGACAACGCCTCCGCTTCTTTTCCTTTGGAGACTTCAGTGCACAGCGAGTCAGCGACTAGCAGATCTGGTGAAGAAGAATAAGAAACTGCCCACTGTCCTGAAGATGTGAGGACTGGACACCCCTTATACCTTAGCAGTCCCCCAGGATACACCATGCAGGATCTCCAGACCTGAGCGGGCATTAGATCTCTCGGCTCTGGACGACCTGTGGGTAAGCCAGTCAGCACCTGGAATGTGAACTTCTTCATATGTAATGCTCCAATCTCGAGCTTAATTTGTACAGACATATTTTGACTGTTTCTGAGTAGGGCTCGTCCTTCTGCTGACAATGGCCAAACCGGCTTCTGGAGTTGTCGGACGGGAATCAGACACCGACTCTTCAAGGCTTTAATCCCGAAACCTCCGGTTAATCCGAGGCCTTCACTTGCCACAGAGACAGTCATGGTCATCTGTGGAGAGGAAACACTAACGCCAAGGGCAGCCTCTCCTTCAGGCCTAATGTCTTGGGATTCTCCAACCTTCGCTGGACAAAGACCGTCAGGGGTCCCAAACCACCGCAGCGGGACCGCAATCTGATTTTGTGACTGAGTTCTGGCTTCTGCTTTGCCTGACGAACATAGTCATCCTTCATGGATTCTGTGCGGAAAGCTGCCTCTACAGGCTGGGGAACAGGAGGTCTTTGGGAGGACAAAACCTGGCGTGATGGTTTACCTCTACGCCTAGCACGTCTGGACTGCCTCTTGAGGTTGAGAAGAGAAGTATTCTGTGGAGCATAGTCATCCTGTGTGGATTCTGGGTGGGCAGCAGTCTCTTTGGGCTGGAGGACTGGTAGGCTACCTACACACATTACCCATCGGGGCTGCTCCAGGATATTGGGAAGGGAAGCTTTAGCAGAGGCTTCAGGATTAGGGTAATCGAAGACCATTAGAAAGGCCACCAGGAAGACCTGCAGGTCAGAGATGATAGGATCCCATGCTTCCCATAGGGGGGTGATCCATTTCAAGGCATCACCCTCTAGGTAGTACATTATGAATGCTACTTTAACCCGATCAGTAGGAAAATAGTGAGCATAGAACTTGAAATGTAGCATGCATTGCTCCACAAATGCACGGCTTTGTTTTGGATCCCCATAGTACCGTGGTGGATCCGCAGGAACGAGTGCTGATAGATCCATTTGGGCGGGTGCATAAATCGCCTGGGCCTTAGCTTGAGAAAAAAAAATTTTCTTGGTGCACATATTCGCCAGACAAGGATTCAAAATGTCTCTGAGAGCAAAAGGCCGTGGGGCTGAATGGGAACCATGGCCTCAGCAAACTGTTACGCTCGCGCCCGGACTGACTGGCGTGAGCGTGATTAGTGATCCCACTGTACCATGAACCGAGGAGTACGTGGAGGGGCATAACTAAGTATCAACCCAATCCGACCAAGGTCGCACGGCGGCTTAGTCGACTCCGTGGACCAAGGAGGAACCGAGCAGAGGGACCAGGTGCGACTCCAGGTCAGACCCCGGTCACAGTTGTTGACCCACCCCGGGAATGCAGGAACAGGCAGGTTAGACTGGCATAAAGGCAGGTGGGTATTGGCAAGTACGGCTGGTATGCAGACAGGTGGGTACTGACAAGTATGGCTGGTATGCAGACAGGTGAGCACTGGCAAGCACGGCTGGTATGCAGACAGGTGGGCACTGGCAAGCACAGCTGGTATGCTGACAGGTGGGCACTGGCAAGCACGGCTGGTATGCAGGCAGGTGGGCACTGGCAAGCACGGCTGGTATGTCGACAGGTGGGCACTGGCAAGCACGGCTGGTATGCAGACAAGTGGGCACTGGCAAGCATGGCTGGAGTTCAGACCGGGAGGTACTAGCAGGTTGGAGCTCAGGCTGGATAGGGTCCAGTACAGACTGGGAGACAGGTACAGAGCCGCAGATGCGGTAGACAATCAGAGTAATGCGAAACCGCCGGAGCGTAGCACAAGGCAGAACAGAGAGGAACTGCTGGTGCAATGAGCAAGCAAATCAGAGGGAAAACCGCAGATGCGGTGGGCAAGGCAGAGCAGAGCGGAACCGCCAGAGCGGTAGACAAGGCAGAGCAGAGAGAAGCCGCAGTTGCGGTGGACAAGGCAGAGCAGAGCGGAACTGCTGGAGAGGTGGGCAAGGCAGAGCAGAGAGAAGCCGCCGAAGCGGTGGACAAGTCAGAGCGGAGAGAAACCGCCAGAGTGGTGGGTAAGGCAGAGCAGAGGGAAGCCCCTGGAGCGGTGGGCAATTCAGAGCACAGAGAAACCGCCGGAGTGGTGGGTAAGGCAGAGCAGAGGGAAGGAGCCGGAGCGGTGGGCAAGACAGAGCAGAGAGAAACCGCCGGAGCAGTGGGTAAGGCAGAGCAGAGGGAAACGGCCAGAGCCGTGGGAAAGTCAGAGCAGGGAGAAACCGTGGGAGCAGTGGGCAAGGCAGAGAGGACAGGGCTCTGTTCACATGGAACAGACTGGAAAATGCAGGACGATACGGAGGAAGGGAAAAGGGACAAGCAGAACCAGATACATACAAGGTACTTACTATGAAGTAGCGAGTGGACACAAAACTCACAAACTCAAGTACAGAGACAACGAGTTGGAGTTAGGAGCAGGTTCAGATATTGCAGGAAAAGGGAAGGTACGGACATAGAGATAAACAGGTAACAGGCTAGGATACAGTTCAGACAAGAACTGCTACTGCAATGAGATACAAAAACGAGCCTGGGAATACAGCCCCCAGAGTGGCGGAAACAGACTAGAAGTCACAGGTAACAGGCCTGTAAATACAGCCCCCTGATTAGCGGAAACAGACTAGAAGTCAGAGATAACAGGAGAGGACCTGACAATACAGTTGCAAAGACAAACTGAGTGAAGGTGTTGCTCAGTCAACTCCTACTGTGTGAAGGGGGTTTAAATATCCAGTGACTCACAGCAATATGCTGGAGACGCATTAGGGGTGCGCCCACAACAGGTAAGATTGCGGTCTTGCATAGTGGGAGGAGGTGCACTCTGCAAGCACGCTGCCAGGGATGTTGCAGGTGGTATTGTATCCAGAATAGATAAAATTTTGTTTTCCAAAAATATGTTGTGTATGAATTTTGAACAAAACTTTGTACCTTTTTCTGATCATGAGTGTTTAAGAGGTGTGTTTAGTGTGATTGACTACCATGTGTATGGGGATGGGGTATGGAATTTGAATGTAAGATTGCTAGAAGATGAGGATGTGATGAATGAATTAAAAATAAAATATAAAGAGTGGAGAGTATGTAAGAGAAATTTTGCGTGTGTGCTTGAATGGTGGGCCTGGGTTAAGGTGTGTTGCAAAGAATTCTTCAAAAAATGGGGCTTTAAAAAAGCTGCTATTTATCTGAGCAGATTTAATGATTTAAACAAGCGAATAGATTGGTTATGAAAGTGTGGAGCAAGTGGGATGAATGTATCTGATCTGATGGTTGAGAGGAAGAGTGAATTAAAGCGTGTTATGGATGAAAATGGGAAAGAAATCATTTATCGTACAAAAATAGAACATCTTGAGAAATATGAAAACTGCACAAGGTTCTTTTTTAAGAAAATGAATGGGAGAAAGATTGATATGAATAAAGTCCTGGATAGGAACGGTTTGTGTGTGTTAGGTGACAATGTGATAAAGGAGGTGAATAGGTTCTATAGCAAGTTATTTGATACAAAAAATGGATTGATTCTGGTCTTGTTTCAGAAGTGCTGAATGGGTTAGAGAATACGTTGGATAGTGATGAATGTGATATTTTGAATGAGGAAGTGATTATGGATGAAGTGGAAAACCTGATGAAGAGTGCTAAAAAGAATAAGACACCCGGAAAAGTGCTGATTTGACTGAGATATATATAAATATGTGGGAGAATGGGATGTTGTATGAATCTATGAAAGCAGGTGTGGTTGTGCTTGTGTATAAGAAAGGTGAGAGAAATTGTCTGGAGAATTGGAGACCTATAACGTTGTTTAATTCAGATTACAAAATCTACAGCAAATTGTTGGCGAATCGTATGCATGAGGTGATTGTGGTGTTGTGGGTGAGGATCAAGTGTGTGCTGTACCTGGAAGGAGTATGAGTGATAACTTGTTATTAAAAAGGGATTGAATTGGAGACTGCATGGTGAGGAAACAGAAGTGAATGGTTCTTGCAATTGATTTTGAGAAAGCGTTTGATAGGGTCTCGCATGTGTTTTTGCTTAAAGTTCTGGAGAGAATGGGATTTCCTAAAAAATTTGTTAATGGGATAATGTTTTTGTACAATTTTGTGTCAAGTGAGTTTCTTGTTAATAGATGGTTGAGTGAGAAAGTGAATATTATGTCTGGTGTAAGGCAGGGGTGTCCTTTGTCTCCTGTCTTGTTTGTAGGTGTGATTGAACCTTTGTTGTGTTTGGTGAGTTGTGATAAAATCGTTTGAGGATTGTTGGTACCTGGGAGTGGTGGGAAGCATATTAAAGTTCTTGGTTATATGGATGACGTTGTGACTGTGAGTGAAAGTGTTGCGTCTATGAGTAGTGTTAAGTTGCTTTTAGATTTTTTTCTGTGATGTGTCTGGCTTTAGAGTGATTTGGAATAAATGTAGTTTTAAATGTTTTGGGGATGACAAGGTTAAAATGGAGGGGGTAAAGTTTGAGGAGGGTGCTATCAAAGTGCTAGGAGTATTATTTAATAAGGATTTGGAAGGAAAGGAGAGCTGGGAGGATTGTGGATTGTGCATAGAACGTAAGTTAAATTTTTGGTGCCTGAGAGACTTGACCTTGAGTGGTAAGATTTTGATCAGCGCTGATTTTTCCAATTTTGCTTTTTATTGCAACAGTTTTTCCATCATCTTATAGAAAAATCAAAAGACTGGAGAAGTTAGTTTTTACTTTTTTCTGGAGCAGTAAAATGGAGAAACTTAAGAGAGAAACTCTTTTCAACGCTTGTCAGCATGGTGGCATGGCCTTTCCAAACATTGAGTTTTTTCTGGGGCTTCAATATATCAAAATGGTAGTTATGCTGTTGAATAAAGAGAATAAGGGAGCACATATGGCAAGTTGTTCAGCTGGTTGGATGTTTTATGGCTTATGTTGGAGAAAGAGGAATGCTAGAGTGCCTGTTGCTTTAATGTGTCTTTTCTGGTATGAGGTGATTGAAAAGTTTTTGAGGAAGCGTGATTTACTGAGTGTGCCGATGAATGATTTTAGAATGGCTAAGAATGTGATGAAAATAATATGTAAGAATGAGGTGGAGAGTAATATTGTGGGGTTGAAAGGGAATTAAGTTTCGGTTGCAAGGAAGAGTTTGGGAATGCATGGTATGTCTAATAGACAAGGAGATATTGTATGGATGTCCTTGCACAATATTTTGCCTGTGAGACAGGTTCCGAAGAGAAGAGGTCTGACCAGAATGGATGTGTGCCTTAGAGAAGGATGTGGGGGTTATGAAACTATTTGGCAAACTATGTGGGACTGTGATTATGCGTACAGTGTGTGGAAGAGTGTAGGTGGTTTGTGTAAAGAGATAGAGGGTGTGAGATTCATTGATTGGCGTGTTGCGATGTTTGGAATTGGCACGTGTAGTCATGTGAAAAATAGAGCATTATTGTTAATTATGGCATGTGTGATGCAGAGTTTGTGGGATGTGAGGAATTTAGGACTTTTCAAAGAGAAGCATCTATCTGTGAATAAGTGAGTCGGGCTGATCCTTTCTAGGTTATTCTTGATTCAGAAATTAGACAGCAAAGGCATTGGTGGTTCTGATGCAGAGGGTGTTTGGAAGTTTAAAATATGGCAGCACCTGATGAAATATCAGTGAGTTTTACTGATGTTTAGCTAAAGAGTCTTTTTTTCCTAGAGAATTTAGGATGTCTTATCTGTGTATACCTTTGGTTTGTTACACTGGAATAAATATGAACTATGATGATGAGAGTTTGAAACAACAACGTTTAAGTTGATGAGCTTATATTCAGTTGACCTGAACCTGAATGGTTTAAAAAAAAAAAAAATGAAACAGTGTCTGCAAATTGAGTTCCTGGTTCTGGCTTATATCCTGTCTTGTGATAAGGCTCGTTAAAGGTTCACTATTGACTTTAAGGATTTCTACTTCCTGTAGGTGGCACTAGAGTTCTAGTCCTCTTCCTCTCTGAAGAGACAATTTGCATATTTCCCAGAGGAGCATTGCGGCTTTTAAAGTCTCCTCACTATGACATGCTTAACATGTCACTCTCCGCCATGAGAAATGTTACCCCTTGGATAATTAATAAAATAGTCTGAAATGCAAACTCCCTTATTCACATGAACAATTTCACTCTTTCATCTCAGCTTTCCGATATACATCAATTTATTTAATACAAGTAAACCTGCTTTAGAATTAAATTATCTGATTATTTTTTACACTGACAATATTATACAATAAAGCTAATAAACTTCTTTGACTGCTTGATTCAATTTACATTGTTGCCATCTTGTAACTCACAAAATGATATTTTATCATACTGTAAGGTTATGTGCCCACGATGCAGAAATGAAGCAGAAAATTTCTTCAGCATTTCTACATGGTCTTGACAGTCAAAAAACGCTTGCGGATTTTACACGCGTTTTTGCAGCGTTTTTACATGCGGATTTGACTTGCGTTTTTCAAATGCATTGGAACCTCAATTCCGCATGCAGAAACGCACAAATAATGGACATGATGCAGATTTTTCCGCAAGGAAAATCCGCTGCGGAAAATTCCACAGCATTGGCTCAGAACATGCAGATTTTCATTGGGGATCATGGGGCACGGATTACCAAGTGTTTTTCAAGCGTTTACGCTGCAGAAAATCCGCATCAAAAACACTTGAAAAATGCATAGTGGGCATACAGCCTAATAATCTTAAAAGTTAAACTCTCATTCTTGAAATGTTGGTGGACAATTCTTTCTATTTTCCTATTTATCAGAGATTATATTTAAAAATAATTACATGCATTTCAATATCTCATACTGTATGTATATCACAAAGCTTTACAACAAAAAAGAATAGATAATTTAAAAATATATAAAGATTTTATATTTACAGAACTGTGCAAAGGTTTCAAGCTGGTGTGGCAAAAATGCTGCAAAGCAATAATGCTTTAAAAAAACTTTTAATAGTTAATTTTTAGCAAAGTGAACAAATGATAAATCAAATTTAGTGATGGTGAGCACTAAAATGCTGGTGTGCTTGATGCTCAGGTTGAGCAAATTGGAATGCTCGGGTGCTCGACCCGAGCAACGAGCCCAATGTAAGTCTATGGGAAACTCGAGCATTTTTCAGGCAGCTCCCCCCAGCGGTCTGCAGAGGGTCTGAAAATTGCCCAAATCGATGGGAACAGTGCTCAAATGACATGGGAACAGCATGGAGAAGACCCCTGGAAGCATTTCTGACTCCCAGGTCACTGCTGTCAACAATGTTGTCAGAGGTATTGCTCCACTTTTACGGGCTCACAATAAAACATACAAAAGCAAAACCAAAATGGATTTTCCTGGGAAATATGTTAAGGAACATCCTTTCCCGGGTAATGACATGCATATAAGGTAAAATAAATATACAAAAACAAGAATACTCCTCCACACCTTGGGCTATGTTCACACGTAGCGTTTTTGATGCGTTTTTGCACTTTTGCATTACTTTCAACCAAGACAAATGCATTCACTGAGAGATGTCATTTTAACAGTTTACAACCTCATCTGGCCATGTGGTGTGTGACACATCATCAGACACATCCTGTTTCATTTATGATAGAGGGACTCTGAAAGTCACAAAGCCTATTTTTATAGGGCCATCAGGCGGCCCTTATTATTCTTAAAGGGACAGCAATCGGCCCTCGCTATTGTTAATGAGCCATCAGCTGGCTATGCTTTGTTGATCCTATTATTAACGAGGGGGTCTCCTATACTGTTATTGTGTATGCAGTGACTGCAAGAGCCACCAAAAATTTGGAGGAACTCCAATGCCCCATGCAAGAGATGTAGAGGTCAGAGAGCCTCCTAAAAACAATGTTCCCATTATTAGGAAGAGGGTCTCCCATAGTGTTTTCCTATACAGTGAATAAAAAGAAACAAAAGCCCTGCTGTAAATAAATAAAAAGCAAGTGCATTTAAATAAAATAGGGTTCTTAGCAACACTGTTTTTGATCAAAAATAGTATATAAGCCATCCGACCATTGACAAGCTGAACCTGTTCAGGACAGTCCTACACTGTCTAATTTCAAAAACCTTATCATGTGTTAAAGTTGACCTCAATGTGTGAATAAGGGCAGACAAAGGACTGAGTCCCAAACTGTGAACACCAGCCTACGGAAGCTTTAAATGTATTATACAGCTCT
This sequence comes from Phyllobates terribilis, assembly GCF_046119375.1. Classification (NCBI taxonomy): domain Eukaryota; kingdom Metazoa; phylum Chordata; class Amphibia; order Anura; family Dendrobatidae; genus Phyllobates; species Phyllobates terribilis. The sequence goes on along the minus strand of NW_027362769.1, from coordinate 247,658,124 downwards.
AGGAAGGGAGGCCACACCCAGGTTTGCACAGAATGCAAAAAATACAAAAAGACCAAATTTGAGCTTGGTTTAAGTTGTTATACATGGAGCACATAAATGTATGTTTCACAATGTCCATGAATCAGAAAAACCTACTAGAAGCAAAATGAACAAAAACCCTGCTGTAAATAACTAAAAAGCAAGTGCATTTAAATAAAATAGGGTTCTTAGTAACACTGTTTTTGTTCAAAAATAGTATGTAAGCCATCCCACCATCGACAAAGTGAACCCGTTCGGGACGTGTGGCCTCCCTTCCTAGAGCTGGATAATACATTTAAAGCTTCCCTAGGCTGGTGTTCACAGTTTGGGACTCAGTCATTTGTCTGCCCTTATTCACACATTGAGGTCAACTTGGACACATGGTAAGGTTTTTAATATTAGACAGTGTAGGAACGTCCTGAACGGGTTCACCTTGTTAATGGTGGGATGGCTTATATACTATTTTTGATCAAAAACAGTGTTAGTAAGAACCCTATTTTATTTAAATATACTTGCTTTTTATTTATTTACAGCGGGGTTTTTGTTCATTTTGCTTCTTGTAGGTTTTTCAGATTCATGGCCATTGTGAAACATGCATTTATGTGCTGCATGTATGCCAACTTAACCCAAGCTCAAATTTTATTTTTTCTATGCTGTGAATGCAAAAGCTGCCAAAAATCTTGAGGCACTCCAATGCCCCTTGGAAGAGACTAAAAGGTCGGAGAGCCTCCTAGAAACAATGTTCCCAATATTAGGAAGTGGGTCTCCCATAGTGTTTGCCTATGCAGTGAAGCAACAGCTGCCAAAAATTTGGAGGAACTCCACTGCCCCTTTCAAGAGATGTAGAGGTCGGAGAACCTCCTAAAAACAATGTTCCCATTATTAGGAAGTGGGTCTCCCATAGTGTTTGCCTTTGCAGTGAATGCAAAAGCTTGGAGACATTCCAATGCCCCTTGGAACAGACGTAGAGGTCGGAGAGCCTCTTTAAGACAATGTTCCCATTATTAGGAAGTGGGTCTCCCATAGTATTTGCCTATGCAGTGAAACAATGGTTGCCAAAAATTTGGATGCACTCCAATGCCCCTTGGAAGAGACGTTGAGGGCCTCATGAAAAAATGTTCCCATTATTAGGAAGCGGGGCTCAAATAGTGTTTGCCTATGCAGTGAATGAAAAAGCTACCAAAAATTTGGAGACACTCCAATGCCCCTTGAAAGAGAAGTAGAGGTCGGAGAACCTCCAAAAAACAATGTTCTCATTATTAGGAAGTGGGTCTACCATAATGTTTGCCAATGCAGTGAGGCAACGGCTGCCAAAAATTTGGAGAAACTCCAATGCCCCTTGCAAGACACGAAGAGTAGTTGATATGGTAGATATGGTGTTGAATGATATGGTGATAGAGAATGAGGAGAAGGAGAAGGACAAGAGCAAATAGACAAAATCAGAAAGTGTATACTCATGTGTAGGTGTGAAGAGGTACATGGGAATAGACCTCCCAAAAAAAGACACTGGATTTGAGTTTATGTTACGCTGCTATCGTTCGGTGATGCTGAGAAGTCTTGCCCAATCCAGCCCTTGTTCATTTTTATAAGAGTCAGCCTGTCAACATTTTCAGTTGACAGGCAGATGCGCTTATCAGTTATAATTCCACCAGCGGCACTAAAAACCCGCTCTGACAAAATGCTAGTGGCAGGGCAGGCCAGGACCTCCAAGGCGCAGAGAGCCAGTTCATGCCTCGTGTCCAGCTTGGATACCCAATAATTATAAGGCACAGAGGAATCACGGAGGATGTTGGTACAGTCGACAAGGTACTCCCTCACCATCTTCCCAAACTTTGCACTCCTTGTGAGAATACCCCGCGCCTCAGGGCCTGTAAGATGGGAGTGTCTGAGAAAACTGTCCCAGAACTTTGACAGTGTTTCCCTGCCTCTGCTGGAGTTGTGTCTCTCTCACCTGTACTCTTTGGTTGTCCAACGAACTGTGACCTCTGCCGCCAGTGTTTTCAGATGGGAATTTTTTTAATAATTAAGCAAAATGGTCTTCTGAAACTGCCCCATTTTAGTAGACCTGTCTGTCTCAAGAATAAGAGATAGAATGTTCTCCTTGAAGCGTGGGTCTAGAAGTGTCACCAACCAGTAATGACTGTCACCCAAAATTTGGAGAATGCTAGGGTGATGGGAAAGGAAGCGTAACATAAACTCAGCCATGCGTGTCAGACTGCTAACAGGCAAGACTTCCATGTCCTCATCAAGAGGATGACTAACCATGCTCTCCTCCTCCTCCTCCCTGTCCTCAGGCCATCCATACTGAACAGACAGTATGACAGCTGTGCAGGTAGCACTGTCTATAGCGCATGAAACTAGCATCTCCTCATCTTCCTCATTGTCACCCAATCCACCTTGTAATGAGATGAGGCTTTGCTGTGTGTAATTAACATTTATGGTTCCTTGCTCCATCTCATCATGCTCCGCTTGCAATGCATCCTCTTTGATTGTGAGCAGATAGCATTTCAGAAGACAGAGAAGTGGGATGGTGATGCTAATTATGTCGTCATCACCGCTCATTATCTTGGTGGTGTCCTCAAAGTTTTGGAGGATGGTACATATGTCTGACAACCATGTCCACTACTGAGGTCTTATGTGTAGAGACTGAACTAAATACTGACGGCCTTGTTGATGCATGTAGTCAACAATTGCCCTCTTGTGCTCACAAATCCTTCCCAACATCTGCAATGTAGAGTTCCAACGTATGGGGACATCACACAAATTTCGGTAAGGTGCTGAAACAGGGCAAGGGCGGCAGAAGCTGTAGTTGACATACTAAAATGGGCACACAGGCAGCGTACATTGACAAGCAGATCTGGCAGCTCGAGGTAGGTTTTGAGAAACCGCTGAACCACGAGGCTAAGCACATGGGCCAGGCATGGTACGTGTGTGAGCTCGCCTCGCCTCAGAGACAATACCAGGTTCCGATAATTGTCACACACAGCCATGCCTGGCTATAGGTTCAGCGGTGTCTGTTATGATCTGCAATATAAACTAAGGAAAGAATGGGAAAAGCTGTCCCTACAGTAAGACTAACTGAATCTCTACAATGTAGCGGGCAGCCTGTTCCTTGTGAACAGACCCAACTTCGTCCTTGGCTAGTCTGAAAGGAGACCTATAGAATAAAGGGAGCGGTCTCTAAAAGAACTAAGGACTGGGACAAAAATGGGACACCTCCTAACAGAAGTTGTTGCAGAGCAAAAAGACATACTGATGAAAAGTACTAGAGGTCCCAGAGGACCAAGCAAACTAGACAGAGATAGGCACCGAAGCACCTGGCTAGAGAGACAGGCAAAAAACACTGAAATCCAGCAAAGCCAGAAGGGCGGAGCTGGAATATATAGGCAGCTGGTCACGTGACCGCAAAACACAAGATTGCAAAAACTAACAGGAGGGTTCTAACAGTACCCCCTCTTCTATGAGGATCCTCTGGATCCTCCAGGCCCAGGCCTATCAGGAAACCTCCTGTGGAAAGCTTTAACAAGCCTAGGAGCAGAGACATCATCCGTCCTTACCCAGGAGTTGCCTTCGGGACCGAAACCCTTCCAGGAGACAAGATACTGTAATTTCCCTCTATGCCATCTTGAATTCAAAATACGAGAAATTTCATATTCACCATCTTCCACCACAGGAGGAACTGTGACAATGGCGTCCCTATTAGAAACGTCAGCCTTTTTCAACAAGGAAACATGAAACACAGGATTAATCTTCCAGGAAGTAGGGACATCCAAACTGACAGCAGATGGGTTAACAATCTGAAGCACTTTAAATTGACCCACAAACTTAGGACCCAGTTTTTTAGAGGGAATCCTCAACTGCAAGTTCTTCGAGGACAACCAAACCATGTCACCCACAGTAAACAAAACCTCTTTACGTTTTCTGTCAAAATACTTCTTGGACTTCTTGTTAGCCTCTTGCAGGTTACAATGTACATTAGTCCAAACTCTCTCCAAATCACCGGAAAAATTCTCCTCCTCCGGCACCGCCGACCCCAATTTGGAGAACGAACCAAACGACGGATGTCTCCCAGTGCAACAAAAAAAAGGAGAACACCAAGCAGAGGAGGATGTATAATTGTTAAGAGCAAATTCTGCGACAGGCAGAAACTCAGACCACACCTCTTGATTGTCTGCCACAAAGCAACGCAGAAACTTTCTTTCAGTCTGTCCATTAGACTCAGGATGATAACCAGACGAAAATGACAAATGAACTCCCAACCTGTCACAAAAAGCACGCCAAAAGCGAGCCACAAACTGAGGTCCTCTATCAGAAACAATATCCGTGGGAACGCCATGGAGATTGACAATCTCCTTTACAAATGCCTTTCGAGTGTCTTGGCGCAGGGCAACTTAATGAATAGAACCTAAATGACACATCTTACTAAAAAGGTCTACGACCACCTAGATGACCGTAAAACCCTCAGACACAGGAAGATCAGTAATAAAATCCATAGTGAGATGCGTCCAAGGCGCACTAGGAACCTCCAGAGGGCAAAGCAACCCCCAGCAGGAGTATGTGAAGCCTTTGACCTAGCACACACAGTACACTGATGCACCCACTTGATAACTTCCTTCTGCCATTCAGGCCACCAAAAACTGCGACTGATAAGTCTCTTAGTCTCCGAAACTCCTGGATGACCTGCTAACCGAGACTCATGACACTCCAGAAACAAATCTCTCCTAAAGGCTCTAGGCACGAACAACCTCCCATGGGGAGTGTTAGATGGAGCATCATCTTGAGCATTCAGAATCCCATTCTCCAAATCGGAGTCCAATGCCGCCACCAGAACTCCTTTCTGCAAAATGCTCTCCTCCTCCTCGGCACCGACCGTAAGAGAGAAGCTGCGAGATAAAGCATCGGCTTTAACATTCTTAGTACCAGGGATATAGGTAACAGAAAAATGAAACCAAGAAAAAAAAAGTGCCCACCTAGCTTGACGGGCATTCAAGTGCTTGGCAGCATCCAGATAGATCAAATTCTTATGATCTGTGAAAACCTGAATAGGAAATCTAGCACCTTCCAAAAAATGACGCCAGTGTTCAAACAAAAGTTTAATAGCAAGCAACTCCCAATTTCCAACATCATAATTCAGTTCGGTTTCCGAATTTTTTTTTCGAAAAGAAGGCACAAGGTTGTACTCCACTTTTGTTCTCCTGAAACAAAACTGCTCCGACTCCCACCGATGAAGCATCGACCTCGACCAAAAAAGGTTTGCTTTCATCAGGCTTTATAAGGATAGGGGCAGAACTGAACCTCTCTTTGAGATACTCAAAAACTTCAATGGCTTCAGTAGTCCACTGGGTCGTATTCGCAACATTCCTGGTGAGATCGGTTAGAGGTTTAACAATTACAGAAAAATTCTTAATGAATTTCTTGTAATAATTGGCAAAACCCAAAAACCTTTGTATAGATTTCAAACCAATAGGCCTAGGCCATTCCTGCACAGCCTGAACCTTCACAGTGTCCATCTCAAAGGCCTCGCTGGAGACAAGGTAGCCCAAAAAACTAATTTTCAGCACAGCAAACTCACATTTCTCCAGCTTAACAAAGAGTGAAATATTACTCAATAACTGCAAAACTTCACGTACACTCTGCCAATGGGACTCTAAATCTGGTGAATAAATCAAAATGTCATCCAAATACACAACCACATTCTTACCAATCAAAGGTCTCAGGATGTCATTAATAAGGTTCTGAAAAAATGCAGGTGCATTGGTAAGACCGAAGGGCATCACCAGATTCTCAAAATGACCTACCGGAGTGTTAAAGGTAGTTTTCCATTCATCACCCTCCTTCACACGTAACAAATTGTATTCCCCCTCGGAGATCAATTTTTGAGAACCACTTGGCTCCCACTAACTGGTTAAACAAGTCAGGAATTAACGGCAATGGGTAGGAATTGCGTACGGTAATCTTATTAATTTCACGAAAATCCAGACATGGACGTAAACCGCCGTCCTTTTTTTTAACTAAGAAGAATCTGACTGCCACAGGCGACTTAGAAGGTCTAATGTCACCAGCAGCCAGGCTAGTCTCTATGTACTCCTCCAAGGCCTTTCTTTCAGGGATAGTCAGATTAAGCAAGCGACTTTTGGGAAGAGTAGCACCTGGAACAAACTCAATGGCGCAATCATAATCCCTATGAGAAGGTAAAACTTGCGACTCCTCCTCCCAAAAAACCCTACAAAAATCTTGAATAGGTACTGGTAATTCCCCTTTTTCCACAGCCGCAATGTGACCATTACAACATTTATCATAGCACTTCGGACTCCAAGACTTAATCACATTAGTAGACCAGTCTAAAAAAGGATTGTGCAGTTTTAACCAAGGCAATCCTAGAACAACTGGAGAGGGCAAATTATCCAAAACAACCAAGTCCAAAATTTCTTGGTGATCTCCATTGATAGTGAGAGGAAATGCAGCAGTCTTGTGAGTAATACATTTCAAAGAAGTGTTATCAACTACAACCACAGAAATACGAGATGACAAAGGTTTGGATTTCAATTTAAGTTTTTCCAAAAACCCTTTATCAATTACGTTAAGTGTTGAACCACAATCCACAAATACCTGAAGTTCAATCAAATCTCCCTGCAGAGTAGTACACCCAGAAAGGAACACTCCTGCAGAGCATAAACAAGCTATATGGGCGTAACTGACCTTTTTTTTTCTTTCCTTAAACGATGCTCATAATACTAAATCAAATGATCAGCTTTACCACAATAAAGACACAAACCTTCGGCGAATCTCCGATCTCTTTCTTGAGAGCGGAGTGACATCGCCCCAACCTCCATTGGTTCTCCGCTGTCAGAGCAGATTTTCTGGAAACTAGGACCTGAAGTTACCGGAGTTTTTACATCATTGACCCTGGACCTTATTCTCCTGTCCACACGAACAGCTAACTGCATAGCTTCCTGCAGAGTCTCAGGTGCAGGGAATGCAATTAGCAAATCCTTAACCCTTTCACTCAGACCAGCAAGAAATAAACTTTTCAGCACCGAATCATTCCACTTAACTTCTGAAGCCCATCTCCTGAAGTGTGTGCAATAATTTTCAACATCATCAGACCCCTGATTCAAACGTCTAAGTTCTGATTCAGCAGATGAGATTCGATCAGGATCTTCATATAATAGCCCCATAGCAGCAAAAAATTCCTCAACAGAACTTGAACACGAATCATTAGGTTGGAGAGAAAAGGCCCACCCCTGTGGTTCTTTGCGCAAAAGTGACATAATAAAACCAATGCGCTGTGATTCATTCCCAGAGGACCTCGATCTCATACGAAAATATAACAAACAAGCATTTTTAAAGGAAACAAAATCTTGCTGTTTACCATAAAAAATATCAGGCAGTCCTACCTTGGGTTCGACAAAATGAGCTCAAGGACAGCTACTCACGTGTTGCTGAAGCTCGGCCACCTCCATAGACAATCCCTGCAGGCGTTGAGCCAACTCCAGAACGGAAACCATACTGATCCCTGAATTTCTTTCCTTTTAGTCTTTTTTTTTTTTTTTTGGGCTGGACTTACTGTTGTGATCTGCAACATAAACTAAGGAAAGAATGGGAAAATCTGTCCCTACAGTAAGACTAAGCTGAATCCCTACGATGTAGCGGGCAGCCTGTTCCTTGTGAACTGACCCGCCTTCGTCCTCGGCTAGTCTGAAAGGAGACCTATAGAATAAAGGGAGGGGTCCCTAAAAGAACTAAGGACTGGGACAAAAATGGGACACCTCCTAACAGAAGTTGTTGCAGAGCAAAAAGACAAACTGACAAAAAGTACTAGAGGTCCCAGAGGACCAAGCAAACTAGACAGAGATAGGCACCAAAGCACCTGGCTAGAGAGACAGGCAAAAAACACTGAAATCCAGCAAAGCCAGAAGGGCATAGCTGGAATATATAGGCAGCTGGTCACGTGACCGCAAAACACAAGATAGCAAAAACTAACAGGAGGGTTCTAACAGTGTCAGCAACAGATCTCCCTGCTCTTTTAGAGCTGTCCTCAACTCTTCAGTGTTGTGTGGTTTGTCACCTGAGCACATTACCTTCAACACAGCCTGTTTCCGCTTGGCTGAGGCAGTGCTGCAGTGTTTCCAGCTTGTGACTGATGTGGTAATTTCGGAGATGGATTCTGAAGAGGAGAAGGAGGTGCAGAAGCTGTAGAATGCGGGGGCAACCCTGCTTGACCTAGGGCTCGCAATCCTTGGGTCGGGAGGACATGTTCTGTCCCAAGGTCCAACTGGGTCCCGGCTGCCACTATGTTAACCCAGTGTGCCGTCAACAAGATGTACCATTCCTGCCCACAAGCACTTGTCCACATGTCCGTGGTTAGGTGGACTTTCCCGGTAACTGCATTGTTGAGGACACGGCTAATGTTGTGGGACACGTGCCCATCTAATGCTGGGACGTCAGGCCGGGAGAAATAGTGGTGGCTGGGAACCGAGTACCATGGGATGGCCGCTGACATCAGGTTGCAGAAAGCTTCCATCTCGACAAGCCAAAATGGAAACATTTTGAGTGCAAGCATTAACAAAATGTGTGAATTTAGTAGTGTGGCCTGTGGGGTGTTGGCTACGTATTTGCACTTGCGTTGCAAAGACTGGGGTATGGACAGCTGGGACAAGGACGTGGACGTGCTTGCGGATTGTGCTACTTGGGAGTGTGCAACGACAGGTGCAGGGCAGGAGGCATCTTCGCATACGACATGGACAGAGGATTGGCTTGCACGCACAACATTGGAAGAAGCAGTGATGCCACCTGTAGACGCTGTTTCTGGACCTGGGGTTCGGCCCACTTAGTCGGGTGCTTTGCTGCCATGTGCCTGATCATACTGGTGGAGGTCAGGCTGGTAGTTTTGCTATCCCTGCTGGTGCTGGCCTGGCAAGTGGTGCAAATGGCCTTTTTGGGGTTATCGGCGGAGTCTTTAAAAACAACCAGAGTTTTGAAGACCTAACAGGTGTACTGGCAACTTCCATCATGTTGATGTTATGGGGAACGGTTGCCCGTCTTCTGTCTGAGGCCACCACACTGCTTCTTCCTGCCTGTTGTGGTGCTATGCCTACCTCCCTCTGTGTGTTGCTGTCCTCGCTCTGTATATCCCCCTGCCAGGTTGGGTCAGTTACTAAATCATCCACCACCTCGTCTTCCACTTCCACATCCTGGTCCGCCTCCTGACTTTCTGGCAGTTGTGTCTCATCATCGTCTACCTCTTGTGACAGTTTCCCACAGTCGCCTTCATGTGACCGTGGCTGCTCAAATATTTGGGCACATCTCCTCTTGCCCCGCTTCAACTGGACTGGGCAAGAGGCCCAAATCTATAAATGGAAAAGTGAACAGCTCTTCGGAGTGTCCAAGTGTGGGATCAGTTGTCTCCGGGCACTCGGCATGGTGGGAGAAAGGTGAATCAGGGTGAGGAATATGTGGTCCAGACTCACGTCAACTGAGACTTGACTGTGTGGAAGACAGGGTGGTGGTGGTGGTGGCTAAGTGACTGGAAGCATTATCTGCTACCCAACCAATAACCTTTTCACACTGCTCTGTGTTCAATAGGGGTGTTCTGGGGTCCCCTATTAATTGGGATAGGAAGGTCTAGAATTTCAGCTAGCCCACAGCCTCGGCCTCGTCTTCTCCATGCACCATCATCACCATCACTTCCACTTCCCCTTCCCTTGCCACGTACCTTGCCCATTTTAAATGGAGGACAATATTTTCCACGTTCACTACAAATGGCTGTATTTGAACCGCAGTGATATGTGATACGTGTGACAGAAAACCACAGTTTTAAATAGCTGGCCTGTAGGTAACTATTTTTAACAGCTACCTTGTGTCAATACCTTCACTGAAATACTGCAACAAAATTTCAATGGAGGCCAGAAATGGCAGAATTTTCAGTGCAGTTATATGTGATCCGTGTGACCGACAAACCACAGTTTTAAACAGCTGGCCTGTAGGTAACTATTTTGAATAGCGCTGACCTCGTGTCAATAAGTTCGCTGACACACTGCAATAAAATTTCAATGGAGGCCAGAAATGGCAATATTTTCAGAGCAATTATATGTGATCCATGTGACGGACAAACCACAGTTTTAAATAGCTGGATTTTTAGCACTGTAATATGGAAAGGACCTGTCTGTATTCTGCAGTGCAAAAGAGCAAATGGCGCAGAAAAGCAGTGTTCTATGGATTGCTTTTTAAGCAAACAATCAGGATTAAGATAAATTTTATTATTCCTGGCCCCTGGTACCTGGGGCTATTTTTACAAATATAATATCTGTAAAAGCACCAGCAGAAAGAACTGGAATGGACCCTCTTGCTATATTCACTGCTGTCTGCTATATACCCTGCCTGCCTGCCTAGCACTGACATCTCTGCAGCTGGATTAGTCCTCAGAAGGACTGTTAGTTGAGATGGATATGTGTATAATATATTGTGGTATACCTACACTAACTAAGGAACAAGCAAATCGCTCCCTAGCTCAGCTGCACCTCTCCCTACACTGCCTGATTGTGGAGTAGACTGTGAGGAGCATGGCGGCACCAGATGTAATATAGACCTGATGATGCTGTGCGGCCAGCCAATCACTGTGGCATTACAGTGTGTGGCAGACAATCCCTGCATGTTCATTAGTGCTCTAAAGAGCGCCAAATATTCAGGGAGGAGACCCAAGCTCCAGCCCAGCAACCCCAGAAATACTCGGCGAGTGCCGAGTATGTCGAGAAGTGAGTGAGATGCTCGGGCGAGCACCGAGCAGTAGCGAGCATGCTCGCTCATCACTAATCTAAATCAAATAAATATTTAGTTTGACCAAGCTTTCCAATAAAAACATTATTAAAGCATGAATTCTTCTAGGTACACGTGCACATTTTTTAAAGGAACTTGGCAGGGAGTCTGTTCCAAACATCTTGGAGAATAAACCACAGATCTTCTATGGATGTAGGGTTGCGTAAATTCTTCTGTCTCTTCGTGAATTTCTGAACAGCCTCTGACTTTGTGGGTGCCATATTATCACTACCAAGACTCCTTGTTCTTTTTTATGCTGAAGATAGAACATTGGCTGTATGTTTTGAGTCATTGTAGTCCAACAGCATTAATTTAGAGTAAATTATATGCTTTGTTGATGGTATTGCATGATGGATAAGTATCTTCCTGTATCTTTCATCACTGAAAAATGGGCAACATTGAGGACCGTAGAATTAGTGCACCTAATGAACAACACATCATCCTTGATTCTCTATTAAAATGGAAAATGTGCAGCTTTGACATCAGCTTAGAACTGGGAGCAACCAGTGGGACAAAGCTACACCCATCTACTGTTCAAAGAAGCTTAGCCAGAAATGGTCCTCATGAAAAAATTGTGGCAAAAAATATACCTTTGACTTGAAAACAAAACCAAGTGACTACTATAACAAAAACATATGAACTGGGATACAGAAAAACTGCAGAACATGCTGTGGTCTGATGAGTCAAAGTTTGAAATATTTGGGTGTTTCAGAATGCAGTTTGTGGCCCAAGTGCTTGTGAGTGGTACCATAGTAAACATATACAGGCAACAGTGAAGCATGGGGTAGGTTCCATGCAAGGATTCGGGAAATTGGTCAAGAATTATAGTGTCCTCAATGCAGGGAAATACAGACAAATACTTACCCATCATGTAGTACCATTGAGGAGGCATCTGATTGTTTCCAAATTCCTTTTGTAGCGGGACAATGACCCCAAATGAACAGCCAATGTAATTAAGAACTACTGTATTTGTAGCATAAAGAAGAACAGGCAGTTCTAAAAGTACTGATATGGCCCCCACGAAGCCCTGATTTCAATATCATTTAATCTGTGTGGGTCTGCATGAATAGATAGAAGGATTTTCATTAGTGATGAGCGAACACTAAAATGCTCGAGTACTCATTGCTCGGGTGGAGCAAATTTGAATACTCGGGTGCTCGATCCAAGCAACAAGCTCAATGTAAGTTTAGGGAAACTTGAGCATTTTTCACGGGTCTGTAGAGGGCCTAAAAATTGCCCAAATCGATGGGAACAGTGCTCAAATGACATGAGAACAGCATGGGGAAGACCCCCGGAGCATTTCTGACTCCCAGGACACTGCTGTCAACAACATTGTCAGAGGTATTACGCCACTTTTACGTACTCACAATAAAACATACAAAAACGAAACGAAAATGGATTTTCCTGGGAAATAAGTTATGGAACATCCTTTCCAGGGTAATGACTTGTATAAAAGGCAAAATAAATAGCCAAAACCAAACATACTCCACACCTTGGGCAATGTTCACAGGTAGCGTTTTTGATGCATTTTTGCACTTTTGCTTTGCTTTCAACCAAGACAAATGCATTCACTGGGAAATGTCATTTTGACCGTTTACAATCTTATCTGGCCATGTGGTGTGTGACACATCATCAGACATATGCATACAGTGCCTTATAAATGGGATTGGGACCATCAGTTGTGTTGTGCAGAAGTCAGGTGGATACACAGCTGATAGTCCTACTGAATAGACTGTTAGAATTTGTATTATGGCAAGATAAAAGCAGCTAAGTAAAGAAAAATGAGTGGCCATCATTACTTTAAGTAATGAAGGTCAATCAGTGCCAAAAATTGGGAAAACTTTGAAAGTGTCCCCAAGTGCAGTTGCAAAAACCATCAAGCGCTACAAAGAAACTGGCTCAAATGAGAACAGCATGGGGAAGACCCCTGGAAGCATCTCTGATTCCCAGGTCACTGCCTAAAAGTGTGTCCATCATAAGTGATCCTTGACGTATGTGAAGATGCCTCCCGCCATGCACCTGTCGTTGCAGTCTTGCAACAATCACTGTTCACGTCCTTGTCCCAGTGCAGCGCACAGTTGTCCCTACCCCATTCCTTGGAATGCAAGCGCCAGTATGCAGCCAGCCACCCACCCACAGGCTGCAATACTATACTTCCAAATTTTTGACAGCTGCTTGCATTTGCAAAGGGGCCTTTTAGGTTCGTGGAGGCGGAAGCTGTCCACAATCTTATGGCAGCGGCGACCGGGTATCTATACTCGGTCCCCAGTCGCCACTATTTGTCCCCGTGTCGTCTCCACCTTCCACAAGCACGGGTCCAACAACATTACCCGTGACCTCCCCAGTGAACTTACTGGGAAGGACCGCCTATCCACAAACAAGTGGTCAAGTGAATGTGGCCAGGGACGGTACGGAGCCAGTCCACAGCTTTTTTTGCTGAGAGCTGTATTTAATCACAGCCATATTCTTTAGCTCAGTGAAAGGACAGGCATAGAGGGAAACCGTATCTACTCCAGTTGTCATTTCTCACAGGAAGTCCTCTAATGCAGCTTGTTGCAAAAGCAATGAAACATCAGCTTACACTTCTCGGTGGTGCTTTGACACACAAAGATCTTTCTTCACGCCTTGAGTTTCATGACTACAGAGTTGGGCAATGGACTGATCTGCAATGTCTTTTGAGAAATAACATGCAAAAGCACGTCCAATCCACAGTAAAAAAGCAGCCATAGAGTGTCCGGGAACTTTCACACAGACTTTTCTTAGTCAGGGCTGCTTCTCGTCGGAATTAGATGGGCCCACTATAGAAGAGGAGAATCCTCTGGTGTGCCTGGATTCTCCTTCAGGAGAGTTCATAATGAAAACCTTGCAGGTCATGATGATGATTAAGGCCACCATCTCTTTAGCTTGCTTCTGATACTTTTCTGTGGGACTGAGCTTGGCTCCAACCAGCCTGGAATATTTCCAGTGAATTAAGGCACAACATGGTTTTGCTTTAGCACCCAGTTCCAGATGCGAAGCCATCCACAATTTTCTTCTCAGGAATTTTATTTGGTAGACTGAGTGGCTGATCAAACTTTAATTTCTCACAAAGGAGCTGAGTGAAGACACTGAGTGGCAGTAGGTGTAAGTTTCTGCAGAATGACCTGTTTGTTAGATATCAGAGTGAGAACAGAATTTGGCTTTGCCAAGGTGCCAGATTGCATCTTTTTAAGTCTTATAGATTGCTTGAGCCAGTCCACAATAAAAAAAAGCAGCCATAGAGTGTCTGGGAACCTTCACACAGACTTTTCTTAGCCAGGGCTGCTTCTTGGTGAGAGTTGTATTTCACCACAGCCATATTGTTTAGGTCAGATAAAGGACTGGCATAGAGGGAAATCGTATCTACTCCGATTGTCATTTCTCCCAGGAAGTCCTCTGATGCAGCTTGTTCCATAAGAAATGAACCCAAAGCCCATCCAACATCAGCTCACACTTCTTGGTGGTGCTTCGACACACAAAGATCTTTCTTCACGCCTTGATTTTCATGACTACAGAGTTGGCAATGGACTGATCTGCAATGCGTTTTGAGAAATAACGTGCAAAAGCACGTCCAATCCACATTAAAAAATCAGCCATAGAGTGTCCGGGAACCTTCACACAGACTTTTCTTAGCCAAGTCTCCCACCTTCTCTAATCTTTACCACTGGAGGCTGCTATTGTGTCTCTACAATAATCCTTTACTTAGATTGCCAATGTTGAATGTATGGAAGCCATCGTGTTTACTATTTGGGCTTACTTTAGGCTACATGGAACTCTTACTCATTTCTTGAGTATTGTGCCTAGTCTTTAGTCTAGTTCCAGTCTCCAGATCCTGTCTTACCCAGACTGTTCCCACTCTATTCCAGATTATTCCTTCGATTTCTAGAGCTTCTTCAGACAGCTGTAACTATCATTTGCTGTGTCACGCTCATGTTTTTCCAGCCATTGGAATCCAGCCGTGCTTCACCAGTAGTTGGTATTAATTTAGAGTGTATTCATTTTTGCATAAACTAATTTGAGTAAAACTGATGATTTCATAATGAAAGTTATATTATTAACCTTACTTTCAAATTATGGGGTAAAAAAATGTACTATAAAATTCAGTCTCTTCAAAATTTTGGAAATCCTTCTTGTGCTCAGTGAGATATTGATTAAAATCCTACTTTTCAAAGGGGTTATACTCATTTATGCTATGCACTGTACATATACAGTACAGACCAAAAGTTTGGACGCACCTTCTCATTTAAAGATTTTTCTGTATTTTCATGACTGTGAAAATTGTACATTCACACTGAAGGCATCAAAACTATGAATCAACACATGTGGAATTATATACTTAGCAAAAAAGTGTGAAACTGAAAATATGTCATATATTCTAGGTTCTTCAAAGTAGCCACCTTTTGCTTTGATGACTGCTTTGCACACTCTTGGCATTCTCTTGATGAGCTTCAAGAGGTAGTCACCGGAAATGGTTTTTTCTTCACAGGTGTGCCCTGTCAGGTTTAATAAATGGGATTTCTTGACTTATAAATGTGGCTGGGACCATCAGTTGTGTTGTGCAGAAGTCAGGTGGATACACAGCTGATAGTCCTACTGAATAGACTGTTAGAATTTGTATTATGGCAAGATAAAAGCAGCTGAGTAAAGAAAAATGAGTGGCCATCATTACTTTAAGTAATGAAGGTCAATCAGTGCGAAAAATTGGGAAAACTTTGAAAGTGTCCCCAAGTGCAGTTGCAAAAACCATCAAGCGCTGCAAAGAAACTGGCTCACATGAGGACCGCCCCAGGAAAGGAAGACCAAGAGTCACCTCTGCTTCTGAGGATAAGTTTATCCAAGTCACCAGCCTCAGAAATCGCAGGTTAACAGCAGCTCAAATTAAAGACCAGGTCAATGCCACACAGAGTTCTAGCAGCAGACACATCTCTACAACAACTGTTAAGAGGAGATTTTGTGCAGCAGGCCTTCATGGTAAAATAGCTGCTAGGAAACCACTGCTAAGGACAGGCAACAAGCAGAAGAGACTTGTTTGGGTTAAAGAACACAAGGAATGGACATTAGACCAGTGGAAATCTGTGCTTTGGTCTGATGAGTCCAAATTTGAAATCTTTGGTTCCCACCACCGTGTCTTTGTGTGACTCAGAAAAGGTGAACGGGTGGACTCTAGATGCCTGGTTCCCACCGTGAAGCATGGAGGAGGAGATGTGATGGTGTGGGGGTGCTTTGCTGGTGACACTGTTGGGGATTTATTCAAACTTGAAGGCATACTGAACCAGCATGGCTACCACAGCACATTGCAGCGGCATGCTATTCCATCCGGTTTACTTTTAGTTGTTCCATCATTTATTTTTCAACAGGACAATGACCCCAAACACACCTCCAGGATGCTTAAGGGCTATTTGACCAAGAAGGAGAGTGATGGGGTGCTACGCCAGATGACCTGGCATCCACAGTCACCAGACCTGAACCCAATTGAGATGGTTTGGGGTGAGCTGGACCGCAGAGTGAAGGTAAAAGGGCCAACAAGTGCTAAGCATCTCTGGGAACTCCTTCAAGATTGTTGGAAGACCTTTTCCGGTGACTACCTCTTGAAGCTCATCAAGAGAATGCCAAGAGTGTGCAAAGCAGTCATCAAAGCAAGAGGTGGCTACTTTGAAGAACCTAGAATATAAGACATATTTTCAGTTGTTTCACACTTTTTTGCTAAGTATATTCAGTGCCTACAAGTAGTATTCAACCCCCTGCAGATTTAGCTGGTTTGATAAGATGCAAATAAGTTAGAGCCTTCAAACTGAAAACGAGAGTAGGTTTTATGAACAGAAGCATAAATCTTACAAACCAAAAAGTTATGTTGCTCAGTTGAATTTTATTAAATTTTAAACATAAAAGTGTGGGTCAATTATTATTCAACCTCTATGTTTAATATTTTGTGGAATAACCCTTGTTTGCAATTACAGCTAATAATCGTCTTTTATAAGACCTGATCAGGCCGGCACAGGTCTGTGGAGTTATCTTGGCCCACTCCTCCATGCAGATCTTCTCCAAATTATCTAGGTTCTTTGGGTGTCTCATGTGGACTTTATTCTTGAGCTCCTTCCACAAGTTTTCAATTGGGTTAAGGTCAGGAGACTGACTAGGCCACTTCAACACCTTGACTTTTTCCCTCTTGAACCAGGCCTTGGTTTTCTTGGCTGTGTGCTTTGGGTCGTTGTCTTGTTGGAAGATGAAATTACGACCCATCTTAAGATCCTTGATGGAGGAGCGGAGGTTCTTGGCCAAAATCTCCAGGTAGGCCATGCTATCCATCTTCCCATGGATGCGGACCAGATGGCCAGGCCCCTTGGCTGAGAAACAGCCCCACAGCATGATGCTGCCACCACCATGCTTGACTGTAGGGATGGTATTCTTGGGGTCGTATGCAGTGCCATCCAGTCTCCAAACGTCACGTGTATGGTTGGCACCAAAGATCTCGATCTTGGTCTCATCAGACCATAGAACCTTGAACCAGTCTGTCTCAGAGTCCTCCAAGTGATCATGAGCAAACTGTAGACGAGCCTTGACATGACGCTTTGAAAGTAAAGGTACCATACAGGCTTGTCTGGAACGGAGACCATTGCGGTGGAGTACGTTACTTATGGTATTGACTGAAACCAATGTCCCCACTGCCATGAGATCTTCCCGGAGCTCCTTCCTTGTTGTCCTTGGGTTAGCCTTGACTCTTCGGACAAGCCTGGCCTCGGCACGGGAGGACACTTTCAAAGGCTGTCCTGGCCGTGAAAGGCTAACAGTAGTTCCATAAGCCTTCCACTTACGGATGATGCTCCCAACAGTGGAGACAGGTAGGCCCAACTCCTTGGAAAGGGTTTTGTACCCCTTGCCAGCCTTGTGACCCTCCACGATCTTGTCTCTGATGGCCTTGGAATGCTCCTTTGTCTTTCCCATGTTGACCATGTCTGAGTGCTGTTCACAAGTTTGGGGAGGGTCTTAAATAGTCAGAAAAGGCTGGCAAAAGAGATCTTTAATCCACACATGTGAAGCTCATTATTCTTGGTGCCTGAACTACTTCTTAATACTTTAGGGGGACCAAACAGAATTCTTGTGGTTTGAGGGGTTGAATAATAAATGACACTCTGAATTAACTTTTAACGTTTTTAAAAAAAAAATAAAAAAAAAAAAATTTGCTGCAGTGCATTTCCCACTTCCAGGCTGATCTACAGTACAAATGTCACAATGCCAAGTTAATTCCGCATGTGTCAACCAGCTAAATCTGCAGGGGGTTGAATACTACTTGTAGGCACTGTAATTCCACATGTGTTAATTCATAGTTTTGATGCCTTCAGTTTGAATGTACAATTTTCATAGTCATGAAAATACAGAAAAAATTTTAAATGAGAAGGTGTGTCCAAACTTTTGGTCTGTACTGTATATATCATATTACCTTTTTTGTTTTCTAATATTCTGCTTCTAAATTTTAAAAAATAAGTAAAGTATGGTAAAACTAGTTCTTTTAACCATTTAAAGTGCAAGCATAATGTAAATCACCTATCTTTCCAGTTATGTAGGATGGCACATACTTAACGGAGTGTACAGAACATTGCTTGCATTTGAAATAAGATTATGTCAGATTTACTAAAGCAGTGAACAATTTATATTTCCAGCCATTAGTATTCATGCATTCAGTACATTGCACTTATTTGAGTTATATACTCTTTAAAATAAGCTTCATAGTAGATGGTGTATATCGCCACAGTATCAATATTCTTGTGGCCAGATAACCTTTTCTCAATTTGAAATAAATTGTGCTTTTTAATTTTTTGCTCACAGCAGTTAGGGTGGCATATTTATGTAGAAAGACATGTTTTATTTTATGATACAGTTCTTCCAACTTTACTACAAAATTGCAAGCTTGGTCATTAATTTTTAGTGGTTATTGCAGGTCATATAACAAGTCAATTGAGGTATAAAGTACATCAAGAATGATTGTAACACAAAAATAAAAAATAAAAAAAATTTCAATTCTGGAACCATGGTACAGTGTTCAGCAGCATTTATGTATTTTTAAGAACAGTAAGCATACAAATGCAACATGCAAGCCACCCACTAAAGAGAAATTTTTAAGACATATGCAAAATAAATATTTTTATAACCATAAATTAAAGAAAACAACACGGCAGACATATGAATGAAATAAATACTTCATATACTTAAGTAACTTAAACAATCCTCATGTGTTTAATTTTTTTAATAGCCCTATAATTTCAGACTGGATAAAAGTAAAGACTGAAAGTATTTTAACCCTTTCTTTACTGACCAATTTTCCATTTTTGCACTTTTTGTTTATTCTTCCCTTCCTCCCAAAAGCCATAATTTTTATATTTTCGAGTTACATAGTCGTATTAGTGCTAGAGATAGGGAATTTATTTGAATTTAATTTAATTCTATTCAAATGTTAAAACATCCACATTTCACAAAATGAGGAATTTTTTGTAATTGTCTCACAGAAAAAAAATATTCAAAAAAACATCACAGAAAAGAAAACAGGCTTACCAGTACCAGGTCAGATTACCAATGCACCAGGTCAGATTACCAATGCACTGGCACTAGCAGCATTTCTAGTGTATTGTTAATCTATCCTGGTGTTGGTAAGCTGTTTTCTTTTCTGGAATTTTTTGTCATTTGCTTCAGTAGGGATGCAACAAAATGGTAGCCATTAGCTGCTATTTTTCTGAACTGTAAGGAGCAGTCAAATATCACAAAAAGACAAAAAGGTAAATACATACACTACTGTTCAAAAGTTTGGGGGCATTTAAAGTTTCATTATTTTTGAAAGAAAAGCACATTTTTTTCAATGAAGTTAACATTAATTGAATCAGAAATACACTCTATACATTATTAATGTGGTAAATGACTACTCTAGCTGCAAATGTCTTGTTTTTATTGCAATAAACCACCACTCCAATGTTTTAATGGTACATTGTGATTGCTAACTGTGTAAGAAGGCTAATGGATGTTTAGAAAACCCTAGAAAACCCTTGCACAAGTATGTTAGCCCAGCTGAAAATGATTTGGCTGATTTGAGAAGCTATAAAATTGACCTTTCTTTGAGCTAGTTGAGAATCTGGAGCATTACATTTGTTTGTTATATGAAACTCTCAAAATGGCCAGAAAAAGAGAACTTTCATGTGAAATTCGACAGTCTATTCTTGTTCTTGGAAATGAAGGCTATTCCATGCGAGAAGTTGCCAAGAAACTGAAGATTTCCTACAACGGTGTGCACTACTCCCTTCAGAGGAGAGCACAAATAGGCTCTAACCAAAGTAGAAAGAGAAGTGTGAGGCCCCGCCGCACAATTGAGCAGCAAGACAAGTACATTAGAGTCTCTAGTTTGAGAAATCGACGCCTCACAGCTCCTCAACTGGCAGCTTCATTAACTAGTACATGCAAAATGCCAGTGTCAACGTCTACAGTGAAGAGGCGACTCCGGGATGCTGGCCTTCAGGGCAAAGTGGAAAAGAAAAAGACATATCTGAGACTGGCTAATAAAGGGAAAAGATTAATATGGGCAAAAGAACACAGACATTCGACAGAGGAAGATTGGAAAAAAGTTTTATGGACAGAAGAATCAAAGTTTGAGGTGTTTGGAACACACAGAAGAACATTTGTGAGACACAGAGCAACTGAAAAGATGCTGGAAGAGTGCCTGACACCATCTGTCAAGCATGGTGGAGGTAATGTGATGGTCTGGGGTTGCTTTGGTGCTGGTAAAGTGGGAGATTTGTATGAGGTAAATGGGATTTTGAATAAGGAAGGCTATCACTCCATTTTGCAATGCCATGCCATGTGGGGGCATTTATGCATATAGTATTTATGCATACTTTATCGAAGTGCCATAATTTATCAAAGTGCCGCGGCAGTTAGAAAATGGCATTGCTAATATTCATCTTTCTTCTCTTCTTACAAGTATATATTTCTCACTCCTATGTGTGATCTATCCTGAAAACTGCCCTGTACCTCCATGCAATGCTCTGCAGCCTATCACTGGTATATATTTCTCACTCCTCTGTGTGATCTATCCTGAAAACTGCCTTGTACCTCCATGCAATGCTCTGCAGCCTATCACTGATATATATTTCTCACTCCTATGTGTCATCTCTCCTGAAAACTGCCTTGTACCTCCTTGCAATGCTCTGCAGCCTATCACTGGTATATATTTCACACTCCTATGTGTGATCTATCCTGAAAACTGCCTTGTACCTCCATACAATGCTCTGCAGCCTATCACTGGTATATATTTCTCACTCCTATGTGTGATCTATCCTTAAAACTGCCTTGTACCTCCATGCAATGCTCTGCAGCCTATCACTGGTATATATTTCTCACTCCTACGTGTGATCTATCCTGAAAACTGCCTTGTACCTCCATGCAATGCTCTGCAGCCTATCACTGGTATATATTTCTCACTCCTATGTGTGATCTATCCTGAAAACTGCCTTGTACCTCCATGCAATGCTCTGCAGCCTATCACTGGTATATATTTCTCACTCCTACGTGTGATCTATCCTAAAAACTGCCTTGTACCTCCATGCAATGCTCTGCAGCCTATCACTGGTATATATTTCTCACTCCTCTACGTTGTTTAATCCATGATACTTTAAGGTCATCACACTTACTTTAACATTTTATGATCCATGTAGAGTTGCCAGTCTGTTTTTTTTCTGCAGTTTTATTGTCTCCTGTTGTCTTAAGCTAGATGATTGATTGCTAACGAGTTAAAGCTGTGTAGATCTTAGCAGATACGTCCCTATATACTGAGACATAGTCAAGGGGCAGCATTTATGCGGGGGCATTTATGCATATAGCATTTATGCATACTTTATCGAAGTGCCATAATTTATCAAAGTGCCGCGGCAGTTAGAAAATGGCATTGCTAATGTTCATCTTTCTTCTCTTCTTACAGGTATATATTTCTCACTCCTATGTGTGGTCTATCCTGAAAACTGCCTTGTACCTCCATGCAATGCTCTGCAGCCTATCACTGGTATATATTTTTCACTCCTATGTGTGATCTATCCTGAAAACTGCCTTGTACCTCCATGCGATGCTCTGCAGCCTATCACTGGTATATATTTCTCACTCCTATGTGTGATCTATCCTGAAAACTACCTTGTACCTCCATGCGATGCTCTGCAGCCTATCACTGGAATATATTTCTCACTCCTCTACGTTGTTTAATCCATGATACTTTAAAGTCATCACTAGTGTTGAGCGAACATGCTCGACACTGCTCGGTACTCGCCCGAGCATCACGCTACTCGGGATGTTTGGCGAGCACCGAGCATTTCCGGGTTACTCAGGCGGGAGCTCGGGTCTCCGCCCTGCATGTTTGGTGCTCTTTACAGAGCCAATGAACATGCAGGGATTGCCAGCCAATCACTGTAATGCCGCAGCCATGTGGTTTGTGGGCATTACAGTGATTGGCTGGCCGCACAGCGTCACCTCCCAGACGATCAGCCCGTCATGATTGGTGTGTGTGGGTGTCTGTGCGTGTGTCTGCGAGTGTGTGCGGGGTGTCTGTGCGTGTGTCTGCGAGTGTGTGCGATGTCTGCGGGTGTGTGCGGTGTCGGTGCGATGTCTGCGGGTGTGTGCGGTGTTTGTGCGATGTCTGCGGGTGTGTGCGGTGTCTGTGCGATGTCTGCGGGTGTGTGCGGTGTCTGTGCGATGTCTGCGGGTGTGTGCGTGCAGGCAGACATAGGCCGATGTGACACTACTACTCCGATCGGCTATGTCTGTCCCCGGTCCAGTGGTGCCAGCAGGATCAGCTCGATGGGAGCAGTAGTTCCCATCAGCCTGATCCTGCTATATAAATTGCCCTACTGTGTCCCCAATAAATTTTAAATACATGTCATTGGTGGCCAGTGGTTGCCTACAATAAATTAGTTCATACATTACCTGTCCCCGCCGATCGCCACCTAAAATAAAGTAAAAAATAAAAAACTACACCTATACTCACCTAGACACCTAATTCCCCGAAGCCATCGATCTCCTGTAATAAAATATAAAATAATAAACCACAACCTTATCCTTACCCCTCCATAGTAGTCCATGAGTGTCCCACGATGATCTCCAGTTTAGAGCAGCCACATAGAATGTGATCGCTCTGAACCGCTGCAGCCACTAGAATGATGGGGCCGTAAAGCAGCCCCGTCATTGCATAAGCGGGTTCGCCGGAGGTCAGGCAGCGCTGCTCCGGTTAGCTCCTTTACGGCCCTGCTGTATCGTGAGAAATTCCCACAGTACAGCAGTGCCGTAAAGGAGGTCTCCGGAGCTGCGCTGCCTGAATGCACTCCGGTGACCTCAGTCAGTGGCTCCCGCTGCTGGGAGCGGACGTGTTCCCGGCAGCGTGAGCTTACAGCAGCCAGGCACAGCTGTCACCATCTTCAGATGTGACAGCTGTGCATGGGAGATCAGCGCAGGAACGTGGACAGGTAACTATTTTTTTTTTAAGTAAACTAAGAATTAAATAAAATTGTGTGTTTTATTTCAAATAAATTATTTTTTTCTGGGTGTAGTGTGTTTTTTCTTTTTAACACTTTGTAGGTTAGTAATGGGGGTGTCTAATAGACGCCCATCATTACTAACCTGGGCTTCATGGCAGCTGGCGCTGACATGAACCCCAACCCTATTACCCCCTGCCACCGCACCAGGGCAGCGTGGAAGAGCGAGGCTAAGTGCCAGAGTTGGCGCATCCTATGGATGCGCCATTTCTGGGGCGGCTGACGGCTGGTGTTTCTAGCCTGGGAGGGGGCCAATATTCATGGCACCCTTCCTGGGCTATTAATATCAGCCCCCAGCTGTCTGCCTAGCCTTTGCTAGCTATTAAATAGGGGGTACCCCACGTCATTTTTTGGGGGGGTCCCCCATTTTAATAGCTAGTAAAGGCTAGGTATTCAGCTGGGGGCTGATATTAGTAGTCTGGGAAGCTCCGTGGGTATTACCCACTTCCCAGGCTTCAAACATCTGCCCCAGCCGTCTGCTTAACCTCCGCTAGAGCCTAAAATTATGGGGGATCCCACGCCAATTTTTTTTTAAATAAATCCTTTATTTTAACACTAAATGACATTTGAGGAGTTAATAAAGATGCAGTCCCTAAATTATTATTTATTTTTTAATTAATTTTTCCCAAAAATTTTGACGTGGGCTTTGCCATATTTTTGTATGCCAGCCAGGTACAGCATCCAGCTTCTATGAACGCGCCATTTTCCGGGGTGGCTGCGGACTGCAATTTGCACCGGGGGGGGCAGAAAGCTTGGGCCTCCCTGCGTTGCAGATTCCATCCCCCGGCTGCCTAGTTGTACCTGGCTGGACACACAAATAGGGAGAAGCCCCACGTATTTTTTTTTTTTAATTATTTCATGAAATTCATGAAATAATAAAGAAAAAAAGGGCTTCCCTATATTGTTGTGTCCGGCCAGGTACAAATAGGCAGCTGGTGGTTGGGGGCAGCCCGTTCCTGCCTGCTGTACCTGGCTGGACACAAATATAGTGCGAAGCCCCACGTCAATTTTTTTTTAATTATTTCAGGAATTCATGAAATAATTAAAAAAAAATTGATGTGGGGCTTCTCCCTATATTTGTGTCCAGCCAGGTACAGCAGGCAGGAACAGGCTGCGCCCAACCACCAGCTGCCTATTTGTACCTGGCCGGACACAACAATATAGGGAAGCCCTTTTTTTAAAAAATTATTTCATGAAATAATTTTAAAAAAATTGACGTGGGGCTTCGCACTATATTTGTGTCCAGCCAGGTACAGCAGGCAGAAACGGGCTGCCCCCAACCACCAGCTGCCTATTTGTACCTGGTTGGACACAACAATATAGGGAAGCCCTTTTTTTCTTAATTATTTCATGAACTTCATGAAATAATTAAAAAAAAAAATACGTGGGGCTTCGCCCTATTTTTGTGTCCAGCCAGGTACAACTAGGCAGCTGGGGGCTGGAATCTGCAGCGCAGGGAGACCCAAGCTTTCTGGGCCCCACCCGCTGCAAATTGCAGTCCGCAGCCACCCCGGAAAATGGCGCATTCATAGAAGCGCCATCTTCTGGCGCTGTACCCAACTCATCCAGGGCCCTGGTGAGGTGGCTCAATGGGTAATAAAGGGGTTAAGGCCAGCTTGGCATTATCAGCTGGCCCTAAGCCCGAAATTCATGGGGTCACCCCAATATTAGACATAACCACCATGAATTTCTAGTAAAGTATTTAAAAAAAACACAACACCCAGAAAAAAGTCCTTTAATTGAAATAAACACACAATTCTTTATTGTTCTAAATTAAACTATACTTACCATCACACCCATTCCAGCTGAAGCCAACGATCTCCTGCAATAAAAGAAAAATAATAAAGCAACCTCATCCTTACCTTTCCATTATTCCCAGGACAGCTTCAGCTCTGCTACATCGAGATGACAGGCTAGACCGCAGCAGAACGCTGCCATCCAGCCTGTCATTCCGCAGACAATGAGAAGCGCAGGCATGCTTGCGCTCCTCAGTGTCTCTCTGTGACGTCATAAAGATGAGCCGAGGTCATGTCCAATGCACTCGGCTCACCTCATGCACGTCACTGACAGCGTGGGAAAATTCTCCTGCACTCAGCGCTTCAGCGTGAGAATTTTCCCACGCTGTCAGTGACGTGAATGAGGTGAGATCATGTCCAATGAACTCAGCTCACCTCATGCACGTCACTGACAGCGTGGGAAAATTCTCACGATGAAGCGCTGAGTGCAGGAGAATTTTCCCACGCTGTCAGTGACGTGCATGAGGTGAGCCGAGTGCATTGGACATGACCTTGGCTCATCTTTATGCCGTCACAGAGAGACACTGAGGAGCGCAAGCATGCCTGCGCTTCTCAGTGTCTGCGGGATGACAGGCTGGATGGCAGCGTTCTGCTGCCGTCCAGCCTGTCATCTCGATGTAGCAGAGCTGAAGCTGTCGTGGGAACCATGGAAAGGTTTCTTTTATTGCAGGAGATCATTGGCTTCAGCTGGAATGGGCGTGATGGTAAGTAGAGTTTAATTTAGAACAATAAAGAATTGTGTGTTTATTTCAATTAAAGGACTTTATTCTGGGTGTTTGTGTTTTTTTTTTTAACTTTGACTATGGGGTTAGTAATGGGGGTGTCTTATAGACGCCTCTCCATTACTAACCTGGGCTTGATGTCAGCTGGCATTATAAGCTGACATCAACCCCAACTCTATTACCCCACTGCCACCGCTACAGGGCAGTGGGAAGAGCGAGGCTAAGTGCCAGAATTGGCGCATCCTATGGATGCGCCATTTCTGGGGCGGCAGACGGCTGGTGTTTCTAGCCTGGGAGGGGGCCAATATTCATGGCACCCTTCCTGGGCTATTAATATCAGCCCCCAGCTGTCTGCCTAGCCTTTGCTAGCTATTAAATTAGGGGGGACCCCACGTCATTTTTTTGAGGGGGTCCTCCATTTTAATAACTAGTAAAGGCTAGTTATTCAGCTGGGGGCTCATATTAGTAGCCTGGGAAGCTCCGTGGGTATTACCCCCTTCCCAGGCTTCAAACATCTGCCCCAGCCGTCTGCTTAACCTCCGCTAGAGACTAAAATTAAGGGAAACCCTACGCCAATTTTTTTTTAAATAAATCCTTTATTTTAACACTAAATGACAAGTACAGTAATCAACACTGTCACTGTACTTCATATATATGTGACTGACATGTTTCTATCTATCTAATCTATGTATGATTCTCTATTCCTTCTATTCTAAATTGTCGGGTACAGATGCTGAATTGCCGGCCGGCTTTTTTAAAGAGACGGTGCATGAAAACACTATTATATTTTTAAATAAATCCTTTACACTAAATGACAAGTACAGTAAGCAACACTGTCACTGTACTTCATATATATGTGACTGACATGTTTCTATCTATCTAATCTATGTGTGAAGCTCTATTCTGTCTGTTATAAATTGTCGGGTACCGCAGCTGAATTGCCGCCCGTCTTTTTTAAAGAGACAGTGCATGAAAACACAATTATTTTTTTAAATAAATCCTTTACACTAAATGATAAGTACAGTAAGCAACACTGTCACTGTACTATATATATGTGTGACTGACATGTTTCTATCTATCTAATCTATGTGTGAAGCTCTCTTCTTTCTGTTGTAAATTGTCGGGTACCGGTGTATGCCGCTGATGAATTGCCGGCTTTTCGCGTAATACATTCTACATTATTCTTAGTTGTTTTACTTCATGCAGAATTAACCTACAAGGAAAGAAAGGGTTTATTTTCATTCCGATATTTGTGTCCCATTGACTTGCATTGGTTTCCTGTATCGGAATCGGCGATATCCGATACTTTTTGGGTATCGGTCCGATCCAATCCGATACGATATTTCCTGATATCGGAAGGTATTGCTCAACACTATCCTTAACATATTTCACAGAAAAGCACTTTCACTTTCGTTTTTGAACATTTTATTTTGAGCCTGTAAAAGTGGCTTAATACCTCTGACCACGTTGTTGACAGCAGTGACCTGGGGGTCAGAAATGCTTCCTGGGGCGATCCCCATGCTGTCCCCATGTCATTTGAGCACTGTCACTCTCGTTTTGGGCACTTGTTAGGCTTTTAAAAGACTGCCGGGGGAGCCGCCGCAAAAATGCTCGAGTCTCCCATAGACTAACATTGGGCTCGTTGCTCGGGTCGAACACCCGAGTATCATGGCGAGCTCGGCCCGAGCTTCGAGCACCCGAGCATTTTAGTGCTCGCTCAACACTAGTCATCACTCTTGCTTTAACATTTTATGATCCATGTAGAGTTGCCAGTCTGTTTTTTTTCTGCAATTTTTTTGTCTCCTGTTGTCTTAAGCTAGATGATTGATTGCTAACGAGTTAAAGCTGTGTAGATCTAAGCAGATATGTCCCTATATATTGAGACATAGTCAAGGGGCAGCATTTATGCGGGGGCATTTATGAATATAGCATTTAGGCATACTTTATCGAAGTGCCATAATTTATCCAAGTGCCGCGGCAGTTAGAAAATGGCATTGCTAATATTCATCTTTCTTCTCTTCTTACAGGAATATATTTCTCACTCCTATGTGTGATCTATCCTGAAAACTGCCTCCATGCGATGCTCTGCAGCCTATCACTGGTAAATATTTCTCACTCCAATTTATGATCTATCCTGAAAACTGCCTTGTACCTCCATGCAATGCTCTGCAGCCTATCACTTGTATATATTTCTCACTCCTCTACGTTGTTTAATCCATGATACTTTAAGGGCATCACACTTACTTTAACATTTTATGATCCATGTAGAGTTGCCAGTCTGTTTTTTTTTTCTGCAGTTTTATTGTCTCCTGTTGTCTTAAGCTAGTTGATTGATTGCTACCGAGTTAAAGCTGTGTAGACCTAAGCAGATACGTCCCTATATATTGAGACATAGTCAAGGGGCAGCATTTATGCGGGGGCATTTATGAATATAGCATTTAGGCATACTTTATCGAAGTGCCATAATTTATCCAAGTGCCGCGGCAGTTAGAAAATGGCAGCTGGACAGGGCAGGAGACAGGTAAGACATGCAAGACAATTAAACAAACTAGCTTCCAGGTCATCTTTTTGGCAAACAGTATTCACCATTTGTATCTGTGCCGCTACAATCATCCACATTCACTATTCTCCCACAAATTCGGCACACTTCATCCATATTAACCCATCTCTCCTCTCTTCTCCTATGTACAGTTGTTATGCTCTCTTCACAATGTTATACCACGCAGATCCATTCATTCCCTCCATACATCACAGGAAACGCTCTCACAAATCACTCAACCATCTGCTCACTCTCTGTATCTTCCTTCTATTAGTCGCAGGTGATATCACTCCCAACCCAGGACCCTCCAGTAATAATAACACTAACTCTGTCCCTGTTACATTCAGAAACCCAGCTAATCTCATTAATATTCCCTGCATATCTTCTGTCTCATTCAACTGTGCCCTTTGGAATGCGCGCTCAGCTTGTAATAAACTCTCTTACATCCATGACTTTTTCCTCTCTAATTCCCTCAACCTTCTGGCTCTCACTGAAACCTTGATCCAGCAGTCGGACACCACCGCCGCTGCAGCTCTCTCCTATGGTGGCCTAAATTTCGCTCATACACCGCGACCTGACAACAGATCAGGGGAAGGTGTTGGTCTGCTTCTTTCAACAAAATGTACTTTTCAGGTTATCCCCCCTGTACCCTCCCTTATCTTCCCATCTTTTGAGGCCCACACAGTCAGACTCTACTGGCCCTTCTCCCTGCGAGTGTCGGTTGTCTATCGCCCTCCAGTTCCCCCCCGTCAATTCCTGGAACACTTTGTTGCCTGGCTTCCAAATTTTCTATCCTGCCACATCCCCACGATAATCATGGGAGATTTTAACATCCCAATTGGCGATCCTCTTTCCCCATCTGCCACACATCTTTTATCACTAACCTCCTCCTTCAGCCTTTCACAGCTTGCTAATTCTCCTACACATGAAGACGAGAACACATTGGACCTGATCTTCTCCCGGCTTTGCTCAGTACATGGCTTTACTAACTCTCCCCTTCCACTCTCTGACCATAATCTTCTTTCATTCTCTGTCAAGAACTGTGACTCTACTCAAGACACTCCAACCATCCACACTTTTAGAAATTTACGCGCCATTAATACCCAGAAATGTATAAAAAGGTTGCAATCATCATTGGCCCCAATCTCCTCCCTCTCATGTCCCGACTCTGCATTGAAGCATTATAACAAAATAATGCTATGTGCCCTGGATGAAGCTGCACCTCCTACACAAAGAAAAATTCAGCATAGACGGCGACAACCCTGGCACACGCCTCAAACACGTCTTCTCCAGAGGTACTCCAGGTGCGCTGAACGGCTGTGGAGAAAATCAAATCTGCCCGAAGATTTCCTTCAATATAAATTTATGCTGAAAACATATAACTCTGCCCTTCACCTCTCCAAACAAACCTACTTTAACAACCTCATCATCTCACTTTCCAATAATCCTAAACGACTCTTTGACACGTTTCATTCTCTCCTCAATCAAACAACACAGGCCCCGACCACTGACCTCAGCCCTGACGATCTGGCCAATTATTTCAAAGAAAAAATTGACCATATCCGACATGAAATTTTCTCTCAATCCCCAAATGTTAAGCATGCTCTCCCCCGCCACATTGTATCTTGCTTACTTTCTGACTTCGAACCAGTCACAGAAGATGAAGTAATCAGGCTCCTTGCATCTTCTCGCCCTACCACCTGCACCAGTCACCCTATTCCCTCACATCTCCTTCAGTCCCTTGCTCCAGCTGTCACCACTCACCTAACTAAAATTTTCAACCTTTCCCTCTCATCTGGTATCTTTCCCTCTTCTTAACTGCACGGCCAACTACAGACCTGTTTCCAATCTTCCCTTTATCTCTAAACTCCTGGAACGCCTGGTCCATTCCCGTCTAATCCACTATATCTCAGACAACTCTCTTCTTGACCCTCTACAATCTGGTTTCCGCTCTTTACATTCTACTGCAACTGCCCTCACTAAAGTCTCTAATGATTTACTAACAGCTAAATCTAATGGTCACTATTCCCTGCTGACGCTCCTGGATCTCTCTGCAGCATTCGACACTGTGGATCACCAGCTCATCCTCACTATGCTCCGCACTATTGGCCTCAAGGACACTGTTCTCTCCTGGTTCTCCTCCTATCTCTCTGACCGCTCCTTCTCTGTGTCTTTTGCCGGCTCCTCCTCCTCCCTACTTCCCCTTACTGTCGGGGTTCCTCAAGGATCAGTCCTAGGCCCCCTTCATTTCTCCTTATACACTGCTCCTTTTGGACAAACAATCAGTAGATTCGGTTTTCAGTACCATCTCTATGCTGATGACACCCAATTATACATCTCTGCTCCAGACATCACCCCTGCATTACTACAAAAGACCAATGATTGTCTTTCTGCTGTGTCTAACGTTATGTCCTCCCTCTACCCAAAACTGAATCTGTCAAAAACTGAACTACTCATCTTTCATCCCTCCACTAACCTACCTGTGCCCGATATTGCCATTTCCGTTTGTGGCTCAACCATTACTCCCCAGCAACAAGCCCGCTGTCTTGGGGTCATTTTTGATTCAGATCTTTCTTGCACTCCTCACATCAAATCACTCGCTCGTTCATGTCATCTACACCTCAAAAACATATCAAGAATCAGGACTTTTCTCACCTTTGACTCAGCAAAAACTCTTACTGTAGCTCTTATTCATTCTCGACTTGACTATTGCAACGCTCTACTAATCGGTCTCCTACTTACTAAACTCTCCCCTCTCCAATCAGTCCTTAACGCGGCAGCCAGGATCATATTCCTCGCCAACCGCTACACCGATGCCTCTTCCCTGTGCCAGTCATTGCATTGGTTGCCCATCCAATATGGAGTTCAATTTAAACTTATCACTCTTACCCACAAAGTTCTCCATGCTTCAGTACCCCCTTACATCTCCTCTCTTGTCTCAGTCTACCACCCTACACGTGCCTTCCGTTCTGCAACTGACTTAAAACTAAAATCCTCCATAATCCGAACTTCCCACTCCCGTCTCCAAGATTTCTCGCGTGCCGCGCCAATTCTTTGGAATGCACTACCCAGAACAGTTCGATTAATTCCCAATACCCACAGTTTCAAGCGAACCCTAAAAACACATTTCTTTAGACTGGCGTATCGCCAAAACACACTCTGTCCGTCCCAGCTTTCACCCTTATTAAAATCTTCTTCAACTTCAGGTTCATACCAACCATGCACTTAATAGACTCTGTCAGGACTGTACCAATACTGGCTGGTGACCAGTCCATGTATTATTATTTATCCTATTTAGTATATCAAGGCTGCAATATACAATATACAGTACTGACCAAAGGTTTGGACACACCTTCTCATTTAAAGATTTTTCTGTATTTTCATGACTATGAAAATTGTACATTCACACTGAAGGCATCAAAACTATGAATTAACACATGTAGAATTATATACTTAACAAAAAAGTGTGAAACAACTGAAAATATGTCTTATATTCTAGGTTCTTCAAAGTAGCCACCTTTTGCTTTGATGACTGCTTTGCACACTTCAAGAGTTAGTCACCGGAAATGTTTTTCACTTCACAGGTGTGCCCTGTCAGGTTTAATAAGTTGGATTGCTAGCCTTATAAATGGGGTTGGGACCATCAGTGGTGTTGTGCAGAAGTCAGGTGGATACACAGCTGATAGTCCTACTGAATAGACTGTTAGAATTTGTATTATGGCAAGAAAAAGCAGCTAAGTAAAGAAAAACGAGTGGCCATCATTACTTTAAGAAATGAAGGTTAGTCAGTCCCAAAAATTGGGAAAACTTTGAAAGTGTCCCCAAGTGCAGTTGCAAAAACCATCAAGCGCTACAAAGAAACTGGCTCGCATGAGGACTGCCCCAGGAAAGGAAGACCAAGAGTCACCTCTGCTTCTGAGGATAAGTTTATCCGAGTCACCAGCCTCAGAAATCGCAGGTTAACAGCTGCTCAGAATAGAGACCAGGTCAATGCCACACAGAGTTCTAGCAGCAGACACATCTCTACAACAACTGTTAAGAGGAGACTTTGTGCAGCAGGCCTTCATGGTAAAATAGCTGCTAGGAAACCACTGCTAAGGACAGGCAACAAGCAGAAGAGACTTGTTTGGGCTAAAGAACACAAGGAATGGACATTAGACCAGTGGAAATCTGTGCTTTGGTCTGATGAGTCCAAATTTGAGATCTTTGGTTCCAACCACCGTGTCTTTGTGCGACGCAGAAGAGGTGAACGGATGGACTCTACATGCCTGGTTCCCACCGTGAAGCATGGAGGAGGTGTGATGGTATGGGGTTGCTTTGCTGGTGACACTGTTGGGGATTTATTCAAAATTGAAGGCATACTGAACCAGCATGGCTACCACAGCATCTTGCAGTGGCGTGCTATTCCATCTGGTTTGCGTTTAGTTGAACCATCATTTATTTTTCAACAGGACAATGACCCCAAACACACCTCCAGGCTGTGTAAGGGCTATTTGACCAAGAGTAAGAGTGATGGGGTGCTACGCCAGATGATCTGGCCTCCACAGTCACCAGACCTGAACCCAATCGAGATGGTTTGGGGTGAGCTGGACCGCAGAGTGAAGGCAAAAGGGCCAACAAGTGCTAAGCATCTCTGGGAACTCCTTCAAGATTGTTGGAAGACCATTTCTGGTGACTACCTCTTGAAGCTCATCAAGAGAAGAGTGTGCAAAGCAGTCATCAAAGCAAAAGGTGGCTACTTTGAAGAACCTAGAATATAAGACATATTTTCAGTTGTTTCACACTTTTTTGTTAAGTATATAATTCCACATGTGTTAATTCATAGTTTTGATGCCTTCAGTGTGAATGTACAATTTTCATAGTCATGAAAATACAAAAAAATCTTTAAATGAGAAGGTGTGTCCAAACTTTTGGTCTGTACTGTATGTACTTTTTACCTTTTGTGTCTCCCCCATTTCCTCATAGACTGTAAGCTTGCGAGCAGGGTCCTCACTCCTTTCGATATGAGATATGCTTATTCTGTATTGTCTGTATTTGTCCCCCCTAAAATTTGTAAAGTGCTGCGGAATATGTTGTCGCTATAAAAATAAAAACTATTATTATTATTATTATACCCTGTGGACAGCGCTTCATTGAAGCCAGTTTCATACTACAACAGGACAATGACCCAAAGCACACCTCCAAATTATGCATGAACTATTTAGGGAAGAAGCAGGCAGCTGGCATTCTATCTTTAAAGGAGTGGCCAGTGCAGGCACCAGATCTCAACCCCATTGAGCTGCTGTGGGAGCAGCTTGACAGTATGATATGCAAAAGGTGCCCATCAAGCCAATCCAAATTATGGGAGGGGCTTCAGGTA
This sequence comes from Phyllobates terribilis, assembly GCF_046119375.1. NCBI lineage: Eukaryota > Metazoa > Chordata > Amphibia > Anura > Dendrobatidae > Phyllobates > Phyllobates terribilis. The sequence continues at coordinate 247,624,303 of NW_027362769.1, read as the reverse complement.
GCATGGGGTGAAATTTCTCAAGATTACCTCAGCAAATTAACAGCTGGGATGCCAAAGTTCTGCAATGCTGTAATTGCTGCAAAAGGATCATTATTAGTATTGAGCGAGCATGCTCGACACTGCTTGGTACTTGCCCGAGCATCTTGCTACTCTGGATGTTCAGCGAGCACCGAGAATTTCCGGGTTACTCTGGCGGGAGTTCGGGTCTCTGCCCTGCACATTTGGCACTCTTTACAGAGCCAATGAACATGCAGGGATTGCCAGCCAGTCACTGTAATGCCGCAGCCATGTTGTTTGTGGGCATTACAGTGATTGGCTGGCCCACAGCGTCACCTCGAGTATTTAAAACCGGGTGACGCCATCTTGGACACAGTCGCCCAGGATCAGACAGAGTAGGGAGAGTGCTGCTGAGTTAGGGAGAGATATAGAGTGCGGAATAATTAGTGTAGGGTCTCTAAAGGCTGCCAAATCAAACAAACAGTCCTTCTCAGGACTAATATCCATCCCAGATATCAGGCAGGCAGTCTTTATAGGAGACGCAGTGGTTATACCAACAAACAGTGCATTACAGTCCTGTGTACTCCTGCCGGTCAAATTGCTAGACTTATCCCCTGGTCTCAGGGGCTAGGAGAAATCCTTTTTTTTTCATATAAATCCTGTTTGTTTTTTTTTTCCTCAGTCAGACTGTACAAATCCGCGTCTTATTAACCTTTTGGTATTCCCCCCACACAAAAAAAAATTGAGTGTGTCTGTGACTGTTCAGACATCAATATATCTGTTTAAAATATTCTGGTGTAGGCCACATAACTATAACTGTGGTTTTGCAGCTCCACGGTTCAAATCTCAGTGTTATCCTGCTTTTGGCATTTTTTGCATAAAAAACAGTAATAGTGTCTCCCTGAGTGTTCAGACACAAATATATATCTGTTTAAAATATTCTGGTGTAGGCCAGATAACTAGAAATTTAGTTTTGCAGTTCCACGGTTAAAATCTCAGTATTATCCAGCTTTTGGCCTTTTTTACATAAAAAAATCAGTAATAGTGTCTCCCCGACTGTTCAGACCCAAATATATCTGTTTAAAAGAATCTGGTGTAGGCCAGACAAATAGAACTGTGGTTTTCCTCTTCCACGGTTCAAATCTCCTTTTTATTACCCTTTTTCCATTAATAGTGCGAGTGTAATCTATTTTACTTCATTTACAATGGGCAAGGCGCGTGGCAAGGGACGTGGAACTGAACATTCTGGAGTTGGTGCGTGTAGAGGATGGGGCCGTGGCCAAGGTGAAAATGTGCCACAACCAACAGCCACATCTTCTCGCTCCCACTTCTTCACCGAATTAATAGGGAAGCACACAACACCAGTATTGCGAACTGATCAGAGTGAACAGGTTATTAATTGGATAGAAGATAATACTTCCAGTTACCTGGGCACCACAACCTCCGGTCTGTCTTCCACACGGTCAAGTTTTAGTAGCCGTGAGTCTCGACCACATACTTCTCCTCACCCTGATGCTCCTTCCTTCCACCATGCCGAGTGTCATCAGACAGCAACTGATCCCACAGTTGGACACTCTGAAGAGCTGTTCACTGGTCCATTTCCATATTTGTGCCCCTCGCCTGCTCCGCTTGAAGTGGTGGAAGAGGAGATCCCATGAAGCGATGCCCAAATATTTGAACATCCATGGCCACAGGAAGTCGACGCTGGAAATTTGTCACAAGAGGTGGACGATGACGAGACACAATTGCCACTAAGTGAGGAGGAGGATCGTGGTGCGCAAGTGGAAGAGGAGGAGGTGGTGGATGATCTAGTAACTGACCCAATGTGGCAGGAGGACACGTAGAGCGAGGCCAGCAGCACACAGGGGGGGGAGGAAGAGAACTCCAACATGCAGGAAGAAGGAGTGTGGAGGCCGAAGACAGAAGGCGGGCAAAAGTTCCCCGTAACATCAACACAAGGGACGTTGCAAGTACAACCGGTAGGTCTTCCACAGTCTGGAATTTTTTTAAAGACTCTGCTGATAACCCCAAAAAGGCCATTTGTACCACCTGCCATGCCAGCATCAGCAGGAGTGACAAAACTACCAGCCTTACCACCACCAGCATGATCAGGCACATGTCAGCAAAGCACCCGACTTTGTGGGGCAAAGCCCAGGGTCCACAATCAGTGTCAACGGGAGTCACCACTGCTTCTTCCGCTGTTGTGCGTGTAAGAGAACACCCTGTTGTGCGTGCAAGGCAATCCCCTGTCCATACTGCATGCAAAGATCCCCCCTCCTCTCAGTCTTCATTTGTTATGGTAGTTTCTCAAGAAACAGCATCAACGTCCACGTCCACATCCCACCGCAGCTTTCAAATGTCCATATCCTGACCTTTGAACAAAAGCGCAAATTCTCAGCCAACGCCCCACAGGCCACAGTCCTAAATTCGCACATTTCACGACTGCTTGCGTTGGAAATGCTGCCTTTTAGGCTGGTGGATATGGAATCCTTCCGCAACCTTATGGCGGTGGCCGTCCCTCGGTTCTCGGTCCCCAGCCGACTTTATTTTGCCCGCTGTGCCATCCCCGCACTGCACAAGCATGTGTCCCAAAACATCTGCCGTGCCCTCAACAACGCAGTTACTGGGAGAGTCCACCTGACAACGGACACGTGGACAAGTGCTTGTGGCCTGGGGTGGTACATCTCCCTGACGGCACACTGGGTAAACATAGTGGTAGCCGGGACCCAGTTGGACCTTGGAATGGAACACATCCTCCCCACACTGAGGAATGCGGGCCCTATGTCAGTCAGAGTTGCCCCCACAGTGTACAGCTCCTGTGCATCATCCTCCTCCTCCTCATGTTCAGCCTCCATTACAGATATCACCACATCAGTTACAAGCTGAAAGCACTGCACTACTGCCTCACCCAAGCGGCAAAAGGCTGTGCTGAAACTCATAAGCTTAGGTGATAAACCTCACACTGCTTGTGAGTTGTCGACAGCTGTGAAAGAGCAGTCAGATCTGTGGCTGAGACCGCTGAACCTACATCCAGGCATGGTCGTGTGTGTCAATGGCCGTAACCTGGTGGCGACTCTGAGGCGAGGCGAGATCACACACATACCATGTCTGGCTCATGTGCTTAACCTCGTGGTTCAGCGGTTTCTTAAATCGTACCCTGAGTTGCCAGTTCTGCTCGTCAAAGTACGCCACCTGTCAGCTCATTTTCGCAAGTCGGCTACAGCTTCCGCCGCCTTTGCTGTGTTGAAGCAGCATTTGCAGCTTCCAGCACACCGACTGGTGTGTGATGTCCCCACACGTTGGAACTCTACCCTCCACATGTTGCAAAGGATTAGTGAGCAGAAGAGAGCAGTTGTGGAGTACCAACTGCAACAAGGCCATCGATATTCAGGTCAGACTCCACACATAAGACCTCAGGAGTGGACCTGAATGTCTGACATATGTACCATCCTGACAAACTTTGAGGAGTCCACAAAGATGGTGAGTGGCAGAGAATTAAAGAGGAGGCATTGCAGCCAGAGTATGATGAGATGGATCAAGAAGCCGTAATGGGCGATTACACACAGCCCAGCCTCATCTCATCCCAACGGGCATTGGGGGACATGCACTGTAGACTGTAGTACCTGTACAACTGTCATCCCGTCGGTTCAGCGTGGGTGGCCTGAGGACAGGAGGGAGGAGAAGGAGGAGAGCAAGGTCATGGAAGTCTTGCCCGTTACCAGTCTGGCACGCATGGCTGACTGTATGTTACGCTGCCTTAACCGTGACCCTCGCGTTGTCAAAATGTTGGGTGACAGTCATTACTGGTTGGTGACACTTTTAGACCCCCGCTACAAGGAGAACTTTCACTCTCTTATTCCTGAGGTGGAGAGGTCAACAAAAATGGGGCAGAACCAGAAGGCCCTTGCTGCAGAACTGTTAAAAAAAATCCCATCTGAACACGCTAGCAGCAGAGGTCACAGTTCATTGCCCAACCAAGGCGTACAGGCGAGAGAGACGCAACTCCAATCCAGCAGAGGCAGGGTAACACTGTCAACATTCTGGGACAGTTTTCTGAGACCCGCCCAGCTTACAGGCCCTGAGGCGAAGGGAACTCTCACAAGGAGTGGAAAGATTCAAAAGATGGTGAGGGAGTACCTTGCCGACCATACCAGTGTCCTCCGTGATTCCTCTGTGCCTTTTAATTATTGGGTTTCCAAGCTGGACACTTGGAATGAACTCGCTCTGTACGCCTTGGAGGTCCTGGCCTGCCCTGCCGCTAGTGTTTTATCGAAGTGTGTTTTTAGTGCCGCTGGGGGAATCATAACTGATAAGCGCACTCGCCTTTCAAGTTACAATGATGACAAGCTGACCCTTATCAAAATGAACAAGGGCTGGATTGGGCCAGAATTCTCATCACCACCAAATGACTGCAGAGTAACATAAAGTCAAATCCACTGTGTTATTTCGGGAGGTGTATTCCCATGCACCGCTTCACACCCACACATGGGTATACGCTTCCTCATTTCGGCTGTTTTTTGCTCTTCTCCTTATACTCAGCATCCACCACCACTATACCACCAGGGTGACCGTGGTCCGTGTTGCCAGCATAGCAAGTTCCTCCATCCTAATTTTTGGCAGCTTTTGATTGGAAGGCATAGCCAAAGACTTTGGAAGAACAACTCCCCAATAATGGGAATAAAGTTTTTAATATGCTGTACAGCATGGCTCTTGTAAGGGGCATTGCAAGTTCCTCCTTCCTAATTTTTGGCAGCCTTTGCTTGGAAGGCATAGGCAAAGATTATGGGAGACCCTCTCCCCAATAATGGGAATAATGTTTTAATATGCTGTACTGCATGGCTCTTGTAAGGGGCATTAAAATCGTTTTGCTAAGCTACTGCTACCTCCACCACTCTTCCAAGGGGCATTAAAACTGTCTTGTTAAGCTACTGCGACCTCCACCACTCTTCCAAGGGGCATTAAAACCATCTTGTTAAGCTACTGCTACCTCCACCACTCTTACAAGGGGCATTGATATTGTCTTTTTATTCCAATGCGACCTCCACCACTTTTCCAAGGGGCATTAAAATCATCTTCTTAAGCTACTGTGATCTCCACCCCTCTTCCAAGAGGCATTAAAACCATCTTGTTAAGCTACTGCGACCTCAACCACTGTTCCAAGGGGCATTAAAACTGTCTTGTTAAGCTACTGCAACCTCCACCACTCTTCCACGGGGCATTGATATTGTCTTTTTATTCCACTGCGACCTCCACCACTCTTTCAAGGGGCATTAAAATCATCTTTTTAAGCTACTGCGACCTTCACCACTCTTCCAAGGGGCATTAAAATCATCTTGTTAAGCTACTGCGACCTCCACCACTCTTCCAAGGGGCATTAAATCTGTCTTGTTAAGCTACTGCGACCTCCACCACTGTTCCAAGGGGCATTAAAACTGTCTTGTTAAGCTACTGCGACCTCCACCACTCTTCCACGGGGCATTGATATTGTCTTTTTATTCCACTGCGACCTCCACCACTCTTTCAAGGGGCATTAAAATCATCTTTTTAAGCTACTGCGAACTTCACCACTCTTCCAAGGGGCATTAAAATCATCTTGTTAAGCTACTGCGACCTCCACCACTCTTCCAAGGGGCATTAAATCTGTCTTGTTAAGCTACTGCGACCTCCACCACTCTTCCAAGGGGCATTAAAACCGTCTTCCTAAGCTACTGCGACCTCCACCACTCTTCAAAGGGGCATTAAAACCGTATTGTTAAGCTACTGCGACCTCCACTACTCTTCCAAGGAGCATTGATATTGTCTTTTTATTCTACTGCGACCTCCAGCACTCTCCCAAGGGCATTAAAACCGTCTTGTTAAGCTACTGCGAGCTCCACCACTGTTCCAAGGGGCATTAAAACCATCTTGTTAAGCTACTGCGACCTCCACCACTCTTCCAAGGGGCATTAAAACTGTCTTGTTAAGCTACTGCGACCTCCACCACTCTTCCAAGGGGCATTGATATTGTCTTTGCATTCCACTACGACCTCCAGCACTTTTCCAAGGGGCATTAAAATCTTCTTGTTAAGCTACTACGACCTCCACCACTCTTCCAATGGGGCATTAAAATCGTCTTGTGAAGCTACTGCGACCTCCACCAGTTTTCCAAGGGGCATTAAAACTGTCTTGTTAAGCTACTGCGACCTCCACTACTCTTCCAAAGGGCATTGATATTGTCTTTTTATTCCAATGTGACCTCCACCACTTTTCCAAGGGGCATTAAAACCGTCTTGTTAAGCTACTGCGACCTCCACCACTCTTCCAAGAGGCATTAAAATTGTCTTGTTAAGCTACTGCGACCTCCACCACTCTTCCAAGGGGCCTTAAAACCGTCTTGTTAAGCTACTGCGACCTCCACCACTCTTCTAAGGGGCATTAAAACCGTCTTCTTAAGCCACTCTGAACTCCACAGCTCTTCCAAGGGGCATTGAAATGCTGTTTTTAATTACCTTTAACCTCCATAACTTTTCCAACGGGCTTTGCATTTCCTCCTAATTTTAGTCAGCTTTTGCTTTTCCATGCATAGGTGTTAGGAGGGCGGCTGCAGACAACTTTATTTAAAAGGAACGCAACTGACCCCGGGGTCCGCGAAGCAGCCAGGTGGGCTGCTGCCTAACACTTTTCGGGTGAAAAGGTATGCAACCAACTTAAACGATAAGCCCTTCCATGTTACTGCACACAGGAATGGGTATAGCGGTTCGCACTATCTCCGTTAGCAACACGGGAGATGAGCGACCGGATAACTATCTGTAGCCCTGTTACTGCACAGGGACTACTCTGGCGGCGCTAGGATGCGTGTGTGACTACGCGACGGGTACACGTGCCTCCAGCCGACTGAAGGGTACTACTCCACGTGGCTGACAGGGGGGCATTGGAGTGCCTCGAAATTTTTGGTAGGCATTGCACTCGCTGTATGCCCTATAACTGTGTACCCGAACCACTCCTTTTGGTACAGAAGCATATCCTACAAGACATGTGTGGTTGACTGGCCAGGAAACATCCAGCAATCCTCGGATGAGGTAGGATATGCGCCAAAACGCTGACCACCTCAGGCCTAGCCGCTACTACATACATGCGCTTGCATTCCAAGGAACAGAAAGCTAAGGAGATGGATGGTCTCATGATCATAAATGATTTACTCATTGTGTAGGAGGCCGACCACTGCTGCTGTCTACCTTCTGAACTTTGTGTTGAAGCCTGATTGACCAAGGACCCGAAATCCTCTATGTCTGGAGGACGTGTTGCATCCCAGTGTCCCACTGTGTCCCGGCTTCCACAATATTAACCCAGTGTGAAGGCATCAGTGAGATGGACCATCCCTGGCCACATTCACTTGTCCATGTATTTGAGGTTAGGCTGTCCTTCAAATAGGGGCGGCTGGGGACCATGCTTGGACACCCGGCCCCCTGGCGGCTGGGGACCAAGCGTGGACACCCGGCCGCCAGGCGGCTGGGGACTGAGTATGGATACCAGGCCGCCGACGCAGCCATGACGTGGTGGCCAGATTCAGCCTCCACATGTCTAAAAGGCCCAATTTCAAGTGCAAGCAAGCTAGCAGTATGGTATTGCAGCCTGGGGGTGAGTGGGTGGTAGGCTTGACACTTACGCTTGCATTCCAAGAAAACAAAGCAGATGCTAACTTCTATCACCATCATCATGCTACTCACCTTGGCACTCTCAACTCCCCTGATGCTGAAGTCAGGGCTCACCGGAGGAGTCTGGTTGTCTGGTGGGCTCGGCCAATGCTGCCCCAAAGCAGGCCAGGCTAAGAAAAGTGTGGGGAAGATTACCGGGACAAATAGGGGCGGCTGGAGACCGTTTATGGACACCCGGCCGCCGGACGGCTGGGGACTGAGTATGGATACCAGGACGCCGATGCAGCCATGAAGTGGTGGCCAGATTCTGCCTCCACATGCCTAAATGGCCCAATTTCAAGTGCAAGCAAGCAAGCAGTATGGTATTGCAGCCTGGGGGTGGGTGGGTGGCAGTCTGCATACTTGCGCTTGCATTGCAAGGAATGGGGGAGGTGCAAATGAACACTGCCCTGTGACAAAGACTTGCAAGTCTGATGAGGCAAGAATCACTTCTGATGGGCACACTTTTAGGCAGTGACCTGGGTGTCAGAGATGCTTCCAGGGGTCTTCCCCATGCAAAAACGCATAAAAAATGCTGTGAACATAGCCCAAGGTGTGGAGGAGTATTTTTGTTTTTGGTGGGTGAAGCCGCAAAAATGCTCGGGTCTCCCATAGACTAACATTGGGCTCGTTGCACGGGTCGAGCACCCAAGTATCACGGTGAGCTCGGCCCGAGCTTCGAGCACCCGAGCATTTTTGCGGCGGCACCCCCGGCAGTCTGTAGAAAGCCTAAAAAGTGCCCAAAACGATAGTGACAGTGCTCAAATTACATGGGGACAGCATGGGGATCACCACAAGAAGCATTTCTGACCACCAGGTCACTGCTGTCAACAACGTGGTCAGAGGTATTAAGCCACTTTTACGGGCTCACAATAAAACGTTCAAAAACGAAACTGAAACTGCTTTCCTGTGAAATATGTTAAGGAACATCCTTTCCAGGGTAAAGACTTGTGTATAAGGTAAAATAAATAACCAAAAACAAAAATAGTCCTCCACACCTTGGGCTATGTTCACAAGTAGAATTTTTTATGCGTTTTTGCACTTTTGTATTGCTTTCAACCGTGACAAATGCATTCACCGGGAAATGTCATTTTAACATTTTACAACCTTATCTGGCCATGTGCTGTGTGACACATGCATACAGTGCTGAAAAGACATGGGAACAGCATGGGGAAGACCCCTGGAAGCATCTCTGACACCAAGGTCACTGCCTAAAAGTGTGCCCATCAGAATTGATCCTTGCCGCATCAGAAGATGCAGACTTGCAACTATCCCCGTGCAAGTCCTTGTCTTTCTGGGATGGATATTAGTCCTCAGAAGGATTGTTTGTTTGATTTTGCAGGCTTTAGAGACCCTACACTACCTATTTCGCAGTATAAATTTCTCCCTAGCTCAGCAGCACTCTCCCTACACTGTCTGATCCGGAGGGACTGTGTCCAAGATGGAGGTGCCCGGTTTTAAATACTCGAGGTGACGATGTGCGGCCAGCCAATCACTGTAATGCCCACAACCAACATGGCTGCGTCATTACAGTGACTGGTTGGCAATCCCTGCATGTTCATTAGCTCTGTAAAGAGCACCAAACATGCAGGGCGGAGACCCAAGCTCCCGCCCGAGTAACCCGAAAATGCTCGGTGCTCGCCGAACATCATGAGTAGTGAGATGCTTGGGCAAGTACCGAGCAGTGTCGAGCATGCTCGCTCAACACTATCAGAAACATGTCAGTCACATATATAATAAGTACATCATTTTAGTCTCTAACGGAGGTTAAGCGGACGGCTGGGGCAGATGTTTAAAGCCTGGGAAGGGGGTAATATCCACGGAGCTTCCCAGGCTACTAATATCAGCCCCCAGCTGAATACCTAGCCTTTACTAACTATTAAAATGGGGGACCCAAAAAAAAAATGACGTGGGGTCCCCCCTATTTTAATAGCTAGCAAAGGCTAGGCTGGCTTTTCATGTTTCACTGTGAGCACTGTTCCCATCGATTTAAGTAAACACTGTAATGCCACAACTAGCATGGCTGTGACATTACAGTGAGTGACAGACAATCCCTGCATGATTGGTGCTCTAAATAGCATCAAACATGCAGGACGGGGACCCGAGCTCCCGCCCAAGCATATCAAAAGTACTCGGCGAGCTCTGAGCATCTCGAGTACTGAGATGCTTGGGCAAGTACCGAGCAATGGCGAGCATGCTCGCTCATCACTACAGCATATTAAAACATTATTCCCATTATTGGGGAGTGGGTCTCCCATAGTCTTTGCCTATGCCTTCCAAGCAAAAGCTGCCAAATATTAGGATGGAGGAATTTGCAATGCCCCTTACAAGAGCCATGCAGTACAGCATATTAAAAACATTATTCCCATTAATGAGGAGTGGGTCTCCCATAGTCTTTGCCTATGCCTTCCAAGCAAAAGCTGCCAAAAATTAGGACAGAGCAACTTGCAATGCCCCTTCAAGAGCCATGCAGTACAGCATATTAAAAACATTATTCCCATTATTGGGGAGTGGGTCTCCCATAGTCTTTGCCTATGCCTTCCAACCAAAAGCTGCCAAAAATTAGGATGGAGGAACTTGCAATGCCCTTTACAAGAGCCATGCAGTACAGCATACTAAAAACATTCTTCCCATTATTGGGGAGTGGGTCTCCCATAGTCTTTGCCTATGCCTTCCAATCAAAAGCTGCCAAAAATTAGGACAGAGGAACTTGCAATGCTGACAACACGGACCATGGTTACCCTGGTGGTATAGTGGTGGTGGAGACTGAGGATAAGGAGAAGAGCAAAAAACAGCCAAAATGAGGAAGCGTATACCCATATGTGGGTGTGAAGTGGTGCATGGGAATACACCTCCCGAAATAATACAGTGGATTTGACTTTATGTTACTCTTCTGTCATTTGGTGGTGATGAGAAGTCTGGCCCAATCCAGCCCTTGTTCATTTTGATAAGGGTCAGCTTGTCAGCATTGTCAGTTGAAAGGCGAGTGCGCTAATCAGTTATTATTCCCCCAGCGGCACTAAAAACACGCTCCAATAACACGCTAGCCGCAGGGTAGGCCAGGATCTCCAAGGCGTACAGAGCGAGTTCATTCCAAGTTGTCCAGCTTGGAAACCCAATAATTAAAAGGCACAGAGGAATCACGGACGACGCTGGTACGGTCGGCAAGGTACTCCCTCGCCATCTTTTGAAACTTTCCACTCCTTGTGAGATTAGCCCACGCCTCAGGGCCTGTAAGTTGCGCAGGTGTCAGAAAACTGTCCCAGAACATTGACAGTGTTCCCCTGCCTCTGCTGGATTGGAGTTGTGTCTCTCTAGCCTGTACGTCTTGGTTGGGCAACGAACTGTGACCTCTGCCGCTAGCGTGTTCAGATGGGAATTTTTTTAACAGTTCTGCAGCAACGGCCTTCTGATACTGCCCCATTTTTGTTGACCTCTACACCTCAGGAATAAGAGAGTGAAAGTTCTCCTTGTACCTAGGGTCTAAAAGTGTCACCAACCAGTAATGACTGTCACCCAACATTTTGACAACGCAAGGGTCACGGTTAAGGCAGCGTAACATAAAGTCAGCCATGCGTGCCAGACTGGCAAAGGGCAAGACTTCCGTGTCCTCACCAAGGTGACGACAGACCATGCTCTCCTCCTCCTCCTCCTCTCCCCTGTCCTCAGGCCAACAACGCTGAACCAACAATATGACAGTTGTACAGATACTACCGTCTACAGCGCATGTTACCAGCTCCTGTTCTTCCTTCTCCTTCTCCTCCTCCTCTCCCTCATTGTCCCCCAATGCATGTTGGGATGAGATGAGGCTGGGCTGTGTGTAATCGCCCGCTACAGCTTCTTGATCCCTCTCATCATACTCTGGCTGCAATGCCTCCTCTTTAATTCTCTGCAGGGAGCGTTGCAAAAGACAGACAAGTTGGATGCTGACGCTAATGATGGCGTCATTGCCACTCACCATCTTGGTGGACTCCTCAAAGTTTGTCAGGATGGTACATATGTCAGACATCCAGGTCCACTTCTGAGGTCTTATGTGTGGAGTCTGTCCTGAATATCGATGGCCTTGTTGCAGCTGGTACTCCACAACTGCTCTTTTCTGCTCACAAATCCTTTGCAACATGTGGAGGGTAGAGTTCCAACGTGTGGGGACATCACACACCAGTCGGTGAGCCGGAAGCTGCAAACGCTGCTGCAACACAGCAAGGGCGGAGGAAGCTGTAGCCAACCTGCGAAAATAAGCTGACAGGTGGCGTACTTTGACGAGCAGATCTGGCAGCTTGGGGTATAATTTAAGAAACCGCTGAACCACGAGGTTAAGCACATGAGACAGGCATGGTACGTGTGTGATCTCGCCTCGCCTCAGAGCCGCCACCAGGTTACCGCCTTTGTCACACATGACCATTCCTGAATGTTAGTTCAGCGGTGTCAGCCACAGATCTGCCTGCTCTTTCACAGCTGTCCACAACTCACAAGCATTGTGAGGTTTATCTTCTAAGCTTATGAGTTTCAGCACAGCCTGTTGCCGCTTTGCTGAGGCAGTACTGCAGTGCTTCCAGCTTGTAACTGATGTGGTGATATCTGAGATGGAGGCTGAACATGAAGAGGAGGAGGAGGATGATGCGCAGGAGTTGTACACTGTGAGGGCAACTCTGACTGACATAGGGCCCGCAATCCTCGGTGTGGGGAGGATGTGTTCCGTCCCAAGGTCCGACTGGGTCCCGGCTTCAACTATGTTTACCCAGTGTGCTGTCAGGGAGATGTACCATCCCTGGCCAAAAGCACTTGTCCACGTGTTCGTTGTCAGGTGGACTCTCCCAATAACTGCATTGTTGAGGGCATGGCAGATGTTTTGGGACACGTGCTTGTGCAGTGCGGGGATAGCACACCAGGCAAAATAGTGTTGGCTGGGGACCGAGTACCGAGGGACGGCCACCGCCATAAGGTTTCGGAAGGATTCCGTCTCCACCAGCCTAAAAGGCAGCATTTCCAACGCAAGCAGTCATGAAATGTGCGAATTTAGGACTGTGGCCTGTGGGGCGATGGATGCGAATTTTCGCTTTCGTTCAAAGTTCTTGGATATGGACAATTGAGCACTGCGGTGGGACGTGGACGTGGACGTTGATGCTGTTTCTTGAGAAACTACCATAACAAGTGAAGACTGAGAGGAGGGGGGATCTTTGCATGCAGTATGGACAGGGGATTGCCTTGCACGCACAACAGTGGGCTCTCTTACACGCACAACAGCGGAAGAAGCAGTGGTGACACCCGTTGACACTGGTTGTGGACCCAGTGTTTCGCCCCACAAAGTTGGGTGCTTTGCTGACATGTGCCTGATCATGCTGGTGATGGTCAGGCTGGTAGTTTTGTCACCCCTGCTGATGCTGGCATGGCATGTGGTACAAAAGGCCTTTTTGGGGTTATCAGCAGAGTTTTTAAAAAAAATTCCAGACTCCGGAACACCTACCGGTTGTACTGGCAGCGTCCCTCGTGTTGGTGTTACGGGGAACTGTTGCCCGCCTTCTGTCTGCGGCCACCACACTGCTTCCTCCTACATGTTGGGGTATTCTGCCTCCCCCTGTGTGCTGCTGGCCTCGCTCTGCGTGTCCTCCTGCCACGTTGGTTCAGTTACTAGATCATCCACCACCTCCTCCTCTTCCACTTCCACACCACGGTCCTCCTCCTCACTTCGTGGCAATTGTGTCTCGTCATTGTCCACCTCTTGTGACAAATTGCCAGCGTCGCCTTCCTATGGCCGTGGTTGTTCCAATATTTGGCCATCGCTACATGGGATCTCCTCTTCCACCACTTCAAGCGGAGCAGGCGAGGGGCCCAAATATGGAAATGGACCAGTGAACAGCTCTTCAGAGTGTCCAACTATGGGATCAGTTGCTGTCTGATGACCCTCGGTATGTTGGGAGGAAGGAGCATCAAGGTGAGGAGGAGTATGCGGTCGAGACTCACGGCTACTAACACTTGACCGTGTGGAAGACAGACCAGAGGTGGTGGTGCCCAGGTGACTGGAAGTATTATCTGCTATCCAATTAATAACCTTTTCACACTGATCAGTTCGCAATAGTCGTGTTGTTGTGTGCTTCCCTAGTAGTTCAGTCAAGAACTGGGAGCGAGAAGATGTGGCTGTTGGTTGTGACACATTTTCACCTTGGCCACGGCCCCATCCTCTACATGCACCATCACCAGAACGTTCAGTTCCACGTTCCTTGCCAAGCGCCTTGCCCATTGTAAATGAATTAAAATAGCTTACACTCGCACTATCAATAGCAAAAGGGTAATAAAAAGGAGATTAGAAACGTGGAAGAGGAAAACCACAGTTCTATTTCTCTGGCCTACACCAGAATCTTTTAAACAGATATATTTGTGTCTGAACAGTCAGCGAGACACTCAAACTGTTTTTTTTTTCTATGTAAAAAAGGCAAAAAGGTGGATTACACCGAAATTTGAACCGTGGAAGAGGAAAACCACAGTTCTATTTCTCTGGCCTACACCAGAATCTTTTAAACAGACATATTTGTGTCTGAACAGTCAGCGAGACACTCAAACTGTTTTTTTTTATGTAAAATAGGCAAAAAGGTGGATTACACCCAGATTTGAACCGTGGAAGAGGAAAGCCACAGTTCTATTTCTCTGGCCTACACCAGAATCTTTTAAACAGATATATTTGTGTCTGAACAGTCAGCGAGATACTCAAACTAGAAGAAGCGAAAACGAGTAGAAATGGCATTAAAAAACAATATTTTTATTATTCAAGTATAAATATATAAATAGTAACACAAACGAAATAAGCACAATGACAATGGGTGATTATTGGATCAGAAAAAGCGCCGCAACATCTTGAGACCCCAGATATATTTGTGTCTGAACAGTCAGCGAGACACTCAAACTGTTTTTTTTTATGTAAAAAATGCAAAAAGGTGGATTACACCCAAATTTGAAACGTGGAAGAGGAAAACCACAGTTCAATTTCTCTGGCCTACACCAGAATCTTTTAAACAGATATATTTGTGTCTGAACACTCACAGACATGCTCAATTTTTTTTTTTTTGGGGGGTGGGAATACCAAAAGGTTAATAAGATGGGTATTTGTACAGTCTGACTGAGGAAAAAAAAAAAAGAGGATTTAGATGAAAAAAAAAGGATTTTTCCTGGCCCCTGAGACCTGGGGCTAAGTCTAGCAATTTGAGGAGCAGCACACAGGACTGTAATGCAGTGTTTGTTGGTATAACCACTGCGTCTCCTATACAGCCTGCCTGCCTGTCTGCCTGATATCTGGGATGGATATTAGTCCTCAGAAGGACTGTTTGTTTGATTTTGCAGGCTTTAGAGACCCTACACTACCTATTTCGCAGCATAAATCTCTCCCTTGCTCAGCATCACTCTCCCTAAACTGTCTGATCCGGAGCGACTGTGTCCAAGATGGCAGCGCCCGGTTTTGAATACTCGAGGTGACGCTTTGCGGCCAGCCAACCACTGTAATGCTCAAAACCAACATGGCTGCCGCATTACAGTGACTGGCTGGCAATCCCAGCATGTTCATTGGTTTTGTAAAGAGCGCCAAACATGCAGGGCGGAGACCCAAGCTCCCGCCCGAGTAAACCGAAAATGCTCGGTGCTCACCAAGTATCCCGAGTAGTGAGACGCTCGGGCGAGTACCGAGCAGTGTTGAGCTTGCTCGCTCAACACTGGTGGTGATTAAATTTTTTTAGCTTTATGACATTTACTGTATGGGTTATTTAAAATTATATTTTGATAGATGAGACTTTTACAGAAGCAGCAGTAACAAATATGCTTTTTTAATTTCTTTTAGAAAAATTTTGTTTTAAACTTGGGAAAAAAGGTGATTTGAAGTTCGTATTTTTATTTTTTATTTTCTAATTTTGTTTTTTTAATTTTATTGTTTTATTTGGGAGACATGAACCTGCATTTAATTGATTGCTTGTTCTATAAATTACATTATTACCATACTGCAGTATAGAAAGAAGATTATGCTCTACTATGTAGCCAAGCCACAGGCTAGACTATCCAGAAGGACTAACATTGCAGCATTAAGGGCCCCTGATTGTCGCACTATCCGTATCTCATCTTCACATTACAGGAGGCCTATGGGAGCATGCTGGCAATTGCATATTTAAGTACTTCTGTCAGTAATTAACAATGGAATTTACATGATTAAACAGCAGCAATAGGCAATAGCTCTGGTCTCTACTGGTATACAGTACAGACCAAAAGTTTGGACACACCTGTACATTCACACTGAAGGCATCAAAACTATGAATTAACACATGTGAAATTATACACTTAACAAAAAAGTGTGAAGCACCTGAAAATATGTCTTATATTCTAGGTTCTTCAAACTAGCCACCTTTTGCTTTGATCACTGCTTTGCACACTATTGGCATTCTTTTGATGAGCTTCAAGAGGTAGTCACCGGAAATGGTCTCCCAACAGTCTTGAAGGAGTTCCCAGAGATGCTTAGCACTTGTTGGCCCTTTTGCCTTCACTCTGCGGTCCTGCTCACCCCAAACCATCTCCATTGGGTTCAGGTCTGGTGACTGTGGAGGCCAGGTCATCTAGCGTAGCACCCCATCACTCTCCATCTTGGTCAAATAGCCCTTACACAGCCTGGAGGTGTGTTTGGGGTCATTGTCCTGTTGAAAAATAAATGATGGTCCAAATAAGCACAGACCGGATGGAATAGCATGCCGCTGCAAGATGCTGTGGCAGCCATGCTGATTCAGTATGCCTTGAATTTTGAATAAATCCCCAACAGTGTCACCAGCAAAGCACCCCCACACCATCACACCTCCTCCTCCATGCTTTGCGGTGCGAACCAGGCATGTAGAGTCCATCCGTTCACCTTTTCTGCATTGCACAAAGACACGGTGGTTGGAACCAAAGATCTCAAATTTGGACTCATCACACCAAAGCATAGATTTCCACTGGTCTAATGTCCATTCCTTGTGTTCTTTAGCCCAAACAAGTCTCTTCTGCTTGTTGCCTGTCCTTAGCAGTGGTTTCCTAGCAGCTATTTTACCATGAAGGCCTGCTGCACAAAGTCTCCTCTTAACAGATGTTGACGAGATTTTTCTGCTGCTAGAACTCTGTGTGGTATTGACCTGGTCTCTAATCTGAGCTGCTGTTAACCTGCGATTTCTGAGGCTGGTGACTCGGATAAACTTATCCTCAGAAGCAGAGGTGACTCTTGGTCTTCCTTTCCTGGGGCGGTCCTCATGTGAGCCAGTTTCTTTGTAGCGCTTGATGGTTTTTGCAACTGCACTTGAGGACACTTTCAAAGTTTTCCCAATTTTTCACACTGATTGACCTTCATTTCATAAAGTAATGATGGCCACTCATTTTTCTTTACTCAGCTGCTTTTTTCTTGCCATAATACAAATTCTAACAGTCTATTCAGTAGGACTATCAGCTGTGTATCCTCCAGACTTCTGCACAACACAACTGATGGTTCCAACTCCATTTTTAAGGCAAGAAATCCCACTTATTAAACCTGACAGGGCACACCTGTGAAGTGGAAACCATTTCCGGTGACTACCTCTTGAAGCTCATCAAGAGAATGCCAAGAGTGTGCAAAGCAGTCATCTAAGCAAAAGGTGGCTGCTTTGAAGAACCTAGAATATAAGACATATTTTCATTTGTTTCACATTTTTTTTGTTAAGTATATAATTCCACATGTGTTAATTCATAGTTTTGATGCCTTCAGTGTGAATGTACAATTTTCAAAGTCATAAAAATACAGAAAAATCTTTAAATGAGAAGCTGTGTCCAAACTTTTGGTCTGTACTGTAGATGTGTAACCATAGTGTGACAGGTTTACCACGAAAGAGAGGTGCCAGTAAACCGCAGAGTCTGATTTCCCGTACTCCTGCACTGATTAGAAGCATTTTACCATCATAATAAATGCTGTAGGTTTCTGGTAGCAGTGCAGGAGATAAATTGTTCAGTTGAGAGCTTCAAGAGCTTTCCAGCTTTGATGGTCTCTGCTGCTCAGTGTTGACCACTGTCCTCTCTTATATATATTCGCCTCTGGCTATCAGGGATGTCAGTGTTAGTTTCATGCTGCCTTATTCTGGAGCTGGAGGAGTTGGTTGTGTGAG
Source organism: Phyllobates terribilis (assembly GCF_046119375.1). Lineage (NCBI taxonomy): Eukaryota > Metazoa > Chordata > Amphibia > Anura > Dendrobatidae > Phyllobates > Phyllobates terribilis. The sequence goes on along the minus strand of NW_027362769.1, from coordinate 247,606,506 downwards.
GAGGCATTTGGAGTCTTTAGCTAAAGACTGTTGCTTGGTGTTTCTGCTGTGTTTAAATCATCATCCTCTCCTATTTGATTTTTTTCTTCCTTCACTCCCCGGTGTTCCACTCTGTTTGTGATTGCATATTTGTGTGATTGATATTTTCATTTATCCCTGTTCATCGTTCCTTGTTAGTCTGGTTTGTGTATTCTCATACACTACCACTCCCCACTTCACTGGGTGGGGGAGGGAACAGATTAAGGGCTGATTCAAGAGCTCAGCAAGGTATGGTCGTAAGTTAATACATAAGGTCCCGACGTATTCATCATCAAAAGTAATCCGGGGAGCAGGGTTAGCTAGGACGCTCCCAGCGTTAGGGACAGGGAAGGAGCCCCTGACTCTGGGATATCTGACAACAGAGTTGTGACACATAGTTTGCATCTTCTTGGTAAAGTACGGGCTCAGATCTTAACTAGAGATGAGCGAACTTATTCAGAAAATGTTTGCCAATCTCAAAGTTAGCACAAACATTGAACATTCAGATTCAAGTTTGGATTCCCGAGTATTTTCCTCAAAATCGTCAAAATTCCGCCAAAGTTCGGCAGATGATCGAGTTTCCACTAATTCTTTTGTTAGGACTTTGGCTATGATAGTGGTGCTGTATGATGAGTGGGGGGGGGGCGTGTTTGATGAGGGGAGGGTTGGGGAGTGGTCAGAGGAGCAGCAGACTGTTATTATTTTTTTTTATTAACTTAATGTGTGGAGATTACGGCAGCCAATCAAGGAGTAGAAACCATCCACAACATCCAGACACAAGGGCTCGTGACATTGACTGCAAAAGTCACAAGTCCCTCTCCATATAATAGCGGACATGTGGCTTCGGTGCCATTTTGCCAGTGTAACAGCGTAGTGAGGCTGCTCTGCTGCAAGTAGTCAGATAGTTAGCTAGGTAGTTGATTGTCAGCTAATTCAGATAGGATCCTGTGTCAAATCTACCTTCCTGCATTTCAATCTTTTGTGTTAATTGTGTGGTTCCTTCACCAGTCCATATTTCAGCATCTAAATCCTTTGTGCTAATTGTGTGGTCCTGAAACCAGTCCACATTTTATCATCTAAATCCTTTGTGTTAATTGTGTGGACCAGACACTAGTCAACATTTCAGTATCTAAATCTTTTGTGCTGATTGTGTGGTCCTGACACCAGTCCACATTTCAGAATTTAAATCATTTGTGCTAATTGTGTGGTCCAGACACCAGTCTACATTTTAGCATCTAAATCCTTTGTGCTAATTGTGTGGTGCAGCCAGCAGATCACATTTCAGCATCTAAATTCTTTGTGCTAATTGTGTTGTCCAGCCAGCAGTTCACATTTCAGCATCTAAATCCTTTGTGCTAATTGTGTGGTCCAAACACTAGTCCACATTTCAAAATTTAAATCCTTTGTGCTAATTGTGTGGTTCAGCCAGCAGTCCACGTTTTGGCATCTAAATCCTTTGAACTCATTCTGTGGTCGAGACACCAGTCCACATTTAAGCATATGAATCTTTTGTGCTCATTCTGTGGTCCAGCCACACTATCTCAGCAAACAAATACTGATTATTAATTTAGTGACAGATGACTGACAGTTCTGGGCCTAGGACTTGAAACAGCTGGTTAAAAGAGGGAAAGGGTACATCTGACATGAGTGGTTAAAAGCAAGGTCGTGGTGGAAGGGGGAATAAGCTTGGTTTTCGAGATGTACATGGGGTAGATGGTAATTCTACTGAAAGCTTTACTGAACAAACCCTGGCTCATCCTATCCAAAGACAACTGACAACTTCTGTTGCTGGATGGGCTACACCACTCCCTTTCTTTGGCAGCTGCAGAGCGGGACGCCTTTCAGATGAGAGCCAGAAAGAGCATGTGCTCCAGTGGATGGCAAGCACTGCATTAAGTGGCCTCTCCCCCTCTTCCTCCACATTAACATCACACACAGTACAGTCCTCAGAGGAGTCACCCCAATTACCCTTGTTTCCCCCCGTATCACAACTCTCCAACTGCCCAACTGACTACAGATGGTCGAGTCTGCAGAGATATTCACACATTCTGTTCCATGGGCATCAGAGGTCTGCTCCAAAGATTCACAGACTCAAGAGGAGGAAAGCATCTGCACCGATGCCCAAAATTTTTCTCAGCTTTATCTGGGGCCGGACAAAGTAGGGTCCAAGCAGAATCCAGATCCTCATCACTAGACATTAACCCACGGGGGTGGAGGTGATCCTGATGAGACTCAGACACCTGAGGCGCACGCAAACTGTACTGTGCTTTCAGGGCAGGAAGAGAAGGAGGGTGTCTTTCAGGGCGAGGGGTGGGAGAACAGAGAGGTTGATGATGAGGTTGTAGATCCCACTTGGTTTGAACCCAGATTCATGCAGATGAGTAGCTCAGCAAAAGATGTGGAGGAGGAGGAAGACAAATAGGTTAAGTTGCGGCTTCCCGCAAGACACGGAGTGATGAAACCATGGCAAGCTCTGCATCCTCAGCAACAACTCTGGCTGTGGCTAACAGCAGTCATGGGTTTGCAGTTCACTGGGCCGGCAAGGATGACCGTAAAGGATGACCCAACTCACGTTATATGCCAGCTTTGTAAAAAATGATTCTTGCTGCTTCTTCCTCCTCAGTGGCAAGTGTTCTCACAGAGGTACCAGGTCACAGAACCTCTTGTTTACCAGCTACAGTCGGGGTGAGTGAGAGCCCATCAGCTGTTACGGAAGTGGGAATTCCTGCTGATTTTGACCGATCTCAGACACCAAGGACACCATATCTTTCTTAATCCACCATAACATCTCCTTCTGTACCTCACTCACAGTCAAGCAATTTGTTGTGCTCACCTTACTTCACTGTCTGTCAGCACAGCAGCCAGCCCTCAGTCCCGTAGTTGTGGTCATGTAAAAGATTATTTCCTCCTACACATGCCAAAGCTAAGAGCTTGAAATTCACCATCCCAAATCTGTTGGCCATGGAAATGCTGCTTTTCCGCCTGGTCAATACAGACTGTTTCCGAAAGCTGATGGCCATTGCAGTCCTCAAGTAGCAGTTGCCCAGTAGCCATTACTTCTCTAAGAAAGCTGTGCCTGTGCTAGACAAGCAGGTCGCAGACAACATCACCTGTACCTTGAAAAAATCTATGTCTGATGGAGCATTTTACCACAGACACCTGGACGAGCAAGCATGTCCAGGGGCATTACATTTCGCTGACTTAGCACTGGGTGACTCTGGTGGTTGTGTGGGCAGGCGGGAAGGGGATGCTTCACAAGTCTTGGAATCCTCAAGGTTTGCGGGACAAACCTCTGTAGCTAACACTCCCTCCAGTGCTTCTGCCTCCTCCACCTTCTCTAGGGTCTCCACCTGCACTCTCAACCTCTCCATTAATGAAAGACATATTCCAACAGTGCAAAGAGAATCTCTCCCACATCCATACTGCGCAGCCAGGGCTCACCGCAATCAGTCAGTGTTTAAATTAATATGCCTTGGAGATCGCAGTCACACAGCTCAAGAATTGTGCAGAGCTATTAAGGCGAAGTTTGAGTAATAGCTGTCTCCACTGAACCTGGAGCCAGGGAAGGCTATGTGTGATAACGGTGCGAACCTGGTGGCAGCCCTACGGCTGAGGCAATCTCACAAATATGCCTTGCATGGCTCACTTACTCAACAGAAATTTCTCTTCCATTATGTCAGCCTGGATGTGCTGTTGGACCTCGCGGGTCAACTACTTGCATTCCTACAGAGGTCTTTTGGCCAAACGGTTAACCGGTTGATATGCAATGTGCTGACATGGTGGAATTACGCACTGCACATGTTGCAGTGACTGTGTCAGCAGCAATGAGCCCTTGTGCAGTATGCCATTTTGCATAGACTGGGACAATGCAGTACGGACGTGGTACAAATCACGCTTGTGGAGTGGGCACAGATGAAGGACCTTTGCACCCTTCTACCCAGTTTCGAAATGGCTACTAAGATGGTTAGCACTGATGATACCATTATCAGCATCACTATTCCGGTCATCTAAATGCTGGAGCACACTTTGAATATTCAGCAGGAGTAGGTGGTGGTCCCAGAGGAAGATGAGGAAGCAGAGGTCGATGCTGAAGGGGTTACAAGATCGCTAAGTTCCAAACTGTTGTTGAACAGGCGCGTGTCATGGGAGGGTGGATTACAGTGATTGAGGTGGTCTCATGGTAGTAGACAAACTGTTAGAAAAGATGCAGAAGCCGAAGAACAAATGGAGTAGGAAGAGGAAGAAGAGGTGATGAGCGCGCAACAGTCAGGAGATGAAGAGGATAAGGATCCTCTCTCTGTTGTCCGTGATTGGGGGGAGAGGATGGAAGAAGCAAGATTGAGTGCTACCCCACCACCAACACACCATGAACTTTGACCTCATGGAAGCGCCCGACACATTAGCACCTTCTTGCTGTACTATTTGCAACATGATGCCCATATTGTTAGAATTATAAATAGTGCTGTCTACTGGAGTGCCACTCTGTTAGATCCACTGTACAAGAGTACACTATGCCAGATGATCCCCCCCTGGAAAGGGACACACACATGCTGGAGTATCGAAACACACTTGTAGATAATCTTAAGAGTAGTTTTCCCCAAGACAGCAGTGAGGCACACGGTGTGCATCGCAGTTTTAGACTTGTAACCCTGTGAACATCGAGTCGTCAATGCAAAAACATTAGCAGCAGCAGTATAAGTGGCCAAAGAAATTTCTGTGAGTCGCTTCACACATTTTTTAGACCAGCCCATGCACCAGGAGAACAGAGTACAAGTCTGACACACAGTGAAAGACTCGAGAGGATGGTGCAGGAGAAACTCGAGCTCAATATCAGTGCCATCAGGGGGGTTTGGACCCTTTTGCATTTTGGTCTTCAAAAATGGAAGAGTGGTCTGAGCTTGCCTGTCACGCCTTGGAGGTTTTGTCATGCCCAGCAGCCAATGGTCTCTGAGAACGTGTCTTCAGCACTGCTGGCGGGGTCCTGAAAGATAAGCGCATCCAGTTGTCCCCTTAAAGGGAACCTTTCCTGTCCTATCTACTATCTACACTGCCCCCATAGCATTGTTAGTGATGCAATGTGCATCACTAACACGCTTTATTACTTAAAATCGGTGGTAATATAATGAGTATATAGCATTTTAAATACTTGTATCCTATCTGCTCGTTTCAGTAATAGGAGTGTGATCCTGGTATTCAGTATTCAGTCAGGGGCAATGCCGCATTCAGTCAGGGCTGGCACCGCCCATGTATTTGAATTTTGCTTCTGGATAGCATTGATATAAGTGGGGTGCAGTTTTAGACCACCAGCCTCGGCTACGTGCACGTGCGCAGTGAGGCTGTGAAGCTCCCAGCTTCACTGTGCATGCGCTGTAACGAGCGGATCCCCGCACATGCGCAGTGAAGTTCCCAGCTGGGAACTACGCAGACTAACTGTGCACGTGCAGGGAGATGAGGCTGGTGATGTAAAACTGCACAAGCGCCCCACTTATATCAGCTGAGAGAAAAACTCAAATACGTGGACGGTGCCAGCCCTGACTGAATGCGGCGCTGTCACTGACTGAATACCAGCATCACACCCCTATGAGTGAAAACGAGCAGGTAGGATATAAGTATTTAACATGCTATGTACTCATTATGCTAGCACCAATTTTAAAAGGTGTTAGTGATGCACATTGCATCACTAACAACACTATGGGGACAGTGTAGATAGTACATAGGACATGACAGGTTCCCTTTTAAGTGTAGACTGCCTAACTTTCATCAAGATGAACAAGTCATGGATCTCCAATGACTTTTGCACACCAGTTGCAGACTGGGCAGACTAGGCAATGGTGTAATTTTTAGTGTGCTCCATTGATCTCGCTATATTGCAGTTTGGGACACCTTTGTCATGGCTTCTGTGCCTGCTGTTGCTACTGCTGCTGATGTTATTAACAATTTTTTGAAATGTGGAGTCTCCAAGTTGGGTCTCCATTTGGTGGTTTGCCTGTAGTGTAAAGGGTGTCAGAGCCCTATTATACCATTTTTACTCTGGGGAAATTGATGCCACTTTAAGGATGTGTGGCAATAAATTTTTAAAATGTGGAGACTCCAAGTTGGGTCTCCATCTGGTGGATTGCCTGTAGTGAATGGTGTTTCAGAGCCCCATTACACTATTCCTACTCTGGGGAAATTCATGCCACTTACAAGAGTCTACCCCTTATTTTTGGAAATGTTTGGCCTCCAAGTTGGGTATGCTCCATGTGCGTTTTCTGTAGCAGTAGGGCTCGCAGACTGGCAGGCCTACACTTACTTTCAGTCAGCTTCCTGATTTACTATTGTGAGGCAGTGACTGGGATCGTATACGAGGGACGTTATATATCCTCCAGAAGACCTATTAAACCCGTTGGAGTGCATTACAGTCACAGACTCAGCTGCGGCTGCAATGCAGGAATAAAGGTAAGCATTGACCTGGTCAGGCTATCTGTCTAAGGCAGATTAAGTAAAACCCGGCAGGGCCTTCATTTCTTGGAGGAGGCTACAGGGAGGCAGTGGGGTGGCCTCCTCCCTCCAACCCGGGTTTTCCAGCGGCTCTTGCCACGGGTCCTTTTAAAACCCTGCATTAAGGATTAGTGTTGTTCAGTGTTGGGTCCTGCTGGGAGCATAGCAGGAAAGCTCGGCGGGCCTGTGAGTAGCTGAAACCACGCTTGGGAAGGCTCTGCACCCTTCAGGCTCTGAGTGGCGTGGCCGTTGCCCCTGGAAACTGTTTTCATGGACTTATGTTAACCCGGCGGCGAACCGGAGGACTTTCTGTTTACCCGTCAGTTGCTGAATAAAAGCTGCTTATCTTCGACTTGCTTGGGTCACTGCCTCAGTTACTGCACGGTATGAACACCGCCGCCTTACAGTTTGGTGGAGAATGCGGGCACTGTTACTGAGGCATACCCCATCGGCAGCTGCATCACCACAATCCGGCCAGCCAACTTTCAGCCCAATCCCGTGGACAAAATGGAGTGAGATGTTAAGGCAATTGGTCCTCACACAGCGGCAGCATCAGGAGCAGTTCAAGCAGCAGCACACAAATGAGTTGATCGACAGACGCCGACGGCACCAGCCCCGGAACGTCGAGAGCCCCGGGACAAGGTTTACTCAGCGTTTAGGAACATGGGACCGGAGGACAACGTGGAAGCCTTCCTGACCATCTATGAATGCACAGCAGAGTGGGAAAACCTACCAGCCGGCCAGTGGGTGGAAGTAGTGGCTCCGTTTTTGGTCGGCGATGCCCAGAAAGCCTACTTCGACCTCAGTCGGGAGGACGCCCAGGACTACCAGAGGCTCAAAGGAGAGATCCTTGCCCGACTGGGTGTCAATACATATGTGAGGGCTCAGCGCGTATTTTCATGGGCCTTTACGGAGACCCGACCCGCCTGGTCTCAGGCTTATGACCTTCTGCAGCTCGTAAAGAGGTGGCTCCAGCCTGAGACTTTGACTCCAGCCCAGCACCCTCGACCAGGTGGTCAGCATGATCGAGCGGTACGTGGCCACTCAGGGTGTTATACAGGACTCTGCCCCCTAGCGGCTGTCACGCCGGACCCTGCCAACCCAGGAACCGGGAAAGGGGTCGCGACCCTCTGTTGAGGACAGTCAGCACCATATCTGTGCTGAAGGGGCACCCCGGAGTGAGAGTAGCAGGAGACCAGTTCCCTTCAAAATGGTCACAAGAACTAACAGTACCTCCGCCATCAGGTGCTGTCATTGTCAGGGGCCGGGACATGTCGTTTCTAACTGCCCCCTGACTACAGAGCCCATGGACTGTGGGTATACCCTCCGGGTCTCATTGTATGCCCAGACCATCTAGACTGTGAGAGCCGACCCCCTGGACAGTGAACCCCAACTGTGCCAGGTATTGGTTAATGGGTACCCCACGGAGGCCATCCTAGACTAGGGAAGCCTAGTGACTTTTGTGCATGCGTCACTGGTGGCAGGAGTCAACCCCAGTGGACGGACTGTCGGAGTTGTTTGTATCCATGGGGACCTCCGAGAGTACCCAACCACGGAGGTAGTTTTGTCCATGCCATGTGGAGACATGAAACATGTGGTGGGGGTGGTAAAACCTCTTCCCTATGGGACTGTGTTGGGAAGAGACTTGCCCCTGTTCTGGACTCTGTAGAAAAACAAAATCTGCTCTCCCCCGGTAAAATTTCTTACACTCACTGTACCCGAAGAACCCGAGTCAGGGGTACCTGCTGTAGGGCTGTCCAACCTAGGGACAGAGTGTGACCCCGATAGGTTTCCCCTAGAGGTGCTGGCAGGAGAGGTCGAGGAGACCCCATCGATCCCTGAGCTGGAAGTGTCCCGTGGCACGTTTGGGACGGCTCAGCTACAGCATCCCACCCTGACTCGGGCACGGGAAAGGGTGTTAGAGGTAAATGGCGTAGCTCAACAGCCCGATGCAGATACTGTGTTTCCACACATGGTAGTCAATGGTGAGTTGCTCTATAGGGTGGACAAAATAAGAGACGAGGTCGTGGAACAGTTAGTGGTACCTCAGTCATACCGTCGGGTGGTTCTGGAGATGGCACACACGCACACCTGCTGGGTGGACACTTAGGGGTTGAAAAGATGCAAGAGCGTATCTTGCAGCAGTTCTTTTGTCCTTGGATTTACACGAAGGTCCAAAAGTACTGTGAATCCTGCCCTGAATGTCAGCTGACCACACCCACCGCAAGTTTCAGGAGCCCATTGGTATCTCTGCCAGTGATAGAGGTACCTCTTGAATGGATTGCAATGGACTTGGTAGGGCACATTGTAAAATCCGCTCGTGGCCACCAACATATACTTGTGGTCGTCGACTATGCCACCGGGTACCCGGAGGCTATACCGCTATGCCACACCTTGGCAAAATGATTACATGGGAGCTGTTTGCCATGTTCTGTTGCCTTGGGCTACCTAAGGAGATCCTGATGGATCAAGGGACCCCTTTTATGTCCAAGGTGACGAGGGAACTGTGCAAACTGCTAAAAATAAAACAATTGCGCACCTCGTTGCACCACCCTCAAACTGACGAGCTAGTAGAACAGTTCAATAAAACCCTCAAGTCCATGTTAAAAAAGGTGGTTTCTAAGGATGGAAGGGATTGGGACATGTTGCTCCGCTATTTGATGTTCGCTTAATGTGAGGTACCCCAGGCTTCCACAGGGTTCTCTCCCTTTGAGTTATTGTACGGCAGACACCTTAGGGGTCTGTTGGATGTAGCCAAAGAGAAGTGGGAACAAGAGCCGACTCCACATAGGTGTATAATTGAACAGGAACGGATCGCGGGGGTCATAGTGCTCAAGCCCCATCAGGAGTATGCATCCGTGTATCTAGAAGATAGCATCATCTTTAGCACCGACTGGCATACGCACCTGTCCCAGGTACAAGCAGAGCAGGATTCTCTCAGAGTCACGGGGTTAACGGCAAACCCCAAAAAATGTGTGATAGGGCTAGAGGAAGCCCCATATTTGGGGGATGTGATTGGCCGAGGAGTTATCAAAACCCAAATCAATAAAGTTGAGGCCTGTGATGAACCTGTAGCCGCCATCTTGGTAATGATAAATCATATCCAGGGATGGCCACACTTCAGCAGCCCCCACCCTTGGGACCTTCTGTTAAAACGTCAACTAGATAGTTTCCCCCCATCCAGGCTCCTGTGAGATAAGAAGCCTACTTAACACTTGAATGCTAGGAGCTTCAAAGACTTCGAGAGGAAACACAGCCAGCAGGGGGGGGTGCTTCGTCTATCTGTACCTGACCATTTGTCCCATAGGACTAGTTTCTTTGTCTGTCACAAGCATGGAGGCATAAGATATAGAAACATGAATAGTACACGCATGTTGCGTGGGATGGGCCAATAAAAAAATATCACGGCGTCCCGGAGCCATTGCGCACACAAGCCTCCGCGGTAGACGTTTGTACGTGCTCTGGAAGCCAAGATATAGCGCGGAGCCATTCCTGAGGACCGTATGGTATCATAATTGATATCAAAAGGTCGGTTACGGCGGCCCGAATCCATGGGAACCCCTGGGGGTATCATGAGACCATCCCAGAAGAAGTTATTGGGTTCCATAGAATTTGGGCTTCTGATCGAAGTTAGACCTGAGGGTGGAGACTGAGCCAGCTGACCTCACCAGCAGTGGGCGGGACGGGGCAGGTAAGATAGCAGGACAGACAAGAGACAAGTCAGTTTTTGACCCAAGAGTGGTGTGCTGAACATCTGAGCACCAGCTGAGGCCACCAAGGGGAGGAGCAGTTTGACCATGCGGTGGTAGGCCTCAGCCTGTAACAAAGAACCGTGCCTGCGACCGCAGAATCCTCTCCCTGCGTCACAAGAAAATCAAGAAACCGGTAACTGATATGCTGTGGTGATTCTGTGTGTTGTATTCCATTGTTGTATAGTTTAGCCTGACCTTATACCTGTGTATATTTAGTTGTATATCGTGTATCTAGTGTATTATTATAATCAATTACCTCAAGTAATTGTGGGCCTGCCTTTTATTCTGCATAACGAACGCACGTCCGTGTGAGCTCGGCTCAAGCCAAAAACGCTACCCAGGGTTGGTTCCTGACCCGATATAGGCCCATTCACGGACTGGGCGTATATCTAAAATAGGGACTGGTGGCAGCATACCAACTGGGGATTGGGGAAGGCTGGTAGTGACGGTCGGAGGTTCAGATATATATATTCCTGGCGCGGCCAAGGAAGATATATATACCGCCCTCACTACAGAGGGCCCCGATACCCAGTAGGTTACAGGACAGTCTCTCTGGCGACCGCTTATCCTAGGTGCAGTTCCTTGACTGACCTGAGGCTAAGAGGGCGCTAGCGAGTTGTGCTGTGTAGTGACGTTGAAGGGATAACACACTACCGTGTTCCCTGCGCTGGTTGCAGCTACCTGGCACTACTTTCTCTAGGTGCAGTACCTTGACTGACCTGAGAGGTAAGGGGGCGCCAGAGAGCTGCACCCACCGGCCGGCTTTCATCACATTGGTGGCAGAGCGGTGGGATTGCAGAATAATAGTGTTGTGGGACCCCTACTCCCAGGCACTAAAGACTGCCAGTGGTAACTTCCACTGCTGGAGTCTTAAGGTCAGCCCAACGTTAGACGGTCAGGCTAAAAGTATAACAAGGTGTGTGCAAACTCAGGGTTGCAGCGGTGTCGGTTACCAAGATGGCAGACGGCACCAGGAGCAAGACCCTGCAGGAGGCTAATGCTACGGTCCGTGTGGCAGGAGGGGAGGACATTGTTACTCATGGCGAGGAGGAGTCCAGCCCGGGCACCTCAGGGAGCCAGTCCCCAGTATACGGTCCCGCAGTGGGCTGCCCACCACCTACCCAGCCCAGCCTGTCCAGATCACAAGCCCTTTTACAAGCGGCTATGGCAAGTCTCCAGTCTCATGGCGATGCCGTCTACAAAACCCTCCTGGCAGCATCAGAGAAGGCAGCGGAGGAGGAGCGCGAAGCTGCGGAGCGCCGGGAGGCTGCGGAGCGTGAAGCTGCAGAGCGCCGGGAGGCTGCGGAGCGTGCAGAGCGAGCTGCGGAGCGCCAGCACCAACTGGACCTGGCCCAGCGGGGGCTTCCGCTAGAGCAACCAACCCATCAGGAGACCAAGTCGTCCAAAGTCCGAGCTGAGGACTTCCCTCTACTGGAGAAGGATGGGGACCTGGACTCCTTTCTGGTGGCATTTGAACGGACCTGTCTTCAGCACCATCTGGCCCGGGATCAGTGGGCCAGATACCTGACCCCCCGTTTGAGGGGTAAGTCCCTGGATGCCTTGGGGGACTTACCTGCCGGGGAGGTACAGAACTACGACTGCATCAAGCGGGCCCTGATCTGGCAGTACAACCTCACTCCCGAGTCGTACCGCCAGAAGTTCCGGAGCCTGCTGCGTGGCCCCAAGGACACCTGGACCGATCATATGCGGGCGCTGTTGAGAGCCGCAGAGCACTGGACCTCGGGTCTAGCGCTTACTACCCGCCAGGAGGTCCAGGAACTGTTCGTCACGGAGCAGTTCTTGTGGAACTGCCCAGAGGACCTCCGACAGTTCCTCCGTGACCGAAAACCAACAGGGGCTTCTGCTACAGCCGCCCTGGCAGACGAGTATGCCAATAACAGGGCGCCTGAGCTGAAGAAGTCTGCCAGCAGCACCTGGAGAGGGGGTAAGCCCAGTCATGCCCCTGTTTCCCCGGCCCCTAGAACACAAGGGGTGTATCCCCCTGTTGCCCTCTCCAGGCAAGGACCAGACGTAAGACATTGTCATCTATGCAACAAACCAGGACACTTTAGGGCTGAGTGTCCCCAGCGCCAAAAGACCCCATCCCAGTCCCAGAGAGCGCCCAATGTTTTGTGTGTGGGAGGGGGTGGTGGTAGGTCCCTGGACAACATCCAACCCGTCACCATAGGCCGTTCTGCGGTCATGGGACTGCGGGACACGGGCGCTGAACGAACACTGGTACGGCCTGAGGTGGTGTCCCCCCAGGACTTGGTACCAGGAAAGACTCTTTCCGTCTCCGGGGTTGGAGGCGTGGAGCCGGCACTTCCCGTTGCCATGGTGTATTTGGACTGGGGTGCCGGAAGGGGGATGCGGGAGGTGGGAGTAACGCCAAATATTCCCGCAAATGTTTTATTAGGGACCGACTTGGGGCGTCTAGTATCGCAGTATGTACCCTCTGAACCCCCAAGTTCGGCCCCCCAAGAGTGTATTGATTTGTCTGCTGCTAATGCCAACCATGTTGTATGTAGTGTGTGTCCTGCTGAGGAGGAGGGAGTGAAACCTGAGGGTAACACCTGCACAGACACAACACAAACAGGGTTAGTGAAAGCAGGTGGGGAGTGTGGGGATGCCCGCAGAGGTGCTCAGCCGGCGTGCCGTGACCTCTTGTCCTCCGGTGAGGGAGGGGGCGGGCAGGATTCTGTAGAGGGAAGCTCAGGGATGGAGAGGGGGGCAGCTACCGGCAGTGTAGGGCTCCCAGGGGTATCCAGGCTGCTGAGTATAGGCCCACTGCAGGGGGAGGAACAGGCCATGGGAGGTGGGGGTGTCCCAAGAGAGGAGCCGCCGGTAAGACCCCAGGGCAGGAGTTCCCCACATCCGAGATGTCCAAAGGCCTAGGAAGCCTGCCTGATCGGGCGGCTTGGTCAGAAACAGAGGGGAAGCAGGCACTACCCACGGTCACAGCGGTCATAGCCGCTGTCACCAGGAGTGGGAGCGCCGGAGCCCAAGGAGCCTTGCAGAGGTCCGACGGCTTCCCCACTTCTGACCAAGTGTCTGCCGGGTCAGACAGCGGCCAGGTGACATGCCCGGAGGGGCTGACGGAGGATGTGGCAGTTTCGTCGATTCTGGCCACATCAAGTCAGGAATTTCAGGCTGCGTTGGAAGCAGACGACAGCCTGAAAGCTCTCAAGGAACAGGCGGCACAGCCTCCCATGGAGTCAGACTGCGAGCGGGTGGTCTGGGACCAGGGACGGCTGTACCGGGTAACGGTCCAGCAGGGTTCACCGGAGGCGTGGCCCAGGGACCGACAGTTAGTGGTACCCTATCCGTTCAGGGCGGAATTGTTGCGGATCGCACACGAGATTCCGATGGCCGGACACCTAGGGATCGCTAAAACCAAGGCCAGGATAGCTCAGCATTTCTACTGGCCTGGGATGGGAGCCGCGGTGGGTGCCTACTGCCGTTCGTGTGACACCTGTCAGAGGGTGGGGAAGGCGGGGCCGCGCCCCAAAGCCCCACTGGTAACTCTGCCAATCATCGAAGAGCCTTTCTCGAGGGTTGCTGTGGATCTTATTGGACCTCTGTCCACTCCCAGCCACTCCGGGAAATGCTTCATACTCACGGTAGTGGACTATGCCACCCGGTACCCGGAAGCGGTAGCTTTGTCGTCCATTCGGGCCGACAAGGTGGCTACCGCCTTACTGGAGATCTTCTCCAGAGTGGGTTTCCCCCAAGAAATGCTCACCGACCGAGGGACCCAGTTCATGTCGCGGCTGATGGAGTCCCTCTGTAAGCAAATGCAGGTGCAACATCTGGTGGCCAGCCCGTATCACCCACAGACTAATGGCCTGTGTGAGCGGTTCAATGGCACCTTAAAGCAGATGCTTAAGATGTTGGTCGACTCCCACGGGAGAGACTGGGAGCGTTACCTCCCACACCTCCTATTTGCTTACCGGGAGGTTCCGCAGGCCTCAACGGGGTTCTCCCCCTTTGAGCTCCTGTACGGGCGACGGGTACGGGGCCCCCTGGCTCTGGTGAAGGAAGCATGGGAAGGGGATTTGGCCACCCCCGAGGTGTCGGTCATCGAGTATGTCGTGCGCCACCGGGACAGGATGATGGCCTTGGCAAAGCTGGTGCAGGACAATATGGCCCAGGCCCAGGCCGACCAGAAGCGGTGGTACGACCAGAATGCTTGTGAGAGGACCTACCAGGTGGGTCAAAAGGTGTGGGTACTGGTCCCCGTACCACAGAACAAGCTTCAGGCAGCCTGGGAAGGTCCCTACTTCGTGCACCAGAAACTCAATGCCGTCACCTATCTGGTCACCCTGGATCACGCCCGTGGAAGGAGGAAGGCCTTCCACGTGAACATGATGAAGGCTCATCATGAGCGGGAAGCGACTGCCCACCCAGTGTGCAATCTTCCCGAGGAAGGAGAGGTAGAAACCCTCCTGGATCTGCTCACCCAAGCCAAGGCGGGTGGGTCCATCGAGGATGTGGGGGTTGGCCACCAGCTCACGGAGGACCAACGGTCCCAGCTGGGGACCACCCTGCACCCCTTCCGGGGGCTGTTCAGCAGCCTGCCCGGAAGGACTGAGATGGCTGTCCACGACGTGGACACTGGCGATCACCCGCCGATCCGGCGTTCAGCATATCGGGTCTCTTTCGAGGTGCAGGGAAACATGCGCCAAGAGATAGACGAGATGCTGAAGCTGGGGGTGATCCAGGCATCCAGCAGCGCGTGGGCCTCGCCTGTAGTCCTCGTACCAAAGAAGGACCGAACTACACGGTTCTGCGTGGACTACCGGGGGCTCAACGCTGTAACGGCCACCGATGCGTTCCCCATACCACGCATCGATGACCTGCTCGATCGGATGGCCGGGGCTAAGTACCTGACCATCATGGATCTGAGCCGGGGGTACTGGCAGATTCCTCTGACCCCCGCGGCAAGGGAACGCTCTGCCTTTATCACCCCTTTTGGACTGTATGAGTCCACAGTGATGCCATTCGGCATGAAGAATGCCCCTGCCACTTTTCAGCGGATGGTCAATACGCTGCTTGAGGGACTTGAAGGGTACGCGGCTGCGTACTTGGACGATATTGCAGTCTTCAGTCCCACTTGGGAGGATCACCTAGAGCACCTGCGGCAGGTGCTCGGTCGGATCCACCGGGCAGGCTTGACCATCAAGCCGGAAAAGTGCCAGCTGGGCATGAGTGAGGTCCTCTACCTGGGTCACCGGGTAGGCGGGGGGGTTCTGAAGCCAGAACCGGGGAAAGTGGATGCCATCGCATCCTGGCCACTCCTAGGACCAAAAAGCAGGTGATGTCCTTCTTGGGGACCGCCGGGTACTATAGGAGGTTCGTCCCACACTATAGCACCCTGGCCAAGCCCCTGACGGACCTCACCAAGAAGAAGCTGCCCGTCGCAGTCGACTGGACAGTCGCCTGCGAGACAGCTTTCGGGGCACTCAAGGCTGCCCTAAGTAGCTCCCCTGTACTGCAAGCTGCCGACTTCGACCGGCCGTTTGTGGTACAGACCGACGCCAGTGACTTTGGCCTCGGTGCTGTGCTAAGTCAGGTCAACACGACAGGCCAGGAACATCCTGTCTTGTACCTGAGCAGGAAGCTACTGCCCCGGGAGGTGGCTTACTCCACGGTGGAAAAAGAATGCCTGGCAATTGTATGGGCCCTGCAGCGTCTGCAGCCCTACTTGTACGGGAGCCATTTCACCGTGGAGACGGACCACAACCCCCTCAGCTGGTTACACACGGTCTCTGGGTCGAATGGCAGGTTGCTACGCTGGAGCCTCGCTCTCCAGCAGTACCACTTCTCCATTCGCCACAGAAGAGGCCGTGACCACGGTAACGCTGACGGGTTATCCCGGCAAGGGGAGGGTGCAGAAGGACGCACGGGGGAACACAGGAATGTGCTACCCCCTCGCGCCCTCGTATAGGGGGAGGTGTGATGAACCTGTAGCCGCCATCTTGGTAATGATAAATCATATCCAGGGATGGCCACACTTCAGCAGCCCCCACCCTTGGGACCTTCTGTTAAAACGTCAACTAGATAGTTTCCCCCCATCCAGGCTCCTGTAAGATAAGAAGCCTACTTAACACTTGAATGCTAGGAGCTTCAAAGACTTCGAGAGGAAACACAGCCAGCAGGGGGGGGTGCTTCGTCTATCTGTACCTGACCATTTGTCCCATAGGACTAGTTTCTTTGTCTGTCACAAGCATGGAGGCATAAGATATAGAAACATGAATAGTACACGCATGTTGCGTGGGATGGGCCAATAAAAAAATATCACGGCGTCCCGGAGCCATTGCGCACACAAGCCTCCGCGGTAGACGTTTGTACGTGCTCTGGAAGCCAAGATATAGCGCGGAGCCATTCCTGAGGACCGTATGGTATCATAATTGATATCAAAAGGTCGGTTACGGCGGCCCGAATCCATGGGAACCCCTGGGGGTATCATGAGACCATCCCAGAAGAAGTTATTGGGTTCCATAGAATTTGGGCTTCTGATCGAAGTTAGACCTGAGGGTGGAGACTGAGCCAGCTGACCTCACCAGCAGTGGGCGGGACGGGGCAGGTAAGATAGCAGGACAGACAAGAGACAAGTCAGTTTTTGACCCAAGAGTGGTGTGCTGAACATCTGAGCACCAGCTGAGGCCACCAAGGGGAGGAGCAGTTTGACCATGCGGTGGTAGGCCTCAGCCTGTAACAAAGAACCGTGCCTGCGACCGCAGAATCCTCTCCCTGCGTCACAAGAAAATCAAGAAACCGGTAACTGATATGCTGTGGTGATTCTGTGTGTTGTATTCCATTGTTGTATAGTTTAGCCTGACCTTATACCTGTGTATATTTAGTTGTATATCGTGTATCTAGTGTATTATTATAATCAATTACCTCAAGTAATTGTGGGCCTGCCTTTTATTCTGCATAACGAATGCACGTCCGTGTGAGCTCGGCTCAAGCCAAAAACGCTACCCAGGGTTGGTTCCTGACCCGATATAGGCCCATTCACGGACTGGGCGTATATCTAAAATAGGGACTGGTGGCAGCATACCAACTGGGGATTGGGGAAGGCTGGTAGTGACGGTCGGAGGTTCAGATATATATATTCCTGGCGCGGCCAAGGAAGATATATATACCGCCCTCACTACAGAGGGCCCCGATACCCAGTAGGTTACAGGACAGTCTCTCTGGCGACCGCTTATCCTAGGTGCAGTTCCTTGACTGACCTGAGGCTAAGAGGGCGCTAGCGAGTTGTGCTGTGTAGTGACGTTGAAGGGATAACACACTACCGTGTTCCCTGCGCTGGTTGCAGCTACCTGGCACTACTTTCTCTAGGTGCAGTACCTTGACTGACCTGAGAGGTAAGGGGGCGCCAGAGAGCTGCACCCACCGGCCGGCTTTCATCACAAGGCCATTAAAAACTGGCATAATCCGTCAAGTACAAAACAGATGAGGGCATTCCTTGGCATCCTTGTATATTACCGCCGGTTTATACGTAATTTTGCTTGGAGAACGGCGACCCTGACCGATCTCTTGAAAGGGAAAAAAATTGGTAATGGAACCCTCAAGCAGAAGAAGCATTTCAGTCCATGAAATTATCACTGTGTGGACAGCCGATCCTCATCAGCCCCAACTTCAAGGAAACCTTCACTGTACAGACAAATGCCTTGGAGGTAGGCCTAGGGGCGGTATTGTCACAAAAAGTGACTGGTGAAGAGCACCCGGTCACGTACTTGAGTAGAAAGCTTAACCCGGCAGAGAAAAACTATAGCGTGGTGGATAAAGAGTGTTTGGCTATTAAGTGGGCCTTGGAATCGCTGTGTTATTATTTGCTCGGGCGTCAGTTCCACTTGGTGATGGACCACTCACCCTTGGTATGGATGAGGAACCCCAAGGACAGGAATGTGCGAGTCACCAGGTGGTTTCTGTCACTGCAAAATTTCAGTTTCTCTGTAGAACATCGTGCTGGGAAGTCGCCGGCAAATGCGGATGCCCTGTCCCCGGCACCCTGTATTGTGACAAGTGTTCAACCCCACAAGTTTGAACAGAGGGGGAGATACGTGAGGCAGTGACTGGGATCGTATATGAGGGACATTATATATCCTCCAGAAGACCTATTAAACCACTTGGAGTGCATTGCAGTCACAGACTCAGCTGCGGCTGCAATGTAGGAATGAAGGTGAGCAATGATCTGGTCTGGCTATCTGGCTAAGGAAAATTAAGTAAAACCCGGCAGGGCCTTCATTTCTTGGAGGAGGCAACAGGAAGGCAGTGGTGCAACCTCCTCCCTCCAACCCGGGTTTTCCAGTGGCTCTTGCCACATGTCCTTTAAAAACCCTGCATTAAAGATTAGTGTTGTTCAGAGTTTGGACCTGCTAGGAGCATAGTGTGTCACCCTACCTGGATGCCACAAGTGTAATAAAGCTGTGTCTGAGAGCAAGGGGGAGGTTCTCTGGTCAGGGGAACATTAGCATGCAATGCCTCCTGTCTCAGGCCAGTAGGGGGAGCAGGCTGCCCCTATAAAAGCTGGTACTGGGGACAGGGTTAGGGAGAACTGGATTGCCTGTCTCAGCTTTGAGACGTGTCCCAGAGTGGAGCAAGGACAGAAAGTTGATTGCACCTAAGAAGAAGTGTGGCAGTAGGAGAAAGCCACAAGCCAGAGACAAGAGGCGAAGAGAGCCTGTCTTGGCAGAGAAAGACTTAGCTTTACCAGACTTTGGTGTCTGAGGCTGGAAGGATTCCACATCCCCCAGCAGAGAACCAGTCCGCAAGGGACTGTATATTCCTTGGCCTAAGAAGCCTGGAGGCCCTGCCACAACCGAAGGGACCAGTAAAGCCGTACAAGGCTGGGAGCAGAAAGGAACCCACGCCGCAGGCCATACAGGCGAGAATACACGGAAAGCTCGGAAACGTGGGCTGTTACCCTATCAGGAGGAGATAGCCAGAAGGAGCGCAGAAAGCACGGTAGGCCTACACCCTCACCCTGACCAGGGCCAATTTCCCCATTGCTCTCAGACATCCAGGTCCCCTCCTAGCCGGGACTGTTTATGGGTCAGTTTACCTGTTGTAGTAAAGACCCTGGACTGCAACTTGTTGTCTGTGTGCTCCTTGCTCCTCCAGCACTATCAGCACTGGGATTCTCACTACCATCACTCCCACCATCCATTATACTGCCGTAGGGCCGCATTCTTCCCGTGGGGAGTCACACTACCCTAGCTGCACGCCTCATCAGCCCCAGCGGTCTGCAAGCAGCGGCGGTTCCTAATAACCGCAAATCCACGGGTGGCATAGTCGGACATAATCAATATAACAGACTACCACTGGCCTGACCACCCTGAGCCACGGAACCGGGTTGCCACTACTACTCCCATCGTTCCCCCTATTGCCTGGATCCGAGTGCCCCACGGCCCAGGGGACGAGTCAGATTTGGCGTAGTCGGCAGGATTTCATGCCCGCAACCACCGGGTACTGCGTGCCTGAAAAAGACTTTTGTAACTTACCTGTGGAGTCGTTTCCCGCCATCCGGAGCCGATTCCCGCCATCAGACGCCATCTTGGACCGTTTCCCGCCGTCTTCTGCCGTCTTCCCGCCATCGGACGCCATCTTCAGGACGCCGCGCGGGAAGAAGAGGGGCGTGGACGTCAAAACTGCGCGAGATCCGAAGCTCCGCCCCACGCACCGACGCTGCGCAAGGTCCTGGAAGGGAGAGAGAGCGACGCTGACGTCATCGGAGTGTGACGCCAGGTCCTCGTCCAGAGCAGCAGCGGAGCCGCGGCCTACAGAAGAGGATCGTCGGAAGGTAGGCCACACTTCACTAGGGGGGGAGGAAGATGTCGGACACAGAGGCGCCCACTACCACCAGCGCAGCTGCAGCAGCGGTGATGCCCTTTTCCTTACCCTACATCCCTGGAGTGGCCTGGCTGCCCAAATACTCAGGGGAGCCCCATGCCCTAACTGACTTCAAGGAAAGGCTATACAGTTTGTTCCACGTTTACCCCCTGACAGAGGAACAGAAGGTCAGCATATTAACAGGGCAGTTAACTGGCGCAGCCCAGAGGGAGGTAAAATCATGGTCCACTGAGGAGAAAAGGACTGTGAAGGGTATTCTGGCCCGGCTGCGGGGTACCTTTGATACACGTACCTCCGCTGAATTTAAAATGAGGTTCTATGGATGTAAGCAGCGGGCACAGGACAGCATCAGAGACTATGCCTTAAATTTACAGGAAGCCTTGAGGGCTATTCAACAAACTGACCCTGGCAGTGTGCAGGAAACCGATAAGCTGCTAAAAGAACAATTCATAGAGGGTCTGCTGTCCAGCGCCCACAGGGCCCAGCTGCTCCTCATGTTCTTTCAGAACCCCGACCTGACCTTTGCCCAATTTAAGGACAGGGCCATAAGGGTGCTCCGTGAATCTGCAACCAGTGGCGCTATAAACCCCCGGCGCCCTGCTATCACCTACCACCAGGAGGCGGCGCCCTCCTCTATGGACTCCGTGGAGGCTGATGCACAGGCCCTGAACCAAGCCCCGTCGAAAGGCCTGCACCACCAAGTCCAGGAGCTGACCAGGAGCGTCGCGGCGTTGACCAGGACCGTCCAGGCGTTGCAAGTGGACCCGTCAACACCCATCAAGCTGGCTTCAAGTCCGGAGGATGTCCCGTGGCGTCGACAGAGGAGGATCCCGTCGTTCCGAGGGAGGCCCACAGACCGCTACGCAGAGGATGGACAGCCCATTTGACGTCGATGCAACCAGCCCGGACACATTTCCAGGTACTGTAATTTAAACGGGTCCAACCTGGGGCAGAGGGCCGACCCCCAGGCATAAGATCACCAGGCCCTTATAATTGGCGCGATAAGTACGTTGGGGGGCGCCCGGTTTTACCCGTGGTGCTGGACGGTATCCCCATGAGCGCCTTGCTGGATACTGGGTTGCAAGTAACCACAATCCCTTATGTACTTTTTAAGCAGTATTGGACTGATGCTGATATCACACGGTATCCAGACAGTAACTTGAGCATCATCGCCAGTAATGGCTTACCCGTGCCGCAGATGGGGTTCAAGGAGATGACCATTAAAATTGGTAAAGTTGAACTGCCGGCACAGGGAGTGATTATTGTGGACATTGACCGTCATGAAAGTCACCCTAAAATAACTGTGGGTACTAACATAATTGAAAATTGTCTTTCAGAAGTAATTGTAATTCTACAACAGGTGGCGGTGAATGCTAGTTCCAGCCAACAGAGAGTCCTCAACAAGGAGATAAAAGCCCTGATGAGACGGCAGCAGGTAGAACTGTCTGGTGGTGAGATCGGTAGCGTAAGACTCAGTGATCCATTCCCCATTTCCATGCCTCCCAAAAGTGAAATGATGATCTGGTGTCGGACTGCAATCGGGTTGAGAGGTAGAGACTACCAAGCCATGGTAGAACCCGTGTACTCAGACAGCAGGCCCACCATTTTGACAGCCCGGGGGGTGGTTGATATCCGTCATGGGAGGGTGCCCGTCCGCATCCTCAACATTGGGGAGAGCGAAGTACACTTACCCAGGTACGCTACACTCGCCAAACTGTTTGTCGTCGAACACCAAGCTATCAGGGCCGTGGAACCCTTGCCTCCATCTCCACAGGCGGAGGGTAATGGCTCCCAGAAACAAAAGGAGGACTGGTGCCAGAAACTCCACGTGGGTGCTGACTCCACTCCCCTGCACCAAAAACAAGGAGTCTACCGGGTGGTACGGGAGTACGAGAGAGTCTTTAGTAAGCACCCGCTAGACTTCGGCAGAGTAAAAGGAATAGAACACCACATCCCCACAGGGAGCCACCCACCAATAAAAGAGAGGCACAGACCTGTACCCCCTGCACATTATCAGAACGCCAAGGGTATGCTAAGGGAGATGAAAGAAGCTGGGGTCATTAGAGACAGCTGTAGCCCCTGGGCAGCCCCCTTGGTTCTGGTCAAAAAGAAAGACGGCACCATGAGAATGTGCGTGGACTATAGACAAATCAACCGTATCACCCACAAAGACGCATATCCGCTGCCTAGAATAGAAGAGTCTTTAGCCGCACTAAAATCTGCTAACTTCTTTTCTACTTTGGACCTTCCTAGCGGGTACTGGCAGGTTCCTGTGGCAGAGGCTGACAAGGAGAAGACCGCCTTCACCACCCCGATGGGACTGAGCGAATTCAACTGTATGCCTTTCGGGCTCTGCAACGCACCAGGGACCTTCCAGCGGCTGATGGAATGCTGTCTAGGGCACCGAAACTTCGAGACAGTCCTCCTTTACCTGGACGACGTGATCGTCTATTCGAAGACCTACGAGGACCATCTCAAGCACCTGGCTGAGGTGTTCGAAGCCCTGGCAGGCTATGGCCTGAAGGTGAAAACATCGAAGTGCCACCTGCTGAAACCAAAGGTCCAGTACCTAGGGCACGTGGTAAGTGCGGAAGGAGTGGCCCCCGACCCTGACAAGGTCACGGCAATCAAGAGCTGGCCAAGCCCCTCGAACATCAAAGAGGTGAGACAGTTTCTCGGGTTGGTAGGTTACTACCGAAGGTTCATCCCCGGGTTCACCAAGATGGCAGCTCCTATGCAGGACCTCCTGATCGGACAGTCCAAGTCCAGAAGTCAAAAGCCACCCTTCAAGTGGGATAAACCGGAAGAGGAGTCCTTCCGCCAGCTAAAGATGGCCCTCAAAGGGGATGAGATCCTGGCCTACCCTGATTACGGCCAGCCTTTCATTCTCCACACAGATGCCAGTAATGTGGGACTGGGAGCAGTATTGTCCCAAAACCAACAGGGCAGAGAACGGGTGATCGCATACGCCAGCCGGAAGCTCAGGCCCACCGAGAGGAACCCGGAGAATTACAGCTCCTTCAAGATAGAATTCTTGGCGGTGGTGTGGGCCGTGACGGAACGCTTCAAGCATTACCTGGCCTCCGCAAAGTTCACAGTGTACACGGACAACAACCCGTTGACACACCTGGACAATGCAAGACTGGGTGCTCTGGAACAGCGGTGGATGGCCCGTCTCTCCAACTATGACTTCGTGATCAAGTACCGGGCAGGCAAAACCAACGCCAACGCGGACGCCCTATCAAGAATGCCTCATTTACCTGAAGGTGACGAAGACCCAGAAGAGCTGGAGGAGGTAGAACTCCCCGCGTTTCACCGGTATGGAGCCGCTCAACACTCTCACCGCGTGAAGGAGGAGGATCTAACAACTGTGATGATGAATCCCCTACCTCACCACAGCTGGGCCGAAACCCAAGATAGTGACCCTGCTGTCCGCCTGGTGAAAGATCTGCTGACCCGGGAAGACGCCCGCCTAGATCCAGATGCCCCAGAGGAAGCCAAGCAACTATGGAAAGAGAAGAGCAAGCTATTCCTCTACGAAGGCAAGTTGTGCAGAAGGATTGTTAACCACCGGACTCACGAGCTGACCTGGCAAGTCGTGGTCCCAAGGCGAGATGCAGCTATGGTCCTGGGGGCTTACCATGACAGAGCGGGACACTTCGGTTGGAAGAAACTGGAGTTCCTACTAAGAGGAAGATTCTTTTGGGTCGGCATGAGAGGAGCAGTTGAAAAGTGGTGCAGAGACTGTGGCCCTTGTCACCTGAGGAGGAAGGACCGCACCAGCCAGAAGACACCCTTGAGGCCCATCGTCACCACGCAGCCTCTTGAGCTGGAAGCTCTGGACCATGTCAAATTGGCTCCAAGCCGGTCTGGATACATCTATGCCCTGACAATCGTGGACCACTATTCCCGTTTTCTAGTGGTGGTCCCGGTAAAGGACTTGACAGCCCAAACAGCGGCCCGTGCCTTCCAGCAATACTTCTGCCGTCCACACGGGTATCCGGAACAGGTCCTGACAGACCAGGGTCCAGCGTTCGAGGCTGAAATCTTCCAGGAGTTCTGCAACCTCTATGGCTGTAAGAAGATTCGGACAACGCCTTACCACCCCCAAACCAACGGGATGTGTGAGAAGATGAACAATATAGTCATTGATCTTCTGAAGACGTTGCCCATGGAGGAACGCAGCCTGTGGCCAGAAAAATTGCCGGACCTGGTAGACATGTACAACAATATCCCGGTGAATGCTACAAACTGCACCCCGGCTTACCTGATGCGAGCCAGACCGGGTAAGCTGCCCGTAGACCTGGAGATGGGAGTCCTAATACCTGAGGACACCTCCCCGGATGCGGACTGGGATACGGAAAGGCAACTGCAGTACAAGAAGGTACAGGAGAGTGTGGAGAAGAGCCTGGCCCAGGTGAGAGAGAAGCAAGAAAGACTCTTCAATCAACACGCCCCTGCTGGTCCCCTAGAACCTGGTGAGCAAGTCCTAAAACGAAAAAGAAGGCTACATAAGTTGGACGACCAGTGGGAAAGGGAACCCTACACCGTACTGCAGTCTGACCACGACAACCCAAAGGTGTGCGTAATCACCAAGGACGGAGGAGAAACCACTAGTGTCGTCTCCAGAGACCACCTCAAAAGGTGCCCCGAACAACTCCGTAGTGCAAAAGAGGATCAGAGTGACCTTGAACCCGCAGAGGACAAGGAAAAAATGATCAGCACCGTTCTCGGAGAGTTCCCTCAGTCCTGAACTCGCATAAATGATGCTATAGTGGTACCCGTCCTGCATTTCCTTCAACCGGCACAGCAACAACCAACACCAGAGCCGGAAGGTGAAGAGGAGCAAGCGGTTCCAGAGGCAGAAGAGCCTGTTCCAGCAGCCCAGGAGAGTCAACCCTCTGCTGACAGTGAGCCTGCCATGCCTGCGGTAAGCCAAAGAACCCGCAGACAGCTGCCTGCCCTACCTGTACACCCAGCTGGTAGCTGTACCCCTAACGCTAGTGGGGAAAGCCAAGTTGGTCCACCACCAGACAGTGGGCTACGTAGGTCAACCAAGAGCACAAAGGGACAGATACCCGCTCGCTGGAGAATATAGGATGTACTAAAAATTGTAAATAACCCTGTTGCCAAATGTTAAAATGTTTGCCAAAGTTACCTGCATGTTTATTGATAGTGTGTTTCAGTTTCTTGCAGCTACCGTAAGGACTCGAAGGTTATGGACTGTTTATAACCGGGACCTTGTATGGACTGCGTTCGGAGCTTAACCCAGGAATGAACTAAGACTGTGAAGGACTTGGGGTAGGACAGACCCCCACCTGGTTAAGGCTCCCGTTGTTTTGGTGATATGGACACCCGGTCACAGGCCACACTGTGACCTAAAGAACTCAATTTGTGCGCCGTCTGTCTATTAATGTTTTATTGTTATGCATATTGTCTTTGTTTATTGTTTAGTCCCGGAGTACTAAATTTCACTAGGGGGGAATGTGTCACCCTACCTGGATGCCACAAGTGTAATAAAGCTGTGTCTGAGAGCAAGGGGGAGGTTCTCTGGTCAGGGGAACATTAGCATGCAATGCCTCCTGTCTCAGGCCAGTAGGGGGAGCAGGCTGCCCCTATAAAAGCTGGTACTGGGGACAGGGTTAGGGAGAACTGGATTGCCTGTCTCAGCTTTGAGACGTGTCCCAGAGTGGAGCAGGGACAGAAAGTTGATTGCACCTAAGAGGAAGTGTGGCAGTAGGAGAAAGCCACAAGCCAGAGACAAGAGCCGAAGAGAGCCTGTCTTGGCAGAGAAAGACTTAGCTTTACCAGACTTTGGTGTCTGAGGCTGGAAGGATTCCACATCCCCCAGCAGAGAACCAGTCCACAAGGGACTGTATATTCCTTGGCCTAAGAAGCCTGGAGGCCCTGCCACAACCGAAGGGACCAGTAAAGCCGTACAAGGCTGGGAGCAGAAAGGAACCCACGTCGCAGGCCATACAGGCGAGAATACACGGAAAGCTCGGAAACGTGGGCTGTTACCCTATGAGGAGGAGATAGCCAGAAGGAGCGCAGAAAGCACGGTAGGCCTACACCCTCACCCTGACCAGGGCCAATTTCCCCATTGCTCTCAGACATCCAGGTCCCCTCCTAGCCGGGACTGTTTATGGGTCATTTTACCTGTTGTAGTAAAGACCCTGGACTGCAACTTGTTGTCTGTGTGCTCCTTGCTCCTCCAGCACTATCAGCACTGGGATTCTCACTACCATCACTCCCACCATCCATTATACTGCCCTGGGGCCGCATTCTTCCCGTGGGGAGTCACACTACCCTAGCTGCACGCCTCATCAGCCCCAGCGGTCTGCAAGCAGCGGCGGTTCCTAATAACCGCAAATCCACGGGTGGCGTAGTCGGACATAATCAATATAACAGACTACCACTGGCCTGACCACCCTGAGCCACGGAACCGGGTTGCCACTACTACTCCCATCGTTCCCCCTATTGCCCGGATCCGAGTGCCCCACGGCCCAGGGGACGAGTCAATAGCAGTATAGCTCGGCGGGCTTGTGAGTAGCTGAACCCATGCCTGGGAAGGCTCTGTACCCGTCAGGCTCTGAGCAGCCCGGCTCGGCCGTTGCCCCTGGCAACCATTGTTCATGGACTTATGTTAACCCGACTGGGAACCGGAGGACCTTTTTTTTATCCGTGAGTTGCTGAATAAAAGCTTCTTATGGTGGTCTTGCTTTGGTCACTGCCTCAGTTACTGCACGGTGTGAACACCGCCGCCTTTCACTATCCTTAATTTTTTCTAACAATAGTACTCGACGAAGCTGATATTTGTGCCACCTGAGTGTGGCTGAGTAGAAAAGCAGTTTCAGCTGTTGTATAAGGTATCAGGGCTCCCAGCACAGCTGACCTACACTGGTCCCTCACTCACCTCTTAATTTGAACTTAAGTTCAAAGCTGTAAATTCTGGTCCTGACCCTGTCTCATGCATGGCCCATGACTGACTGCTGCTGTGCCATTATAAAATTTGTACTGTGGATCAATTGATGGCACTTTTCCTGGTGTCTGCCCCTAATTTTTGGAAATGTTTGGACTTCAAATTTGGTCTCCTTCATGTGTGTTGCTTGAATTTGTCAGGGCTCTCAGAGCACCAGGCCTATATCTGTCACTCATCCAACTATTACTGATCAATGTTCAAGCTAGATATGCTGGTCCAAGCCTTGTCCCAAGCCCTGTCCCATGCATCCAT
The DNA here is from genome assembly GCF_046119375.1 of Phyllobates terribilis. Classification (NCBI taxonomy): domain Eukaryota; kingdom Metazoa; phylum Chordata; class Amphibia; order Anura; family Dendrobatidae; genus Phyllobates; species Phyllobates terribilis. The sequence goes on along the minus strand of NW_027362769.1, from coordinate 247,579,161 downwards.
GTTGCACAATTATACTATTTGTACTCTGAGTTAATTGATGCCACTTTTCCTGGTATCTGTCCCTAATTTGAGCTGTTTTAGCAGCATTTGGGCCCATCTGAAGGTGTTGTCTATTGGTTTGGTTTTTGCCTCCCATTGAATTCAATGGGATTTGGACACATTCGACGAACTATTTGACGAACCGAACCTTGAAAGGTTTGCTCATCTCTAATCTTATTTCCATACCATATATGATGATCTTACGTAGGAAGTACTATAATATCCTACGTCGGGAATAGGTGAATATTATCAAGTAGCAAGTCTTATAAGTACGTAATTAGTGAATGAGAGAAACCGGAAAGGTGGAGAAGTTCTCTTTGTTTGTTAGTTCGAAACAGGTATGCTCTGACAAACCAAAAATTCTTACAGCCCCAGCCCTCCAACTCTCCAAAGGATAATGGCTGTGTATAAAAAATATATTTCTAATTAACAAACAACTTCTAATCTCCCTAAGTATTTTTAATACTCTTATTGACAGTTATAAAAGTATATTAACTAAATTGAAATGCATGTTTTTTTTTTGGAGGCTATAGGTACATAAATATAAAAGATAATATAATTATATTTGGATATGACTTACTAACCAGAGAAAATCACCCAAGTCTTGGAAAGCTTGAAAACCTTCTTTATCATATAGATAAAGATTTAATGCAGCTGTCTGATGAAAAACAGTCTATTTTATTTTTGCCCTAAATCTGACATGTGAATTATTTTTAATTTATTTTATATATACAAATTAAGTTTCATTAACTTTCGGAGCGTTGCAGCTGTGAGATATTTAGCCTACAATGGGTAGAAGTACTTACCTTCTATGAAGCATTACTAGTCTAGCAAGAGCAAAAATTACAAATTTAGAGCACTAGTTGATTTGTTATGTTACAATTGTTAGATTTTTGGGGTTTTAAGTTTACATCACGTTTCAGCCACATGTTTCTAAACTGATTGGTTGTTTCATCTGAAGTTCAGAGTTGCTTGTTTTGCCCCCTGTTTGGAGCACCTTTTCTTCAAATTAATTGTACCATTCTTATTATTCCTCTCTATAAAAAAAAATCTAACTATCTATTGGGTGTAACCTTTCCCATTGTTAATGGGGCATATCTCTCAAAGCTCATGCACATGGCTATATTTTCGGTCTGCAGTCTGACTATTGTTATTCTATGGGGCTCTGTAAATGTCAGAGATTTTTTTCCTCGGACTGGCTTGAAAAAAATCACTGCATACCCACGTTGGTTCCAATATTCTGACAGCATTTGGCTATGCAAGTCAAAGAGTCCATGGAAGACAACGCAGTGCTCTCTAATGACATCTGATTGCAGTGAGATTTTCACAAATTGACAGATTGGAAAAGATGGAGAATTTTTTCTCCATCTTCTCCTCATCCAAGAGAACCGAATCACACTATAAACATACTCTGATCAGAGTTTAATCAGAGTGTGATTGGCATAATCAACCCAATTCTCTTGGATGAAAGAATGACCCTTGTCTCTATGCATATTTGAAGTGTCCTAGTTATGGCTCACGGTGCCAAACTCTACTGGGTTTTAATATTTACACTGAGAAGGGTGATGCCCAGTTGCTGAATTTAATCATACACTTGCAGGAATAATAAAAGAGGAATAACACAATGTAGAAGTCTAAAGCTGAAATTACGCTTGACGAATGCGGATGTTGAGTGACTGCAGATTGGCTACATGCAAACTAATCTGCAGATGCTAATTGGCCTATTTATTCCAGATGACTGTACTTCATTTTACACCGAACGATTGCTAACACAATCTTTCTGTGTGTATAGAATACCATTGTTTTCAGAAGCACATGTCCTGTTTATAAAAAGCTATGTCCTGCTAAAAAAACTGATTTTTAAGCTGGCTAAAAAAAATGATTGCATCCAACATACAAGCATTTTGCTTGTTCTTAAGGTGATTGATGGCTTGTTCCCCAATTATCGGCCCACTTGGAAGCAGCATTAGAAGAGATGACAAAGCATTTTCATCTCATTAGAAAAAAAAGAGAATAAATTTGAGTAGAATTGAATTCTACTCGAACTCCACAAAAATAGCCAAATCGTGGATTTTTTATAATTCGCTTCTGCACGGATTCAGCAAAATTACAGCCACTGATCATCATTTTCTTCAACTGTAAAGGGCTAACAAAATGTTTAAAAATTAAGAAGTCCTTATACTTATCTTACTGCTCACTTCTCCGACCTCTCCCCTCTGCAATGTAATCCGTCAGGACAGCACCACTCACACTGATATTGTCAGTACTCTAACACTGAGCCAGGACTTCTGGCTTTGATAAGTCCGGGAACAGTTCTGGACATGCATGCACAAGGTCAAAGTGCATGTCGAGATGTCATGACGTTGTGACCTTCTGCATGCTTGCATAAATTTTCCAAAGCTTCAACAGAGCTAGAAGTCCATGGTCACTTTGAGAGGCCCGGGGATTTCAGAGCAATCAGAAGATGTGACAAGAACTGGACGGGTTATGGTGAGCAGCAAAGGTGCCATAGAGTTGAACAATCAGATGAGCTTTTGGTACGCTTTTGAAGTTGCTTATTTTTGCTATGTCAAAAAAGCAGCATCTTACAGTTCTAACAAAGTGGATGGGATTTATAGAAATATCATGCCCAGTGTGCCTCTTTTTAATGCAGTGAAAAGTGACCTGCAGTGCATGTTTCAAATCTGTAGCAAGTCAATTTTGCTTGCAGGTACACTGTGTTTTCTGTGCAGATTTTTTCCATAAACATGCATTGGGTGCAGAAATCCTGCAGGTAAAAAATGTACATGAGTTTTAAGTGCGTTTCCGATACAGAAACGCATCAAAAATGCATGTAGTCTGCACCTAAGTATGTCAATAAAGTTTTGTTAAACCAAATTCCAGGAAATATGAAAAACAAAGCAGCTTTATTTAAATCATGACATACCAACAAGAGCCAAAAAAGGCAGCATCGAAAATGCGATAAAAATGCATGTTAAAAAACTACATGCAAGAACGCAATGAAAAACCACAAGTAACCTAACTTATATAATAGGTGTAGAAATGGTGCTGAAAATCTGCAATATCAAAAATGTACCAAAAGCTCACATTAGGAAAGTAGCTTTAGGATTTTTTTTCTTTTTTAAATATTATTTTTCTTATGCTGTGGTGTCCGAGGGAACTCCAGATCATAATAAGGGACATCAGTTTTGCGGCGAGTAGTTTCTCCAGAAATTGAATTTCCAAGGAAAATCTGCATATTACAACATCTATCTTTTTCCATTCTACACTCTTTTAGAGCTTTAATGTTGGATGGAGAGTTAATCCCAACTTGTCTCTTCAGAATTCATAGTTGCTTGATTGGGTTCAAATCAGATGACATACAGTGCTTAGCTACTGAATCACTTTCTCCATGTTCTTCCTCAGAATTGCAACAGATGTGAGCTTTGGATTATTGTCAAGTTTGAAAAGTGCATGTCTACCAAGGGCACCAAGTGATGGTAACATCTTCTCTCTCAGTATAGTGCAGTAAATCTGTGAATTCATGATACTATCAATGTAATGTAGCTCCCTGACACGAGCAGCACTCATGCAGCCCCACATAAGGACACTGCCACCACCATGTTTCACTGTAGTGCATTCCACCTGAAAACTCTAACTATAAAGAACCCTTTCTACTTTAACTGCCAGAATCGCCTTTCCGTTATTCTTAATGAATGTTGTCTGGTACTTTTTAAGGTCCTTGGAAGGCATAAATCATGTGCTTGATTATATATAAATTAAATTACTTTTTAGGCATCTTTTTCAAGCTAAACAAGCAAAACTTTTCTAACGTCTCATTATAGGATAGAAATCAATTCCATATAAAAATCGAATTGCCCCCCTTTAAGCTGGCTCTAACTAGTGATGAGCGAGCATGATCGCTACTGCTTGGTGCTTGCCCAAGCATCTCACTGCTCGAGATGCTCGGCGCTCGTCTAGTATTTCTGGGGTTGCTCAGCGGGAGCTCGTGTCTCCTCCCTGCATGTTTGGCGCTCTTTACAGAGCCAATGAACATAGAGGGATTGCCTGCCACTCACTGTAATGCCGCAGCCATGTTGGTTGTGGCATTACAGTTTTTGGCTGGCCGCACAACGTCATCAGGTCTATATCAGACCTGGCGTCACCATGCTCATCACAGTCACTCCGGAATCAAACAGTGTATGGAGAGGTGCTGCTGAGCTAGGAAGAGATTTGCTTGTTTCTAGTTAGTGTAGGTGTACCAAACTATATTAGAGACGCATATCCATCTCAACAAACAGTCCTTCTGAGGACTAATCCATTTGCAGAGATATCAGGCAGGTAGTGTATATAGGCAGGCAGGCAGTGTATATAGCAGACTGCAGTGCATATAGCACAAGAGGCTTCATTCCAGCTTTGTCTGCTGCTGCTGTTAGATATTTATAGAAATAGGCCCAGGTCTCAAGGGCCAGGAATAATTTTTTGGGGATCTTAATCCTCATTATTTGCTTAAAAAGCAATCTAGAGAACACCGTTGTTCTGCGCCATTTGCTTGTTGGCACTGCAGAATACAGCCAGGTCCTTTCCATATTACAGTGCTAAAAATCCATCTATTTAAAACTGTGGTTTGTTCGTCACGCGGATCACATATAATTGAGCTGAAAATACTGCCATTTCTGGCCTCCATTAAAAATTTGTTTCAGTGTGTCAGTGAAGCAATTGATACCAGTTTGCTGTTCAAAATAGTTAACTACAGGCCAGGTATTTAAAACTGTGGTTTGTCCATCACACGCATCACATATACGTTTTCAGAAAATACTGTCATTTCTGGCCTCCATTAAAAATTTGTTTCATTGTGACTGTGAAGCAATTGACACCATATTGCTGTTCAAAATAGTTACCTACAGGGCAGGTATTTAAAACTGTTTTCTCCGTCACACAGATCACATATATGTTTTCATGAAATACTGCCATTTTTGGCCTCCATTAAAAATTTTTATCAGTGCATCAGTGAAGCAATTGACACCAGTTTGCTGTTCAAAATAGTTAACTACAGGCCAGGTATTTAAAACTGTGGTTTGTCCGTCACACGAATTACATATAACTTTGCTCCAAATTTAGCCATTTGTAGTGAGCATGGAAGATATTGTCCTCCATTTAAAATGTGCGAGGCGCGTGGCAAGGGACCAGGAACTGGACGTGATGGTGATGGTGCACCCAGAGGCCGAGGCCGTGGCCATGGGCAAACTGAAATTGTGCCACAACAAAAACCCACATCTTCTCGCCTGACCTTCCTGTCCCAATTCCTAGGGGACCGCAGCACACCACTATTGAACCCAGAGCAGTGTCAAAAGGTTGTTGGTTGGATAGCGGATAATGCTTCCAGTCACGTTGCCACCACCACCACTCTGTCTTCCACACGGTCAAGTCTCAGTAGCCATGAGTCTGGACTGCATATTCCTCACCCTGATCCTCCTTCCTCCCACCATACTGAGTGCCTGGAGACAACTGATCCCACACTTGGACACTATGAAGATCTGTTCACTTTTGCATTTATAGATTCGGGCCTTTCGCCCGGTACACTTGAAGCGGGGCAAGAGGAGATCGTATGTAGCAATGCCCATATATTTTAGCAGCCACGGTCACACGAAGGCAACGGTGGGAAAGTGTCTCAAGAGGTGGACGATGATGAGACACAATATCCTGAAAGTCAGGAGGAGGACCAGGTGTGGAAGTGGAAGACGAGATGGTGGATGATATAGTAACTGACCCAACCTGGCAGGAGGACATGCAGAGAGAGGACAGCAGCACCCAGGGGGAGGGAGGCAGAGCACCCTAACAGGCAGGAAGAAGGAGTGTGGTTGCCGCAGACAGAAGGGAGGCAACCATTTCCCGTAACACCAACATGAAGGTAGTTGCCAGTACAACTATTAAGTCTTTCCGAGTCTGGTTGTTTTTTAAAGACTCTGCTGATAACCCAAAAAGGCCATTTGCACCACCTGCCAGGCCAGGATCAGCAGGGGTGGCAAAACGACCAGCCTTACCACCACCAGCATGATCAAGCACATGGCAGCAAAGCACCTGACTTTGTGGGCCGAACCCCAAGGTCCAGGAACAGTGTCTGCGGTTGGCACAACTGCTTCTTCCACTGTTGTGCATGCAAACCAATCCCATGCGAAGATGTCTCCTGCCCTGCACCTGTCGTTGCACACTCTCAAGTAGCAGCATCAGGAAGAACGTCCATGTCCTTGTCCCAGCGCAGCATTCAGTTTTCCATAACCCAGTCCTTGGAACGCAAGTGCAAATACACAGCCAACGCCCCACAGGCCACACTACTAAAATCCCACATTTCACGACTGCGCTTGAAATGTTGCCTTTTAGGCTCATGGAGACAGAAGCATTCTGTAGCATCGGCGTCTCTGCCTCCTGCCGGGCAGAGACGCTGTTCCCCTCACCGCCGCGGTCCAGGTCCGACGTCTTACTGCTCCCTTGCTGCTGTGGTGTGCACCGCGAGCAGCTTCCCGGGCACTGTGCTTAGGGCGTGTGCTCCCTCCCTCTTAAAGGGGCCACACGTGCCACCCTTTAGAGTCCCCTGCCAATGGACGGAGGACTTCTCCTATATAAGGCACCTCCACCAAAATGGAGGTGCCTGTGCAAGGTTGTTGTTCCGTGTGCTAACACTTGCTTCAGCCCTCAGGTCTCGACAGTCTATCTGTTTTACAGTAAGCCCGCCTACCAGCCAGTTACCTGTCGTGCCTGCCAACCAGCCTTCCTGGAGCACCTGCCTGTTACCTGTCGTGTTCACCAGCCAGCCAGTCTACCTGGAGCACCTGCCAGTAACCTGCCGTGCTCGCCAGCCTGCCTACCTGGAGCAACTGCCAGTTACCTGCCATGCCCGCCTGCTTGCCTACCTGGAGAACCTGCCAGTTACCTGCCGTGCCCGCCAGCCAGCCTACCCGGAGCACTTGCCAGTTACCTGCCGTGCCCGCCGGCTTGCCTACACGAAGCACCCATCTGGCTATCTGACGAACCAGCCTGCTCATCTACCCGGACCACCCGTCAGCCTTCCTGCCGTGCCCATTCACTGTACCGGTCAGTTCTTGCCTTCTGACCCATTGGAGTCACCTGATCTCACACAAGGTTAGTCCCAGAGTGGCACCTGGTCCACCTGCCCGCTCCCTCCCTGGTTCACGGAGTCGACAAAGCCGCTGTGTGACCTGGGTAGGTCTGAGAAGGCACTTTGTTACGCCCCTCTGGTCCCTCCTTGCGCCGAAGCACAGAGCTTCCACCACCCGGACCCGTTACACATTCCGCAACCTGATCTGCTTTGGGCAAAGATGGTACATCTCGCTGACGGCACACAGGGTTAACATAGTGGAAGCCGGGACCCAGTCGGACCTTGGGACGGAACACGACCTCCCGACTCTAAGGATTGCGAGCCCTAGTTCATGCAGGGTTGCCCCCAAATTCTACAGCTCCTGCACCTCATCCTTCTCAGCCTCCTCCTCCTCTTCAGCCTCCATCTCCATAATGACCACATCAGTCACAAGCTGCAAGCACTGCAGCACTGCCTCGGCCAAGCGGCAACAGGCTGTGCTGAAGCTAATATGCTTAGGTGACAAACCGCACAATGCTGAAGAGTTGTGGACAGCTCTGAAAGAGCAGGCAGATCTGTGGCTCACACCACTGAACCTACAGCCGGGCATGGTCGTGTGTGACAATGGCCGGAACCTGGTGGTGGCTCTGAGGCGAGCTCACACATGTACCATGCCTGGCCCATGTGCTTAACCTCCTGGTTCAGCGGTTTCTCAAATCCTACCCTGAGCTGCCGGATCTGCTTGTTAAAGTACGCTGTTTGTGTGCCCATTTTAGAAAGTCACCTACAACTTCCGCCGCCCTTGCCCTGCTTCAGCAGCATTTGCAGCTTCTGGCTCACAGATTAGTATGTGATGTCCCCACGTGTTGGAACTCTACACTGCAGATGTTGGGAAGGATTTGTGAGCAGAAGAGGGCAGCTGTTGAGTACCAGCATCAACAAGGCCGTCAGTATTCAGTTCAGACTCAACACATAAGAACTCAGTAGTGGACGTGAATGTCAGACATATGAACCATCCTCCAAAACATTGAGGACTCCACCAAGATGGTGAGCGACGATGACGCCATAATTAGCGTCACCATCCCGCTTCTCTGTCTTCTGAAATGCTCTCTATTGGCAATCAAAGAGGATGGCGGACCATGATGAGATGGAGAAGGGAACCATACAGGGTGATTACACACAGCCCAGCCTCATTTCATCCCAACGTGGATTGGGTGACAATGAGGAAGAGGAGGAGGAGGAGGAAGAACAGGAGCTAGTTTCATGCGCTATAGATGGTACTACCTGCACAACTGTCATACTGTCTGTTCAGCGTGGACTGCCAGAGGACAGAGAGGAGGAGAAGAGCATGGTCAGTGGTCCTCTTGGTGAGGACACGGAAGTCTTGCACGCATGGCTGAGTTTATGTTACGCTGCCTTTCCCATGACCCTCGCGTTCTCTAAATTTTGGGTGACAGTCATTACTGGCTGGTGACACTTGTAGACCCATGCTACAAGGAGAACTTTATATCTCTTATTACTGAGGCGGACAGGTCTACAAAAATGGGTCAGTACCAGAAGGCCTTTGTTGCGGAACTATTAAAAAAATTCCCATCAGAAAATGCTGGCGGCAGAGGTCACAGTTCGTTGGACATGGACAACCAAGGAGTACAGGCGAGAGAGAGACACAACATCAATCCAGCAGAGGCAGGGGAACACTGTCAAAGTTCTGAGAGAATTTTCTCAGCCCATCCCATCGCACACGCCCTGAGGCATGGGGTACTCTCACAAGGAGTGCAAAGTTTGGGAAGATGCTAAGGGAGTACCTTGCCGACCGTACTAACATCCTCCATGATTCCTCTGTTCCTTATAATTATTGGGTTCCAAGGTGGATACGTGGAATGAACTGGCTCTCTACGCTTTGGAGGTCTTGGCCTGCCCTGCCGCCAGCGTTTTATTAGAGTGGGCTTTTAGTGCCGCTGGTGGAATTATAACTGATAAGCGCATCCGCCTGTCAACTGAAAATGATGATAGGCTGACTCTTTAAAAATGAACAAGGGCTGGATTGGGCCAGACTTCTCATCACCACCGAATGAGAGCAGCGTAGCATAAACTCAAATCCAGCGTCATTTTTTGGGAGGTGTATTCCCAAGCTCCTCTTCACACCCACACATGGGTATACGCTGCCTGATTTTGGCTATTTGCTCTTGTCCTTCTCCTTCTCCTCATCCTCATCTTCATCCTCCACCACCATATTACCAGGGTGACTATGGTCCATGATGCAACACCCACAACATTTTTTAAAGGGTGTTTATGATGCCCATAAAAAAAAAATGTATACAGTATGTTCATGCATACCCCCCAGGGGTAAATGTTTGTCAGCCCATACACTTAGTCCATGAGCATTACAAGTATAGGAGACCCGCTCTGAACATTTTTTATGAGGCCCTCCTCCACATCTCTTCAAAGGGGCATTGGAGTGCCTCCCAATTTTTGTCAGCCCTTGCATTCACTGCATAGGCTAACACAGTGGGAGACCCACTTCTTAATAATGGGAACATTCTTTTTCAGGAGGCCCTCCTCTACGTCTCTTCCAAGGGGCATTGGAGTGCCTCCAAATTTTTGGCAACCCTTGCATTCACTGCAAAGGCAAACACAATGGGAGACCCACTTCCTAATAATGGGAACATTGTTTTCAGGAGGCCCTCCTCCAAGTCTCTTCAAAGGGGTAATGGGATGCTTCCAAATTTTCAAAGTGGTATTGAGGTGCGTCCAAATTTTGGGTAGCCCTGCCACTCACTGCATATGCAATAACAGTATAGGACACCCACTCTTTAGTAATGGGAACAATAAAACATAGCCGGATGATGGCTCTCTAAGAATAGTGAGGGCTGACTGCTGGCCCTTTAAGAATAGTAATGGCTCTATAAAAATAGGCTTTGTGACTTTCAGAGTCCCTCCTTCATAAAGGAAACACGATGTGTCTGATGATATCTCACACATCACATGGCCAGATAAGGTTGTAAAATGTTTAAATGACATTTCCTGGTGAATGCATTTGTCACGGTTGAAAGTAATGCAAAAGCGCAAAAACGCATCAAAAACGCTAAGTGTGAACATAGCCCAATGTGTGGAGGGGTATTTTTGTTTTTGGTTATTTATTTTGCTTTATACACAAATCATTATCCTGGAAAGGATGTTCCTTAATGTATTGCCCAGGAAAATCCATTTTGGTTTTGTTTTTGTATGTTTTATTGTGAGTTCGTTAAAGTGGCGTAATACCTCTGACAACATTGTTAACAGAAGTGACCTGGGAGTCAGAAATGCTTCCAGGTGTCTACCCCATGCTGTTCCCATGTCATTTGAGCACTGTTCCCATTGATTTAGGAAATTTTTAGGCCCTCTGCAGACCGCCGGGGGGAGCCGCCTTAAAAATGCTCGAGTTTCCCATAGGCTTACATTGGACTCATTGCTCGGTTCGAGCACCCGAGTATTCCAATGTGCTCCACCCGAGCATTGAGCACCCGAGCATTTTAGTGCTCGCCCATCACTAGCTCTAACTTCTTAATATATTTTCTAAAACATTGAGCCCAAAACTGGATCTCATATTCAAAACGAGGCCTTACAAATGATTTTATGAGGAGTAGTAATACATTGGGAACACAGGATTTTATTTCTTTTTACACATCCTAAAAATTTGATTTCTTTCGCAGCTGCTGCCTGATTTTGAGTACTGTTGCTCAACTTACTTGTAACCAGAATACCTAAGTCCTTCTCCTGTTTTGTAGACCCTTGCATATTTCCATTCAATGCATATGTAGCAATCTGATTTCTCCAGCCATGGTGCATTACTCTACTCTACATTTATTTCTTGTCCCTTAACCAGTTATTTACCCATCTGCATATAGTTTCCCTTAGTCCCTGCTTCTGAAGCTTCAATACAAGGCTGTTGTGACTTACAGTATCAAATGCCTTTGCAAAGTCCAGATAAATCACATCAGCATTACCACCATTTAGATTTGCATTTATCTCCTCATAGGAAGCCAGCAGGTTGGTTAGACACGACTTATCTTTCATGAACCCATGCTGGTTGTCATTTATTATATTATTCTCTGCAGATCTTCTCTTAAAGGGAATCTGTCAGCAGGTTTTTGCTATGTAAGCTGAAGAAAACATTCTGCAGGGGTTAAAACACAGATTTCAGCAATGCCTCTTTGGTCAATCTCCTGGTTTTATTTGCCTGCAATGATGGTCTTAGCATCAGTAGCTTATCATTGCTGTGACTCAGCAATCCGAGCCTCCTGGTCTGGCAACGCCCCCTCCTGTGACAGGCAGCTCACTGTCTATGGGTAATGTATATACAGAGCCTGGTGTCAGCGGGGTTAACTTTTCAGCTCTGATTCACTACTAAATTTGAATGATCTTATTGTGTCACAACAGCTAATCATAGGGTGCTTTCACATTGCATTTTGTGTCCCCGTCGGGGCATATGTCCCTCAAAATGGGGTCCGGATGTATGCTGTGACGGGGACCATAGACCTCAATGGTGACCGCAGAGCGAACGTGCGCTCTGCCGTGCATTTTTTTCAGGAGTGTATGCCCACAGGAGGCGGACACTCAGACGCAGCAGTGAAGTGATACCTCATTGGATTCAGATTCTTTTTGCCTACATTAGGCTGCTCTCAGATAAGCTAGTGTTACACACACGCCCGGACTGACTGGCGTGAGCGTGGTTAGTGATCCCACTGGACCATGAACCGAGAAGTGCCTGGAGGGGCGTGACTAAGTATCAACTCGGTCCGACCAAGGTCGCACGGGGGCTCAGTCGACTCCGTGAACCAGGGAGGAACCGATCAGAGGGACCAGGTGCTACTCCAGGTCAGACCCCGGTCACAGCTGTTGACCCACACCGGGGAATGCAGGAACAGGCATACAGACAGGTGGATACTGGCAGGCACGGATGGTATGCAGACAGGTGGGTACTGGCAGGCACAGCTGGTAAGCATATAGGTGGGTACTGGCAGGCACGGCTGGTATGCAGACAGGTGGGTACTGGCAGGTAGGAACCAGTACAGACTGGGATTCAGGAACAGAGCCGAAGGTGCGGTAGACAAGTAGAGCAGAGCAAAACCCGCAGGTGCGGTAGACAAGCAGAGCAAAACCCGCAGGTGCGGTAGACAAGCAGAGCAGAGCAAAACCCGCAGGTGCGGTAGACAAGCAGAGCAGAGGAAAACCCGCAGGTGCGGTAAACATGCAGAGCAGAGCAAAACCCGCAGGTGCAGTAGACAAGCAGAGCAGAGCAAAACCCGCAGGTGCGGTAGACAAGCAGACCAGAGCAAAACCCGCAGGTGCAGTAGACAAGCAGACCAGAGCAAAACCCGCAGGTGCGGTAGACAAGCAGAGCAGAGCAAAACCTGCCGGTGCGGTAGACAAGCAGAGAAGAGCAAAACCCGCAAGTGCGGTAGATAAGCAGAGCAGAGCAAATACACACAAGGTACTTACAATGAAGTAGCGAGTGGACACTAAACTCACAAACAGAAGTACAGAGACAACAAGTTGGAGTTAGGTGCAGGTTCAGACACTGCAGGAAAAGGGAAGATATGGACATAGAGACAAACAAGTAACCGGCTCGGACACTGTTCAGACAGGAACTGAACCAGGAACAAGATACAGGAATGAGCCTGGGACCTCAGCCCCCAGGGTGGCGGAAACAGACTAGAAGTCACAGGTACAGGTAACGGGCCTGGGTAAACAGCCCCCAGGGTGGCGGAACAGACTAGAAGTCACAGATATAGGTAACAGGCTTGGGTATACAGCCCCCAAGGTGGCAGAAACAGACAAGATACAGGAAAGGACCTGGCAACTTAGTTGCACAGAACACACTGAAAGAAAGTGTTGCTCAGGCACCTCCTACTGGGTGGAGGGGGTTTAAGTGTCCAGTGACTCACAGCAATAGGCTGGGGACGCATTAGGACTGTGCACACAGTAACTATAAGAAACAGGCAATAACCGCGCCGCTGCCCTAAGCAGACAAGAGACATGCACACAGCAGGCACTAGAGCAAAGTGTGCAGCCTGGACTGATAGGTAAGATGGTGGTCTTGCATGGTGGGAGGTGGTAAGCCATGCCAACATGCCTCTAGGGATGTTACAGCTAGTATAAATCTAGTGACAGATTTCCTTTAAAATGGCCTAAAATATTTTGCACACCACTAATGTTAAATTTACTGGGTGGTAGTCCATCTTCTTACATTTCTTAATAATCAGAACTAAATCATCCACCTTCCAATTTTGTGGCTCTGACCCTGTTGAGAGAATAAGAAGTTGAGAAACAATGGTCAGTCAATTACTAAGCTCAACTCCCTCATTATCCATGGATGAATGCCATATTTCTTCTAAGCGTGGGAGAATTCTCCTGCACATGCGGTGAACGTGAGAGAATTCATGTCCAATGAACTCAGCTCACCTCATGCACATCACTGACAGCGTGGGAGAATTCTCCTGCGCTCAACGCATGCGCAGAAGAATTCTCCCACGCTGTCAGTGACGTGCATGAGGTGAGCTGAGTTCATTGGACATGAACTGGGCTCATCTGGATGCCGTCACAGCGAGACACTGAGGATCGCAAGCATGCCTGCGCTTCTCATTGTCTGCGGCATGGCAAGCTTGATGGCAACTTTCTGCTGCGATCCAGCCTGTCATGTGAGTGTAGAAGAGCTGGAGCCGTCCTGGGAACCATGGAAAGGTAAGGATAAGGTTGGTTTATTATTTGTCTTTTATTGCAGGAGATCGGTGGCTTCAGCTGGAATGGGCGTGATGGTAAGTATGGTTTAATTTAGAACATTAAAGAATTGTGTGTTTATTTCAATTAAAGACTTTATTCTGGGTGTTTGTGTTTTTTTTAACTTTGACTATGGGGTTAGTAATGGGGGTGTCTTATAGATGTCTCTCCATTACTAACCTGGGCTTGATGTCAGCTGGCATTATAAGCTGACGTCAACCCCAGCCCTATTACCCCACTGCCACCGCTACAGGGCAGTGGGAAAAGCGAGGCTTAGTGCCAGAATTGGCACATCCTATGGATGCGCCTTTTCTGGGGCAGCTGACGGCTGCTGTTTCTAGCCTGGGAGGGGGCCAAAATTCGTGGCACCCTTCCTGGGCTATTAATATCAGCCCCCAACTGTCTGCCTAGCCTTTGCTAGCTATTAAAATAGGAGGGACCCCACGTCATTTTTTTTTGGGTCCTCCATTTTAATAGCTAGTAAAGGCTAGGTATTCAACTGGGGGCTGATATTAGTAGCCTTGGAAGCTCCGTGGGATTCTTACAGCTGACATGTGTCTGCAACAGCCGTGGGTGAAATCGCGAGCCACCCGCTGCTGTTAACTAGTTAAATGCCGATGTCAATCTCTGACAGCGACATTTAACTCGCGCTTCCGGGAACCGCGTTGTTGGCTCCGCCGATCTGTTATGAGCGCCAGTCAATGGTCAGCGTTCATAGCAGATGAGCACAGGTGATCAGACAATCGCAGGTTCAAGTCTCCTAAGGAGACTATTGAAGCAAGTAAAAAGTAGAAAAAAATTGTTTTTAAAAATATTTAAATGATTAAAAAAATATAAAAGTTTAAATCACCCCCCTTTTAATCCATTCAAAATAAAACAATGAAAAAAAATCAAATATACACATATTTGGTATCGCCGCATTCAGAATCGCCCAATCTATCAATATAAAAAAAAAATTTAACAGATCGGTAAACAGCATAACAATAAAAAAATCTAAATGCCATAATTACTTTTTTTGTCGCAGCAACATTGCAATTAAATGCAATAACAGGCGATCAAAAGATCGTATCTGAACCAAAATGGCATCAATAAAAACGTCAACTCTGTGCGCAAAAACAAACTTCGGATTTTTTTTCACCACTCAAATAAAAAAGAACCTATTCATGTTTGGTGTCTCCGAACTCGTAATGACCTGGAGAATAATAATGGTAGGTCTGTTTTAGCATTTAGTAAACATGGTAAAAAAAAAAAAAATAAACAATTGTGGAATTGCACTTTGTTTGCAATTTCACGACACTTGGAATTTTTTTCCCGTTTTCCAGTACACGTTATGATAAAAGCAATGGTGACATTCAAAAGAACAACTCGTACTGCAAAAACAAGCCCTCACATGGCCATATTGACCTAAAAATAAAAGGGCTATGGCTCTGGAAAGAAGGGGAGCAAAAAATGAAAACATAAAAATGGAAAAGGGCTGCGGCGTGAAGGGGTTAAGGGACCAATGCCATCAGATTATTTATTTTTTGCACTATTATATGTAGAAAATGTTTTAGGATTTATTTTATTGTCGTTGGTAATTCATTTCTCTCCAGCTAAATTTTCTGTCTTGATTTCTTTGTAGTAGTGTGAACCACTCCCGAGAAAAGTTTGTTATGCTTACAGCAGATGAAGAGTTAATTATCAACAAATGGCGAGCTGCTGTCAGCAATAATGAACAGGCAAACTAGTATGTAGATGATATAGTTTGATGCAGTAGCATTTGTATTTGTACTATGAGCAAATCATGAGTTGATTTTGTTACGCTAACAGCAGATAAAAGATTAGGTGTAGTCTAAGCCAGGCAGTAAATGCAAATTGTAAAACTAAACAGGAGTTTGCTGAGATGATTACAAGCTAAGAGAAAGACGGTGTTAAACTCCAAAGCAGGAGGTAAAGGGACAAAACATTTACTTAATACTCAAGCATACGGTATGTGAATTTTAGAGTCAGCCTTAAAAGGCTTTGACTGATGATGTTACTGGAGATTGCTGGACAATTTGTGACACCCAACATGAAGCACAATAATGGATGGTGGCTTTATGGAAAGTTGGAAGTTCCCAGTCCTCTAACCGAGACAGGTGAGTAACAGTATTCACCCTTTATGGGCCCCACCTAGAAGAGTCAGTAACAAGGAAAAAGAGGATCTTTGGTAAGATTGAAGCATTAATATCCTTTTTAGGGACCCAGAAACTCTCTTCAGGACCGCATCCCGTACAGTCTATTAAGTAGAAGAGGATGGTATGAACATTGTTACAGTCCAGAATTAGGTTGATCTCATACTCCATGTCAGCATCAGATTAAAAACAGGAGCTGTCTTCACAATAGGAGAGAACCTATTGAGGACCATAAGACGTAGTATGGATGTTTGAAAAGTGTTTGGAATTTTTAACATAGACGCTACTTTCAGATGGAGAGTGACTAGATTAATTTGCTGAATCATTTGGAAAAGATGAACAATAAACGTTGAAGCCAGTCTTTGAATTGATTTTTATGATGAAAATCCAAACCTTATCTTCAGTAGAGATGTTAGTAACAGGTTTACGGTGTCATCTTAACTTCAGCCAGGGATATGCATAGGGAGATTCAGTCCGGGCATTGCTCCGGGTGCAATTGTCAAGTGGGTGCCATCAGGTAGACTGATGCTGCAGTCCCAGGTGTCTACCAGGCAGCTATTTTTTGCTACTACCATTGTGGGATTAGGCCGTTCTCTAAAATGACAGCCAGCTCAGAGAAATTGTAACATCCCGGCTCCCATCTTTCAATGGCACTCAAGGTTTTCATGTAGGAGTAAAATTGAAAGTCGGCCGAGCCCGAACCCGAACATCCCTGGTTTCCCACGCTCTCATCTGTGTGATAGCGTGGGAAACAGTGGCTTTGATCGGCAGTAGCTATACGGCCGGTAACAGCACTGCGGGATCACCCTGTCAGATGTCAGCGTGACCCCCAGCTGTGACTGTGACCCGAGGTAAAAAGCTTACTGGAGGTCACAGGGGCCAGCTGATGAGACTACATCTCCCATCAGCTGGCGCTTGCAGTCACTGTTGACAGTGAGCACAAACGCTGTGTCATTATTTCAAAATAAATTACTTTGCTCTGGGTGTTTGGTTTTTATTCTTACAATTAGACAATGGGGTCAGTAATGGGGGCGTCTTAAAGATGCCTCTCCATTACTAATCTGTGCTCCATGTCAGCTGCCAATACAAGACTGATATGAACCCCAACCCTAATACCCCACTTGCCATCGCATCAAGGCAAGTGGGGAAAGCCTGGCTAAGTGCCAGAATTGGCGCATCTTATGGATGCACCACTTATGGGGTGCCTGAGAGCTGATGTTTTTAGCCTCGGAGGGGGGCAATATCCATGGCCATTAATTTCAACCAGCAGCTTTCTGCCAAGCCTTTGCTGGTTATTAATTATAGGGGAGCCCCATATCAATGTCAGTGTATAGCGCTGAGCTGCAGTCAGAGAGGTCACTTGAGTTCATCAGCTGATGAGCTCCAGTGACCTCACTTAAAACACCACCACTGTGTGAAAATTATCTCATGCAGAGACAGTGCAGTAAGTGAGATCACCGGAGCTCATCAGCTGATTGAACTTCAGTGACCTCTCTCCCAGCAACTCAGCACTATACACTGCGAGAGCGATTACACTCCTGTCAGTGTACCGCCGGTTGCCGGATAGGACAGTCACATCTCTGGATGTGACTGTTCTATAAGAGAGATCTGCATGGGACTCTCGGTATTACCTGGATTATTGCAGATAGGTGGTTTATTATTTTTTCTTCTTTACCGCACTGCTCTTACCGGCGGTAACAATGTTACTGCAGATCAGAGCCCCTGAGTAATCACGGTTGTTCGGGACCCCATTCGAGTTCGTGATCGGGATCAGGTGCCCGAACACTAACTTTTTTTTTGATGTTCGGGCAAAGTCGACGAACCCGAACATCAAAAGGTTCGCTCATCTCTAGACACTCGGTGTTCAGTACGGACCCTGAACTTTACCGTTTGGTTTCACCCATCCCTATTTGAGAACCCTCAGTGTATACTTGGATACTAAAACAAGCCGCCATCAGGGGAAAGAGGCTGCAGCAGTGACCCTGATATTAAGTCATTAGTGATGTCCATTTCAGGGGCTGGGCTAGTCCCTGATCTACAGAACATGCTTCAGTTGTAAATTCTGACATATTCTCAATAAGTTATTGTCACTATGCAATGGGAAAAGATCTGAGGACAAGATGCTACAAATCCTTTGATGTCTTATTTCCACTGGACACTAGTAGAAATTAGAACGGAATGTAGCAGTTTATTCAACATCTGAGTGATAGGATAGAAGAAAAGAATTTGCCTAAGGCTTTACGGTAATCAATAGAATATTTTCTTCCTGCAAGAGAGAATTTCTAGGAGAACAATCCTCAGGGATAATTTCTTTATTCAGAGAAATTTTGTGTCAGACCTGCTTACTGGGCAGTGGAAAAACAATATTTAAGTTCCTTAAAGGCTTGAACAGTGAAATTCAACCAGTTCCAAAAGTTAATGTTCTCAGAAGGCCATGGAAAAAGCCATCAGTAATTTGTAATGAACTGTTGGTAATATTTTGCAAAGCTGAGGGATCTATGGAGGGTTTTGAGTAGTGTTGAGCTACCCCCATAGTGTTCGCGTTCGGTTCGGTTCGTCGAACACCGGGATGTTCGAGGAACTGTTCGTCGAACTGTTCGTCGAACACCTTAGAACACCGTCGAACACCGTTAAAACCAATGGCAGGCAAACAAAAACACATAGAAACACATAGAAAACACCTGCACAGGTGTCCAAAAGCTGACAAACTGCTCAGAAGACACTCTCTTTAAAAAAGCCGGCCGGCAAATTCAGCAGCGGCATACACCGGTACCCGACAATTTAGACAAGAAGGAATAGAGCATCACACATAGATTAGATAGATAGAAACATGTCATTCACACATATAAGAAGCACAGTGACAGTGTTGGTTACTGCACTTGTCATTTAGTGTAAAGGATTTAGTAAAAAAAATATTAGTGTTTTCTTGCACCGTCTCTTTAAAAAAGCCGGCCGGCAATTCAGCAGCGGTACCCGACAATTTAGAACAGAAAGAATAGAGCTTCACACATAGATTAGATAGATAGAAACATGTCAGTCACATATATATGAAGTACAGTGACAGTGTTGGTTACTGCACTTGTCATTTAGTGTAAAGGATTTAGTAAAAAAAATATTAGTGTTTTCATGCACCGTCTCTTTAAAAAAGCCGGCCGGCAATTCAGCATCTGTACCCGACAATTTAGAACAGAAAGAATAGAGCTTCACACATAGATTAGATAGATAGAAACATGTCAGTCACATTTATAATAAGTACAGCGACAGTGTTGGTTACTGTACTTGTCATTTAGTGTTAAAATAAAGGATTTATTAAAATAAAAATTGGCGTGGGGTTCCCCTTAATTTTAGTCTCTAGCGGAGGTTAAGCAGACGGCTGGGGCAGATGTTTGAAGCCTGGGAAGGGGGTAATACCCACGGAGCTTCCCAGGCTACTAATATCAGCCCCCAGCTGAATACCTAGCCTTTACTAGCTATTAAAATGGGGGACCCCTCAAAAAAAATGACGTGGGGTCCCTGCTATGTTAATAGCTAGCAAAGGCTAGGCAGACAGCTGGGGGCTGATATTAATAGCCCAGGAAGGGTGCCATGAATATTGGCCCCCTCCCAGGCTAGAAACACCAGCCGTCAGCCGCCCCAGAAATGGCGCATCCATAGGATGCGCCAATTCTGGCACTTAGCCTCGCTCTTCCCACTGCCCTGTAGCGGTGGCAGTGCGGTAATAGGGTTGGGGTTGATGTCAGCTTATAATGCCTGCTGACATCAAGCCCAGGTTAGTAATGGAGAGGCGTCTATAAGACACCCCCATTACTAACCCCATAGTAAAAGTTAAAAAAACACAAACACCCAGAATAAAGTCCTTTAATTTAAATAAACACACAATTCTTTATTGTTCTAAATTAAACCATACTTACCATCACGCCCATTCCAGCTGAAGCCAACGATCTCCTGTAATAAAAATAAAATAATAAACCAACATCATCCTTACCTTTCGATGGTTCCCAGGACAGCTTCAGCTCTGCTACATCGAGATGACAGGCTGGACCGCAGGAGAAAGCTGCCATCCAGCCTGTCATCCCGCGGACACTGAGAAGCGCAGGCATGCTTGCGCTCCTCAGTGTCTCGCTGTGACGGCATCCAGATGAGCCAAGGTCATGTCCAATGAACTCGGCGCACCTCATGCACGTCACTGACAGCGTGGGAGAATTCTCACGCTGAAGCGCTGTCAGTGACGTGCATGAGGTGAGTTCATGTCCAATGATCACTGCTCACCTCATGCACGTCACTTACAGCGTGGGAGAATTCTCCTGCACTCAGCACTTCAGCGTGAGAATTTTCCCACGCTGTCAGTGACGTGTATGAGGTGCGCCGAGTTCATTGGACATGACCTCGGCTCATCTGGATGCCGTCACAGCGAGACACTGAGGAGCACAAGCATGCCTGCGCTTCTCAGTGTCTGCGGGATGACAGGCTGGATGGCAGCGTTCTGCTGCGGTCCAGCCTGTCATCTCGATGTAGCAGAGCTGGAGCCGTCCTGGGAACCATGGAAAGGTAAGGATGAGGTTGGTTTATTATTTTTCTTTTATTGCAGGAGATCGTTGGCTTCAGCTGGAATGGGTGTGATGGTAAGTATGGTTTAATTTAGAACAATAAAGAATTGTGTGTTTATTTCAATTAAAGGACTTTATTCTGGGTGTTGTGTTTTTTTTAAATACTTTACTAGAAATTCATGGCGGTCATGTCTAATACTGGCGTGACCCCATGAATTTTGGGCTTAGGGCCAGCTGATAATACCAAGCTGGCCCTAACCCCTTTATTACCCAGTGAGCCACCGCACCAGGGCCCTGGATGAGTTGGGTACAGCGCCAGAAGATGGCGCATCTATGAACGCGCCATTTTCCGGGGTGGCTGCGGACTGCAATTTGCAGCGGGGGGGGGCCAGAAAGCTTGGGCCTCCCTGCGCTGCAGATTCCAGCCCCCAGCTGCCTAGTTGTACCTGGCTGGACTCAAAAACAGGGCGAAGCCCCACGTCAATTTTCTTTAAATTATTTCATGAAATAATTAAGAAAAAAAGGCCTTCCCTATATTGTTGTGTCCGGCCAGGTACAAATAGGCAGCTGGTGGTTGGGGGCAGCCCGTTCCTGCCTGCTGTACCTGGCTGGACACAAATATAGTGCGAAGCCCCACTTCAATTTTTTTTTATTATTTCATGAAATTCATGAAATAATTAAGAAAAAAAGGCCTTCCCTTTATTGTTGTGTCCGGCCAGGTACAAATAGGCAGCTGGTGGTTGGGGGCAGCCCGTTCCTGCCTGCTGTACCTGGCTGGACACAAATATAGTGCGAAGCCCCACTTCAATTTTTTTTTATTATTTCATGAAATTCATGAAATAATTAAGAAAAAAAGGCCTTCCCTATATTGTTGTGTCCGGCCAGGTACAAATAGGCAGCTGGTGGTTGGGGGCAGCCCGTTCCTGCCTGCTGTACCTGGCTGGACACAAATATAGTGCGATGCCCCACTTCAATTTTTTTAAATTATTTCAGGAAATTCATGATGTTGCTTTATTATTTTTCTTTTATTGCAGGGGATCGTTGGCTTCAGCTGGAATGGGCGTGACTGTAAGTATGGTTTAATTTAGAACAATAAAGAATTGTGTCTTTATTTCAATTAAAGGACTTTATTCTGGGTGTTTGTGTTTTTTTTTAACTTTGACTATGGGGTTAGTAATGGGGGTGTCTTATAGACGCCTCTCCATTACTAACCTGGGCTTGATGTCAGCTGGCATAATAAGCTGACATCAACCCCAGCCCTATTATCCCACTGCCACCGCTACAGGGCAGTGGGAAGAGCGAGGCTAAGTGCCAGAATTGGCGCATCCTATGGATGTGCCATTTCTGGGGCGGCTGACGGCTGGTGTTTCTAGCCTGGGAGGGGGCCAACATTCATGGGACCCTTCCTGGGCTATTAATATCAGCCCCCAGCTGTCTGCCTAGCCTTTGCTAGCTATTAAAATAGGGGGGACCCCACGTCAATTTTTTGGGTGGTCCCCCATTTTAATAGCTAGTAAAGGCTAGGCATTCAGCTGGGGGCTGATATTAGTAGCCTGGGAAGCTCCATGGGTATTACCCCCTTCCCAGGCTTCAAACATCTGCCCCAGCCATCTGCTTAACCTCCGCTAGAGCCTAAAATTATGGGGAACCCCACGCTAATTTTTTTTTAAATAAATCCTTTATTTTAACACTAAATGACAAGTACAGTAATTAACACTGTCACTGTACTTCATATATATGTGACTGACATGTTTCTATCTATCTAATCTATGTGTGATGCTCTATTCCTTCCATTCTAAATTGTCGGGTACCGCTGCTGAATTGCCGGCCGGCTTTTTTAAAGAGACGGTGCATGAAAACACTAATATTTTTTTTAATAAATCCTTTACACTAAATGGCAAGTACAGTAATCAACACTGTCACTGTACTTCTTATATATGTGACTGACATGTTTCTATCTATCTAATCTATGTGTGATGCTCTATTCCTTCCATTCTAAATTGTCGGGTACCGCTGCTGAATTGCCGCCGGCTTTTTTAAAGAGACGGTGCATGAAAACACTAATATTTTTTTTTATAAATCCTTTACACTAAATGACAAGTACAGTAATCAACACTGTCACTGTACTTCTTATATATGTGACTGACATGTTTATATCTATCTAATCTGTGTGTGAAGCTCTATTCTTTCAGTTCTAAATTGTCGGGTACCGGTGTACGCCGCTGCTGAATTGCCGGCTTTTCATGTTTCACTGTGAGCACTGTTCCCATCGATTTGGGCAATCACTCTAATGCCACAACCACCATGGCTGTGTCAGGAGTGAGACACACAGAATCAGAAGATGTGTTGCCAGAACTTGAAGCTGTAGTCGTGTGAACAACTGCAGAGCAAATTCATCATGCTTACAACTGATGTAAGGTGCGTCAGCGAGGTAGTCGTGGGCGAGCTGTAGCCCCTCCTCCCTCTGGCACTCTACCCTGTGTACATGGTGCTCTCCACTTACTTCAGACCATCTGATCGTGGCAGTCTCCAGGCATTTCTCTTCTGGAACCAGGGCAGCAATAAATTCAGAGGAAACA
Organism: Phyllobates terribilis; assembly: GCF_046119375.1. Classification (NCBI taxonomy): domain Eukaryota; kingdom Metazoa; phylum Chordata; class Amphibia; order Anura; family Dendrobatidae; genus Phyllobates; species Phyllobates terribilis. The sequence continues at coordinate 247,556,009 of NW_027362769.1, read as the reverse complement.
AGGTTCTTAACCATAACTGGGACTTTACTTGGGGAAGAGGAATGTGTACAATATTTACAGGCAGATATAATGGATAAGGCCCCACAGGTAATCATCTCCCTCACAGACGCTGGCAACATCTTCAGCCCTGGTTCGCTCTTTAAATGAAGCATCTCTGTGACTCTAATCTCTAGCTCAAGAGAATCTTCCTCACAAGCGACAGTATATCCGGATCCTATACCTCCCCCACGTCTTAGCCTGGAGTCCTATCTTCCTCTGCTGCCTGCAGACTGAAAGTTCCCCAGGTTCTCAATACCTCCGTTGAGTTTCTCCGGCCAGCTAACAGGACTCTTGCGTAGGGAGATCTTCACACTGGTGATCCTACTGTCTGAGGGTGCGAAGCTCCCATCTATCCTAGCAGCCACCAAATTAGGCTGTCTGTAAGGTTCACTGTCCAAACTCTCACTGACTGTGGAAACTCACCACAGGTTTCCTAGTGTGCCCACCCTTTATGGGCTGTCCTTTTACTCCATTAACTCCTCACTATCACCCTGCTAGCACATTCTTACTAACAGCTCTGCCCAACAGTGGCATCTTGTGGCTGATTAAAAGTACTGAAGCCCACAAGGAATTATGTTAAACTAAGCTCAAGACACACTCAATGTCTGACCATGGCACCAAGTTCCCCCTCTATTCTACGGACTGGACCACTGCAGCTAACCCCTTAGCTTGGCCTAACAATAGTTCAAAGAGGTCTAACTACGGGAACATTTTCTTTAACTATTTCAGTGCCAAGGGAAGGTTACATCCTTCCTCACTATTACACAGACAAAGCGTTAATCTAAAAAAAAATGGATAGCCTATGGCAGCAGTGAAGAACAGGCAATCTTTTTGTAGAGACTATACTCTGAAATTGTTCGAACCCTCCTGTTAGTTTTTGCTATCTTATGTTTTGCGGTCACGCGACCATCTGCCTATTTATTCCAGCTCCGCCCTTCTGGCTTTGCTGGACTTCAGTGTTGTTTGACTGTCTCTCTAGCCAGGTGCTTCGGTGCCTATCTCTGTCTAGTTCGCTTGGTCCTCTTGGACCTCTATTTCGTTTTGTCTGTTTGTCTTTTGTGCTCTGCATCTACTTCTGTTTAGAAGGTGTCCCATTTTTGTCCCAGTCCTTAGTTCTTTTAGGGACCCCTCCCTTAACTCTATAGGTCTTCATTCAGACTAGCCGAGGTCTAAGGCGGGTCTGTTCAAAAGGAACAGGCAGACCGCTACATCGTAGGGATTCAGCTTAGTCTTACTGTAGGGACAGTTTTCCCCTATCTTTCCTTAGTTTATGTTGCAGATCATAACAGTAAGTCCAGCCCAAAAAAAAAAACTAAAAGGAAAGAAATTCAGGGATCAGTATGGTTTCCAACCAGGAGTTGGCTCAACGCCTGCAGGGATTGTCTCTGGCGGTGGCCGAGCTTCAGCAACATGTGAGTAGCTGTCCTGGAGTGCATTTTGTTGAACCCAAGGTAGGTCTGCCTGATTTTTTTTAAGGTAAACAGCAAGATTTTTTTTCCTTTAAAAATGCTTGTTTGTTATAATTTTGTTTGATACCAAGATCCTCTGGGAATGAATCACAGCGCATTGGTTTTATTATGTCACTTTTGCGCAAAGAGCCACAGGGTTGGGCCTTTACTCTCCTGCCTAATGATCCGTGTTTAAGTTCTGTTGAAGAATTTTTTTCTGCTATGAAGCTATTATATGACGATCCTGATCGAATCTCATCTGCTGAATCAGAACTTAGACATTTGAATCAGGGGTCAGATGATATTGAAAATTATTGCACACACTTCAGGAGATGGGCTTCAGAAGTTAAATGGAATGATTCTGCACTAAGACGTTTATTTCTTGCTGGTCTGAGTGAAAGGGTTAAGGATTTGCTAATTGCATTCCCTGCACCTGAGACTCTGCAGGAAGCTATGCAGTTATCTGTTCGTGTGGACAGGTCCATCGGTAATGATGTAAAAACTCCTGTAACTTCAGGTCCTAGTTTCCAGAAAATCTGCTCTGACAGCGGAGAACCAATGGAGGTTATGGCAATGTCACTTCGCTCTCAGGAAAGAGATCGGAGATTCGCCGAAAGTTTGTGTGTTTATTGTTGTAAAGATGATCATTGAATTAAGTATTGTGAGCGTCGTTTAAGTAAAGAGAAAAAAAAGGTCAGTTACGCCCGTATAGCTTGTTTACGCTCTGCAGGAGTGTTTCTTTCTGGGAGTACTACTCTGCAATTTGAGAATTGAATGAATTTCAGGTATTTGTGGATTGTGGTTCAACACTTAATGTGATTGATAAAGGGTTTTTGGAAAACCTTACATTGAAATCCAAACCTTTGTCATCACCTGTTTCTGTGGTTGCAATTGATAACACTCCTTAGAAATGTATTACTCACAAGACTGCTGCATTTCCTCTCACTATCAATGGAGATCACCAAGAAATTTTGGACTTGGTTGTTTTGGATAATTTGCCCTCTCCAGTTGTTCTAGGATTGACTTGGTTAAGACTGCACAATCCTTTATTGCACTGGTCTACTAATGTGATTAAGTCTTGGAGTCCGAAGTGCTATGATAAATATTGTAATGGTCGCATTGCGGCTGTGGAAAAGGGAGAATTACCTGTACCTATTTAAGATTTTTGGAGGTTTTATTCGGAGGAGGAGTCGCAAGTTTTACCTCCTCATAGGGATTATGATTGCGCCATTGAGTTTGTTCCGGGTGCTACTCTTTCCAAAAGTCCCTCTTTTAATCTGATTATCCCTGAAAGGGAGGCCATGGAGGAGTACATACAGACTAGCCTGGCTGCTGGTCACATTAGACCATCTAAGTCACCTGTGGCAGTTGGATTCTTCTTTGTTAGTAAAAAGGACGGCGGTTTACGTCCATGTCTGGATTTTCATGAAATTAATAAGATTACCGTACGCAATTCCTACCCATTGCCATTAATTCCTGACTTGTTTAACCAGTTAGTGGGGGCCAAATGGTTCTCCAAAATTGATCTCCGGGGGGCATAGAATTTGTTACGTGTGAAGGAGGGTGATGAATGGAAAACTGCTTTTAACACTACGGTAGGTCATTTTGAGAATCTGGTGATGCCTTTTGGTCTTACCAATGCACCTGCATTTTTTCAGAACCTTATTAATGACATCCTGAGACCTTTGATTGGTAAGAATGTGGTTGTGTATTTGGATGACATTTTGATTTATTCGCCAGATCCGGAATCTCATTGGCAGAGTGTACGTGAAGTTTTGCAGTTATTGAGTGATAATTTTCTCTTTGCTAAGCTGAAGAAATGTGAATTCGCTGTGCAGAAAATTAGTTTTTTGGGCTACATTGTCTCCAGGGAGGGCTTTGAGATGGACCCTGTGAAGGTTCAGGCTGTGCAGGAATGGCCTAGGCCTATTGGTGTTAAATCTGTACAGAGATTTTTGGGTTTTGCCAATTATTACAGGAAATTCATTAGGAATTTTTCTGTAATTGTTAAACTTCTAACTGATCTCACCAGGAAAACTGCGAATACGGCCTAGTGGACTACTGAGGCCATTGAAGCATTTGAGTTTCTCAAAGAGAGGTTCAGTTCTGCCCCTATCCTTATGCAGCCTGATGAAACCAAGACTTTTTTGGTCGAGGTTGATGCTTCATCAGTGGGTGTCGGAGCAGTTTTGTCTCAAGAGGACAAGGGTGGAGTACATCCTTGTGCCTTTTTTTCAAAATTTTTTTCGGAAACCAAACTGAATTATGATGTTGGAAATCGGGAATTGCTGGCTATTAAACTTGCGTTGAACACTGGCGTCATTTTTTGGAAGGCGCTAGATCTCCTATTCAGGTTTTCACAGATCATAAGAATTTGATCTTTCTGGATGCTGCCAAGCGTTTGAATGCCCGTCAAGCTAGGTGGGCACTTTTTTTTTCTCGGTTTCATTTTTCTGTTACCTATATCCCTGGTACTAAGAATGTTGAAGCCGATGCTTTATCTCGCAACTTCTCTCCTACGGTCGAGGAGGAGAGCATTTTGCAGAAAGGAGTTGTGGTGGCGGCTTTGGACTCTGGTTTGGAGAATGGGATTCTGAATGCTCTAGATGATGCTCCATCTAACACTCCCCATGGGAGGTTGTTCACGCCTAGAGCCTTTAGGAGAGATTTGTTTGTGGATTGTCATGAGTCTCGGTTGGCAGGTCATCCAGGAGTTTCGGAGACTAAGAGACTTATCAGTCGCCGTTTTCGGTGGCCTGGATGGCAGAGGTAAGTCATCAAGTGGGTGCATCAGTGTACTGTTTGCGCTAGGTCAAAGGCTTCACATACTCCTGCTGCGGGGCTGCTTTGCCCTCTAGAGGTTCCTAGTGCACCTTGGATGCATCTCACTATGGATTTTATTACTGATCTTTCTGTGTCCGAGGGTTTTACTGTCATCTGGGTGGTCGTGGACTGTTTTAGTAAGATGTGTCATTTGGTTTCATTCATTAAGTTGCCCTGCGCCAATACACTCACTAAGGCGTTTGTTAAGGAGATTGTCAAGCTCCATGGTGTTCCCACGGATATTGTTTCTGATAGAGGACCTCAGTTTGTGGCTCGCCTTTGGTGTGCTTTTTATGACAGGTTGGGAGTTCATTTGTCATTTTTGTCTGGTTATAATCCTGAGTCGAATGGACAGACTGAAAGAAAGAACCAGGATGTAGAACAGTTTTTGCATTGTTTTGTGGTGGACAATCAAGAGGTGTGGTCTGAGTTTCTGCCTCTCGCAGAATTTGCTCTTAACAATCATACATCCTCCTCTGCTGGATGTTCTCCTTTTTTTTGTTGTACTGGGAGACATCCGTCTTTTTGTTCGTTCTCCAAATTGGGGTCGGCGGTGACGGAGGAGGAGAATTTTTCCGGTGATTTGGAGAGAGTTTGGACTAATGTACGTTGTAACCTGCCAGAGGCTAACAAGAAGTCCAAGAAGTATTTTGACAGGAAACGTAAAGAGGTTTTGTTTACTGTGGGTGACATGGTTTGGTTGTCCACGAAGAACCTGTGGTTGAGGATTCCCTCTAAAAAACTGGGTCCTAAGTTTGTAGGTCCATTTAAAGTGCTTCAGGTTGTTAATCAGTCTGCTGTTAGGTTGGATGTCCCTACTTCCTGGAAGATTAATCCTGTGTTTCATGTTTTCTTGTTGAAAAAGGCTGACGTATCTAATAGGGATGCCACTGTCACAGTTCCTCCTGTGGTGGAAGACGGCGAATATGAAATTTCTCGTATTTTGAATTCTAGATGGCATAGAGGGAAATTACAGTATCTTGTCTCCTGGAAGGGTTTCGGTCCCGAAGACAACTCCTGGGTAAGGACGGATGATGTCTCTGCTCCTACGTTTGTTAAAGCTTTCCACAGGAGGTTTCCTGATAGACCTGGGCCTGGAGGATCCGGAGGATCCTCATAGTAGAGGGGGTACTGTTAGAACCCTCCTGTTAGTTTTTGCTATATTATGTTTTGCGGTCACGTGACCATCTGCCTATTTATTCCAGCTCTGCCCTTCTGGCTTTGCTGGACTTCATTGTTGTTTGACTGTCTCTCTAGCCAGGTGCTGCGGTGCCTATCTCTGTCTAGTTCGCTTGGTCCTCTTGGACCTCTAGTTCGTTTTGTCTGTTTGTCTTTTGAGCTCTGCAGCAACTTCTGTTTAGGAGGTGTCCCATTTTTGTCCCAGTCCTTAGTTCTTTTAGGGACCCCTCCCTTAACTCTATAGGTCTTCGTTCAGACTAGCCGAGGACTAAGGCGTGTCTGTTCACAAGGAACAGGCAGCCTGCTACATCGTAGGGATTCAACTTAGTCTTACTGTAGGGACAGCTTTGCCCTATCTTTCCTTAGTTTATGTTGCAGATCATAACAGAAATGCAGTTGTGTTTGTTATGTGAACAAGTCCAGAGATGATTTTATGTTTACAACAGGCAAATGAATAGGTGCAGGTCTAAGGTCAGAAGTTAATGTAACTAATAGAAGCCAACCAGATTTGCTGAAATGATTGTCAGCTGAAATATGTAAAGAGTCAAGCTCAAAAACATAAGGTTATATGATAGAAAGCCTTTTTAATACTCAGACACACATGTGTGTTAGAGTCGCTCTTATCCCCTTCATTATACATTTATAATCATTGCTTCCATTGGGGCTCACAATCTAGATTCCCTATCAGTATGTCTTTGAAGTGTGCAAGAAGACTGGAGAATCTGTAGGAAAACCACACAGACATGGAGTGAACATACAAACTCCTTGCAGATGCAGCAAAATTTCAAAAAAGCGCAATCCCACCATTGGTTTTTGGCTTCTGTTTTACAGAACTCATTATGGTAAAACTGACCTGACAGTATGTATCTCCATGTAAACATGATTACAGTGATACTAAACAAGCATAGTTTTTATATTTAAGTAGTGAAAAGAAATGGGAAACTCATAGAAAAAAAAATTGTGTCACCTTTTTTCTAACCCATAACGTTTTTGGGCTTGACTGAATACAGATTTGTGAGCTTGTTTGTGCATCCTCTGCTGACTTTTTTATTGTCACAATTTTTGGGTAGATATAATGTTTTGATTAGGTCTTTTTTGCAGTGTTGCAATATCCAAAAAAACTGCAATTCTGGCAATTAGATTTTTTTTTCATTACTGTGTTTACCAATCGGTTTAATTAACTTAATATTTTTTCATAGATCGGACTTTTATGAACATGGAGATATCACATACAGTACAGACCAAAAGTTTGGACACACCTTCTCATTTAAAGCCTTTTCTGTATTTTTATGACTTTCAAAATTGTACATTCACGCTGAAGGCATCAAAACTATGAATTAACACATATGGAATTATATAGTTAACAAAAAAGTGTGAAACAACCGAAAATATGTCTTATATTCTAGGTTCTTCAAAGTAGCCACCTTTTGCTTTGATGACTGCGTTTCACACTCTTGGCATTCTCTTGATGAACTTCAAGAGGTAGTCACTGGAAATGGTTTTCACTTCACAGGTGTGCCCTGTCAGGTTTAATAAGTGGGATCTCTTGCCTTATAAATGGGGTTGGGACCATCAGTTGTGTTGTGCAGAAGTCAGTTGGATACACAGCTGAAAATCCTACTGAATAGACTGTTAGAATTTGTATTATGGCAAGAAAAAAGCAGCTAAGTAAAGAAAAATGAGTGGCTATCATTACTTTATGAAATGAAGGTCAGTCAGTGCGAAAAATTGGGCAAACTTTGAAAGTGTCCCCAAGTGCAGTTGCAAAAACCATCAAGCGCTACAAAGAAACTGGATCACATGATGACCGCCCCAGGAAAGGAAGACCAAAAGTCACCTCTGCTTCTGAGGATGTTTATCCGAGTCACCAGCTTCTGAAATCGCAGGTTAACAGCAGCTCAGATTAGAGACCAAGTCAATGCCACACAGAGTTCTAGCAGCAGATACATCTCTACAACAACTGTTAAGAGGCGACTTTGTGCAGCTGCCTTCATGGTAAAATAGCTGCTAGGAAACCACTGCTAAGGACAGGCAACAAGCAGAAGAGACTTGTTTGGGCTAAAGAACACAAGGAATGGACATTAGACCAGTGGAAATCTGTGCTTTGGTCTGATGAGTCCAAATTTGAGATCTTTGGTTCCAACTACTGTGTCTTTGTGCGACGCAGAAAACGTGAACGGATGGACTCTACATGCCTGGTTCCCACCGTGAAGCATGGAGGAGGAGGAGTGATGGTGTGGGGGTGCTTTGCTGGTGACACTGTTGTGGATTAATTCAAAATTGAAGGCATACTGAACCAGCATGGCTACCACAGCATCTTGCAGCGGCATGCTATTCCATCCGGTTTGCGTTTAGTTGAACCGTAATTTATTTTTCAACAGGACAATGACCCCAAATGTTACATCCCTGGCGGCGTGCTTGCATAGTGCACCACCTCCACTATGCAAGACCTCAATCTTACCTGTCAGTCCAGTCTGCAATCCCTGCTCCAGTTCATGCTATGTGCATTTCTCTTGACTGACTGCTTAGGGCGGCAGCCCGGTCACTTCCTGATTCTTACAGCTGCTTTGGGCGCACCCCTAATGCGTCTCCAGCCTATTGCTGTGAGTCTCTGGATATTTAAACCCCCTCAACCCAGTAGGAGGTGCCTGAGCAACACCTTCACCCAGTTTATCTTTGCAACTGTATTGCCAGGCCCTGTCCTGTTATCTCTGACGTCTAGTCTGTTTCCGCCACTCTGGGGGCAGCATTCCCAGACCTGTTATCTCTGACTTAAAGTCTGTTTCCGCTACTCTGGGGGCTGTATTCCCAGGCCTGTTACCTGTAACTTCTAGTCTGTTTCTGCCACTCTGGGGGCTCTATTCCCAGGTTCCTTTTTGTATCTCATTGCAGTAGCAGTTCTTGTCTGAACTGTATCCTAGCCTGTTACCTGTTTATCTCTATGTCCATACCTTCCCTTTTCCTGCAGTATCTGAACCTGCACCTAACTCCTATTCGTTGTCTCTGTACTTGTGTTTTTGAGTTTTGTGTCCACTCGCTACTTCATAGTAAGTACCTTGTGTGTATCTGGTTCTGCTTGTCCCTTTTCCCTTCCTCGGTTTCTTCCTGTCTTTTCCAGTCTGTTCCATGTGAACAGAGCCCTGTCCTCTCTGCCTGCACCTTCAGCCCTGTTCTGCTCTGCCTTGTCCGCCGCACCTGTGGTTTCGCTCCGCTCTGTCTTGCCCACCACTCCGGCGGCTTCTCTCTTCTCTGACTTACCCACCGCTCCTGCAGTTCCGTTCTGCTCTGCCTTGTCCACCTTTCCTGCGGTATCGCTCCACTCTGACTTGCCCACCGCTCCTGCGGCTTCTCTCTGCTCTGACTTGCCCACCGCTCCGGCGGTTTCTCTCTGCTCTGACTTGCCCACCGCTCCGGCGGTTCCGCTCTACTCTGCCTTGTTCACCGCACCTGCGGTTTCGCTCCGCTGTCTTGCCCACCGCTCCGGCGGTTTCTCTCTGCTCCAACTTACCCACTGCTCCGGCGGTTTCTCTCTGCTCTGACTTACCCACCGCTCCGGCGGTTACGCTCTGCTCGGCCTTGCCCACCGCACCTGCGGTTTTCACTCCGCTCTGCTTGCTCACCGCACCAGCAGTTCCTCTCTGCTCTGCCTTGACCTCCGCTCTGGCGGTTTCGTTTTACTCTGCTTGTCTACTGCATCTGCGGCTCTGTACCTGTCTTTCAGTCTGTACTGGACCCTATCCAGCCTGCGCTCCAACCTGCTAGTACCTCCTTGTCTGCACTCCAGCCGTGCTTGCCAGAATCTTCCTGTCTGCACTCCAGCCGTGCTTGCCAGTATCTCCCTGTCTGCATACCATCCGTACTTGCCAGTACCCACCTGTCTGCATACCAGCCATACTTGCCAATACCCACCTCCCTGTATGCCCGTCTAACCTGCCTGTTCCTGCATTCCCCAGTGTGATTCAACAACTGTGACCGGGGTCTGACCTGGAGTCACACCTGGTCCCTCTGCTCAGTTCCTCCTTGGTCCACGGAGTTGACTAAGCCGCTGTGCGACCTTGGTCGGATCGGGTTGATACTTAGTTACGCCCCTCCAGGCACTCCTCGGTTCATGGTACAGTGGGATCACTAATCATGCTCACGCCAGTCAGTCCGGGCGCGAGCCTAACACCAAACACACCTCCAGGCTGTGTAAGGGCTATTGGACCAAGAAGGAGCGTGATGGGGTGCTTAGCCAGATGACCTGTCATCCACAGTCACCAGACCTGAACCCAATAGAGATGGTTTGGGGTGAGCTGGACCGCAGAGTGAAGGCAAAAGGGCCAACAAGTGCTAAGCATCTCTAGGAACTCCTTCAAGATTGTTGGAAGACCATTTCCGGTGACTACCTCTTGAAGCTCATCAAGAGAATGCCAAGAGTGTGCAAAGCAGTCATCAAAGCAAAAGGTGGCTACTTTGAAGAACCTAGAATATAAGACATATTTTCAGTTGTTTCACACTTTTTTGTTAAGTATATAATTCCACATGTGTTAATTCATAGTTTTGATGCCTTCAGTGTGAATGTACAATTTTCATAGTCATGAAAATACAGAAAAATCTTTAAATGAGAAGGTGTGTCTAAACTTTTGGTCTGTACTGTATGTGTTTGTTTTTTTTCTATTTCTTAATTTTTATTGGGGGAAAAAAGGAGTGATGTGAACTTTTCTACTTGTTCTATTTTTTTCATATATTTAAACACATTTTATTACTTTTTCTTTGTTTTGTAGTCTCACTAAGAGATTTCCACCTGCAATTGTCTGATCATATACAGCAATACCACAGTATTGTTATGCATAGCAAAAATCACGATTTCTTATGAATGCCAGCTACAGACTGGCTTTTATAGGAGTACTGTCATGACAAACATGGGGTGTTAAGGAGACCTCTGACCATCATGGCAACCTATCAGGACCGTGTGCTCACTTCTCGAGGGCACCAATAGATGATTATAACAGTTTCCTCTCACCCAGGCCGCACGCTATAAATGCCATGATCACAGATTGACAGTGAAATTTAACAGGTTAACAGCTGCAAGCAGAATTCAACTCCACTCATAGCTATTAGAGTTAGAGACAGATCATGGCTTAAAAATGCAGCCGTCATCTACTGGCAAAGATGTGGGCTCATTTCCAGAGAATGGTATATGTTAGAAAGGGGTTAAAAGGTCTTACGTCTTGATTACTGATGAGCCGATCTGATATGATTCAAATTTGTGTGAATTTTGATGGGAAACTTGATTCACAACAAATTAATTCTCCGCATATTGAATATCTCTTATTATGTTCTAGGGTCTGGAGAGACTGTAGGGGTTAATAAACAAATTAAAAAAACAAACAATACAAAAACCTAATACTCTGCACACCACTCACTTTCATGGCTCACTGTTCCGCATACGGTCCTCAGCTCCTATTCTTTCAGCCATTGTGGGTTAGAACCCCAAACATCTTCTTTACAGGCATACACAGGGGCATTCCAGGACTAGTTACAGATAGAAGAGGCAAAGGGTTTCAACATGTGGCGGTGTTAAGAGGAGGCGTCAAGGACTGTACAGGGAGAGCAAGCAGTGGAGGTATCCAGAGGGGTGAGAATAAGATATTAATTTTTTTAATCCTTTGGTGGCCTTCTACGGTCCAGCAAAATTTTGCTGAATTCATGCAGAGAGAATTACAAAAAATACACACTTTGGAGACTATGGATTTTTGGAAAATTCAAGTAATATTCAGTTCCACTCGAATAAATATACACAACTCTAGTGATGATGTCACTAGAGAGTTCTATAACATGCAAAACTGAATGTGGATGTCACGGGTGTATCAGAGGTGACAAACAATCACCCTACAGGAGATCTCTACGCTTGGCATTACAGACATCTTCATAGAGGCTGTCTCTAGGACCCAGCAGTTATCTCCCTCTGGCTAATTAGCTCCCTGGCCTGAGTGTATAAATACCCGGTGTGTCTAAGAGGGAGATGCTGGCAATATTCTTTACTACTTGTGAGGCTTTAGCAAGAGCAGTACTTCGTCCTCTCTGGAACTTGAGGCCATGTGCATATTTGGTTGGAGTCGTCTAAAGCTAAGCAATCCTTCTCCTGTTTGTCTACCCTTGTTGTCTATAGAGTTTAGTGGAGACCTCCTAGTCTGGTCTAGTGTCACCCTGTCTCAACTATCGTCCCTATATTGGCTCTTCACAAATCACCGCACACTTGCCTTGACCTGACTTTTCCTGACATATGGCTAAAGCTAGGGAAGGGAGGAGATGAGCACTTGTCGATCTCCACTAAACTCTATAGACAACAAGGGTAGACAAACAGGGGGGATTGCTCATCTTTAGACGACTCCAACAAAATGCGTACACGACCTCAAGCTCCAGAGAGGAAGAAGTACTGCTATTGCTAAAGCCTCACAAGTAGTAACGAATATCGCCGGCTCCTCCCTCTCACACACATAAGGTATTTATACACTCAGGGCAGGCAGCTAATTAGCCAGAGGGAGGTAGCCACTGGGTCCTAGAGACAGACAGCCTCTAAGAAGATGTCTGTAATGCCAAACATAGAGATTTCCTGCAACCAACTGCAGGGCGACTGTCTGTCACCTCTGATACACCCGTGACACTGGAGCACAGAAATCTGTTGTGGCCAAAAAAAGAAGGGAGCAGAGCTGGCCTTGGACCTGAGACAGGTGTATAACAAAATTTAATTTTTACTATGAGACAGCATGAGAGGTTAGAACAAAAGAGAAAATTGGGGGTAAATTAACGAGATATTTTTAAACGGAGTTATTTTTAATTCAATTTCTGTATTTATTATTTCTTTAATAGCTTAGGAGCAGTAAATCTAAAAGTGCAGTGTAGCATAGCAGTAAACATCTCTACATTTCATCACCTGCAGTTGGAACCCCTCACTAGAGGGGCTACACCTTGGAGGCATAGAGCTACAAACTCCACAGGCACATCAACCAAAAATTCTGCACATTGCACACTCGTTCAAACAAATTTCAAGAAGAGCGCAAAATGTTTTTGTTTAATGTGCATTTCACCTTTTCTATCATGAACTGCTTTAAAATGTTCTAGTCAATTATCTTCTTGGTGGCAAAGGTGAGATAATTGTGGGAAAGCTTTTCCCAACAGAAAGACCTTATTGAACTGAAAATCATGAGCATGAACTAATTGGTACCATGGTGAGTAATTTAAGTTGGCAGATCAAATATTGAAAGAGCGCTGTAACACTTGCTTCCTATCATTCTCCCAGGGTGTTATGCTTTTGAAGAGGTTAGACACATTAATAGTACAATTGGGAACAGTACATAACCTATTCCAAAGACTTTGCTTACTTTGTTGTATGGGGTGGTAGATTTTTTTACGTACATTAATTAAGTCTAGAATAAATCCTTTGCCTTCTTCATGTCTTAATAATATATAAAAGTGACACCTTACTGTAAATAGCTTAAAATATCAAGATAATTTATTTCTTGAAGAACACAGATTGTCTAAGCTATAGTGTGCTTATTGATTATTAAGTTTATGATCTGAGTAAACAAACTACATGACATGCCCGCTGGTTCTTAAGGTGATACTTCCATGTCAATAAAATAAGGCAACATTTAAAATCATGGTTAATTTTTGAGGCTAGTCATTACTTTTTTCTCTTGTGTATATAGTGTTGACAGATTTCTGTATGGATCTATGTACTGGTTACGTATGAGAATGCTTATTTTATTTAATAACCGAGTTCTGCAGTGATCACATGGATTGTAATTGGAATCATAGACAACATTTTCCTATTGAACACAGATGTAAAGTGTGTCTTTGTGAAGATTTTGACCATGTAATGACAGTGAAGACAGCATGGCTGTATAGCTTTCCTTTACTCCTGAATATCAAATATCCAACTCACCATGTGTAAAGTAATTTATAAGAGATAGTTCAAAATAATTCAAAGGAATTAGACCAGTCCATGCAACAGCATACAAGGACAAAACTACAGAAGCTGCATTTAAAGAAGATCCCCCATATTTTTATAAATTGACTTGCATTACCAAGTGCTATCCAAATCGGATTAAACTCAGGCATGCAGCAATTTTTTTCTTTGGACAGTCTCTGTCCAAGGAAAAAATCGGACATGTGCACGGTCCCATAGAATAAAATTGGTCTAAGTGCGATCCAATGTTTTGTAGGATCACATGTGTGCACCTAGTCCTACTTTCTTCCTATATGTTTGCATCCACCTTGTTGCGATTATTTCATTTCATATGATACCATTGACCAGTATATGTATTTCTTCTAGGTGTATCTGTCAGTTTTAAAGATTTATTTGTGGAAGTCATTTAAAGCCTGTAGGTCTTCTACGGAAATTAGATAATATTGAAGATAAATAGTACCTTCTGGTTATAATATAATAGTAGACTGTCATATTTCTGCTTTGTTTTTATCTACATTAATTTTTGCTTGATATTGTCCGTATATTACATTCTTTCTAAAAGACTTTTATTTCACATAATGCAGATTCTCTGTTTCCTTATCCAGTCTTCTATATTTTTGTGATCTGCTATGCCACTGTTTCTGAGATGTTTTATCTTCTTAATAAAGATCAGAGTAAGAATGAACTTGTACAAAAAAAAAAAGAATAAAATTATTGCTATAATTTGAGCATAAATATTTTTAGGACTAGCAACAAAATGTTTTTTTTTCCTTTTCATCACAGTTTGAAGATATTGGAGGAAGCTGAACTCACAAAGCTTATGCATATATAGTTTAAATGAATCTGCTGCAATAACCACTTTGAAACACTAAAGGAATATTTTATTGTTTATGTCGTTCATTTATCTCTTTCAATAACTGAATAAAAGTTGAATTTTGGCAGAGAGTAAAGTTTTGCACATCATTGACATTTTTTTTCCTCTAGAGATGTAGCATTACATGAAAAATTCAGCTGGTCTAGCAAAGGCAACATCTGTCTTAGTGTTTTCTTGGCCTATAATGTTTCTATTACTAATTATATCAAATGCTGAAATAAATTGCAAACTAAAACACAAGTCATTTTTTGCATATCAAAGCTGTATTTTTTATGATACGTTTTTGTAGTAAAAAATGTTTTCTTTATCTTTCTATTTTTAGATTTATTTTAAAGGGAATCTGTCACCAAGCTTCTGCCACCAAATATGAAAGCAACATGATTTATAGAGAGAAACTCTGATTTCAGTAATGTGTAATTTAATGGCAAGCTTGGTGTAGCTTTGATAAAATCAGTTTAATTAGCAGGAGATAATTACTAGAAGACTAGTAAACCTGATGCAAGGTAGTCCTCTATATTCATAATCTCTGTATGACTCTTACCATTGATTGGAAGGCTTCTGCCTATGCACAGTGTACACAGAAAGCTGCCAATCAGAGGTGTGGATGGGGTTATACAGAGCTCATCATTCAGAGAACTGATAGATCTGCAGCAGATTAAACAGGAATTTTATCAAAACTACAGCTAGCAGTCTAGTATGTGATATATGACTGGAATTAGGGTCTAGTGGTGGGCTAATCTATGAATGTTCAGGTCCTGCAGGTTCGGCAGAAAAAGTATAAAAAGTTCTGTTTGGATACCAGAACAGTACCTGAACTCTAACCCAGACTCCATTCATATGAATGGGGGATCTGAACTACTCCCATCAGCCTACGCCTGCTGCTGATAACAGCGAGAGCAGGTGCCACTGATGGGAGCATTCATCAGCCGGCATTTATGCTCCAATAAGAAAAAAAAATTGAAATAAATAAATATTGAAATAGAAATAATAAAGCATTATGCTCACCTTAGTACCTAATCCTCGATGCCCTTGTTCCTTGTAAAAGATAAAAAATAATAAACCATGTCAGAGATTAGATCCAATTATCACAGAGATCACAGGCCGGGAGTGACGCAGAACCACCCTCTGTGATCTTTGGAGCGAACAGTTCTCTGCTGACCTATATCATCAGGACAATTACACAATTGGCCGACGATCAACGGAGAAGGTCGCAGGCTGTTCCCACTAGTTAGTTATCAGAAAATTAACAGTGAGTATATGGTATATACACCTCCGGATTCCAACACATGGAATATGCGTATATACCTCCATACGATCACTGCAAACTCCACGATAACCCCACACAGCCCACTACTCGCTGCCACCACCTGACGGTTTTTAAAATACGGGCTGACTGGACGCCTGGAATAGGTAACTTATGGCTTTGAGGCGAGGCGCGATAACAGAACAAAAGGATTAGAACTATTAAATTTTATATTAATCCGAAGGGAAGCAGTGTTTATGAAAAATATACCAAAGGTTTTACAAAGGTGACCAAGCAATACAGCATATACAGTTACAGAAATTAAAAGGGATTAACAGAAGAGCTTACTATAAAGATTGCAGTGATGATTCAGTTTAGCCGAAGGAGAGGACTTCGATGGGCCGTTTTGCGAATGGGGTTCCTGCATACACGATATGTATCGCTCTATAGGAACACAGATCTTAATTTGGATGGATCTTTTATCAGCCCCTGAGTCCCACCCACACACATTCCCTGTAATGAATTCACCTTGGCCAAGTTGTGGGCTGGTCTCAGCCATTCATGATTTTATGAAATCCCCAACTTATGCGATAACTCCACTCTGGATGATCACAGAAGTTGGAGATTGATGCCATATTTTTTATCGGGATTTTATCTTTACTTAGAGACCAAGCATGGCATAGCTGTTGTTAGCTATCTGATTACTGTGGATTTATGGCTCATAGGCAGGTGCCACAGATATGAAAATATATGCATATTCTTCCTCACCTTGCCCCAGCGATGAAAATGTATATCCCATCCCTATATGGTTTATAGAAGCTCCAATATTCATACTTTTTTAGGAGATATATTCCTGTTGCAGTTGTAACACTTCTTTTACAGTGATAACAAGGTGTCTAGTGTAAATGTAAAATATTTCCCTTGAACTGACAATGTATTTCCTGGGGGCAAAAGGCTTATTTCACTGCTCTGTTTATGTATAAACCCTTTCGTTCTCCAACTCTTTGACAAGAGTTTTCATGTCAATTTTAAATTTCTTTGTCTATCTTACAAAGGCATCTTCCTTAGTATGCCAGTTTCTTTTGTAAATGTCAGTCTTTCTTACAAAAGGCATTTTCTTTCAGTCATCTGGGCATCAATGACTTCATACTGTCACGTTGCTGTTCTCTGAAAACCTAGGACCAGAGGCTACTACCCTGTCCCTAACACCAGGGATGCCATATTTATCCCTGCTCCGCAGGTTACTTCAGGTGGCAAAGATACTGGGGCCACATGCCTTGCTGTACTCCTGAATCAGCCCTTATCTGTCCCCTCTCCCACCCAGGAAAGTGGGGAGGAATAGTGTATGTATATACACAAACCAGACAAACAATGAAGGATCTACAGGGACAAATGAAAATACCAAACACACAAAATATGCTCTCACAGACAACAGCGGGAAACGCCGAAGGGATTATGACGGTAAACAAAACTAGAAGAGGTTGGAACTCTGCACCCAACCAAAACTCCAAGCAACAGTCACAGAACAACTGTCCTTAAATGCCTTTAACGAACACCAGTACCTCCACTCCACACCTCAGCAGGCTGTACAAGACATAACACTGCAAAAAGAGTGAAAAAAAGCGACATAAAACCCATAATCAGCACTATATAAAAGTAAAAAACTTTATTAAACATACAATGAATAGGACAATTATTTCACATGAGAGATAAATGACACAGAAAAGCATGTGCAAGAGTAGACAGGACATGCACACCACCCAGGACCCTGGCATATACGTGAAAGATGACCAGATAAACGCTCACAATAATCCATACTACCACATAAATGTACTTGTACATAGGTTACATATGAATAGTAGACAGGTACCTGCGTTATGTGTGGTCTATATAACTACCTTAAATAAGGGGAACAGGAGCAGAGCCGCTGGCTGGGTGGGCGCCCTGGTCATCTTTTATGTATATGCCAGGGTCCGGGGTGGTGTGCATGTCCTGTCTACTCTTGCACATGTTTTTCCGTGTTATTTATCTCTCATGTGAAATAATAGTCTTATTCACTATATGTTTAATAAAGTTTTTTTACTTCTATATAGTGCAGGTTATGGGCTGTATGTCGCTTTTTTTTCTCTTTTTGCTTTTGCTTGAATTGCGACACCCTCTATTATTGGTCCATAGCATATCCCACTGAGGTGTGGTTTACTCCCCTTTGTGAAATAATGCTTGTGTTTCTGTGGTAGATTTCAATTAAAGACATAACACTGGCAATCCTAGATAGCCAGAACAGAGACTATATAGAAGAGGGGGGCTTTGGTAAGTCTAGCAACCAAAGTCTAAGAATGCTTGACATTCAAAACGCATCTGGTCATGTTTTATTTTCTTGCCTGGTCCCACCCATTACTCTTCACAATGCGAAGAGTTCCTTTCCGCCTGTTATTTGAGTTTTGATGTCCTTATATAAATTTTTAATTATCTAAATAAAAAGACTATCCATTTTACGTATTGTTGAACTCGGAAAAAGAAGCTGGATCAAATCTTTCTCTTCTCCTGCTTCAATTCAGTGCAGCAGTATATGAACTCAGAAGCTGATGAATACTCCTATCTGTGGCGCCTGCTCTCACTCTCATTACCGACACCAGGAATGGGCTGATTGGAGTAGTACCCTCATCAGCTGACGCCTATGGCCAGCGGTAATCTTTTTATCGCTGGTCACAGTCACAGCTGCGGGCTCATACTGTCATGTGACAGCGTAAGCCCGCATGGCTCTGACTGGTGGTAACGATTTTACTGCCAATCAGAGCCCGTGTTTCCAGATGACACTTTGTGAAATAGCCGATGTTCAGGCTGCCATACCCGAACAGTAACATGGACTTGCAGAGGAAGTCCGTGTTCAGGGTCTGTGCTTGAACACTAGGTGTTTGGTACAGACCCCGAACTTTACTGTACGGGTTCGCCCATCTCTAGTCTCTGCCCTTACATCATGCAGCTCTCATATGGGGTAGCAAAATCATGGCTTAAAAATGAGGAGGGAAATCTATAAATCTCATACATACCGGGATATTTAGGTAGTCTGAAGTCCATCTCCTACTCCAGTTTTGACTTCTTACTTTTATTATGTGCTTTGGTTTGCACCCATGTTACTATGCATTTCCTGGAGAATCTCATATGATTTACCAAATTCAGTTCTCTGCAAATTCAATTATCTCTTGTAATAAAGACAGAACAGAATTCTGTATCCCATCTTTCAGGATCTGTGTATTTAATTATGAAACATAAGAGCAGCAGCATGACATATATATCCCCATTTGTACTGCAAAAAAACACAGATACTGTCATTTTAGAAGGAATATGTTGTAAATAACTTTATATCCCACAGTCAAACTCGACAAAGGTGTAAACAAAAGAAATGAGATCATATATCACAATTATTCAAATTACACTGCATCCATAATTAAACATCTACTAAAATGTCATTGAATTATGACTAAATTAATACACAATTGATTTAAGTACATCCCATATGATGACTGATAATGTTTGGTTCAATTAAAGTATTCTCATATAATTTCTTTTGAAATATCCCTGCCTGACCTATTGTCTGTCTCATTTCCATTAATTCAAAATTGATTCTTCTAATACTTGAGAGTAAGAAATAAGTTATTGAGCTTATTAGGCTTTTTGTTTCTTTTTTTTATACCAGAGTAATCTGGTGTAAAAATAAAAACTCCAGTCTTTTATTAAGTTACATTACTGTTTATTTTGTTATAATTATAGTTTGATTTTTGACCAGTTTGTTATTATTATATTTCTACTATTTTTGTTTCTGTACAAAATGAGAACAGGGTAGATTCAGTGACGTATATAGAAATCACAGGGGCCAACAGTAAAAAATCTAAATAGACCCTTCATCCCCCCCAAAAGAAACATATAAATTTGGCTGAGTCGTATAAAAAATGCCCCCATCCATACACACTGTATCTCAACAGGGTATGTCCACAGTGAATTCCCCACAGTTTCAACTCATATTAACAATATGAAAATTCCACAGTGCCTCCAGCAAAATATGATGTCCCCACAGTGCCGCTAACACAGTAATATACCCCAATAGCATGATGCCTGTAAAGTACCGACCATAGTATAGTGTCCCTATTCACCCCCACACACACATAGTATGATGGCTTGTAGTTTAACACTTCCACTCAGTATGAGTGCCCCCACAGCTCTCTACTCAGTATGAGGGCTCACAAACAGAATATGGGCCCATAAAGCCCCCAAACACACAATGAGAGCACCAACAGCCTTCCATACAGAATGAGTGCACCCAAAGCCCCCCTCTTAGTATATGAACCCCAGAGCCACTACTCAGTATGGGAGCCCCCACAGACCCTCACACAGTATAATGGCCCGCACAACTCCCCACTCAGTATGATGGACCCCACAACTCCCCACTCAGCATGATGGCCCTCAGAGTCTACCACCCAACATATGGTCCCCACAGTCCTTCACACATTAAGACGGTCACCACAGCCCCCTACCCAGAATGAAGACCCCCAAAGCATAACACTCATTATGAGGACCCCCACTCAGTATTGAGGTTCTCACCATCCTCTCACACAGTATAATGGCCCTAAAGAGTCCCTGACTCAGTATAATGGCATACTCAGTATCAGGTCACCCACTAGCCCCCCACTCAGTATAAAGGCACCACATCTCCCTACTCAATATGATGATTCCCACAGCTCCTCACTTAGCATGATGGCCACTTAATTACTGACATTAAAAATATACACCGCTCTCCTTAGCCCATTTCGCTAGCTTGCTGCTGGAGTCTGTGAAGTAGGAATATTTAAGTTCCACACTAAAGGTGTGATATAGTTATGTCATATCGCTTTCATTGCAAGGAGACTAAAACTCGCAGGCACAGTCGGAGTGGTGGATCACGGCGTTTTCGGCTCCCTAATCCACCCTTCTGCTTAATGGTATTCACGTTCTGGGTTTGCGGATACCACCAAAACTGTGGTGATGGGGAAAAGAGGTGAACCGGTGCTGAAAAAACCCTCAGCTCACAAGCTTCATAGTGGCCATGTGGACTGCTGCTATTGACCGTACACCTCTGAGCAGATTTACTAAGACTGTCTAACTTTTAGATAGCATAACAGTAGATGGACATTTTTGAGAGACATAAGGGCAGAAAGACTATGCTTTTCTGAGGACTTTATATAAAAGTACAGGCATGTTTAGGTAGATGTGTAGTAAATAGTGTTGAGCGATACCTTCCGATATCAGGAAATAACGTATCGGATTGGATCGGACCGATACCCAAAAAGTATCGGATATCGCCGATTCCGATACCGGAAACCAATGCAAGTCAATGGGACAGAAATATCGGAATGAAAATAAACCCTTTCTTTCCTTGTAGGTTAATTCTACATGAAGTAAAACAACTAAGAATAATGTAGAATGTATTACGCGAAAAGCCGGCAATTCAGCTGCGGCATACACCGGTACCCAACAATTTACAACAGAAAGAATAGAGCTTCACACATAGATTAGATAGATAGAAACATGTCAGTCACATATATATGAAGTACAGTGACAGTGTTGCTTACTGTACTTGTCATTTAGTGTAAAGGATTTATTTAAAAATATAATAGTGTTTTCATGCACTGTCTCTCTAAAAAAGCCGGCCGGCAATTCAGCATCTGTACCTGACAATTTAGAATAGAAGGAATAGAGAATCATACATAGATTAGATAGATAGAAACATGTCAGTCAAATATATATGAAGTACAGTGACAGTGTTGATTACTGTACTTGTCATTTAGTGTTAAAATAAAGGATTTATTTAAAAAAAAATTGGCGTGGGGTTCCCCTTAATTTTAGTCTCTAGCGGAGGTTAAGCAGCCGGCTGGGGCAGATGTTTGAAGCCTGGGGAGGGGGTAATACCCACGGAGCTTCTCAGGCTACTAATATCAGCCCCCAGCTGAATACCTAGCCTTTACTAGCTATTAAAATGGGGGACCCCCTCAAAAAAATGACGTGGGGTCCCCCCTAATTTAATAGCTAGCAAAGGCTAGGCAGACAGCTGGGGGCTGATATTAATAGCCCAGGAAGGGTGCCATGAATATTGCCCCCTCCCAGGCTAGAAACACCAGCCGTCAGCCGCCCCAGAAATGGCGCATCCATAGGATGCGCCAATTCTGGCACTTAGCCTCGCTCTTCCCACTGCCCTGTAGCGGTGGCAGTGGGGTAATAGGGCTGGGGTTGATGTCAGCTTATAATGTCAGCTGACATCAAGCCCAGGTTAGTAGTGGAGAGGCATCTATAAGACACCCCCATTACTAACCCCATAGTCAAAGTTAAAAAAACAAAACACAAAAACCCAGAATATAGTCCTTTAATTGAAATAAACACACAATTCTTTATTGTTCTAAATTAAACTCTACTTACCATCACGCCCATTCCAGCTGAAGCCAACGATCTCCTGCAATAAAAGAAAAATAATAAAGCAACCTCATCCTTACCTTTCCATGGTTCCCAGGACAGCTTCAGCTCTGCTACATCGAGATGACAGGCTGGACCGCAGCAGAACGCTGCCATCCAGCCTGTCATCCCGCAGACACTGAGAAGCGCAGGCATGCTTGCGCTCCTCAGTGTCTCTCTGTGACGGCATCCAGATGAGCTGAGTTCATGTCCAATGAACTCAGCTCACCTCATGCACGTCACTGACAGAGTGGGAGAATTCTCCTGCACTCAGCGCTTCAGCGTGAGAATTTTCCCACACTGTCAGTGACGTGCATGAGGTGAGCTGATTTCATTGGACATGACTTCAAGCATGCCTGTGCTTCTCAGTGTCTGCGGGATGACAGGCTGGATGGCAGCGTTCTGCTGCGGACCAGCCTGTCATGTAAATGTAGCAGAGCTGAAGCTGTCCTGGGAACCATGGAAAGGTAAGGATGAGGTTGCTTTATTATTTTTCTTTTATTGCAGGAGATCGTTGGCTTCAGCTGGAATGGGGGTGATGGTAACTATAGTTTAATTTAGAACAATAAAGAATTGTGTGTTTATTTCAATTAAAGGACTTTATTCTGGGTGTTGCGTTTTTTTTAAATACTTTACTAGAAATTCATGGTGGTCATGTCTAATATTGGCGTGACCCCATGAATTTCGGGCTTAGGGCCAGCTGATAATGCCAAGCTGGCCTTAACCCCTTTATTACCCAGTGAGCCACCGCACCAGGGCCCTGGATGAGTTGGGTACAGCACCAGAAGATGGCGCTTCTATGAACGCGCCATTTTCCGGGGTGGCTGCGGACTGCAATTTGCAGCGGGTGGGGCCCAGAAAGCTTGGGCCTCCCTGCGCTGCGGATTCCAGCCCCCAGCTGCCTAGTTGTACCTGGCTGGACCCAAAAATAGGGCGAAGCCCCACAGATTTTTTTTTTAAATTTTTTCATGAAATTCATGAAATAATTAAGAAAAAAAGGGCTTCCCTATATTGTTGTGTCCAACCAGGTACAAATAGGCAGCTGGGAGTTGGGGGCAGCCCGTTCCTGCCTGCTGTACCTGGCTGGACACAAATATAGTGCGAAGCCCCACGTCAATTTTTTTAAAATTATTTCATGAAATAATTTTTTTAAAAAAGGGCTTCCCTATATTGTTGTGTCCGGCCAGGTACAAATAGGCAGCTGGTGGTTGGGCGCAGCCCGTTCCTGCCTGCTGTACCTGGCTGGACACAAATATAGGGCGAAGCCCCACATCAATTTTTTTTAAATTATTTCATGAAATAATTTTTTTAAAAAAGGGCTTCCCTGTATTGTTGTGTCCGGCCAGGTACAAATAGGCAGCTGGTGGTTGGGCGCAGCCTGTTCCTGCCTGCTGTACCTGGCTGGACACAAATATAGTTCGAAGCCCCACATCAATTTTTTTTAATTATTTCATGAATTTCCTGAAATAATTAAAAAAAAATTGACGTGGGCCTTCGCACTATATTTGTGTCCAGCCAGGTACAGCAGGCAGGAACGGGCTGCCCCCAACCACCAGCTGCCTATTTGTACCTGGCCGGACACAACAATATAGGGAAGCCCTTTTATTCTTTATTATTTCATGAATTTCATGAAATAATTAAAAAAAAAATACGTGGGGCTTCTCCCTATTTGTGTGTCCAGCCAGGTACAACTAGGCAGCTGGGGGATGGAATCTGCAGCGCAGGGAGACCCAAGGTTTCTGCCCCCCCCCGGTGCAAATTGCAGTCCGCAGCCACCCCGGAAAATGGCACGTTCATAGACACTGGATGCCGTACCTGGCTGGCATACAAAAATATGGCAAAGCCCACGTCAAAATTTTTGGGAAAAATTAATTTAAAAATAAATAATAATTTAGGGACTGCATCTTTATTAACTCCTCAAATGTCATTTAGTGTTAAAATAAAGGATTTATTTAAAAAAAAATTGGCGTGGGATCCCCCATAATTTTAGGCTCTAGCGGAGGTTAAGCAGACGGCTGGGGCAGATGTTTGAAGCCTGGGAAGTGGGTAATACCCACGGAGCTTCCCAGACTTCTAATAACAGCCCCCAGCTGAATACCTAGCCTTTACTAGCTATTAAAATGGGGGACCCCCCAAAAAAATGATGTGAGGTACCCCGTATTTAATAGCTAGCAAAGGCTAGGCAGACAACTGGGGGCTGATATTAATAGCCCAGGAAGGGTGCCATGAATATTGGCCCCATCCCAGGCTAGAAACACCAGCCGTCAGCCGCCCCAGAAATGGCGCATCCATATGATGCGCCAACTCTGGCACTTAGCCTCGCTCTTCCACGCTGCCCTGGTGCGGTGGCAGGGGGTAATAGGGTTGGGTTTCATGTCAGCGCCAGCTGCCATGAAGCCCAGGTTAGTAATGATGGGCGACTATAAGACACCCTCATTACTAACCTACAAAGTGTTAAAAAGAAAAAACACACACTACACCCAGAAAAAAATAATTTATTTGAAATAAAACACACAATTTTATTCAATTCTTAGTTTACTAAAAAAAAATAGTTACCTGTCCACGTTCCTGCGCTGATCTCCCATGCACAGCTGTCACATCTGGAGATGGTAACAGCTGTGCATGGCTGCTGTAAGCTCACGCTGCCGGGAACACGTCCGCTCCCGGCAGCGGGAGCCACTGACTGAGGTCACCGGAGTGCATTCAGGCAGCGCAGCTCCGGAGACCTCCTTTACGGCACTGCTGTACCGTGGGAATTTCTCATGATACAGCAGGGCCGTAAAGGAGCTAACCGGAGCAGCGCTGCCTGAACTCCGGCGAACCCGCTTATGCAATGACGGGGCTGCTTTACGGCCCCATCATTCTAGCGGCGGCAGCGATTCAGAGCGGTCACATTCTATGTGGCTGCTCTAAACTGGAGATCTTCGTGGGACACTCGTGGACTACTACGGAGGGGTAAGGATAAGGTTGTGGTTTAATATTTTATATTTTATTACAGGAGATCGATGGCTTCGGGGAATTAGGTGTCTAGGTGAGTATAGGTGTAGTTTTTTATTTTTTACTTTATTTTAGGTGGCGATCGGCGGGGACAGGTAATGTATGAACTAATTTATTGTAGGCAACCACTGGCCACCAATGACATGTATTTAAAATTTTTTGGGGACACAGTAGGGCAATTTAAATAGCAGGATCAGGCTGATGGGAACTACTGCTCCCATTGAGCTGATCCTGCTGGCACGAGTGAACGGGGAACAGACATAGGCCGATGGGAGTAGTAGTGTCACATCGGCCTATGTCTGCCTGCACGCACACACCCGCACACATCGCACAGACACCGCACACACTCGCAGACATCGCACAGACACCGCGCACACACCAATCATGACGGGCTGATCGTCTGGGAGGTGTGGCTGACCTGTGCGGCCGTGGGAAAGTTCATGTGAGTTCATGCAATGCAGTCAAGCATGAACTCACGTGAACCCTCTGAGGGCACATCGGCTACTTCAAATGAACAGCTGATCAGCATCACCTGATACCTCAGCTGTTCATTTGAAATAACCGGCGGGAAAGTGCAGCACAGAACGGGAAAGCCGGCGGTGAAGTCTTTTCACTGCCGGCTTCCCCGCCCGGGTCCTTCGCTCCCCGCTCCTTGGTGCTGCGCTCCCCGCCTGGTCCTAACTTACGATCGGGATGGGAGGTGGCGAGGGGTGCGGAGGATCGGGGTGGGAGGCTGCGTGGAAGCAGTATGGGGCTGTGTGATTGTTTAAAAGCCGGCGGCTTTTTACCGCCCGCCGGCTTTTAAACGATCAGGAGAATTCTCCCACGCTGGGATGGCATTCTGATGACAGGCTGAATCTCAGCTGAGCGCTGCCATCCAGCTTGTCATACTTCAGAGACACTGCAGAGAGCAGGCATTATGGGAACTTCCGATTACGGTATTCGATATTGTAAAAGTATCGGAATTAAGTATCGGAATTCCGATACCGCGAATATCGGCCGATACCCGATATTTAAGTATCGGAATGCTCAACACTAGTAGTAAATGATTTTGGGTTAATGGTGATTTTTTGTTTGCCTATACAGTAGATAGAATTTGCATAGCTACTAGTGATGAGCGAGCACTAAAATGCTCGGGTGCTCGTTGTTCGGGTTGAGCAAATCGTCATGCTCGGGTGCTCGAACAGAGCAGCGAGCCCAATGTAAGTCAATGGGAAACTCAAGCATTTTTCCAGTGGCCACCCAGAGGTCAACAGAGGGCCTAAAAATTGCCCACATCGATAGCAACAATGCTGAAATTACATGGGAACAGCATGGGGAAGACCCCTGGAAGAATCTCTGACTCCCAAGTCACTGCTGTGAAAAATGTTGTCAGAGTATTACGCCACTTCTACGTACTCATAACAAAACATTCAAAAACAAAACCAAAATGGGTTTTCCTGGAAAAAATGTTAAGGAACATTCTTTCCTGGGTAATGACTTGTATATAAGGCAAAATAAATAATCAAAAACAAAAATGCTCCTCCACACCTTAGGCTATGTTCACATGTAGCGTTTTTGATGTGTTATTGCACTTTTGCATTGCTTTCAACGGTGAAATATATATTCACCAGTAAATGTCATTCTAACATTTTACTATCTTATCTGCCCATGTGATGTGTGAGACATGATTAAGCACATCCAAACAGTGTTGAAATGACATGGGAACAGCATGGGGAAGACCCCTGGAAGCATCTCTGACTCCCAGGTCACTGCTGTCAACAATGTTGTCAGAGTATTACGCTACTTTTATGGACTCACAATAAAACATATAAAAACAAAACCAAAATGAATTTTACTGGAAAAATGTTAATGAGCATTCTTTCCAGGATAATGACTTGCTTATAAGGCAAAATAAATATCCCGCCACCCCCCAAAATGCTCCTCCACACCTTGGGCTATGTTCACACGTAGCGTTTTTAATGCATTTTTGAACAGACATAGAGAAGGGCCTCATTTAAAAAAAATGTTCTCATTATTAAGCAGTGGGTCTCCTATACTGTTATTGCATAAGCAGTGACTGCAAGGCCTGCCCAAAATTTGGAAAAACCCCAATGCACCTTTGAACAGACATAGAGGAGGGCTTCATTAAAAAAATTGTTCCCATTATTAAGGAGCGGGTCTCCTATACTGTTATTGCGTATGCAGTGACTGTAAGGGCTGCCAAAAATTTGGAAAAACCCCAATGCACCTTTGAACAGACATAGAGGAAGGCCTCATTAAAAAAAAATGTTCCCATTATTAAGGAGCGGGTCTCCTATACTGTTATTGCATATGCAATTACTGCAAGGTCTGCCCAAAATGTGGACGCACCCTAATACCCCTTTGAAGAGACGGAGAGGAAGGCCTCAGTAAAAAAAAAATGTCCCATTATATAGGAGCGGGTCTACTATACTGTTATTGTATATGCAATTACTGCAAGGTCTGCCCAAAATGTGAACGCACCCTAATAACCCTTTGAAGAGATGGAGAGGAAGGCCTCAGTAAAAAAAAAAAGTCCCATTATAGAGGAGCGGGTCTACTATACTGTTATTGCGTATTCAGTGACTGTACGGGCAGCCAAAAATGTGGACGCACCCTACTACCCCTTTGAAGAGACGTAGAGGAGGGCCTCAGTAAAAAACTGTTCTCATTATAAAGGAGGGGGTCTCCTATATTGTTATTGTGTATTCATTGACTGCAAGGGCTGTCAAAAATTTGGACGAACCCCAATACCACTTTGAAGAGACGTAGAGGACTGCCTCAGTAAAAAAAAATGTTCCCATTATAAAGGAGCGGGTCTCCTATACTGTTATTGCGTATTCAGTAACTGCAAAGGCTGCCAAAAATTTGAACGCACCCCAATACCTCTTTGAAGAGATGTAGAGGAGAGCCTCAGTAAAGAAAATGTTCCCATTATAAAGAAGTGAGTCTCCTATAGTTGTAATGCCCATGCAGTGACTGCAAGAGCTGCCAAAAAATTGGACGCACTCCAATACCCCTTTGAAGAGACATAGACGAGGGCCTTACTAAAAAAATTTGTTACCATTGTTAAGGAGTGTGTCTCCTATACTGCTAATGCCCATGCACTAAGTGCATGGGCTGAAAAACATTTACCCCTGGGGGTATACATAATCATACTGTGTAACATACAGAATGTTAGAGGTAGGCCTTTAAACAAAAATTCTATGGGCATCATAATCAAACATCCTTAAAAAATATTATGTGTGTGTCGCCTCACGGTCACCCTGGTAATATGGTGGCGGAGGATGAGGAGAAGGAGAAGGACAACAGAGAATAATCAAAATCAGGAAGCGTATACCCATGTCTGGGTATGAAGAGATGCATGGGAATAGACCTCCCGCCAAAAAAAGCCACTGGATTTGACTTTATGTTCCGCTGCTATCATCCAGTGCTGTTGAGAAGTCTGGCCCAATCCAATCCTTGTTCATTTTTTATAAGAGTCAGCCTGTCAGTATTTTCAGTTGACAGATAGATGCACCTATCAGTTATAATGCCCCCGGCGGCACTAAAAACTCGCTCTGACAAAATGCTAGCTGCAGGGCAGGCCAGGACCTCCAAGGCATAGAGAGCCAGTTCATGCCACGTGTCCAGCTTGGATACCCAATAGGTATATAGCACAAAGGAATCACTGAGGACGTTGGTATGGTCGGCAAGGTACTCCTTCAGCATCTTCAGAAACGTTTCATTCCTTGTCAGAGTACCTAGCGCATCAGGGATTGGGAACTGGGAGGGTCTGAGAAAACTGTCTCACACCTTTGACAGTGTTCTCCTTCCTTTGCTGCATTGTATTTGTGTCTCTCTCGCCTGCACTCTTGGTTGTCCAACGAACTGTGACCTCTGCTACCACCGTTTTCAGATGGGAGTTTTTTTAATAATTCTTGAAAAAAGGCCTTCTGGTACAGGAAAATTTTTAGACCTCTGCACCATGGGAAAGAGAGATAGAAAGTTCTCCATGTAGCGTGGGTCTATAAGTGTAACCAACCAGTAAATACTGTGTCCACGCCAGGGTCACGGGAAAGGCAAATGAACATAAAGTCAGCAATGTGTGCCAGACTGTGAACAGCCAAGTCTTCTCTGTCCTGACCAAGAGGACTACTGTCCATGATCTCCTCCTCCTCATTTTCCCTCTCCTCAGACCATCCACGCTGATCAGACTGTAAAAATGTTGTTTGGGTAGTACCATCTATAGCACAGGAAAACAGCTCCTGTTCCTCCTCCTCCTCATTATCACCCAATCTGCATTAAGATGAGATGAGGATGGGCTGTGTGGCATCACCCTGTATGGTTCCATGTGCCATCTCATCATGCTGTGCTTGCAATGCCACCTCTTTAATTGTGAGCAGCAAGCATTTCAGTAGACAGAGAAGCGGGACTATGATGCTAATTATGGCATCATCGGCGCTCACCATCTTGGTGGAGTCCTCAAAGTTTTGGAGGACGGCACAGATGTCTGACATCCATGCCCTCTCATCAGCTCATATGTGTGGAGGCTGACCTGAATAACGACAGGCATGTTGAAGCTGGTACTGAACAACTGCCCTCTGCTGCTCAAAAATCCTTCCCAACATATGCCACGTTGAGTTCCAACGTGTGGTGACATCGCACACCAGTCGGAGAGCTGGAAGATGCAAATGCTGCTGTAGCACAGCAAGGGTGACGAAAGCTGTAGGTGAATTTTGAAAATGGACACATATGCAGCGTACTTTGACAAGCAGCTCGGGCAGATCCGGGAAGACTTTGAGAAACCGCTGAACCACTAGGTTGAGCACATGGGTCAGGCATGGTACGTGTGCTAGCTTGCATAGCTTCAGAGTCACCACCAGGTTCTGGCCAATGTCACATACATCCATGCCTGGCTGTAGGTTCAGTGGGGACAGCCACAGATCTGCCTGCTCTTTTACAGCTGTCAACAACTCTGCAGCGGTGTGTGGTTTGCCACTTAAGCATATTAGCTTCAACACAGCCTGTTGCAGATTGGCCAAGGCAGTGCTGCAGTGCTTCCAGGTTCAGACTGATGTGGTCATTTTGGAAATGGAGGCTGAGGAGGAGGAGGAGGTGCAGGAGCTGTAGAATGTGGAAGCAACACTGATTGACTCAGGGCCCGAAATCCTTGGCGTCGGGAGGACGTGTTCCCGGCTTCCACTATTTTAATTCATTGTGCCGTCAGTGAAATGTAGCATCCCTGGCCTCAAGCACATATTCCCGTGTCCGTGGTTAGATGGACCTCCCAGTAACTGCTTTGTTTTGAGCATGGCTAATTTTCTGGGACACGTGCTTGTGTATTATGGGGACAGCACACCAGGAAAAATAGTGGCTGCTGGAGACCGAGTATCAAGGCATGGCTGGTGCCATCAAGTTGTGGAAAGATTCTGTCTCCAAGAGCCAAAGGGGCAACATTTCAAGTGCAAGAATTTGAGAAATGTGTGAGTTTAGTAGCTTGGACTGTGGGGCGTTGGCTGCATATTTGTGCTTGTGTTCAAAGGACTGGCGTAAGGACAACTGAACGCTGCACTGGGACAAGGACCTGGACGCTGACAGTGATGGCTGCAAGTGTGCAATGACAGGTGCAGGGCGGGATGCATCTTTGCCTGCACCATGGACAGAGGATTGGCGTGCACACACAACAGCAGAAAAGGCAGTGGTGTCACCCGCAAACATTTTTTCTGGATCCTGGCAATTGGCCCAACTAGTTGGGTGTTTTGCTGTCATGTGCCTGAGCATGCTGGTGGCAGTCAGGCTGGTAGTTTTGCTGCCCCTGCTGATGCTGGCATGGCAGAGGGTGCAAATGGCCTTTTTGGGGTTATCTGGACAGTCTTTAAAAAAGAGTCAGACTCTGGAAGACCTAATAGTTGAACTGGCAACTTCCCTCGTGTTGGTGTTCCGGGCAACACTTGCCCGCCTTGTATCTGTGGCCACCCCACTGCTTGTTCCTGCCTGTTGTGGTGCTACACATCCCTCCCCATCTGTGATGCTGTCCTCACTTTGCATGTCACCTTGCAAGGTTGGGTCAGTGACTTCCTTGTCCACCACCTCATCTTCCATGTACACACACTGGGCCTCCTAACTTGGTGGCAATTGTGTCTCATCATCATCATTCACCTCTTGCAACAGTTTCCCACCGTTGCGTTCATGTGACCGTGGCTGCTCAAATATTTGGGCATCGCTACATGCGATCTCCTCGTGCCCCGCTTGAAGCTGGCAGGGGGAGAGACCCGAATCTATAAATGCAAAGGTGAACAGCTCTTTGGAGTGTCCAAGTGTGGGATCAGTTGTCTCCGGGCACTCAGCATGGTGGGAGGAAGGAGGATCAGGATGAGGAATTAGTGGTGCAAACTCACGGCTACTGAGACTTGACCATGTGATAGAGAGGTTGGTGGTGGTGTCAAAGTGACTGGAACCATTATCTGCTATCCAACCCACAACCTTTTCACACTGCTCTGGCTTGGCTTCAAGAGTAGTGCTTCATGGCCACCTAGTAATTGGTACAGGAAGGTAGTTTGAAATGTTGTGGGTGTTTGTTGTGCTCCCTCAGCAGGCACAGTTTCATCTTGCCCATGGCCTCAACTTCTGCGTGCACCATCACCATCACAAAAACTTCCCCGTCCCTTGCCACACACCTTTACCATCTTAAAAGGAGTGTAATATTTGGTCCAATCCACAAACTATCTGTATTATTACTGCAGTAATATGGCATCACGTTTGACCACCACTGTTTTAGGCAGTGGCCTTGTAGTATAATATTGGTCAATCATCAAGTGTGAATAGGTTCAACAAAACACAGCTGACTGAATTTAAATGGAGGGTAATATTTGGCCTGCTTCAAAAAATTTCACAATTATTACCAGAGTAATATGGGATCACGTCCGATGACCATGGTTTTAGGAAGTGGCCTCATAGATGTGGTGTTGGTCAGCGACCTGATGATGCTATGTGGTCAACCAATCACTGTAGTGCCACAACCAACATGGCTACGGCATTACAGTTAGAGGAAGGCAATCCCTGCATGTTAATTGGCTGTCTAAAGTGTGCAAAACATGTGGGGCGGGTCCCAAGTTCCTACCCAAGTATCTTGGAAAAACTCTCAGAGCGTCAAGCATCTCGAGCAGTGACATGCTTTGGCAAGTTCCGAGCAGTAGCGAGCACGCTAGCTCATCAATAATCAACATATTAACCCCTTCACGACATATGACATACAGTTACATCAAATGCTGTGTGCCTGCCATTGATGCGGGCTCACAAGCTGAAACCACATCTTTCCTGGCTGACGATGGCTGATTTATTCATTTATCATGTGCCTCTAACAGGCGTAGATGGAGCGGAGTCAGCCCGCGGCTGTTAACATGTTAAATGCCGCTGTCAATCTGCATTTAACATGCATCGGTAGGGGGGGTGCGTAATTCCTTGCACCCATCGTGATGTGATTGCGTGTGGGGCACCGATGGGTTGCCATGACAGCCAGGAGTCCGCTGAAGACCCTTGTACCAGTCATTAAGATACTCCTGTGAAAGCCAGAATTTAGCTGGCATTAATAAGAGATCATGAATTTAGCTATACTGCTATGTAGTGATGAGCGAGCACTAAATAGCTCGGGTGCTCGATGCTCGGGTCGAGCTCATTGGAATACTCTATGGGAGAGAGGGGATCCCCTGGTGTCCGATCTTCCGACTTTCCTCACTGCCTTCCGGAAGGTCTTCGATGAGCCCGGAC
Organism: Phyllobates terribilis; assembly: GCF_046119375.1. Lineage (NCBI taxonomy): Eukaryota > Metazoa > Chordata > Amphibia > Anura > Dendrobatidae > Phyllobates > Phyllobates terribilis. The sequence continues at coordinate 247,523,226 of NW_027362769.1, read as the reverse complement.
GAAAGACTTCTACTGCCTCCTCTCTTCTCCGTCTCTGCCAGGGGAGTCTCACCGTGGGCCAGTATGCCATACAGTTCCGTACCCTCGCATCTGATCTTGCCTAATACAACGAGGCCCTGGTGTCCACCTTCTGGGAGGGCCTTTCCTGTCGGATCAAGGATGAGCTAGCCGGTCGTGACATCCTTTCCACCCTGGACGACCTGGTATCACTAGCTACCCGGATTGACATTCGTTTCCTGGAGCGAGTTAAGGAGACTATCGGGGAGAGAAGATTTCCTTGTCTCGCTCCTGTATTCCAGAAACCTGCCTCCCAACCTGCAAATCCCCGGTCACGCTCACCCGAACACATGCAAATTGACCAGACCAAGATGGTCAAGTCTCGCCAAGAGACACGCCGAGCCGAGGGGAGTTGCTTCTACTGTGGCAGTAAGGAGCATCTGATCCATTCCTGTCCGGTGAAGCCGGGAAACTCCAGTGTCTAGGACCGCTCGGAGAGGTCGTCCTAGGCAAGAGTAAATCCTCTCTGTCCTTGACTCTATCCGTTTCTATTTCCAGTGGTGAGACCCACTTCTTTGAGACTGCCCACCTGGATTCCGGAGCCACTGGGAATCTCATTTCTCAGGCCCTTGTTGAGCGGTATCAGATTCCTACCAAACTTCTGGCCGAACCATTGGCAGTCGCTTCCGTGGATGGGAGACTCCTTCCGGAGACCATCTTGCTCGTCACAGAGCCAGTAACCCTACAGGTGGGAATGCTGCACTCGGAGAGGATCTCCTTTCATGTGCTATCCGGACACTCTCACTCCCTATTGCTAGGTCTACCCTGGCTATAGAGACATGAACCCGTCCTGAATTGGCGTTCTGGTGAGGTGCTCCGTTGGGGGCAGGATTGCCATGAGACCTGCCTGGTTCTGGTTCGTCCAGCTCGACCTCCGTCTTCTCCCGCTAATCTACCTGGTCTGCCGGCACCCTACTGGTCCTATGTGGACATCTTTGACAAGAAGGAGGCTGAGACTCTTCCACCCCATAGGCCGTATGATTGCCCAATCGACCTGGTACCCAGTGCATCTCCTCCCCGCGGGCGTATCTACCCTTTGTCTCTGGCTGAGACCCGGGCCATGTCTGAGTACATTGAGGAGAATCTTGCTAGGGGATTCATTCAGAAATCTACTTCCCCGGCCAGAGCAGGATTCTTCTTCGTTTTGAAGAAAGGTGGCTCACTACGACCGTGTATCGACTACAGGGGCCTAAACCAGATTACCATCAAGAATAAGTACCCCCTGCCTCTCATCTCAGAGCTGTTCGACTGCCTTAAGGGCGCGAGGATCTTCACAAAGCTCGATCTTCATGGGGCGTACAATTTGGTCCGGATCCGCCAGGGAGACAAGTGGCATTCAACACCCGGGACGGTCACTATGAATACCGCATAATGTTCTTTGGTCTCTATAATGCTCCAGCCGTCTTCCAAGAGCTGGTTAACGACATCTTCCGAGATCTCTTGTATTCTTGCGTAGTGGTGTACCTGGACGATATCTTGGTCTTCTTTCCACATCTGCTCACACACAGGAGGAATGTATGTCAGGTTCTGCTAAGGCTCCGGCAGAATCATCTCTACGCAAAATTTGAGAAATATCTCTTCGAGCAGACTTCCCTTCTGTTCCTGGGATATATTGTCTCCGAGACTGGTCTTCGGATGGATCCCGAGAAGGTTTCTGCCATCTTAAAATGGCCCTGACGGGAGGGGTTGAAGGCGAATCAGTGATTCCTGGGCTTCACAAATTATTACCGCCTCTTCATCCCTCATTTCTCCTTCCGGACCGCTCCCATCTCCGCGCTCACTCGTAAGGTAGCAAATCCCAAGGAATGGACTTCTAAAGCGGAGGAGGCCTTCGTCTCCCTAAAACAAGCCTTCTCCTCCGCCCCTGTGCTGCATCATCCGGATTGCAACTAGCAGTACTTCCTGGAGGTTGATGCTTCCTCCTCCGGAGCCGGAGCAGTGCTCACCCAGAAATCCCTGTGCGGAAGAATGGTAACCTGCTGCTTCTTCTCCAAGCCCTTCTCCTCATCCGAGCGCAACTACTCCATAGGAGATCGTGAGTTGTTTGCCATCAAACTTGCACTGGAGGAGTGGCGCTACCTGCTGGAAGGGGCTCTGCACCTGGTTTTCATTTACACAGACCACAAAAACCTGGCCTATTTACAAAACGCCCAGAGACTCAATCCACGTCAAGCACGGTTGTCTCTGTTCTTTACTCTACATTACCGCCCTGCGGACAAGAACATTAAAGCCGATGCTCTATCCCGCTCATTCCTGTCCTTTGACCAAGAGGAGGAGCCTCTGCTTATCATCAAACCCTCCAGAGTAATGACCGTGGCCCCATTTGACCTGTAACATATATAGTAACATAGTTTGTAAAACCGAATAAAGACTTGCGTCCATCAAGTTCGACCTGTTAGTTCTGTAATTGCTAAAGTTGATCCAGAGGAGGGCAAAAACCCCAAATGATTTGGCCAATCTTCACCTGAGGAAAAATTCCCTCCCGACTCTGTAACCAGCAGTAAGAATAAATCCCTGTATCAACCTACTATTTTATTTTATTTTTAAGTATATGCTGAAATCTGCCTGGTATCTAGAAATGCATCCAGTCCCCGCTTGAACTGGTGTAGTGAATCCGACATTACCGTCTCCTCACTCAGTGAATTCCATATTCTCACTGCTCTTACCGTAAAGAACCCCTTCCTATGCTGGTGCTGAAACCTTTTCTCTTCCAGTCTTAGTGAGTGCCCTCTTGTTACCGTAATATCCCTCCTTTTGAACAAATCTCGGGCAAGATCTCTATACTGTCCCCTAACATATTTGTACACATTTATTATGTCCCCCCTCAACCTTCTCTTTTCCAAGCTGAATAGTCCTAGTTTTGCCAACCTCTCTGGGTATTGTAGTCCCTCCATTCCCTTTATTAATTTTGTTGCCCTCCTTTGTACCTTTTCAAGCTCATTTATATCCTTTCTATATATTGGGGCCCATAACTGAGCACAGTATTCCAAGTGTGGTCTGACCAGTGCTTTGTACAGTGGAAGAACAATGTTCTCATCCTTTGCAGCTATACCTCTTCTGATACATCCCATTACCCTGTTTGCCCTTACAGCAGCGGCCTGACTTTGGGCACTCCAATTTAGTTTGCTATCAATCAAGATGCCCAAGTCCTTCTCCATCTCTGAATTCCCCAATGATTTCTCATTCAGTGAGTACTGGTGACTTCCATTTTTCCTTCCTATATGTATGACCTTACATTTCTCCTCGTTAAACCTCATGTGCCATTTAATGCTCCACCTACCCAGCTTATCCAAATCCCTTTGTAGGTCTGCACTGTCCTCTTTTGTATTAATTGTTTTACATAACTTTGTGTCATCTGCAAATATTGATATTTTACTATTTATCCCATTGACTATGTCGTTAATAAAGATATTAAATAACATTGGGCCTAGTACAGACCCCTGTGGTACCCCACTAGTGACGCTTACCCAATCTGAGTATATTCCATTTATAACCACCCTCTGCCTTCTATCCTTTAGCCAGTTAGCTACCCACTTGCAGACATTTTCCCCCAGCCCCATCATTCTCATTTTGTATACCAACCTATTATGTGGCACGCTATCGAACGCTTTTGAGAAGTCGAGATACACGACATCCACTGGTTCCCCCTGATCTACTCGAGAGCTAACCTCCTCGTAGAAGTCAATCAGGTTTGTTTGGCAGGAGCGATTCCTCATGAATCCATGTTGGTTCGGGATTAAAAGATTATTAGCATCAAGATGCTCCGTAATTGCCTCTTTAATGAAGCTTTCAAAAATTTTGCCCACAACGGACGTCAGACTTACCGGCCGATAGTTTCCGGCGTCACTTTTCGCTCCCTTTTTGAATATTGGCACTACATTCGCCTGTCGTCAATCAAGTGGCACAGACCCAGTCTCAACAGAGTCCTTAAATATAAGATATAAAGGTCTGTCTATCACATTACTTAGTTCCCTTAGTACCCGTGGGTGTATGCCATCAGGTCCTGGTGATTTGTTTATTTTAATGTTACTGAGGCGATTCTGTACCCCAGCTTGGGTTAGATTTGTCATACTTAGTGGAGGATTAAGTTTGTCACTTCTCATTTCTCCTGTTAGTTCGATTTCCTTTGTGAAAGTTGTCGAAAAAAAAATTATTTAATAGATTAGCTTTATCCTCATCTTTCTCTATGATTTTGCCTTCCTCACTTTTTATCGGTCCAATATTATCCGATTTAATCCTTTTACTATTTATATACGTAAATAACAGTTTGGGATTTGATCTACTTTCCCTAGCAATACGTCTTCTCTGTTTCCTCCTTCGCTATTTTTATTTGTTTTTTACAGGTTCTCGTTTTTTCCTTGTAACACATTAGTGCTTCCTTATTGTTTTCCTGTTTTAATCTCTTGAATGCCTGTTTTTTGCTATTTAACGCCCCTTTTACGTTCTTGTTCAACCATATTGGTTTCCTCTTATTTCTGGCCCTTTTATTCCCATACGGTATATATCTCTCGCACTGAGTATTCAGAAATCTTTTGAAGGTTTCCCATTTACTATTCGTATTCCTTTGGTTAAGAACTTTGTCCCAGTCAATAAGTTGAAGGCTTTCTTTCAGCTGATCAAACTTCGCCCTCCTAAAGCTTAATGTTTTTGTTGTTCCCTTATTGATAACCCTACTGAAGGGCATTTTGAAGTCGATAATATTATGGTCGCTATTACCTAGGTGCCCCCCTATCTGTACCTCAGTTATTCTATCAGGCCTATTAGTCAATATTAAGTCCAACACGGCCTTCCTTCTCGTTGGTTCCTGCACTAGTTGGGAGAGATAATTATCCTTAATATTTGTCAAGACCTTTTACCTTTCTGAGATCTACAGGTTTCTGTTTCCCAGTCAATATCCGGGTAGTTGAAATCCCCTATTACAATCACTTCATTACTTTTTGCTACTTTGTCTATTTGTCCTAATAGCAGATTCTCATTCTCCTCTGTTATATTTGGTGGCTTATAGCAGACCCCCAGTAATATTTTATTATTATTTTTAGTTCCCTCTCTATGGACTCGACCCCCTCTTCTCCCTCTCCTATATCTTCCCTTAGTCTGGGTTTTAGACATGACTTTACATATAAGCAGACTCCTCCGCCTTTCCCCTGTTTCCGGTCCCTTCTAAATAAACTATAATCTAATAAATTTACCGCCCAGTCGTAGCTATCGTCTAGCCAAGTCTCTGTTATACCTACGATGTCATACCTCTCCTCCGATATAAGCGCCTGCAGCTCATCCGCCTTATTGGTCAGGCTTCTTGCGTTGGTCAGCATGCAAGATAAAACTTTTGGGTTATTTAGCATCCTATTCTTCTCTAACGATCTAACTGTACTATCCCCACCCCCCTCTCCACCCTCATTATATTCACTTCTCCCCTTCCCCCTTGCTTGCCTCACATCCCACCTATTTCCTTGGTTTCCCCCCCGTCTCTAGTTTAAAAACTCCTCCGACCTATTAGCCATCTTCTTCCCCAGCACCGCTGCACCCTCCCCATTGAGGTGCAGCCCGTCCCTACGGTAGAGCCTGTAGCCGACCGCGAAGTCAGCCCAGTTCTCCATGAACCCAAACCCTTCTGCCTTGCACCAACTCTTTAGCCACTTATTCACCTCCCTAACTTCCCGTTGGCGCTCCTGTGTGGCTCGTGGGATTGGTAGTATTTCTGAGAAAACTACCTTGGAGGTCCTTGCCCTAAGCTTCCTACCTAGGTCCCTGAAATCATTTTTAAGGACCCTCCATCTACCACTCACTTTGTCATTGGTGCCGATGTGGACCATGACCGCTGGGTCTTCGCCAGCCCCACCCAGTAACCTGTCAACCCGATCCGCGATGTGCCGGACTCGAGCGCCAGGGAGGCAGCACACCGTTCGGCGATCCCGGTCTTTGTGACAGATTGCCCTGTCTGTCCCCCTAATAATAGAGTCACCCACTACCAGAACCTGTCTTGCCTGCCCTACACTTCCCCCCTCCCCCTCATTACTGGAGCATACAATCCCCCGGCGGTCAGAGGATCTGTCATGCTCCAATAATGCCGGTTCTGAACCAGCCTTCCTATACTTCTTCCCTCTATCCCTCCTAACTGTTATCCAGCTCCCTGCCTGTTCAGCCTGTACTTCCCCTCTATGCTCCACCCCCAGTAATGACCCACTGAGTGTCTGCTCGGTGAGCAGCAAACTCCGTTCCATGTTGTCGATGCTCCTCAGTACCGCTATCTGAGCACTTAGATCCAGAATTTGGGCTTCCAAGTGCACGATATGCTCACATCTCTCGCAGCAGTATGGATCCTCGAGCGGTTGCTCACGGAATGCATACATTGCGCAAGATGTACACTGCACGGCTCCGGCCAACATGGACGTCATTCTAAATATGGGGATACAGTCAGTATATATATACAAGTACAAAACACAATTATTTATATATAGGTGTATGGACGGGGATCAATTAGGGATGTGCAAGTGTATCAATTAGATATCGGCGGGGGATCAGTTAAGTATCAAGTATGGACGGGGGAATCAGAAAAGTAGGTCAGGTGGATTAATTAAGTAAAAAGTAAAGTAAAGAAAGAATGAAATACAGTCAGCAATCCAAACTCCCTGAATCCAAAGTCACTGAAAAACAAGTCACACACTTACTTTCGTTCGCACTTACGCTCCGGACACACGCAGCTCGTTCACACTCGCAAACTAAGAGATTTAAAGAGTTTGTTTTTGTTTTTTTTCTTCCTTTTCCAGCAATGTACCCTTCACCTCAATGCACTTCCAAAGGACTTGATGTCCAACCAGCTGCCCCTTATAAACCCTTAATTATGACCCCTTCCCCTTAATTAACCCCTTGTGAGTAAATCTACACCTCAGGATTTTTTGCAATGTAGTTAACCCTTAAATACACAGGTAGTAAACTAAGAAACTAAAACTGTAGTGAGAAAATAGGTTTTAAAAAGCCCAATAAATCTAAACAGGTAGAAAAGCACTCAGCAGGTCACAATTAGTGTTGAGCCACCCCCGTAGTGTTCGAGTTCGGTTCGGTTCGTCGAACATCCGTGTGTTCGCCGAACTGTTCGTCGAACACCTTCGAACACCGTTAAAACCAATGGCAGGCAAACAAAAACACATAGAAACACATAGAAAACACCTTCAAAGGTGTCCAAAAGCTGATAAACTGCTCAGAAAACATAACTAACACATGGAAAAGTGACAAGTACATATAGTCATGCGAAAAGAAAAGAGGTGGAGGAGTAAAAGGAGGGGGAGACACAGATATAGGCATGTCATGCCCTTCTAAAATCCAAAAAGTGAGAAGCCGACACGGCCAGTTCGTTCCTGCCCGTGCCACCTCCGTGTCGCCGGGTTTGTGCCAGAGCCACGGTGGACCCTGACGGCCAGCCCCCCTCTCCCAATACTGGTGCCTGTCCGCTGGTGGGTCGAGCCCCCCCACAGTGGGGGGGGGGGTAACATCTGCAGAAGAAAGACCATCTTCCAGCCAAGCTAAGATGTCTACTTCTTTTCGTGGACAATGTGATACGATCCCTTTCTTACGGACACGCCCATCGCTACAAATTCCAGATGAGGCACAAAAACAGCAGGTGCTTCAGCGGATATCAAGTGCTCCTTCAAGTGGGCTCTCCTCCACCTCAATTTCAACATCACAAATATTCCAGTCCTCAGAGGTGTCACCCCAATCGCACTTGCTTCCTCACAGCTCCCAAGTCTCCAGCTGCCCGTCTGAGTATGGGGTAACACAGATGGTTGAGTCTGCAGAGCTGTTTACTCATACTATAGCCTGGGAAACGTAAGTCTGCTCCAGAGCTTCTGTTAATCCAGACGAGGAAATGATCTGCACTGATGCCCAGAATCTTTATAAGTCGGATCCAGGACCAGATGAAGAAGGTTCTGAGCATAATGTAGACCCTCGTTCCCAAACTGTCACTCCTGTTGGTGAAGACAATGATGAAGACGATGATGAGACTCAAATACCTGATTGGAGCGACAACTTGACTTTTCGGTCAGGGCAGGAAGAGGTTGGCTTTGAGGACGACGGGTGTGATAACACACAGGGTGTGTTAGAACCTTGCTCTTAGGTTTTTTTTTTCCTTTGCTGGTCACATGACCTTGTTGGCCTATTTAAGCCTGCTCCGCCCTTCTGGCTTTGCTGGACTTCATTGTATATCTACTTTCTAGCTAGCCTGTGCTCTGTGTCTTGCTCTGTTAGTTTGCTTGGTCTACTGACCTCTATGTTCTATATATTTTGTTTGTTCGTCTGTCTGCTACTATTTCTGTTAGGAGGTGTCCCATATTCCTCCCAGTCCTTAGTACTTGTAGGGATTCCTTCCCCACATCTATAGGTCTCCGTACAGACTAGCTTAGGACTTTAGCAGGTCTGATCGCAGGATCAGGTCCCCTGTTACATCGTAGGGATTAAGCTGAGTTCTATCGTAGGGACAGATCTCCTCTCTTTCCTTAGCTCTGGTAGTAGAACATAACAGTAAGTCCAGCCAGCAAATTCTCTAAGGAAAGATTTTTCTGTTCCATCATGGTGTCGGTTCAGGATTTGGTTCATCGCCTGCAGGGACTCTCTCTGGAGGTGGCCGAGCTCCGTCAGCACGTGAGTAACTGTCCTGGAGCACATTTCTTGGAGCCTAAGGTATGTTTGCCGGATTTATTTTTTGGTGAACACCGAGAATTTTTTTCATTTAAAAATGCTTGCTTATTGTATTTTCGTTTGAGACCTAAGTCCTCTGGGGATGAATCCCAGCGCGTAGGGTTCATAATGTCACTTTTGCGCAAAGAGCCTCAGGAGTGGGCCTTTTCTTTGCAACCTAGTGATACATGCTTCAGATCAGTGGATAGTTTTTTTTCTGCTTTGGGACTATTATATGATGATCCTGACCGTGTCGCATCAGCTGAGACTGAGTTGAGACGTTTAAAACAGGGATCAGGTAATGTGGAAAAATATTGTACTCATTTCCGTCGTTGGTCTACTCAAACAGGGTGGAACGATTCTGCTCTGAAAAGTCTATTTCTTGCTGGGCTCAGTGAAAGGGTTAAAGACCTGCTAATTGCTTATCCTACACCTGAAGATTTGCAACAGGCTATGCAATTAGCTATACGGGTGGATAGAAGACTGCGTGCAAGGGTTAATGAGAGCAAATCCTCTGCTATGTCAGTTTCTGGTTATGAGAATGTGTGTACTAACAGTGGTGAACCAATTGAGATTGGATCGGTGGCACCTCGCTCTCAAGAAAAAGACCGTCGATTTTCTGAAGGCTTGTGTTTCTATTGCGGAAAATCTGGTCATTTGATTAAAGGTTGTGAGCTTCGTATGAAGAAAGAAAAAAAAATGGTCAGTCACGCCCGTATTGCCTGTTTAAATTCCAAGGGTATATTTTTAGCTGCTTCCACGATTGCTCAGAAAAAATTAATGGAATTTCGGGTGTTTGTTGATTGCGGGTCTACTCTGAATGTAATTGATGGGGGATTCGTGGAAAGACTCAATTTAAAACCTGAACCTTTATCATCCCCCATTGCTGTGGTTTCTGTGGATGGTTCCCCTTTGAAGAATATTACTCTCAAGGTCTGTGAATTTCCTCTCACTATTAATGGTGTTCACCATGAGAAATTGGATTTGGTAGTGTTGAATAACTTGCCTTCTCCAGTAATATTGGGATTGCCCTGGTTAAAATTTCACAATCCTGTACTGGATTGGTCTACCAGTGAAATTAAATCCTGGAGCCATAAATGTTATGACAAGTGTTGTAACGGGCGTATTGCAGCTTTGGATAGGGGAGAATTGCCTGTTCCTATTCAGGATTTTTGGAGAGTTTTTTCTGAGAAGGAATCGCAGGTTTTGCCTCCCCATAGAGACTATGATTGTTCTATTGAATTTGTCCCTGGAGCGACTCTTCCTAAAAGTCGTTTATTTAACCTTACTATTCCTGAGAGGAAGGCTTTGGAGGAATACATACAGACAAGTTTGGCCGCCGGTCACATTAGGCCCTCTAAGTCTCCTGTGGCGGTTGGATTTTTTTTTGTAAAAAAAAAAGGACGGCGGTTTACGTCCTTGTCTGGATTTTCGTGAGATTAACAAAATTACTGTACGCAATCCTTACCCACTGCCATTGATTCCTGATCTGTTTAACCAGTTAATGGGGGCCAAATGGTTCTCTAAAATTGACCTTAAGGGGGCATACAATCTGTTGCGCATGAAGGAGGGTGACGAATGGAAGACTGCTTTTAACACTCCTGTGGGTCATTTTGAGAATATGGTTATGCCTTTTGGTCTTACTAATGCTCCTGCATTTTTTCAGAATCTGATTAATGACATCCTTAGACCTTTGATCGGCAAAAATGTGGTTGTGTATTTGGATGACATTTTGATTTATTCGCCGGATCTGGAGTCTCATTGGCGGAGCGTGCGTGAGGTATTACAGTTATTAATGGACAATTCGCTTTTTGCTAAGCTGGAGAAATGTGAGTTCGCTGTACAGAGAATTAGTTTTTTGGGCTACATTATCTCCAGCAAAGGTTTTGAGATGGATCCGGTTAAGGTTCAGGCTGTGCAGGAATGGCCTAGGCCTATTGGTTTGAAATCGATACAGAGGTTTTTGGGTTTCGCCAATTACTACAGAAAATTCATAAAAAAATTTTCTAGTATTGTCAAACCTCTGACTGATCTCACCAGGAAAGGTGCTGATGCGGTCGGTGGTCTTCTGAGGCCATTGAAGCTTTTGTGTATCTCAAGGAGAGGTTCACCTCTGCTCCCATCCTTATGCAGCCTGATGTTACTAGGCCGTTTTTGGTTGAGGTTGATGCTTCCTCTGTGGGGGTTGGCGCAGTATTGTCTCAGGATAACGGGGATGGATTACATCCCTGTGCCTTTTTTTTCAAAAAAATTTTCGGAGACTGAACTGAATTACGATATTGGTAATCGGGAATTATTGGCTATTAAACTCGCATTTGAACACTGGCGCCACTTCTTGGAAGGTGCGGAATTTCCCGTTCAGGTTCTTACGGATCATAAAAATCTGATATATCTTGATGCTGCCAAGCGCCTGAATGCCCGTCAGGCTAGGTGGGCACTGTTTTTCTCGCGGTTTAATTTCTCCGTTACTTACATCCCTGGTACTAAGAATGTTAAGGCGGATGCCTTGTCTCGCAGTTTTTCTCCCATAGTCGGTGCTGAGAAAGAGGAGAACATTTTACAAGAAGGTGTTGTGATAGCTGCATTGGACTCCGTTTTGGAAAATGAGATTCTTAAAGCACAGGAGAATGCCCCTTCTAACACTCCTCATGGGAGGTTGTTTGTGCCTGGGACCTTTAGGAGAGATTTGTTTGTTGAGTGTCACGAATCTCGGTTGGCAGGTCATCCCGGAATCTCTGAGACCAAGAGACTGGTGGGTCGCAGTTTTTGGTGGCCTGGATGGCAGAAGGAAGTCATTAAGTGGGTGCGTCAATGTACTATATGTGCTAGATCTAAGTCCTCACATACTCCTGCTGCGGGGTTGCTTTGTCCTTTGGAGGTTCCCAGTGCTCCTTGGACACATTTGGCTATGGACTTTATAACTGACCTTCCCCCCTCTGAGGGTTTTACTGTCATCTGGGTGGTCGTGGACCCTTTTAGCAAGATGTGTCACTTGGTTCCCTTTGTCAAACTGCCCTGCGCTAAAACTCTCGCTAAGGCCTTTGTCAAGGAAATTGTCAGACTTCATGGCGTTCCTACTGACATTGTTTCTGATAGGGGTCCTCAGTTCGTGGCTCGTTTTTGGCGTGCCTTTTGTGACAGGTTGGGAGTTCATTTATCGTTCTCGTCCGGATATCATCCTGAATCTAATGGCCAGACAGAAAGGAAAAACCAGGATGTTGAGCATTTCTTGCGTTGTTTTGTGGCAGACAATCAAGAGGGGTGGTCTGAGTTTCTGCCACTTGCTGAATTTGCTCTGAACAATCATACATCTTCTTCTGCTGGTTGTTCGCCTTTTTTTTGTTGTTCTGGGAGACATCCGTCGTTTGGGTCGTTCTCCAAGTTGGGATCTGCCGTGCCTGAGGAGGAGAATTTTTCCGGTGATTTGGAGAGAGTTTGGACGGATGTGCGTGGTAATCTTCAGGAGGCCAACAGAAAATCTAAGGACTACTTTGATAGGAAACGACAGGAGGTTTTGTTCGCTGTTGGTGACATGGTTTGGTTGTCCTCTAGGAATCTGCGGTTGAGGATTCCTTCTAAGAAATTGGGTCCCAAGTTTGTAGGGCCCTTTAAGGTGCTTCAGGTTGTCAACCAATCTGCTGTTAGGTTGGAGGTTCCTACCTCCTGGAGAATTAATCCGGTATTTCATGTCTCTCTGTTGAAAAAAGCTGTTGTATCGGATTGTGACGCCTCTGCCTCTGTTCCTCCGGTGGTGGAGGACGGGGAATATGAAATTTCTCGCATCCTTAACTCTAGACTGTATAGAGGTAGTTTGCAGTATCTTGTGGCCTGGAAAGGTTTCAGACCCGAGGATAACTCTTGGGTGAGGTCGGATGATGTTTCCGCGTCCAGACTTATCAGAGCGTTTCACAGGAGATTTCCTGATAAGCCTGGTCCTAGGGGATCCGGAGGATCCTCTTAGAAGGGGGGGTACTGTTAGAACCTTGCTCTTAGGTTTTTTTTTCCTTTGCTGGTCACATGACCTTGTTGGCCTATTTAATCCTGCTCCGCCCTTCTGGCTTTGCTGGACTTCATTGTATATCTACTTTCTAGCTAGCCTGTGCTCTGTGTCTTGCTCTGTTAGTTTGCTTGGTCTACTGACCTCTATGTTCTATATATTTTGTTTGTTCGTCTGTCTGCTACTATTTCTGTTAGGAGGTGTCCCATATTCCTCCCAGTCCTTAGTACTTGTAGGGATTCCTTCCCCACATCTATAGGTCTCCGTACAGACTAGCTTAGGACTTTAGCATGTCTGATCGCAGGATCAGGTCCCCTGTTACATCGTAGGGATTAAGCTGAGTTCTATCGTAGGGACAGATCTCCTCTCTTTCCTTAGCTCTGGTAGCAGAAGATAACAGGGTGATGATGACGAGGTTGGAGATCCCACTTACTGTCAACCCACAGTCAGCCAGTCGATGAGGTCAACGGAGGAGGTGGAGGAGGATGTGACTAGCCCACTGGATGGGGATGACTCGGTACCCGGGCCTTTGCCTGGCCTTGGGGATGTCGCGGTGGTCGGCTCCCTGGCCCGTACCCTGGGGTCACTCTTTAAAAGAGTGGATAATTGTTAATTTTATAAGAGTTTGTGACGCCACCTGTGGTATCTGGTGAGAAGCACCAGCGCTGCAGCAGTCCACTGAGACCCGTGATAAGGCTGCTCGATGGTATAGCTCCCCACAGGTGGAGCTAGGTCTCAGGGCAGCGTATGCAGGGGGAATGCAGGACAGGCGAGACCCAGCTGGGTCAGAGCAAGAACGGGAACGGACACGGTAGTCACTTCAGTACCTTTTACTGGAGGAAATTCAGGCACATCCCGGAGCACTGTAGGGTGAAGGGTGAATATCAGGATCCTCCCCAATGAGCGGGTGTAGGGCCTCCTGTTTCTTGCCTCTGCGTAGTAAGTTTCTGACCTGCCTGGAGCTAGGCCTAACTTTGTCTCTGTCCTGCGCTGGCTGACCTTGTGGTAGGGCCTTCTCTTGGAGTTCACGCTCCCACTATGCGGGGCCTAAGCGTCTCCTGGCTCTGTTACGTATCAGCACCTTAGCCATCCTGGGACTTGTAGTTCTCCAGGGATTCCGGTTATGCCTTACTGAATCTAGTTAGCAGGAGCCTCGTGCTCCACTGCTGAACTATTAACTGAGTTCTCTAGACTAGACTGAGCTCCACTGCAGACTGACCTCTCTTAGGCTTCTCTACTGCAGGAACTCTTCAGAGGAACTGAACTGCCTAGCTCCACCTTCCCTATTTATATCCCTAACGGGCTCCCTCTGCTGGTCTGAGGTGGAAGGTGGAGATGTGTGAATGTTTATGGGGGCCTCTTGTGGAGGATTCCATCAATACACTCTTCTAGGTTATGTGATACCAAGCACAGCGGGGCGTCACAGATGCTATTGATGACGAGGTTAGGTTGCGCCTTCCTGGACACAGATGGAGTACTGGAAGCACGTCAACAACTGCATCCTCAACCACAACTCTGCCTCTGACCACAAGTCGTAGTGGCTCTTCAGGTCGCATGGGCTCTAAGCCTTGCATAGCCTGGGCATTTATTCAGAATGATAAGGATGACCCAACTCGTGTTATCTGTAATATTTGTAACCAAAACATAAGTAGAGGCCAAAAAATCCATAGTTTGAGTACTTCATGCATGAACCGGCACATGGATATGAAGCATAAGTTGCAGTGGGAAGCTCACTGTGCTACAATGCGGCCTAGCAGGCTTGGCCAACCACCGTCTGCCCCATCTTGTGCATCCGCGGCCTCTTCATACTCTGTGACTGGGGGGACAGCAGTCACACCTGTTTTGGGGCGCAGACCTGCCACCTCTTTACCCGCAACAGCCAGCGTGATTGGCAGGTCATCAGTTCATTGGGAAGTGGAAACACCTGCTGGTGTTGAGCGCTCTCTGACATCGAGAGCACCAGTTTTGGATCAAGGCAATCTAACATGTCCGCCTGCATCTTCCTCACAGACCGGCAGTTTGCCGGGGACATCCTACTCAACCCCGTCTAAGCACAACAGCCAGCCCTCGGTCCCTCAGATGTGGAAAAGTAAAAGACCATTTCCTCCTAGCCATGAGAAAGCTAAGAGGTTGAATTTCACCATCTGCAAGCTCTTGGCTACAGAAATGCTGCCTTTCCGCCTGGAGGACACAGTGGATTTTCGAGACCTTATGTCCGTCTCAGTGCCCCAGTACCAGATGCTCAGTCGGCACTACTTCTCAAAGAAAGGTGTGCCTGCGCTCCACCAGCATGTCGCACACAACATCACCGCTTCTTTGAGAAACTCTGTGTGTGACAGGGTGCATTTCACCACAGACACTTGGACGAGTAGGCATGGACAGGGGCGTTACATGTCGCTGACTGGGCACTAGGTAACTATGGTGACAGCAGGACAAGGGGCTGCTGTCCAAGTCTTACCGTCCCCACGAGTTGTGCGTCAATCCTCTTTATCTCGAAGTTCCTCCACTGCTTCTGCCTCCTCAACCTCCTCTCGGTCCTCCACCTGCACCCAAAGCCTGTCTGGTAATGCCACCTGCATTCTAACTGCGCAGAAGGAATCCTGCACACCTCCTTACTATGCTGGCAGCAGGGTTCAAGGCATCAGTGTTTACTTTGAAATGTCTGGGAAATGTGAGTCACACAGCTGAGGAATTGTGGTCAGCTCTGGAGACCCAGTTTCATGAATGGTTGTCTCCACTGGACCTGCAACCAGGGAAGGCCGTGTGCGACAATGCTGCATCGCCGGGGCAATGTCACACACGTGCCTTGTATGGCTCACGTGTTGAACTTGGTTGTCCATAAATTGTTAGCCCACTATCCCGGACTAGATGGCCTTCTGCAGGGGGCACGGTCGCTGTGTGCTCACTTCCGCCGTTCGCATCCCGCAGCTCAATGACTTACATCTCTACAGAAGTCGTTGGGCCTGCCAGTTCACCGGCTGAAATGCGATGTGCCGACACGGTGGAATTCAACTTTGACCATGTTGCAGCGACTGTGGCAGCACCGACAAGCCCTGGTGCAATACGTTCTGACGTATAGCCTGGGCCAACGAGATCCAGAGGTGGGGCAAATCACGCTGCAGGAGTGGTCTCAGATCAGGGACCTATGAAGTTGACGCGCCCCCTGGGCCGTGGGGTACTCTGAGCCGGGCCGGTAGACGCTGGGGGATGTAGTCACTGTGGCGGTGACCCGGTCCGTGATCCAGGGCGGTCAATCCAAGGGTAATTTGTATATATGGGTTTTATAATGTCCGACTACGCCACCTCTGGAGTGGGGCAAAAGGGGCCGCCGCTGCGGAACAGTCCTCTGAAGCTGGTGGTTTTGCAGCAATGGTATTATTACTCACCACAGGAAGAGTGTAGCTTGAGGGCAGTGTGGGTGGATGATGGTGGTTGTAGTGCAGGGAGTCAGTAATGAACACAGAGTCCGTGTGATGCAGTCCCAAGATCTTTACTCACAGTTGTTGCAGTCCAGATTACAGGTACCAGAGCAATCTCACCCGTCGTGCTGTGCGTACTCAGTGAGGGGCTCAGTCCACCCCCAGATAGCTCTGGAGTACTTAGCAGGACCCCCTTCTGTGTGTCCTTTCTCTGGCCTTCTACCTGCACCTCACACCCAGTGACACTTCTATCCGGTATCCTCGGGCCTTGGCGGGCGACTTGTGTTCCGTCCCCTGGGTCCTATGTGGCTACCTTCTTAGTGAGACTGGTGTGGACTTTTACCTGCAGTACATGAAATGCTGCAGCCTCCGGTTTCTAGTTGAGCCTTGCTGTTTCTCCGCTAGTTGAGGGACCGGTTCCCCTTATCTGGTCTGACCCCTCTACCTCCTGGTAGCAGCAGGAGTACGGGTGGCCTTCTGCACGGCCCATAGCCCTAGGGTCCCTTCGGTTCCTGGAGCCTTCCTGCTCCCACTCCTCTCTTCTCTCCTTCAGTCCTGGGCCTCCCAGGCTAGGTCCACCTCTGGAGCAGAGCTCATGCCGAGCCTCTGCTCCTGTCACTTTTCCTCCTCTGACTGGCTTGCTCTTTCTAAGATAGCTTCCTATTTATACTCTCCCTGTCATGTGCTCTGCTAAGCTGCTCCCCTAAGCACCCACTACATAGGACCCTTCCACCAGCTAGGGACCTGGGACTGTGCTCTCCCTTAGGAGCAATCTTGCCCTACCCCCACTGCGGGTATGTGTTGGATGCAGGTGTTAGGGTCCCGAGCCATATGACTTCCTTACCTGAGGGTGAGATACCACACCTCTGGGTGAGATGCAGTAAATCTGTGGCGACTGAACCCTCAGGGGCGCCACACACCCTTCTGCACAGTTTTGAAATGGCGACGAAGATGTTTAGTGCTGACGACGATGACATTATCAGCATGACTATTCCGGTGATTTACATGCTGGAGCACACACTAAACAGAATTCAGAGTCAGGTGGTGGGACAAGAGGAGGTGGAGGAAGTAGAGGAGGAGTCGTATGCGGAAGGGATAACATCTCCAAGGTCCAGACGGTTGGCAGCACCAAGGCGGCAGGCATGGGAGGGTGGGGGAGAGGGATTAACCAGGGCGCATGGTAGCAGCCAAACTGTTGAGGAAGGTGCAGGAGCCGAGGAAGAAGTGGAGGAGGAACTGGCGATGGGCATGGAAGACTCATCAGATGAGGGAGACCTTGATCACATTTCTGTTGTGCGAGGTTGAGGGGAGAGGGCAGAGGAAGGAAGCATGATTCTTACCTCGCTACCAACACAACAAGGACTTGGTCCTCCTGGATGCGCAAGACTCATGAGTGCCTTCTTGCTGCACTACCTGCAACATGACCCTCAGATTGTCAGAATTCGAAGTAATCCCGACTACTGGGTTGCCACACTCTTAGATCCCCGGTACAAAAGTAAATTTGCCGAAATAATTCCTGCCATAAAAAGGGATTGACGCATGCAGGAGTATCTGCAGACGCTGTTGCAGAATCTTACATGTGCTTTTCCACAAAACACCAGTGGTGCACGTAGTGAATCTCACAGTTCTAACTTGCCAACCGTGGGACTGTCGAGTCTTCATCACTCAAACCGTAACAGTAACACAGTATCTGCTGGTAACAGCAATTTTGTGGAATCGTTTCACCACTTTTTTAGACCATCCTTTGCAAGGCCACAGGAGACAAGAAGTCTGACACATAGTCAACGCCTAGAGAGGATGGTGCAGGAGTATCTCCAAGTGAACATCGAAGCCATGACTGTGTCACTGGACCCTTGCTCATTTTGGTATTCCAATCTGGAAAAATGGCCGGAGCTCGCCACTCACGCCTTGGAGATCTTGTCATGCCCTGCAGCCAGTGTTCTCTCTGAACGTGTGTTCAGCGCTGCTGGTGGTGTGCTGACAGATAAGCGCACGCGTCTGTCCACTGAGAATGTAGACAGACTCACGTTCATAAAGATGAACAAATCATGAATTCGCAAGGACTTTTCTACCCCTGTGTTATCCTTGGGAGACTAAAACCTTGAGGATTTGGTAAAATCACCTCACCAACCGTTTTAAGCAACTGTGGGGCAATTGATGCCACTTAACCCTAGAACGCATGACCATAAAAATCTACACTTTCATATACCTGGGGCCTTTTAGGCTCGTGTGCAAATAACATGGAATAACTCAAACTCAAATGACAAACAACTATATACATGAAGAATACCTAGAGTTTCAAAATTTTAACTAAAGTAATCTTGCAGAAAATAGAAAACAATTAACATGGCGGGCCTGCGAGGCCCCAGGTATGCGTTCTAGGGTTAAGTGGTGTCTGTGCCACAATTTTGGGAAAAAATGGAGACTCTTTTTGGAGTCCCCTTGCTGTGTCTTACGTGACGTTGGCATCATCAACTCCAGGTGGGTTGGGTCGCTCCGCCCCCCTTTTTAACTGTAAGAAACTAGATACACTATGGCTTGGGGTAACACAGATGGTTGAGTCTGAAGAGCTCAGAGGTCTGCTCCAAATCTTCAGTGTCTGCTAGTCAGCGTAGAATTTTTAACTGCATCTAGCCTAGGCAATACTTTGGGCGTAGTAGCCCAGCTGCGAAGCAAGCTGCACCGCCTGTGTATCTAATAAGAATTTTTAAATGCATCTAGCCTAGGCAGACTGTGGGGACCCCCAACAAAACCCAGACGGTCAGCCCCCCTACCGCCCCCCTTTCCTTGACAATACAATAATGTAACTCTTACAACTGGATGGGTGAGGATCGGTCACAGCTTTATTAACTCTTTATACTCATTCCATTAGAAAGGCATTTTATTTCTAAAATAATTCAGCTTGTTGCAGCATGCCCTGGGTCTCCACTCCGGCAAGTTGGCCAACAAGTGTAACTCTCCAACATGTCCTTTCTATTTCCAGGCCACGGAGGATCCTGCGTACTCGTATGCAGGACTCTGACCCCCACCCATCACTCTTAACACTTGTTCCACTCCGTCCTGGAGTCCTGACAGGAATATGTCCAGTTCAATATTCATTAAGTGAACAACGTCGGGCCGTATGAGGCCTGCTTTATCTCCTTCCAGTTGTCGGTGTCGTACCACTACACCGCCTCTGTCTCTTCTAAATTTTGCCATCCGAATATTTATTACCCGCCTTGTCCGTTCGATGGCCGTGATGTCTCGCGCACCTTGCCATACCGCTATCGGCATAATCTCTGACCATACTATCGCTAGTTTTGTGAAAAATTCTCTGAAGCGCTCAGTGTCTAGTTTCATTATTGCCATTAGTTATGCGCTGTTATGATGACCTAGGTTGTTTCCCCCGGCCTGTATAACTAAGATGACCGGACATCTTGCCTCTCTCCCTACCTTGATTACCTCCATTAGTACCTGTGGCCATAGCAGGCCTCTAATACCTCTCTAGTTGAAATATGTGTTATGAAACTCTAATTTCCTCCCGCCTGGGCAAACTTTCGCCCTTTTTTCTGCCCAATACATATACGAGTGGCCTATCACCCACACTGTTGGCTTAGCGTCACCTGTAAAAGAAACAAACCACGTTAGGATAACAAGTCCGGTCTTATGTATCTTGCCAAACACGTGGATCGCCATCTCCCTATCCTCTGAACTTCCGTTTCTGACAGTCCTGCTCTTGCTGCTTCCGTGGCCGCGCCTATGCGGAATGAGTGTGTCCCGTAATCTTTGGGGTGGTTGACTGCCGATGTTATGCATTTATTAAATATAGCTTGGAACTGGTATATTGATAATGGCATTCCATCAATGTGTGATAGGAAGAAATTACTTTGTGATCTGATGGTTAGATATGTTTTTACTATTGTTACCCAACTCAGTGTACCGTTTGTGGGTTGTAGAAGTACCCAAGTGCCCCTGCCCGCTGGAACCGTTTTCGATTTGTGTATGCGTAGACGTATTGCATTATTGGCTATGACTACGTCCTGGTGTAATAAGCCTCCACTGGTGGTAATTTTGGATTGAGGGACTAATTCGCTTATGCATAGCACCCCGAAGAAGGCAATCACAAATGCAGTAGACAGTAGTGTTGCTCCAAATTGTGAGTGTCATGTTAATGGTGTTAGGGATATGATGTGAGAAATCAGTTTTAGTGACACGGGACGGGACGTCTACACTCCTGACTTGGCTGACCCCTTTTCCACCCTTTTATGGATTGTCTGATGATGAACCTTTGTCACATCTCCCCAATTCAGTAGTTGGAAGTGAAATGCTACTCCGGTCAGACACCGCTGCGCTGACGCCCCTGATATGCCCCTCATAATTAGCTGGTGGAGAAATTCTATGGTGACTTGTGATCTGGCTTGTTCACATTGGTCAACCCGTCTGCCTGCTACTAGTCGTGTCCACTCTTCCCATGCCTTACCGTATGCTTGCCACGTCGACGGGGCAACTGACGCTCTGATTAATGGCATCAACTATTCGCCACTAGATCCCATAGGGAAGGTGGGCAACTGTTGCCCGATGGGTGGGCGTTGTGGAAGAGCTCTGTGAAAATCTGCCAATTGAATTGTTATAAAGCGTTAGCAGCAGCTTTAGACCCCTCAGCATAGTGGCTAGCGCGGACCCATACATTGTGTTTTAGGCACAGGAATGCTAGCCTGGGTAGTAGGCCTAGCACTGGGGGAGACGATGATGCCATCTTATTAATGCAGTGCGCTAGGCTGGTGTTTTTTGTTATGAAGCGTATATTTTTGTAAGCCAGGCGCGCGCCCCATATTTCTATTACTACCACTATTGGGAAGAAAAATTATTTTCAGGGCTAGATGCAGCTAAAAATTATTATTAATTTAAAAGCTGGTGGAGTTTGGTATAGATGGACTAATACAACGAGTCCCACACACTGCTAGAAGGCCAAATATTTTTTCAGAGCTAGATGCAGATAAAAATTATTTTTCATTTGCAACCTGATGGAGGTCAGTATAGATGGGCTAATAGACCAAGTCCCACACACAGCTAGAAGTCCAAATATTTTTTCAGAGCTAGATGCAGATAAAAATTATTTTTAATTTGCAACCTGATGGAGGTCAGTATAGATGGAGTAATAGAGAAAGTCCCACACACTGCTAGAAGGCCAAATATTTTTTCAGAGCTAGATGCAGACAAAAAATTATTTTGAATTTGCAACCTGATGGAGGTCAGTATAGATGGACTAATAGAGAAAGTCCCACACACTGCTAGAAGGCCAAATATTTTTTCAGAGCTGGATGCAGATAAAAATTATTTTTAATTTGCAACCTGATGGAGGTCAGTATAGATGGACTAATAGAGAAAGTCCCACACACTGCTAGAAGGCCAAATATTTTTTCAGAGGTGGATGCAGATAAAAATTATTTTTAATTTGCAACCTGATGGAGGTCAGTATAGATGGACTAATAGAGAAAGTCCCACACACTGCTAGAAGGCCAAATATTTTTTCAGAGCTAGATGCAGAAAAAAATTATATTCAGTTTGCAACCTGATGGAGGTCAGTATAGATGGACTAATAGAACAAGTCCCACACACAGCTAGAAGCCCAAATATTTTTTCAGAGGTAGATGCAGATAAAAATTATTTTTAATTTGCAACCTGATGGAGGTCAGTATAGATGGACTAATAGAGAAAGTCCCACACACTGCTAGAAGGCCAAATATTTTTTCAGAGCTAGATGCAGACAAAAAATTATTTTCAGTTTGCAACCTGATGGAGGTCTGTATAGATGGATTAATAGAACAAGTCCCACACACAGCTAGAAGCCCAATATTTTTTCAGAGGTAGATGCAGAAAAAAATATATTCAGTTTGCAACCTGATGGAGGTCAGTATAGATGGACTAATAGAGAAAGTCCCACACACTGCTAGAAGGCCAAATATTTTTTCAGAGCTAGATGCAGACAAAAAATAATTTTTAATTTGCAACCTGATGGAGGTCAGTATAGATGGACTAATAGAGAAAGACCCACACACAGCTAGAAGCTCAAATATTTTTTCAGAGGTAGATGCAGAAAAAAATTATATTCAGTTTGCAACCTGATGGAGGTCTGTATAGATGGATTAATAGAACAAGTCCCACACACTCCTAGAAGGCCAAATATTTTTTCAGAGCTAGATGCAGAAAAAAATTATATTCAGTTTGCAACCTGATGGAGGTCAGCATAGATGGACTAATAGAACAAGTCCCACACACAGCTAGAAGCCCAAATATTTTTTCAGAGGTAGATGCAGATAAAAATTATTTTTAATTTGCAACCTGATGGAGGTCAGTATAGATGGACTAATAGAGAAAGTCCCACACACAGCTAGAAGCCCAAATATTTTTTCAGAGGTAGATGCAGTAAAAAATTATATTCAGTTTGCAACCTGATGGAGGTCTGTATAGATGGATTAATAGAACAAGTCCCACACACTCCTAGAAGGCCAAATATTTTTTCAGAGCTAGATGCAGAAAAAAATTATATTCAGTTTGCAACCTGATGGAGGTCAGCATAGATGGACTAATAGAACAAGTCCCACACACAGCTAGAAGCCCAAATATTTTTTCAGAGGTAGATGCAGATAAAATTATTTTTAATTTGCAACCTAATGGAGGTCAGTATAGATGGACTAATAGAACAAGTCCCACACACAGCTAGAAGCCCAAATATTTTTTCAGAGGTAGATGCAGAAAAAAATTATATTCAGTTTGCAACCTGATGGAGGTCTGTATAGATGGATTAATAGAACAAGTCCCACACACAGCTAGCAGCCCAATATTTTTTCAGAGGTAGATGCAGAAAAAAAATATATTCAGTTTGCAACCTGATGGAGGTCAGTATAGATGGACTAATAGAGAAAGTCCCACACACTGCTAGAAGGCCAAATATTTTTTCAGAGCTAGATGCAGAAAAAAATTATATTCAGTTTGCAACCTGATGGAGGTCAGTATAGATGGACTAATAGAACAAGTCCCACACACTGCTAGAAGGCCAAACATTTTTTCAGAGCTAGATGCAGAAAAAAATTATATTCAATTTGCAACCTGATGGAGGTCAGTATAGATGGACTAATAGAATGATGCTATGCCCAAAAGATTTTACTTCACTAGGTGCAGTAAAAAAATTGGTATTCTATACACAGGTGGTATATCTTGCAACACAGATAGGCTACTCCACTGACTAACACACTCTGCAATAGGCCAAAAAGGATTAGCTTTGCTAGATTCAGCCAAATGCTGTGAAAAAAACTTGCACAGCACTGGCACAGACCTGCCTGGCAAAAACTGATAGGAACTGATGTAACCTAGTCCTGAAAAGGACTGCAATTACAATTAGTCTTTACTCCCACAATCTATCTATTTAAGAGCACAGACCTGCCTGATAAAAGTCATAGGAAATGCTGTAACCTAGTCCTTAAAAGGACTGCAATCACAACTATTCCCTACTCCGAAGCTATCTGTAGATTTGTGCTAAAATTGGCTTGAAATCAACAAGGTATAGCGCACACAGCAACAGCGGTGCCGTCTAACACGCAGCTGCAGCAGTGAGAAAATGGTGGCGACGGGGAAAATGGCTTGGTCTTATAGGGCAAGGACATGTGACATACACTGCCAATTACACATGCCCTTGCTTGTGTGAAAAAAGCACTTCGCTCCGTGTGTGCGCTGCTGATAGGCTGACAGATTGCACCTCCCCACTGTAAATGCGGGAAACAGAAAAAAAAAGGGAGATCTTCTTTATTCCTGCAGAGATCCATCCCCTGCCCCTCCCCCCACCCCGCTGTACACTCAAACTGCGTATTAACATTAATTTTCATCATTACTGAGAAAAAATCCAGTTATGATTTTGGTGCACGAACAGTTATCGAACATAACCTCGAACAGCCGAATTTTTCTCAAATCGTTCGTGTTCGCCGAACGGCTCGAACACCGCCCAAAACAGCTCAAATTTGAGATTGGCGAACAGTTCGAGTAGAACAACGCTCATCTCTAGTCACAATACAGCACTCACCGCAATTCACACAGGTATTTTCTGCAGGATTCCCAAATACCTCTTCACTGAAAAACAAGTCACACACTTACTTTCGTTCGCACTTACGCTCCGGACACACGCAGCTCGTTCACACTCGCAAACTAAGAGATTTAAAGAGGTTTTTTTTTTTTTTTTTTTTTTTTTTCTTCCTTTTCCAGCAATGTACCCTTCACCTCAATGCACTTCCACCCAGTAAGACTTTTGTAGCTGCTCCGGATTGTAAGAAAGTCCTTCTCTGGGGTCATTCGTCCAAACTAGCTGGCCATGCAGGCCCAAGGAAGACCTTCCTGCTCATCGCCAGCATTACTGGTGGCCCTCTCTACGCAAGGATGTTGCGGATTTCATCATGGCTTGTTCCTCCTATGCCTGTAACAAAGTTCCCAGACATCTTCCCGCCGGCCATCTCCTGCCTTTACCCGTACCTTCCGCCCCGTGGCAACACATAGCTATGGACTTTATTATGGATCTCCCTGTTTCTGCCGGTTGTACTGTCATTTGGGTGGTCGCTGACTGCTTTTCTAAAATGGCCCAATTCATCCCTCTGCCTGGTCTCCCGTCTGCATCTGAGCTGGCTAATGACTTCATTCATCACATCTTTCGTCTCCACGGCCTCCACATTGTGTCTGATCGCGGGGTTCAGTTCACTTCACACTTCTGGAGAGCTACGTGTAAGCTGCTGGATGTAAATCTGGATTTCTCCTCTGCTTATCATCCCCAGTCCACTGGTCAAGTGGAACGTATCAACTAGGTCCTTACTAGCTTTCTCCGGCATTTCGTCAATGCTCACCATAACGATTGGGTTGAGCTCCTGCCCTGGGCCAAGTTCTCCTATAACAACCATGAGAATGAGTCTTCTTCCAAATCCCCGTTATTTGTGGTCTATGGCCAACACCCCCGGATTCCATTTCCAATCTCCGCTTCTGTGGACAATTCTGCCGCGGAGTCTCTGGTCAGCAAATTTTCTACTATTTGGGAGAACAAATTTCGCTCCACGTGTGCAACTTCTCATTAGATGCCCTAACATACTTTTGGCTGCCCTCTGTTGTCAACTTGTGACTCCCCGGTATGTATACACATGGTGCTTTGCGGACCTTATATGTTGGATATATGACTTCAGATGGTATTTAATTGATCTAATAATTTATTAATTAACAACTAAGGGTATTATATTGTAAATCCTATCTTCTAGTTCATAATTTGTGGTTAATTTGGTGCCACAGTTAAAATAAAGGTAGTACCTAGTTGGTAAATAAAAAACATATATTCTATACTGACATTTTTTCTGTTGCATTTTTACCTAGGCTACCATTTTTGATAGGATCTTGCATATTAGATATAAATGATGTGATTATATATGTACATTCATTGTTCCTAGTGTTTGCCACGTGGAGTTGCGAGTTTGAGGTTTTTCTACCGGTTGCACTTGCACTTTCTTTCCCCCATTTTTGTGCTTGTCATTATTCTTAAATAAACTTTGATATACTTTCATAAAATTGAGAGGCTTGTGTATCGTTGTTTGTTGTTGTGCCCTTTTATGTTACTTGACGATGTAGCCTTGATTTAGTCCGTATTATGGTAGTTTACAATTTGTTAAATATAGAGATTTTGTATAATTATTCCCCTTCGGGTGAATATACTACTATTCTTCCATGAATTGTGTCTACTATTTGGGAGAACACTAGATCCACACTTCTTCTGTCCTCTGAGCGGATGAAGAAACATGTCGATAAGAGATGACTGGATCCGCCTCAATTCCGTCCGGTAGACAGGGTCTGGCTCTCCTCTAAACATGTTCGGCTCAAAATACCATCGTATAAGTTGGGTCCGCGGTTCATCGGTCCATTTGAAGTTCTCAAGCAAATCAATCCCGTGGCTTACAAGCTAAAACTCCCGGCCACCTTGCGGATTCCCAACTCCTTCCACGTATCTCTCCTCAAACCAGTTGTTCTTAATTTTTTTTCTGATGATCCAGGTACCACTCCAGCGCCAGTCTCCGCTGAGGACGTCTATGAGGTAGAGAACATTTTGGCCACCAAAAGGGTAAGAGGAAAAAACTTTTTTCTGGTGGATTGGAAGGGGTTTGGCCCGGAGGAGAGGTATTGGGAACCCAGGGAGAACATCCAGGCCCCTCTTCTTCTTAAAGAATTTCTTGCTGGCCTAAGAAAGAGGGGTCGTAAAGGGGGGATACTGTAGCATCAGCGTTTCTGCCCCCTGCCAGGCAGAGACACCGCCTCTCCTACAGCCACGGTCCTGCTCCGGCGTCTTCTGGTCTCCCTGCTGCTGCTGGTGCACGCAGCTTCCCTGGCATTGTGCTTAGGGTGCACACGTGCGCGCTCCTTCTTAAATGCGCCGCACTTGCCGTCCTAAAAAGTCCCCGGCCAATGGCTAGAGGACTTTCTCTATAAAAGGCACCTCCAATATGGAGGTGCCCGAGCAAGGTTATTGCTTTGCTATTCTTACTTTGCTTCAGCGCTCTGGTCCTCTGCAAGTCAGTCCTGTCTGCCAGTCTGTTCTTCAGTTCAGCCGCCAGTCTGACTACTTTCCAGCCCGACAGTCTGCCTACAGTCCTGTCCGCCAGTCTGTCTATGGGCTCTGCCTGCCTGCTTACCTGGAAGCACCTACCTGGTACCTGCCATGCCAGTCAGCCTGCTTACCTGGAAGCACCTGCCTGTCACCTGCCTTACCCGCCCGCCTGCTTACCTGGAAGCACCTGCCTGTTACCTGCCATGCCTGCTTGCCTGCTTACCTGGAAGCACCTGCCTTTACCTGACGTGCCCGCTTGCCTGCTTACCTGGAAACACCTGCCTCTTACCTGTTGTGCCTGCCAGCTTGACTACTCAGAGCACCTGTCTGACTATCAGCTGAATCAGCCTGCCAGACTTCCTGGACAATCCGTCAGCCTGCCTGCCGTGCTCTTCCGCTGTACCGGTCAGTTGCTGCCTTCTGACCCGTGGGAGTCACCTGCTCTCATACAAGGTCGGACCTAGAGTGGCACCTGGTCCCTCTGCTCGGTCCCTCCCTTGTTCACAGAGTCGAATGAGCCGCTGTGCAACCTTGGTCAGGCCGAGTAGATACTTAGTCACGCCCCTCTGGTCCCTCCTTGCACCGCAGCACAGAGGTTCCACCACCCGGATCCGTAACAGTTTCAATTATGAAGGAGTGACTCTGAGAGTCACAAAGCCTAGTTTTATAGGGCCATCAGGCGGCCTTTACTATTCTTAAAGGGCCCGCAGTCGGCCCTTACTATTCTTAGAGAGCCATCAGCCGGCTATGTTTTATTGTTCCCTTTACTAAAGAGTGTGTCTCCTATACTGTTATTGCGCATGCAGTGAGTGCCAGGGCTGCCCAAAATTTGGGCGCACCCCAATACCACTTTGAAAATTTGGATGCACAATAATACCCCTTTGAAGAGACTTAGAAGAGGGCCTCTTGAAAACAATATTCCCATTATTAGGAAGTAGGTCTCCCATACTGTTTGCCTATGCAGTGTATGCAAAGCTTGCCAAAAATTTGGAGGCACTCCAATGCCCCTTGGAAGAGACATGGAGGTCAGAAGACCTCCTGAAAACAATGTTACCATTATTAGGAAGTGGGTCTCCCATTGTGTTTGCCTATGCAGTGTATGCAAGGGTTGCCAAAAATTTGGAGGCACTCCAATGCCCCTTGGAAGAGACGTAGAGGGCCTCATAAAAAAATATTCCCATTATTAGGAAGTGAGTCTCCCATAGTGTTGGCCTATGCAGTGAATTGAAGGTCTGCCAAATATTAGGAGGCACTCCAATGCCCCTTGGAAGAGACATGGAGGAGGGCCTCATAAAAAATGTTCCCATTAGAAAGGAGAGGGCCTCCTATACTTGCAATACCCATGCATTAAGTGTATGGGCTGGCAAACATTTACCCCTGGGGGGTATATATGAACATACTGTATAAAAATAAAAAATTAAGGGCATCATAAACACCCTTTAAACAAATTATGTGGATGATGCATCAAGGACCACGGTCAACCTGGTGATATGGTGGTGGAGGATGAGGAGAAGGAGGAGGACAAGAGCAAATAGCCAAAATAAGGAAGCGCATACCCATGTCTGGGTGTGAAAAGGTGCATGGGAATACACCTCCCAAGAAAAGACACTGGATTTGATTTTATGTTACGCTACCATCATTCGGTGCTGTTAATAAGTCTGGCCCAATCCAGCCCTTGTTCATTTTTATAAGAGTCAGCCTGTCAGCATTTTCAGTTGGGAACTGGGAGGGTCTGAAAAAACTGTCTCACACCTTTGACAGTGTTCCCCTGCCTCTGCTGCATTGTATTTGTTTCTCTATCGCCTGCACTCTTGCCGGAGGACGTTGGTACGGTCGGCAAGGTACTCCCTCAGCATCTTCCCAAACTTTGCATTCCTTGTGATAGTAGCCCGCCCCTCAGGGCCTGTGCGATGGTAGGGGCTGAGAAAACTCTCCCAGAACTTTGACAGTGTTCCTCTGCCTCTGATGGATTGAAGTTGTATCTCTCTCGCCTGTAATCCTTGGTTGTCCAACGAAGTGTGCCCTCTGCCGCCATCGTTTCCAAATAGGAATTTTTTTAATAGATCCGCAACAAGGTCCTTCTAGCCCAGCCCCATTTTTGTAGACCTGTCCGCCTCAGGAATAAGAGATATAAAGTTAGTGGGTCTAGAAGTGTCACCAACCTGTAATGACTGTCACCCAAAATTTTGAGAACGCGAGGGTCATGGGAAAGACAGCGTAACATAACCTCAGCCATGCGTGCCAGACTATTAACAGGCAGGACTTCCGTGTCCTCACCAAGAAGATGACTGACCATGTTCTCCTCCTCCTCCTCCTCCTCTCTATCCTCTGGCCATCCACGCTGAACAGACGGTATGACAGCTGTGCAGGTAGTACTGTCTATAGCGCATGAAACTAGCTCCTGTCTTTCCTCCTCCTCATCCTCATTGTCACCCAATACACATTGGGATGAGATGAGATGGGGCTGTGTGTTATCACCCTGTATGGTTTCTTGCTTCATCTCATTGTGCTCCGCCTGCAATGCATCCTCTTTGATTGTGAGCAGAGAGCGTTTCAGAAGATAGAGAAGCGGGATGGTGATGCTCATTATGGCGTCTTTGCCGCTCACCATCTTGGTGGAGTCCTCAATGTTTTGGATGATGGTCCACAACTACCCTCTTCTGCTTATAAATCTGCAGTGTAGAGTTCCAATGTGTGGGGACATCATACACCAGTCGGTGAGCCGGAAGCTGCAAACACTGCTGAAACATGGCAAGGGCAGCGGAAGCTGTAGGTGACTTTCTAAAATAGGCACACAGGTGGCGTACTTTAACAAGCAGATCCGGCAGGTCCGGGTAGGATTTGAGAAACTGCTGTACCACGAGGTTAAGCACATGGGCAAGGCATGGTACGTGTGTGAGCTCGCCTCGCCTCAGAGCCGCCACCAGGTTCTGGCCATTGTCTCACATGACCATGCCTTGCTGTAGGTTCAGCGGTATGAGCCACAGATCTGCCTGCTCTTTCAGAGCTGTCCACAACTCTTCAGCATTGTGCGGATTGTCACCTAAGCATATTAGCTTCAGCACAGCCTGTTGCCGCTTGGCCGAGGCAGTGCTGCAGTGTTTCCAGCTTGTGACTGATGTGGTCATTTCAGTGATGGAGGCTGAAGAGGAGGGGGAGGCTGAGGAGGATGAGGTGCAGGAGCTGTAGACCAAGGGAGCAACCCTGATTGACCTAGGCCCGCAAACCTTGGCGTCAGGAGGACGTGTTCCGTTCCAAGGTCCGACTGGGTCCCGGCTTCCACTATGTTAACCCAGTGTGCCGTCAGTGAGATATACCGTCCCTGCCCACAAGCACTTGTCCACATGTCCGTAGTTAGGTGGACTGTACCGGTAACTGCGTTGTTGAGGGCACGGCTAATGTTTTGGGACACGTGCTTGTGTAATGTGGGTATGGCACACTGGGAGAAAGAGTGGCAGCTGGGGACCGAGTAGAGAGGGACGGCCGCCGCCATCAGGTTGCGGAATGCTTCCGTCTCAACGAGCCTAGAAGGCAACATTTCGAGCGCAAGCAGTCGTGATATGTGAGAATTTAGTAGTGTGGCCTCTGGGGCGTTAATTGCGTATTTGTGCTTGCGTTCCAAGGACCGGGGCATGGACAACTGAACTCTGCGCTGGGAAGTGGACTTGAACGTGCTTCCTGATGCTGCTACTTGAGAGTATGTAGCGACAGGTGCAGGGAAGGAGGCATCTTCGCATGCAGCATGGACAGGGGATTAGCTTGCATGCACGACAGCGGAAGAAGCAATGGTGCCACCTGCAGACACTGTTTCTGGACCCTGGGGTTTGGCCCACAAACTCTGGCGCTTTGCTGCAATGTTCCTGATCATGCTGATGGTGGTCAGGCTGGTCGTTTTACCACCCCTGCTGATGCTGGCCTGGCAGGTTGTGCAAATGGCCTTTTTGGGATTATCGGCAGAGTCTTGAAAAAACAACCAGACTCGGGAAGACCTAATAGTTGTACTGGCAACTTCTTTTGTGTTGGTGCTATGGGGAACGGTTGCCTTCCTTCTGTCTGCAGCCACCACACTGCTTCTTCCTGCCTGTTGGGGTGCTCTTCCTCCATCCATCTGTGTGCTGCTCTCCTCACTCTGCATGTACTCCTGCCAGGTTGGGTCAGTCATTATATCATTCACTAACTCGTCTTCCACTTCCGCACCCTAGTCCTCCTCCTGACTTTCTGGCAATTGTGTTTCATCGTCGTCCACCTCTTGTGACACTTTCCCACAGTCACCTTCGTTTGTCCGTGGCTGCTCAATTATTTGGGCATCGCTACATGCAATCTCCTCTTGCCCCGCTTCAAGTGGGCTGGGAGAGAGGCAGAATCTATAAATGGAAAAGGGAACAGCTCTTCAGAATGTCCAAGTGTGGGATCAGTTGTCTCCGGGCACTCGGCAGGGAGGGAGGAAAGAGGATCAGGGTGAAGAATATGCGGTCCAGACTCACGGTTACTGAGACTTGACCGTGTGGAAGACACGGTGGTGGTGGTGGATAAGTGACTGGAAGCATTATTGGAAGCATTATCCGCTATCCAACCAACAACCTTTTGACATTGCTCTGGGTTCAATAGTGGTGTGCTGCAGTCCCCTAGGAATTGGGACAGGAAGGTCAGGCGAGAAGATGTGGGTGTTTGTTGTGGCACAATTTCAGATTGCCCACCTCGGCCTCTACATGCACCATCACCATCACGTCCAGTTCACCATCCCTTGCCACGTGCCTTGCCCATTTTAAATGGAGGACAGTATCTTCCACACTCACTACAAATGACTGAGTTTGGAGCGAACTTATATGTGATCCGTGTGATGGAGAAAACTGAGTTTTAAATACCAGGCCTGTAAGTAGCTAGTTTGAACAGAAAACTGGTGTGAATTGCTTCACTGAAACACTGAAAGAAATTTTTAATGGAGGCCAGAAATGACTCTGTTTTCTGACAATGTATATGTGATCCGTGTGATGGAGAAAACAGAGTTTTATAAACCTGGCCTGTTGGTAACCAGTTTGAACAGCAAACCGGTGTCAAAAACTTCGCTGACATAGTGAAAAAAAATTGGAATGGAGGCCAGAAATGGCATTATTTTCTGAAAATGTATATGTGATCTGTGTGATGGAGAAAACACAGTTTTAAGCAGCTGGAATTCTAGCTCTATAATATGGAATTGACCTGGCTGTATTCTGCACTGCCAACAAGCAAATGGCGCAGAAAACCGATGTTCTCTGGATTGCTTGTTAAGCAAATAATGAGGATTAAGATCCAAAAATAAGTATTCCTGGCCCCTGAGACCTGGGCCTTTGTATATAAATATTTAACAGCAGCAGAATGAATGGAATGGGGCCTCTTGTGCTGTATGCACTGCAGTCTGCTATATATGTTACTGTAAAAGTCAGAAGGCCAGTAAAACCTAGGATTTACCGGTCAATCTGGACATTTACCGAGGCCGTCGGTAAAAGCTCAAAATGAAAAGTAAAATTGGACTTTTACCTGTGAAGTCTTGGTAAATGTTAACATTTACCATCGAGCGTGGTAAAAGTCAGAAATATCAGGTGTGAAGATGGAACATCTGACTTTAACCAAGCGCAGTTGGTAAATGTTCACATTTACCACGTCTTCTTGGTAAATGTCAGAAGGCCGGTAAAACCTAGGATTTACTGGTCAATCTGGACATTTACTGAGGCCGTCGGTAAAAGCTCAAAATGAAAAGTAAAATTGGACTTTTACCGGTAAAGTCTTGGTAAATCTTAACATTTCTCAACAGCATTGGTAAAAGTCAGATGTATTCCATATAAACGAACGATTTTGGACTTTTACCTGGGCGAATTGGTAAATATTTCCATTTACCAGCATGTGTTGGTAAAAGTAACTACCAGCATGTGTTGGTAAAAGTAACTTTGAGTCACAGAATTCTGACTCTTACCAGCAGATGATGGAGGTAAAAGTTAACTAAACGCAATTTCAGACTCTGATGAAGGCCTTAATCGTTAGAAATATTTTTATTCTTCAAAATGCAAATGCAAATGAACAAATACAAATAGGAAAATGCAAATAGAAAACATTTATGTAGGAAAATACTTCTCAAAAATGACAAATTACCGCAAATACAAGAATAACGCAACTTCAAAACTATGCAATTCTGAATGCAAATAGGAAAATGCAAATAGAAAACATTTATGTAGGAAAATATTTCTCAAAAATGACAAATTACTGCAAATACAAGAATAACGCAACTTCAAATCTATGTAATTCTGAATTCAAATAGGAAACATTTATGTAGGAAAATACTTCTCAAAAATGTCAAATTAACGCAAATACAAGAATAACACAACTTCAAAACTATGTAATTCTGTAATTGTGACTAGGGATGAGCGGATAGATCCATCCAGACCAGTTATCCGAGCGGATAACGGGCTGTACGGATACGGATAATCCCGATATCTGTCGGACATATCTGTGCCTTCCGATAATGCATGTTTCATGCATCATCGGAAGGCATGGATGGTGCGAGTGTGCAGGGCAGACAGGTATAGAGCTAAATTGCTACTTACCGGAGGTTTTCCAGATCTCGTCGTCCGCATTCTCCTTCTGGGTCACATGACTGCATACGTCACCACGCAAGTGACGCATGCGTAAGTCATGTGACACAACTCGTGTCACATGACTTATGCACCTGTCACTTTCGTGGTGATGTATGCAGTCATGAGACCCTGAAGAAGGAGGATGCGGCCGGCCGACGAGAGCTGGGAAGCCTCTGGTAGCCTCCGGTAAGTAGTGATCTTTAAGTGGCGGAGAAGGGGGGTCCGGCCAGAGGGCGGGATGACCCTAGTGGGCGGGGAGTTCCCACTGCAGTGACTCAGCGAGGATCTCCTCGCTCAGGTATGCCCCGGCCGAGTCCCCACCATCACTGGTGACGGCAGGGATGCCCACCGGCGTGCAGGGAGTCTCCCCCGCATCACTGGTGATGCAGGAGGGATGTCCCTGCACATGGATAGTTGTCCCATTGACTTATATGGGACACGGATAGGATCCGGATCCACTCGGATCTTGGTCTTATCCGTACGGATAGACGGATATCCAGCTATCCACTCAACTCTAATTGTGACCCGTTAAATTGCACTTAATTTTTCATCTCAATGAAAAAGAGATACAACAAACACAAAAGAGGACCTATTTGTTGCAACACGGTTGGGAATTGTGACACTTTCAATGGCACTTCATTTTTGCCAGCCCACAAACACATTTCTTGTTTAGGCACTTCTTTAAACAGTTGCATTTCTTCAATCCCTGACCTCCCACCAACGATTGTTGGGAAACCGCCGTGCGAAGACTGATCTGAACTTTTTTCACATCCTGCAATCCTATGAAATTTTCCTGACAGATGGTGAACTGATTGCGATAATATAATGCATTTAGGATCCCAGCAGTAGTCCCCACTTGGTAGAAGTCATCTTCCTTTTTTATAATAATCGCAATGATCGACTTAGGGTCCATTTTTGAACGGTCGACATCTGGAATTCTGATTCTGATGTTCTGTCCAATGTTAGGTTCGGGTAATTTTTGACTGGAAGATTTCAACATTTTCTTGGCCTGTGTTTCAAGTCCTTCTCTTGCAGATTTTCGAACTCTTCTGACCGCACCAATTCTTCTATTGATTGTATGCGAAATCAAAACGTCAGGTTGCTGATCATCATGAAGTTCTCTATCTTTCTTAGAAGGCTTTGACTCGACACTTTTTTCTTTTAGGTCTTCATTATTCTTGGATGGCAAAATTGGTGGAGTTTCATATGCTGTTAAGGTGTGCGGACAGTTGGATAAGTCCAAAGCTTCTTCTTCCGTTGTGAACAGCTGATGACAGTAGGATTCATCTGAAGCTTCTGCTGCTGTCGGTGCTGACGTGTGATGAAAGTTAGAGTCATCTGACCCTTCGGCTTCTGTTGGTGATGTCGGATCACTAGGTTCCTCTTGCAAACCAACAAACATTTTTTCAATATCTTCTTCTGAAGAGAGATTTCTGATCCCATCACTAGGAATTTTGGAGGTAGCTAGACCCATCTGCATTGGTACTCCGAACATAGCTTCATAGGGCGAGCATTTAATTCCCTCATGGTATGCTCTATTTTTCATTGCTTGTACAAAGCAAAGGCCCTCAGACCACTTGGGTGTCTTATTTGTTTCCATCCACGTTGACAGCATGTTTTCAATGTCTTGATTTGCTCTTTCCACGGAGCCTTGGGACTTGCTGTGTCTTGGTTTACCATGCACTATTTTCATATCAGGCCACATCGCGCACAAACTCTGTATGACCTTGTTACAAAATTCCCTCCCATTATCAGAATGCAGAATACACGGGGCACCAAAAGTGGAAAAAATGTCAAGGAGGTGGTATGCAACCTCTTCGGCTCTTTTAGTGCATAAAGCACATAGAAGAACAAATTTAGTGACGTGGTCTTGATAGACGAATATGAACTTGAAATCATTATCACAATTGGATTGCATGTCAATGACATCGACTTGAGCACGAGAATTCATTTCACTGTGTAGGATGGGTTTCACAACAAGGCCTGTTTTAGTAATCTTCTGTTTTTTCTGGCATGGCTGGCAGAGTCGCAGATAAATAACTATTGACTCCATTGGGACATTTTTGAACTTACGGTTCACCTCCTTTAGGATCCTAGTCCGCCCTCCATGGCCGGTACTGATGTGTGCATTATGAATGACACTAAAGAGTTCTGCACACCGAACGCAATGCAACACATTGTCTTTTTCACACGAGATTGGTGCAATTAACTTTTCATCAATTCTAACGGTCATGATGTCGTACCTCTTCAAACGCCTGTAGTGAATACACTGTTTAGGTACCGCCACCTTAGCCTCCGTCACTTCTTTCAATATATTCTCGGATTTATCGTCCATGAGATAAAAATTGTTATCTCGCTTTTTCTCCACCACTTCATTCAAGAACTCCGAAAAACGATCTTTCATTTCCTCACTCATGATCTGACAATCAGCTAGTGCCTGTGCAGCTTTGACAGGCAGTCGGCTATGCAGCTTTGAGCAGTATGTGCAGCTTGCAAAACACTCAGGCAGTCGTCCAGCATGAGGACACAAACAGGAAGTATGCCCATTTACCCACACTGCTTGGCAAGAATCCCATGTTCTTTTGTAATTGGGTTACTCAGCATTGTGTGAAAGACTGTACAACAGCACCATCTACTGGTCTAACACAGCCATTGATGAGTTAGTAGTTTTCTTCAGGCAGTGATTGGGCAGCAATCTAAGAAGAGTACCCCAGGAAACTAGGACTTGAGGCAGGAGCTATTTTAGGGAGAGTGAGAGGACTGGTGCTGTGCTGACTAGACTGAGCCCAGACAGGGCTGTTGCGCTGTTTCCTTCCAGCCTTTTCTCGGAATGCGCTGTCTTCCGATTCCCCTGATAAGAGACTACGGTGCTCGGGTAGAACAGACCGTTCATGGCACCCAGTAACTCTGGCTCAGAGCTTATCTGCATATCTTCTGGTTCTACCACATTGGCGCGGCAATGGTAAATCGTGAGAGCGGTGTTAGCGTCCACCTTGCAAGGGGCCCTTGGAAAGACTTTGGACTCTGCGCTCTACAGGAAGCTAAGTACAGGACAATTTATACACTACTACACCGGCAGCGTGTGTACTTCTTGTAACTTTTTGTGAGAGGGTGCTGCGGAACACTGATACCCTAAGATTCATAGGACGCTCTCTTTTGCATATTTTAGTGTGGGGTTAGTGGTTGTATGTTAGCGGGAAGTGGGCACTTTTTGTATGATCGGAACAATAATCATAGGATAGTCAGGATTGACATCTGTATATATAGAACGTACATACGTTAAGGATAGTCAGGATTGACATCTGTATATAAAGAACGTACATACGTTACATGGTAGCAGATAACTTACAGGGTAGCAGATTTTGCTCATTGTTATTACCATATTTTCCCCATTTACTCTTATTACATTTATAAAAACTTTTGAACACTGTGTCCTCCATTTCCTCGCCGTATCTGCCTAATCAGACACCTTTCCCACTGTGTCCTCCATTTCCTCGCTGTATCTGCCTAATCAGACACCTTTCCCGTGGTGGCTTACACTTTTTATTACACCCTTCTCAGCTACATTTACCAAGAAACCGTGGTAAATGTGAACATTTACCAACTGCGCTTGGTTAAAGTCAGATGTTCCATCTTCACACCTGATATTTCTGACTTTTACCATGCTCGACGGTAAATGTTAACATTTACCAAGACTTCACAGGTAAAAGTCCAATTTTACTTTTCTTTTTGAGCTTTTACCGACGGCCTTGGTAAATGTCCAGATTGACCGGTAAATCCTAGGTTTTACCGGCCTTCTGACTTTTACAGTAACATATACACTGCCTGCCTTTATACCCTGCCTGCCTGATATCTCTGCAGATGGATTAGTCCTCAGAAGGACTGTTTGTTAAGATGGATATGTGTAATGTAAATTTTTTTCTCCCTACACTACCTAATACACAAGCAAATCTCTTTCTGACACAGTAGCACGTCTCCCTACTCTGCCTGATTCTAGAGTGACTGTGACAAGCACAGCGGTGCCCGGTCTGATATAGACCTGATGATGCTGTGCAGCCAGCCTATCACTGTAATGCCACAATCACCATGGCTGCGGCATTACAATGAGTGGCAGGCAATCCCTGCATGTTGATTTGCTCTCTAAAGAGCGCCAAACATGCAGGGAGGGGATCCGAGCATCCGCCCGAGCATTTCGCAAGTACTCGGCAAGCTCCGAGCATCTCGAGTACTGAGATGCTCAGGCGACTACCGAGTACTTGCAAGTATGCCCGCTCATCACTACTGCTATGTATAGCACAAGCAATAGGATAGCATATCAGCTTTAAGTCCTCTAAGGGTATTAACAAGTACAGTAAAGAATTAAAAAAAAAATAAAAAATCTGAAAAAAAAATAAAAAACACTAAAGTTCTAATCACCAACCTTTTGCTACATTGAAAAAAAAACAATATATGATATTGCCGATTTCAGAAAAGTCTAATCTATCAAAATCTATTATTACTGTTATTATTATTATTATTATTTATTTATATAGCGCCACTGATTCCATGGTGCTGTACATAAGAAAGGGTTACATACCAAATACAGATTTCACTCTGGAAACAAACTAACAATAATAGAGTGGTACAGAGGGAAGAGGACCCTGCCTTTGCGGGCTTACATTCTACGGGAACGGGGAAGGAGACTGTGGGCGGTTGCAGTAGCTCCGGTGTTGTTGAGGTTTCAGCAAGCAAGGTCATGGCAGGCTATATGCTTGTTTGAAGAGATGAGTTTTCAGGTTCCATCTGAAGGATCCAAACGTGGAGGTTAATTGGACGAGTTGAGGAACAGAATTCCATAGGATGGGAGATATTCGGGAGAAATCTTGGAGGCGATTGGGTGAGGAACAAATAAGTATGGAGGCTAGAAGGAGGTCTTGGGAGGACCAGAGATTACGTAAGGGAATATATCAGGAGATTAGTTCAGAGATGTACGGAGGAGAAAGGTTATGGATGGTCTTGTAGCTTAAATCTAAGATAAACTTATTCAATTGGAAAACAGCGTAATGAGAATAAAATCAAAACACCAGAATTAAGTTTTTTGGCCACCGCAACATTGCAATAAAATGCAATAAAAGGCGATTAAAAGATTGTATCTACGCAAAAATGGTATCAATCAAAACGTCCGCTCAAGGTGCAAAAAATTTGACCTCACATATCCCTATATGCCAAAAAGTGAAAACTTTATGGGTCTCGAAAAATGGCAACAAAAGCAAAATTGATTTGTTCTTTTTTCGACTTTTTTTTTCTCCTTTTAAGTAAAAAAAAACAATACATGTTTGGAATCTGTGTAATCATACTAACCTGGAAAATCATATTTCCAGGTCAGTTTTGCTGGATATTGAACATGGCAAATAAAAAAATAAAAACAATGAAAATACTGAGGATTTTTGATCACTGTTTAGAAGGTTTAAAGCATTTCTCAACTACACCTTACATTAGAAGCCGTAGAAATTTTTACATTAAAAGTCATACAAATTAGCAACAGACACATTTAAATTGAATTGAAAATATATTTAATAGGCGTATAATGCAGTCAGTTTGCATGCACAATAAAACAATTCAGGACTGTCTTGATTAAAAATTTTCAGTTTTCATTTATCAAGATTGGCAGTAAATTTGTGTTCTTATTGTATCACAACAGTATATTTTATGACATGTGAAAACTGCTGCGTCTAATTAGTAAATTTGTATTCTGTGATCATAAGTTGAGTTCATTTAACTTTCATAAATCTCAATTATTTTTTGAAAAAATTATCAATTAGTAATAGGCTTTACTGTCTTTTACTCTCAAAAAATAAAATTTAAATGCAAACATATAACTAAAGATATGTACAAATCTCATTTGAATTCCCTTGTTAAGCCTGGTTTTCTATGTGATATAGTTCATCAATAATTAACTTTATTTACAACGTTATCTATATTGATGATATATGATTGGAAAAACTAGAAGAAAATATATACAGCAGAACAATGAAGAATGATCAATGTTCTAATTGTTAAATTGCAACTGTACATAATAATAGATGTCATATGGGATACTATTCTTATTACCTGAATGTTGGTTCTCCCTCCTTATCCTTCTCTGTCTTTAATTTTATTTGACCCTAACCTTTGAAATTTGTTTTCATAAACTTTAAATGAAAAAAACAAAAATGTACCCAATATACTTCATATGTAAAAGGGTTCATATAAGTACTTTAAAAATGTACATAGGATCTAAATTTTACTTCGACCAAGTACGGTAGTTGTAAGAAAGATTCCTAGTATATACTTTTGTTATTCTAAACAGTGTAAATTTGCAGATTTTAGTACAGGGAGTAGTGTGTGGGGGTTCAATTTTTTATTCTGTTCAGTAAACTTTTTTTTACTCTATACAAAAGATGTCAAAAATAGCAAGAAAAATTGGTCAAAGGATGTGTTTACATTTGCAACTAATTTTGTATAGCACCAATGTATTTCTAATAATATTAGGCAACATTGTAATGAGCAATTTTATCACAGATTACTAATAGAGATGAGCAAAGTCGGTGCTGAACTCCGAACATAGACTTCTTCTGGAAGTCCGTTGTAGTGTTCAGAGTTCGAATGGAGAGAGAGACTCTGTGGGGGTACTCTGCTTTCTTTGATAGCCCCATCAACAGCCCCAACTACATCCATTTTACTGCACCAAAGTTCGGGTCTCCATTGACTTCCATGAAGTTTGGGTTCAAGTTCGGGTAGAGTTCTGGTTCCGGAACCGATATTTGGACTAAACCAAAGATTGGTCAAACCGGAACACCCACGGGTCCTGTCATCCCTAATTACGATTACACCCTGTCACATTTCATTTGATCCTGTAATCATACTTTGTCTAGTTTCACATCTTTGTTATGGAATTATGTTTTTCTGTACAATTTTACCACAGAAAAAAAGGGAATTCATAGAGAGGACATAAAACAAATGCTAAATTTGAAGCAATTAGTTTGATACAATTTTATTTATTTTTTGTTGTCACTTTTAGATTGTTTTTATGTACAAATAGTTTGTG
The DNA here is from genome assembly GCF_046119375.1 of Phyllobates terribilis. Lineage (NCBI taxonomy): Eukaryota > Metazoa > Chordata > Amphibia > Anura > Dendrobatidae > Phyllobates > Phyllobates terribilis. The sequence goes on along the minus strand of NW_027362769.1, from coordinate 247,482,806 downwards.
TCAAAATTGGAGCATTTCTTTATTAGACTTTGCCAGTCTAAATTTAAATACAAATTAAATTAAATAATGCAATTGTTACAGATGCGAAAAAGGTATTGGATAATGTCCCCTGATCTTCGCTGTAACTGGTCTTGAAAATGATGGACTTTAGAAGGAATTTTAGGAGAATTTAAAGAGAAATGCATTGTAACCCAAGAGCAAAGGTAGTACCTTCTAGCTTAACATCAAAACACTTTCAATTGGCCAAAGGGACAAAGCAGGGTCCACTTTCACCACTTTTTTAATGTGACAATCAAACCTTTGCCAGAGTTCTTTAGGGAAAGTAGATACATTAAAATGTATATTTATCAGAAATGTAGAAGTAAGAGTAATTTTTTTTTGCTGACTACATCATTTTGTATCTTGACAACGTCCTTTGATCTGTGTAGACAGTCTTAGACATATTTGAATATTTTGGCTGATTTTCAAATTTTAAGATCAATGTTAAAAAAATTAAGCATTGGCAAATGAAAAGATACAATATTTGAGAATATGTCTGACAAGGAAAAATATTCTGTACATAGATTTAACTTTGTTCAGACATTTGGAAAATGTAAATAGAACTACTAGAAAAGAAATAGCAATTGTCTACCCAATATATTGCTGAAAAGCGAATTGCCCTTTCCACTTTTTTAAGGGATTGGTCACATTCCAGACATAATCAACAGTGACAAAATATTTGCTGGCTTTAGGTGATACTAAGAAGGCATTGAAAAATTTGAGAAAATTCTTTAGTGTGCATTTTCCAAAGAAAAATAAATTGTTTCTGTCAAAGTATTGGTAGAATGGTAGGACAAGAGTATATATCACATAACAGGTAGCCTATCTAGAGCAGGAAATGGTTGAATGCAAAATATGGTCACATCAAATATTGATTTAGATTTCTCATTTATTTATTTTCTTTGCATTTTGTTATTTGATAAAAATAAACTATTAAAATTTCTATTTTTGAAAACATTCTTGCTTTGCAGCATATTTCCACACCTGCCTAAAACTTTTGCACAGTACTCTACAGTATATCACAATTTATTGTAACTGGTGGTAACTAGAGATGAGCGAGCATGCTTGCTACTCGAGATTTATGAGCATGCTAGGGTGTTTTCCGAGTATCTTCGGCGTGCTTGAATGTTTTGTTTGAGTCACTGTGTGTGCATGATTTGCGACTGTTTGACAGCTTTAATACATGTGAGGAATGCCTAACAAACAAGCATTCCTCACATGTACTAAAGCTGTCAAACAGTCGCAAATCATGCACACTGTAATGACAAGCTTTTTAAAATGTAAAATTCAGCCAAAAATCTTCCATCTTTGAAGGGAGATGCCTGTCGGGCTGTTACTCACAGATGGTGTACAAGGAAAAACTCACTGTTTTTTTTTCTTCAGTAGTTTTTATATGAATTTTTATATTTTTAACAAAGCACACAAGAAAACACATTCAAAATATTAGGGAAGAAGGGAAAGGCTATGGATGGAGGACAGGAAGATAACAAATTTTAATGGGAATGGAAAGAAAAGGAAGGATAACACGTAAAGGAAAGGAAAAAAAAAGACAAAGAGAACTAATAGATACAAAAAAAAAGTTATTTAGAATTTTTTTACATTTTTACATAAAAATGACATGTTTATCCTAGTACTCATCAAGATTAGTGATGAGCGAGCATGTCGAGTACCGAGCATCTCAGTACTCGAGATGCTCGGACATCGCTGAGTACTTGTGCGATGCTCGGGCAGATGCTCGGGTCCCCGTCCTGCATGTTTGGCGCTATTTAGATTGCCAATGAACATGCAGGGATTGCCTGACACTCATTGTAATGCCGCATTAATGGTGGTTGTGGCATTACAGCGATTGCCCAAATCAATGAGAACAGTGCTCAGTGAAACATGAAAAGCCGGCAATTTATCAGAGAATATGCATGAGGTGAGCCGAGTTCATCTGGATGCTGTTACAGCGAGATACTAAGGATCACAAGGATTCTCAGTGTCTCTGCGGCATGGCAAGCTTGGATGGCAGTGTACTGCTACTATCCAGCCTGTCATCTCAATGTAGCAGAGCTGGAACCGTCGTCGGAACCATGGAAAGGTAAGGATGAGGTTGGTTAATTATTTTACTTTTATTGCAGAAGACATTGGCTTCAGCTGGAATGGGCTTAATGGTAAGTAGAGTTTAATTTAAAATATTAAAGTACTGTGTGTTTATTTCAAATAAAAGATTTTATTCTGGGTGTTGGTGTATTTTTTCTCTTTCACTATGGGGTTAGTAATGGGGGCGTCTTATAGACGCCTCCCCATTACTAATCTAGGCTTGATGTCAGCTGGCATTATAAGCTGACATCAACCCCAGCCCTATTACGCCACTGTCACCGCTACAGGGCAGTGGGAAGAGCGAGGCTAAGTGCGAGAATTGGCACATCCTATGGATGCGCCATTTCTGGGGCGGCTGAGGGCTAGTGTTTCTAGCCTGGGAGGGGGCCAATATTCATGGCACCCTTCCTGGGCTATTAATATCAGCCCCCAGCTGTCTGCCTAGCCTTTTCTAGCTATTAAAATAGAAGGACCCCACGTCATTTTTTTGGGGGTCCCCCATTTTAATAACTAGTAAAGGCTAGGTATTCAGCTGGGGGCTGATATTAGTAGCCTGGGAAGCTCATTGGGTATTACTCCATTGCCAGGCTTCAAACATCTGCCCCAGCCGTTTGCTTAAACTCCGCTAGAGACTAAAATTACAGGGAACTCCACGTCAATTTTTTTTTTAAATCAATCCTTTATTTTAACACTAAATGACAAGTACAGTAACCAACACTGTCACTGTACTTATTATATATGTGACTGACATATTTCTATCTATGTAATCTATCAACTCTATTCTTTCTGTTCTAAATTGTCGGGTACCTATGTTAAAACTGTATGCGGCCGCTGAATTGCCGGCTTTTTTAAAGAGACGGGTGCATGAAAATCGGAGGGCACCAGTGTGTTCCGAGTGTCTGCTATGTTTTTCATGCACCCATCTATATACCCTGCCTGCTTGTCTGCCTATATATTCTGTCTGCCTGACATGTTTAACTGTGCACTGTTCCCATCGATTTGGGCAATTTTTGACCTTCTGCAGACCGCTGGGGGGGACTGCCAGAAAAATACTCGAGTTTCCCAGAGATTTACATTGGGCTCGTTGCTCGGGTCGAGCACCCGAGTATCACGATATGCTCGGCCCGAGCTTCGAGCACCCGAGCATTTTAGTGCTCACTCATCACTAATCAAGATGCAATGTACTGTTCCAGATTAGTGGGGAGCAAGTACCGTAATATTCGTAATCGCTATTCTCGTAACGAGTACTTTGTAATAATCGCGTATTTGTTCAGAATAGTGAGTACAATGTAAGTCAATGGGAAATGGGAGTAATTTTCTGCTGGACCCTACAAAGGGATCTGGGGGCCTGAGGAAAAGGCTGAAATGGATGAGAATATGCCTGCATGCATTTCCGACTCACATATGATTTCTCGGAATAAGTTTGTCGCAGTATTACGCCACTTTTACAGACACACAAGAACAACTACCAAACCTTACCTAAATTTAATTTAACAGGCCAAAAGATTAAGAAACAGTTTTTCCTGCATAATCTCTTGTATATAAGGCTAAATAAACCAGAGAAACTAAAAAAATATCCCTTTTAGCCTTTGTTCACACATACTGCTTTTTTACAATCGACCTTTTACAATTAGGAGGGCCCTGACTTAAACGTTTTGTAGGTCCCTCTGTCATACATAATTTTTAGTTTGCTATTCCTCAGAACTTTACAAGCACAGCTAGAATGCTCCAGTAGGTATTGTGATCTTTGACCTGAGAGGCCTCAAGTGGCTTTGTAACATGCATTTTGGAGGGACAGCTGTTACTTAGACATTTGGGCGGTCCCTCCATCATTGACACTCAGATAGTGGAATACATATTTCATAGCAGTTTACAATGTGCCCATTGTAGCTTTAGGCTTGGCCCTCCTCCTCCTCTACCACCATGTGATACTGCGGCCCTAAATTCAAATGTTCCGAGGGCCTGCAGTAGGTAGGAAAGCTGAGTTTTGTGAGAGCCCTCATGTGGCCCTGTAACATACATTTTGAAGTGCCCTCCTCTAGAAATTTTGGAGGTGCCTTTTGTGTACATTTGAGAGTGCCCTCACTTATTCATATTGATGCTCAATTATTTGAGGACCTCCGGCCAGAAGAAAGCCACTTGGAGGAACGTCATTTACGGTCTCCAGAGGTGGAGGCTGATGATGATGAGACACAGTTGCCATCAGGTCAGCCTACAATGTCAACTGGGAAGGAGGATGAGATGGAAAATGATGTGGTCAATGATGAGTCCACTGATCCAGCATGGATCGACTTTGCCCAGAGTGAGAACTGGGTCAACTGTTTCCAAGAGCACCCCCGCTGTGCGCCAAGTCAGGGCTAGGGAGCGTTTAGCTGCGTGGAATTTTTTTTTCTGAATGTCCTTCAGAGAAAAACATTGTTGTATATAGCATCTGCCATACCAAGTTGAGCAGAGGCCAGGGCAAAGGCAACCTAAGTACCACCAGTATGAGAAACCACAAGGCAGCCAAGCACACCAGGGTACCAAATCTGCGTCTGCGGGTCAAACCAATAATAATAATAATAATAATAATAATAATAATACTCTTTATTTATAAAGCGCCAACCTATTCCGCTGCTTTTGACAATTCAGTGGTTCATATTCAGCAGTCATAATTAACATACAGTAGGTAAAGATAATACAATAATTAAAGCAAAAATAATGACGACCCTGCTCGTAAGAGCTTACGATCTACAATGAGGTAGGGGTGAAACAAAGGACAGGGGCTTATTTACAATGATGGTCCAGCCATCTTGAGGGGATGAGGGATAGATAAAGGCTGCATGAGCTCATCACCAGCCAGTATCTGTATTGCTTTTGGGCTCAGTGGAGACTTATGCCATGTCACCTGGGCTATGTCCTTGAGAATCTGCTGTTGAAGAAGCAGGCGATACATACCTCCTGCCAACAAGCTGCTCACACACAACAAACATCAACCACATCCACTTCCTTGAAGCATCCAATTGTCCATGCCTGAGAGCTTGGAAAGAAAGCTTAAATACCCAGCCACGCACCCACAGGCACAAATGCTAAACTCGCACATTGCCAAATTGCTAGCTTTGGAGATGTTGCCGCTTAGGCTTGTGGGAGCACAGACTTCCGTGATCTCTTGGCTGTGGCTGCACCATGATACATTGTTTCCAGCCACCACTATTTTGCCCGGTGTGCCATCCCTGTGTTACATAAGCACGTGTTAAACAATCTGAACCGTGCTCTCACCAATGCCCTAACCTGGAAGGTCCACCTAACAACAGACACCTGGACAAATTGTTGTGTACAGGGACGATACATTTCTGTCATGACATACTGGGGAAACCTGGCAGAGGGCTGGACAAAGGCGCAAACTGGAACATCACACATCCCACCCCCGCTAAGAATAGCGGGCCCAACTTCTGTCAGAGTTTCCACCGCTTCATATTCCACTTCCTCTCTCCCTTTCTCCTGCTCCTCATCCTCTGCTGAATTACCTTCCCAATCACTGCCAAGCTGAGACCTGTGCAGCAGCGCATCGGCAAAGTGGCAAGACGCTCTGCTGAAGCTGATCTGTTTAGGTCAGAAAGCACACACTGCAACAGAGCTGTGGCAAGATTTAAAATAACATACCAATCAATGGCTCTGCTCGCTGCATCTCCAACCTGGTTTGGTCATTTGTGATAATGGGCGAAACCTGGTGGTGGCTTTAAAGATCGGCAAGCTGGTACACGTGCCATGCATGGCTCACGTGCTGAACCTAGTTGTTTAGAAATCTCTGAAACCTTTCTGTGACTTCCACCATTCCTCTACTGCTTTTACTTTTTTTTATAGCGCTGTAAAAGCACTTGAATTTGCAAAGTCACCAACTCAATTGCGACCTGCTCACGCGGTGGAACTCCACCTATCATATGTTGGTGAGGATTAGTGAACAGCAGAGGGCAATAGCTGTATACCAGCTTCAACATGCCCATCAGACTGAGAGTCAGCCACAACACATAACAACTGTCGAGTGGGTGTGGATTGCTGACATTTGTGAGGTTCTTGAGAACTTTGAGTACTGCACCAACATTGTGTGCGGTGATCAGGTTATCAGCGTAACCATCCCGCTGCTGTGTCTCTTGAAACAATCACTGCATAATCTCAAAGAGGAAGCGTTGAGTGCCCAGCATGTTGGTATGGAGCCAGATTTCCCAATGGGTGATACTACCCAGCCTAGCCAATATTCTGAGGCAACATTGGGTGATGAGGAGGAAGATGGGGAGGATGAGGAGGGAGAAGACTTGTTTATCTGTGCTACTGAGGGGACTCGTAATGCTACAGAGGGGACACCCAAACTAAGCTTCATGTCTGTCCAGCCTGGATGGGCTGGAGAGGAGGAGGTGGAGGAGGCGAGTCAGTGTGAGGAGAGGATGGGTACTGTTTCTACTGTTGGGGACACAGAACCTTTTTGCAGCTTGGCCCACATTCATGTGTAAGTGTCTGAGGCAAGACCCTCGCATGATACACATTTTATCCAACAGTAATAATAAGAATAATAATTTTTTTTATATAGTGCCAACATATTCTGCAGCACTTTACAATTAAGCGGAGACATGTACATACAATAAATTAATTTTAAACAGTTACATTAGGAGTGAGGTCCCTTGTCGTAAGTTTACATTCAACAAGGTAATGGGTGGGCACAATAGGTGAAAAGTGCTTGTTATTTCTGGTCAGGCAATTATAATAAGTAGGGATTTTCATATAAGAATGCATGATCCGGTCATCAGCCAGTATTTTTAAGTGCAATAATAAAGTATTGAGTGTAGTTATCGTGTTCATGGAGGGTGTGGAGAAAGATGAATAGTAGGGTGCAGATTCAGAATAATATTTTGAAGGAGGGAACAGAGGAAAGTTAGTTTACTGCGTAGTTGAGGTGGTAGGCTTGTTTAAACAGATTGGTTTTTAAAGTGCGCTTGAAGTCGCGGGGGCTAGGCATCAGTCGGATCATCTGGGGTACAGCATTCCAGAGAACTGGTGCAGCATGAGAGAAGTCTTGAAGACGGAGGTGCGAGGTTCGGATTATGGGGGATGTTAGTCTTAGGTCATTTGTAGAATAGAGGGCACATGTAGGGCGATACACAAAGATGAGAGAGGAGATATAAGGCGGTACAGAACTGTGGAGAGCTTTGTAGGTGAGAGTGATGCGTTTATATTGGACCCTGTAGCAAATGAGCAATGTGTGTAATGACTGGCACAAGGTGGAGGCATCAGTGAAGCCGCTGGACAGAAATACGACCCTTGCTGCCGCATTCAGGACGGATTGAAGTGAAGAAAGTTTTGTAAGAGGGAGACTGATCAGGAGAGAGTTACAGTAGTCCAGACAAGAGTGAATAAGACCGACACTAAGAGTTTTAGCAGTTTCAAAGGTGAGAAAAGGTCGGATTCTGGAGATGTTTTTAAGGTGCAGGTGACAAGAGTGACTTATACTGGTTGGCCACCTTTCTCGATCCACGGTACAAGGAGAAATTTCCCTCGCTCCTTTTGGAGTCAACAAAGAGTTTTACAATTGAATTGTTCAAGAGGGCCCTTGTAGATCAGTTCCTGAAAACATCACCCTCAGACAATGCTGGTGGCAGAGGTACCGGCTCTTTTCAACATCAAGGGATAATGGGGAGAGACAAGAACACTAGTTCCAACAGAGGTGGGGGGAAAATGTGCACAAATTGGGCAATTTTCTATAGACCAGCACAACAGTAAAGGCTATATTTGCCTGCAACAATGCCAAGGAGGGATAAGTTGCAGAACATGGTCAAGGGGTACTTAAATGACCTTACGTGTGTCCTTTCTGACGCTTCAGTTTCCTTTAATTATTGGGTTTCTAAGCAGAACACGGCCTGACCTCTCCTTGTATGCCTTGGAGGTGCTGGCCTGCCCGGCTGCTAGTGTGGTGTCTGAGCATGTTTTCAGTTCCGCTGGGGCAATCATCACTGATAGGCGCACACGCCTCTCCACGGAAAGTGCAGACAGTCTTACTCTGATTAAATTCAACAAGGACTGGATATCTCCACAGTTTGTAATCCCTCCAGAGGAGAGCAAGCCAACCTAAATTCACCAAAAATGCAGATTCATGCTACTGCTGTTAACATCACCCCCTTCCCATAAGAACCCGTTTCTTTACTGTGTCAACCATGACTCAGCCCATAGGTCTAATTTTTACAAACCGTGTGCAATGGACAAACCTGGACAGTATTCCTACTCCAGCCTAACTACTATTTGTGATTGGTGGCCCTTGGGATGGTGGCTTCCAAAATAGTGGTTCAAATAGCCTTGTGCTTGCTTTTTACCAGGCAGTAGGAAATGTTTGGACTAATGCTTTGTGCAAGGCAATACGTAGACTAATACAGACAGAAGGCAGGCTCTGACCCCTACAATAACAGGGAAAAAAGACCAGTGCTAAAAAAAAAAGGGCAGCACACAATGCTAATTCTGTGTGTACAGGAAAAATATTGCTTTGCCTCTGTCAAGAGCTGTTTTAAGATGGACACTGGAAGAATACTTTATCCTCTCTGTAGCTAATACACAAGTAGAGATGAGCGTTGTTCTACTCGAACTGTTCGCCAATCTCAAATTCGAGCTGTTTTGGGCGGTGTTCGAGCCGTTCGGCGAACACGAACAATTTGAGAAAAATTCGGCTGTTCGAGGTTATGTTCGATAACTGTTCGTGCACCAAAATCATAACTGGATTTTTTCTCAGTAATGATGAAAATTAATGTTAATACGCAGTTTGAGTGTACAGCGGGGTGGGGGGAGGGGCAGGGGATGGATCTCTGCAGGAACAATGAAGATCTCCATTTTTTTTTCTCTTTCCCGCATTTACAGTGGGGAGGTGCAATCTGTCAGCCTATCAGCAGCGCACACACGGAGCGAAGTGCTTTTTTTCACACAAGCAAGGGCATGTGTCATTGGCAGTGTATGTCACATGTCCTTGCCCTATAAGACCAAGCCATTTTCCCCATCGCCACCATTTTCTCACTGCTGCAGCTGCGTGTTAGACGGCACCGCTGTTGCTGTGTGCGCTTTACCTTGTTAATTTCAAGCCAATTTTCGCACAAATATACAGATAGCTTGGGAGTAGGGAATAGTTGTGATTGCAGTTTTAAGGACTAGGTTACAGCATTTCCTACGACTTTTATCAGGCAGGTCTGTGCTCTTAAATAGATAGGTTGTGGGAGTAAAGACTAATTGTAATTGGAGTCCTTTTCAGGACTAGGTTGCATCAGTTCCTATCAGTTTTTGCCAGGCAGGTCTGTGCCAGTGCTGTGCAAGTTTTTTTCACAGCATTTGGCTGAATCTAGCAAAGCTAATCCTTTTTGGCCTATTGCAGAGTGTGTTAGTCAGTGGAGTAGCCTATCTGTGTTGCAAGATATACCACCTGTGTATAGAATACCAATTTTTTTACTGCACCTAGTGAAGTAAAATCTTTTGGGCATAGCATCATTCTATTAGTCCATCTATACTGACCTCCATCAGGTTGCAAACTGAATCTAATTTTTTTCTGCATCTAGCTCTGAAAAAATATTTGGCCTTCTAGCAGTGTGTGGGACTTGTTCTATTAGTCCACCTATACTGACCTCCATCAGGTTGCAAACTGAATATATTTTTTTCTGCATCTACCTCTGAAAAAATATTGGGCTTCTAGCTGTGTGTGGGTCTTGTTCTATTAATCCATCTATACTGACCTCCATCACGTTGCAAACTGAATATAATTTTTTTCTGCATCTAGCTCTGAAAAAATATTTGGCCTTCTAGTAGTGTGTCGGACTTTCTCTATTAGTCCATCTATACTGACCTCCATCAGGTTGCAAATTTAAAATAATTTTTATCTGCATCTACAGTACCTCTGAAAAAATATTTGGGCTTCTAGCTGTGTGTAGGACTTGTTGTATTAGTCCATCTATACTGACCTCCATCAGGTTGCAAACTGAATATATTTTTTTCTGCATCTACCTCTGAAAAAATATTAGGCTTCTAGCTGTGTGTGGGTCTTGTTCTATTAATCCATCTATACAGACCTCCATCAGGTTGCAAACTGAATATAATTTTTTTCTGCATATAGCTCTGAAAAAATATTTGGCCTTCTAGCAGTGTGTGGGACTTGTTCTATTAGTCCACCTATACTGACCTCCATCAGGTTGCAAATTCAAAATAATTTTTTGTATGCATCTAGCTCTGAAAAAATATTTGGCCTTCTAGCAGTGTGTGGGACTTTCTCTGTTAGTCCATCTATACTGACCTCCATCAGGTTGCAAACTGAATCTAATTTTTTTCTGCATCTAGCTCTGAAAAAATATTTGGCCTTCTAGCAGTGTGTCGGACTTTCTCTATTAGTCCATCTATACTGACCTCCATCAGGTTGCAAATTGAATATAATTTTTTTCTGCATCTAACCCAGCCAATAGTTTTGGCCTAATACCACAGTTTGGCCACTCAGCTCTGCTCGGTTACCATCCATTGTTTTTTTGTGCAAACAACTCCAGAGTTGTGAATTAGTTAACCACCAAAATGAGTGGAAAAAGGCCTGCTGCTGGTGGAAAGGGGAATAGGCGTGTTGGGAAGGGGAAAAAAGGTTGTGTCCGTGGGGTAGATGTTAAAGCAACAGTAACATCTGCAGAAGAAAGACCATCTTCCAGCCAAACTAAAATGTCTACTTTTTTTAGCGGACAATGTGATAAGATCCCTTTCTTACGGCCACGCCAATCGCTACAAATTCCAGATGAGGCACAAAAACAGCAGGTGCTTCAACGGATATCAAGTGCTCCTTTAAGTGGGCTCTCCTCCACATCAACTTCAACATCACAAATACTCCAGTCCTCAAAGGTGTCACCCAAATCGCACTTGCTTCCTCACAGCTCCCAAATCTCCAGCTGCCCGTCTGAGTATGAGGTAGAACAGATGGTTGAGTCTGCAGAGCTGTTTACTCATACTATAGCCTGGGAATCAGAGGTCGACTCCAGCGCTTCTGTGAATCCAGACGAGGAAATGATCTGCACTGATGCCCAGAATCTTTATGAGTCGGATCCAGGACCAGACGCAGAAGGTTCTGACCATAATGTAGACCCTCATTCCCAAACTGTAACTCCTGTTGGTGGAGACAATGAGGAAGACGATGATAAGACTCAAATACCTGATTGGAGCGACAACTTTAGTTTTTTGTCAGGGCAGGAACAGGTTGGCTCTGAGGACGACGGGTGTGATAACACACAGGGTGATGATGATGAGGTTGGAGATCCCACTTACTGTCAACCCACAGTCAACCAAGAGATGAGGTCAGCAGAGGAGGTGGAGGAAGATGCTAGTGACGACGAGGTCAGGTTGCGCCTTCCTGGACAGAGACGTAGTACTGGAAGCACGTCAACAACTGCATCCTCAAACACAACTCTGCCTCTCACCACAAGTCGTGGTGGCTCTTCAGGTCGCATGGGTGCTAAGCCTTGCATAGCCTGGGCATTTTTTCAGATCGATAAAGATGACCCAACTCGTGTTATCTGTAACATTTGTCAGTAAAAGCTAAGTAGAGGCCAAAAAATACATAGTTTGAGTACTTCATGCATGAACCGGCACATGGACATGAAGCATAAGTTGCAGTGGGAAGCTCAGTGTGCTACAATGCGGCCTAGCCGGCCGGGCCAACCACCGTCTGCCATATCTTGTGCATCCGCGGCCTCTTCATCCTCTGTGACTGGGGGGACAGCAGTCACACCTGTTTTGGGGCGCAGACCTGCCACCTCTTTACCCGCAACAGCCAGCGTGATTGGCAGGTCATCATTTTCTTTGGAGGTGGTAACACCAGCTGGTGTTGAGCGCTGTCCGACATCGATAGCACCACCTTTGGATCAAGGCAACCTAACATGTCCGCCTGCATCTTCCTCACAGACCGGCAGTTTGCCGGGGACACCCTTATCAACCCCGTCTAAGCACAATAGCCAGCCCTCTGTCCCTCAGATGTGGACAAGTAAAAGACCATTTCCTCCTAGCCATGAGAAAGCTAAGAGGTTGAATTTCACCATCTGCAAGCTCTTGGCTACAGAAATGCTGCCTTTCCGCCTGGTGGACACAGAGGATTTTCGAGACCTTATGTCCGTCGCAGTGCCCCAGTACCAGATGCCCAGTCAGCACTACTTCTCAAAGAAAGGTGTGCCTGCGCTCCACCAGCATGTCGCACACAACATCACCGCTTCTTTGAGAAACTCTGCGTGTGACAGGGTGCATTTCACCACAGACACTTGGGTGAGTAGGCATGGACAGGGGCATTACATGTCGCTGACTGGGCACTGGGTAACTATGGTGACAGCAGGACAAGGGGCTGCTGTCCAATTCTTGCCGTCCCCACGAGTTGTGCGTCAATCCTCTTTATGTCAAAGTTCCTCCACTGCTTCTGCCTCCTCAACCTCCTCTCGGTCTTCCACCTGCACCCAAAGCCTGTCTGGTCATGCCACAAGCTTTCTATCTGCGCAGAAGGGATCCTGCACACCTCCTTACTATGCTGGCAGTAGGGCTCAACGTCATCAGGCGGTTTTTACTTTGAAATGTCTGGGAAATGTGAGTCACACAGCTGAGGAGTTGTGGTCAGCTCTGGAGAACCAATTTCATGAATGGCTGTCTCCACTGGACCTGAAACCAGGGAAGGCCGTGTGCGATAATGCTGCAAACCTGGGTGCGGCCCTTCGCCGGGGCAATGTCACACACGTGCCTTGTATGGCTCACGTGTTGAACCTGGTTGTCCAGCAATTTTTAGCCCACTATCCCAGACTAGATGGCCTTCTGCAGAGGGCACGGTCGCTGTGTGCTCACTTCCGCCGTTCGCATCCCGCAGCTCAGCGACTTACATCTCTACAGAAGTCGTTGGGCCTGCCACTTCACCGGCTAAAATGCGATGTGCCTACCCGGTGGAATTCAACTCTGCACATGTTGCAGCGACTGTGGCAGCACCGACAAGCCCTGGTGCAATACGCTCTGACGTATAGCCTGTGCGAACGAGATCCAGAGGTAGGGCAAATCACGCTGGAGGAGTGGTCTCAGATCAGGGACCTATGCACCCTTCTGCACAGTTTTGAAATGGCGACGAAGATGTTTAGTGCTGATGATGCCATTATCAGCATGACTATTCCGGTGATTTACATGCTGGAGCACATGTTAAACAGAATTCGGAGTCAGGTGGTGGCACAAGAGGAGGTGGAGGAAGTAGAGGAGGAGGAGTTGTATGCGGAAGGTCTAACATCTGCAAGGTGCAGACGGTCGGCAGCACCAAGGCGGCAGGCATGTGAGGGTGGGGGAGATGGTTTTACCAGGGCGCATGGTAGCAGCCAAACTAGTGAGGAAGGTGCAGGAGCCCAGGAAGAAGTGGAGGACGAACTGATGGAAGACTCATCAGATGAGGGAGACCTTGATCACATTTCTGTTGTGCGAGGTTGGGGGGAGAGGACAGAGGAAGGAATCATGATTGTTACCTCGCCACCAACACAACAGGGACTTGGTGCTCCTGGATGCGCAACACACATGAGTGCCTTCTTGCTGCACTACCTGCAACATGACCCTCGAATTGTGAGAATTAGAAATAATCCTGACTACTGGGTTGCCACACTGTTAGATCCCCGGTACAAAAGTAAATTTGCCGAAATTATTCCTGCCATAGAAAGGGATGCACGCATGCAGGAGTATCAGCAGAGACTGTTGCAGAATCTTACATGTGCTTTTCCACAAAACACCAGTGGTGCACGTAGTGAATCTCACAGTTCCAACTTGCCAACCGTGGGACCGTCAAGTGTTCAGCACTCAAACCGTAACAGAACCACAGTATCTGCTGGTAACATCAATTTTGCTGAATCATTTCACCTCTTTTTTAGCCCATCCTTTGCAAGGCCACAGGAGACAAGAAGTCTGACACATAGTCAACGCCTAGAGACGATGGTACAGGAGTATCTCCAAGTAAACATTGAAGCCACGACTGTGTCACTGGACCCTTGCTCTTTTTGGGCTTCCAATCTGGATAAATGGCCGGAGCTAGCCACTTACGCCTTGGAGATCTTGTCATGCCCCGCAGCCAGCGTTCTGTCTGAACGTGTGTTCAGCGCTGCTGGTGGTGTGCTGACAGATAAGCGCACGCGGCTCTCCACTGATAATGTAGACAGACTCACGTTCATAAAGATGAACAAATCATGGATCCGAAACGACTTTTCTACCCCTGTGTCATCCTGGGGAGAGTAAAAGCTTGATGATTGGTTAAAATCACCCTACCAACCGTTTTAAGCTTTCAAATTACTAATCATGTTTATCTGTATCTTGACTGGAAAATAATTTGGGCTTTGTAGCAGTGTGCAGCACTGATCCTATTAGGCCATCTATAATAAGCTCCACCAGATTTAAAATTAAAAATAATTTTTAGCTGCATCTAGCCCGGAAAATAATTTTGGGGCTCCGAGATGCGCAAGACACATAAGTGCCTTCTTGCTGCACTACCTGCAGCATGACCCTCATATTGTCAGAATTCGAAGTAATCATGACTACTGGGTTGCCACACTCTTAGATCCCCCAAACTTTTCGATCAACCTTTTCATTTTAATAAAGACCAAAAAAATGGTCATTTTTGAAATTATAAGCATTAGCAGGTGTTAGAAACTGAAATCAAACAGTTTTCAACTCAAAACTTTATTCTAGGTGATGTTACATTTTCACATAGGACCCCTTGTTCGAAAGGAGCTTCTGAACTCTCTCGTCCATTGAATTTGTCAGGTTTTGGATGGTTTCTGCTTCAATTGTTTTTCATGAGGACAGAATACCATCCCAGAGCTGTTGCTTAGATGTGAACTGCCTCCCGCCATCATAGACACTCCTTTTAATGATGCTCCAAAGGTTCTGAATGGGGTAGAGGTCAGGGGAGCATGGGGGTCACACCATAAGTTTGTCCCCTTTTATGCCCATATCAGCCAGAGATGCAGATGTTTTATGTGCAGCATGAGATGGTGCATTATCATGCAGAAAAATGATCTTGCTGTGAAATACACGGTTCTTCTTCTTGAACCATGGCAGGAAGTGCTGTTTGAGAAAATCCACATACATTATGGAGTTCATCTTTAGCGCCTTCAGGGATCCTAAAGGGGCCGACAATCTCTCTCCCCATGATTCCAGCCCAAAACATTACTCCACCTCCTCCTTGTTGGCGCTCTAGCCGTGTTTGCGTGGGGTGTCCATCAACCAGCTATCCTCCACTCCATCCATCTGGACCATCGAGCGCTGCACGGCACTCATCCATGAACAAAACAGTTTTGAAATCAGTCTTCATGTAATGTTTGGCCCACTGGAGCCGTTTCTGCTTGTGTGAAGTGGATAGAGGAGGTCGACAGGATGGCGTATGCACAGCTGCAAACCTCTGAAGGACCCTGCATCTTGTTGTTCGGGGGACGTTGGAGGCACAAGCAGCTTCAAAAACTTGTCTGCTGCTATGACAAGGCTTTTTTGCCGCTGCTCTTTCAACCTGACGTAATTGCCTGTAGGAAAGAGTCCTCAATTTGCCCTTATCAGCACGCACACGTGTGTACTGTGAATCAGCTACATACTTCTTGATTGCCAAGACACTTCATCCTGATCATCGCACAATGTTGATTGTAGTCATGCCTTGACCTAAACACTCCACAATTTGTTGCTTCTCAGCAGCCGACACATCCTTTTTCTTTCCCATTTTGGCAGAAAATGTAGGCTGCTTAATAATGTGAGAGAGCTTTCTTAAGTAGTCTTGCCTTTCATTGGACACACCTGCCAAACTAATTAGCACAGGTGTCTGCAATTGCTTACAGTGATATAAAGAGCCCTGACACACATCACCATCAATGAGTTTAACTGACAAACAAACAAATTCTTCCCTTATCACTCCTAAACACTTTTTGCATAATAATTTGGAACGCAGTGTACATGTGCTTTTCCACAAAACACCAGTGGTTCACGTAGTGAATCTTACAGTTCTAACTTGCCAACCGTGGTCTGTATGGAATTGTTCAATAAAGGGCCCAAAATTAAGATAACATAGATGGGAGAGGTCTCTATGAATAGGAATTCCTAAGTATTTGATACCCTGTGAGGGCCAGGCAAAGGGAAAGTTGGACTGGATGGAATCCTATATGGATTTGGGGAGGGAGATATCGAGGGCCTCAGACTTCGCTGCATTGATTTTAAAATTTTACCATGTAACAAAGTGATCTATTTCAGCCATAACAGCAGGGATGGATATATGTGATTGAGTGATATATATACTAGGACATCATCAGCAAATAGAGAGCACTTGTACTCGGTGCCTCCCACCTCAATCCACCTAATATTGGGGTTATGGCGAATTGATGAGAGCAGGTGCTCCGTCACTAGGATGTATAAGAGAGGGGACAGAGGACATCCCTGCCTTGTCCCATTGGTGATTGTGAAAGGTGATGAAAATGTTCTGACGCACCCCCTGGGCCTTGGGACACCCGGAGCCGGACCCTTTTTGGTGGATGCTGGTGGTTGTAGTCTTCGTGGCGGCGACCCGGTTCCGTGGCTCAGGGCGGTCAAACCAGTGGCGGAACTATTTATGTGGTTTTGATGTTTAAATGTCCGACTACGCCACCCGTGGATTGCGGTCAGAGTGAACCGCCGCTACAGGGCAGACCGCTGAGGCTGGTGTTGTGGGTGCAGCAGAGCGTAGCATAACTCCCCACAGGAGGAGTATAGCCTCAGGGCAGTGTATGAGGAGGATGGGGGTGATGGTGCAGGGCAGCAGCAGTAATGACACGGAGTCAGTGATGCAGTCCAGGGCCTTTACTCACAGTTCTTATTATCCAGACCACGTCTGCAGGTAACGGCTGCCCACGTCGTACTGTGGTCACCAGGTGAGGGGCTCAGACAACTCCCAGATAACTTTGGAGCACTTCACAGGACCCCCTTTGTGTGTCCTTTGTCTGGCCTTTCTTACCAACACTTCTGTCCGGCTGCCACGGGCCTCCTCTTGGTAAACTTGGCGCCAGTTTCCCTGACCCTATGTGGTGCCTTCCTAGCGGGTGTAGCGAGGGGCTGCGCCACATAAAATGTCAGAGCCTCCGGCTTCTAGCTGAGGGTCGTTTCCTGCCTCCACTAGTTCGGGGACCGGTCTCCCCCTTTGGCCTGACCCCTCCACGCAGGTGGATTCAGGCGTGCGGTGGCGACTCGCCCGTCCGCACCCCTGGGATCCCTTCATTCCTCGTTCCTGGAGCCTTCTCCGCTCCTCTTCCTTCCTTCTCCCTCTTCCAGGCCTGGGCCTCTGTTACTAGGCTCGCCTCCGGAGCAGAGCTCATGCAGAGCCCCTGCTCCCTGCCACTTCTGCTCAGACTTCTCTGCACTGAACTAAGATGGTGCCCACCTTTTATACTCCCTTCTCAATGCACCCAGGAACTGCTTCCTCCCTGCTCCTGCACTACAGGGTTCCCCTTCCTCAGTGTTCCCTCCCCCCACTCCAGCCAGGGACAGGGACTGTCGTGCCCATCTCAGGGGCATATTGGTCGCCCTGCCCCACGGCAATGTGGTGTAATGCATGCAGGTGTCGGGTCCTGATCCACACTCCATCCTTACCTGAGAGTTAGATATCACACCTCTGGGTGAGGTGCAATACGTCTGCAGCAACCGAGCCCTCAGGGTGCTACAGTTCCATTTATCTTCAGCCTAGTTGACGTATTGCGATACAGGGCCGTGATTTTGGCTATAAAAGGGTCCCCTAGACCCCTACCCCAAGCTTTTTAAGAGAATCATATATGGTGTGCCAGGAGACTCTATGGAATGCTTTCTCAGCATCCAACGAGAGTATCTAATTACAAATTTTTAACTGCATCTAGCCCAGGAAATACTTTGTGCCTAGTAGCAGTGTCTGCTAGTCAGCGGATTATCCCGGCTGTTAAGCAAGCTACACCACCTGTAGTTTAGACACTTAATTTTTTCAAAGGAAATGCTTCGGGACCATGGGATACTTAGTGAAGAGCATCAGGAGGCACCCCAAGGCATAGGGGCTGGGACTGGCAGTAGGATGCCTTGCGGTGGACAGCCGAGCTCGATCCTTATAAAAGCTTTTTAACTGCAGCAGCTTTAGTGGACGCTACTGGAGCTGGAATTACCGCGGCTGCTGGCATGAGACTTGCCCTCCAATAGATCCTTGTAAATGGATTTAAAGTGTATTCATTCAAATTAGAGAGACAATTTAAATTAAAAAGCTTAGAGCTGCCTCCACCACAGGGGGGCTCGCTCGACTCACCAGCGGACAGGCACCAGTATTGGGAGAGAGGGGCTGGCCGTCAGGGTTCACCGCGGCTCTGGCACAAACCCGGCGACACGGAGGTGGCACGGGCAGGAGCGGACTGGCCGTGTCGGCTTCTCACTTTTTGGATTTTAGAAGGGCATGACATGCCTATATCTGTGTCTCCCCCTCCTTTTACTCCTCCACCTCTTTTATTTTCGCATGACTATATGCACTTGTCACTTTTCCATGTGTTAGTTATGTCTTCTGAACAGTTTGTCAGCTTTTGGACACCTTTGAAGGTGTTTTCTATGTGTTTCTATGTGTTTTTGTTTGCCTGCCATTGGTTTTAACGGTGTTCGAAGGTGTTCGACGAACAGTTCGACGAACAGTTCAGCGAACACATGGGTGTTCGACGAACCGAACCGAACTCGAACACTACGGGGGTGGCTCAACACTATACACAAGCTCTCCCCTGTACTCTGACTTTGTCGTGAGTCTTCAGCTCTGAAAAGAGCTATTTTTTGGTGGTATTATGGAGCTAGTGAGCGGCTCCTTTAAACACAGAACTAGTATATACTGCAGGTAGCCCTTACAAGGGCTTTTGTTTGATCAAGAGGCATAAACACTCTCCCTAGCAGCTCAGCGATCTCTCCATATGCTTGTAGAAAGCAGGCTCCTGACGCAATGTGCACAAAATGGAGGCAGCAGGGCTTAAAAAGACCCTATGACGCTGGGCGGCCAGCCAATCACAGTAATGCCACAATCAAGATGTCTGCAGCATTACTGTGATTGATTAAGAAGCCCAGCATGTTTAGTGGCTGCAAACGAGGCACCAAAACTTCAGGGCGGGACATCCGAATATAGCGAGGCGAGTATACAAATACTCGCTGAATAATGATAAACCCGAATACTGTACTATTCGTGCGAACAGCGAATAGTAACGAATACACTATCACAATATCACTATTCACAATATAATATGGCTAAACACAAGTGAAACAAGTGGAAGATTTTCCCAAAAACGGAAGAGAAATTAATCTTATAATTAGAGATGAGCGGTGTTCGACTAGAACTGTTCGCCAATCTCAAATTCGAGCTGTTTTGGGCGGTGTTCGAGTTGTTCGACGAACCCGAACGATTTGCAAAAAATTCGGCTGTTCGAGGTTATGTTCGATAACTGTTCGTGCACCAAATGCGTGTCCTGCATGTCTGGCGCTATTTAGAGCACCAATCATGCAGGGATTGTCTGCCACTCACTGTAATGCCACAGCCATGGTGGTTGTGGCATTACAGTGATTGCCCAAATCGATGGGAACAGTGCCAACAGTGAAACATGAAAAGCCGGCAATTCAGCAGCGGCATACACCTGTACCCGACAATTTAGAACCGAAAGAATAGAGCTTCACACATAGATTAGATAGATATAAACATGTCAGTCACATATATACGAAGTACAGTGAAAGTGCTGCTTACTGTACTTGTCATTTAGCGTAAAGGATTTATCAAAAAAAATAATAGTGTTTTCATGCACCGTCTCTTTAAAAAAGCCGGCCGGCAATTCAGCAGCGGTACCCGACAATTTATAACAGACAGAATAGAGCTTCACACATAGATTAGATAGATAGAAACATGTCAGCCACATATATACGAAGTACAGTGACAGTGTTGCTTACTGTACTTGTCATTTAGCGTAAAGGATTTATCAAAAAAAATAATAGTGTTTTCATGCACCGTCTCTTTAAAAAAGCCGGCCGGCAATTCAGCAGCGGTACCCGACAATTTATAACAGACAGAATAGAGCTTCACACATAGATTAGATAGATAGAAACATGTCAGTCACATATATATGAAGTACAGTGATAGTGTTGGTTACTGTACTTGTCATTTAGTATTAAAATAAAGGATTTATTATTAAAAAAATTGGCGTGGGGTTCCCCTTAATTTTAGGCTCTAGCGGAGGGTAAGCAGACGGCTGGGGCAGATGTTTGAAGCCTGGGAAGGGGGTAATACCCACGGAGCTTCCCAGGCTACTAATATCAGCCCCCAGCTGAATACATAGCCTTTACTAGCTATTAAAATGGGGGACACCCCAAAAAAAATGACGTGGGGTCCCCCCTAATTTAATAGCTAGCAAAGGCTAGGCAGACAGCTGGGGGCTGATATTAATAGCCCAGGAAGGGAGCCATGAATATTGGCCCCCTCCCAGGCTAGAAACACCAGCCGTCAGCCGCCCCAGAAATGGCGCATTCATAGGATGCGCCAATTCTGGCACTTAACCTCGCTCTTCCACGCTACCCTGGTGCGGTGGCAGGGGGTAATAGGGTTGGGGTTGATGTCAGCTTATAATGCCAGCTGACATCAAGCCCAGGTTAGTAATGGAGAGGCGTCTATAAGACACCCCCATTACTAACCCCATAGTCAAAGTTTAAAAAAACACAAACACCCAGAATAAAGTCCTTTAATTGAAATAAAGACACAATTCTTTATTGTTCTAAATTAAACCATACTTACCATCACGCCCATTCCAGCTGAAGCCAACGATCTCCTGCAATAAAAGAAAAATAATAAAGCAACCTCATCCTTACCTTTCCATGGTTCCCACGACAGCTTCAGCTCTGCTACATCGAGATGACAGGCTGGACCGCAGCAGAACGCTGCCATCCAGCCTCTCATCCCGCAGACACTGAGAAGCGCAGGCTTGCTTGCGCTGCTCAGCGTCTCTCTGTGACGACATCCAGATGAGCCGAGTTCATGTCCAATGAACTCGGCTCACCTCATGCACGTCACTGACAGCGTGGGAAAATTCTCACGCTGAAGCGGTGAGTGCAGGAGAATTCTCCCACGCTGTCAGTGACGTGCATGAGGTGAGCTCATGTCCAATGAACTCAGCTCACCTCCTGCACGTCACTGACAGCGTGGGAGAATTCTCCTGCACTCAGCGCTTCAGCGTGAGAATTCTCCCACGCTGAAGCGCTGAGTGCAGGAGAATTTTCCCACGCTGTCAGTGACGTGCATGAGGTGAACCGAGTTAATTGGACATTAACTCGGCTCATCTGGATGCCCTCACAGAGAGACACTGTGGAGCGCAAGCAAGCCTGCGCTTCTCAGTGTCTGCGGGATGAGAGGCTGGATGGCAGCGTTCTGCTGCGGTCCAGCCTGTCATCTCGATGTAGCAGAGCTGAAGCTGTCATGGGAACCATGGAAAGGTAAGGATGATGTTGCTTTATTATTTTTCTTTTATTTCAGGAGATCGTTGGCTTCAGCTGGAATGGGCGTGATGGTAAGTATGGTTTAATTTAGAACAATAAAGAATTGTGTGTTTATTTCAATTAAAGGACTTTTTTCTGGGTGTTGTGTTTTTTTTAAATACTTTACTAGAAATTCATGGTGGTCATGTCTAATATTGGCGTGACCCCATGAATTTCGGGCTTAGGGCCAGCTGATAATGCCAAGCTGGCCCTAACCCCTTTATTACCCAGTGAGCCACCGCATCAGGGCCCTGGATGAGTTGGGTACAGCGCCAGAAGATGGCGCTTCTATGAACGCGCCATTTTCCGGGGTGGCTGCGGACTGCAATTTGCAGCGGGGGTGGCCCAGAAAGCTTGGGCCTCCCTGCGCTGCGGATTCCAGCCCCCAGCTGCCTAGTTGTACCTGGCTGGACACAAAAACAGGGCGAAGCCCCACGTCAATTTTCTTTAAATTATTTCATGAAATAATTAAGAAAAAAAGGGCTTCCCTATATTGTTGTGTCCGGCCAGGTACAAATAGGCAGCTGGTGGTTGGGGGCAGCCCGTTCCTGCCTGCTGTACCTGGCTGGACACAAATATAGTGCGAAGCCCCTCGTCAATTTTTTTTCAATTATTTCATGAATTTCCTGAAATAATTTAAAAAAATTGAAGTGGGGCTTCGCACTATATTTGTGTCCAGCCAGGTACAGCAGGCAGGAACGGGCTGCCCCCATCCACCAGCTGCCTATTTGTACCTGGCCGGACACAACAATATAGGGAAGCCCTTTTTTTCTTAATTATTTCATGAATTTCATGAAATAATTAAAAAAAATTGAAGTGGGGCTTCGCACTATATTTGTGTCCAGCCAGGTACAGCAGGCAGGAACGGGCTGCCCCCAACCACCAGCTGCCTATTTGTACCTGGCCGGACACAACAATATAGGGAAGGCCTTTTTTTCTTAATTATTTCATGAATTTCATGAAATAATTAAAAAAAAAGTACGTGGGGCTTCGCCCTATTTTTGTGTCCAGCCAGGTACAACTAGGCAGCTGGGGGCTGGAATCTGCAGCGCAGGGAGACCCAAGCTTTCTGAGCCCCCCCCGCTACAAATTGCAGTCCGCAGCCACCCCGGAAAATGGCGCGTTCATAGAAGCGCCATCTTCTGGCGCTGTACCCAACTCATCCAGGGCCCTGGTGCGGTGGCTCACTGGGTAATAAAGGGGTTAGGGCCAGCTTGGTATTATCAGCTGGCCCCAAGCCCAAAGTTCATGGGGTCACGCCAGTATTAGACATGACCGCCATGAATTTCTAGTAAAGTATTTAAAAAAAACACAACACCCAGAATAAAGTCCTTTAATTGAAATAAAGACACAATTCTTTATTGTTCTAAATTAAACCATACTTACCATCACACCCATTCCAGCTGAAGCCAACGATCTCCTGCAATAAAAGAAAAATAATAAACCAACCTCATCCTTACCTTTCCATGGTTCCCACGACAGCTTCAGCTCTGCTACATCGAGATGACTGGCTGGACCGCAGCAGAACGCTGCCATCCAGTCTGTCATCCCGCAGACACTGAGAAGCGCAGGCATGCTTGCGCTCCTCACTGTCTCGCTGTGACGGCATCCAGATGAGCCGAGGTCATGTCCAATGAACTCGGCTCACCTCATGCACGTCACTGACAGCGTGGGAAAATTCTCACGCTGAAGTGCTGAGTGCAGGAGAATTCTCCCACGCTGTCAGTGATGTGCATGAGGTGAGCTCATGTCCAATGAACTTAGCTCACCTCCTGCACGTCACTGACAGCGTGGGAAAATTCTCCTGCAATCAGCGCTTCAGCGTGAGAATTTTCCCACGCTGTCAGTGACGTGCATGAGGTGAGCCGAGTTCATTGGACATGAACTCGGCTCACCTCCTGCACGTCACTGACAGCGTGGGAGAATTCTC
Organism: Phyllobates terribilis; assembly: GCF_046119375.1. Taxonomy (NCBI): domain Eukaryota; kingdom Metazoa; phylum Chordata; class Amphibia; order Anura; family Dendrobatidae; genus Phyllobates; species Phyllobates terribilis. Next base: position 247,459,228 of record NW_027362769.1, on the reverse strand, counting down.
CTGCACTCAGCGCTTCAGCGTGAGAATTCTCCCACGCTGAAGCGCTGAGTGCAGGAGAATTTTCCCACGCTGTCAGTGACGTGCATGAGGTGAACCGAGTTAATTGGACATTAACTCGGCTCATCTGGATGCCCTCACAGAGAGACACTGTGGAGCGCAAGCAAGCCTGCGCTTCTCAGTGTCTGCGGGATGAGAGGCTGGATGGCAGCGTTCTGCTGCGGTCCAGCCTGTCATCTCGATGTAGCAGAGCTGAAGCTGTCATGGGAACCATGGAAAGGTAAGGATGATGTTGCTTTATTATTTTTCTTTTATTTCAGGAGATCGTTGGCTTCAGCTGGAATGGGCGTGATGGTAAGTATGGTTTAATTTAGAACAATAAAGAATTGTGTGTTTATTTCAATTAAAGGACTTTTTTCTGGGTGTTGTGTTTTTTTTAAATACTTTACTAGAAATTCATGGTGGTCATGTCTAATATTGGCGTGACCCCATGAATTTCGGGCTTAGGGCCAGCTGATAATGCCAAGCTGGCCCTATCCCCTTTATTACCCAGTGAGCCACCGCATCAGGGCCCTGGATGAGTTGGGTACAGCGCCAGAAGATGGCGCTTCTATGAACGCGCCATTTTCCGGGGTGGCTGCGGACTGCAATTTGCAGCGGGGGTGGCCCAGAAAGCTTGGGCCTCCCTGCGCTGCGGATTCCAGCCCCCAGCTGCCTAGTTGTACCTGGCTGGACACAAAAACAGGGCGAAGCCCCACGTCAATTTTCTTTAAATTATTTCATGAAATAATTAAGAAAAAAAGGGCTTCCCTATATTGTTGTGTCCGGCCAGGTACAAATAGGCAGCTGGTGGTTGGGGGCAGCCCGTTCCTGCCTGCTGTACCTGGCTGGACACAAATATAGTTCGAAGCCCCTCGTCAATTTTTTTTAAATTATTTCATGAATTTCCTGAAATAATTTAAAAAAATTGAAGTGGGGCTTCGCACTATATTTGTGTCCAGCCAGGTACAGCAGGCAGGAACGGGCTGCCCCCATCCACCAGCTGCCTATTTGTACCTGGCCGGACACAACAATATAGGGAAGCCCTTTTTTTCTTAATTATTTCATGAATTTCATGAAATAATTAAAAAAAATTGAAGTGGGGCTTCGCACTATATTTGTGTCCAGCCAGGTACAGCAGGCAGGAACGGGCTGCCCCCAACCACCAGCTGCCTATTTGTACCTGGCCGGACACAACAATATAGGGAAGGCCTTTTTTTCTTAATTATTTCATGAATTTCATGAAATAATTAAAAAAAAAGTACGTGGGGCTTCGCCCTATTTTTGTGTCCAGCCAGGTACAACTAGGCAGCTGGGGGCTGGAATCTGCAGCGCAGGGAGACCCAAGCTTTCTGAGCCCCCCCCGCTACAAATTGCAGTCCGCAGCCACCCCGGAAAATGGCGCGTTCATAGAAGCGCCATCTTCTGGTGCTGTACCCAACTCATCCAGGGCCCTGGTGCGGTGGCTCACTGGGTAATAAAGGGGTTAGGGCCAGCTTGGTATTATCAGCTGGCCCCAAGCCCAAAGTTCATGGGGTCACGCCAGTATTAGACATGACCGCCATGAATTTCTAGTAAAGTATTTAAAAAAAACACAACACCCAGAATAAAGTCCTTTAATTGAAATAAAGACACAATTCTTTATTGTTCTAAATTAAACCATACTTACCATCACACCCATTCCAGCTGAAGCCAACGATCTCCTGCAATAAAAGAAAAATAATAAACCAACCTCATCCTTACCTTTCCATGGTTCCCACGACAGCTTCAGCTCTGCTACATCGAGATGACTGGCTGGACCGCAGCAGAACGCTGCCATCCAGTCTGTCATCCCGCAGACACTGAGAAGCGCAGGCATGCTTGCGCTCCTCACTGTCTCGCTGTGACGGCATCCAGATGAGCCGAGGTCATGTCCAATGAACTCGGCTCACCTCATGCACGTCACTGACAGCGTGGGAAAATTCTCACGCTGAAGTGCTGAGTGCAGGAGAATTCTCCCACGCTGTCAGTGATGTGCATGAGGTGAGCTCATGTCCAATGAACTTAGCTCACCTCCTGCACGTCACTGACAGCGTGGGAAAATTCTCCTGCAATCAGCGCTTCAGCGTGAGAATTTTCCCACGCTGTCAGTGACGTGCATGAGGTGAGCCGAGTTCATTGGACATGAACTCGGCTCATCTGGATGTCGTCACAGAGAGACGCTGAGCAGCGCAAGCAAGCCTGCGCTTCTCAGTGTCTGCGGGATGACAGGCTGGATGGCAGCGTTCTGCTGCGGTCCAGCCTGTCATCTCGATGTAGCAGAGCTGAAGCTGTCGTGGGAACCATGGAAAGGTAAGGATGAGGTTGCTTTATTATTTTTCTTTTATTGCAGGAGATCGTTGGCTTCAGCTGGAATGGGCGTGATGGTAAGTATGGTTTAATTTAGAACAATAAAGGATTGTGTCTTTATTTCAATTAAAGGACTTTATTCTGGGTGTTTGTGTTTTTTTTAACTTTGACTATGGGGTTAGTAATGGGGGTGTCTTATAGACGCCTCTCCATTACTAACCTGGGCTTGATGTCAGCAGGCATTATAAGCTGACATCAACCCCAACCCTATTACCCCCTGCCACCGCACCAGGGCAGCGTGGAAGAGCGAGGCTAAGTGCCAGAATTGGCGCATCCTATGAATGCGCCATTTCTGGGGCGGCTGACGGCTGGTGTTTCTAGCCTGGGAGGGGGCCAATATTCATGGCTCCCTTCCTGGGCTATTAATATCAGCCCCCAGCTGTCTGCCTAGCCTTTGCTAGCTATTAAATTAGGGGGGACCCCACGTCATTTTTTTTGGGGGGTCCCCCATTTTAATAGCTAGTAAAGGCTATGTATTCAGCTGGGGGCTGATATTAGTAGCCTGGGAAGCTCCGTGGGTATTACCCCCTTCCCAGGCTTCAAACATCTGCCCCAGCCGTCTGCTTAACCTCCGCTAGAGCCTAAAATTAAGGGGAACCCCACGCCAATTTTTTTAATAATAAATCCTTTATCTTAATACTAAATGACAAGTACAGTAACCAACACTATCACTGTACTTCATATATATGTGACTGACATGTTTCTATCTATCTAATCTATGTGTGATGCTCTATCTTTCTGTTCTAAATTGTCGGGTACCGCTGCTGAATTGCCGGCCGGCTTTTTTAAAGAGACAGTGCATGAAAACACTATTATTTTTTTAAATAAATCCTTTACACTAAATGACAAGTACAGTAAGCAACACTATCACTGTACTTATTATATATGTGACTGACATGTTTCTATCTATCTAATCTATGTGTGAAGCTCTATTCTTTCTGTTCTAAATTGTCGGGTACAGATGCTGGATTGCCGGCCGGCTTTTTTAAAGAGACGGTGCATGAAAACACTAATATTTTTTTTAATAAATCCTTTACACTAAATGACAAGTGCAGTAACCAACACTGTCACTGTGCTTCTTATATGTGTGACTGACATGTTTCTATCTATCTAATCTATGTGTGATGCTCTATTCCTTCTTGTCTAAATTGTCGGGTACCGGTGTATGCCGCTGCTGAATTTGCCGGCCGGCTTTTTTAAAGAGAGTGTCTTCTGAGCAGTTTGTCAGCTTTTGGACACCTTTGCAGGTGTTTTCTATGTGTTTCTATGTGTTTTTGTTTGCCTGCCATTGGTTTTAACGGTGTTCGACGGTGTTCTAAGGTGTTCGACGAACAGTTCGACGAACAGTTCCTCGAACATCCCGGTGTTCGACGAACCGAACCGAACCCGAACACTACGGGGGTGGCTCAACACTACTTATAATAAGATTAGTAAAGGGGAAGGTTATTTGGAGGAACTTGGATTATATAGGACCGCATTAACCCAAGGTTCCCATCTCTTGTAATATGTTGGGAAATAGTTGTTTGTGGTAGCATGACTCTTTTCATACTTGTTATGTAAGGATATTTTCTCAACTATTTCAGAGATTGTGGAAATTGAGGATTTATTCCAGTTAGCTGATGCTACTCTTTTGACTACAGGAAAAATGAGCATTAAAATTGGTCTAAAATGGAGGTCAATGGATTTCATTTCTAGGGATAGCAAAGCCATGTAGGGAGTAATAACTATGTTTCTTTGTGTTATTTTATTAGTAAGGGAAGATATTTTTTGCCACAGACTTTTTAGTTTGGCCAGTCTGGATTGTGTAAAGTACCATCTTGTAAAATGTTGTAAAAGAATTTGTGTAGATTTGAACAAATATTAGACAGGTGAGTGTGGGGACTGTGGAGGGCTTAGAACAGATCAGATCAGTGGCGCACTGTTTTTTTTTCCTGTGGGTGGTAACTTTAACTGATTAAAGCGTGGCAAGCCAATCATAGCGCAGGAAGCATCTACACTGTCCAGACATAAGGGCTTCTGCGATTGGCTACAGAAATCACATGTCTTCTCAATATAAAAAGTGGCCATGTTCCCTGAGCGCCATTATATTCATGTCACTGCTGGAGGCAGACGCAGCTCAGTGTTCTCCTGTGTAATGAGAGATATTAGCTAGATAGATGGGCGCTTGTGTGGTATTAAGATAGCGTAGATAATTCCTGGTCTGTGTATCTCTGCAACCGCTGGTGCAGCACATTTTTGGTGTTCTTGTTCTTGAGCAAGTACTGAGATTCTGACAGAAACAGAGGGCCCATGCCATACAATAGTGCTGTGCACCGCGGGTATAGAGCTCCATGTCTCAGTATACCTTGAATCATTTTTGGTATTTGCTAATGTGATCAAGCAAACGCAGTGCACATTTTCATTTACTGGGGTTGAAATTGTGCTCTGCACAGTCTGCAGAGCTTGTCATTGCAGAGCACAAAATCTGTTTTTTTTGTTGCTATTGTGGTATTGAAAGCTGTGTGCACTAAAGTTTTTTTTAGTGTCAGATACTATTTTAGTGGAGTTGAACTTCAACGGTTTCAAAGTAAAAAAATACAGTTTTTCTCTTGCTACGCCCAGTCCAAAAAAATATTTTTTCCTGTGCCAAAGTCATACAATGCTATAAGCCATCTACTACGTCAGTGGCGATCAAATTCAGCTTCTGCGCACAGGCTAGCGTATATATCTTTTTGGTTGGCAGACAGAGTCCTCCAAAGGTTTTTTACTGTGGCAAAGTTGATCCAGTCTGCTAAAAGGTAGATCCTATGTTAGTGGCGTTGAACTTGTACTGATTTCACAGTAAAAAAAAAAAACTTCTCTTACTAAGCCCAGTCCAAAAAATATTTTTTACTGTGCCAAAAGTCATACAGTGCTATAAGCCAGTTACTACGTCTGTTGCGGTCAAAGTTAGCTGGACGCAGAACTTATGCAGAGTAACCCACAAATATTTTTTGCTCTGAGTAAAGTGATACAGCAGGCTAGATCTGAGCTTGAAATATTTTGAAGCATATATTCTGTGTCATACTGGCCTCATCCACATTCAAAAAAAAAATTCTTCTGTTCATAAAGTAATACAGCAGGGGACATCTCAGTTTGAAATTGTTTGGAGAATATCTCGTAGGTTTTATCGGCCTCATGCACACTAACAAATTTCTTTGTCTGTTAGTAACATTATACGGCAAGCCATATCTTACCTTGTTATTTAGTGTCGCTGAAATTCAGGTGTGTGCTGAGCTATTGCACAGAAAAAAAACATATTTTTCTTTAGTTAATTGCGTGCTCCTACCACTGTATCTGACCAACATGAGTGTGAAAAAGAGAGGGTGTGGTGGAAGGGGGAATAGGCTTGGTGTTCAAGGTGTACTTGGGGTACGTGGTAATGTTAGTGAAAGCACTAGTGAACCAACACAAACAGGTCTTATCCAAAGACAACTGACAAATTATGTTAGTGCACGGCCTACTGCACTCCCTTCCTTTGGCAGCCACACAGCATTACGCCTTGTTGATAAGGCCTAGAAAGAGCAGGTGCTCCAGTGGATGGCAAGCTCTGCTTCCAGTGCCCTCTCCTCTTCTTCCTCCACCTCAACATCACACGCAGTATAGTCGACAGAGGTGGCACCCCAATTACCCATGCTTCCCCATGCGTCACAACTGGCTAACTGCCCAACTGACTGTAGCGAACCACAGATGGGCGAGTCTGTAGACCTCTTCACCCATTCTACACCATAGGCATCAGAAGTGTACTCCAAACAGTCACAGATTCAAGGGGAAGAAAGCATCTGCACCAATGCCCAAAATATTATTAGCTTGGATTCGGGGCAGGATGAAGTAGGGTCCAATCAGGCACCTGACCCTCACCACCAGACGTTAACCACAGGGGATGGAGGTGATCCCGATGAGACTCAGATACCTGAGGGCAACAAGAGGAGAAGGGTCACTCTGAGGTCGATGAATGGGATAGCACATTGCATGATGACGAGGTTGAAGATCCTACTTGGTGTGAACCCAGAGTAACGCAGCCGAGTAGCTCATCTGAGGAGGTGGAGGAGGAAGACGAGGAGGTTACATTTCGCCCTACGGCACAGACACAGAGTGATGCAAGCACGAGGAGCACTACATCTTAGTCACAACTGTGGCTGTGACCAGCAATGGTCAAGGGTCTACAGCTCGCTGGGGCAGCAAGGGTTGCATAGCATGGGCCTTTTTGGTCATTGCAAAGGATGAGCCAACTCACGTTATCTGAAAACTTTGTGATAAAAACTCAGTAGAGGGAAAAACTGCAATAATTTGACTACTACATGCATGACCGTTCACATGCTCAAACAACATTCTTTATGCTGGGAATCTTACCGCGCTGAAATGCGGACCAGCGCACCTCAACAACCATCAGCTGCCCCATCAAACGCATCCACTGCTTCTTCCTCCTCCTCTGCTACCATGCCAAGCATTGTCAAGCAGGTCTCCCATCGCAGAAACTCTGGTTCTTTACCTGCTCCAGTCAGGCTGAGTTACAGCTCATCAGCTGTAATGGAAGCGGACACGCCTGCTGTGTCTGTGTTTCACCGAGCACACCGCATGTTTCTCAATCCACCGTAACATCTGCACCTCACTCATGTGCCACCAGTTTTTCTGGTTCACCATACTCCGCACTCTCTCAGCACCTTAGCCAGCCCTCGGTCCAGCAGCTGTGGTCACGTAAAAGATTGTTTTATCCTACGCATGACAAAGCTAAGAGGTTGAACTCCACCATCTCCAATCTTTTGGCCACGGAAATGCTTCCTTTCCGCCTGGTAGATACAGACAGTTTCCGAAAACTGATGGCCATTGCAGTCCCTCAGTATCAGTTGCCTAGTCGCCATTACTTCTTTAATAAAGCTCTGCCTGCGCTACACCAGCATGTCGCAGACAACATCGCCCATTCCTTGTCTAAGTCTACGTGTGCCAGGGTGCATTTCACCACAGACACCTGGATGAGTAAGCATGGCCAAGGGCGTTACATCTCGCTGACTGGGCACTGGATAACTCTGGTGGCTGTGGGAGCAGGCGGGGAAGGGGCTGCTCCACAAATCTTGGAATCCCCAAGGCTTTCATAAGAAACCTCTGTATTTCCTACTTCCTCCGCTGCTTCTGCATCCTCCACCTCCTCTAGGGCCTCCACTTGTACACTCAACCTCTGCCCTAGCGAGACATGCATTCCAAAGGTGCGGAGCGAATACACACCACCTCCGTACTGCGCAGTCAGGGCTCACCGAAATCAGGCAGTCTTAAAATTAATATGCCTTGGAGATCGCAGTCATACAGGTGAAGAGTTGTGGGCAGCTCTCTAGGCTCAGTTTGAGCAATGGCTGTCTCCGCTGAACCTAGAACCAGGGAAGGCCATGTGCAATAACGGTGCGAACCTGTTAGCGGCCCTAGGCCAAGGCAAGCTCGCACACATGCCTTGCATGGCTCATGTCCTCAACCTGGTGGTACAGTAATTTCTTTGCCACTATCCTGGCCTGGATGAGCTGCTTAACAAAGTACAGAGGTCTTTGTCCATGCCAGTTAACAGGTTGATCTGCGATGTGCCAACGCGGTGGAATTACACTCTGCACATGTTGCAGCGTCTGTGCCTGCAGCAACGAGCTCTGATGCAGTATGTCATGACGTATAGCTTGGTTCAACACAGTATGGACTTGGGGCATATCACGTTTGAGGAGTGGGAACAGATTAAGGACCTCTGCACCCTTCTGCACAGTTTTGAAATGGCTACTAAACTAACTGGTTAACGCTTATGATGCCATCATCAGCATCACTATTCCGGTCATATACATGCTGGAGCAAACTTTGAATAACCTGTGGCAGGAGGTGGTGGCCCCAGAAGAAGAGGAGGATGCGGAAGGGATACTAATGTCTCAAATTTCCAGACTGTTGTCACACAGGCGGATGTCAATTGACGGTGGATTACAGCGATCGAGGGGGTTTGGTGATACCAGGAAAACTGTTATTGAAGGTTCAAGAGCCGAGGAACTAATGGAGGAGAAATAGGTGATGGGTGAGCAGCTGTCAGAGGATGAAGAGGATAATCTTCCCCTCTACTTTGAATGTGGTTGGCAGAAGGGGACAGAGAAAACAAGCATTAGTGTTACACAGCCCACAATACAGCCTGGCTTTGGATCTCCTGGAAGAGCCCGACATCTAAGTGCCCTCTTGATGCACTATCTTCAACATGATCCCCGTTTAGTTAGGATTCCAAATAATGCTGACTACTGGGTTGCCACTCTGTTGAATCCACGTTATAAGAGTCAGTTTTGCTAGATGCTTCCCGCCCTGGAAAGGGACCCGCTGATGTCGGAGTATCGAAACAAGCTTCTAAGCAACCTTTACAGAGGTTTCCCCAAGATAACAGTGACGCACACAGTGTGCATCGCAGCGGTAGTCTTTCAATCTCTGGCACGTCAGTTTGTCAACGTCAAAACATTAGCAGCAGCAGCAGAGTAAGTGTCAGAAGCAATTTCTGGGTGTCCTTTCACACATTTTTTACACTAACTCATGCACCAGCACAACAGAGTACAAGTCTGACACATGGTGAACGACTGGAGAGAATAGTGCAGGAGTATCTAGAGTTCAATATCAATCCCATCAGGGAGTGTTTGGACCCTTTTACATTTTGGTCTTCAAAAATGGATGAATAGCTTGAGGTCACCTCTCACGCCTTGGAGGTTTTATCATGGCCGCCTGCCAGCATTCTCTCTGAGCGTGTCTTCACCGCTGCTGGTAGTGTCTCGACGGATAAAAGCACCCTGCTGTCCCCTGAAAGTGTAGACTGCCTAACTTTCATCAAGATTAACCAATCATGGATCTCCAAGTACTTTTGCACCCCAATTGCAGACTGCACAGAGTAGGCGATGTTGTCGTTTGGGGTGTGCTGCATTGATCTCTTGAAATTTCAGTCTGTGATATGGCTTCTGTGCCTGCTCTTGCTGCTGCTGCTGCAGGTTTAAGGCCCTAATTTTGGGAAATGTGGAGAATTCTGATTGTGTCTCCATCCATTGGGTTGGCTGAAGTGGGACAGGTTTGTGTCTGCGTTAAACTACTTGTAATCTATTGACATTGATGCCACTTTGGTGGTGTTAGACCATCATTTAGGGCAATGTGAACACTCCTGGTTAGGTCTCCATCTCCTGGGGTTGGCTGTACTGGAAGAGGTGTAGGTCTTTTTTACACTATTTGTACAGTAGTGAAATTGATGCCACTTTGCTGGCGTCTGCCACAATTTTTTTTAAATGTGGGGAATCCTGATTGGGTCTCCATCTATTGGGTTGGCTGTAGTGGAACTGGTTTAGGCCTCCTTTGCAATACTTATACTCTAGGAAAATTGATGCCACTCTGGTGGTGTTAGGCTCTCATTTAGGGCAATGTGAAAACTCCTGGTTAGGTCTCCATCTCCTGGGTTGGCTGTACTGGAACAGGTGTGGGTCTTATTTACACTATTTCAACAGTAGTGAAATTGATGCCACTTTGTTGGAGTCTGCCACAAATTTTTTTAAATGTGGGGAATCCTGATTGGGTCTCCATTTATTGGGTTGGCTGTAGTGGAACCTACCTGTTCTGCAGTCTAAGTTGTGTAAGGTTGCGAACCAGTCCTTGCTGCACAACTGATACAGACTCTGCCTGCTGCACTCTTGATACAGACTCTGCCTGCAGCACTCTTGATACAGACTCCGCCTGATGCACTCTGATACAGACTCTGCCTGCTGCACTCCATATACAGACTCGGCCTGCTGCACTCTGATACAGACTCTGCCTGCTGTACTGTGAAACAGACTCTGCCTGCTGCACTCCTGATACAGACTCTGCCTGCTGCACTCTGTTACAGACTCTGCCTGCTTCACTCCTGATACAGACTCTGCCTGCTGCACTTCTGACCTTGCCTGCTGCACTCTGATACAGACTTTGCCTGCTGCACTCTGCTACAGACTCTGCCTGCTGCACTCTGATACAGACTCTGCCTGATGCACTCTGATACAGACTCTGCCTGCTGCACCATCTAGAATGTCCTACTGGGTCCAGCTGCTGCGCGTCCGTTGGTCTGTCCTGGAGTGGAACCTGGCATTCATTGGGAGCCAAGTTTAACCTCACCATCAGAGGCTCTAGTGAACAGTCCGGTGCTCGCTTAGTCACACCCCTCCAGACTCTCCGGGGTCCGTGGCACAGTGGTTCCACAAACCACATCCGTGATAATGGGCCCTCACAAGCAGGGTCCTCTCTCCTGTTGTACCAGTCGGTGACCCCTTTTGACAATGTAAAGTGCAAGTGAATAAATGTCACAGTAATATTAATTATAGTACTTGTACTCTGGGTCAATTGATGGCACTTCCCTGGTGTCTACACCTAATTTGATGTGCTTTGGCAGCTTTTGGTCCCGTTTCTAGGTGTTGTATATGCATTTTTTTGGTCCCCCCATTGACTCCTATTAAATTCGAAAATGTTCGATGAACATTTGGCGAATAAATTTGGCGAATATCAATTTGTTCGGTGAACTTTTCCGAACCGAACATTGAAATGTTCGCTCATGCCTACAAACTATGTCCGCTGGGAGAATTTGCTTTGCAAGTCAAGAATGGCTTTCCTTATTAGGAGAAAAGGCTTAAAATCCTAATCCACAAAATTATTTTTTATTTTAAGATTTTGAAGGGAAACAAAATCTTTGCCATTTTGCAAGTCAATGATTTTTTTTAAAACCTAAGGAATTCCAAGATCGTAAATGTAGAAATAGTTTTGATAAATATTAATTATATTTTTTTTAATTGTTTGAATTTGGGATATTTTTACTGTAATGTAGCAAATTTTCTCCAAACCAAAATTTTTGTGGGCAGGGTAGGCTGCTGAGAAATAGGTTGGGAGGGTTTAATAATATGGTTCAGTAGAAGTGAAGCTAGTTATTTATTTTCATTGGACAGGGTTTCAGTATCAACCCAAGCAGAAGTTATATTATTTTTATCCAGTTGTGATCTGTTTTATAGAGTTAATATAGTAGTAACTAATTAGGTTGGAAAGATTCAAGCCTCCTCTTTCTTTATTTTCATCAAAATAATATTGGCGACTCTAGCTCTTATTTTTTTCCAAATTAAATTATTTAGTGAAGCTTTAAGTCTATTAATAAATTTTTGTGGTATTGTAAATTTGGTAGCTCTAAATATGTATAATATCTTAGGTAAGGAGAACATCTTGGACGTGACAATTATTTCCATCCAAGCCAATTCAGTTTTGAAAAAGCTGTTTATGTTTTAATTGTTTTCATTGTTTTAATAATATTTTCCATATTACGATAGTTTCAAGTGTGGACTGGTAATCTCTAGTAAGAGAGATACCTAGATAGGGAACATAGTCATCTTCCCATTTAAAGGCTGAACAACTTTTATTTCATTTCTTAGGTTATTATTTAGGTTAAAATCTAAAATTTTACGCTTGTCTGCGTTAATTTTGCAATAAGAAATTTTTGCAAAGTTAGCTAGAAATTAGATGGTTTCTTTAATTGAATTTAGAGGATCTGTAAGGCACAGAATAATGTTGTCTGCAAATAAGCATATTTTCAAGTGGGCTTTATTAACTGTATACCTTTTATCATTGAATTACATCTAATATGCTCGGTCAAGGGTTCCATTGGCATTCCAAAAAGTAGGGGAGAAAGGGGACATCTCTATCATGTACCATTCAAAATTGAAAAGGATTCCGATAGATGATTATTTGTGTGTATTTGGATTGGAGTATAGGGCCATTATAGTTCTAATGATTTGACTGTTAGAATCAAATTTGTATAACATTTCCTTAAGAAAGTCCCTATTAATCCTATCAAATGCTTTTTCAGTGTCCAACGTTAATAGGAGAGAAGGGGAGTCCTTTTTTCTCATAATGTTCATTAGCTTTAAAGACCTTGCACCATCACTCATTTGATGCCCTTCTATAAAAAAAAGTGTAACCTTTTTTTTATAAAATATAATTTTTTTTTTTAACTCTATTAGCAATGATTTTTTAATAGATTTTACCATCTGAAATAATAGGGGAAATGGGTCTATAGTTTTCAATTAGATACAAATCTTCTTTTGATTTTGGGATGAGAGTGATAGCATTTCTGAAGGAAATTTCCTATTAATGGAAGCTAAATTGATTTTTTTTAGTAAGTGAGGGGCTAGTAAATGAGATAATAGTTTATAATACTCATTGGAACATTGGAAGAGCCGCCAGGCCCTGTGGATTATTTTTGCTTAAAATATTTAATCATGTCATCAATCTCTTCCTCTAAGAAAGGTAAGTTTAGGTAATCCAAGTGTTGTTGAGAAAACAAGGGGAATTTAATTTTGTATTAGAAAGTCATTAATTCTTTAGTGGGTTGAGGAGAAAGAGAGTCATGCTTGAGATTATATAGATTATTAAGCATCCTGCGAAAGATTCGCCAATGTCCTTCGTGTGAATGCAGATTCTGCCATCCTATTTTCTAACTTTGTTTATTCTATGTTTAGTTATAATCTGTTTTATCTATTGGGCCTTTAGTTTAGAGGGATTATTCAGGAAAGTGTAGTATCTATTGTTTGTTCTCCCCATAGTTTTTTTCATATTCAGTAAATAATGTGGTTTTCAAGTCGATTCTAATTTTTAAGATTTTTAAGTGGATGTCCGGTGAAGGGGAGTTAAGGATTTGTTGGTGTTCTCATCGACCTCTTTAACCAACTGGTGTGGGCAAGTAGGTTTACTAAGCTGGATCTCCAGCGAGCTTACAATCTAGTTCGCATCAAAAAGGGGGATGTGTGGAAAACGGCCTTCAATATACCCAAGGGTCATTATGAGCATTGTGCCATTCCCTTTGCGTTCTGTAATGCTCCAGCTGTGTTTCTGTCACTTGTAAATTATATTTTCTGTGATCTTTTGGGTATTTGTGTCATTGTTTACATCAATGATATCCTCATCTTCTCCAGAGATCTAGCTGCACATAGGAACCATGTGTGCACCTTCTGAAAAAAATGGAGGATCAATTCTTTATGTCAAAAAATAAAAATATTTTCTTTTCAAAGAGCCAGAGTTGGGGTTCCTAGCAATCATTCTGTCCCCCACAAGCTTTCTGATGGACTCCGAGAAGGTGAGGGTAGCATTGGAGTGGGCACAGCCAGTTAACCTCAAGGGATTGCAGCATTTTAAGGGGTTTGCCAATTATTACCAGAGGTTTATTAAGGGTTTTTCCAAGGTGGTGAAACCCCTCACCGATCTTACTCATAAGTGGCAGACAGTCTAATTGGGGACTGGAGGCCATTAAGGCCTTTAATACACTTAAGATGTCCTTTTCTTCAGCTCCAGTTTTGGTCTAGCCTTATGTCAATAAGCCTTTTGTGGTGGGGTTGGGTTGGGAGTGGTGCTCTCCCAGGGTTCCACGGCTCTAACACATTTGAGGCCTTGTGCGTTTTTTTCTCAGAAATTCTCTCCTCCAGAGCTCAATTATGACCTCGGAAATCGTGAACTTCTTGCCATAAAGTTAGCTCTGGAAGTGTGGAGTCATCTCCTTGAGAGAGCTAAGCACCCATTCACGGTGCCTACTGACCATAAGAATCTGTTTTTTTAGAGAATGCTAAGAGACTGAACTGAAGACAAGCCCGATAGATCTTGTTTTTTACCAGATTCAATTTTCTGATCTGTTACCTCCCTGGAACCAAGAATACCCAAGGAGATGCTCTCTCTCTGAGTCTTTGTCTTAGTGAGTCTAAAATTAGGAAACCTTATTTCATTGTCCCAAAGGGCATTGTAGTCTCTTCTGACAATTTAGCTTGGGAGGTGGTTAAGGCTCAGGTGATGGTACTGTCCAACACACCTCATGATAAATTATTCGTTCCAGTGCAGTTATGGTTGGGCTTACTCAAAGAGTGTCATGACTCGGTCACAGTGGGCCACTCAGGCATTAAGAGGACTTACCTGATGAGCAGAAAGTATTGGTGGCCTTCCTTGGGGAATGTTGAAGCTTATGTTAAGGCATGCAAGATCTGTGCCAGGAACAAAGTGTCTTGCGTTGACCCGGGAGGGGAACTTCTCCCTTTGCCCATTCCCATACATCCTTGGTCCCACATATCCATGGACTTCATTACGGATCTCCCTAACTCCAAGGGTATGACTGTGTTGTGGGTTATTGTGAACCAATTTTCTAAACAATGCCATTTGGTTCCTTTGGCTCAGTTGCCCAGTGCACAGGGTTTGGTAGATTTGTTCCTTGTTCAGGTGGTTAGATGACATGGGGTTCCTAAGAATATTGTCTCCGATCGTGGGTCCCAGTTTATCTCCAGATTCTGGAGGGCTTTCTGTAAACACCTCAGGTCGGAACTCTCATTTTCATCTGCATACCATCCTTAACCGGTTCCCGACCGCCCACTGTAGATAAACGTCGGTGCTTGCCGGGCTCTGTGCAGTGCCGACGTTTTAAAACGGTGGGTGGTCTCGCAGTGCTCAGGACCCCCAGGGTCCTGCAAGCACTGCGATTCCGGTGCAGAGCGTTAGCTCTGACAGGGTACATCATCGGGACCTGATTAGATCAGGTCCCAGTGATGTTAACCCTTTGCTGTCTTCTATATGCTGTGATCTATAGTGATCGCGGCATATAGGAGACAGCAGGAAGAGAGGGGGTCGTCTTACTTACCTCCGAAGACCTCCGTTTCGTTTGAGGACCTGGGGTTGCTATGGCAGCTGGAGGTCACATGACCGCCTCCAGCTCTGCCATATATGGTGTCCTTCCTGTCTGACTTCAGCCTGTATGTAGCTGAAGTCAGACAGGAGACTCTGACTGAAACAGTCAGTGAAGATCTCATATAATGTAATATATGTGTATTACATTACATGAGATCAGTGATCAGAAAAATAAAAATTAATGTCCCATACAGGGACTAAGTAAAAATGTAAAAAAAAGTAAAAAAAAAGTTTTTAAACTATTAAAAAAAAAAATCACAAAATAAATAAAAATAAATAAATAAAATATTAAACCAATAAATCCGTAAATTATTACAAAACCAAAAAAAGTACACATATTTGGTATCGCCGCATCCGAAACAACCCGAGCTATAAAACTGTCACACTAATTAACTCCTTCTGTGCACACCGTAATAAAAATAAATATGCTTTTTCATCATATCGCCAAACAAAAAGTGGAAAAAAATGCGATCAAAAAGCAGAATAGAAATAAAAATGGTACCACTGAAAACGTCATCTTGTTCCGCAAAAAAAAGCCGCCATACAGCTCCATCAGCCAAAAAATAAAAAAGTTATAGCGCTCAGAATAAAGCAATGCAAAAAAAATATTTTTTTTCTATAAAATTGTTTTATTGTGTAAAAGCACCAAAACATAAAAAAAATACAGTAAGTGTAGTATCGCTGTAAACGTACTGACCCGAAGAATAATGCTGCCTGATCACTTTTACCACACGCAGAACGGCATAAAAAAAAACTCAAAAAACAATTCCTGAAGTGTTTGTTTTTGTTAACTTTACCTCCCAAAAAACGGAATAGAAAGCGATCAAAAAATGTCACGTGCCCAAAAATGGTTCCAATAAAAATTTCAACTCGTCCCGCAAAAAAACAAGCCATCACATGACTCTATCGGCCGAAATATGGAAAAATTATAGCTCTCAAAATATGGTGATGCAAAAACTAGATTTTGCAAAAAAAGCGTATTTTAGTGTGTGACAGCTGTCAGTCATAAAAACCCGATATAAATCTGGTATCTCTGTAATTGCACCGACCCTAAGAATAAAGTAATCTAATCAGTTATATCACACTAGGAACAGCATAAAAAATAAATAAAACAAATATTATTCACCTGCTACTGATTTGTTTATTATGTCTCCCAAAGATCCCAGTAAGGCTCTGCTCACATTTATCCTGTGCTCTGCGCTGAGCACTTACACCAGAGTTTCCGTGTAAATCTCTGAAATACGTGATTCAGCCAGAACCCATGATGGAAGATTCCCTGTAATGAGGCAGATATAGGCCACTGTGGATGCCGTCTAGCCTGGGATCCCACGGTGTCATTTGTTTTAGGCGTGCATAAAAGTGTGGTTGGCCACAGTTTTGTGCACTTCTGAAAAAAAGGACACCACTAAACAGAGGCCAGACGGAGTCCAGAGTAACTCTGCTGCCTCATTACAGTGAATGGATCCTGCAGGGGTTTCATCTGAATTACATCACTTGGAAAATTAGATGGAAACCCCGATGTAAGTGCTCAGCCCAGAGCGCCGGATAAATGTTACGTAAAATGTTCCCAATAAAAGCTTCAACTCAGTCCTCAAAAAAAGCTAGTCCCCACTCAGGTCCATCATCTGTTAAAAATATAAGGGACTTCCAAGTTACTGGTAGCAGAAAGGCTCTGGAAAAGCAAAATGGTCCTTGCCCCCCAAAAGAAATTCAGAAAATTTTGTGGTCCCAAATCCAAATGCCTATTCTACAATAATTTGTTCTCCAATTGTCAAATAGCGCTCCTTCCCCCTCAAATCTCACCGTATGGCTAAGTGGTATGATACAGCCACATATGGGGTATTGACACTTTTAGAAGAAATTGTGTGACACATTTCGGCACCATTTTTACCCATTGCCCTGTGTGAAAATGTAAAATCTGAGGGTAAAACATTTTTTTGTGGTAAAAATATAATTATGCTTTTTTCACTGCCCAATGGTATAAATTTAAAAATTAAAAAATGCTCACTACTTCCCTAGATGAATTCCTTGAGAGGTGTAGTTTACAAAATGGGGTCACTTGTGGGGGTTTCTGCTGTTTTGGCATGTCAGCGACTCTTCAAATGTGACATGGTGTCTGCTGCCTATCCCAGCCAACATAGCGCTTCTTTCTCTTCCGAACCCTGCCGTACACCAAAGCAGTGGTTTTCCCCCACATATGGGGTATCGGCGTACTCAGGAGAAATTGTACAACAAATTTCATGGTGCAATTTATCCTGTTACCCTTATGATAATGCAAAATTAGGGAATGAAAAACATTTTTTATGGGAAAAATGTGAAAATTTTATTTTTACGGCTCAATATTATAAACTTCTGTGAAGCAGCTGGGGGTGCAAGGTGCTCACCACACATCTAGATAAGTTCCCTAAGGGGTCTAGTTTCCAAAATGGTGGCACTTGTGGGGGGTTTCCACTGTTTAGGCACATTAGGGGCTCCCCAAATGTGACATGGCGTCCGCTAATTATTCAAACAAATTTTACATTCAAAAAGTCAAATGCGCTCCTTCCCTTTCAAACCCTGCCATGTGCCCAAACAGTAATTTGCCTCCACATATGGGGTATCAGCGTGTTCAGGAGAAATTGCATAACAAATTTCATGGTGCAATTTATCCTATTACCCTTATGATAATGCAAAATTAAGGGATGAAAAACGGTTTTGTGGGAAAAATGTGAAAATTTTATTTTTACAGCTCAATATTATAAACTTCTGTGAAGCACCTTGAGGTTCAAGGTGCTCACCACACATCTAGATAAGTTCCATAAGGGGTCTAGTTTCCAAAATGGTGTCACTTGTGGGGGGTTTCCACTGTTTAGGCACATCAGGAGCTCTCCAAACGCAACATGGCGTCCGCTAATTATTCAGACAAATTTTACATTCAAAAAGTCTAATGGCGCTCCTTCCCTTCCGAACCCTGCCGTGCACCCAAACAGTGGTTATCCCTCACATATGGAGTATCAGCACGCTCAAGAGAAATTTCACAAAAAAATTTGGGGTCCATTTTTTCATGTTACCCCTGTGAAAATAAAAAAATTGGGTCTAAAGTAACATTTTTGTGAAAAAAGTTAAATGTTAATTTTTTTCTTCCACATTCCAAAGATTCCTGTGAAGCACCTGAAGGGTTAATAAAGTTCTTGAATGTGGTTTTGAGCACCTTGAGGGGTGCAGTTTTTAGAATGGTGTCACTTTTGGGTATTTTCTGTCATAAAGACCCCTCAAAGTGACTTCAAATATGATGTGGTCCCTAAAAAAATGTTTTTGTAAATTTTGTTGGAAAAATGAGAAATCGCTGGTCAACTTTTAACCCTTATAGCTCCCTAACAAAAAAAAATTGGGGTTCCAAAATTGTGCTGATGTAAAGTAGACATGTGGGAAATGTTATTTATTAACTATTTTGTGTGACATATCTCTCTGATTTAAGGGCATGAAAATTCAAAGTTTGAAAATTGCAAAATTTTCAAAATTTTCGCCAAATTTCCGATATTTTCACAAATAAACGCAAGTGATATCGAAGAAATTTTACCACTATCATGAAGTACAATATGTCACGAAAAAACAATCTCAGAATCAGGGGAATACGTTGAAGCGTTCCAGGGTAATTACTTCATAAACTGGCAGTGGTCAGAATTGAAAAAATTGGCCTGGTCACGAAGGCAAAAACAGGCTCTGGCGCGAAGTGGTTAAACTAATGGTCAATTGAAGCAAACAAGCCAGTGTTTTGAGTCCTATCTAAGATGTTTTTGCTCCCTTACTCAACATGTTTGGAGATCATACTTAGCCTTGGAAGAGTTTGCCCTGAACAATAGACATCACGAGGGCTTGTGAATGTCTCCATTCTTCTGTAATCTAGGATCGCATCCTAAGTCTCCTTTTTTTTATAGAGGGGACGATGCACTTCCGGCGGTGTCTGTTATTATCCACCGCCTCTGGATGGTTTGGGGGAAGCCTGTATCCATCTCAAGAAAGCAGGGGAGAGCATGAAGAGTCAGGCTGATAAGCATCAACAGCAAGGTTGCAAACTCAGAGTGGGGGACATGGTTTGGGTGTCGACTAAGAATCTCAAGATTAAGGTACCATATCCTAATCTCACACCAAGGCTTACAGGATCATTTCACCTTATCGAAGTTTTCAATAAGGTGGCTTTTCGAGTAGATCTGCCTTCTTCTATGCAGGTTCCCAATGTTTTTCACAAGAAATTATTTAAAAAATGTGTTTACCCCGCTTGTGACCCAGGATCCTACTTCTCCTATTCTGGTAGATAATATTGAGGAATCTGAGATAGAAAGTAATATGGATTCTCATAGCGTTTGGAACTCCATTAAGTATTTGATTCATAGGAAGGGGTATGGTCCTGAAGAGAGGTCCTGGGTCTCAAGAGGTAATATACATGCCAACGTCTCATCGCTGAGTTCCATAAGAAGTTTGTGGACAAGGTGGGTGGTGAGAGCCTGTATGTCTCTCCTAGGGAGGGGGGCACTGTTAGGAATCGTGGCTCTGTGCTCTCACCTGGGAATGGAGCTGGTCTGGGGCTACGCTACTCTGGTTGCAGGCACCACCATTTTCCTGACCCTGGCGAGGGAGCTACTACTCGTGTACAGAGACTGTGCCAATCTTAAGCAACATCGCGTTCTGATGTTGCAGGATGTGTGAGGACGCGGGACGCCGTGTCTCTCATTGATTTCTCAGGTTGCCAGGCAACGCAGGATTCTGCTGTATATGGCACTAGGCAGTGGTGGGATGTTGTCCAATCTGCTGCTCAACTAGCAAGAAATGGCTGTCTGGGGATGATTGGGAGATTTTCAATACCTGATCATTAGGCAAGCTATTTAATCCTGCTCCCTGCTCAGTCCTTTACTGTTTATTGCAGTTCCTATGTGCTGTAGTGGTGAGTGGTGCAATAATGTTGGTATCTTTTCAAAGGTTTTCTCATTTTCTCTTTTGGTTTCACTTCCTGGGGTTCTTGCAGGGGTACTCACTTGGTTCTTGACTAGGCACCATACGTGTTACCATACGCCAGCTTTCCAGCAACAGTGGGCCTGTGAAGGGTTCTGCCAAAGTCCCCTTTCCATTTACTGGGAGCTGGGTGAAAAGTATTCCCGGCCCTCAAGGGCTCGTCTAGCTGGACAGCTTATGCCAAGTGCATCTGTGGATGTACCATTGCTTGTGCCAGTCTTGCTGAATCCCTCTGCAAAATGAATAACAGATTGTCTGCTTGTTAAGTAATCCCTGCATGTGTTGGGGTTGTATAACATAATTTTCGAGCATGGAGAAGCTACTCATTTATCACCAGAGCATGCATGGATAACACCTTATTTGAATACATTCACGTATCACTAGTATAGATACGTGAAATGTCGTGAATGGGGTTAAAGGTGGAGGGCTCAGAAAAAGCATTCCAGGCATATAAAAATCTCAATAGGATATGTAGATATCAAACTGACAAAATTAAAAGCAGAGAAAAAAATTGAGTGCAAATAGAACTCTTTAAAATTTGTAAATTTATTTAATACTCTTAAAAATAGCACCAAAAATTCCCATATGTGCAGTGAGAGTATTCACAAAACAGTTAATAAGGCAAGTTATGACCAGGCATCAGTATTGGCATTTGGGGATATAATAAATACAATGGTCCCTCAGATGGCTTGTCTGTTTGAACCAACAATAGAAATATACTACTCTCCCTAACCAGCAGTGCTGATTTTTTTTGATGTACTTAGACCATTAATAACCAAAGATCAGAATACTGCAGATGGGATATAAATTCACAAACTGTTGGATACAGTATTACCCCAGACAGAACGGTAATGCTTATGGTTAAAGATAAAAAGACAAATGACACATAAATCGCAAGTAATATCACGATAATCAGAGCCAATATTTCCCTAGGATAGACACTAGGCTCTATCTGCCTAGCAGCAGAGGTTGGCATACTAGATAATGGGATTTGTTTCCCCCGCACCATGGCGGCTGTCCCTCACTGACCCTGGTTTTCACTGCTGCACATATATCATAGATAATTAGCTGATCTAGACAAACATGATTCCTATACTAGGAGGGATACACACAGTATAAAAAAATGTATATTAGGGACTTATCGTACTTGCAGATGTTCATACTGTCAGCCCCATTTGCTACCTCCATGCATTTCACCAATGATGTGTCATCAGGAGGCCTTTAAGGAAAAAGTAGAGATGAAAGTTGCCAGGATGTCAGAGGCCCATTGTGATATAATCATATATACTGTGTGTATCCTTCCAAGCATAGGAATTATTCTATCAGAAATCTACTCTAACAGTCCTTGTAAGGACTAATTCTGAAGAAAATATTAATCCTGCTGTTAGCACAAGATAGGCAGACTTTGTGGAGAGCTAGCACAGTACAGAATAGTACAATCTATTGCACGTTCTTTCTGCTGCTGGAACTCCTATCATATCCTAGATATCTGGGCTGATAATATTCTTTTTGCTCTTAATTCTGCTAATTTTGGTGAAATGCAATATAATACACCATTTGTAATGGTCCATTTGCTTGTTAGCAGCATATTGCCAGGTTTGGTTGATTTGACGAGCATTGCTGTATTGTGGTAGCAGAGAAACGTGTCCATCATCTCAGGTGGTCAAATATTACTGCAATATTAATACTGTTTTTTAGCAATCTGCAAAAGATTATACTGAATTTAAAGTCTGCTACTTATGTGTCAAAAATATATTCACACTTGTTCGCTAACCAATAGCTTTGCTATACCCTCACTGGGCAAAAGAATTGGTCATCAGACATGATCAAATACTGCGGTATTAATCCTGATTTTTTTTTGCAAGCTGCAAAATATTATACTGCATTTAAAGTCTGCTACTTTTTTGTCAAAAATATATTCACACTTGTTCGCTGACCAATAGCAGAGCAACACCCTCACTGGGCAAAAGAATTGGTCATCAGGCGTGATCAAATACTATGGTATTAGTTCTAATTTTTTTTTTGCAAGCTGCAAAATATTATAGTTCATTTAAAATGGGCAAGGCATGTGACAAGAGACGGGGAAGTGTATGTTATGCTTATGGTATATGCAGAGGCCGAGGCCGTGAACAAGATGAAACTGTGCCTGCTAAGGGAGCACAACAAACACCAACATCATTTTGACCTACCTTCCTGTCCTAATTTCTAGGGGGCGACAGAACACCACTCTTGAAGCCAGAGCAGTGTTGGTTGAATAGCAGATAATGCTTCCAGTCAGTTTGCCACCACCACCATCACCCTGTCTTCCACACGGTCTAGTCTCAGTAGCCATGAGTCTGGTCCACATATTCCTCACCCTGATCCTCCTTCCTCCCACCATGCTGAGCACCCGGAGACAAGTGATCCTACACTTGGACACTCTGAAGACCTGTTCCCATTTCGATTTATAGATCCTGGCCTCTCACTCGGTCTACTTCAATCGGGGCAAGAGGAGGTCGCATGTAGCAATGCTCAAATATTTGAGCAGCCATGGTTACACAAAGGTGATGGTGGGAAAGTGCAAAAACTGGTGCAAGAAGTGGATGATAAAGAAGAAACACATTTGCTAGCAAGTCAAGAGGGGACCCAGGGTGCTTATGTGGAAGACGAAGTGGTAGACGATGATGTCACTGACCCAACCTGGCAAGGTGACATGCATAGCAAGGACAGCAGCACAGTGAGGGAAGGAGACGTAGCAGCATAACAGGCAGGAAGAAGCAGTGCAGTGGCCACAGATACAAGGTGGGCAACTGTTCCCCGAAACACCAATATCAGAGAAGTTGCCAGTCCACTGTTAGGTCTTCCCGAGTCGGGCTCTTTTTTAAAGACTGTCCAGTTAACCCTAAAAAGGCCATTTTCAACATCTGCCATGCCAGCATCAGCAGGGGCATCAAAACTATCAACCTGACAATCATCAGCATGCTCAGGCACATGACTGCAAAGCACCCGACTAGTTGAGCCAAATGCCAGGGTCCAGAAACAGTGTCTGCAGGTGACACCACTGCCTCTTCCCCTGTTGTGAGTGCACGCCAATCTCCTGTCCATGGCACAGGTGAAGATGACTTCCACCCTGCACCTGTCGTTGCACACTTGCAACCATCACGGTCAACAACCATATCCACATCCTTGTCCCAGAGCAGCATTCAGTTGTCCCTACCCCAGTCCTTTGAATGTAAGCAAAAATACAAATCCAGCCACCTACAGTCCACAGCACTAAACTGCCACATTTCTCAACTGCTTGGACTGGAAATGTTGCCTTTTAGGCTCATGGAGATACAAGCTTTCCGCAACCTCATCACGGTGGCCGTCCCTAAGTACTCAGTCCTCAGCAGCCACTATTTCTCCCAATTTGCTGTCCCCGCCATACACAAGCATGTGTCAAGAACATTACCCGTGCCCTCAACAACGCAGTTATTGGGAAGGTCCACCTAACCATGGACACTTGGACAAGTGCTTGTGGCCAGGGATGGTACATCTCACTGATGGCACATTTTGTTAATATTGTGGAAGCCGGGACACAGTTGGACCCTGAGATAGAATACGTTTTCCCGACACCAAGGATTGCGGGCCCTGGGTCAATAAGGGTCGCCCCCACATTCTAAAAGCTGTAACAGAGCAGGCAGAACTGTGACTGGCACTGCTGAATCTGCAGCTGGGCATGGTCATGTGTGACAATGGCCGGAACCTAATGGCGGCTCTGAAGCTTGGCAACATTGCACATGTACCATGCCTGGCCCATGTGCTCAATCTAGTGGTACAGTGCTTTTTTCAAAACCTACCCTGATCTGCCTGAGCTGCTTGTGATAGTACGCTGTCTGTGTGCCCATTTCAGAAAATCAGCTACAGCTTCTGCTGCCCTCTCCGTGGTTCAGCAGCATTTGCAGGTTCCAGCTCATCAACTGGTGTGCAATGTCACCATGCATTGGAAGTCAACCTTGCAGATATTGGGAAGGATTTGTGAGCAGCAGAGGGCAGTTGTTGTGTACCAGCTTCAACCAGCTCGTCGATATTCAGGTCAGCCTCTGCACATAAGAGCTAATGAGTGGGCATGTATCTCTGACATTTATGCCATCCTCCAAAGCTTTGAGGACTCCACCAAGATGGTGAGCGGTGATGACACCATAATTAGCATCATCATCCCGCTTCTCTGTATACTGAAATGCTCGCTGCTCACAATTAAAGAGGAGACATTGCATGCAGAGCACGATGAGATGGAGCAAGGAACTATACAGGGGGATGCTACACAGGCAATCCTCATCTCATCTCTACTCGGATTGGGTGATAGTGGGGAGGAGGAGGATGAAAAGGAGTAGGAGCAGGAGCTGGTTTCCTACGCTACAGACGGTACTACCAACACAACATTCATACTGTCTGTTCAGCATGGATGGCCTGAGGAGAGGAAGAATGAGGAGGAGGACCAGGAGGAGGACAACATGGACAATTGTCGTCTTGGTGGGGACAGGGAAGTCTTGGCTGTTGGCAGTCTGGCACACAGGGATGACTTTATGTTCCGCTGCCTTTCCCATGACCCTCGCGTTGGACACATTTTGGGCAACAGTAATTACTGGTTGGTTACACTTCTAGACCTGCGCTATAAGGAGAATTTTCTATCTCTCCTTCCCGCGGCGGAGGGATCTAATATAATGTTCCAATGTACCAAATGGTCCTTGTTGAAAAATTATTAAAAAAATTCACATCTGACAATGCTGGGGGCAGAGGTCAGAGTTTCTTGGTATACCAAGGAGTACAGGTGAGGGAGACACAAACCAGATGCAGCAGAGGCAGGGGAACACTGTCAAAGGTCTGGGACAGTTTTTTCTGCCCCTCTCAGTGCCCAGGCCGTGACGTGAGGGTTACTCTGACACGGAGGGAAACGTTTTGGAAGATGCTGAAGTAGTACCTGGCCGATGATACCAGCATCCTTTGTGATTCCTCTGTGCCTTATAACTATTGGGTATCTAAGCTGGACACATGGCATGAATTGTCTCTCTATGCCTTGGAGGTCCTGGCCTGCCCTGCCTAGCGTTTTGTCAGAGCAGGTTTTTAATGCTTCCGGGGGTCTTATAACAGATAGTCGCATCTGCCTGTAAACTGAAAATGCTGACAGGCTGACTCTTATCAAAATGAACAAGGGCTGATTTGGGCCAGACACCCCTACACCACTGGATGATAGCAGTGGGGAACATAAAGTCAAATCCAGTGGTTATTTTTGGGGGTCTATTCCCATGCACCTCTTCACACCCAGACATGGGTATACGTTTCATGATCTTGTCTATTTTATGTCACCCTCCTCCTTCTCCCTTTCCTCATCCTACACCACCATATCAACAGGGTGACCATTATGCACATAATTTTTTTTAAAGGTGTTTATGATTCCCGTAGGAAATATTTTTCAAGACCTACCACTAACATTCTGTATGTTATACAGTATATTCATATACAAAGTATGTTCATGTATCCCCTCCTGGGGTAAATGTTTTTCAGCCCATGCACTTAATAATGGGAATTTTTTTTTAATGAGGCCCTCCTCTATGTCTCTTCAAAGGGGTATTGAAGCACATCCTAATTTTTGGCAGCCCTTGAACTTGCTGTATGCATAATAACAGTAAAAGAGACCCACTCCTCAATAAGGGAAAAAAGTACTGAGGCCCTTTACTACGTCTACTCAAAGTGGTATTATAGTGCATGCTAATTTTTGGCAGCCCTTGCACTTACTGCATACACAATAGCAGTATAGGAGACCCTTTCCTATTTTGTATGTTGCAGTGCCAGATGGCCCTTCTTGAAAAATTATTAAAAAACATTCCATCTGACAATGCTGGCAGCAGAGGTCACGTTTCTTGAACAATCAAGGAGTACAGGCGAGGGAGAAACAAACCAGATGCAGCAAAGGCAGTGGAACGCTGTCAAAGGTCTGGGAGAGATTTCTCAGACCCTCCCCGTGCCCAGGCCCTGATGTGTGGGTTACTCTGACAAGGAGGGAAAAGTTTTGCAAGATGCTGAAGGACTACCTTTGTTACCGTACAAACATCCTCTGTTATTCCTCTGTGCCTTACAACTATTGGGTATCCAAGCTGGATGCATGGCATGAACTGTATCTCTGCACCTTGGAGGACCTGGCGCTAGCATTTTTACAGAGATGGTTTTCAGTGCCACCGGGGGTATTATAACATACAGTACAGGCCAAAGGTTTGGACACACCTTCTCATTTAAAGATTTATCTGTATTTTCATGACTATGAAAATTGTACATTCACACTAAAGGCATCAAAACTATGAATTAACACTTGTGGAATTATATACTTAACAAAAAAGTGTGAAACAACTGAAAATATGTCTTATATTCTAGGTTCTTCAAAGTAGCCACCTTTTGCTTTGATGACTGCTTTGCACACTCTTGGCATTCTCTTGATGAGCTTCAAGAGGTAGTCACCGGAAATGGTTTTCACTTCACAGGTGTGCCCTGTCAGGTTTAATAAGTGGGATTTCTTGCCTTATAAATGGGGTTGGGACCATCAGTTGTGTTGTGCAGGAGCCTGGTGGGTACACAGCTGATAGTCCTACTGAATAGACTGTTAGAATTTGTATTATGGCAAGAAAAAAGCAGCTAAGTAAAGAAAAACGAGTGGCCATCATTACTTTAAGAAATGAAGGTCAGTCAGTCCGAAAAATTGGAAAAACTTTGAAAGTGTCCCCAAGTGCAGTTGCAAAAACCATCAAGCGCTACAAAGAAACTGGCTCACATGAGGACCACCCCAGAAAAGGAAGACCAAGAGTCACCTCTGCTTCTGATGATAAGTTTATCCAAGTCACCAGCCTCAGAAATTGCAGGTTAACAGCAGCTCAAATTAGAGACCAGGTCAATGCCACACCGAGTTCTAGCAGCAGACACATCTCTTCAACAACTGTTAAGAGGAGACTTTGTGCAGCAGGCCTTCATGGTAAAATAGCTGCTAAGAAACCACTGCTAAGTCAACAAGCAGAAAAGACATGTTTGGGCTAAAGAACACAAGGAATGGACATTAGACCAGTGGAAATATGTGCTTTGGTCTGATGAGTCCAAATTTGAGATCTTTGGTTCCAACCACCGTGTCTTTGTGCGATGCAGAAAAGGTGAACGGATGGACTCTACATGCCTGGTTCCCACCGTGAAGCATGGAGGAGAAGGTGTGATGGTGTGGGGGTGCTTTTCTAGTGACACTGTTGGGGATTTATTCAAAATTAAAGGCATACTGAACCAGCATGGCTACCACAGCATCTTTCAGCGGCATGCTATTCCATCCGGTTTGCGTTTAGTTGGACCATCATTTATTTTTCAACAGGACAATGACCCCAAACACACCTCCAGGCTGTGTAAGGGCTATTTGACCAAGAAGGAGAGTGATGGGGTGCTACGCCAGATGACCTGGCCTCCACAGTCAACAGACCTGAACCCAATCGAGATGGTTTGGGGTGAGCTGGACCGCAGAGTGAAGGCAAAAGGGCCAACAAGTGCTAAGCATCTCTGGGAACTCCTTCAAGATTGTTGGAAAACCATTTCCGATGACTACCTCTTGAAGCTCATCAAGAGAATGCCAAGAGTGTGCAAGGCAGTCATCAAAGCAAAAGGTGGCTACTTTGAAGAACCTAGAATATAAGATATATTTTCAGTTGTTTCCCACTTTTTTGTTAAGTATATAATTCCACATGTGTTAATTCATAGTTTTGATGCCTTCAGTGTGAATGTACAATTTTCATAGTCATGAAAATACAGAAAAATATTTAAATGAGAAGGTGTGTCCAAACTTTCGGTCTGTACTGTATACGCAATATTAGTATCATAGAGCCACTCCTTAGTAATGGGAAGGCAAATTCAAATCTATTCTACAGTTGTGCTAAAAAGTTTACATACCCTGGCAGGATTTTTGCTTTCTTGGCCTTGTTTCAGAGAATATGAATGATAACAAAAAACTTTTTCTCCACTCATGGTTATTGCTTGGATGAAGCCATTTATTGTCAAACTACTGTGTTTTCTCTTTTTAAATGTTAATGACAACCAAAAACATCCAAATTAACTCAATCAAAAGTTCACATACCCTTGTGATTTTGGCCTGATAATAAGCACAGAATTTGACACAAATGGGTTTGAATGGCTACTATAGGTAACATCCTCACCTGTGACCTGTTTGCTTGTAATCAGTGTGTGTGCATAAAAGTTGAGTGAGTTTCTGTGATCCAGACAGACTCTTGCATCTTTCATCCAGCCACTGATGTTTCTGGATTGTGAGTCATGGGGAAAGCAAAAGAATTGTCAACGGATCTATAGGAAAAGGTAGTTGAACTGTATAAAACAGGAAAGGGATGCAAAAAGATATCTAAGGAATTGATAATGCCAGTCAGCAGCATTCAAACTGTGATTAACTAATGGAAAATCAGGGGCTCTGTAAAAACCAAACCACGGTCAGGTACACCAACAGAAATTTCAGCCACAATTGCCAGGAAAATTGTTCGGGATGCAAAGAAAAACCCACAAATAACATCAGTTGAAATTCAGGACTCTCTGAAAACTAGTCATGTGTCTGTTTCAAGATGCACAATAAGGAGGCACTTGAAGAAAAATGGGCTCCATAGTTGAGTCGCCAGAAGAAAGCCATTACAGCGCAAATGCCACAGAGTATCTCACCTACAATACTCAAACAGCACAGAGACAAGCCTCAAAACTTCTGGAACAAGGTAATTTGGAGTGATGAGACCAAAATAGAACTTTTTGGCCACAACCATAAACGTTACATTTGGAGAGAGGTCAACAAGGCGTATGATGAAAGGAACACCATTCCTACTGTAAAGTACGGAGATGGATCGCTGATGTTTTGGGGATGTGTGAGCTACAATGGCACAGGAAAATTGGTAAAAGTTGAATGAAAGATGAATGTAGCACTTTATCAGCAAATACTGGAGGCAAATTTGCATTCATCAGCCCGGAAGCTGCTCATGTGACGTACTTAGACATTCCAACATGACAATGATCCAAAATACAAGGACAAGTCGACCAGTCATTGGCTACAGTAGAACAAAGTGAAGGTCCTGGAGTGGCCATCTCAGTCTCCTAGCAAAGAAAAAATATAGACGATCAGCTCAACTATTCATAGATGCAGGTGTGCACGGATCCAAATTCCAAAGGAAACAGTCCATATAGCAAAGGCAGTTGATCCAGCACTTCAAATAAAACGTATATTTTTATTTAGGAAAATTCATCCATAAAAGGTATATAGTTCCATAAAAAATCCACATAAATTTATGCAAAAGTATATCATTTGAGGAAATAGTCCAAAGGAAGATTCATTCATGATGTTGGTTGACGTATTTCGAAGTGATACTTCTTATTCATAACCTTCAGATGATATACTTTTCCGTAAAGTTATGTGGATTTGTTATGGAACTATATTCCTTTTATGCATGAATTTTCCTGAATTAAAATATATGCTTTAGTGGAAGTGCTGGATTAACTGCCTTTGTTATATGGACCATCTCAGTCTCCTGACCTTAATATCATTGAGCCACTCTGGGGAGATCTCAAGCGCACAGCTCATTCTAGAGAGCCCAGGAATTTATAGAAACTGGAGGCTTTTTGCCAACAAGAATTGTCAGCTTTACCATCTGAGAAAATAAATAACCTCATCCACAAAAGACTTCAAGCTGTCATTGATGTTAGAGGGGGCAATACACAGTATTAAGAACTGGGGTATGTGAACTTTTGATCAGGAGCATTTGGATGTTTTTGGCTGTCATTAAGATTTAAAAAGAGAAAACATAGTAGCTTGACAATAAATGGCTTCACCCAACCAATAACCATGAGTGGAGAAAAAGTTTTTTGGTTATCATTCATATTGTCTGAAGCAAGGCCAAGAAAGCAAAAATTCCGCCGGGGTATGTAAACTTTTGCGCACAACTGTATATTCTACGATATTACCTCTCTTATCTGAAATTAATTTACGGGTGAGCTATTGCAGTATGGGTAGCGTATTATACCTATCCAGCCAGGCATTATTGCCTTATATTGCGTACTGCTGCAGAAAAAAAATTGATTTTATTTTAGGAAAAACCCCACTAAGAAATTAAAGACACATATAGCAAGGCGACAGTAACAAGTACAACATGTTCCCATTAGAAAGGAGAGGGTCTGCTATACAGTTATAGGGTATGCAGTGAGTCCACCGGCTAACAAATTTTAGGAAAACCCTCCCCCTAAGTATTTAAAGACACATAGAGCAGGGCCACAGTAACGAAAAATTCCCAATAGAAAGTAGAGAGTCTGCTATATAGTTATAGGGCATGCAGTGAGTCCAAAAGCTGACCAATTTTAGGAAAAACCCCACTAAGAATTTAAAGACACATAGAGCAGGGCCGCAGTAACAAGGTGTGACATGTTCCAATTAGGAAGGAGAGAGTCTGCTATACAGTTATAGGGTATGCAGTGAGTCCAACAGCTGACCAAATTTAGGAAAAAACCCACAAACAATTTAAAGAGACATAGAGCAGGGCCACAGTAACGACAAATTCCCATTAGAAAGGAGAGAGTCTCCCATAGTGTTGGCCTATGCAGTGAATGCAAGGGCTGCAAAAAATATGGAGGCACTACAATGCCCCTTTGAAGAGATGTGGAGGAGGGCCTCATAAAAAAATTTCCCATTAGAAAGGAGCGGGCCTCCTACACTTGTAATGCCCTTGCGCAAGTGTACGGGCTGACAAACATTTACCCCTTTGGGGTATGCATGAACATACTGTATAAAAATTTTTTACTGGCATCATAAACACCCTTTCAAAAAATTATGTGGGTATTGCATCATGGAACACGGTCACCCTGGTGATATGGTGGTGGAGGATGAGGAGAAGGAGGAGGACAAGAGCAAATAGCCAAAATCAGTAAGCGCATACCCATGTGTGGGTGTGAAAAGGTGCATGGGAATACACCTCCCAAGAAAAGACACTGGTTTGAGTGTTTGTTACGCTGCTATCACTCGGTGCTGTTGAGAAGTCTGGCCCAATCCATTTGATAATTTTTAAAAGAGTTAGCCTGTCAGCATTTTCAGTTGACAGGCGGATGCGCTTATCAGTTATAATTCCACCAGCGGCACTAAAAACCCGCTCTGATAAAATGCTGGCGTCAGGGCAGGCCAGGACCTCCAAGGCATAGAGAGCCAGTTCATTCCACGTATCCAGCTTGGATACCCAATAATTATAAGGCACAGAGGAATCACTGAGGACGTTGGTGTGGTCGGCAAGGTACTCCCTCAGCATCTTCCAAAAATTTGCACTCCTTGTGAGAGTACCCCGCGCCTCAGGGCCTGTGCGATGGGAGGGTCTGAGAAAACTCTCCCAGAACTTTGACAGTGTTCCCCTGGCCCTGCTGGATTGAAGTTGTGTCTCTGTCCCCTGTACTCCTTGGTTGTCCAACTAAGTGTGCCCTCTGCCGCCAACTTTTTCAGATGCAAATTTTATTAATAGTCCCGCAACAAGGGCCTTCGGGTACAGTCCCATTTTTGTAGACCTGTCCGCCTCAGGACTAAGAGATATAAAGTTCTCCTTGCAGCGTGGGTCTAGAAGTGTCACCAACCATTAATGACTGGCACCAAAAATTTTGAGAACACAAAGGTCATGGGAAAGGCAGCGCAACATAAACTCAGCCATGCGTGCCAGGCTATTAACAGGCAAGACTTCCGTGTGCTCACCAAGAGGATGACTGACCATGCTCTCCTCCTCCTCTCTGTCCTCTGGTCATCCACGCTGAACATACGGTATGACATCTGTGCAGGTAGTACCGTCTATAGTGCATGAAGCTAGCTCCTGTCCTTCCTCCTCCTCCTCTTCCTCATTGTCACCCAATCTACGTTGGGATGAGATGAGGCTTGGCTGTGTGTAATCACCCTGTATGGTTCTTTGCTCCATCTCACTGTGCTCCACCTGCATTGCATCCTCTTTGATTTTGAGCTGAGAGCATTTCAGAAGAAAGAGAAACGGGATAGTGACGCTAATTATGGCGTCATCGCCGCTCACCATCTTGGTGGAGTCCTCAAAGTTTTGGAGGATGGTACATATGTCTGACATTCATGTCCACTCCTTACGTCATATGTGTGGAGTCTGAACTGAATACCGACGGCCTTGTTGATGCTGGTACTCAATAACTGCCCTCTTCTGCTTACAAATCCTTCTCAACATTTGCAGTGTAGAGTTCCAACGTGTGGGGACATCACACACCAGTCTGTGAGCCAGAAGCTGCAAACACTGCTGAAACACAGCAAGGGCGGAGGAAGCTGTAGCTGACTTTCTAAAATGGGCACACAAGCGGCATACTTTAACAAGCAGATCGGGCAGCTCCGGATAGGATTTGAGAAACCGCTGAACCATGAGGTTAAGTACATGAGCCAGGCATGGTACGTGTGCAAGCTCGCCTCGCCTCAGAGCCACCACCAGGCTCCAGCCTTTTTCACACACGACCATGCCTGGCTGTAGGTTCAGCAATGTGAGGCACAGATCTGCCTGCTCTTTCAGAGCTGCCACAACTCTTCAGCATTGTGTGGTTTGTCAGCTAAGCATATTATCTTC
The DNA here is from genome assembly GCF_046119375.1 of Phyllobates terribilis. NCBI lineage: Eukaryota > Metazoa > Chordata > Amphibia > Anura > Dendrobatidae > Phyllobates > Phyllobates terribilis. The sequence goes on along the minus strand of NW_027362769.1, from coordinate 247,426,472 downwards.
AGCACAGCCTGCTGCCACTTGGCCGAGTCAGTGCTCCAGTGCTTCCAGCTTGTGACTGATGTGGTCATTTTGGAGATGGAGGCTGAAGAGGAGGGGGAGGCAGAGGAGATTGAGGTTCAGGAGCTGTAGACCTTGGGGGCAACCCTGATTGACCTAGTGTCACGGGTGTGTTGCCACGAAGATCGTCACGAGTACACAGCCTGACTTCTCGCAGCTGACTTGTTGGTGCTTTGTGTTTTCTCGGCAGTGAAGGAGTTAATTCTCTCTCTCTCTGGGCTAGCTGAGGTCCAGCCTCGCCCAGCTGCAATCAATGCTTCGTTAGTGAGACTCCTTTATATTCCTGCAGGTCTGTTTGTGAGGTGTCGGTGAAAGCTTTTCATTCAGACTTACAGAGCGGATTGTGGTGGTTGGAGTTGCTGAGATAAGTGTATTTGAAAGTGTTATTTCCCTTTCCTCGCTTTATCATTTATCTCCTTTCCCGTTGGTGTTCCCTCTGTTGTAGTTTTGTTGAAGTTGTATGCAAGGTGGTTTTGGTTTTTCCCTTGTACTGTCTCGTTCGTCTAAATACTGTGTGTGGGCATATTATCGCTGGTTCCCAATTGTTGTGATCGGGGTCCTTCTCAGGACTAGATTACTGTGGTGCAGGGATCCTCAGGAGGTAGGGGTTACGCTGGCGGCCTGGACCTCTGTACCTTTAACAGTACCTCCAGGATGAGGGATTAGTCAGGGCCCCAGCTTAGGGTCAGCTTAGGCCCCCTACCTCCAGTATTCTGTGACAGTGTGACATTTTCACCGACCAACTTAGTTTTTCTCCAGCTACCATGGATCCAGTAGCCGGTCTAGCTCAGCAGTTGCAGAGTTTGTCCATGGGGCTGGCGGACGTTAGGTCCAAGGTTTTGCATCCTCTGGAGCAAGCCGGACCAGAACCTAAAGTAGCTCTCCCTGACAGGTTCACTGGGGGGCGGGACAAGTTTTTTGTTTTCCGGGAGGCATGCAAATTGTACTTTCGGCTGCGGCCTCGGTCATCGGGCAGTGAAGAACAAAGGGTGGGAATTGTCATCTCGCTCCTACAAGGGGACCCACAATCTTGGGCGTTCTCTCTTCCCCCTAGCTCCCCAGTTCTCCAGTCAGTGGATAGGTTTTTCGCTGCTTTGGGACTCGTATATGATGACCCAGATCGGATCTCCCTTGCTGAGTCTAAGTTACGTAGGATTCAGCAGGGAGATCGTCCGGCGGAGGAATTCTGTTCGGAGTTCCGTAGGTGGGCCACGGACACCCAGTGGAATGACCCGGCTCTTAGGAGCCAGTTTTGTCATGGTTTATCCGACAAATTACAGGATGTGTTGGCACAGTATGACTCTCCCGCGTCACTGGAAGCCGCTATGGCCCTTGCTATTCGCGTTGACAGACGGCTTCGGGAGAGGTGCGGGATAACTCTACCCCCTGTAATGTCTCCACCTCTTACAAGGTCCCCTCATATGGTGGTTCCCCTGGTCAGTCCGGAGGAGCCTATGCAATTAGGAGGGACATCATTTCGGGGAAGGGGACCGGTGGTGCGCCATAAGACAGGAAGGTGTTTCCTCTGCGGGAAAAAGGGACATTTTATTGGGGGGTGTCCATCCCGCCCCTTGCTGAGTAAAGAGTCGTCGAAAAAACTGTTGATCCCAGGTTGTGTGGTGGACGGCAATCTGGGAGTAGGTATTTCGTCCCTAGGTTCGTCTCAGTTTCTCGTACCGGCGGAGGTGGTGGTGGGTACGAGAACTGAGAGGATATCTGTTCTTCTGGATAGTGGGGCCGGGGCTAATCTGGTTGATGCTCGGTTTGCCCGGGTTCAAGGTATGCGATTGAGTGAGTTGGCTAAACCCATCCCCATATTCTCGATCGATGCCAGGCCTCTCGGTCAGGGAAGTTTTTTGCAAGCTGTGCATGGCGTAAAACTTCAAGTGGGGGCAATACATAAAGAACTGTTGTCTTGCTACGTGTTGGAGGGTCTTCCCACTCCTATAGTGTTGGACCTCCGGGGAGACTGTTCGTTCCAGATCAGTTGCGACAAAAGGTGATCGAGGCACACCATAACTCAGTTTTTGCAGGACACCCGGGGAGTAAAGCAACTGTGGATCTCCTCTCGCGTCGGTTTTGGTGGCCTAACTTACATAAAGAGGTGGTAACTTTTGTCGCGTCCTGTGGGGTTTGTGCGCGCTCTAAGACCTCACATACCCGTCCGTCTGGGGCCCTCTTACCTTTGAAGATCCCGGAGCGTCCTTGGACTCATCTGTCTATGGACTTTATTACGGACCTCCCTCCGTCTTCGGGTAAAACGGTCATACTCGTTGTAGTGGACAGGTTCAGCAAGATGGCACATTTTATCGCTCTTCCGGCTCTCCCTAATGCTAAAACTCTTGCGCAGGTGTTCATTGGGGAGATTGTGAGGCTTCACGGGGTACCCTCCGAGGTGGTGTCTGATCGGGGGTCTCAGTTTGTGTCCAAGTTCTGGAAGGCGTTTTGTGCACGGCGGGGGATGCATTTGTCATTCTCGTCGGCTTTTCATCCTCAGACCAATGGTCAGACGGAACGTATGAACCAGAGCTTGGAGACATATCTTCGGTGTTTTGTGTCAGAGAACCAGGAGGACTGGGCTTCTTTCCTACCTCTGGCAGAGTTTGCTCTCAATAATAGGCGGAGCGAGTCCACTGGTAAGTCCCCGTTTTTTGGGGCATATGGTTTTCACCCCCAGTTTTGTACTTTCAGTAGGGGGGGCTCTTCGGGGGTTCCGGAGGAGGAACGATTTTCCTCATCTCTCGCTTCAGTATGGAGAGGGGTGCTGAAGAATCTGAATACTATGGGGAACCGATACAAACGTATGGCTGATAGGAGGAGAGTGTCTGGTCCGGACCTAAGTGTGAACGATCAGGTATGGTTGTCTACCAGGAATATTAAACTTAAGGTTCCCTCCTGGAAACTGGGTCCCAGGTTCATCGGGCCGTACAGAATCAGTTCTGTTATTAATCCGGTGGCATTCCGTCTTGACCTCCCCCCTACGTTTAAAATTCACAACGTGTTTCACAGATCATTGCTTAAGAGGTATGTGGCGCCGGTGGTACCGTCACCTTTACCTCCCCCTCCTGTGGTTGTCAATGGTAACTTGGAGTTCCAGGTATCGAGGGTCATTGATTCACGCTTTAATCGCCGGTCCCTTCAGTACTTGGTTCATTGGAAGGGGTATGGTCCTGAGGAGAGGATGTGGGTTCCTGCGTCGGATATTAACGCAGACCGATTAGTTCGGGCCTTCCACACGACTCACCCGGATAAACCTGGCCCTGAGGGTCCGGAGGCCCCTCGTAGAAGGGGGGGTACTGTCACGGGTGTGTTGCCACGAAGATCGTCACGAGTACACAGCCTGACTTCTCGCAGCTGACTTGTTGGTGCTTTGTGTTTTCTCGGCAGTGAAGGAGTTAATTCTCTCTCTCTCTGGGCTAGCTGAGGTCCAGCCTCGCCCAGCTGCAATCAATGCTTCGTTAGTGAGACTCCTTTATATTCCTGCAGGTCTGTTTGTGAGGTGTCGGTGAAAGCTTTTCATTCAGACTTACAGAGCGGATTGTGGTGGTTGGAGTTGCTGAGATAAGTGTATTTGAAAGTGTTATTTCCCTTTCCTCGCTTTATCATTTATCTCCTTTCCCGTTGGTGTTCCCTCTGTTGTAGTTTTGTTGAAGTTGTATGCAAGGTGGTTTTGGTTTTTCCCTTGTACTGTCTCGTTCGTCTAAATACTGTGTGTGGGCATATTATCGCTGGTTCCCAATTGTTGTGATCGGGGTCCTTCTCAGGACTAGATTACTGTGGTGCAGGGATCCTCAGGAGGTAGGGGTTACGCTGGCGGCCTGGACCTCTGTACCTTTAACAGTACCTCCAGGATGAGGGATTAGTCAGGGCCCCAGCTTAGGGTCAGCTTAGGCCCCCTACCTCCAGTATTCTGTGACAGTGTGACACCTAGAGCCCGCAATCCTTGGGTTCGGGAGGACGTGTTCCCTCCCAAGGTCTGACTGGGTCCCAGCTTTCACTATGTTAACCCTGTGTGCCGTCAGCGAGATGTACCGTCCCTGCCCACAAGCACTTGTCCACGTGTCTGTGGTTAGGTGGACTTTCCCGGTAACTGCGTTTTTGAGGGCTCGGCTAATGTTTTGGGACATGTGCTTGTGTAATGCGGGGACGGCACAGAGGAAGAAATAATGGGGTCTGGGGACCGAGTACCGAGGGAAGGCCGCTGCCATCAGGTTTCGGAATGTTCCATCTCCACGAGCCTAAAAGGCAACATTTCGAGAACAAGCAGTATTGAAATGTGAGAATTTAATAGTGTGGCCTGTGGGGCGTTGGCTGCATATTTGCGCTTGCGTTCCAAGGACTGAGGTATGGACAACTGATCGCTGCGCAGGGACAAGGACATGGACATGCTTCCTGATGCTGCTACTTTAGAGTGTGCAACGACAGGTGCAGGGCAGGTGGCATCTTCACATGCACCATGGACAGGTGTTTGGCTTGCATACACAACAGCGGAAGAAGCAATGGAGCCACCCGCTGACACAGTTCCTGGACACTGGAGTTCGTCCCACAAAGTCGGGTGCTTTGCTGCCATGTGCCTGATTATGCTGGTGGTGGTCAGGCTGGTCGTTTTGCCACCCCTGCTGATGCTGGCCTGGCAGGTGGTGCAAATGACCTTTTTGGGGTTATCGGCAGAGTCTTCAAAAAACAACCAGACTCGGGAAGACCTAACAGTTGTACTAGCAACTTCCTTCGTGTTGGTGTTACGGGGAACGGTTGCCTGCCTTCTGTCTGCGGCCACCACACTGCTTCTTCCTGCCTGTTGTGGCGCTCTGCCTCCCTCCCCCTGTGTGCTGCTGTCCTCGCTCTGCATGTCCTCCTGCCAGGTTGGGTCAGTTACTGACACTTTCCCACCGTCACCTTCGTGTGACCGTGGCTGCTCAAATATTTGGGCATCGCTACACGCGATCTACTCTTGTCCCGCTTAAAGTGGACCTGGCAAGAGGCCCAAATCTTTAAATGGAAAAGTGAAAAGCCCTTAAGAGTGTCCAAGTGTGGGATCAGTTGTCTCCGGACACTCGGCATGGTGGGAGGAAGGAGGATCAGAGTGAGGAATATGCGGTCCAGACTCACGGCTACTGAGACTTGACCATGTAGAAGACAAGGTGTGGCTAAGTGACTGGAAGCATTATCCACTATCCAATCAACAACCTTTTGACACTGCTCTGGGTTCAATAGTGGTGTCCTGTGGTCCCCTAGGAATTGGGACAGGAAGGTTAGGTGATAAGATGTGGGTGTTTGTTGTGGCACAATTTCAGCTTGTCCACGGCCTTGTCCTCGGCCTCTGCATGCACCATCACCACCATGTCCAGTTCCCCGTCCATTGCCACGTGCCTTGCCCATTTTAAATTGAGGACAGTATCTTCCACGCTCACTACAAATGACTGAGCTTGGAGCAAACTTATATGTGATCCGTGTAACGGAGAAAACAGAGTTTTAAATACCAGGCCTGTGGGTAAGTAGTTTGAACAGCATACTGCGGTGAATTGCTTCACTGACACACTGAAGGAAATTTTTAATGGAGGCCAGAAATGGCAGTATTTTCTGACAACGTATATGTGATCCGTTTGATGGAGAAAAGACAGTTTTAAATAGATGGATTTCTAGCGCTGTAATATGGAAAGGACCTGGTTGTATTCTGCAGTGACAACAAGCAAATGGCGCAGAAAAACGGTGTTCTCTGGATTGCTTTTTAAGCAAATAATGAGGATTAAGATCCAAAAAAAGTATTCCTGGCCCCTGAGACCTGGGCCTTTGTATTGAAATATCTAACAGCAGCAGAAGGCAGAATTGGAATGGAGCCTCTTGTGCTATATGCACTGCAGTCTGCTATATACCCTGCCTGCCTATACACACTGCCTGCCTGATATCTCTGCAAATGGATTAGTTAGTCCTCAAAAGGACTGTTTGTTCAGATGGATAGGTGTAATATACGTTTTTTTCTCCCTACACTACCTAATACACAAGCAAATCTCTCCCTGACGCAGCAGCACCTCTCCCTACTCTGCTTGATTCCAGAGTGACTGTGACGAGCATGGCAGCGCCAGGTCTGATTTAGACCTGATGACGCTATGCGGCCAGCCAATCACTGTAATGCCACAACCAACATGGCTATGGCATTACAGTGAGTGGCAGGCAATCCCTGCATGTTGATTGGCGCTCTAAAGAGCACCAAACATGCAGGGAGGGGACGCGAGCTCCGGCCGAGCAACCCCAGAAATACTCGGCGAGCGCCGAGCATCTCGAGCAGTAAGATGCTCGGGCGAGCTCAGAGCAGTAGTGAGCATGCTCGCTCATCACTAATACTAATTAATGATTTTGATAGTATAATGATGTAAGGGTGGTGAGGATGGCATATCACTCCTGATATTTCTGTTGGTTGAATGTATTTTACATGCATGTTACTGCTATGTATTTAATGTTTATTTCCCTATGGGCTGCAGTGTTGACCGGAGGCCACAAGATGTCACTCTCTTTCTTTTCACTCTGGAATAGAGTGTAGGTGAAATCTGCCCAGATACAGATGACTCGCCCCCTGTGCCGTGGGGTACTCGGAACCGGGCCTTCTGTACGATGCTGGGGGGTAGTAGTGGCAAACCGATCCCATGGCTCAGGGCGGTCAGACCAAGTTGTGGCAGTCTATTTATCAGTGTTTTTAATGTCCGACTACGCCACCCGTGGATTGCGGTCAGGGATAACCGCCGCTGCTTGGCAGATCTCTGAGGCTGGTGTTGCTGTGCAGCACAGGGGTAGGATAACTCCCCAAGGGAAGAGTGTAATCTCAGGGCAGTGGAGATGGATGCTGGGGGTGATGGTGCAGGCGCAGCAAGAATCACACAGAGTCCAATGATGCAGTCCAGGGTCTTTTACTCACCGTTGTTATCCAAGTCACTTTTGTCAGCTAGGACTGCCCAAGCCGTGCTGCGTCCACCAGGTGAGGAGCTCGGTCAACCCCCAGGCAATTCAGGAGTATGGCACAGGACCCCCTTCTATCCTTTCTCTGGCCTGTCGTGCCCCACCAGTGACCAAACTTCTGTCCAGCTGCCTCGGGCCTTCTCTGGGTTAACTTGGTGCTAGTTTCCCTGACCCTATGTGGTGCCTTCCTAGTAGGTTTAGCGGGGGGTCGCACCAATATATGATCACGACCTCCAGTTCTTGGCTGAGGGATGATTTACCTCCACCAACTTAGGATCTGGTACCCTTCTTCTGCCTGACCCATCACCCAATATCACGCGGGTCCTTAGGGTCCCTTCTGCCTTCATGTTTCTGAGCCTTTCTACTCCTTGGTTCCTTCTCTTTCTTTTCATGTCCTTTCTCTTTCTGTTCTGTTCCTTCTGTTTCTGTCCTGTTCTTTCTGTTTCTGTTCCTTTCTCTTCTCCATCCCCGGCCTCCTCTCTAGGCCCGCCTCTGGAGCAGAGCTCATGCAGAGCCTCTGCTCCCTGTCTTCTCCTCTGGTATCCACCCTGTTCTAAGATGGTGCCCACCTTATATACCTCCCCCTCTGTGTGTGAGCTCAGGTGACCAGCACCCAATGAGCTCCTACCTATGCTCAGAACCCAACCCCTATTTGCTCCTACACCACTGGGTTTTCCTCCCCCCTCCCCACTCCAGGAAGGGACATGGTCAGTTGTGCCTGCATATATAAATGGGAGCACCGTAGAGCTGTCCCCCGGAAATGGGGTGTGTATGGTGTATGCAGCTAACTGAGCCCTGGTCCATACTCCATCCTTACCTGGGAGTGGAATATCACACCTCTGGTTGAGGTGCAATACCCCTGTAGCAACCGAACCCTCGGGGCGCTACACAGACATCAGGCACAAAGACAGTTTGAGGGTTAATTAGAAGTACAGCCCATAGTGGGAGGGAGTTTTGTGGATTCGGAGAGAAGGGATCCATTTTAGTCAGTCTAGAAAAGTAAGAGAAAGAGGAAAGTCAGATTGTTCCTGGTGTGGAACTACAAGGCTCATGAGGACAAGGATCTAGTTACAGAGGCAGCAGGACGACACAGGCAAGTGGGGAAACATGCAGGAGCAAAGCTTAGAAGTCCAGGAAACGGACTGTCCAGCGAGAAAGGGACCTTGGGACAAGGCATCGCCCTGCTGTGGGTACTGAAACAGGGAGCATGTTTCTACGAGCGGCCCCTGGGACTGATATAAGCAAGGACACAGGGGATCAGGGCATAGCGACACACTTGGACCCGCATGACTCTACTCCTAAGAAAATGCACGCATTTAAGATCTCTCCTCACTACTGTGCCGTACCTGTTGCCAGAAACAAAGTGCAGACTGTAACTCTGAGAATGGAGCCTGAGTACTCTTCGGCAAGTGATGAAGAATGCATAACCTGTTACTCTATGTTCACCTATTTGACTGTGCATAAAAAGAACACTAATTATTACAGCTGGTTTGGCTTCTTGACTGAGAGGGTTAAACGGGACAGTTCTGCAGCCAACGCATTAACAGGGATTGTGGAGATCTCAGATCTCAAAGCATCGTTGCACATGCAGCCACACAGTACACTATTTACTGTAGTGGGCCGGGGTGTCAAAGAAGCGATGCTCGTCCATGATTGCCACCCTGAGCCCCGTTACAATATTACAGAATGATAGATCTGAATAAAACTTCTGCATGAGCAAAAACAAGGCAGATGAAGTTGAAGGCTATGCTCATATGTAGTGTTTTTTTTCAGCGTTTTTTTTTTCATTTTTTTATGCAAATTTTCAGCTGCGTTTCACAGTACCAGCAAAGGCTATGAGATTACAGAAATCTCATTGACACCTTGATTTTTTTTCCTGACTATTTTGTCAAAGAGATACATTTTTGCAAAATACAGAATGTCACTTCTTTCAGCATTTTTTTAGTGTTTTTCACGCAATACGTAGCAATGGGTAATGCAAAAACACTGCAAAAAATGCAGGTATCAGTTTTTGCTGCGTTTCTGGTGCCAAAACCTGATGAAATTGAATCGGATTTTTATTTATGCACTAAACTTCATCAGTAAGGACAAGAGAGAAATGTCCAAAACTAAGCAAAAAATGCATAAAAAAACTAAGCAAAGCCTGTTTTTTGTAAGCAGCTTACATACAGCTTAAAATCTGCATTAAAAAAATGCTGCAAAAACGCGTGAACATAGCCCAATGCTGATGAATGTAAAATAATGCACCAAGGCCAGAGTAATCATATTGCGGCATATACCTGGAAATCCGCTAGGGATTAGAGAACAGGAGAAGGACGGATTCTGATTGCAAGTAGAGCAGCAGTACTCAATGTCATGCAGCAGCTGCAAGAGCTGACAAGTAGTGTTGAGCATTCCAATACTGAAATATCGGGTATCGGCCGATATTCCCGGTATCGGAATTCCGATACTTAATTTCGATACTTTTAGAATATCGGATACCGGAATCGGAAGTTCCCATAATACAATGAGCCAGTTTCATTTTATTCAGCCAATGAGGATCCTAAGAAGTGTGGGCACATCCTGTTAGGCATGTAGGCATGTTAACTAATGGCATGGCTGTGATTGGCTGCTGAAATGATGTCATGATGCACTATAAAAGCCGCCGCCGCCATTTTGAGCTCACTCTGCTGTGAATTCAGTTAGGGATAGGACGTTGTTGTTCTGAGGGACAGTTTTAGCTACCTATTTGCTCTATTCTGCTTTACCCAAGCTACTTTATAAATCGCTGTGCCTTGCAGCGCTAGTGCACAGTTCTCTGTGCTGTTCACTGCTGTCTGCGAGGTCTGTGTGTGTGAGTGCAGCTCACGCTGTAGTGTGTGCTTCAGCCAAGTCTAGTTGTAGTGTGCTCAGCGTGCATCACTGCCTCATACATTGTCCTTTTTTGCTAATTGATCATTTTTCCTGATTTCTCCTATTAGTGTGGTGGTTCCATCCGTATTCAGCTACATTGGTTCCAAACACACTATATAGGAGTAGATAGAGAATTTTTTTTTGTCTTACAGCGCTGGTGCACAGTGCTTTGCATCTGCACTGTTCACACCTGTCTGAAAGGTCTCTGTGTGTGAGTGCAGCTCACGCTGTAGTGTGTGCTTCAGCCACGTCTGGTTGTAGTGCGCTCAGCGTGCGTCACTGCCTCATACATTGTCCTTTTTTGCTAATTGTTCATTTTTCCTGATTTCTCCTATTAGTGTGGTGGTTCCATCTGTATTCAGCTACATTTGTTCCAAACACACTATATAGGAGTTAATAGAGGAGCCTTTCTGCAGCATTGTGCCCTGCAGCCCCAGCCAGATTAGTATTAGCCTATTTTTTGTAGCCTCATTTATTGCATTGTAGGTTACCTTCCTGCATTGTAATAGCTACAAAAAGTTTGTGATACTATCGGTATAACATCTTTGGGCACATCCAGTGTCTTTTTGTGACAAAAAAAACCTAAATAAGCCCTTAGTACTTTTCTGCCTATCTTTATCAGTCTACCAAGATGAAGAAGGCAGGGAGTAAGGCATGTGGTCGTGGTCATGGGCGTGGGCGTGGAGTTTCTGCAGGGAGAGGACGTGAGGATTCTGTGCCTGCAGGGAGAGGACATGGGGATTCTGTGCATGCTGCGGGCACCAGTGACTCAGCATCCCCCAGTTTTACCAGGGAACAGTCCTTTATGCGCAGCTTTGTAGGAGCTAGCCGTACCCCACTGCTGCGGGAGGACCAAATTGAAGCCGTTGTCGGATGGATGGCAGCTAACGCATCGACTTCAATTAGTTCCAGATCCTCTCAGGTCCTGAGCACTGAAGAGCACCCATCTGTCTCTTCACCACCTGCCAAATTGCCCAGGCAGTCAGAGAGCCCTGGACAGGAGCCATCTCTACTTCTGTTCTCTGAATCTCTTGGCTTGGAAAGAGGGGGCCAGCCAAGCTTAATTCGAGAATTTGAAGAAGAGGTAGTATGCAGTGATGCGCAACCGTTTTGTCTCTCTGAATCTGAAGAGGCGGGTGGGCCAGTGCCTATGGTCAGCAGCACACCTCAGTACGCATCTGATGATGAGAGTCAGGTGCCACTTTCTGGTGTGTACTGTGCTGTCGAGACTACCCAGGAGAAGCAGTTGTTTGAAGAGGGTGGTGTAGATGATGAGGTCCTTGACCCATCATGGCGTGAGGGACAGGAAGGTGGTGGGAGCAGCTCTGAGGAAGAGATTCCCCGAGCGTCCCAAAAAGGAGGTAGACGGAGGGGGCAGACTTGGTTGCCTGTAGCCTCCACTTCGGCACCCTTTAGGAGCATGGCTCTTATAAAATCCAAAGCGGGTGCTCCCAAGACTTGCAGTGCCTGGTCCTTTTTTGACACAGTTGCAGATGACATTTGCTTTGTCAAATGCAAGCTGTGTAATCAGAAGGTGAAAAGAGGGAAAAGTGTCAGCAACCTCAATACCACAAATATGTGGAAACATGTGCGGACCAAGCACGTGGTGGAGTTACAAAAACACACTGAAGACCTAGGCCAACCTACAGCGTCACCTACCACCTCTTCAGCTCGTATTGTAGCCTCTTCCTCCAGCTCACACACAGCTGGTTCGGCTTCCCCACAGGATCACCATGGAAGAACCTCTGGCACTGTTGTACAGAGACACAGTGTAATTCCACCCACAGCACCACTTTTCCTGTCATCCTCACACTCCCAGGCCAGTCTACAGCCATCGTTAGCACAGGCATGGGAGAAAAGGCACCCATAATAGGCAAACCACCCACGAGCACAGGCTCTGAATGCTGGCATTGCTAAACTACTGGCCCTTGAAATGCTATCATTCAGGCTGGTGGAGACTGACACCTTCCGTAACTTTATGGCATCGGCAGTACCACAATACAACGTGCCCAGACGCTTTTATTTCAGCAGGCAAGCCGTCCCTGCCCTGCAACAGCATGTGGAGGGAAAAATTAAACATGCGCTACAAAACGCCGTCAGTAGCAAGGTCCACCTGACCACCGATGCGTGGACCAGTAAGCATGGACAGGGATAATACCTTTCCCTCACTGCCCATTGGGTAAATGTTGTGGAGACGGGTACAGAACTTGAGAGTGGCACTGTACGTGTTCTGCCAACTCCAAGGATTGCAGGAATCCAGTCTGAACATATTGACTCCTCCTCATACTCCAATTCCTCTGAATCAGCACTGCAGGAGCCGTCACGGTCTACCTCCACATCGACCCGTGCACGGTTGGTTACCTGTTATGATGACCGATATGAGCACAGCCGTGGTCAAACGTCAACAGGCCGTATTAAAATTAATTTCTTTGGGGAATCGAAGCCACACAGCACAGGAGCTCAGGAATGCAATCAAGCAGCAGAGCGACGTGTGGTTTGTGCCAGCGAATCTCCAGCCAGGCATGGTAGTGTGTGACAATGGCCAAAATCTCGTGGCAGCTCTGGGCCTAGGCAACCTCACTCACATCCCATGTCTGGCACATGTGCTGAACTTGGTCGTGCAGAGTTTTTTGAGGGACTATCCGAATCTTAATGCACTGTTTCACAAGGTCCGCATAGAGTGCGCTCACTTGTGGCGTTCCAGCAACACAAGATCACGCATTGCAGCTCTGCAGCGCCCATTACGTCTTCCGGAACATCGCATCATATGTGACCTACCCACCAGGTGGAATTCATCGTTACATATGTTGGAGAGGTTGTGTGAGCAGCAGGCAGCAGTAATGGAGTACCAGCTGCAGCAGGCGCAAACACGTCGCAGTGCGCGCCGTTCACACTTCACCACCACTGAGTGGGCCTCTATGAAGGACATTTGCCACGTTTTGCGTGCCTTTGATTATTCCACGCGAATGGCGAGTGCAGATGATGCACTAGTCAGCATGACTATCCCCCTTATCTGCCTGGTTGAAAAAAAAATGCAAGCACTAAGGGAGGAGGTTTTGGAAGAGGTGGAGGATGAGGAGTCACAAATGCCATCTGCTTCTGTACAGTCTGTGCAACGTGGTTCCTCACAAAGGCCTAGGCAGGGGACACTTTGTGAGGAGGATGAGGAGGAGTCAATGGAGGAGGAAGACATCTGTCCAGAGGAGGGAGGTGCACAATGCTCTAGTAGTCAGTATCTAGAGCGAGGGTGGGGTGATGCAGAGCAGGCAGAGATCACGCCTCAAGAAGGGGACAGCATTTCTTGGCCAGTTGGCAGTCTGCAGCACATGGTTGATTTCATGCTGCAGTGCCTGAGAAACGACCGCCGCATCGCCCAAATTCTTAACACGGCAGATTATTGGGTGTCCACCCTCCTATATCCTCGCTACCGGGACAACTTACAAAGCCTCATAATACCGTTGAATTGGAAGCGTAAAATGCGGGAGTACCAAGACGCACTGGTGCATTCCATCATGTTCTCCATTCCAACCAAGAGCAGTGCTGCTAGTGCTTTACAAAGCAGCTCAGTGCGTCGAGGCAGTGGAGGAAGCTCTGCACAAAGAGGGAGCAGAAGCAGCGCCTCAGCACAAGGCAAGACCAGTATGGCCCAAATGTGGCAAAGTTTTGTGTCCCCACCGCCACAAATGTCTACACCATCACAGACTGCTCCGGTCAGCAGGAGACAACGTTTCCGTCAGATGGTGACAGACTACATGTCTTGCCCTCTCAGTGTACTTCCAGACGGCTCTTCCCCCTTCAAGATTTGGGTCTCTAAGCTGGATACATGGCCAGAGCTTAGCCAGTATGCATTGAAGGTGCTGGCTTGCCCTGCTGCTAGTGTTTTATCGGAACGCGTCTTTAGTGCCGCAGGTGGTGTACTAACAGACCGTCGCATGCGCCTATCCACCGATAACGTTGACCGTCTTACTTTTCTGAAAATGAACAAGGCCTGGATCTCGCATGAATTTGCCAGTCCTCTTCCAGAATAAATAATTGGTTGGCAACAGTATCCAGGTCTCCTGTTGTGTTCATGTTTCTACCACCTGAACTGTAATCCCTGAGCTTCATCACCGCCAGTTGCTGCTCAGAAGTGCCGTCTGCACAGTCAATGCTTGCTGCCGTGTTATTGGGGTTCAGTAACATCAGCTGATCCCCAGCTGTGTGTCCGGCAAATTCTCCTGCTCTGTCCACATCCACTGTACTACAGATTTAAAACTTGCTCCAATTACACCTCTGGCTCCTCTGCTTTTTGTATTTACCCTGGGCTCCAACACCGCTAGTTGCTGCTCAGAAGTGTCATCTGCACAGTCAACGCTTGCTCCAGTGTTAATGGGGTTCAGTAACGTCAGCTGATCCCCAGCTGTGTGTCCGGCAAATTCTCTTGCTCTGTCCACATCCACTGTACTACAGATTTAACACTTGCTCCAATTACACCTCTGGCTCCTCTGCTTTTAGTAGTTACCCTGGGCTCCAACATCGCTAGTTGCTGCTCAGAAGTGCCGTCTGTACAGTCAACGCTTGCTCCAGTATTATTGGGGTTCAGTAACGTCAGCTGATCTCCAGCTGTGTGTCCGGCAAATTCTCTTGCTCTGTCCACATCCACTGTACTACAGATTTAAAACTTGCTCCAATTTCACCTCGGGCTCCAATGCTTTTAGTATTTACCCTTGGCTCCAACACTGCTAGATGCTGCTCAGAAGTGCCGTCTTCACATTCAACGCTTGCTCCAGTGTTATTGGGGTTCAGTAACATCAGCTGATCCCCTGCTGTGTGTCCGGCAAATCCTCCTGCTCTGTCCACATTCACACTACTGCAGATTTTAAAGTTGCTCCAATTACATCTCTGGCTCCTCTGTTTTCAGTATTATCCCTGAGCTTCAACACCGCCAGTTGGCGCTCAGAAGTGCCGTCTGCACAGATAAAACTTGCTGCCGTGTTATTGGGGTTCAGTAACATCAGCTGATCCCCTGCTGTGCGTCCGGCAAATCCTCCTGCTCTGTCCACATTCACACTACTACAGATTTTAAAGTTGCTCCAATTACATCTCTGGCTCCTCTGTTTTCAGTATTATCCCTGAGCTCCAACACCGCCAGTTGGCGCTCAGAAGTGCCATCTGCACAGTTAAAACTTGCTGCCATGTTATTGGGGTTCTGTAATGTCAGCTGATCCTCTGCTGTGTGTACGGCAATTTCTCCTGCTCTGTCCACATCCACTGTACAAAGATTTAAAACTTGCTCCAATTACACCTCTGGCTCCTTTGCTTTAAGTATTTTCCCTGGGCTCCAACACCGCTAGTTGCTGCTCAGAAGTGCCGTCTTCACAGTCAACGCTTGCTCCAGTGTTTTTGGGGTACAGTAACGTCAGCTGATCCCCTGCTGAGTGTCCGGCAAATTCTCCTGCTCTGTCCACATTCACATTACTACAGATTTTAAAGTTGCTCCAATTACACCTCTGGCTCCTCTGTTTTCTGTATTATCCCTGAGCGCCAACACGGCCAGTTGGCACTCAGAAGTGCCGCCTGCACAGTCAACACTTGCTGCCGTGTTATTGGGGTTCAGTAACGTCAGCTGTTCCCCTGCTGTGTGCACGGCAATTTCTCCTCCTCTGTCCACATCCACTGTACTACAGATTTAAAACTTGCTCCAATTTCACCTCTGGCTCCTATGCTTTTTGTATTTACCCTGGGCTCCAACACCGCTAGTTGCTGCTCAGAAGTGCCGTCTTCACAGTCAATGCTTGCTCCAGTGTTATTGGGGTTCAGTAACGTCAGCTGATCCCCTGCTGTGTGTCCGGCAATTTCTCCTGCTCTGTCCACATTTACACTACTACAGAATTTAAACTTGCTCCAATTAGGCCTCTGGCTCCACTCTGTTTTTAGTATTTACCCTGGGTTCCAGCACGCCAGCTGTTTCCGGGTAGTGTCAACGTCCCTTTGCCTCCAATACGTTGTCCTGTCGTGTTGCGTTCGGGTTAGACGACCCTATGGTGCCTGCAGTTTCGGTGACTCCTATGTGGGCTGTGGGATCTGGCAATGAAGGCTGGTTCCATAGTGCCAAAAGGACAAGCACACCCTGTAGGACTGGGGGTTTCGGCAACTGTGGCCGGCTCGCGGCCTTGCAACTTTTTTTTTCATGGGGACCTTCTGCAACCCATCCGGGCTCCAGTACCGTCAGCTGATTCACGGCAGTGCCTTTGGTTTAGGTGCCTCCTTCTCGGTATCCAAGTTCCACCAACATCTGCTGGTCCTTGGTAGTGCTTTCAGGCACAGGTACCTCCTGCTTAGTAACCAAGTTCCAGTACCGTCAGCTGATCCTCGGTAGTTCCATTGGCTCTTGTACCTTCTGCTACCCATCCGATATCCAGTACCGTCAGCTGGTCCTCGGTAGTTCCATTTGCTCTTCTACCTTCTGCTGCCCATCCGGGTTCCAGTACTGTCAGCTGGTTCTCGGCAGTGCCTTTGGCTTAGGTGCCTCCTTCTCGGTATCCAAGTTCCACCAACATCTGCTGGTCCTTGGTAGTGCTTTCTGGCACAGGTACCTCCTGCTTAGTAACCGAGTTCCAGCACCCTCAGCTGGTCCTCGGTAGTTCCATTGGCTCTTGTACCTTCTGCTACCCATCCGGGTTCCAGTACCGTCAGCTGGTCCTCGGTAGTTCCATTTGCTCTTGTACCTTCTGCTACCCATCCGGGTTCCAGTACCGTCAGCTGGTTCTCGGAAGTGCCTTTGGCTTAGGTGCCTCCTTCTCGGTATCCAAGTTCCACCAATGTCTGCTGGTCCTTGGTAGTGCTTTCTGGCACACGTACCTCCTGCTTAGTAACCGGGTTCCAGTACCGTCAGCTGGTCCTCGGTAGTTCCATTGGCACTTGTACCTTCTGCTACCCATCCGGGTTCCAGTCCCGTCAGCTGGTTCCCGGCAGCGTCTTTGGCACGGGTACTCCCTCCTGCACAGCCTGGTTCCAGCACGCCAGCTGTTTCCGGGTAGTGTCAACATCACTTTGCCTCCAATACGTTGTCCTGTCGTGTTGCGGTCGGGTTAGCCAACTCTATGTTGCCTGCAGTTTAGGTGACTCCTATGTGGGCTGCGGGATCTGGCAATGAGGGCTGGTTCCATAGTGCCAATAAGACAAGCACCCCCTGTAGGACTGTGGGTTTTGGTAACTGCGGCCAGCTCGAGGCCTTGAAACTTATTTTTTTATGGGTACCATCTGCCACCCATTCGGGTTCCAGTACCGTCAGCTGGTTCTCGGCAGTGCCTTTTGCTTAGGTGCCTCCTTCTCGGTATCCAAGTTCCACCAACGTCTGCTGGTCCTTGGTAGTGCTTTCTGGCACAGGTACCTCCTGCTTAGTAATCGAGTTCCAGTACCGTCAGCTGTCCCTCGGTAGTTCCATTTGCTCTTGTACCTTCTGCTACCCATCCGGGTTCCAGTACCGTCAGCTGGTACTCGGTAGTTCCATTTGGTCTTGTACATTCTGCTACCCATCCGGGTTCCAGTACAGTCAGCTGGTTCTCGGCAGTGCATTTGGCTTAGGTGCCTCCTTCTCAGTATCCAAGTTCAACCAACGTCTGCTGGTCCTTGGGTGTGCTTTCTGGCACAGGTACCTCCTGCTTAGTAACCGGGTTCCAGCACCGTCAGCTGGTCCACGGTAGTTACATTGGCTCTTGTACCTTCTGCTACCCATCCGGGTTCCAGTACCGTCAGCTAGTTTCCAGCAGTGTCTTTGGCATGGGTATTCCCTCCTGCCCAGCCTGGTTCCAGCACGCCAGCTGTTCCCGGGTAGTGTCAACGTCACTTTTCCTCCAATATGTTGTCCTGTCGTGTTGCGGTCGGGTTAGCCGACTCTATGTTGCCTGCAGTTTAGGTGACTCCTATGTGGGCTGCGGGATCTGGCAATGAAGGCTGGTTCCATTGTGCCAATAAGACAAGCACCCCCTGTAGGACTGTGGGTTTCGGTAACTGCGGCCGGCTTGCGGCCTTGCAACTTTTTTTTCATGGGTACCTTCTGCTACCCTTCCGGGTTCCAGTACCGTCAGCTGGTTCTCGGCAGTGCCTTTTGCTTAAGTGCCTCCTTCTCGGTATCCAAGTTCCACCAATGTCTGCTGGTCCTTGGTAGTGCTTTCTGGCACACGTACCTCCTGCTTAGTAACCGGGTTCCAGTACCGTCAGCTGGTCCTCGGTAGTTCCATTGGCACTTGTACCTTCTGCTACCCATCCGGGTTCCAGTCCCGTCAGCTGGTTCCCGGCAGCGTCTTTGGCACGGGTACTCCCTCCTGCACAGCCTGGTTCCAGCACGCCAGCTGTTTCCGGGTAGTGTCAACATCACTTTGCCTCCAATACGTTGTCCTGTCGTGTTGCGGTCGGGTTAGCCAACTCTATGTTGCCTGCAGTTTAGGTGACTCCTATGTGGGCTGCGGGATCTGGCAATGAGGGCTGGTTCCATAGTGCCAATAAGACAAGCACCCCCTGTAGGACTGTGGGTTTCGGTAACTGCGGCCGGCTCGCGGCCTTGCAACTTTTTTTTCATGGGTACCTTCTGCTACCCTTCCGGGTTCCAGTACCGTCAGCTGGTTCTCGGCAGTGCCTTTTGCTTAAGTGCCTCCTTCTCGGTATCCAAGTTCCACCAATGTCTGCTGGTCCTTGGTAGTGCTTTCTGGCACAGGTACCTCCTGCTTATTAACCGAGTTCCAGTACCGTCAGCTGGTCCTCGGTAGTTCCATTGGCTCTGGTACCTTCTGCTACCCATCCAGGTTCCTGTACCATCAGCTGGTTCTCGGCAGTTCCTCAGCCTTCTTGTACCTTCTGCTACATTTGCAAGTACAAACTTTTTGAAATGGCTCTTGGTAATCACTCTGGATCTCCCTGACAAGGACCCTGAAGACGAGGACCCTGAAGACCACCCCGACAAAGGTAAGGACCCCGAAGACGAGGACCCCGAACACGACGACCCTGAAGATGACAACACTGAAGACCACCCCGAAGAAGACTAGGACCCCGAAGACGAGGACCCTGAAGACCACCCTGAAGAATACGAGGACCCCGAACACGACGACCCTGAAGACGAGGACCCTGAAGACCACCCCTAAGAAGACGAGGACCCCGAAGACGATGACCCTGAAGACGAAGACCCTGAAGACGATGACCCTGAAGACCACCCCGAAGAAGACGATGACCCCAAAGACAAGGACCCTGTAGACGACGACCCTGAAGACCAGCCCGAAGAAGACGAGGACCCCGAATTCGACGACCCTGAAGACGAGGACCCTAAAGACGATGACCTTGAAGACCTCCCTGAAGAAGACGAGGACCCCGAAGACGACGACCCTGAAGACGAGGAAACTGAAGACCACCCTGAAGAAGATGAGGACCCCGAAGACAATGACCCTAAAGACAACGACCCTGAAGACCACCCAGAAGAAGACCAAGAAGATGACCCTGGAGAAGATGACCAAGAGGACAAAGAACAAGAAGACAACCACCAAGATACAGAAGAACAAGAGACAGAAAACAAAGAAACAGAAGTACAAGAAGCTGCAGAACAAAAAGCAGAAGAACATTAAGCATAAGACTAAAAATCAGAGCAAAAGATATTATCTAAATTATAAGCAGAAGATGACTAAGCAGTGTATGGGGGTGAGTCCGTTCCTCCTCGTGGTGCCCCTGGAAAAGACCTGCTGCTGCAGGCCAAACTGAACGCGGACAAATCCTGTTGTAAGTCTTTTGTGACGGGCAGAACGAAAGGTGTAATGTTCAAACTTTCATAGATAACAACTACAGGAATGCCTGTCACAAATAAGAATATGATGAAGAAGAAGAAGAATATGAAGAAGATGAAGAAGTAAAATATGAAGAAGAATAATAGTTGAATAAGAAGAATATGAAGAATGTAAAAAAAAGAATAATACGAAGAAGGTGAAGAAGAAGATGAAGAAGGTGAAGAAGAAGTTGATGAAAAAGATGCTGATGCTGAGGATGATGAAGGAGAAAGTGTGGGAGATGTAAAAAAGAAGGTGAAGAGCATGGAAGTAGTGATACATAAATATCTGACAAAATATAAAAAAACTTAACATAGTCAATATTTCCGTAACTCAGAACGTCTTTAAAAAAATATTAATTCCTGCTATTCCAATTGATTGGGCTAAACCTCTATGCCTTTATTGTCTCCCTCACCTCCCACAATACATTCTACATTATTCTTAGTTGTTTTCCTTCATGTAGAATTAACCTCCAAGGAAAGAAAGGGTTTATTTTTATTCCGATATTTCTGTCCCATTGACTTGCATTGGGTTCCGGTATCGGAATCGGCGATATCCGATTCTTTTTGGGTATCGGTCCGATCCAATCCGATCCGATATTTCCCGATATCGGAAGGTATCGCTCAACACTACTGACAAGATTTTAGGCTGTAAAAAATAAGAGATAAATCTTGTGATCCCACAGTAATATTAACCCATTTTAAATCCGTCGCAAGGTCACATATTATATATGGGATCAAGTTTTGGGCTCCACATTTTAAAAAGGACATTGGAAAAGGAGAGAAACTTCAAAGGCAGGCAACTAGACTATTTAACAGGATGTAAGAACTCTCCTACGATCAGACGTAGAAAAAGTTGGGCTTGTTCAGCTTAGAAAAAAGACGTCTTAAAGGCGATCTCATTTATATGTATAAATATATGCATGGTCAATATAGAGGACTGAAATTTGACTTATTCCTTCCAAGCACCCTACAAAGGACAAGGTGACATTCATTATGTACGGAGGAAAGGAGATTCAGGCTATTAAATAGGAAAGGATTCTTTACACTTAGAGCAGTCAGACTTTGGAATGCGTTAGGTAGTGATGGTAGACACTATAATAGCTCTTATAAAAAGAGCTATATGCTTTTCTCACAACAAATGGCATTGAGTTTTATAAAAAATCAAGAGAGTGATATGGTAGAAATAGTTGAGAAAGGTTGAACTTGTTAGACCTTTGTGACTGTAAAAAATGTATTAATTTATTTTTTTAAATAAGTGCGCATTTAACTTTAATAGTGAAACAGCAACTAAAAAGTCTGATGTAGGCAGAATACTCATTAAAAAATAAGTCCTCATACTACTCTGTTGATGGAAAATTGTAAATATATGGCTTTCAGAATACTGTGAGACAAAACCAATTACTTTCAGACAGTTTATTTATTGTGCAAAAATAATAAAAAAAAATAAATAAAAGTATCTAAATTTAGTATCCCCATAACTTTTATAACTTTTTCTGAGTGTCAGTGTAGGCAAACGTTTATATGTGCAGGATGATCAACTATGTAAAATTTAAACAATGAAAAAAGTAATGTTAGAATTGTGGTCTTTTTATTCCTTCCCGTAAAGAATAAACACAAGTTAATTAACAAGTTATACAGTGTGTACTCTGATGTCACTGATAAATAAATTTCATCTCCCAAAAAATGAGTCCTCATATGGCAACATTGATGGAAAAAATAAAGTTATGGCTCTTGGAATATGACAGTGAAGAAAAAAAAAAAACAGAAAAAAAGTTGCGTTCTGGAGGGGTTAATATTTTAGAAATATTACAATAAGGCTGATATGAAACCTAAGGCTGTAAATTGTGCAGTATTTATGTCCCAAAGAGTCATTTCTTTTTTATATTATAATAAGAATTGAAATAATGAGTGAACAGAATATATTATATGAAAATATTAACGTTTTAAATGTACAAATTAAGTGTATTACAAAGAAACATGATGATAAAAAAGCAATGTTAAAGCCTATATAAGAGCTCAAAATAAGAAATCAATGAAACTTTTTTTTTGACATATTACTTTTGCAACAGAGAGAGTTGAGGTAGATACAGAACGTTTCTGAAAATTGGTGGATTTGCAAATAGAAAAATAGTTATCTAGGGAGCTGTGGTGGGAGAAGAATTCCATAAATTTGAGACCTCTTGAGGAAAATGAGCAGCTCCATGTACAGTTTGGATCACATCAGAGAAACAGATGTATTTCAAAACTGTTCATTGCAAGCTTTAGAATAATTTTAGATCACAGGCTAGAAAAGGTTTAGATTTCCCTATACAGCAGGCTCTTCCAAGCAGCAATATGCCAATGCACAAATTTATCAGCACATCAAAGGCATTATATTTATCAAGGGTTGCCACTGTACATTAAATAGCATGATGATAGATGCTGTTGTAGCAAGCAAGGAACACTTTGATGTGCTTGTCCTTCTTTGATTAATGAGAGCTCCTACTGAGAAGCTGCATATGGTGTAAATTACTGCTTTCTGAAATGGCTGTTTTGTACCATAATACTAATTATTTCATAAGCCTCCGGTAAGTTCCAATTCTTATTCAATAAGGGAAGGAAAACAAAAATGTACTTTTTTAACTAAAGGGGGATTTTTTAACATTACCCAAGGAAAGCAGCTTAATATGTTTTTTCCTGAAGAAAACAATGCTTGTATCCTTTGCATTTACCAGCAGAAATTTTACATTCTAGACAGCATGCATGGACAATTACATAAAATACATATAGTTCTGTACATTGTATCATAATATGCATAGAAACATGAGATAAGCAATTAAATATATATCATGGTGGCTATTTCAAAGAGAGAAATTAGTATTAAAGTACAAAAGAGAGGATCAGTGTAAAACAGACTGGGGAAAGAATGGTGATCTCCCATCTTATCTATCCATCATGATGATCTAGGAATTGGACACCTGAGCTAGTCTCTTAAGAAGGTTGTGCAGAAGTGTCAAAGGTTATCATGACTCACAAAGGTTATCATGATGACTCACAATGCACTACCTTGATAGCTTGTCACAGAAGGTTATGTTCAAAGGATTAAGATAACATTGTACATTGACAGCAGCTACATTGCGAATTGATTTACACGTTTTTTGTCCCATGTCATCCTAATTTTGTGTTATCTGAGTTAAGGTAACCTTTGCTAAATCTGCAATTCCTTCAGAAAGTTTTCTCAGCCTAGAGAATAATGATAATTGGTGAAGTGGAATTATGTGGGATGTTCTGAGGAACAAAGGAACAGTCCTACACTCATCTTTTCCATTTCTCACATTTCATCTCATATTAAAATTATTAGAAAGATACATCTAAAAGAAAAAGTCTATAGATGTTCCAGGAGGTCAGCCATTTCTCCACTTCTGATCATAATCATGTGCCTGGATTTACATGATGCAGATTTTGTTTCAGATATTTCGATTAGTGTCCTACTTATCAAAATGAAACTTACAAAATCCCATATGCATGCTGCCATAACAACCACATTCTTATAAATGCAACAGATTTTCAGCAGTTTTTCAGGAGGAAGATGCTTCAGGACACGCTTGCGTCTTTTTTTTTCGAAAGCATCTTTACTATGTTTATTTTGTGGGGTGGGGAGAGTTTGTTTTCTGTGCACGTTTTTGACATTTTTTTCTTTCACATTTCCCATTGCTTTTTGGATGTCTTTTTAATTGGCACTTTATGCTCCTTTTTTAACTCCATTGAATAATAAAAAAAGTCGTCCACCTGCAAAAGAGCTTTGCATTGGGGTGGCACATACAGATATAAAATAAATATGCAAAAATGTATTTTTGCAACACACTTTCTGAGATGTAGACAGTTACACTTAAATGTCTGGATGTTACCAAATTCTCCTTCCTAATCTTAAAAAGTTATTTAGAAAAAAATGATAGATCAATATATATATATATATATATATATATATATATATATATATCCAGACTTGGTCATAATAATAATTTTTATCTCTATAGCGCCAACATATTCTGTAGCACTTTACAATTAAGAGAACATATACAGACAAAAAAAGTGTCACAAATCCGCCACTCACTGTGTCCAAGGGAAGCAATGAGTGACATCTCAGCCACCAAATAAATGGCATGAGCATACTGAGCTGCCAGTATTGTGAATTGGATAGCCCAGTGCCCAATCAAGGACTGGAGCATGCTGACTATACTCATGCTATCTAGGGATAGTCCAGACACCCAATCAGGGGCAGGGGTGTGCTTGGCTGTCCCCATGCAAATTTATGATTGCCCAGCAGCTAAATCACAGGTTGGGCCTGCTGTGTTTCTACGAGGTGTCAGTCTTTCAGGGTGACCACCTGGCTGTTTAGCAGGCTAGTAATGGCCAAACCATTGTCTGTCGTAGCTTTGCTCTGTTGAGTGCATGCTCTGTGCTTTCCTGTTCTGATGTTCTGATCTTTTGCTGCCTGATTTCAGACCTTGCCTTTGACTATTTGTTTGCCTTGTCCCCTTGTCTCTATCTGCATCATTTTGGACTACTGACTTTGGATTGTGACCTGTTTATTCTTTTGTCTTGCCCCTCTGCTTTTGGTATTTGACCCCAGACTTCTTGACTCTTCATGGCTTATTCGTGAGCAGTGAGTATAGCTTGCAACACATTAAGACATTACAGTGTAACACACAGTTTAACACATGCCAAGAGGAGTGTGGGCCATGCTTGTAAACTTAAAATCTATGAGGAAATAGGGGTGATACAAAAGGTAAAAATAAAGTGCTTATCGTGTAAGATCAAGAGAATGACCAATTTTGTTAAAGTAAGAAAAACCTACAATGGTCAATAGTCACTAAAATAACTTGAAATTGAAAATAGTAATTTTAAAATTAAATTTACTGAATATCAACGAATTAAAATCAGACATTGCTTTTGAATTGTGGTTCAGCAGAAAAATGTCAAAACATAAACCAATAAAAGTAGCATGGATAAAACTGATGATTCCCTTTACTTAATATATTGCTTGCTGTACAATCTTCTGAGGCAATTACTGCAAAAAAATGATTTCTGTAACTCTCAGTTAGATGTCTGCATCTATCAACAGGTATATTGGCTCACTTGACATGACCAAACTGCTCCAACTGTCTCAGGTGGGAAGAGTGCCTCCTCCACATTGCATGCTGCTACTTCCTCCACAAATTTTCTATAGAATTTAGATCAGGGCTCATAGAAGCCACTTCAGAAAAGTCCAATGATTTGCTCTTAGCCATTCTTGGATGTATTTAGCTGTGGGTTTTGGGTATAATTATATATATACAGTGGAGACCAAAAGTTTGGACACACCTTCTCATTTAAAGATTTTTCTGTATTTTCATGACTTTGAAAATTGTACATTCACACTGAAGGCATCAAAACTATGAATTAACACATGTGAAATTATATACTTAACAAAAAAGTGTGAAACAACTGAAAATATGTCTTATATTCTAGGTTCCTCAAAGTAGCCACCTTTTGGTTTGATGACTGCTTTACACACTCTTGGCATTCTCTTGATGAGCTTCAAGAGGTAGTCACCGGAAATGGTTTTCACTTCACAGGTGTGCCCTGTCAGGTTTAATAAGTGGGATTTCTTGCCCTATAAATGGGGTTGGGACCATCAGTTGTGTTGTGCAGAAGTCAGGTGGATATACAGCTGATAGTCCTACTGAATAGACTGCTAGAATTTGTATTATGGCAAGAAAAAAGCAGCTAAGTAAAGAAAATGAGTGGCCATCATTACTTTAAGAAATGAAGGTCAGTCAGTGCGAAAAATTGGGAAAACTTTGAAAGTGTCCCCAAGTGCAGTTGCAAAAACCCTCAAGCTCTACAAAGAAACTGGCTCACATGAGCACTGCCCCAGGAAAGGAAGACCAAGAGTCACCTCTGCTTCTGTGGATACGTTTATCCGAGTCACCAGCCTCAGAAATTGCAGGTTAACAGCAGCTCAGATTAGAGACCAGGTCAATGCCACACAGAGTTCTAGCAGCAGACACATCTCTTCAACAACTGTTAAGAGGAGACTTTGTGCAGCAGGCCTTCATGGTAAAATAGCTGCTAGGAAACCACTGCTAAAGACAGGCAACAAGCAGAAGAGACTTGTTTGGGCAAACGAATACAAGGAATGGACATTAGACCAGTGGAAATCTGTGATTTGGTCTGATGAGTCCAAATTTGAAATCTTTGGTTCCAACCACCATGTCTTTGTGCGACGCAGAAAAGGTGAACGGATGGACTCCACATGCCTGGTTCCCACTGTAAAGCATGGAGGAGGAGGTGTGATGGTGTGGGGGTGCTTTGCTGTTGACACTGTTGGGGATTTATTCAAAATTGAAGGCATACTGAACCAGCATGGCTACCACAGCATCCTGCGGCGGCATGCTATTCCATCCGGTTTGCATTTAGTTGGACCATCATTTAATTTTCAACAGGACAGTGACCTTAATCACACCTCCAGGCTGTGTAAGGGCTATTTGACCAAGAAGGAGAGTGATGGGGTGCTACGCCAGATGACCTGGCCTCCACAGTCACCAGACCTGAACCCAATCGAGATGGTTTGGGGTGAGCTGGACCGCAGAGTGAAAGCAAAAGGGCCAACAAGTGCTAAGCATCTCTGGGAACTCCTTCAAGATTGTTGGAAGACCATTTCCGGTGACTACCTCTTGAAGCTCATCAAGAGAATGCCAAGAGTGTGCAAAGCAGTCATCAAAGCAAAAGGTGGCTACTATGAAGAACCTAGAATATCAGACATATTTCACACTTTTTTGTTAAGTATATAATTCATCATGTTTTAATTCATAGTTTTTATGCCTTCATTGTGAATGTACAATTTCCATAGTCAAGAAAATACAGAAAAATCTTTAATTGAGGTGTGTCCAAACTTTTGGTCTGTACTGTATATACAAACCATTATGCAACTAAATCCATTTGTTTCCTCTTAAATTTGTTTCATATCGCCATTTTGAGTTAGCCATAACCTTTTCATCTTTCCATATATAAAACTGTATGAAGGCTTCTTTTTGTGTGATTGATTTGATGTGTTTATTTTTTTGATATTCACCCCATATGATTAAACTTTAGTTACTTTGTTATTCCAATCATGTAAGTTTTTTCTTATAGTTAGAACTTTTTACATATTAAAAAACTGTGGAAGGAAATAAAGGCACATTTTTGTCTATAAATATATTTTTAGATTATTTTTTTTCTAATATTTTTAATAAACTCTTTTTTACTTTTTGTTGTAGTTCCAGTTTTTAAACATGAATAATCTGGATAGCTCATACAATAAATTACAATGCTGCTATATTGCAGTGTTTTATGTTTGTCCTCATAATGTTCACAAGTAGCCTCTAGCTTGGTATAATAGCAGGACAAAGATAAGAGCAATTGGGGCCATTTTTAGTCCGGGGGCATGTGGTCTTGCAGAGATCTTGTGTTCCCACTCAGTGGTTATCACAGTTTTAGCAGGAGCCCTATCAGCTTGACAGATATTTCCATCACGTATTAATTTACTAGTGTATATGAAGGATATATCAATAAATGTGCATTACATAGATAATAACAATATAAATAAGCACAACGCCAAATGTATTATATCATCTTTACTGTCTTGCTGATGCCCAACCTGACTGCTGATGCTCTTTTTTGCTTTCCAATTTAGCAACCCTTGGGGACTTAGTAGTCAGAGCTTTTCATCCATACAGTATTACAACATGACATGATGTATTGCTCTTTTTCAACAAAAACCCTTAAGCATGTACAATCTGATGTTTTTTCTTGACATTAGAATTTTTAATAATCTAATATAGAGGCAATGTATGTATAATTTTACATATCAAGACATACATCAATTCTTGATGGACTGTGCATTAATATATCATGATATACTGTACATGTAGAGTCTGTTGTTTAAGCAGATACTGTACATCTCATGTGTACTTAAATATGCATGTATACCAACATCTTCAGCTATGATAAAAAGAAAAATCAAGCCTCTGCTCTGCAATAAATGTGGAAGAGAGTGCTAAGCTACCCAACTCCTTAGTATCCTGGTGTAATAAAAATTGTAAAATTTCAGTTACTTGCAGGTGTATATAAGGGGAGCTCACTAGTGATGAGCGAGCATTCCCGCTACTGCTTGGTACTAGCCCGAGCATCTAACTGCTCGAGATACTCGGCGCTCACCGAGTATTTCCAGGGTTGCTCGGCGGGAACTTGGGTCCACTCCCTGCGTGTTTGGCGCTCTTTAGAGCGCCAATCAACATGCAGGGATTGTTTGCTCCACACTCTAATGACGCAGTCATGTTGGTTGTGGCATTACAGTGACTGGCTGACCGCACAGCGTCATCAGGTCTATATCAGACCTGGCGCCGCTGTGCTCGTCACAGTCTACTCTGCAATCAGGCAGTGTAGGGAGAGCTGCTGCTAAGCTAGGGAGAGATTTGAGTGTTTATAAGTTAGTGTAGGTATTCTACAAGATTCTCTACATATCCATCTCAACTAACAGTCCTTCTGAGGACTAATCCAGCTGCAGAGATATCAGTGCTAGGCAGGCAGGCAGGGTATATAGCAGACTGCAGTGCACATAGCAAGAGGGTCCATTCCAGTTCTGTCTGCAGGTGCTTTTACAGATATTTGTAGAAATAGGCCCAGGTATCAGGGGCCAGGAATCATTTTTTTTCATCTTTATCCTGATTATTTGCTTAGAAAGCAATCCAGAGAACACAGTTTTTCTGTGTCATTTGCTTGTTGGCACTGCAGAATACAGCCAGGTCCTTTCCATATTACAGCGCTAAAAATCCAGCTATTTAAAACTGTGGTTTGTCCATCACACGGATCACATATAATTGCGCTGAACATATTGCCATTTCTGGCCTCCATTGAAATTTTTTTGCAGTGTGTCAGCGAACATATTGACACGAGGTCGGCACTGTTAAAAATAGTTACCTACAGGCTAGCTATTTAAAACTGTGGTTTGTCCGTCACACGGATCACATATAATTGCGCTGAAAATTCTGCCATTTCTAGCCTCCATTGAAATGTTGTTTTCAGTGTGTCAGCGAACTTATTGACACCAGATCACATATAACTTCGCTCCAATTTCAGCCATTTGTAGTGAGTGTGGAAGATAAGAATTAGAGTAAAGGATTTATATAGTTACGGTACCAACCAATCTAACAATTCAAAGAGCTCCTACCTCTTCAAGACAAATTCTAAAATATAACTTTTAATATCTGTATTAAAATATTGACAGCCATAAAATAACAAACCACAACATCAGTGCACAATAAGATGAGGGGATAGTGCCTCACCCTATTTAGGCCCTATCTCACCCTACCTTACCAAGGAGGTTGGCACCCTATTTTCCTGTGCAATGGCGCCCCCGCTCAACGATGACTCTCCCTGGGATCCCTATAACACCCTATATTGTCGGCCAATGGGGTTCAGGGATTCTTAGTGGAGAACACACAGTTTCTTGTGACAAATAAAAACAATGCAAAAAAGACTCAAAATTTTTTTATATATCTGTAACCCTGATCAGTACAATTTGACCACAGATACAAAAGGGTTCATGAATATAATCAAAGCACATAACATGGATCTATTCTTAAAAAATGTTTTTGTTTGCTCGAAATCATGCCACATAGGAGGATAAATCTTAAAGTCCACTACTTATTTTCATGACATGGACAGAGGATCCATTTCAAGATAATACTCAATGTACGATCAGTTTATATATTAGCTCATAATCTCAGTTAATAAATTGTCCTGGACCAGGGATCCATTTAATACAAATAAATATTGCTTAGTAAATGTAACCACAATTAAATGCCCAAATAGCTCAAGGCAATTCATATGTAGCTCATGACCACTGTTTACATGTCATGAATCAAAATATATTACCAAATCTATACATATATGACTTAATGCCTGCACACCTAAAATTATATGTCATGAATGAAAATATATCATGCATATATGACTCAATGCCTGTACAACACAGAAATTGCCGATTTTCTTCTGAAAAAACCTGCCATTACCTTTAGAAGGGGGAGATCCATTAAGGATCAATTGGTACATAGCACTTATGTCCCCCCGAAAAAAGGTACGTGGCTAGATAATAGAAGTATAGGCACATTTAGATGTGGATCTTGCAGTTTTTAAAAGTACATGAAAACAGGTGACCATTTTGACAGTGTTGTATCAGGTTTGACCTAC
Organism: Phyllobates terribilis; assembly: GCF_046119375.1. Taxonomy (NCBI): domain Eukaryota; kingdom Metazoa; phylum Chordata; class Amphibia; order Anura; family Dendrobatidae; genus Phyllobates; species Phyllobates terribilis. The sequence continues at coordinate 247,396,528 of NW_027362769.1, read as the reverse complement.
AAACATTTTGGCAACTGTAAAACCAGTGGAGTAGTTTATCTATTTCAGTGTACATGTCCGCTAAATTACATAGGAAAATACTAAAAGAGAGTTGAGGAGAAGGATAGGGGATCATATAGGTGATATCAAACATGCTAGGGATACACCTTTCTCGAGACACATTAGGGAGAAACATCAGGGTGATCTTAGTTCTTTGAACTTTTCAGTTATTGAGGTGGTAACACCCGCAACTAGAAGGGGTGATTGGGATAAAAGGATTTTACAGAAAGAGCTCAAATGGATATATAGAATGAAATCCCATCAACCCCATGGGCTAAATGAACAGCTGAATTTCAGTTGTTTTATTTGAATGCTTCCAGATTTAGATATGACTTTCAAGGGACCCCATGTAAAGCTGTCATGCAACACTGTCCCTAATGGGTGAAGTAGTTTTGCAACATTAGGCCCACATTGTTGGGTTCTTCTATCTATAGAATAACCACATATCTTTGCATCCTTTGATTATGCCTGTTCTTGTATCATAATACCCCCAAAATTTTCCCCTTTTTTTGCAATCCCCGAAGAGAATGATATCTGTGGTTAAATCACAATGTATTCTATCAAAAAACTATATCAGAGACATAATGCATTCTATCAAAAAACTACATCAGAGCCTGCAATCCCTAGAGCTCTATTAGTTGACCGCACTCGGAGACTTCCGGTCATGTGCCCCAGACAAGATTTTGTCAGCGTTGGCATTTGGAACGCACACTGTGGAACGCATGACCTCCGATGGGTGAGGCGCACCACTTCCTGTGCAGTGGAGCGCACGTGGACTTCCGGCATTTGAGACGCACGCCGGAGAGCACATGTTCCTCGTGCTTTGTAACGCATGTTAGCCTGCTGGATCATGTCACCGGTGTTGAATTAATGTAATACCCGGTCAACCAGGCGCACTGCATGCACTTTATTGACATATGAGAAGGGGATTTATAAATAAAAGAGGGTGTTTGAACAGATGGACTCTCCAATACAAGCACATTTATTATAGTGGGGACTCTCCCTGGACTCGCAAAATACTCTATAGAGAGTAGAGATGAGCGGTGTTCGACTCGAACTGTTCGCCAATCTCAAATTTGAGCTGTTTTGGGCGGTGTTTGAGCCGTTCGGTGAACACGAACGATTTGAAAAAATTTGGCTGTTCGAGGTTATGTTCGATAACTGTTCGTGCACCAAAATCATAACTGGATTTTTTCTCAGTAGTGCTGAAAATTAATGTTAATAAGCAGTTTGAGTGTACAGCGGGGCGGGGGGAGGGGCAGGGGATGGATCTCTGCAGGAATAATCAAGATCTCCATTTTTTTTCTCTTTCCCGCATTTACAGTGGGGAGGTGCAGTCTGTCAGCCTATCAGCAGAGCACACACGGAGCGAACTGCTTTTTTTCACACAAGCAAGGGCATGTGTCATTGGAAGTGTATGTCACATGTCCTTGCCCTATAAGACCCAGCCGTTTTCCCCGTTGCCACCATTTTCTCACTGCTGCAGCTGCGTGTTAGACGGCACCGCTGTTGCTGTGTGTGCTATACTTTGTTAATTTCAAGCCAATTTTCGCACACATTTACAGATAGCTTGGGAGTAGGGTAGAGTTGTGATTGCAGTCCTTTTAAGGACTAGGTTACATCATTTCCTACGACTTTTATCAGGCAGGTCTGTGCTCTTAAATAGATAGGTTGTGGGAGTATAGAATACTTGTAATTGCAGTCCTTTTCAGGGCTAGGTTACATCAGTTCCTATCACTTTTTTCCAGGCAGGACTGTACCAGTGCTGTGCAAGTTTTTTTCACAGCATTTGGCTAAATCTAGCAAAGCAAATCCTTTTTGGCCTATTGCAGAGTGTGTTAGTCAGTGGAGTAGCCTATCTGTGTTGCAAGCTACACCACGTGTGTACAGAATACACACTTTTTTACTGCACCTAGTGAAGTAAAACGTTTTGGGCATAGCATCATTCTATTAGTCCATCTATACTAACCTCCACCAGGTAGCAAATTCAATATAATATTTTTCTTTATCGAGCTCTGAAAAAATATTTAGGCTTCTAGCAGTGTGTGTGACTTGTTATATTAGTCCATCTACACTAACCTCCATCAGGTCCCAAATTCAATATAATTTTTTTCTGCATCTAGATCTGAAAAAATATTTCAGCTTGTAGCAGTGTGTGGGACTTGTTCTATTAGACCATCTATACTAACCTCCACCAGGTTGCAAATTAAAAATAATTTTTATCTGCATCTAGCTCTGAAAAAATATTTAGACTTCAAGCAGTGTGTGGGACTTGGTCTATTAGTCCATCTTTACTGACCTCCATCAGGTTGCAAATTTAATCTAATTTTTTTCTGCATCTAGCTCTGATAAAATATTTAGGCTTCTAGCAGTGTGTGGGACTTGGTCTATTAGTCCATCTATACTGACCTCCATCAGGTTGCAAATTCAATCTAATTTTTTTCTGCTTCTAGCTCTGAAAATATTTAGGCTTCTAGCTGTGTGTGGGACTTGGTCTGTTAGTCCATCTATACTGACCTCCATCAGGTTGCAAATTCAGTCTAATTTTTTTCTGCATCTAGCTCTGAAAAAATATTTCAGCTTGTAGCAGTGTGTGGGACTTGGTCTATTAGTCCATCTATACTGACCTCCATCAGGTTGCAAATTCAATCTAATTTTTTTCTGCATCTAGCTCTGAAAATATTTAGGCTTCTAGCAATGTGTGGGACTTGGTCTATTAGTCCATCTATACTGACCTCCATCAGGTTGCAAATTCAATCTAATTTTTTTCTGCATCTAGCTCTGAAAAAATATTTCAGCTTGTAGCAGTGTGTGGGACTTGGTCTATTAGTCCATCTATACTGACCTCCATCAGGTTGCAAATTCAATCTAATTTTTTTCTGCATCTAGCTCTGAAAAAAAATTTAGGCATCTAGCAGTGTGTGGGACTTGGTCTATTAGTCCATCTATACTGACCTCCATCTGGTTGCAAATTCATTATAATTTTTATCTGCATCTAACCCAGCCAATACTTTTGACCTAATACCACAGTTTGGCCACTCAGCTCTGCTCGGTTCCCATCCATTGTTTTTTTGTGCAACCAACTCCAGAGTTGTGAATTAGTTAACCACCAAAATGAGTGGAAAAAGGCCTGCTGCTGGTGGAAAGGGGAATAGGCGTGTTGGGAAGGGGAAAAAAGGTTGTGTCCATGGGGTAGGTGTTAAAGCAACAGTAACATCTGCAGAAGAAAGAACATCTTCCAGCCAAACTAAAATGTCTACTTCTTTTAGCGGACAATGGGATAAGATCCCTTTCTTACGGCCACGCCAATCGCTACAAATTCCAGATGAGGCACAAAAACAGCAGCTGTTTCAACGGATATCAAGTGCTCCTTTAAGTGGGCTCTCCTCCACCTCAACTTCAACATCACAAATACTCCAGTCCTCAGAGGTGTCACCCCAATCGCACTAGCTTCCTCACAGCTCCCAAGTCTCCAGCTGCCCGTCTGAGTATGGGGTAGAACAGATGGTTGAGTCTGCAGAGCTGTTTACTCATACTATAGCCTGGGAATCAGAGGTCGGCTCCAGAGCTTCTGTGAATCCAGACGAGGAAATTATCTGCACAGATGCCCAGAATCTTTATGAGTCGGATCCAGGACCAGACGCAGAAGGTTCTGACCATAGTGTAGACCCTCGTTCCCAAACTGTAACTCCTGTTGTTGGAGACAAAGAGGAAGACTATGATGAGACTCAAATACCTGATTGGAGCGACAAATTTAGCTTTTTGTCAGGGCAGGAACAGGTTGGCTTTGAGGATGACGGGTGTGATAACACACTGGGTGATGATGATGAGGTTGGAAATCCCACTTACTGTCAACCCACAGTCAGCCAAGAGATGAGGTCAGCAGAGGAGGTGGAGGAGGATTATAGTGACGACGAGGTCAGGTTGCGCCTTCCTGGACAGAGACGTAGTATTGGAAGCATGTCAACAACTGCATCCTCAAACACAACTCTGCCTCTGACCACAAGTCGTGGTGGCTCTTCAGGTCGCATGGGTGCTAAGCCTTGCATAGCCTGGGCATATTTTCAGATCGATAAAGATGACCCAACTCGTGTTATCTGTAACATTTATCAGCAAAAGCTAAGTAGAGGCCAAAAAATACATAGTTTGAGTACTTCATGCATGAACCGGCACATGGACATGAAGCATAAGTTGCAGTGGGAAGCTCACTGTGCTACAATGCGGCCTAGCCGGCCAGGCCAACCACCGTCTGCCCCATCTTGTGCATCTGCGGCCTCTTCATCCTCTGTAACTGGGGGGACAGCAGTCACACATGTTTTGGGACGCAGACCTGCAACCTCTTTACCCGCAACAGCCAGCGTGATTGGCAGGTCATCATTTTCTTTGGAGGTAGAAACATCAGCTGGTGTTCAGCGCTGTCCGACATCGATAACACCACCTTTGGATCAAGGCAACCTAGCATGTCCGCCTGCATCTTCCTCACAGACCAGCAGTTTGCCGGGGACACCCTTCTCAACCCCATGTAAGCACAACAGCCAGTCCTCGGTCCCTCAGATGTGGAAAAGTAAAAGACCATTTCCCCCTAGCCATGAGAAAGCTAAGAGGTTGAATTTCACCATCTGCAAGCTCTTGGCTACAGAAATGCTGCTTTTCCGCCTGGTGGACACAGAGGATTTTTGAGACCTTATGTCCGTCGCAGTGCCCCAGTACCAGATGCCCAGTCGGCACTACTTCTCAAAGAAAGGTGTGCCTGCGCTCCACCAGCATGTCGCACAGAACATCACCGCTTCTTTGAGTAACTCTGTGTGTGACAGGGTGCATTTCACCACAGACACTTGGACGAGTAGGCATGGACAGGGGCGTTACATGTCGCTGACTGGGCACTGGGTAACTATGGTGACAGCAGGACAAGGGGCTGCTGTCCAAGTCTTGCCGTCCCCACGAGTTGTGCGTCAATCCTCTTTATCTCAAAGTTCCTCCACTGCTTCTGCCTCCTCAACCTCCTCTCGGTCCTCCACCTGCACCCAAAGCCTGTCTGGTCATGCCACAAGCTTTCTAACTGCGCAGAAGGGATCCTGCACACCTCCTTACTATACTGGCAGCAGGGCTCAACGTCATCAGGCGGTTTTTACTTTGAAATGTCTGGGAAATGTGAGTCACACAGCTGAGGAGTTGTGGTCAGCTCTGGAGAACCAGTTTCATGAATGGTTGTCTCCACTGGACCTGAAACCAGGGAAGGCCATGTGCGACAATGCTGAAAACATGGGAGCGGCCCTACGCCGGGGCAAAGTCACACACATGCCTTGTATGGCTCACGTGTTGAACCTGGTTGTCCAGCAATTTTTAGCCCACTATCCCAGACTAGATGGCCTTCTGCAGAGGGCATGGTCACTGTCTGCTCACTTCCACCGTTCGCATCCCACAGCTCAGTGACTTACATCTTTACAGAAGTCATTGGGCCTGCCACTTCACTGGCTAAAATGCGATGCGCCTACCTGCTGGAATTCAACTCTGCACATGTTGCAGCAACTGTGGCAGCACCGACAAGCCCTGGTGCAATACGTTCTGATGTATAGCCTGGGCCAACGAGATCCAGAGGTGGGGCAAATCACGCTGGAGGAGTGGTCTCAGATCAGGGACCTATGCACCCTTCTGCACAGTTTTGAAATGGCGACGAAGATGTTTAGTGCTGACGATGCCATTTTCAGCATGACTATTCCGGTGATTTACATGCTGGAGCACATGTTAAACAGAATTCTGAGTCAGGTGGTGGCACAAGAGGAGGAGGAGGAAGTAGAGGAGGAGGAGTTGTATGCGGAAGGGCTAACATCTGCAAGGTCCAGACGGTCGGCAGCACCAAGGCAGCAGGCATGTGAGGGTGGGGGAGATGGTTTTACCAGGGCGCATGGTAGCAGTCAAACTAGTGAGGAAGGTGCAGGAGCCCAGGAAGAAGTGGAGGACGAACTGATGGAAGACTCATCAGATGAGGGAGACCTTGATCACATTTCTGTTGTGCGAGGTTGGGGGTAGAGGACAGAGGAAGGAAGCAAGATTGTTACCTCGCCACCAACACAACAGGGACTTGGCGCTCCTGGATGCGCAAGACACATGAGTGCCTTCTTGCTGCACTACCTGCAACATGACCCTCGAATTGTGAGAATTAGAAATAATCCTGACTACTGGATTGCCACACTGTTAGATCCCCGGTACAAAAGTAAATTTGCAGAAATTATTACTGCCATAGAAAGGGATTCACGCATGTAGGAGTATCAGCAGAGACTGTGGCAGAATCTTACTTGTGCTTTTCCACAAAACACCAGTGGTGCACGTAGTGAATCTCACAGTTCCAACTTGCCAACCGTGGGACCGTCGAGTGTTCAGCACTCAAACCGTATCAGAAACACAGTATCTGCTGGTAACATCAATTTTGCGGAATCATTTCACCACTTTTTTAGCCCATCCTTTGCAAGGCCACAGGAAACAAGAAGTCTGACACATAATCAATGCCTAGAGACGATGGTACAGGAGTATCTCCAAGTAAGCATTGAAGCCATGAATGTGTCACTAGATCCTTGCTCTTTTTGGGCTTCCAATCTGGAAAAATGTCCGAGCTCGCCACTTACGCCTTGGAGATCTTGTCATGCCCCGCAGCCAGAGTTCTGTCTGAACGTGTGTTCAGCGCTGCTGGTGGTGTGCTGACATATAAGCGCACGCGGCTCTCCACTGATAAAGTAGATAGACTCACGATCAGAAAGATGAACAAATCATGGATCCGAAACGACTTTTCTACCCCTGTGTCATCCTGGGGAGAATAAAAGCTTGATGATTTGTTAAAATTACCTCACCAACCGTTTTAAGCTTTAAAATTACGAATCATGTTTATCTGTATCTTGGCTGGAAAATAATTTGGGCATTGTAGCAGTGTGCAGTACTGATTCTATTAGGCCATCTATACTAAGCTCCACCAGATATAAAATTACTAATCATGTTTATCTGTATCTTGGCTGGAAAATAATTTGGGCTTTGTAGCAGTGTGCAGTACGGATTCTATTAGGCCATCTATACTAAGCTCCACAAGATTTAAAATTACTAATCATGTTTATCTGTATCTTGGCTGGAAAATAATTTGGGCTTTGTAGCAGTGTGCAGTACTGATTCTATTAGGCCATCTATACTAAGCTCCACCTGCTTTTAAATTAATAATAATATTTAGCCTCATCTAGCCAGGAAAATAATTTTGGGTCTCCTAGATGCGCAAGACACATGAGTGCCTTCTTGCTGCACTACCTGCAACATGACCCTCAGATTGTCAGAATTCGAAGTTATACTGACTACTGGATTGCCACACTCTTAGATCCCCTACACTCTTCGATCAACCTTTTCATTTTAATAAAGAACAAAAAAATGGTAATTTTTGAAATTATAAGCATTAGCAGGTTATTAGAAACTGAAATCAAACAGTTTTCAACTCAAAACTTTATTCTAGGTGATGTTACTTTTGCACATAGGACCCCTTGTTCGAAAGGAGCTTGTGAACTGTCTCGTCCATTGAATTTGTCAGGTTTTGGATGGTTTCTGCTTCAATTGTTTTGCATGAGGACAGAATACCCTCCCAGAGCTGTTGCTTAGATGTGAACTGCCTCCCGCCATCATAGACACTCCTTTTGATGATGCTCCAGAGGTTCTGAAAGGGGTTGAGGTCAGGGGAGCATGGGGGTCACACCATAAGTTTGTCCCCTTTTATGCCCATATCAGCCAGAGATGCAAATGTGTTATGTGCAGCATGAGACGATGCATTATCATGCATGAAAATGATCTTGCTGCGGAATACACGGTTCTTCTTCTTGAACCATGGCAGGAAGTGCTGCTTGAGAAACTCCACATACCTTATGGAGTTCATCTTTACCCCTTCAGGGATCCTAAAGGGGCCTACAATCTCTCTCCCCATGCTTCCAGCCCAAAACATTACTCCACCCCCTCCTTGTTGGCGCCGTAGCCGTGTTTGCGTGGGGTGTCCATCAACAAGCCATCCTCCACTCCATCCATCTGGACCATAGAGCGTTGCACGGCACTCATCGGTGAACAAAACAGTTTTGAAGTCAGTCTTCATGTATTGTTTGGCCCACTGGAGCTGTTTCTGCTTGAGTACAGTGGATAGAGGAGGTCGACAGGTTGGCTTACACACAGCTGCAAACCTCTGAAGGACCCTGCATCTTGTTGTTCGGGGGACGTTGGAGGCACCAGCTGCTTCAAAAACTTGTCTGCTGCTGTGACAAGGCATTTTTGCCGCTGCTCTTTTAACCTGACGTAATTGCCTGGAGGAAAGAATCCTCAATTTTCACTTATCAGCACGCAAACGTGTGTACTGTGAATCAGCTACATACTTCTTGATTGTGCGATGATCAGGATGAAGTGTCTTGGCAATGTTGATTGTAGTCATGCCTCGACCTAAACACTCCACAATGTGTTGCTTCTCAGCAGCCGACACATCCTTTTTCTTTCCCATTTTGGCAGAAAATGTAGGCTGCTTAATAATGTGGGACAGCCTTCTTAAGTAGTCTTGCCTTTCATTGGACACACCTGCCAAACTAATTAGCACAGTTGTCTGCAATTGCTTACAGTGATATAAAGGGCCCTGACACACATCACCATCAATGAGTTTAACTGACAAACAAACAAATTCTTCCCTTATCACTCCTAAACACTTTTTGCATAATAATTTGGAACACAGTGTACATGTGCTTTTCCACAAAACACCAGTGGTTCACGTAGTGAATCTTACAGTTCTAACTTGCCAACCGTGGTCTGTATGGAGTTGTTCAATAAAGGGCCCAAAACTAAGATAACATAGACGGGAGAGGTCTCTATGAAAATAATTCTTAAGTATTTGATACCCTGTGAGGGCCAGGCAAAGGGAAAGTTGGACTGGATGGAATCCTGTATGGATTTGGGGAGGGAGACATCGAGGGCCTCAGACTTCGCTGCATTGATTTTAAAATTTGACCATGTAACAAAGTGATGTATTTCAGCCATAACAGCTGGGATGGATATATGTGATTGAGTGATATATACTAGGACATCATGAGCAAATGCAGAGCACTTGTACTCGGTGCCTCCCACCTCAATCCACCTAATATTGGGGTTATGGCGAATTGATGAGAGCAGGTGCTCTGTCACTAGGATGTATAAGAGAGGGGACAGAGGACAACCGTGCCTTGTCCCATTGGTGATTATGAAAGGTGATGAAAATGTTCTGACGTGCCCCCTGGGCCTTGGGACACCCGGAGCCGGACCCTTTTTGGTGGATGCAGGTGGTTGTAGTCTCCGTGGCGGCGACCCGGTTCCATGGCTCAGGGCAGTCAAACCAGTGGCGGAACTATTAATGTGGTTTTGATGTTTAAATGTCCGACTACGCCACCCGTGGATTGCGCTCAGAGTGAACCGCCGCTGCAGGGCAGACCGCTGAGGCTGGTGTTGTGGGTGCAGCAGAGCATAGTATAACTCCCCACGGGAGGCGTATAGCCTCAGGGCATTGTATGCGGAGGATGGGGGTGATGGTGCAGGGCAGCAGCAGTAATGACACGGAGTCAGTGATGCAGTCCAGGGTCTTTACTCACAGTTCTTAATATCCAGACCACTTCTGCAGGTAACGGCTGCCCACGCCGTACTGTGCTCACCAGGTGAGGGGCTCAGAGAACTCCCAGATAACTTTGGAGTGCTTCACAGGACCCCCTTTGTGTGTCCTTTGTCTGGCCTTTCTTACCAACGCTTCTGTCCAGCTGCCTCGGGCCTCCTCTTGGTAAACTTGGCGCCAGTTTCCCTGACCCTATGTGGTGTCTTCCTATCGGGTGTAGCGAGAGGCTGCGCCACATAAAATGTCACAGCCTCCGGTTTCTAGCTGAGGGTCGTTTCCCGCCTCCACTAGTTTCGGGGACCGGTCTCGCCCTTTGGCCTGACCCCTCCACGCAGGTGGATTCGGGCGTGCGGTGGCAACTCGCCCGTCCGCACCCCTGGGATCCCTTCATTCCTCGCTCCTGGAGCCTTCTACGCTCCTCTTCCTTCCCTCTCCCTCTTCCAGGCCTGGGCCTCTGTTACTAGGCCCGCCTCTGGAGCAGAGCTCATGCAGAGCCCCTGCTCCCTGTCACTTCTGCTCAGACTTCTCTGCACTGAACTAAGATGGTGCCCACCTTTAATACTCCCTTCTCAATGCACCCAGGAACAGCATCCTCCCTGCTCCTGCACTACAGGGTTCCCCTTCCTCGGTGTTCACTCCCCCCACTCCAGCCAGGGACAGGGATTGTCGTGCCCTTCTTAGGGGCATATTGGTCGCCCTGCCCCACGGCAATGTGGTGTAATGCATGCAGGTGTCGGGGTCCTGATCCACACTCCATCTTTACCTGAGAGTGAGATATCACACCTCTGGGTGAGGTGCAATACCTCTGTAGCAACCGAGCCCTCAGGGTGCTACAGTTCCATTTATCTTCAGCCTAGGTGACTTATTGCGATACAGGCCCGTGATTTTGGCTATAAAAGGGTCCCCTAGACCCATACCCCAAGCTTTTTAAGAGAATAATATATGTCGTGCCAGGAGACTCTATGGAATGCTTTCTCAGCATCCAAGGAGAGTATCTAATTACAAATTTTTAACTGCATCTAGCCCAGGAAATACTTTGTGCCTAGTAGCAGTGTCTGCTAGTCAGCGGATTATCCCAGCTGTTAAGCAAGCTACACCACCTGTAGTTTGGACACTTAATTTTTTCAAAGGAAATGCTTCGGGACCCCTGGATACTCAGTGAAGAGCATCAGGAGGCACCCCAAGGCATAGGGGCTGGGACTGGCGGTAGGACGCCTTGCGGTGGACCGCCGAGCTCGATCCTTATAAAAGCTTTTTAGCTTCAGCAGCTTTAGTGGACGCTACTGGAGCAGGAATTACGCGGCTGCTGGCATGAGACTTGCCCTCCAATAGATCCTCGTAAAAGGATTTAAAGTGTATTCATTCAAATTATAGAGACAATTAAATTAAAAAGCTTAGACCTGCCTCCACCACAGGGGGGCTCGCTCGACCCACCAGTGGACAGGCACCAGTATTTGGAGAGGGGGGCTGGCCGTCAGGGTCCACCGCAGCTCTGGCACAAAGCCGGAGACACGGAGGTCGCACGGGCAGGAACGGACTGGCCGTGTCGGCTTTGCACTTTTTTGGTTTTAGAAGGGCATGACATGCCTATATCTGTGTCTCCCCCTCTTTTTACTTCTCCACCTCTTTTCTTTTCGCATGACTATATGTACTTGTCACTTTTCCATGAGTTAGTTGAGTCTTCTGAGCACTTTGTCAGCTTTTGGACACCTTTGAAGGTGTTTTCTATGTGTTTCTATGTGTTTTTGTTTGCCTGCCATTGGTTTTAACGGTGTTCGAAGGTGTTCGACGAACAGTTCGACAAACAGTTCGGCGAACATACGGGTGTTCGACGAACCGAACCGAACTCGAACACTACGGGGGTGGTTCAACACTAATAGAGAGATGGTGGAGACTCTGTGTTTTCACATATGGAGGACTCAGATAAGTAAACCTTGACATTATACATTATGTCTTTGGAAGATCTGCTTAAATAAGATACTCCTGATGAACCTTGGTAAAAGGGGAAACGCGTTGAGTTGTACAGTCATTGAGTCATATATGCACAATATATTTTCATTCATGACATGTAATCTTAGTTGTGCAGGCATTAAGTCATATATGTATAGATTTGGTAGTATATTTTGATTCATTACATGTAAACAGTGGTCATGAGCTACATTTGAATTGCCTTGAGCTATTTCGGCATTTAATTGTGGTTACATCTACTAAGCAATATTTATTTGTATTAAATGGATCCCTGGTCCAGGACAATTTATTAACTGACATCATAAGTTATATATAAACTGATCGGGCATTGAGTATTATCTTGAAATGGATCCTCTGTCCATGTCATGAAAATAAGTAGTGCACTTTAAGATTTATCCTTCTATGTGGCATGATTTCGAGCAAACAACATTTTTTTTAAGAATTGATCCATGTTATGTGCTTTGATTATATTTATGCACCCTTTTGTATCTGTGATCAAATTGCACTGATCATGGCTACAGATATATAAAAACTTTTTGAGTATTTTTTGCATTGTTTCAATTTGTCAGAAGAAACTGTGTATTCTCCACTAAGAATCCCTGAACCCCATTGGCCGTCAATATAGGGTGTTATAGGGATCCCAGGGAGAGTCATCGTTGAGCGGGGGCGACATTGCACAGGAAAATAGGGTGCCAACCTCCTCGGTAAGGTAGGGTGAGATAGGGCCTAAATAGGGTGAGGCACTATCCCCTCCTCTTATTGTGCACTGATGTTGTGGTTTGTTATTTTATGGCTGTCAATATTTTAATACAGATATTAAAAGTTATATTTTATAATTTGTCTTGAAGAGGTACGAGCTCTGTGAATTGTGAGTGTGGAAGATATTGTCCTTCATTTAAAATGGGCAAGGGACGTGGCAAGGGACAGGGAACTGGACGTGATGGTGCATGCAGAGGCTGAGGCTGTGGGCAAGCTGAAATTGTGCTACAACAAACACCCACATCTTCTCTCTCTACCTTCCTGTCCCAATTAACAGGGGACCGCAGAACACCAATATTGAACACAGCGCAGTGTGAAAAGGTTATTGATTTGATAGCAGATAATTCTTCCAGTCACTTAGCTACCACTACCACCACCCTGTCTTCGACACGGTCAAGTCTCAGTAGCCTGTAGTCTGGACTGCATATTCCTCACCCTGATTCTCCTTCCTCCCACCATGCCGAGTGCCCGGAGCCAACTGATCCCACACTTGGACACTCAAGAGCTGTTCACTTTTCCATTGATAGATTTGGACTTCTTGCCTGGTCCACTTGAAGCGGGGCAAGAGGAGATCGCATGTAGAGATGACCAAATATTTGAGCCGCTCCGGTCATACGAAGGAGGCGGTGGGAGAGTGTCACAAGAGGTGGACAATGATGAGACACAATTGCCAGAAAGTCAGGAGGAGGACCAGGGTGCAAAAGTGGAACATGAGGTGGTGGATGACAAAGTAACTGACCCAACCTGGCAGGAGGACATGCAGAGCAAGGACAGCAGCACACAGGAGGCGGAAGGCAGAGCACCCCAACAGGCAGGAAGAAGCAGTGTGATGGCCACAGACAGAAGGTGGGCAACCATTCCCTGTTACACCAACACGACGGAAGTTGCCAGTACAACTGTTAAGTCTTTCTAGTCTGGTTGTTTTTTAAAGACTCTGCCGATAACCCCAGAAAGGCCATTTGCATCTCCGGCCAGGCCAGCATCAGCAGGGGTAGCAAAACTACCAGCCTGACCACCATCAGCATGATCAGGCACATGGCAGCAAAGCACCCGACTTTGTGGGCCGAACCCCAGGGTCAAGGATCAGTGTCTGTGGGAGACACCACTTCTTCTTCTGCTGTTGTGTGTGCAAGCCAATCCCATGTTCATAGTGCATGTGAAGATGCCTCCTGTCCTGCACCTGTCGTTGCACACTCTCAACTAGCACCATCAGCAAACACGTCCTTGTCCCAGCGCAGTGTTCAGTTGTCATTACCCCAGTCCTTGGAATGCAAGCGCAAATACGCAGGCAACGCCACACAGGCCATACTACTAAATTCCCACATTTCGCGATTGGTTTCGCTCGAAATGTTGCCTTTTAGGATCATGGAGATGGAAGCCTTCCACAACCTGATGGTGGCGACCGTCCCTCAGTACTTGGTCCCCAGCCACCACTATTTCAACCTGTGTGCCATCTCTGCATTACACAAGCTAGTGTCCCACAACATTAGCCGTGTCTTCAACAATGAAGTTACTGGGAAACTCCACCTAACCACAGACACGTGGACAAGTGCTTGTGGGCAGGGACGGTACATCTCGCTGACGGCACACTGGGTTTACATAGTGGAAGCCAGGACCCAGTCGGACTTTGGGACGGAACAAATCCTCCCGATGCCAAGGATTGTGGGTCCTAGGTCAATCAGGGTTGCTCCCACAGTCTACAGCCCTTGCACCTCATCCTCCTTAGCCTCCTCCTCCTCTTCAGCCTCCATCTCCGAAATGACCACATCAGTCACAATCTGGAAGCACTTTAGCAATGCCTCAGCCAAGCGGCAACAGGCTGTGCTGAAGCTAATATGCTTAGGTGACAAACCGCACAATGTCCCCAAGTGTTGGAACTCAACACTGCAGATGTTGGGAAGGATTTGTGCACAGAAGAGGGCAGTTGTTGACTACCAGCATCAGCAAGGATATATTCAGTTCAGACTCCACACATAAGACCTCAGGAGTGGACATGGATGTCAGACATCTGTATCATCCTCCAAATCTTTGAGGACTCCACCAAGTTGATAAGCGGCGATGACGCCATAATTAGCGTCACCATCCCGCTTCTCTGTCTTCTGAAACACTCTCTGCTCACAATCAAAGAAGATGAATAGCAGGTGGAGCACAATGAGATGGAGCAAGGAACCATACAGGGTGATTACACACAGCTCAGCCTCATCTCATCCCAATGTGGATAGGGTGAAAATGAGGAAGAGGAGGAGGAGGAAGAACAGGAGCTAGTTTCAAGCACTATAGAGAGTACTTCCTGCACAACTGTCATACAGTCTGTTCAGCGTGGATGGCCTGAGGACAGGCAAGAGAAGGAGGAGGAGAGCATGGTCAGTCGTCCTCTTAGAGAAAACTCAGAAGTCTTGCCTGTTAGCAGTCTGAAACGTATGGCTGAGTTTATGTTAAGCTGCCTTTCCCATTCTCAAAATTTTGGGTGACAGTCACTACAGGTTAGTGACACTTCTAGACCCATGATACAAGGAGAACTTTTTATCTCTTATTCCTGAGGCGGACAGGTCTACAAAAATGGGACAGTACCAGAAGGCCCGTGTTGTGGGACTATTAAAAAAATTCCTATCTGAAAACGCTAGCGGCAGAAGTCACAGTTCATTGGACAACCAAGGAGTACAGGTGAGAGAGACACAACTCCAATCCAGCAGAGGCAGGGGAACACTGTCAAAGTTCTGGGAGAGTTTTCTCAGACCCTCCCATCGCACAGGCCCTGAGGCATGGGGTATAAGGAGTGCAAAGTTTGGGAAGATGCTAAAGGAGTACCTTGCCGACCGTACCAACATCCTCCGTGATTCATCTGTGCCTTATAAATATTGGGTATCCAAGCTGGACACATTGAATGAACTGGCTCTCTACACCTTGGAGGTCCTGGCCTGCCCTGCCGCTAGTGTTATATAAGAGCGGGTTTTTAGTGCCGCTGGTGGAATTATAACTGACAAGTGCATCCGCCTGTCAACTGAAAATGCTGACAGGCTGACTTTTATAAAGATGAACAAGGGCCGGATTGGGCCAGACTTCTCAACACCATTGAATGATAGCAGCGTAACATAAACTCAAATACAATGTCTTTTTTTGGGAGGTGTATTCCCATGCACCTCTTCACATCCACACATGGGTATACACTTCCTGATTTTGGCTATTTGCTCTTGTCCTCCTCCTTCTCCTCATCATCATCCTCCACCACCATATCACCAGGGTGACCGTGGTCCATGATGCAACACCCACATAATTTTTTTAAAGGGTGTTTATGATTCCTGTAAATAAAAATATTTTATACAGTATTTTCATGTATACCCCCCAGGGGTAAATGTTTGTCATCCCATACACTTAGTGAATGGGCATTACAAGTATAGGAGACCTGCTCCTTTCTAATTGGAACATTTATTTTTGAGGACCTCCTCCACATCTTTTCCAAGGTGCATTGGAGTGCCTCTCAATTTTTGGCAGCCCTTGCATTCACTGTGTAGGCCAACACTATGGGAGCCCCACTTCCTAATAATGGGATAATTGTTTTCAGGAGGCCCTCTGGTCTCCATGTGTCTTCCAAGGGGCATTGGAGTGCCTCCAAATTTTTGACAACTCTTGCATTCACCGCATAGGCAAACACAATGGGAGACACACTTCCTAATAATGGGAACATTGTTTTCAGGAGGCCATCTGACCTCCACGTCTCTTCCAAGGGGCATTGGAGTGCCTCCAAATTTTTGACAGCACTTGCATTCATTGCATAGGCAAACACAAAGGGAGACCCACTTCCTAATAATGGGAACATTGTTTTCAGGAGGCCCTCCTCTACGTCTCTACCAAGGGGCATTAGAGTAGGTCCAAATTTTTGGCAGCACTTGCATTCACTGCATAGGCAAACAGTATGGGAGATCCACTTCCTAATAACAGGAACATTGTTTTCAGGAGGCCCTCCTCTAAGTCTCTTCAAAGGGGTATTGGGGTGTGTCAAAATTTTCAAAGGGGTATTGGGGATGCGTCCAAATTTTGTGTAGACCTGCCACTCACTGCATACGCAATAACAGTATAGGAGACCCACTTTTTAGCAATGGGAACAACAAAGCATAGTCGGCTGATGGCTCTCTAAGAATAGTGAGGGCCGACTGCTGGCCCTTTAAGAATAGTAAAGGCCGCCTGATTGCCCTATAAAAATAGGCTTTGTGACTTTCAGAGTCCCTCCTTCATAAATGAAACAGGATGTGTCTGATCATGTCTCACACACCACATGGTCAGATAAGGTTGTAAAATATTAAAATGACATTTCCCTGTGAATGCATTTGTCACTGTTGAAAGCAATGTAAAAGTGAAAAAACGCATCAAAAATGTTACGTATGAACATAGCCCAAGGTTTGCAGGAGTATTTTTGTTTTTGGTTATTTATTTTGCCTTATTGCAAGTCATTACCCTGGTAAGGATGTTCCTTTCCTCTGACAGCATAGTTGACAGCAGTGACCTGGGAGTCATAAATGCTTCCAGGTGTGTTCCCCATGCTGTTTCCATGTCAGTTGAGCACTGCACCCATCGATTTGGGCAATTTTTAGGCCCTCTGCAGACCGCCGGGGGGAGCCGCCTGAAAAATGCTTGAGTTTCCCATAAACTTACATTGGGCTCATTGCTCAGGTTGAGCACCCGAGCATTGAGCACCCAAGTATTTTAGTGCTCGCCCATCACTAAAGCTCACTACACACATTTTTTGTGCACCTTCCATTAAAAGCAATTTGATCTGGATACAGTAAATCCATTTGCAGTGAACTTCCTCCAGTGTCAAATGTAGACAGCTAAAACTTAAATTGGTTTCAGAAAAATATTCAACCCCTTTATTATTAAATAATTCAGTACCATAGAATGACTTTATGGCTATGCGAATGACATTGGGGGAGATATAATAGGCTAAATGCATTCTTGCTTTTTCACTGCTGTCATTTATAATACTCTAGGGATCTTTGCTATAGGTTTGTAGTACTGTGTGATGTTCTGCTACTGTGGATAGATTGGACTGTTTTTGGCATTTACTGTAGAAACTATTAAATAGTATTGCTATGTTCATATGTTTGTCCCCTAGCAGATATATTGGTTTATTTGAACCTTTTTGTTTGTTGCTGGATAATAACAAAAGAAAATATTTATGTGTTTTTAATATGGCTTAATTTTGAATAGGTTGTCCACAGCAGCATGGGCTAACCCTGTACTAATTTAGTTTCTTGAAATGTATTGATGGAGAGATACATGGAGACATGTCTATCCTATTCACATTCCTGAAAACATTTCTGACCTATTCCTCTGTGTTCTGCATTTGAATTTTAATTTACCTTTAGCTTCTCATAGCTGGTAATTTTACTCTTTCTAGTTGTTGGTGTTTCCCAAACAGGAAAGGATTAATTAACCAATTAAATTATTATTGTTTTTATTAACTAGGGTAGAGCAAAAATATTTGCAAGATCCAGTTACTTTGTCTAGCAGCCACATTAGTAGTCTGAGGCCACTATTCCAGAACCCTACAGACATCTTATTACCTGTGACATCCCTGGCACCTCTTATAATCTTCTAATTAGTAGGCTATCTTTACATCATCATTAAGCATTATGTTGTGGTGGCTAATACTTTGAAGTGGCACTGGGGATGTCACAGGTAGCACGAGGTTCAAAGGGCTCTGCCTGGCCCTCTGCTTGCAACAAAAGAGAATTCACAGTTTTGTCCAGTAGTTCAACAATGCCATTGGACTGAGCTGTCAATTAAACAGGAGTGCCCTGGCAAGCAATAGTCAGCAAAGTGATGTGCTCCTGAAAATCCATAGTACTGTGCAAATGATTTCAAAATAGAAATGTAAATACTTTATTTTGGTCAATTAGCAAAATGTAAAGTCAATAAATTAAAGATAAATCAATATTTGGTGTGACCGCCCTTTGCCTTCAAAACATTATCAAAGCATCCATCCTTTTTGGTACACTTGTATTTGCATACAGTTTTTGAAGCAACTCGGCAGGGAGGTTGTTCCAAACATGTTGGAGAACTAACCACAGATTTTCTGTGGATGTTTTGAGCACAAAGGGAGATCACACGAACTATTGATTTGATTTAGATTTCACTTTGTTCATCGAGATTACATTTTGTTAATTGCTAAAAATAAACTACTATATCTATTTTAATATCACAACCAAAGAGGAAAAAGATAGCCTTGGTGGAATGTATATACAAATAATGTTAGTGTCCCGTGATGACGCCGCTAGTGCGGTGAAACATGTTGGGGGGACATGTGCTGAGATTTATTTATCCCATTCAGCTCTAGTGATGACATCCCACGGTACCATCAGAACGTCATAGATTTTAGTCTATTTATCATTTTGGCTGATTAGGGATAATATTTTAATACCCTCTACATTCACATTTCAATATAAAGATTAAAAGTTACATTTTATAGCCTGTTTAGAGAAGGATAATTATATAGGTTTTCCCATTTGGTTCATTATTTATATCTATTTTATAAGCATTCTTACTTTGCATCATTTTTTCCACAGTTGACAATATTTTTCACAGTACAGTATATTGAGTCAACCCTTTAAAGTCAAATGTGAGAAGTTTCTCTGCATGCAGAGGTTTTTTGAACTAGCCATTCAATATGGCAAATTTCTATTCTATTGCATCCCCATGTATTTTTTCCATGTTTGATCAATCAGGCAACCTTTTTACGATTAGCAATTACTTCTGATACCTTTCAAGACTTTTATTGCCCCTTGATAGAGATGGGCGAACGCGAGCAGTAAAGTTTGGAGTCCGTACCGAACACCCACTGTTCGGGCACGTACCTTGAAAACAGACTTCACTAAGAAGTCCGTGTTACTTTTCTGGTTCGGCACCCCGAATACCGGGTGTTCCTCATGCTGTCATCTACATGACAGTGCGAGAAACCCCGGCGGCTGTGAGTAGTTGTAAGATTAATAGCACCAGTCAGAGTGCTGCGGTTCCCACGCTGTCATCTGTCAGGGCCCGAACATTGGGCATTTGCCACGCTGTTATGTGCATGACAGCGCAGAAAATGCTGCCTCTGATCAGCGGTAAGATTTTTACCTCCGGTCATAGCTGCAGGCTCACGCTGTCATCTGACAGAATGGGAACCACAGCGCTCTGACCGGAGATATTAATCTTACCCCTGATCAGAGGCATTGTTTGCCAAGCTGTCATGCACATGAGAGCGTTGCAAGCACCTGATATTCAGGCTTTTATTCCCACGCTGTCATCTAACAGATGACAGCGTGGGAACAATAGCTCTCTGATCAGCGGTAATCATCTTACTGCCGTGCTGTCATACATATGACAGCATGGCAAACACCCAATGTTCGGGCCCCCCATTCATGGGAATGGGGGTCCGTGTCCTGTTTCGAGTATTGTTCTGGCACCCGAACTGAACTTTTAATAAACTGTTTGTCGTTTGGCTGAACCCTCCAAACCCAAACAGTCAGGGATTCGCCCATCACTACTCCTTTACCCTTCTCAAGCTATTAAAACTGATGCAAAAATGTTATTCTATTTGATATGCTTTGCTCCTTATTTCCATTTATGAGGTTACCATCATCTATTTTACAGCTTCCATATTCATATGTTGCCAAAGCAATTGGACTCATGTGGTGCAACGCCTATTTTTGAGAAAGTCACTTAATGTCTTATCTAAGCAAAATAAAGCCCCTCAAAAAGCTGAATCAAATTGGGCATTTTTTATTGATAGTAGATGTTGAGTTACTGGCCAAAACTTTAACCAACAGACTAGTGTGTTATTACTTTCCTGATCCATCCACATTAAACAGCCCTTTACGCCCACAAAATCCATTGCTGTAAACATAAGATCCCTATTTCTCAATAGTCAAATTTTCTCAGATAATATGGATCCTAGAATAGTGTCACTATTAGATGCCAAAAATTATTTTGCTAGTGTTGAATGGCATTAGTTATAGAATACCCTACAATCTGTGGGCTTTTGGCTGGCATTCATTTCCTGGGTGCTGCTTTTTTGTTCTTTCCCTGCTTCCAGAATTACAGTCAATGTGGGCCTATCTGACAGGTTTAGCCTACAGTATATTGAGGTACTAGGCAGTCATGTCTAGTGCCATTATTGCTGTTTGTGCTGGCAGTGGCCATTACCATACGCCTTGAGCTAACAAATTTTCACTTTGGTACCAAGGAAGAAGAGGTGGTGTTCATTGCTAATAACATCCTGTTTTTTATAGGAGATATGAGAGAAGTGAGTCACTAGAATTAGGGACCATCCTGATTGGGTATACCTTGTCATGTTGGGATGGCTTTTACACTTTTTTGATCAAAAAATGTTAACTAGGTATCCTATACTTTTTAAGTGTATAGTAATAGTAGTATTTTTACATGTTTAAGTATTATAGTTTAAATAGCCAAGTAGCCTTATTATTTTTAGTGTATATTTTTTTGATAATGGCCGTACATATGTGCACCTGCCATTTACATTAAAACTACAGGTGTGCTGGCACTAATTTTTGCTTATTATGCAAGATAGAAGAAACTTTGTGGGGATGATCATGTCTTTGATTGGAAGATTTGAAAATCTGTCCTGCTTAAAAATCAGTTGGGACAAATCTGTCCTTATACATGTAAATCCAGTTTCTGTTTCTCCAGTAGTATTTGTAAATTCTGTGCAGTGCAATGTATAGATATATTCCATTACCTTGGCATAATGATTAAAAAATTAATTCAGGGTGTAAACTGATGTTTTCTGTAGTTGGCAGAACAAATTCTATAATAATGATCTTGATATTTCAACTGCGTAACTTACAATAAATATGTTCAACCATATTAATGCCCTATATAAAGGTTTACTCTTAAAAAAAAGGAAAAAATAAAATAAGAATAAAGATTTCCAGCAAGCAAAAATTGAAAGCTGACTTGTTGTACCCAACTATGATGATAGTACTTATCATCTCAAAGCCAACATTCCTGAGAATGGTGAGAGGCATATCCAGAAAAATATATTGCTAATCTGCTTAAATATTACAGATCAGTGTTTCTTGATGTGTGCACTTGAGGTGGGAAGTGTTCATGATGTTCAGAACTATTTTTCAGCATTAACTGTGGCTCAAAAGATTTGGGACAAGCTGAAGTGTTTCAGAGCTATTTATGGCTGACGAATTTTCATGTCAATTTTGGATAATGGTGGATTTGGTGACTTCATCTCTCCTCTCATTTCAGGGGTTTGAAATGTGGTGAACAGTGGGCATCACCTCAATCTCTCAGTTGCTGTCTCTTCCAAAAGTTTCCAGACATTTAATATTAGGAAATGCAGAAAGAATTTGCATTGGTTTACAGGATCTTTTACCAATATCTATATGCCTTTAAATTGTTAAAGATACCTTAATAGTAGTGATGAGCTAAATGATTCCAAAATAATCGAATTCCTTTAGCATTCAGGCAAATCCAAATTTTGAGTGATTACTTTCTGCCATTTTGCTGGATTCCAAAGAGCTAAAATTGATTAAAAATGTATTAAAAAGTCTTACCTCACCACAGCCCTCCCCTTTGTAGCAACACAAATCCTCTCTGTGCTCCAGTGCAGTCTTTAGGAGAAGAGTGAACAGGTGAAAGCTGGGAAAGTTGAGTGTAATTTTTAAAAAAGTTTAATTTACGTTTATTATGCTTTGGAGCCTGGAGAGACCGGAGAACATAATCAGGCACATTCTATTTGTAGTAAATAAATTCATTGTGAATCAAATTTCCTGGCCAAATTTGATCACATAGCTAAATGAGAAAAGACTGAGGCCCAATTAGAAATGACAGGTGGGAAATATTGGAGAAATTGTACTTATAGAAAGATGAGTAAATCAGGCAAAATGCAAATTGAATTCATCAGCTCATGCAGAATTTTTTTTTGTCAGTGAAGATATTCTTTACGATTTGAATGTCCCTTGCTATGCTCTAAGGCAGGAGTGGGAAACCTCAGGCCTGTGGGCCATTTACGGCCCTCAATAACCTTTTATTCGGCCCCCGGAAAGATTCCATGGGACTGTAGTGCTTGGACCGGCAGTATTTTGACGGCACCCGGCCCATTTATCTCTTCTTGCTCTGTGAGCATGCGCATGAAGTATACACTACACAACACTGAGGCACGTGCAATGAAAGATTACGTCCTGACACCAGTGCCAGCGTCAGAACGTACTTTGTGGGCAGAGTTAGTGTGCAATTTGTACGACCCTGAAAGATGGCATAAATATCCAAATAGCCCTTGCCATAAAAGAGATTCCCCACCCCTGCTCTAAGGTTTCTCTACAACCTGCAGAATAATAAATGCAACATGTAAAAAAAAAAAAAAATACTTATTCTCATATTACCACTCACCTCTCTGGTCCCTCCATACCTCACCATCCCCTGTATGGACCTCATTGAATCTTCTTTTCACCTCTGCAAGCACTTACTTCTCGGAGCCTCTTCACCTTTGGCCAGGACTTTTGTCTCTGATGATGAGATGCAATGAGGACCTGACAGGGGAAGGTGAGGAGCGGAGGGGCAGGAGAGATAAGTTGAATGGCGAGTATCCATTTTTTTTTTTTTTTTAAATTTTTGATGGCCTTTTATGGTTTAGCAAGATAGCATCTGACTGGCCTACAGTAACTGCTTATAAATTCTTTTTGCATCTTTTTTGGCAAGGATTGAATAATTGGGATGGAAAAAATGTTCAAAAATTAATTATAGTGTTGTACAAAAGAAAAATAGGGAATGGCAATGGACTAGGTAATAAAAAAGAAAAAAATATATACCATAGCTAAGATAGTGGAAACAGCTAGCAGCAGTAGAAGCACAATCACAACCATTGACTTGAGCCGACCTGGCAGTTTGTCTGTCAGTGTGCTGTGTTTTTAAATGGGCTGATTGTTACTACTGGGATACAATACATTTACATAGCAAAGCAAATTAGACATTACTAAGGCTACATTTGTGTTAAAGAACTTGAAAGACTTAGTATAAAGTCATAGGAGGCTTCAGTGTGTTGCACACGTCTTTTCAGGGCAGTTAGAGGTTTTACCATATTGCAACTCATGAAAAATCAATTCACTACAAACCAAATTTAACAAAAAAATTGTTGAACCTGGCAAATTAGAATTTCGAAAAAGTTACCTAAAATGGCAGGTACATTTTAACTTCAAAGTAAGAATGTCATCGGCAAGCCCTGTAAAACATTCGGAGATCATTGTTTAGAAGAGAGGAGGATGCACTCTGAAATATTGTCAGTGATGTAAATGCGTTATCTGCCTCCAGTTTCATATTAGCCATGAAACCTTTTATTCTAATCCTGCCTATGGTAAAAAAATGATATTATCTCTGGAGAGTGATTTTTTTTATATACACTGTGTTCCAAATTATTATGCAAATAATATTTTCTCAGATTTTCCCAAATTACCTATATGAATTGCAGTCATTGTAATTTTCCAGTCAAATAACTATTAGAGTACAATTGAAAGGTTTTTGTACAAACTGCCTATGATAACAGTATATTTTTAAAAAAATTAAAAACTCAAACTGCACTCAAAATGCATGTTACAAATTATTATGCACATCAGAGTTTTCAACCTTTTCATTTTAATAAACAGCAAAAAATGATCATTTTTGAAATTATAAGCATTAGCAGGTTATTACAAACTGAAATCAAACAGTTTTCAACTCAAAACTTAATTCTAGGTGATGTTACATTTGCACATAAGACCCCTTGTTCGAAAGGAGCTTTTGAGCTCTCTCGTCCATTGAATTTGTCAGGTTTTGGATGGTTTCTGCTTTAATTGTTTTGCATGAGGACAGAATACCCTCCCAGAGCTGTTGCTTAGATGTGAACAGCCTCCTGCCATCATAGACACTCCTTTTGATGATGCTCCAGAGGTTCTCAATGGGGTTGAGGTCAGGGGAGCATGCTGGCCACACCATAAGTTTGTCCCCTTTTATGCCCATAGCAGCCAAAGATGCAGATGTGTTATGTGCAGCATGAGACGGTGCATTATAATGCATGAAAATGATCTTGCTGCGGAATGCACGGTTCTTCTTCTTGAACCATGGAAGGAAGAGCTGTTGGAGAAACTCAACATACATTATGGAGTTCATCTTTACCCCTTCAGGGATCCTAAAAGGGCCGACAATCTCTCTCCCCATGATTCCAGCCCAAAACATTACTCCACCTCCTCCTTGTTAGCTCCATAGCCGTGTTTGCATGGGGTGTCCATCAACCAGCCATCCTCCACTCCATCCATCTGGACCATCGAGATCATTTCATGCATGATAATGCCCCGTCTCATGCTGCACATAGCACATCTGCATCTCTGGCTGCTATGGGCATAAAAGGGGACAAACTTATGGTGTGGCACCCATGCTTCCCTGAGCTCAACCCCATTGAGAACCTCTGGAGCATCATCAAAAGGAGTGTCTATGATGGCGGGAGGCAGTTCTCATCTAAGCAACAGCTCTGGGAGGGTATTCTGTCCTCATGCAAAACAATTAAAGCAGAAACCATCCAAAACCTGACAAATTCAATGGACGAGAGAGTTCAGAAGCTCCTTTCGAACAAGGGGTCCTATGTGCAAATGTAACATCACCAAGAATAAAGTTTTGAGTTGAAAACTGTTTGATTTCAGTTTGTAATAACCTGCTAATGCTTATAATTTCAAAAATGATCATTTTTTTGTTCTTTATTAAAATGAAAAGATTGAAAACTCTGAGGTGCATAATAATTTGGAACATGCATTTTGAGTGCAGTTTGAGTTTTTAATTTTTTAAAAAATATACTGTTATCATAGGCAGTTTGTACAAAAACCTTTCAATTGTACTCTAATAGTTATTTGACTGGAAAATTACAATGACTGCAATTCATATAGGTAATTTGGGAAAATCTGAGAAAATATTATTTGCATAATAATTTGGAACACAGTGTAGATACTTTTTATGAGAAAATATTAATGCTTCTATCCTCCTGTTTTGAACTGAATTGAGTTACTTACAAAAAAAGATCTATGGTACATAGGTGACTACTAAAAACAGAAAAAGTTTCAGTTCAGTTCACCACTTACAGTGGTGGCAAAAAGTATTGGCACCCCTGCAATTCTGTCAGATAATACCCAGTTTCTTCCTGAAAATGATTGCAATCACAAATTCTTTGGTATTATTATCTTCATTTAATTTGCTTGCAAGGAAAAAAACACAAAAGAGAATGAAGCAAAAATCAAATCATTGATCATTTCACACAAAACTCCAAAAATGGGCCAGACAAAAGTATTGGCACCCTCAGCCTAATACTTGGTTGCACAACCTTTAGCCAAAATATCTGCGAACAACCGCTTCCGGTAACCATCAATGAGTTTCTTACAATGCTCTGCTGGAATTGTAGACCATTCTTCTTTGACAAACTGCTCCAGGTCCCTGATATTTGAAGGGTGCCTTCTCCAAACTGCTATTTTGAGATCTCTCCACAGGTGTTCTATGGGATTCAGGTCTGGACTCATTGCTGGCCACCTTAGAAGTCTCCAGTGCTTTGTCTCAAACCATTTTATAGTTCTTTTGGAAGTGTGTTTTGGGTCATTGTCCTGCTGGAAGACCCATGACCTCTGAGGGAGACCCAGCTTTCTCACACTGGGCCCTACATTATGCTGCAAAATTTGTTGGTAGTCTTCAGACTTCATAATGCCATGCACACAGTCAAGCAGTCCAGTGCCAGAGGCAGCAAAGCAACCCCAAAACATCAGGGAACCTCCACCATGTTTGACAGTAGGGACCGTGTTCTTTTCTTTGAATGCCTCTTTTTTTTTCCTGTACATTCTATGTTGATGCTTTTTGCCAAAAAAGCTCTACTTTTGTCTGATCTGACCAGAGAACATTCTTCCAAAACGTTTTAGGCTTTCCCAGGTAAGTTTTGGCAAATTCCAGCCTGGCTTTTTTATGTCTCAGGGTAAGAAGTGGGGTCTTCCTGGGTATCCTACCATACAGTCCCTTTTCATTCAGACGCCGATGGATAGCACGGGTTTACACTGTTGTACCCTCGGACTGCAGGGCAGCTTGAACTTGTTTGGATGTTAGTAGAGGTTCTTTATCCACCATCCGCACAATCTTGCGTTGAAATCTCTTGTCAATTTTTCTTTTCCGTCCACATCTAGGGAGGTTAGCCACAGTGCCATGGGCTTTAAACTTCTTGATAACACTGCGCACGGAAGACACAAGAACATTCAGGTCTTTGGAGATGGACTTGTAGCCTTGAGATTGCTCATGCTTCCTCACAATTTGGTTTCTCAAGTCCTCAGACAGTTCTTTGGTCTTCTTTCTTTTCTCCATGCTCAATGTGGTACACACAAGGACACAGGACAGAGGTTGAGTCAACTTTAATCCATGTTAACTGGCTGAAAGTGTGATTTAGTTATTGCCAACACCTGCTAGGTGCCACAGGTAAGTTACAGGTGCTGTTATTTACATGAATTAGAGAAGCATCACATGATTTTTCAAACAGTGCCAATAATTTTGTCCACCCCCTTTTTTAGGTTTGGTGTGAAATTGTATCCAATTTGGCTTTAGGACAATTCTTTTTGTGTTTTTTCATTGAAGACAAATTAAATGAAGATAATAATACCAAATAATTTGTGATTGCAATCATTTTCAGGAAGAAACTGAGTATTATCTGACAGTGTTTCAGGGGTGCCAATACTTTTGGCCACCACTGTATGTGTTAGTGGTAAGTATCCCAGGAGACTTCCAGGGTAAACAGTCTGCCGTTTGATTGTGGTGGACCAAGTATGCAATGGTCTGACTTCCAGGTCAAATACAGTGGAGAAAATAAGTATTTGATACACTACCGATTTTTCAGGTTTCCCACCTTCAAAGAATGGAAACGTCTGCAATTTTTATTGTAGGTACACTTCAACTGTGAGAGACAGAATCTAAAAAAAATCCAGAAAATCACATTACATGATTTTTACATAATTAATTTGCTTTTTATTGCATGAAATAAGTATTTGATACAATAGAAAAACAGAACTGGGAGAACAGGGAGGTGGAAAGTCCTTAAAAATGATGACAGGGAACTAGGAGAGAAGTTGAAGGCCAGGACCTCCAAGGTGGTGTTTTCTTAAATACTGCAAGTGCCACCTGCATCACTAGAAAGACAGCGGGAACTTAGAGAGATAAATAAGTGGCTTATACATTGGTGCAGGAAGGAAGGGTTTGGGTTCATGCAGAACTGGGATGACTTCACTCTCAGTTACAGGCTCTACGGTAGGGACGAGCTGCATCTCAATGGGGAGGGTGCAGCCATGCTGGGGGAAAAAATGGTCAGAAGAATGGAGGAGCTTTTAAACTAGGATCTGGGGGGAGGGTATGCATGCGTATAAGGGGATAGATAGAGTAGACAGAGAGAGTGAGACATCAGGGGGTATAGAGGATCTGAGGGGGCTGGGATATGCAAGGAAAATAGGGAGCTGAGTAGGATTAACAAATGTGCTAATTGTATTAAATGTTTGCTGGAAAATGCAAGAAGTCTTGCAAACAAAATGGCTGAACTGGAGACTCTCATGTCGGTCACAGAATACGATGTGGTGGGTATTACCGAAACCTGGCTGGATGAAAGCAATGACTGGGTGACAAACATGGAAGGATATACTACATTTAGAAAGGACAGGAAAGACAAAAAAGGTGGACGGGTGTGTCTTTTCATAAGATCCAACTTAAAACCTGTGCTCAATGACGACATTGGGGGGAGCTGCGACAATGTAGACTCAGTGTGAGTTAATGTACATGAGGATAGCAATAATGGAAAGCTGCTAATTGGAGTTTGTTACAAGCCTCCTAATATAGCTGAACTGGTAGAGGACGAAATGCTGGAACAAATTAAAAATTCAGCAAGTAATAATAGAGTTCTTATTATGGGGGATTTTAACTATCCATATATTCAATGGGAAATAGAATCTTCCAGGTGTGCTAAAAGCTGCAAGTTCTTATCCACAGTTAAGGACAATTACCTCTCTCAGCTGGCAGATGAACCAAGCAGGGGAGGTAATCTGCTAGATTGTCAAATTGACCAGATACAATTTCAGATCTACAGGTCTGGGACCATTTGGGAAACAGTGACCATAATATGGTAAGTTTCAATGTAATATTCAATAAAACATTTCAAAAAGGAAACTTTAGGAAAGCTGATTTCAACCAACTAAGGGAAGAGCTTTATCGTGTAGACTTGGACCATGTCATGATAACTGGGGATACCGAATGTAAATGGGGAATGTTTAAGGAAATACTGCTAGAATCCTGTAGAAAATTTATACCCTTTGGCAATAAAATGTCCAGGAATAAAAGAAACTAGTATGGATAAATAAGATAGTACAAAGTTTAACAAAGACAAAAACAAAGGGCATTCAAAATCTTGAAGGCCGAGAACACAGAAATAGCATTTCAGGAGTATAAAGACTTAAATAAGAAATGTAAAAAAGAAATCAAGATAGCAAAATTATCTACAGAGCAACACTTTGCAGGGACATTAACCCTTAGTGACAATGTCAGTAATAGTACGTCCCTGTGCCCTAGGCCTTATGGACCAGGTACATACTATTACACACAATGTGATCGCGCCCACACAGAAGCTGTGCAGGGCGATCGCCACCAGATGTTAGCTGATTCTCACAGCTGACACATGGTACTATGTGCCAGGTGCGGTGCCGCACCGTTCCCGACACATTAACCCCCAAAATGATGCGATCGAAGTCAATTGAAGCATTCCAGGAAAAAGGGGAGGTCAGTGCGCTCCTCTTACCTTGAATCGGGACTCCAAATGTTTTTTTGGGGTGTCTAACAACCATGTAACATGCAGGGTGGTGACTCAAGCATGTCACTGGAGCACCCGCAATACATGGTGCATACTCGAGTACCCGAGGCTAACTCAAGTAGCGAGCACTTGCGCTCAACACTCGTTGCCATATCGTCATAATTCTTTTTCTTTACTTTTGAAAAAATCTCAACCCCAAACCCTAATGCAACCACAACCCTAACACATCCCTAACACAACCCCAACCCAAGCACAACCCCAACCCTAGCACAACCCTAACTTAACTAGCGAGCACTTGCGTTTTAGACTAATGACAACTTATTCAATATGATAACCTAGTTATCAAATTTTGTGTCGTACCTCTGGGTTCAAAATCTTTACGATACCCCTTGATAAAATCATTGAGGGGTCTAGTTTCCGAAATGGGGTAACTTGTGGGGGGATTCCACTGTTTTGGCGCATCAGGGGCCTTCCAAACGCGACATGGCATCAGCTCTCGATTCCAGCCAATTTTACGTTCAAAAAGTCACAAAGTGCTCCTTCCCTTCTGAACCCTGCTGTGCGCCCAAACAGTGTATTTGCCCCACAAATTGGGCATCAGCGTACTCAGGAGAAATTGCACAAGATGTCTTGGGGTCCATTTTCTCCTTTTACGCTTGTTAAAATAAAAAATTTGGGGCTAAAATATAAGTTTTGTGGAAAAAGTTAGATTTTTTTATTTTCATGGCTCTACATTATAAACTTCTATGAAGTACCTGGGGGTTCAGGGTGCTCACCACCCATCTGGAGAAGTTCATTAAGGGGTCTATTTTCTAAGATGGGGTAAGTTGTGGCACATCAGGGGCTTTCCAAACACGACATGGCGTCTGCAAATTATTCAAGCAAATTTTACATTCAAAAAGTCAAATGGCGCTCCTTCCCTTCCAAAGCCTGCAGTGAGCCCAAACAGTGGTTTTCCCCCATAAGGGGTATCGGCTTACTCAGGAGAAATTGCACAACAAATGGTATGGTGCAATTTCTCCTGTTATCCTTATGAAAATGCAAAATTGGGGGCCGAAAAACATTTTTGTTGGAAAAATATGAATATTTTATTTTTATGGCTCAATGTTATAAACTTTTGTGAAGCACCTGGGGGTTCAAGGTGCTCACCACACATCTAGATAAGTTCCCTGAGGGGTCACATTTCCAAAATAGTGTCATTTGTTGTGGATTTCCACTGTTTAGGCACATCAGGGGCTCCCAAAATGCAACATGGCGTCCGCTAATTATTCAAGCAAATTTTACATTCAAAAAGTCAAATGACGTTCCTTCCCTTCTGAACCCTGCCGTGTGCCCAAACAGTGGTTTTCCCCCACATATGGGGTATCAGCATGCTCAGGAGAAACTGAATATCACATTTTTGGGTCAATTTTTCCTGTTACCTTTGCAAAAATAAAAAAATGTGGGTCTAAAGTAACATTTTTGTGAAAAAAGTTAAATGTTCATTTTTTTCTTCCATATTCCAAAAATTCCTGTGAAAAACCTGAAGGGTTAATAAACTTTTTGAATGTGCTTTTGAGCACCTAGAGGGGTACCGTTTTTAGAACTGTGTCACTTTTGGGTATTTTCTGTCATAAAGGCCCCTCAAAGTCACTTCAAATGGTTTTCTAAATATTGTTGGAAAAATGAGAAAACGCTTGTCAACTTTTAACCCTTATAACTTCCTAATAGTGATGAGCGAGCATGCTCGCTACTGCTTGGTGCTCGCCCGAGCATCTCACTGATCGAGATGCTCCGTGCTCGCCGAGTATTTCCCGGGTTGCTCGGGCAGGAACTCGGGTCCCCTCCGTGCATGTTTGGCGCTGTTTAAAGAGCCAATGAAAATGCAGGGATTGCCTGCCATGCACTGTAATGCCGTAGCCATGTTGGTTGTGGACATTACAGTGATTGGCTGGCCGCACAGCGTCATCAGGTCTATATCAGACCTGGCACCGCCATGCTCGTCACAGTCACTCGGGATCAGACAGTGTAGTGAGAGCTGCTGCTGCGTCAGGGAGAGATTTGATCGTGTATTAGATAGTGTAGGGAGAAAAATCGTACATTACACATATTCATCTTAACAAACAGTCCTTCTGAGGACTAATCCATCTGCACAGATATCAGGCATGCAGGGTGTATAGGCAGGCGGTGTATATAGCAGACTGCAGTGCATATAGCACAAGAGGTTCCATTCCAGTTCTGCCTTCTGCTGTTGTTAGATATTTCTATACAAAGGCCCAGGTCTCAGGGGCCAGGAATACTTTTCTTTGGATCTTAATCCTCATTATTTGCTTAAAAAGCAATCCAGAGAACACTGATTTTCTCCGTCATTTGCTTGTTTTGGGAGAGGTGCTGCTGTGTCAGGGACAGATTTGCTTGTGTATTAGGTAGTGTAGGTGAGAAAAACCGTACATTACACATATCCATCTTAACAAACAGTCCTTCGGAGGACAAATCTATCTGCAGAGATATCAGGCAGGCAAGGTGTATAGGCAGGCAGCGTATATAGCAGACTGTAGTGCATATAGCACAATAGGCTCCATTCCAATTCTGCCTTCTGATGCTGTTAGTTATTTCTATGCAAAGGCCCAGGTCTCAGGGGCCAGGAATACTTTTCTTTGGATCTTAATCCTCACTATTTGCTTAAAAAGCAATCCAGAGAACACCATTTTTTCTGTGCCATTTGCTTGTTGGCACTGCAGAAAACAGCCAGGTCCTTTCCATATTACAGCGCTAGAAATCCAGCTATTTAAAACTGTGTTTTCTCAGTCAAACGG
Organism: Phyllobates terribilis; assembly: GCF_046119375.1. NCBI lineage: Eukaryota > Metazoa > Chordata > Amphibia > Anura > Dendrobatidae > Phyllobates > Phyllobates terribilis. The sequence goes on along the minus strand of NW_027362769.1, from coordinate 247,364,493 downwards.
ATCACATATACGTTGTCAGAAAATACTGCCATTTCTGGCCTCCATTAAAAATTTCCTTTAGTGTGTCATTTAAGCAATTCACACCAGTTTGCTGTTCAACCTAGTTACCTACAGGCCAGGTATTTATCACACGCATCACATATAAGTTCGCTCCAAACTCAGTCATTTGTAGTGAGCATGGAAGATACTGTCCTCCATTTAAAATGGGCAAGGCACGTGGCAAGGGACGGGGAACTGGACGTGATGGTAATGGTGCATGCAGAGGCAGAGGACAAGTCCATGGGCAAGCCGAAATTGTGCCACAACAAACACCCATATCTTCTCGCCTGACCTTCCTGTCCCAATTTCTAGGGGACTGCAGCACACCACTATTGAATCCAGAGGAGTGTCAAAAGGCTGTTGGTTGGATAGCGGATAATGCTTCCAGTCACTTAGCCACCACCACCACCCTGTGTTCCACACGGTCAAGTCTCAGTAGCCGGGAGTCTGGACCGCATACACCTCACCCTGATTCTCCTTCCTCCCACCATGCCGAGTGCCCAGAGACAACTGATCCCACACTTGGACACTCTGAAGAGCTGTTCACTTTTCCATTTATAGATTCGGGCCTCTCTCCCGGTCCACTTGAAGCGGGGCAAAAGGAGATCGCGTGTAGCGATGCACAAATATTTGAGCAGCCACGGTCACATGAAGGCGACGGTGGGAAAGTGTCACAAGAGGTGGATGATGTTGAGACACAATTACCAGAAAGTCAGGAGGAGGACCAGGGTGCGGAAGTGGAAGACGAGGTGGTGGATGATATAGTAACTGACCCAACATGGCAGGAGGACATGCAGAGCAAGGACAGCAGCACACAGGGGGAGGGAGGCAGAGCACCCCAACAGGCAGGTAAAGCAGTGTGGTGGCCGCAGACAGAAGTCAGGCAACCGTTCCCCATAACACCAACACGAAGGAAGTTGCCTGTACAATTGTTAGGTCTTCCCGAATCTGGTTGTTTTTTAAGGACTCTGGCAATAACCCCAAAAAGGCCGTTTGCACCACCTGCCAGGCCAGCATCAGCAGGGGTGGCAAAACGACCAGCCTGACCACCACCAGCATGATCAGGCACATGGCAGCAAAACGCCCGACTTTGTGGGCCGATCCCCAGTGTCCAGATACAGTGTCTGCGGGTGGCACTATTGCTTCTTCCGCTGTTGTGCATTCAAGCCAATCCCCTGTCCATGGTGCATGCGAAGACGCCTCCTGCCCTGCACCTGTCATTGCACACTCTCAAGTAGCAGCATCAGAAAGCACGTCCATGTCCTTGTCCCAGCGCAGCGTTCAGTTGTCTATACCCCAGTCCTTGGAACGCAAGCGAAAATATGCAGCCAACGCCCTACAGGCCACACTACTAAATTCTCTCATTTCACGACTGCTTGCGCTCGAAATGTTGCCTTTTAGGCTCGTGGAGATGGAAGCATTCCGCCACCTTATGGTGGCGGCCGTCCCTTGGCACTCGGTCCCCAGCCACCATTATTTCTCCTGTTGTGCCGTCCCCGCATTACGCAAGCACGTGTCCCAAAACATTAGCCATGCTCTCATCAATGCAGTTACCGGTAAAGTCCTCCTAACCACGGACACGTGGACAAGTGCTTGTGGGCAGGGATGGTACATCTCGCTGACAGGACACTGGGTTTACATAGTGGAAGCCGGGACCCTGTCAGACCTTGGGATGGAGCACGTCCTCCCGACGCCAAGGATTGCGGGCCCTAGTTCAATCAGGGTTGCCCCCATGGTCTTCAGCTCCTGCACCTCTTCCTCCTCAGCCTCCTCCTCCTCTTCAGCCTCCATCTCCGAAATGACCACATCAGTCACAAGCTGGAAGCACTGCAGTACTGCCTCGGCCAAGCGGCAACATGCTGTGCTGAAGCTAATATGCTTAGCTGAAAAACCGCACAATGCTGAAGAATTGTGGACAGCTATGAAAGAGCGGGCAAATCTGTGGCTCACATCGCTGAACCTATAGCCAGGCATGGTCATGTGTGACAATGGCCGGAACCTGGTGGCGGCTCTGAGGCGAGGCGAGCTCACACACATACCATGCCTGGCCCATGTGCTTAACCTCCTGGTTCAGCGGTTTCTCATATCCTACCCGGAGCTGCCGGATCTGCTTGTTAAAGTACGCTGCCTGTGTGCCAATTTTAGAAAGTCAGCTACAGCTTCCACCGCCCTTGCAGTGTTTCAGCAGCGTTTGCAGCTTCTGGCTCACAGACTGGTGTGAGATGTCCCCACGCACTGGAACTCTACACTGCAGATGTTGGGATGGATTTGTGAGCAGAAGAGGGCAGTTGTTGAGTACCAGCATCAACAAGGCCGTCGGTATTCCGTTCAGATTCCACACATAAGACCTCAGGAGTGGACATGGATGTCAGACATATGTACCATCCTCCAAAACTTTGAGGACTCCACCAAGATGGTGAGCAGCAATGACGCCATAATTAGCGTCACCATCCTGCTTCTCTGTCTTCTGAAATGCTCTCTGCTCACAATCAAATAGGATGTATTGCTGACGGAGCACGATGAGATGGAGCAAGGAACCATACAGGGTGATTACTCACAGCCAAGCCTCATCTCATCCCAACGTGGATTGGGTGACAATGAGGAAGAGGAGGAGGAAGGACAGGAGCTAGTTTCATGTACTATAGACGGTACTACCTGCACAGCTGTCATACTGTTTGTTCAACGTGGATGGCCAGAGGACAGCGAGGAGGAGGAGGAGAGCATGGTCAGACATCATCTTGGTGAGGACACCGAAGTCTTGCCTGTTAGTAGCCTGGCACGCATGGCTGAGTTTATGTTACGCTGCCTTTCCCATGACCCTCTCGTTCTCAAAATTTGGGTGACAGTCATTACTGGTTGGTGACACTTCTAGACCCACTAACTTTATATCTCTTATTCCTGAGGTGGACAGGTCTACAAAAATGGGGCAGTACCAGAAGGGCCTTGTTACCGAACTATTAAAAAAATTCCCAACTGAAAACGCTGGCGGCAGAGGCCACACTTCGTTGGACAACCAAGGAGTACAGGTGAGAGAGACACAACTTCAATCCAGCAGAGGCAGGGGAACACTGTCAAAGTTCTGGGAGAGTTTTCTCAGACCCTCCCATCGTACAGGCCCTGAGGCGCGGGGTACTCTCACAAGGAGTGCAAAGTTTGAGAAGATGCTGAGGGAGTACCTTACCGACCGTACCAACATCCTCCGTAATTCCTCTGTGCCTTATAACTATTGGATATCCAAGCTGGATACGTGGAATGAACTGTCTCTTTATGCCTTGGAGGTCCTGGCCTGCCCTGCCACCAGCGTTTTATCAGAGCGGGTTTTTAGTGCCGCTGGTGGAATTATAACTGATAAGCGGATCCGCCTGTCAGCTGAAAATGCTGACAGGCTGACTCTTATAAAATGAACAAGGGCTGGATGGGGCCAGACTTCTCAACACCACCGAATGATAGCAGCGTAACATAAACTCAAATCCAGTGATTTTTCTTGGGAAGTGTATTCCCATGCACATTTTCACATCCACACAATTGTAAACGATTCCTGATTTTGTCTATTTGCTGCTGTCCTCCTTCTCCTCATCCTCCACCACCATATCACCAGGGTGATCGTGGTCCATGATGCAACACACACATAATTTTTTTGAAGGGTGTTTATGATGCCCGTGAAAAATTTTTTTTATACAGTATATTCATGTATAACCCCAGGGGTAAATGTTTGTCAGCCCATACACTTAGTGCATGGGCATTACAAGTATAGGAGGCCCGCTCCACTCTAATGGGAACATGTCGTAACTTGTTACTGTGGCCCTGCTCTATGTGTCTTTAAATTCTTAGTGGGGTTTTTCCTAAAATTGGTCAGCCATTGGACTCACTGCATACCCTATAACTGTATAGCAGACCCTCTCCTTTCTAATGGGAACATGTTGTATTTGTTACTGTTGCCCTGCTCTGTGTGTCTTTAAATTCTTAGTGGGGTTTTTCCTAAAATTGGTCAGCCGTTGGACTCACTGCATACCCTATAACTGTATAGCAGACCCTCTCCTTTCTTATGGGAACATGTCGTACCTTGATACTGTGGCCCTGCTCTATGTGTCTTTAAATTCAAAGTGGGGTTTTTCCTAAAATTGGTCAGCCGTTGGACTCACTGCATACCCTATAACTGTATAGCAGACCCTCTACTTTCTAATGGGAAAATGTTGTATTTGTTACTGTGGCCCTGCTCTGTGTGTCTTTAAATTCTAATTGGGGTTTTTCCTATAATTGGTCAGCCGTTGGACTCATTGCATACCCTATAACTATATGTAACATCCCTGGCGGCGTGCTGGCATGGCTTTCAACCTCCCACCATGCAAGAAAGCCATCTTACCTATCAGTCCATGCTGCAAACTTTGCTAAAGTACCTGCTGTGTGCATGTCTCTTGTCTGATTGCTTAGGGCGATGGCGCGGTTACTGCCTGTTTCTTATAGTTACTGTGTGCACAGTCCTAATGAGTCCCCAACCTATTGCTGTGAGTCACTGGATACTGAAACCCCCTCCACACAGTAGGAGGTGCCTGAACAACACTTTCTTTCAGTGTGTTCTGTTCAACTGAGTTGCCAGGTCCTGTCCTGTATCTTGTCTGTTTCCGCCACCCTGGGGGCTATATACCCAGACCTGTTACTTGTATCTGTGACTTCTAGTCTGTTCTGCTACCCTGGGGGCTGTATACTCAGTCCCGTTACCTGTATCTGTGACTTCTAGTCTGTCTCTGCCACCCTGGGGGCTAAGTTCCCAGGCTCGTTCCTGTATCTTGTTCCTGGTTCAGTTCCTGTCTGAACTGTGTCCTAGCCCATTACTTGTTTGTCTCTATCTCCGTATCTTCCCTTTTCCTGCAGGGTCTGAACCGGCACCTAACTCCAACTCGTAGTCTCTGTACTGCTGTTTGTTAGTTTAGTTTTGGTTTTGCTCTGCGCTGTTTGCCTACCACACCTGCGGGTTGCACTCTGCTCTGCCTGCCTACCGCACCTGCGGGTTTTGCTCTGCTTTGCTTATCTACCGCACCTGCGGGTTTTGCTTTGCTCTGCTTGTCTACCGCACCTGCGGGTTTTGATCTGCTCTGCTTGTCTACCGCACCTGCGGGTTTTGCTCTGCTCTGCTTGTCTGCCGCACCTGCGGGTTTTGCTCTGCTCTGCTTGTTTGCCGCACCTGCGGGTTTTGCTCGGCTCTGCCTGTCTACCGCACCTGCGGGTTTTGCTCTGCTCTGCTTGTCTACCGCACCTGCGGGTTTTGCTCTGCTCTGCTTGTCTACCGCACCTGCGGGCTTTGCTCTGCTCTGCTTGTCTACCACACCTGTGTGTTTTGCTCTGCTCTGCTTGTCTAAGGCACCTGCGGCTCTGTTCCTGTATCCCTGTCTGTACTGGTCCCTGTCCTGCCTGCATTCTTACTTGCCAGTACCCTCCTGTCTGCACACCAGCGGTGCCTGCCAGTACCCACCTGTCTGCACACCAGCCGTGCCTGCCAGTACCCACCTGTCTGCTTACCAGCCATGCCTGCCAGTACCCACCTGTCTGTATGCCAGCCTAACCTGCCTGTTTCTGCATTCCCCGGTGTGCGTCAACAGCTGTGACCGGGGTCGGACCTGGAATAGCACCTGGTCCCACTGCTTGGTTCCTCCCTGGTTCACGGGGTCGACTGAGCCGCCGTGCGACCTTGGTCGGACTGAGTGGATACTTAGTCACGCCCCTTCAGGCACTCCTCGGTTCATGGTCCAGTGGGATCACTAACCACACTCACGTCAGTCAGTCCGGGCATGTGCATAACAGTTTGCTCAGGCCATGGTCCCTATTGAGCCCCACGGCTCTTCGCTCTCGGAGTCATTTGAATCCTTGCCTGGCGAATACGTGCACCATGAAAAAATTTTTTTTCTCAAGCTGAGGTCCAGGCGATTTACGCATCAGCCCAAATGGTGCTATCAGCACTCGTTCCTACCGATCAACCACGGTACTATGGGGATCCAAAACAAAGCCGTGCGTTTGAGGAGCAATGCATACTGCATTTCAAATTCTATGCTTACTATTTTCCCACTGATCGGCTTAAAGTAGCATTTCTGATGTCCTACTTAGCGGGTGATGCCTTGAATTAGATCACCCCCCTATGGGAAGCATGGGATCCTATCGTCTTTGATCTGCAGGCCTTCCTGGTGGCCTTTCTAATGGTCTTTGATGACCCTTACCCTGAGGCTTCTGCTAAAGCTTCCTTTCCCAATATCCTGGAGCAGTCCCGATGGGTGATGCGTGTAGGTCGCCAACCAGTTCTATAGCCTGAAGAGACTGCTGCCCACACAGAATCCACACAGGATGACAATGCTCCACAGAATACTTCTTTTCCCAACCTCAAGAGGCAGTCCAGACGTGCAAGGCGTAGAGGTAAACCATCACGCCAGGTTATGTCCTCCCAAAGACCTCCTCTTCCCCAGCCTGTAGGGGCAGCTATCCGCACAGAATCCATGAAACATGACCATGTTCGTCAGGCAAAGCAGAGGCCAGAACTCAGTCACAAAATCAGATTGCAGTCCCCCTGCGGTTGTTTGGGACCCCCTGACGGTCTTTGTCCAGCGATGGTTGGAGAATCCCAAGACATTAGGCCTGTAGGAGAGGCTGCCCTTGGCATTAGTGTTTCCTCTCCACAGATGACCATGACTGTCTCCGTGGAAAGTGAAGGCTTCGGATTAACCAGAAGTTTCGGGCTTAAAGACTTGAAGAGTCAGTGTCTGATTCCCGTCCGACAACTCCAGAATCCGGTTGGGGCATTGTCAGCAGAAGGACTAGCCCTACTCAGAAACAGTCAAAATATGTCTTTACAAATTAAGCTCCAGAGCATTACACATGAAGAAGTTCACATTCCAGGTGCTGTCTGGTTTACCCACAGGTCGTCCATAGCTGAGAGATCTAGTGCCCGCTCAGGTCGGGAGATCCTGTATGGTGTTTCCTGGGGGACTGCTGAGGTACAAGGGGTGTCCAGTCCCCATATCTTCAGGACAGTCAGTAGTGTCTTCTTCTTCTTCTTCACCAGATCTGCTAGTCGCTGACTCGCTGTGCGCTGAAGTCTCCGAAGGAAGGGAAGTGGAGGCACTGTCCCCACACAGTCTCGACGATTGTACCAATGATCTGGCTTTTGGCACCGCCCCACCTTGCAGACGTGTCATCTCAGAAACCAGACTGAAGTTGGTCCTTAAGCAAGGATCCTCCATCTCTAACAAATCTGGCAATAAGTCCATCAAGGCGGTGGCTACCTTCAAGTATCTGCACCCCTCCAACCAGGCGGAGGACCTCCAGTTGCCTCCTGAATCCTCCGGGGTGCTACCTGAAAACAAATGTAGAGAGACTTTTCTGCACCCTGTACCTGGTACTTTGCCCACTTCATCCAGTAAGCTTGGCAAAGTGTACATCAAGGCGGTGGTTACCCCCGAGTCTCTGCACCCCTCCAACCCACTGGAGGATCTCCAGTTGTCCCGTGAATCCTTTAGGGTGCTACCCGATATTAACAAATGGAGAGAGACTTTCCTGTGTCTTGTTACTGGTACTTCACTCACTTCATCTGTTGCTGAGGATGGCTCAATGGGAGGAAGCATCCTAGTCACCAAGATGGTGAGACCAGTTTTGTTCCTTCTAGTGGACAGAAGAGGTAATTTTCTTGAAGAGAAGGATCGGCCTCCAAATTCTCTGCGGAAAATCATTGCAGGCTTGAAGAAGAGGGGGCGTAAAGGAGGGGTACTGTAACATCCCTGGCTGTGTGCTGGCATGGCTTACCACCTCCCACCATGCAAGACCGCCATCTTATCTATCAGTCCAAGCTGCATACTTTGCTCCAGTACATGCTGTGTGCATGTCTCTTGTCTGATTGCTTAGGGCGGTGGCGTGGTTACTGCCTGTTTCTTATAGTTACTGTGTGCACAGTCCAAATGCGTCCCCAGCCTATTGCTGTGTGTCACTGGATACTAAAACCCCCTCCACCCAGTAGGAGGTGCCTGAGCAACACTTTCTTTCAGTGTGTTCTGTTCAACTGAGTTGCCAGGTCCTGTCCTGTATCTTGTCTGTTTCTGCCACCCTGGGGGCTGTATACCCAGGCCTGTTACCTGTATCTGTGACTTCTAGTCTGTTCCGCCACCCTGCGGGCTGTATACCCAGTCCCGTTACCTGTATCTGTGACTTCTAGTCTGTTTCCACTACCCTGGGGGCTGAGTTCCCAGGCTCGTTCCTGTATCTTGTTCCTGTTCCTGTCCCTGTCTGAACAGTGTCCTAGCCCATTACTTGTTTGTCTCTATGTCCGTATCTTTCCTATTCCTGCAGGGTCTGAACCTGCACCTAACTCCAACTCGTTGTCTCTGTACTTCTGTTTGTGAGTTCAGTGTCCACTAGTGTTGACCCACCCCCGTAGTGTTCGGGTTCGGTTCGGGATGTTGGTGGAACTGTTCGTCGAACACCGTCGAACACCGTCGAACACCGTTAAAACCAATGGCAGGCAATCAAAAACACATAGAAACACATAGAAAACACCTTCACATGTTTCTATCTATCTAATCTATGTGTGATGCTCTATTCCTTCTTGTCTAAATTGTCGGGTACCGGTGTATGCCGCTGCTGAATTGCCGGCTGGCTTTTTTAAAGAGAGTGTCTTCTGAGCAGTTTGTCAGCTTTTGGACACCTTTGAAGGTGTTTTCTATGTGTTTCTATGTGTTTTTAAAAGCTGACAAACTGCTCAGAAGACACTCTCTTTAAAAAAGCCAGCCGGCAATTCAGCAGCGGCATACACCGGTACCTGACAATTTAGACAAGAAGGAATAGAGCATCACACATAGATTAGATAGATAGAAACATGTCAGTCACATATATAAGAAGTACAGTGACAGTGTTGCTTACTGTACTTGTCATTTAGTGTTAAAGGATTTATTAAAAAAAATAATAGTGTTTTCATGCACCGTCTCTTTAAAAAAGCCGGCCGGCAATTCAGCATCGGTACCCGACAATTTATAACAGAAAGAATAGAGCATCACACATAGATTAGATAGAAACATGTCAGTCACATATATAAGAAGTACAGTGATAGCGTTGATTACTCTACTTGTCATTCAGTGTTAAAATAAAGGATTTATTAAAAAAAAAATTGGCGTGGGGTTCCCTTTAATTTTAGTCTCTAGCGGAGGTTAAGCAGACGGCTGGGGCAGATGTTTGAAGCCTGGGAATGGGGTAATACCCACGGAGCTTCCAAGGCTACTAATATCAGCCCCCAGCTGAATACCTAGCCTTTACTAGCTATTAAAATGGGGGACCCCCAAAAAATGATGTGGGGTCCCCTCTATTTTAATAGCTATCAAAGGCTAGGCAGACAGCTGGGGGCTGATATTAATAGCCCAGGAAGGGTGCCATGAATATTGGCCCCCTCCCAGGCTAGAAACACCAGCCGTCAGCCGACCCAGAAATGACGCATCCATAGGATGCTTTATTATTTTACTTTTATTGCAGGAGATCGTTGGCTTCAGCTGGAATGGGCGTGATGGTAAGTATGGTTTAATTTAAAACAATAAAGAATTGTGTCTTTATTTCAATTAAAGGACTTTATTCTGGGTGTTTGTGTTTTTTTTTAAATTTCAGTATGGTGTTAGTAATGGGGGTGTCTTATAGATGCCTCTCCATTACTAACCTGGGCTTGATGTCAGCTGCCATTATAAGCTGACATCAACCCCAGCCCTATTACCCCACTGCCAACGCTACAGGGCAGTGGGAGGAGCGAGGCTAAGTGCCTGAATTGGTGCATCCTATGGATGCGCCATTTCTGGGGTGGCTGACGGCTGGTGTTTCTAGCCTGTGAGGGGGACAATATTCATGGCACCCTTCCTGGGCTATTAATATCAGCCCCCAGCTGTCTGCCTACCCTTTGCTAGCTATTAAAATAGGGGGGACCCCACGTCATTTTTCCGAGGCTTCAAACATCTGCCCCAGCCGTCTGCTTAATCTCCGCTAGAGACTAAAATCACGGGGAACCCCTCGCCAATTTTTTTTTAATAAATCCTTTATTTTAACACTAAATGACAAGTACAGTAATCAACACTATCACTGTACTTCTTATATATGTGACTGACATGTTTCTATCTATCTAATCTATGTGTGATGCTCTATTCTTTCTGTTATAAATTGTCGGGTACCGATGCTGAATTGCCGGCCGGCTTTTTTAAAGAGACGGTGCATGAAAACACTAATATTTTTTTTAATAAATCCTTTAACGCTAAATGACAAGTACAGTAACCAACACTGTCACTGTACTTCTTATATATGTGACTGACATGTTTCTATCTATCTATTCTATGTGTGATCCTCTATTCTTTCTGTTCTAAATTGTCAGGTACCAGTGTATGCCGCTGCTGAATTGCCGGCTTTTCATGTTTCACTGTGAGCACTGTTCCCATCGATTTAGGCATCCACTGTAATGCCACAACCACCATGACTGTTGCATTACAGTGAGTGGCAGACAGTCCCTGCATGATTGGTGCTCTAAATAGCGCCAGACATGCAGGACACGCTTTTGGTGCATGAACAGTTATCGAACATAACCTCGAACAGCCTAATTTTTTGCAAATCTTTTGCGTTCGTCGAACGACTCGAACACCGCCCAAAACAGCTCGAATTTGACATTGGTGAACAGTTCGATTCGAACACTGCTCATCTCTAGTGTCCACTCGCTACTTCATTGTAAGTACCTAGTGTGTATTTGCTCTTTTCTGCTTGTCTACCGCACCTGCGGGTTTTGCTCTGCTCTGCTTGATTACCGTGCCTGCGGGTTTTGCTGTGCTCTGCTTGACTACCGCACCTGCGGGTTTTGCTCTGCTCCGCTTGTCAACGGCACCTGCGGGTTTTGCTCTGCTCTGCTTGTCTACCTCCCCTGCTGGTTTTGCTCTGCTCTGCTTGTCTACCGCACCTGCGGGTTTTCCTCTGCTCTGCTTGTTTACCGCACCTGCGGGTTTTGCTCTGCTCTGCCTGTCTACCGCACCTGCGGGTTTTGCTCTGCTCTGCTTGTCTACCGCATTTGTGGGTTTTGCTCTGCTCTGCTGGCCTACCGCACCTGCGGGTTTTCCTCTGCTCTGCTTGTCTACCGCACCTGTGGGTTTTGCTCTGCTCTGCTTGTTTACCGCACCTGCGGGTTTTGCTCTGCTCTGCTTGTACACCGCACCTGCGGGTTTTGCTCTGCTCTGCTTGTCTTCCGCACCTGCGGGTTTTGCTCTACTCTGCTTGTCTACCTCACCTGCGGGTTTTGCTCTGCTCTGCTTGCCTACCGCACCTGTGGGTTTTGCTCTGCTCTGCTTATCTGCCACACCTGCGGGTTTTGCTCTGCTCTGCTTGTCTACCGCACCTGCGGGTTTTACTCTGCTCTGCTTGTCTACCGCACCTGCGACTCTGTTCCTGTATCCCAGTCTGTACTGGTACCTATCCTGCCTGCGTTCTTACCTGCCAGTACCCACCTGTCTGCACACCAGCAGTGCCTGCCAGTACCCTCCTGTCTGCACACAGTCGTGCCTGCCAGTACCCACCTGTCTGCATTCCAGCCATGCCTGCCATGTCTGTACGCCAGCCTAACCTGCCTGTTCCTGCATTCCCTGGTGTGGGTCAACAGCTGTGACCGGGGTCTGACCTGGAGTAGCTCATGGTCCCTCTGCTCAATTCCTCCCTGGTTCACGGAGTCGACTGAGCCGCCTTGCGACCTTGGTCGGACCTAGTTGATACATAGTCACGCCCCTCCAGGCACTCTTCGGTTCATGGTCCAGTGGGATCCCTAACCACGCTCACGCCAGTCAGTCCGGGCATGTGCGTAACATGTCATACCTTGTTTCTGTGGCCCTGCTCTATGTGTCTTTAAATTCTTAGTGGGGTTTTTCCCAAATTTTGGCAGCCCTTGCAGTCACAGCATGGGCATTACCACTATAGGAGACCCGCTCCTTTATATTGGGAACATTTTTTTTTACTGAGACCCTCCTCTATGTCTCTTCAAAGGGGTATTCGGTTGCGTCCAAATTTTTGGCAGCCCTTGTAGTCACTGGATATGCAATAACAGTATAGGAGACCCATTTGTTAATAATGGGAACAACAAAGCATAGCCGGCTCTCTAACAATAGCTACGGCTGACTGCTGGCCTTTTAAGAATAGTAAGGGCCGTCTGATGTCCCTGTAAAAATTGGCTTTATGACTTTCAGAGTCCCTCCATCATAAATAAAAAAGGATGTGTCTGATGATGTGTCACACACCACATTGCCAGATAAGGTTGAAAAATGTTAAAATGACATTTCCCGGTGAATGCATTTGTCTTAAAAAATAACGTAAAAAATACAAAACAATTCGATCTTTCTTTAGTTTAAAAATCAGCGTCACCAACTTAACCTCAATGTAATCACATTGTTCAGCTCATGCACCTCCTCCTCCATCTCCGAAATGATCACATTTGTCACAAGCTGACAGCACTGCAGCACTGCCTTGGCCAAGCGGCAACGGATAACATGCTTAATGCTTAATTGACAAACTGCCCAGTGCTGCAGAGTTATTGAAAGCTGTAACACAGCAGCCTGATCTGTGGCTCTCACCGCTGAACATACAGCCAGGCATAGTCATGTGTGACATTGGGCGGAACCTGGGGACGGAGAAATGACAGCCGGGTTAGATACAGTTTCCCTCTATGCCTGCCCTTTCATCGAGCTAAAGAATATGGCTGTGGTGAAATACAACTCCCATTGAGAAGCTGTTTCAGATTGAAAAACATTGTGCCCACCAAAGGATTTGTTTCTGAGGGCTAACCTTTCTCACCCGCTCAAGAGTCCCATAGCAGCTGCAAAGTTAGCGCTATCAAGAACTCTATTGAGGTAGAAGCCAAGGCACACCAGAGGATTCTCTGGTGGGACCGTCCAACCCTGCTGAGAAGCAGTCCTGGCTATGAAAAGTGTGTGGGAAGGTTCCAGGACACTCTATGGCTGCTTTTTCACTGAGGAGGAAACACATGCAAACACAGGGAGAACATACAAAGTGCTAACCACTGATCCAATGTGCTGCCGTTCACCCTCTAATATCTAACAGGCTGGAGAAACTTGCACATACTGCCACTCTATCTTCAGCTCCTTTGTGAGAAAATGTATTTGGGCAGCCACTCAGTCTACCAAATAAAATTCCTGAGATGGAAATTGGGGAAGGCTTTGCTATTGGTACTGGGTGCAGTGCTCATACCATGGCGTCGTACCATAGTTTGCTGGAAATATTCCAGGCTGGTAGGAGGCAAGCAAATTCCCACAGAAAAGTGCCAGCAGTAATGTTCAGGCCACGTTTCAAGTGCAAGCAGCTTTAGAGGACTTCCTGGGAGAAATGACATGCAGGGTAGATATGGATTGCTTCTATGCCAGTCCTTTCACCGAGCTAAATACAACTCTTAGCAAAAAAAGTTGTGGACTGGCTCCGTACCATCCCTGGCCACATTCACCTGTCCACGTGTCTGTGGTTAGGCTGTCCTTCCCAGCAAGTTCACTGGGGACGGCACGGGTAATGTTGTGGGACCCATGCTTGTGGAAGAAGGAGGCGATACCGGGAAATATAGTTTCGACTGGGGACCGAGTAAGGACACCCGGCCACCGCGGGCATGAGGTTGTGAAAAGCTTCCACCTCCACGAACTTAAAAGGCCATATTTCAAATGCAAAGAGCTGCCCAGAAATCTGGCAGTTTAGTGTTGCAGCCTGTGGGTGGGTGGGTGGCTGGCTGCATACTTGCACTTGCAATCCAAGTAACAGAAAACTAAGCAAATGGTGACCTCTATCATCATCATGGCCTCACCTCGGCACTATGAACTCTCCTGAAGGAGAAGCTAGGGCCCGCCGGAGGAGTCTCCGGCTCTCTGGTGGGCCCGTCCAACCCTGCCGAAAAGCAGCCCTGGCTAAGAAAAGTGTGGGGGAAGGTTCCCGAACACTCTATGGCTGCTTTTTTTAATGTGGATCGGATATGCTTATGCATGTTATTTCTCAAAACGCATTACAGATCAGGCCACTGTCCAACTCTGTATCCAAGAAATTAAATGCGCAAAGAAAGATGTGTGTGTGTCAAAGCACCGCCGACAAGTGCGAGTTGATATTGGATGGGCTGCCATTGCTTCTGCAACAAGCTCAATTGTAGTGGCGGCTGGGGACCGAGTTTGGACACTCGGCCGCCGCCGGCATGAGGTTGTGAAAAGCTTCCGCCTCCACGAGCCTAAAAGGCCACATTTCAAGTGCAAGCAGCTGTCAAAAATGTGGCAGTATAATATTACAGCCTGTGGGTGGGTGGGTGGCTGCCTGCATACTTGCGCCTGCATTCCATGGAATGGGGTAGGGACAACTGAACGCTGCAGTGGGACAAGGATGTTGACGGTGATTGTTGCAAGTCAGCAACGACATGTGCATGGAGGGAGGCATCTTCGCAAGTGCCAAGAATCAATTATGATGGGCACACTTTTAGGCAGTGACCTGGGAGTCAGAGATGCTTCCAGAGGTCTTCACCATGCTGTTCCCATGTCTTTTCAGCACTGTATGCATGTGTCTGATGATGTGTCACACTCCACATGGCCAGATAAGGTTGTAAAATGTTAAAATGACATTTCCTGGAGAATGCATTTGTCTTGGTTGAAAGCAATTCAAAAGTGCAAAAACGCTACGTGTGAACATAGCCCAAGGTGTGGAGAAGTATTTTTTGTTTTGTTTATTTATTTTGCCTTATATACAAGTCATTACCCTGGAAAGGATGTTCCTTAACATATTTCCCAGGAAAATCCATCTTGGTTTCGTTTTTGTATCTTTTATTGTGAGTCCGTAAAAGTGGTGTAATACTCTGACCATGTTGCTGACAGCAGTGATCAGGGAGTCAGAGATGCTTCCAGGGGTCTTCCCCATGCTGTTCCCATGTCATTTGAGCACTGTTCCCATCGATTTGGGCAATTTTTAGGCCTTCTGCAAACCGCCGGGGGAGCCGCCTGAAAAATGCTCGAGTTTCCCTAGACTTACATTGGGCTCGTTGCTTGGGTCGAGCACCCGATAATTCCAATTTGCTTGACCCGAGCAACGAGTACCCGAGCATTTTAGTGCTCGCTCATCATTACTTCCTAACAAAAAAAACTTGGTTCCAAAATTGTGCTGATGTAAAGTAGAAAAGTGGGAAATGTTATTTATTAACTATTTTGTGTGACATATCTCTCTGATTTAAGGGCATGAAAGTTAAAATTTTGAAAACTGCGAAATTTTTTAAATTTTTGCCAAATTTCCGCTTTTTTCACAAATAAACGCAAGTCATATCGTAGACATTTTACCACTATCATGAAGTACAATATGTCACAAAAAACAATCTCAGAATCAGTGGGATCCGTTGAAGCGTTCCAGAATTATTACCTCATAAATTGACAGTGGTCAGAATTGTAAAAATTGGCCTGGTCATTAAAGTGCAAACCACCTTCGGGGGTAAAGGAGTTAAAATAAATCCTCAAAAATTTTACACATACATCAATGCCAAAAAGAGAAAATCAGATGGTATCGGCCCCTTAAAAGATAATAATAACAAGATGATTATAGAGGACCAAGAAAAGGCTGAGCTATTAAACAGACACTTTTCATATATGTTCACCAACAAACAGTCTGTTCCAGGGATCTTTCAACAGGGCAAAAATCTAATTTCATCACCTGATATAACGAGTTTAACACAAAAAGAAGTATGCCTGCGTCTGAGCAAATTAAACATTGACAAATCCCCTGGCCCAAATGGTATTCATCCATGGATACTGAGGAAATTGAGCTCAGCAATTGACAAACCGCTGTATCTCAATTTCTTAGACTCTCTTGTAACAGGAGTAGTGCCACAGGATTGGAGGATAGCCAATGTGATACTGATATTTATGAAAGGTAAGAAGGTGGATCAAGGTAACTACCGTCCAGTACGTCTGACATCAGTAGTGTGCAAAGTTTTTGAGGACATCATAAGAGATGACCTGCAGAGTTATAACACAGAGAATAATATATTAAATGATAATCAGCACAGAATCATAAAAAATAGGTTGTGTTTAGCTGACATGTTGGGGTTCTATGATAAGGTAAGTGTAAATCTGGATGTTGGTTATGCGGCCGATGTGATTTATCTGGACTTTGCAAAGGCATTTAATACTGTACCACATAACAGCATTATACTGAAGCTACAGAAGCAAGGACTTGGGGAAACTGTATGTAGATGGGTAAGAAATTGGCTAAATGATAGGAAACAAAAAGTCATCATAAATGGTGCATTCTCTAAATGGGACATAGTCAGCAGTGGGGTGCCACAGATATCTGTGCCAGGATCGATTCTTTTCAACCTCTTTAATAATGACCTTGGGGATAGGATTGAGAGTACAGTGTCAGTTTTTGCTGATGATACCAAACTATGTAGGATATTAAAATCTGATCTTGACATTACGACATTGCAGAACGATCTGGATAAGATGACTGAAAGGGCAAACACTTGGCAGATGAGGTTTAATGTAGATAAATGTAGAGTAATGCACCTTGGACAGAGTAATCCTATTGCTGCATATAAATTAAATGGTAATAAACTCAGGACTACAGAACAGGAGAAGGACTAGGGTATTCAGGTTACAAGTAAGCTGAGCAGCAGTATTCAATGTCAAGCAGCAGCCGCAAAAGCAAACAAGATTTTAGGATGTATAAAAGGAGAAATAAAATCCCGCTATCGCAAGGTATTGTTACCCCTTTATAAATCACTGGTGAGGCCACATCTGGAATATGGGATTCAGATTTGGCCTCCCCATTTTAAAAAGAATATTCTGAAGTTAGAGACACTTCAAAGGCGGCAACTAGATTACTACAACGGATGGACGGCTTCTCATATGATGAGAGGTTGAAAAAGTTGAGCCTGTTTAGCTTAGAAAAACGACGCCTCGGAGGGGATCTCATTCACATGAATAAATATATGTGTGGTCAGTACAAAGGACTAGCACATGATTTAATCCTTCCAAAGACCATACTAAGGACCAGGGGGCACTCATTACGGGTGGAAGAAAGGCGATTCCGGCACCTAAACAGGAACGGGTTCTTAGACTAATAGCCTTTTCTCGCGGTCAAGAAGGAATTTTTCCCCATGATTCAAATTGGCTGAATATGTCCTGGGGTTTTTGCCTTCTTCTGGATCAATAGATTTAGTCATAGGGATTTTAGTAATACCATTATTAGAATCATAAGAGTAATACAAAATATAAAACTAACTAAAAAAATTATAAACTGGTTCATTTGTAATTGTAATAGTGCAGCAATAATAAAAATAGTAATAATACATTTATGAAGCCTAGTCCCAGTAAGTTAGTCAGTTAGTGTAGGGAGTACCATTGGGGGAGAAAGGTTAAACTTGATGGACCTAGGTCTTTATTCAACCTACGTTACTATGTTACTATGTTATTAGAACTTAATATTTGGTACAGAAACCTTTGTTTGCAATTACAGAGGTCAGACGTTTCTTATAGTTCTTGACCAAGTTTGCACACACTGCAGCAGTGTTTTCTCCAGATCTTTCAGGTTTTGGGGCTGTTGCTGGTCAACATAGACTTTCAGCTCCCTCCAAAAATTTTCTATTGGGTCCCGGTCTAGAGACTGGCTAAGCCACTACAGGACCTTGAAATGCTTCTTAAGGAGCCATTTCTTAGTTGCTCTGGCTGTGTATTTCTTGTCATTGTCATGCTGGAAGACCCAGCCATGAAACATCTTCAGTGCTCTTACTGACTAAAGGAGATTGTTGGCCAAAGTCTGGTGATACATGACACCATCCATCCTTCCATTAATACGGTTCAGTCATCCTTTCCTTTTCACTGAAAAGCACCCCCAAAGTATGAAGTTTCCCCTTCATGCTTCATGATTGGGATGGTGTTCTTGCGGCTGTACACATCCTTTTTCTTCCTGCAAACATGGCACATGGCGCTGATACCAAAAAGTTCTATTTTGGTCTCATCTGACCACAAGATCTTCTCCCATGACTCCTCTGGATCATCCAGATAGTCATTGGCAAACTTAAAACGGATCTGGACATGTGCTGGCATGAGCAGGGGAACCTTGTGTGCCCTGTAGACTTTTAATTCATGATGACGTAGTATGCTACTAACTGTAATGTTAGAGACACTGGTCGCAGCTCTCTTTAGGTCATTGACCAGGTGCTCCCATGTAGTTCTGGCCTGCTTCCTGATCTTTCTCACAATCTTCCTTACCCCATGAGGTGAGATCCTGCATGGAGCCCAAGACCGAGGAAGATTGACAGTCATCTTGTGTTTCATTCATTTTCTAAAATTGCGCCAACAGTTGTTGCTGTCTCACCAAGCTGCTTACCCGTTGCCCTGTAGCCCATCCCAGCATTGTGCAGGTCTAAAATTTTGTCCCTGGTGTCCTTAGACAGCTCTTTGGTCTTGGCCATGGTGGAGAGGTGGAGTGTGATTTACTGACAGGTGTCTTTTATATAGGTAACGAGTTCAAAAATGTGCAATTAATACAGGTAATAAGTTCAGAGTAGGAGCGTTTCTTAATTAAAAACTAACAGGTCTTTGAGAGACCAAATTCTTGCTGTTTGGTAGGTAATCAAATACTTATTTAATGCCATAAAATGCAATTAAATTATTTAAAAATCATACAATGTGATTCTCTGGATTTTTTTTAAGATTCAGTCTCTCACAGTTGAAGTGTACCTATGATAAAAATTGCAGACCTCTCCATTCTTTGTAGGTGGGAAAACTTGCAAAATCGGAAGTGTATCAAGTATGTATTTTACCCACTGTAGTATTCAAGGGTCTAAAATGGGATGTTTTCCACCTCATTAGAAAAATAGTAAAAACTTTATCTTTAATCATATAGGATAAAATCTATGGGGTATTCTACGTGAAACGCGTAAGCATTATGGATTTTCTTTTTTAATATATGCACATTCTCCCAATTTTTTATCCTATATGATTAAAAGCCAAGTTTTAACCACTTTCCTTTGGTGCTGGAGAACATCTCCTTTTGGAACATTGAGAGCTACATAGCTGACTATTATGTGATATTTCTCTGCTGCTGCTCTACTTATCGGCTCTTTATGGACCTGTATATTGCAAACATAGAAGAGCAGTGACCCATATTTTGATATTTCAATCTTCATTTCAAATTGATACACCTGCTGCTTTAAATCTACCTGTTTTTTTGGAATGTCTCATCCTGATTTTTTTGCTTTATTTACTTAAAACCACAATAACTGATACAATCAGCTAAGCTTTAAATTTATCCTTTATTCTCTTCATATTATTTCCAGAGAACAATTTTTTCACACTGATAGCATAGTTGATAAATTAACACACACCAATGTAAAATTGCTTTGTTCCTACTTAACTTATGTTTGTGATGATAATAAAAGCCAAACACAGCTACAATCACCTTAGTGTAAATGGATTTAACAGTATAAATTAATTCTCTCACAATCAGATTATCTTGCTGAATTACTTGTTTTCTAAATTGAAACTTGCAATGTCACTATGATAAATCTTTTAAATGGTTCTGTTTCTCACTGGTAATGCTTCTGTAAGATGCTGTTATTTCGATTTGGCGCTTAGTTGCATGCTTTTGCTTTGTGTATTTTCTGCACAGTCATTAACTTAATAAAGTACAGCTGTGTTGTTTGTTCTTCTAAAATCCCATACCACATAGGAATATACAGTATGGCTAAATATTTCATAAGTGAAAAGCCTTTAGATTCCATGGTTTCTATATGATTAGACATTGGGAGTAGACACCCTCTGAAATATTCATTAACACATCCTTGATGAGATTCTAAGATGACTGTTATGGGCCCACTTGGTGAGGTGGATATTCTAAGTTGTAGGTCAGGGTTAGCAACACAGACAGGAAGTGTTGATGGAAACAAGATGGACTTGAAAGATGGCACATAGAACAGTGAGGACATGTAGAGATGGACATACAGGATGACAGGTGGGTCACTAGAACTCAAAGTACTTGTTGCAGCAGGGCCAAATTTGTGGACAGCTCAGGACTAGGAGAGTTCAGAAAGCAATTAGGCATCTTAACGAAGGAGCATGAGAGTAGACAGGAACAAAAGAGTTGTTTGCTATGAACCCCAAAGTTTACAGTTCGGGTTCGCTCATCTCTACTAGACACCTATTGTCCGGTGCTGAACTCTAAACACAGACGTCTCCTGGAAGTCCATTTTACAGTTCAGGAGTCTGAGAGAGAGATATTCATGCTCCAAAGTTCGGGTCCCCACTGCTTTCAATGGGGTTCAGATTCAGGTTCAAGTTCCAGTACAGCTCTGGTACTCAAACTGAACTTTGGATTAAAGTTTGGTCGGGTCCCAGAACTTGAACTTCCATGGATCCGCTTATCCCTATTGTTTAGGCAATATGCCACCTTAATTCAGCAGAGTTGAGGGTGTGGATATTCAAGTCTATTTAGTTATCAGGTACCTTGATTCAGCAGAATTGAGGATGCGGTAGCATAAGAATATCAGAGATGAGTTGGTGTTTGGGTGCATTAGAGAAGCACTCCCATCAAAGTTTTCATCCTCTTAATATTTTGCGATCATCATATTATATAGCACTGTGTATTTACAGTTGCTCATTTTGCCCTTCCACACAATTAATTCTCCTCTTTTCTATTAGGTTTATGACAACACAAGATTAAAACAGACTAGCTGAATCCTTCTAAGCTCTTTATAGAACAGGAATTCTCTTTTCCCTGCACAAGTCATCATTAGAATTACAAATCTACATCTTTGAAAGTCCCTGGCAGCCGCACTCCACCTCCTCTTCACCTTCTGATTCAGCTGCTCATTCTCCCCTTGCTTTTATCTCTCATTTGCTGAAATTTTCCTGCAAGAGCAGTCTATTTATCAGTGCCGTTCACTCTGCTCAGCCTTTACCTCCAATCTCCTGTTCACTTTGAGTTGCAGTCTGGTTAGTACTTCTCAATCCCATGTAAACTAGTTATGCCAAGAATACGTACATACATATAGCTGTACTTTCAATTAAAATCTTTTTTGTTTATTTAGGATGATACTTAGCTCGGTTGCATCCAAACAAACCCAGACAGCTCTGATTCATTTCACTCAAGATAAAGAAATATATGTTCTAAATATTAGTCTATGTTATATCAATATACTCTTCTGGTTTGATCTGAAAAGAAGCTAAATAAAAAGAGATGCTGATTGCAACTATGTATCACTTAGTCTACTGGTAGCAGTAGTTGTGAGTTCTTAGATGCATCATGAAGCCGGACTGAAAAAGCTAACGCAAGCAACACCACAGCTTTCTGTGTACATTGTCTATTGACAGTGAGCTGCTTATCAATGGAGGGGGAGTGGTCAGACTGCTTGACAAGAGTCAGCAAGTCAGAGCAATGATAGTGGGCTAGTGATAAAACCTTCACTAAAAGTAAACTGCAGAACACAACTAGTGATGAGCGAACGTGCTCACCACTGCTCGGAACTCGCCTGAGCATCACGGTGCTCAACAAGCTCAGCCCTCATCGAGTATTTCCGGGTTGCTGAGGAGGGAACTTGGGTCGGAAGTCGGATCCCCTCCCTGCATGTTTGGCACTCTTTAGAGAGCCAATGAACATGCAGGGATTACCTGCCACGCACTGTAATGCCGCAGCCATGTTAGTTGTGGCATTACAGTGATGGGATGGCCGCACAGCGTCATCAGGTCTATATAAGACCTGGTGCCCCTATGCTCGTTACAGTCTACCCCGGAATCAGGCAGAGTAGGCAGAGGTGCTGCTGCATCATGGAGAGATTTGCTTGTTTATAGTTAGTATAGGTATTCCACAAAATAAATATATATCCAACTGAACTAACAGTCCTTCTGAGGTTTAATCCAGCTGCATGTATTCAGTGGTGATAGCAGGAGTTAAACAGGCAGGCAAGTTATGTGGCAGTCTGCAGTGCATATAGTGCAAGAGGGTCCATTGAACATCCTGTTAGTATAGGTATTCCACAACATATATACACTGCTCAAAAAAATGAAAGGAACACTCAAATAACACATCCTAGATCTGAATGAATGAAATATTCTAATTGAATACTTTGCTCTGTACAAAGTTGAATGTGCTGACAACAAAATCACACAAAAATCATCAATGGTAAACAAATTTATTAACCAATGGAGGCCTGGATTTGGAGTCACCCCCAAAATTAAAGTGGAAAAACACACTACAGGCTAATACAACTTTGATGTAATGTCCTTAAAATGAACAGTCAAAATGAGGCTCAGTATTGTGTGTGGCTTCCACGTGCCTGTATGACTTTCCTACAATGCCTGTGCATGCTCCTGATGAGGATGCGGATGGTCTACTGTGGGATCTCCTCCCAGACCTGGACTAAAGCATTCGCCAAATCATGGATAGTCTGTGGTGCAATGAGACATTGGTGGATGGAGCGAGACATGATGCCCCAGAAGTGCTCAATCGGATTCAGGCCTGGGGAACGGGCGGGTCAGTCCATAGCTTCAATGCCGTCATCTTGTAGGAAATGCTGACACGCTCCAGCCACATGAGGTCTTGCATTGTCCTGCATTAGGAGGAACCCAGGACCAACAGCACCAGCACATGGTCTCACAAAGGGTCTGAGGCTCTCATCTTGGTACCTAATGGCAGTCAGGCTACCTCTGGCGAGCACATGGAGGGCTGTGCGGCCCACCAAAGAAATGCCACCCCGCACCATTACTGACCCACTGCCAAACCGGTCATGCTGAAGGATGTTGCAGGCAGCAGATCGCTCTCCACGGCATCTCCAGACTCTGTCTCGTCTGTCACATGTGCTCAGTTTGAACCTGCTTTCATCCGT
The DNA here is from genome assembly GCF_046119375.1 of Phyllobates terribilis. NCBI lineage: Eukaryota > Metazoa > Chordata > Amphibia > Anura > Dendrobatidae > Phyllobates > Phyllobates terribilis. The sequence continues at coordinate 247,341,578 of NW_027362769.1, read as the reverse complement.
GAAGAGCACTGGGTGCCTGTGGCGATTTTGCCAATCCTGGTGTTCTGTGGCAAATGCCAAGCGTCCTGCACGGTGTTGGGCTGTGAGCACAACCCCCATCTGTGGTCGTCGGGCCCTCATACCACCCTCATGGAGTCGGTTTCAAACTGTTTGTGCAGACACATGCACATTTCTGGCCTGCTGGAGGCCATTTTGCAGGGCTCTGGCAGTGCTCTTACTGTTCCTTCTTGCACAAGGCGGAGGTAGCGGTCCTGCTGCTGGGTTGTTGCCCCCCTACGGCCCCCTCCCCGTCTCCTGGTGTACTGGCCTGTCTCCTGGTAGCGCCTCCAGCCTCTGGACACTACGCTGACAGACACAGCAAACCTTCTTGCCACAGCTCAAATTGATGTGCCATCCAGGATGAGCGGCACTACCTGAGCAACTTCTGTCAGTTGTAGAGTCCGTGTCATGCTAGCATGAGTGTGAAAGCACAACCAACATTCAAAAGTGACCAAAACATCAGCCAGAAAGCATTGGAACCGAGATGAGGTCTGTGGTCCCCACCTGCAGAACCACTCCTTTATTGAGTGGGTCTTGATAATTGCCAATAATTTTTCTCTATTGTCTATTCCATTTGCACAACAGCAGGTGAAACTGATTGTCAATAGAGATGAGCGGTGTTCGACTTGAACTGTTCGCCAATATCAAATTCGAGCTGTTTTGGGCGGTGTTCGAGCCGTTCGGCTGTTCGAGGTTATGTTCGATAACTGTTCGTGCGCCAAAATCATAACTGGATTTTTTCTCAGTAATGCTGAAAATTAATGATAATACGCAGTTTGAATGTACAGCGGGGCGGGGGGAGAGGCAGGGGATGGATCTCTGCATAAATAATGAAGATCTCAATTTTTTTTTCTCTTTCCCGCATTTACAGTGGGGAGGTGCAATCTGTCAGCCTATCAGCAGCGCACACACGGAGCGAACTGCTTTTTTTCACACAAGCAAGGGCATGTGTCATTGGCAGTGTATGTCACATGTCCTTGCCCTATAAGACCCAGCCATTTTTCCCGTCGCCACCATTTTCTCACTGCTGCAGCTGCGTGTTAGACAGCACCGCTGTTGCTGTGTGCGCTATACTTTGTTAATTTCAAGCCAATTTTCGCACAAATCTACAGATAGCTTGGGAGTAGGGAATAGATGTGATTGCAGTCCTTTTAAGGACTAGGTTACATCATTTCCTGCGACTTTTATCAGGCAGGTCTATGCTCTTAAATAGATAGGTTGGGAGTAAAGACTAATTGTAATTGCAGTCCTTTTCGGGGCTAGGTTACATCAGTTCCTATCAATTTTATCAGGCAGGTCTGTGCTCTTAAATAGATAGGATGGGAGTAAAGACTAATTGTAATTGCAGTCCTTTTGAGGGCTAGGTTACATCAGTTCCTATCACTTTTGGCCAGGCAGATCTGTTTAAGTGCTGTGCAATTTTTTTTCACAGCGTTTGGCAAAATCTAGCAAAGCAAATCCTTTTTGGCCTCTTGCAGTGTGTGTTAGTCAGTGGAGCAGAATATCTGTTTTGCAAGCTACACCACCTGTGTATAGAATACCAATTTTTTTACTGCACCTAGTGAAGTAAAACCTTTTGGGCATAGCATCATTCTATTAGTCCATCTATACTAACCTCCACCAGGTTGCAAATTCAAAATAATTTTTCTCTGCATCTAGCTCTGAAAAAATATTTCGGCTTGTAGCAGTGTGTGGGACTTGTTCTATTAGTCCATCTATATTAACCTCCACCAGGTTGCAAATTCAATATAATTTTTTTCTGAATCTAGCTCTGAAAAAATATTTCGGCTTGTTGCAGTGTGTGGGACTTGTTCTATTAGTCCATCTATACTAACCTCCACCAGGTTGCAAATTCAATATAATTTTTTTCTGAATCTAGCTCTGAAAAAATATTTCGGCTTGTTGCAGTGTGTGGGACTTGTTCTATTAGTCCATCTATACTAACCTCCACCAGGTTGCAAATTCAATATAATTTTTTTCTGAATCTAGCTTTGAAAAAATATTTTGCCTTGTAGCAGTGTGTGGGACTTGTTCTATTAGTTCATCTATACTAACCTCCACCAGGTTGCAAATTTAATATAATTTTTTTCTGCATCTAGCTCTGAAAAAATATTTGAGCTTGTAGCAGTGTATGGGACTTTTTCTATTAGTCCATCTATACTAACCTACACCAGGTTGCAAATTCAATATAATTTTTTCTGTATCTAGCTCTGAAAAAATATTTCGGCTTGTAGCAGTGTGTGGGACTTGTTCTATTAGTCCATCTATACTAACGTCCACCAGGTTGCAAATTCAATATAATTTTTTTCTGCATCTAGCTCTGAAAAAATATTTTGGCTTGTAGCAGTGTGTGGGACTTGTTCTATTAGTCCATCTATACTAACCTCCACCAGGTTGCAAATTCAATATAATTTTTTTCTGAATCTAGCTCTGAAAAAATATTTCGGCCTGTAGCAGTGTGTGGGACTTGCTCTATTAGTCCATCTATATTAACCTCCACCAGGTTGCAAATTTAATATAATTTTTTTCTACATCTAGCTCTGAAAAAATATTTTGGCTTGTTGCAGTGTGTGGGACTTGTTCTATTAGTCCATCTATACTAACGTCCACCAGGTTGCAAATTCAATATAATTTTTTTCTGCATCTAGCTCTGAAAAAATATTTCGGCTTGTAGCAGTGTGTGGGACTTGTTCTATTAGTCCATCTATACTAACCTCCACCAGGTTGCAAATTCAATATAATTTTTTTCTGCATCTAGCTCTGAAAAAATATTTCGGCTTGTAGCAGTGTGTGGGACTTTTTCTATTAGTCTATCTATACTAACCTCCACCAGGTTGCAAATTCAATATAATTTTTTTCTGCATCTAGCTCTGAAAAAATATTTTGGCTTGTAGCAGTGTGTGGGACTTGTTCTATTAGTCCATCTATACTAACCTCCATCAGGTTGCAAATTCAATATAATTTTTTTCTGCATCTAGCTCTGAAAAAAATATTTCGGCTTGTAGCAGTGTGTGGGACTTGTTCTATTAGTCCATCTATACTAACATCCACCAGGCTGCAAATTCAATATAATTTTTTTCTGCATCTAGCTCTGAAAAAATATTTCGGCTTGTAGCAGTGTGTGGGACTTGTTCTGTTAGTCCACCTATACTAACCTCCACGAGGTTGCAAATTCAAAATAATTTTTATCTGCATCTAACCCAGCCAATAGTTTTGGGCTAATACCACAGTTTGGCCACTCAGCTCTTCTTTGTTCCCATCCATTGTTTTTTGTGCAAACAACTCCAGAGTTGTCAATTAGTTAACCACCAAAATGAGTGGAAAAAGGCCTGCTGCTGGTGGAAAGGGGAATAGGCGTGTTGGGAAGGGATAAAAAGGTTGTGTCCGTGGGGTAGGTGTTAAAGCCACAGTAACATCTGCAGAAGAAAGACCAAACTAAGATGTCTACTTCTTTTAGCGGACATTGTGATAAGATCCCTTTCTTACGGCCATGCCATTCGCTACAAATTCTAGATGAGGCACAAAAACAACAGGTGCTTCAACGGATATCAAGTGCTCCTTTAAGTGGGCTCTCCTCCACCTCAACTTCAACATCACAAATTCTCCAGTCCTCAGAGGTGTCACCCCAATCGCACTTGCTTCCTCTCAGCTCCCAAGTCTCCAGCTGCCCGTCTGAGTATGGGGTAGAACAGATGGTTGAGTCTGCAGAGCTGTTTACTCATACTATAGCCTGGGAATCAGAGGTCGGCTCCAGAGCTTCTGTGAATCCAGATGAGGAAATGATCTGCACTGATACCCAGAATCTTTATGAGTCGGATCCAGGACCAGACGCAGAAGGTTCTGACCATAATGTCGACCCAAGTTCCCAAACTGTAACTCCTGTTGGTGGAGACAATGAATAGAGATGAGTGTTGTTCTACTCGAACTGTTCGGCAATCTCAAATTCGAGCTGTTTTAGGCGGTGTTACGCAGTTTGAGTGTACAGCGGGGTGGGGGGAGGGGCAGGGGATGGATCTCTGCAGGAATAATGAAGATCTCCATTTTTTTATCTCTTTCCCGCATTTACAGTGGGGAGGTGCAATCTGTCAGCCTATCAGCAGTGCACACACGGAGCGAAGTGCTTTTTTCACACAAGCAAGGGCATGTGTCATTGGCAGTGTATGTCACATGTCCTTGCCCTATAAGACCAAGCCATTTTCCCCGTCGCCACCATTTTCTCACTGCTGCAGCTGTGTGTTAGACGGCACCGCTGTTGCTGTGTGCGCTATACCTTGTTAATTTCAAGCCAATTTTCGCACAAATCTACAGATAGCTTAGGAGTAGGGAATAGTTGTGATTGCAGTCCTTTTAAGGACTAGGTTACAGCATTTCCTACGACTTTTATCAGGCAGGTCTGTGCTCTTAAATAGATAGATTGTGGGAGTAAAGACTAATTGTAATTGCAGTCCTTTTCAGGACTAGGTTACATCAGTTCCTATCAGTTTTTGCCAGGCAGGTCTGTGCCAGTGCTGTGCAAGTTTTTTTCACAGCATTTGGCTGAATCTAGCAAAGCTAATCCTTTTTGGCCTATTGCAGAGTGTGTTAGTCAGTGGAGTAGCCTATCTGTGTTGCAAGATATACCACCTGTGTATAGAATACCAATTTTTTTACTGCACCTAGTGAAGTAAAATCTTTTGGCCATAGCATCATTCTATTAGCCCATCTATACTGACCTCCATCAGGTTGCAAATTGAATATAATTTTTTTCTGCATCTAGCTCTGAAAAAATATTTGGCCTTCTAGCAGTGTGTGGGACTTTCTCTATTAGTACATCTATACTGACCTCCATCAGGTTGCAAACTGAATATATTTTTTTTCTGCATCTACCTCTGAAAAAATATTGGGCTTCTAGCTGTGTGTGGGACTTGTTCTATTAATCCATCTATACAGACCTCCATCAGGTTGCAAACTGAATATAATTTTTTTCTGCATCTACCTCTGAAAAAATATTTGGGCTTCTAGCTGTGTGTGGGACTTGTTCTATTAGTCCATCTATACTGACCTCCATCAGGTTGCAAACTGAATATATTTTTTTTCTGCATCTACCTCTGAAAAAATATTGGGCTTCTAGCTGTGTGTGGGACTTGTTCTATTAATCCATCTATACAGACCTCCATCAGGTTGCAAACTGAATATAATTTTTTTCTGCATCTACCTCTGAAAAAATATTTGGGCTTCTAGCTGTGTGTGGGACTTGTTCTATTAGTCCATCTATACTGACCTCCATCAGGTTGCAAACTGAAAATAATTTTTTGTCTGCATCTAGCTCTGAAAAAATATTTGGCCTTCTAGCAGTGTGTGGGACTTTCTCTATTAGTCCATCTATACTGACCTCCATCAGGTTGCAAACTGAATATATTTTTTTTCCGCATCTACCTCTGAAAAAATATTGGGCTTCTAGCTGTGTGTGGGACTTGTTCTATTAGTCCATTTATACTGACCTCCATCAGGTTGCAAATTAAAAATAATTTTTATCTGCATCTACCTCTGAAAAAATATTTGGGCTTCTAGCTGTGTGTGGGACTTGTTCTATTAGTCCATCTATACTGACCTCCATCAGGTTGCAAACTGAATATAATTTTTTTCTGCATCTACCTCTGAAAAAATATTTGGCCTTCTAGCAGTGTGTGGGACTTTCTCTATTAGTCCATCTATACTGACCTCCATCAGGTTGCAAACTGAATATATTTTTTTTCTGCATCTACCTCTGAAAAAATATTTGGCCTTCTAGCAGTGTGTGGGACTTTCTCTATTAGTCCATCTATACTGACCTCCATCAGGTTGCAAATTAAAAATAACTTTTTGTCTGCATCTAGCTCTGAAAAAATATTTGGCCTTCTAGCAGTGTGTGGGACTTTCTCTATTAGTCCATCTATACTGACCTCCATCAGGTTGCAAACTGAATATATTTTTTTTCTGTATCTACCTCTGAAAAAATATTGGGCTTCTAGCTGTGTGTGGGACTTGTTCTATTAATCCATCTATACAGACCTCCATCAGGTTGCAAACTGAATATAATTTTTTTCTGCATCTACCTCTGAAAAAATATTTGGGCTTCTAGCTGTGTGTGGGACTTGTTCTATTAGTCCATCTATACTGACCTCCATCAGGTTGCAAACTGAATATAATTTTTTTCTGCATCTAGCTCTGAAAAAATATTTGGGCTTCTAGCTGTGTGTGGGACTTTCTCTATTAGTCCATCTATACTGACCTCCATCAGGTTTCAAATTAAAAATAATTTTTTGTCTGCATCTAGCTCTGAAAAAATATTTGGCCTTCTAGCAGTGTGTGGGACTTTCTCTATTAGTCCATCTATACTGACCTCCATCAGGTTGCAAACTGAATATATTTTTTTTCTGCATCTTCCTCTGAAAAAATATTTGGGCTTCTAGCTGTGTGTGGGACTTGTTCTATTAGTCCATCTATACTGACCTCCATCAGGTTGCAAACTGAAAATAATTTTTTGTCTGCATCTAGCTCTGAAAAAATCTTTGGCCTTCTAGCAGTGTGTGGGACTTTCTCTATTAGTCCATCTAAACTGACCTCCATCAGGTTGCAAATTAAAAATAATTTTTATCTGCATCTACCTCTGAAAAAATATTTGGGCTTCTAGCTGTGTGTGGGACTTGTTCTATTAGTCCATCTATACTGACCTCCATCAGGTTGCAAACTGAATATAATTTTTTTCTGCATCTACCTCTGAAAAAATATTTGGCCTTCTAGCAGTGTGTGGGACTTTCTCTATTAGTCCATCTATACTGACCTCCATCAGGTTGCAAATTGAATATAATTTTTTTCTGCATCTAACCCAGCCAATAGTTTTGGCCTAATACCACAGTTTGGCCACTCAGCTCTGCTCGGTTCCCATGCATTGTTTTTTTGTGCAAACAACTCCAGAGTTGTGAATTAGTTAACCACCAAAATGAGTGGAAAAAGGCCTGCTGCTGGTGGAAAGGGGAATAGGCGTGTTGGGAAGGGGAAAAAAGGTTGTGTCCGTGGGGTTGGTGTTAAAGCAACAGTAACATCTGCAGAAGAAAGACCATCTTCCAGCCAAACTAAAATGTCTACTTCTTTTAGCGGACAATGTGATAAGATCCCTTTCTTACGGCCACGCCAATCGCTACAAATTGCAGATGAGGCACAAAAACAGCAGGTGCTTCAACGGATATCAAGTGCTCCTTTAAGTGGGCTCTCCTCCACATCAACTTCAACATCACAAATACTCCAGTCCTCAAAGGTGTCACCACAATCGCACTTGCTTCCTCACAGCTCCCAAATCTCCAGCTGCCCGTCTGAGTATGAGGTAGAACAGATGGTTGAGTCTGCAGAGCTGTTTACTCATACTATAGCCTGGGAATCAGAGGTCGACTCCAGCGCTTCTGTGAATCCAGACGAGGAAATGATCTGCACTGATGCCCTGAATCTTTATGAATCGGATCCAGGACCAGACGCAGAAGGTTCTGACTATAATGTAGACCCTCATTCCCAAACTGAAACTCCTGTTGGTGGAGACAATGAGGAAGACGATGATGAGACTCAAATACCTGATTGGAGCGACAACTTTAGTTTTTTGTCAGGGCAGGAACAGGTTGACTCTGAGGACGACGGGTGTGATAACGCCCAGGGTGATGATGATGAGGTTGGAGATCCCACTTACTGTCAATCCACAGTCAGCCAAGAGATGAGGTCAGCAGAGGAGGTGGAGGAAGATGCTAGTAATGAAGAGGTCAGGTTGCGCCTTCCTGGACAGAGACGTAGTACTGGAAGCACGTCAACAACTGCATCCTCAAACACAACTCTGCCTCTCACCACAAGTCGTGGTGGCTTTTCAGGTCGCATGGGTGCTAAGCCTTGCATAGCCTGGGCATTTTTTCAGATCGATAAAGATGACCCAACTCGTGTCATCTGTAACATTTGTCAGCAAAAGCTAAGTAGAGGCCAAAAAATACATAGTTTGAGTACTTCATGCATGAACCGGCACATGGACATGAAGCATAAGTTGCAGTGGGAAACTCAGTGTGCTACAATGCGGCCTAGCCGGCCGGGCCAACCACCGTCTGCCATATCTTGTGCATCCGCAGCCTCTTCATCCTCTGTGACTGGGGGGACAGCAGTCACACCTGTTTTGGGGCGCAGACCTGCCACCTCTTTACCCGCAACAGCCAGCGTGATTGGCAGGTCATCATTTTCTTTGGAGGTGGTAACACCAGCTGGTGTTGAGCGCTGTCCGACATCGATAGCACCACCTTTGGATCAAGGCAACCTAACATGTCCACCTGCATCTTCCTCACAGACCGGCAGTTTGCCGGGGACACCCTTATCAACCCCGTCTAAGCACAATAGCCAGCCCTCGGTCCCTCAGATGTGGACAAGTAAAAGACCATTTCCTCCTAGCCATGAGAAAGCTAAGAGGTTGAATTTCACCATCTGCAAGCTCTTGGCTACAGAAATGCTGCCTTTCCGCCTAGTGGACACAGAGGATTTTCGAGACCTTATGTCCGTCGCAGTGCCCCAGTACCAGATGCCCAGTCGGCACTACTTCTCAAAGAAAGGTGTGCCTGCGCTCCACCAGCATGTCGCACACAACATCACCGCTTGTTTGAGAAACTCTGTGTGTGAGAGGGTGCATTTCACCACAGACACTTGGACGAGTAGGCATGGACAGGGGCATTACATGTCGCTGACTGGGCACTGGGTAACTATGGTGACAGCAGGACAAGGGGCTGCTGTCCAAGTCTTGCCATCCCCACGAGTTGTGCGTCAATCCTCTTTATGTCAAAGTTCCTCCACTGCTTCTGCCTCCTCAACCTCCTCTCGGTCTTCCACCTGCACCCAAAGCCTGTCTGGTCATGCCACAAGCTTTTTAACTGCGCAGAAGGGATCCTGCACACCTCCTTACTATGCTGGCAGTAGGGCTCAACGTCATCAGGCGGTTTTTACTTTGAAATGTCTGGGAAATGTGAGTCACACAGCTGAGGAGTTGTGGTCAGGTCTGGAGAACCAATTTCATGAATGGTTGTCTCCACTGGACCTGAAACCAGGGAAGGCCTTGTGCGACAATGCTGCAAACCTGGGTGTGGCCCTTCGCCGGGGCAATGTCACACACGTGCCTTGTATGGCTCACGTGTTGAACCTGAAATTTTTAGCCCACTATCCCAGACTAGATGGCCTTCTGCAGAGGGCACGGTCGCTGTGTGCTCACTTCCGCCGTTCGCATCCCGCAGCTCAGCGACTTACATCTCTACAGAAGTCGTTGGGCCTGACACTTCACCGGCTAAAATGCGATGTGCCTACCCGGTGGAATTCAACTCTGCACATGTTGCAGCGACTGTGGCAGCACCGACAAGCCCTGGTGCAATACGTTCTGACGTATAGCCTGGGCCAACGAGATCCGGAGGTGGGGCAAATCACGCTGGAGGAGTGGTCTCAGATCAGGGACCTATGCACCCTTCTGCACAGTTTTGAAATGGCGATGAAGATGTTTAGTGCTGACGATGCCATTATCAGCATGACTATTCCGGTGATTTACATGCTGGAGCACATGTTAAACAGAATTCGGAGTCAGGTGGTGGCACAAGAGGAGGTGGAGGAAGTAGAGGAGGAGGAGTTGTATGCGGAAGGGCTAACATCTGCAAGGTTCTGACGGTCGGCAGCACCAAGGCGGCAGGCATGTGAGGGTGGGGGAGATGGTTTTACCAGGGCGCATGGTAGCAGCCAAACTAGTGAGGAAGGTGCAGGAGCATAGGAAAAAGTGGAGTACGAACTGATGGAAGACTCATCAGATGAGGGAGACCTTGATCACATTTCTGTTGTGCGAGGTTGGGGGGAGAGGAAAGAGGAAGGAAGCATGATTGTTACCTCGCCACCAACACAACAGGGACTTGGTGCTCCTGGATGTGCAACACACATGAGTGCCTTCTTGCTGCACTACCTGCAACGTGACCCTCGAATTGTGAGAATTAGAAATAATCCTGACTACTGGGTTGCCACACTGTTAGATCCCCGGTACAAAAGTAAATTTGCAGAAATTATTCCTGCCATAGAAAGGGATGCACGCATGCAGGAGTATCAGCAGAGACTGTTGCAGAATCTTACATGTGCTTTTCCACAAAACACCAGTGGTGCACGTAGTGAATCTCACAGTTCCAACTTGCCAACCGTGGGACCGTCAAGTGTTCAGCACTCAAACCGTAACAGAACCACAGTATCTGCTGGTAACATCAATTTTGCGGAATCATTTCACCACTTTTTTAGCCCATCCTTTGCAAGGCCACAGGAGACAAGAAGTCTGACACATAGTCAACGCCTAGAGACGATGGTACAGGAGTATCTCCAAGTAAACATTGAAGCCATGACTGTGTCACTGGACCCTTGCTCTTTTTGGGCTTCCAATCTGGATAAATGGCCGGAGGTAGCCACTTACGCCTTGGAGATCTTGTCATGCCCCGCAGCCAGCGTTCTGTCTGAACGTGTGTTCAGCGCTGCTGGTGGTGTGCTGACAGATAAGCGCACGCGGCTCTCCACTGATAATGTAGACAGACTCACGTTCATAAAGATGAACAAATCATGGATCCGAAACGACTTTTCTACCCCTGTGTCATCCTAGGGAGAGTAAAAGTTTGATGATTGGTTAAAATCACCCTACCAACCGTTTTAAGCTTTCAAATTACTAATCATGTTTATCTGTAACTTGACTGGAAAATAATTTGGGCTTTGTAGCAGTGTGCAGCACTGATCCTATTAGCCCATCTGTACTAGGCTCCACCAGATTTAAAATTAATAATAATTTGTAGCTGCATCTAGCCCGGAAAATAATTTTGGGGCTCCGAGATGCGCAAGACACATAAGTGCCTTCTTGCTGCACTACCTGCAACATGACCCTCATATTGTCAGAATTCGAAGTAATCATGACTACTGGGTTGCCACACTCTTAGATCCCCCAAACTTTTCGATCAACCTTTTCATTTTAATAAAGACCAAAAAAATGGTCATTTTTGAAATTATAAGCATTAGCAGGTTATTAGAAACTGAAATCAAACAGTTTTCAACTCAAAACTTTATTCTAGGTGATGTTACATTTTCACATAGGACCCCTTGTTCGAAAGGAGCTTCTGAACTCTCTCGTCCATTGAATTTGTCAGGTTTTGGATGGTTTCTGCTTCAGTTGTTTTGCATGAGAACAGAATACCCTCCCAGAGCTGTTGCTTAGATGTGAACTGCCTCCCGCCATCATAGACACTCCTTTTGATGATGCTCCAGAGGTTCTGAATGGGGTAGAGGTCAGGGGAGCATGGGGGTCACACCATAAGTTTGTCCCCTTTTATGCCCATATCAGCCAGAGATGCAGATGTTTTATGTGCAGCATGAGATGGTGCATTATCATGCAAACAAATGATCTTGCTGTGAAATACATGGTTCTTCTTCTTGAACCATGGCAGGAAGTGCTGTTTGAGAAAATCCACATACATTATGGAGTTCATCTTTAGCGCCTTCAGGGATCCTAAATGGGCCGACAATCTCTCTCCCCATGATTCCAGCCCAAAACATTACTCCACCTCCTCCTTGTTGGCGCTGTAGCCGTGTTTGCGTGGGGTGTCCATCAACCAGCCATCCTCCACTCCATCCATCTGGACCATCGAGCGCTGCACGGCACTCATCCGTGAACAAAGAGTTTTGAAATCAGTCTTCATGTAATGTTTGGCCCACTGGAGCCATTTCTGCTTGTGTGAAGTGGATAGAGGAGGTCGACAGGATGGCATATACACAGCTGCAAACCTCTGAAGGACCCTGCATCTTGTTGTTCGGGGGACGTTGGAGGCACCAGCAGCTTCAGAAACTTGTCTGCTGCTATGACAAGGCTTTTTTGCCGCTGCTCTTTTAACCTGACGTAATTGCCTGTAGGAAAGAGTCCTCAATTTGCCCTTATCAGCACGCACACGTGTGTACTGTGAATCAGCTACATACTTCTTGATTGCCAAGACACTTCATCCTGATCATCGCACAATGTTGATTGTAGTCATGCCTTGACCTAAACACTCCACAATTTGTTGCTTCTCAGCAGCCGACACATCCTTTTTCTTTCCCATTTTGTGAGACAGCCTTCTTAAGTAGTCTTGCCTTTCATTGGACACACCTGCCAAACTAATTAGCACAGGTGTCTGCAATTGCTTACAGTGATATAAAGAGCCCTGACACACATCACCATCAATGAGTTTAACTGACAAACAAACAAATTCTACCCTTATCACTCCTAAACACTTTTTGCATAATAATTTGGAACACAGTGTACATGTGCTTTTCCACTAAACACCAGTGGTTCACATAGTGAATCTTACAGTTCTAACTTGCCAACCGTGGTCTGTATGGAGTTGTTCAATAAAGGGCCCAAAATTAAGGTAACATAGATGGGAGAGGTCTCTATGAATAGAAATTCCTAAGTATTTGATACCCTGTGAGGGCCAGGCAAAGGGAAAGTTGGACTGGATGGAATCCTATATGGATTTGGGGAGGGAGACATCGAGGGCCTCAGACTTCTCTGCATTGATTTTAAAATTTGACCATGTAACAAAGTGATCTATTTCAGCCATAACAGCATGGATGGATATATGTGATTGAGTGATATATACTAGTACATCATCAGCAAATAGAGAGCACTTGTACTCGGTGCCTCCCACCTCAATCCACCTAATTTTGGGGTTATGTCAAATTGATGAGAGCAGGTGCTCCGTCACTAGGATGTATAAGAGAGGGGACAGAGGACATCCCTGCCTTGTCCCATTGGTGATTGTGAAAGGTGATGAAAATGTTCTGATGCACCCCCTGGGCCTTGGGACACCCGGAGCCGGACCCTTTTTGGTGGATGCTGGTGGTTGTAGTCTTCGTGGCGGCGACCCGGTTCCGTGGCTCAGGGTGGTCAAACCAGTGGCGGAACTATTTATGTGGTTTTGATGTTTAAATGTCCGACTACGCCACCCGTGGATTGTGGTCAGAGTGAACCGCCGCTGCAGGGCTGACCGCTGAGGCTGGTGTTGTGGGTGCAGCAGAGCGTAGCATAACTCCCCACGGGAGGAGTATAGCCTCAGGGCAGTGTATGCGGAGGATGGGGGTGATGGTGCAGGGCAGCAGCAGTAATGACACGGAGTCAGTGATGCAGTCCATGGCCTTTACTCACAGTTCTTATTATCCAGACCACATCTGCAGGTAACGGCTGCCCACGTCGTACTGTGCTCACCAGGTGAGGGGATCAGACAACTCCCAGATAACTTTGGAGCGCTTCACAGGACCCCCTTTGTGTGTCCTTTGTCTGGCCTTTCTTACCAACCCTTCTGTCCGGCTGCCTCGGGCCTCCTCTTGGTAAACTTGGCGCCAGTTTCCCTGACCCTATGTGCTGCCCTCCTAGCGGATGTAGCGAGGGGCTGCGCCACATAAAATGTCACAGCCTCCGGTTTCTAGCTGAGGGTCGTTTCCTGCCTCCACTAGTTTTGGGGACCGGTCTCCCCCTTTGGCCTGACCCCTCCATGCAGGTGGATTCGGGCGTGCGGTGGCGACTCAGCCGTCCGCACCCCTGGTATCCCTTCGTTCCTCGTTCCTGGAGAATTCTCCGCTCCTCTTCCTTCCTTCTCCCTCTTCCAGGCCTGGGCCTCTGTTACTAGGCCCGCCTCTGGAGCAGAGCTCATGCAGAGCCCCTGCCCCTGCCACTTCTGCTCAGACTTCTCTGCACTGAACTAAGATGGTGCCCACCTTTTATACTCCATTCTCAATGCACCCAGGAACTGCTTCCTCCCTGCTCCTGCACTACAGGGCTCCCTTTCCTCAGTGTTCCCTCCCCCCACTCCAGCCAGGGACAGGGACTGTCGTGCCCATCTCAGGGGCATATTGGTCGCCCTGCCCCACGGCAATGTGGTGTAATGCATGCAGGTGTCGGGTCCTGATCCACACTCCATCCTTACCTGAGAGTGAGATATCACACCTCTGGGTGAGGTGCAATACCTCTGTAGCAACCGAGCCCTCAGGGTGCTACAGTTCCATTTATTTTCAGCCTAGGTGACGTATTGCGATACAGGGCCGTGATTTTGGCTATAAAAGGGTCCCCTAGACCCCTACCCCAAGCTTTTTAAGAGAATCATATATGGCGTGCCAGGAGACTCTATGGAATGCTTTCTCAGCATCCAACGAGAGTATCTAATTACAAAATTTTAACTGCATCTAGCCCAGGAAATACTTTGTGCCTAGTAGCAGTGTCTGCTAGTCAGCGGATTATCCCGGCTGTTAAGCAAGCTACACCACCTGTAGTTTGGACACTTAATTTTTTCAAAGGAAATGCTTCGGGACCACGGGATACTCAGGGAAGAGCATCAGGAGGCACCCCAAGGCAAAGGGGCTGGGACTGGCAGTAGGATGCCTTGCGGTGGACAGCCGAGCTCGATCCTTATAAAAGCTTTTTAACTGCAGCAGCTTTGGTGGACGCTACTGGAGCTGGAATTACGCGGCTGCTGGCATGAGACTTGCCCTCCAATAGATCCTTGTAAATGGATTTAAAGTGTATTCATTCAAATTAGAGAGACAATTTAAATTAAAAAGCTTAGAGCTGCCTCCACCACAGGGGGGCTCGCTCGACTCACCAGAGGACAGGCACCAGTATTGGGAGAGGGGGGCTGGCCGTCAGGGTTCACCGCGGCTCTGGCACAAACCCGGCGACACGGAGGTGGCACGGGCAGGAGCGGACTGAACGTGTCGGCTTCTCACTTTTTGGATTTTAGAAGGGCATGACATGCCTATATCTGTGTCTCCCCCTCCTTTTACTCCTCCACCTCTTTTCTTTTCTCATGACTATATGTACTTGTCACTTTTCCATGTGTTAGTTGTGTCTTCTGAGCAGTTTGTCAGCTTTTGGACACCTTTGAAGGTGTTTTCTATGTGTTTCTATGTGTTTTTGTTTGCCTGCCATTGGTTTTAACGGTGTTCGAAGGTGTTCGACGAACAGTTTGACGAACAGTTCGGCGAACACACGGGTGTTCGACGAACCGAACTCGAACACTACGGGGGTGGATCAACACTAACAATGAAGAAGACGATGATGAGACTCAAATACCTGATTGGAGCGACAACTTTAGTTTTTTGTCAGGGCAGGAAGAGGTTGGCTCTGTGGACGATGGGTGTGATAACACACAGGGTGATGATGACGAGGTTGGAGATCCCACTTACTGTCAACCCACAGTCAGCCAGTCGGTGAGGTCAGCAGAGGAGGTGGAGGAGGATGCTAGTGATGACGAGGTCAGGTTGCGCCTTCCTGGACAGAGACGTAGTACTGGAAGCACGTCAACAACTGCATCCTCAAACACAACTCTGCCTCTAGTCGTGGAGGCTCTTCAGGTCGCATGGGTGCTAAGCCTTGCATAGCCTGGGCATTTTTTCAGATCGATAAAGATGACCCAACTCGTGTTATCTGTAACATTTGTCAGCAAAAGCTAAGTAGAGGCCAAAAAACACATAGTTTGAGTACTTCATGCATGAACCTGCACATGGACATGAAGCATAAGTTGCAGTGGGAAGCTCAGTGTGCTACAGTGCGGCCTAGCCGGCCAGGGAAACCACCGTCTGCCACATCTTGTGAATCCACGGCCTCTTCATCCTCTGTGACTGGGGGGACAGCAGTCACACCTGTTTTGGGACGCAGACCTGCCACCTCTTTACCCGCAACAGCCAGCGTGATTGGCAGGTCATCATTTTCTTTGGAGGTGGAAACACCAGCTGGTGTTCAGCGCTGTCCGACTTCGATAGCACCACCTTTTGATCAAGGCAACCTAACATGTCCGCCTGCATCTTCCTCACAGACCGGCAGTTTGCCGGGGACACTCTTCTCAAACCCATCTAAGCACAACAGCCAGCCCTCGGTCCCTCAGATGTGGACAAGTAAAAGACCATTTCCTCCTAGCCATGAGAAAGCTAAGAGGTTGAATTTCACCATCTGCAAGCTCTTGGCTGCAGAAATGCTGTCTTTCCGCCTGGTGGACACAGAGGATTTTCGAGACGTTATGTCCGTCGCAGTGCCCCAGTACCAGATGCCCAGTCGGCACTACTTCTCAAAGAAAGGTGTGCCTGCGCTCCACCAGCATGTCGCACACAACATCACCGCTTCTTTGAGAAACTCTGTGTGTGACAGGGTGCATTTCACCACAGACACTTGGACAAGTAGGCAAGGACAGGGGCGTTACTTGTCGCTGACTGGGCACTGGGTAACTATGGTGACAGCAGGACAAGGGGCTGCTGTCCAAGTCTTGCTGTCCCCACGAGTTGTGCGTCAATCCTCTTCATCTCGAAGTTCCTCCAGTGCTTCTGCCTCCTCAATCTCCTCTCAGTCCTCCACCTGCACCCAAAGCCTGTCTGGTCATGCCACAAGGTTTCTAACTGCTTAGAAGGTATCCTGCACACCTCCTTACTATGCTGGCAGCAGGGCTCAACGTCATCAGGCAGTTTTTACTTTGAAATGTCTGGGAAATGTGAGTCACACAGCTGAGGAGTTGTGGTCAGCTCTGGAGAACCAGTTTCATGAATGGTTGTCTCCACTGGACCTGAAACCAGGGAAGGCCGTGTGCGACAATGCTGCAAACCTGGGTGCGGCCCTTCGCCTGGGCAATGTCACACACGTGCCTTGTATAGCTCACGTGTTGAACCTGGTTGTCCAGCAATTTTTAGCCCACTATCCCGGACTAGATGGCCTTCTGCAGAGGGCACGATCGCTGTGTGCTCACTTCCGCCGTTCGCATCCCGCAGCTCAGCGACTTACATCTCTATAGAAGTCGTTGGGCCTGCCACTTCACTGGCTAAAATGCGATGTGCCTACCCGGTGGAATTCAACTCTGCACATGTTGCAGCGACTTTGGCAGCACCGACAAGCCCTGGTGCAATAAATTCTGATGCATAGCCTGTGCCAATGAGATCCAGAGGTGGGGCAAATCACGCTGGAGGAGTGGTCTCAGATCAGGGACCTATGCACCCTTCTGCACACTTTTGAAATTGCGACGAAGATGTTTAGTGCTGACGATGCCATTATCAGCATGACTATTCCGGTGATTTACATGCTGGAGCACATGTTAAACAGAATGCGGAGTCAGGTGGTGGCACAAGAGGAGGTGGAGGAAGTAGAGGAGGAGGAGTTGTATGCAGAAGGGCTAACATCTGCAAGGTCCAGATGGTCGGCAGCACCAAGGCGGCAGGCATGTGAGGGTGGGGGAGATGGTTTTACCAGGGCGCATGGTAGCAGCAAAACTAGTGAGGAAGGTGCAGGAGCCCATGAAGAAGTGGAGGACGAACTGATGGAAGACTCATCAGATGAGGGAGAACTTGATCACATTTCTGTTGTGCGAGGTTGGGGGGAGAGGGCAGAAGAAGGAAGCATGATAGTTACCTCGCCACCAACACAACAGGGACTTGGTGCTCCAGGATGCGCAAGACACATGAGTGCCTTCTTGCTGCACTACCTGCAACATGACCCTCGAATTGTGAGAATTAGAAATAATCCTGACTACTGGGTTGCCACACTGTTAGATCCCCGGTTCAAAAGTAAATTTGCAGAAATTATTCCTGCCATAGACAGAGATGCATGCATGCAGGAGTATCAGCAGAGACTGTTGCAGAATCTTACATGTGCATTTCCACAAAACACTAGTGGTGCACGTAGTGAATCTCACAGTTCCAATTTGACAACCGTGGAACCGTCAAGTGTTCAGCACTCAAAAAGTAACAGAAACACAGTATCTGCTGGTAACATCAATTTTGCGGAATCATTTCACCACTTTTTTAGCCCATCCTTTGCAATGCCACAGGAGACAAGAAGTCTGACACATAGTCAATGCCTAGAGAAGATGGTACAGGAGTATCTCCAAGTAAACATTGAAGCCATGACTGTGTCACTGGACCCTTGCTCATTTTGGGCTTCCAATCTGGACAAATGGTCGGAGCTCGCCACCTACGCCTTGGAGATCTTGTCATGCCCCGCAGCCAGCGTTCTGTCTGAACGTGTGTTCTGCGCTGCTGGTGGTGTGCTGACAGATAAGCGCACGTGGCTCTCCACTGATAATGTAGACAGACTTACGTTCATAAAGATGAACAATTCATGGATCCGAAACGACTTTTCTACCCCTGTGTCATCCTGGGGACAGTAAAAGCTTGATGATTTGTTAAAATCACCTCACCAACCATTTTAAGCTTTCAAATTACTAATTATGTTTATCTGTATCTTGGCTGGAAAATAATTTGGGCCTTGTAGCAGTGTGCAGTACTGATTCTATTAGGCCATCTATACTAAACTCCACCAGATTTAAAATTACTAATCATGTTTATCTGTATCTTGGCTGGAAAATAATTTGGGCCTTGTAGCAGTGTGCAGTACTGATTCTATTAGGCCATCTATACTAAACTCCACCAGATTTAAAATTACTAATCATGTTTATCTGTATATTGACTGGAAAATAATTTGGGCCTTGTAGCAGTTTGCAGTACTGATTCTATTAGGCCATCTATACTAAGCTCCACCAGCTTTCAAATAAATAATAATTTTTAGCTGCATCTAGCCCAGAAAATAATTTTGGGGGTCCTAGATGCGCAAGACGCATGAGTGCCTTCTTGCTGTACTACCTGCAACATGACACTCAGATTGTCAGAATTCGAAATAATTCTGACTACTGGGTTGCCACACTCTTAGATCCCCCACACTCTTCGATCAACCTTTTCATTTTAATAAAGAACAAAAAATGGTCATTTTTTAAATTATAAGCATTAGCAGGTTATTAGAAACTGAAATCAAACAGTTTTCAACTCAAAACTTTTTTCTAGGTGGTTACATTTGCACATAGGACCCCTTGTTCGAAAGGAACTTCTGAACTCTCTCGTCCATTGAATTTGTCAGGTTTTGGATGGTTTCTCTTCAATTGTTTTACATGAGGACAGAATACCCTCCCAGAGCTGTTGCTTAGATGTGAACTGCCTCCCGCCATCATAGACACTCCTTTTGATGATGCTCCAGAGGTTCTCAATGGGGTTGAGGTCAGGGGAGCATGGGGGTCACAGCATAAGTTTGTCCCATTTTATGCCCTTATCAGCCAGAGATGCAGATGTGTTATGTGCAGCATGAGACGGTGCATTATCATGACTGAAAATGATCTTGCTGCGGAATACACGGTTCTTCTTCTTGAACCATGGCAGGAAGTGCTGTTTGAGAAACTCCACATACATTATGGAGTTCATCTTTACCCCTTCAGGGATCCTAAAGGGGCCGACAATCTCTCTTCTCATGCTTCTAGCTAAAAACATTACTCCACCTCCTCCTTGTTGGCGCCGTAGCCGTGTTTGCATGGGGTGTCCATCAACCAGCCATCCTCCACTCCATCCATCTGGACCATCGAGCATTGCACGGCACTCATCGGTGAACAAAACAGTTTTGAAGTCAGTCTTCATGTATTGTTTGGCCCACTGGAGCAGTTTCTGCTTGTGTACAGTGGATAGAGGAGGTCAACAGGATGGCTTACGCACAGCTGCAAACCTCTGAAGGACCCTGCATCTTGTTGTTCGGGGGACGTTGGAGGCAACAGCAGCTTCAAAAACTTGTCTGCTGCTATGACAAGGCTTTTTTGCCACTGCTCTTTTAACCTGACGTAATTGCCTGGAGGAAAGAGTCCTCAATTTTCTCTTATCAGCACGCACACGTGCGTATTGTGAATCAGTTACATACGTCTTGATTGTGCGATGATCAGGATGAAGTGTCTTGGCAATGTTGATTGTAGTCATGCCTTGACCTAAACACTCCACAATTTGTTGCTTCTCAGCAGCCGACACATCCTTTTTCTTTCCCATTTTGGCAGAAAATGTAGGCTGCTTAATAATGTGGGACAGCCTTCTTAAGTAGTCTTGCCTTTCATTGGACACACCTGCAATACTAACTAGCACAGGTGTCTGCAATTGCTTACAGTGATATAAAGAGCACTGACACACATCACCATCAATGAGTTTAACTGCTAAACAAAAAAATTCTTACCTTATCACTCCTAAACACTTTTTGCATAATAATTTGGAACACAGTGTACATGTGCTTTTCCACAAAACACCAGTGGTTCACGTATTGAATCTTACAGTTCTAACTTGCCAACTGTGGTCTGTATGGAGTTGTTCATTAAAGGGCCCAAAATTAAGATAACATAGATGGGAGAGGTCTCTATGAATACGAATTCCTAAGTATTTGATACCCTGTTAGGGCCAGGCAAAGGGAAAGTTGGACTGGAAGGAATCCTGTATGGATTTGTTGAGGGAGACATCGAGGGCATCAGACTTCGCTGCATTGATTTTAAAATTTGATCATGTAACAAAGTGATCTATTTCAGCCATAAAAGCAGGGATGGATATATGTTATTGAGTGATATATACTAGGACATCATTAGCAAATGCAGAGCACTTGTACTCGATGCCTCCCACCTCAATCCCCCTAATATTGGGGTTATGGAGAATTGATGAGAGCAGGTGCTCTATCACTAGGATGTATAAGAGAGGGGACAGAGGACATCCCTGCCTTGTCCCATTGGTGATTATGAAAGGTGATGAAAATGTTCCATTTATCTTCAGCCTAGGTGACGTATTGCGATACAGGGCCGTGATTTTGCCTATAAAAGGGTCCCCTAGACCCCTACCCCAAGCTTTTTAAGAGAATAATATATGGCGTGCCAGGAGACTCTATGGAATGCTTTCTCAGCATCCAACGAGATTATCTAATAACAAATTTTTAACTGCATCTAGCCCAGGAAATACTTTGTGCCTAGTAGCAGTGTCTGCTAGTCAGCTTATTATCCCAGCTGTTAAGCAAGCTACACCACCTGTAGTTTGGACACTTAATTTTTTCAAAGGAAATGGTTTGGGCCCCCGGGACACTCAGTGAAGAGCATCGGGGAGGCACCCCAAGGCACAGGGGCTGGGACTGGCGGTAGGACGCTTTGCGGTGGACCGCCAAGCTCGATCCTTATAAAAGCTTTTTAACTGCAGCCGCTTTAGTGGACGCTACTGGAGCTGGAATTACGCGGCTGCTGGCATGAGACTTGCCCTCCAATAGATCCTTGTAAAAGGATTTAAAGTGTACTCATTCAAATTAGAGAGACAATTTAAATTAAAATGATTAGACCTGCCTCCACCGCAGAGGGGCTCGCTCGACCCACCAGCGGACAGGCACCGGTATTGGGAGAGGGGGGGCTGGCTGTCAGGGTCCACCTTGGCTCTGGCACAAACTCGGCGACACGGAGGTCGCACGGGCAGGAACGCATTGGCCGTGTCGGCTTCGCACTTTTTTGGTTTTAGAAGGGCATGACATGCCTATATCTGTGTCTCCCCCTCCTTTTACTCCTCCACCTCTTTTCTTTTCGCATGACTATATGTACTTGTCACTTTTCCATGTGTTAGTTGTGTATTCTGAGCAGTTTGTCAGGTTTGGACACCTTTGAAGGTGTTTTCTATGTGTTTCTATGTGTTTTTCTTTGCCTGCCATTGGCTTTTACGGTGTTCGAAGGTGTTCGACAAACAGATCGATGAACAGTTCGGCGAACATACGGGTGTTCGACAAACCGAACACGAACACTACGGGGGTGACTCAACACTAATTGTCAATCAGTGTTGCTTCCTAAGTGGACAGTATGATTTCACAGAAGTTTGATTTACTTAGAGTTATATTCTGTTGTTTAAGTGTTCCCTTTATTTTTTTTAACAGTGTATATACATATATATATATATCCATCTGAATTATCAGTCCTTCTGAGGACTAATCCAGCTGCATATATTCAGTGCTAGGCAGGAGTTATACAGGCAAGCAGTGTATGTGGCAGACTGCAGTGCATATAGCACAAGAGGGTCCATTCTGCTGCTGCTGTAATAATTACAGATATTTGAAGACATAGTCCCAGATATCAGGGGCCAGGGCAACTTTTCTTTTATCTTAATCCTGGTTATTTGCTTAAAAAGAAATCCAGAGTACGCCATTTTTCTGTTCCATTTGCTTGTTAGCACTGCAGAATACAACCAGATCTGTTCCATATTTCAGCGATAAAAATCCAGAAATTTGAACTGAACGTGGAAAATATTGGCCTTCTTTTCCATTCTGTTGCAATGTGTCGGTCATGCTATTCACACTAGGTGTTTGTGAAGAATAGTATTAGAGGGAAAGGGAAAAAAGTCTGACCATAAAGTCCCAAACGTCAGGTGCAGTTGAAAAATATATGTTTTAATTTATTGATTACACGTGACAAAAAATGGATAGAAAACAATGTCAATAATTATAAAACATTAAAAACATCTGAAAACAGAGGCACATATCTGGGTTATATATAGAAAAATTGATGATGGGAACAGCCAATTAATATATAAAGGGGGAGGGGAGGCTATGTAACAGCCAAATATAACAAAAAGAGTAGTCAGGAAATCATTAAAGTAAGGTAAACTCATAGGCAAAATGAGCACAAGGAATACTCCTTAACTAATAGACCACATAGTTGGCATCATAATTATAGATATACTTACAATTAATCAACAAAGTTCCCAATTCCGGGCTGCGTCCGCCCCGACTTGCGTTTCGGCAAGCGGTACATTGACGATATTTTTCTGATCTGGCAGGGCTCTAGTGATTCCCTTAGCAACTTTATGTCTACGTTGAATGATAATGACTACAATATTCATCTCACGTTTGAAGCGTATGCTTCTTCTATGAATTTTTTGGATGTGAACATCAAGAGAGGTGAAAAAAATGTCTTACAGACTGATATGTGTCGCAAACCTACTTCCGTCAATTCGCTTCTACATGCCTCCTCTGCACATCCGTCCTTTATGATCAATTCCATTCCCGTTGGTCAATTTTTGAGACTTCGAAGGATCTGTTACTTGGATATGGACTTTGAGAGATGAGCTATGGATCTCAGGGCTCGATTTCATGACCGTGGCTATAGCCACCGGATGGTTAAAAGGGCTTATCATAGAGGATAAACATACACCACGTCAGCAACTTTTATATTCCTCAAAAAAATCAGCAGATAATAATCATGTTCATTTCATTACCACATTTAGTGCTCAGGCAGATGCCATGAGACAATGTATCGATAGGTCATGGCCCATCTTATTGTCGGATCCTACGCTATCTAAATATCTTCCTGATACCGCAAATTACATTCCAGAGATTCAAAAACTTATGGGATCAACTAGTAAGGAGTCAATATCAAGTCGATCCCCCCAAGACAATTTTGGACAGCCACCATCTGGAAGGGGATGTTTACCTTGTGGTAGATGTGTGGCGTGCCCCAATATAGAGCGTTCTAATACCTTTGTTGATTCAAAGGGGTTTAAAACATATAAAGTTAATAAAACCATTTCTTGCATGACTAAGGCTGTCATATATCATGCTACGTGCCCTTGCCCTAAAATATATACGTCGGGATGACAACGAGACAACTTAAAGTGCGGGTACGGGAACATGTTCTGGGTATTTTGGCCGCAAAGGATGAGAATGATGCATCAGTTTTGAAGACAATTCCAAGATGCTTTAAAGTTCATCATAATTGTGATAGCTCTCGGTTCATGGTTTGTGGCATTGACACTATTTCCCCTACTATTAGAGGTGGTAATATAAGTCGGGAAACAAAATGGATTTGGACTTTACATACAGTCAACCCCTCTGGCCTCAACGAGAATAACAGTTATGTCCTGTTTCTCTGACTACCTATATGACATCAGGCTGGTCCCTCCTTCTTCTTTTTTATATTTTTTATATATATATTAGTGTTGAGCGAGCATGCTTTACACTGCTCGGTACTCGCCCGAGCATCTCACTACTCGGGATGTTCGGCGAGCACCGAGCATTTTCGAGTTACTTGGGCGGGAGCTCGGGTCTCTGCCCTGCAGGTTTGGAGCTCTTTACAGAGCCAATGAACATGCAGGGATTGCCAGCCAGTCACTGTAATGCCACAGCCTTGTTGGTTGTGGGCATTACATTGATTGGCTGGCCGCACAGTGTCACCTCAAGTATTTAAAACCGGGCACCGCCATCTTGGACACAGTCGCTCTGGATCAGACAGTGTAGGGAGAGTGCTTCTGAGCTAGGGATAGATTTATACTGCGAAATAGGTAGTGTATGGTCTCTAAAGCCTCCAAAATCAAACGAACAGTCCTTCTGAGGACTAATATCCATCCCAGACATCAGGCAGGCAGGCAGGCTGGCTGTATAGGATATGCAGTGGTTATACCAACAAACACTGCATTACAGTCCTGTGTGCTGCTGCAGCTCAAATTGCTAGACTTTGCCCCAGATCTCAGGGGCCAGGAAAAATCCTTTTTTTTTCATCTAAATCTTGTATTTTTTTTTTCCTTAGACAGACTGTACAAATACGCGTCTTATTAACCTTTTGGTATTTCCCACCCCACCAAAAAAAATTTAGTGTGTCTGTTAGTGTTCAGACACAAATATATCTGTTTAAAAGAGTTTGGTTTCGGACAGATAACTAGAACTGTGGTTTTGCAGTTCCACGGTTCAAATCTCTGTATTATCCACTTTTTTTACTTTTTTCCATAAAAAAAACAGTTTGAGTGTCTCGCTGACTGTTCAGACAAAAATATATCTGTTTAAAAAATTCTGGTGTAGGCAAGAGAAATAGAACTGTGGTTTTCCTCTTCCACGGTTCAAGTCTGGGTGTTATCCACCTTTTTGCCTTTTTCCATAAAAAAAAAACAGTTTGAGTGTCTTGCTGACTGTTCAGAAACAAATATATCTGTTTAAAAGAATCTACTGTATGCCTGAGAACTAAACCAGTGGTTTTCCTCTTCCACGGTTCAAATCACCTTTTTAATACCCTTTTGCCATTGATAGTGCGAGTGTAAGCTATTTTACTTCATTTACAATGGGCAAGGCACGTGGCAAGGGATGTGGAACTGGACGTTCTGGTGATGGTGCATGCAGAGGACGGGGCTGTGGCCAAGGTGAAAATGTGCTACAGCCAAAAGCCACATCTTCTCGCTCCCAGTTCTTGAGCGAATTACTATGGAAGCACACAACAACACCACTATTGCGAACTGATCAGTGTGAACAGGTTATTAATTGGATAGCAGATAATACTTCCTGTCACCTGGGCTCCACCACCTCCGGTCTGTCTTCCACACGGTCAAGTCTTAGTAGCCATGAGTCTCGACCGCATACTCCTCCTCGCCCTGATGCTCCTTCCTCCCACCATGCCGAGTGTCGTCAGACAGCAACTGATCCCATAGTTGGACACTTTGAATAGCTGTTCACTGGTCCATTTCCATATTTGGGTCCCTCGCCTGCTCCGCTTGAAGTGGTGGAAGAGGAGATCCCATGTAGCGATGCCCAAATATTTGAACAGCCACAGCCACAGGAAGGCGACCCTGGCAATTTGTCACAAGAGGTGGATGATGATGAGACACAATTTCCACGAAGTGAAGAGGAGGACCGTGGTGCTGAAGTGGAAGAGGAGGAGGTGGTGGATGATCTAGTAACTGACCCAACGTGGCAGGAGGACACGCAGAGTGAGGCCAGCAGCACACAGGAGGAGGGAGGCAGAGTACCCCAACAGGCAGGAAGAAGCAGTGTGGTGGTCACAGACAGAAGGCGGGCAACCGTTCCACGTAACACCTTCACGAGGGACGTTGCCAGTACAACCGGTAGATCTTCCATATTCTGCAATTTTTTTAAAGACTCTGCTGATAACCCCAAAAAGGCAATTTGTACCACCTGCCAGGCCAGCAGCAGCAGGGGTGACAAAACTACCAGCCTGACCACCACCAGCATGATCAGGCACATGTCAGCAAAGCACCCGACTTTGTGGAGCGAACCCCAGGGTCCACGACCAGTGTCAGCGGGTGTCACCACTGCTTCTTCCGCTTTTGTGCATGTAAGAGAACCCCATGTTTTGCATGTAAAGCAATCCTCTGTCCATACTGCATGCAAAGATGCCGCCTCCTCTCAGTCTTCACTTGTTATGGCAGTTTCTCAAGAAACAGCATCAACGTCCACATCCACGTCCCACCGCAGCGTTCAATTGTCTATATCCCAAACTTTAGTACGAAAGCGCAAATTCACAGCCAAAGCCCCACAGGCCACAGTCCTAAATTCGCACATTTCACGACTGCTTGCGTTGGAAATGCTGCCTTTTATGCTGGTGGAGACAGAATCCTTCAGCAACCTTATGGCGGTGGCTGTCCCTCGGTACTCGGACCCCAGCCGACACTATTTTGCCCGGTGTGCCATCCCCGCACTACACAAGCACGTGTCCCAAAACATATGCTGTGCCCTCAACAACGCAGTTACTGACAACGGACATGTGGACAAGTGCTTGTGACCAGGGACCGTACATCTACCTGATGGCACACTGGGTAAACATAGTGGAAGCCGGGACCCAGTCGGACCTTGGGATGGAACATATCCTCCCCACACCGAGGATTGCGGGCCCTATGTCAGTCAGAGTTGCCCTCACAGTGTACAGCTCCTGCGCATCCTCCTCCTCCTCCTCCTCATGTTTAGCCTCCACCTCTGATATCACCACATCAGTTACAAGCTGGAAGCACTGCAGTACTGCCTCAGCCAAGCGGCAACAGGCTGTGCTGAAACTCATAAGCTTAGGTGATAAAACTCACACAGCTTGTGAGTTGTGGAAAGCTGTGAAAGAGCAGGCAGATCTGTGGCTGAGACCGATGAACCTACATCCAGGCATGGTCATGTGTTACAATTGCCTTAACCTG
Source organism: Phyllobates terribilis (assembly GCF_046119375.1). Classification (NCBI taxonomy): domain Eukaryota; kingdom Metazoa; phylum Chordata; class Amphibia; order Anura; family Dendrobatidae; genus Phyllobates; species Phyllobates terribilis. Next base: position 247,314,734 of record NW_027362769.1, on the reverse strand, counting down.
GTGGCGGCTCTGAGGCGAGGCGAGATCACACACGTACCATGCCTGGCTCATGTGCTTAACCTCGTGGTTCAGCGGTTTCTTAAATAGTACTCCGAGTTGCCAGATCTGCTCATCATAGCATGCCGCCTGTCAGCTCATTTTTAGAGGTCGGCTACAGCTTCCGCCACCCTTGCTGTGTTGCAGCAGTGTTTGCAGCTTCTGTCACACCGACTGGTGTGTGATGTCCCCACACGTTGGAACTCTACCCTCCACATGTTGCAAAGGAATTGTGAGCAGAAGAGAGCAGTTGTGGAGTACCAGCTGCAACAAGGCCGTCGATATTCAGGTCAGACTCCACACATAAGACCTCTGGAGTGGACCTGGATGTCTGACATATGTACCATCCTGACAAACTTTAAGGAGTCCACCAAGATGTTGAGCGGCGATGACGCCATCATTAGCGTCAGCATCCCACTTGTCTGTCTTTTGCAACGCTATCTGAAGAGAATTAAAGAGGAGGCATTGCACCCAGAGTGTGATGAGATGGATCAAGAAGCCATAGCGGGCGATTACACACAGCCCAGCCTCATCTCATCCCAACGTGCACTGGGCGACAATGAGGTAGATGAGGAGGAGTAGGAAGAACGGGAGCTGGTATCATCCGCTGTAGATGGTAGTACCTGTACAACTGTCATACCATCGGTTCAGCGTGGGTAGCCTGAGGATAGGGGGGAGGAGGAGGAGGAGTGCATGGTCAGTCATCATCTTGGTGAGGACACGGAAGTCTTGCCCGTTACCAGTCTGGCACGCATGGCTGACTTTAAGTTACGCTGCCTTAACCGTGACCCTCGCGTTGTCAAACTGTTGGGTGACAGTCATTACTGGCTGGTGACACTTTTAGACCTCCGCTGCAAGGAGAACTTTCACTCTCTTACTCCTGAGGTGGAGAGGTCTACAAAAATGAGGCAGTACCAGAAGGCCCTTGCTGCAGAACTGTTAAAAGAAATTCCCATCTGAACACGCTAGCGGCAGAGGTCAGAGTTCGTTGCCCAACCAAGGCGTACAGGTGAGAGAGGCGCAAGTCCAATCCAGCAGAGGCAGGGGATCACAGTCATAATTCTGGGGCAGTTTTCTGAGACCCTCCCAGCTTACAGGCCCTGAGGCGTGGGGTACTCTCACAAGGAGTGGAAAGTTTCAAAAGATGGTGAGGGAGCACCTTGCCGACCGTACCAGCGTCCTCCGTGATTCCTCTGTGCCTTTTAATTATTGGGTATCCAAGCTGGACATTTGGAATGAACTCGCTCTGTGCGCCTTGGAGGTCCTGGCCTGCCCTGCCACTAGCGTGTTATCGGAGCGTGTTTTTAGTGCCGCTGGGGGAATTATAACTGATAAGCTCACTCGCAGTTGACACTGCTGACAAGCTGACCCTTATCAAAATGAACAAGGCCTGGATTGGGCCAGACTTCTCATCACCACCAAATGACATGACAACAGAGTAACATAAAGTCAAATCCACTGTATTATTTCGGGAGGTGTATTCCCATGCACCGCTTCACACCCACACATGGGTATACGCTTCCTCATTTTGGCTGTTTTTTGATCTTCTCCTTATCTTCAGCCTCCACCACCACTATACCACCAGGGTGACCGTGGTCTGTGTTGCCAGCAATGCAAGTTCCTCCCTCCTAATTTTTGGCAGCTTTTGCTTGGAAGGCATTGGCAAAGACTATGGGAGACCCACTCCTCAATAATGGGAATAAAGTTTTTAATATGCTGTACTGAATGGCTCTTGTAGGAAGCATTGCAAGTTCCTCCGTCCTAATTTTTGGCAGCTTTTGCTAGGAAGGCATAGTCAAAGACTATGGGAGACCCACTCCCCAATAATGGGAATAATGTTTTTAATACGCTGTACTGCATGGCTCTTGTAAGGGGCATTAAAATCGTCTTGTTAAGCTTCTGTGACCTCCACGTCTCTTCCACGGGGAATTGATATTGTCTTTTTATTCCACTGTGACCTCCACGTCTCTTCCAAGGGGCTTTAAAACAGTCTTGTTAAACCACTCTGAACTCCACAGCTCTTCCAAGGGACATTGAAATGTTGTTTTTAATTACCTCTAACCTCCACAACTCTTCCAATGGGCATTGCCTTTCCTCCTAATTTTAGTCAGCTTTTGCTTTTTAATACATAGGCGAACACTAAGGGAGACCCACCCTCCAATAATGGGTAGAAGGTTTTTAGTATGCTGTAATCCACGTCTGTTTCAAGGGGCATTGCAGTTCCTCATAATTTTTGGAAAGCCTTCCATTCACTGCTTAGGCCAACAGTGTACAGGAGACCCAGGTGCAATAAATGGAAAAAACGGTTTAGTTAAGACCTTCTGACCTCCATGTCACTTCCAAGGGGCATTGGAGTGCCTCAAAATTTTTGGTAGGCATTGCACTCACTGTATGCCCTATAACTGTGTAGCCGAACCGCTCCTTTTGGTACAGAAACATATCCTACAAGACATGTGTGGTTGACTGGCCTGATATCGATGTGAATGGTCCCTGTTCCTCCTGCTCTTTCTCCTTTGCCACCACCTCATCCATCATTCATCACCTGAAGCTTTGTTTTAACGGGAGTCATAGAACTGGGATAGTAGCAGGAAAACATCCAGCAATCCTCGGAGTAGGTAGGATATGCGCCAAAACGCTGACCACCTCAGGCCTAGCTGCTACTACATACATGCACTTGCATTCCAAGGAACAGAAAGCTAAGGAGATGGAAGGCCTCATGATCATGAATAATTTACTCGTGTGTAGGAGGCTGACCACTGCTGCTGTCTACCTTCTGAACTTTGTGTTGAAGCCTGATTGACCCAGGACCCGCAATTGAGGTGGCCAGATTCTGCCTCCACATGCCTAAAAGGCCCAATTTCAAGTGCAAGCAAGCAAGCAGTATGGTATTGCAGCCTGGGGATGGGTGGGTGGCAGGCTGCATACTTGTGCTTGCATTGCAAGGAATGGGGGAGGTACAATTGAACACTGCCCTGGGACAAGGACTTGAATGGGGATAGTTGCAAGTCTGCAATGACAGGTTCAGGGCGGGAGGCATCTTCACATGTGCCATGAACAGGGGGTTGGCGTGCACACACTACAGCGGAATAGGCTGTCCTTCCCAATAAATGCACTGGGGTGGGCACAGGTAATGTTTTGGTATGCGCGCTTGTGTATTAGGTGCACCTGGCGGCTGGGGACCGAGTGTGGACACCCGGCCGCCGGGTGGCTGGGGACTGAGCATGGATACCCGGCCGCCGATGCAGCCATGACATGGTGGCCGGTGTCTGCCTCCACAAGCCTAAAAGGACTCATTTCAAGTGCAAGCAAGCTAGCAGTATGGTATTGCAGCCTGGGGGTGGGTGGGTGGCAGGCTGCACACTTACGCTTGCATTCCAAGAATACAAAGCAGATGCTAACTTCTATCATCATCATCATGATCCTCACCTTGGCACTCTCAACTCCCCTGATGGAGAAGCCAGGGCCCACCGGAGGAGTCTGGTTGTCTGGTGGGCTCGTCCAATGCTGCCCTTAAGCAGGCCAGGCTAAGAAAAGTGTGGGGAAGGTTACCGGGACAAATACTGGCGGCTGGGGACTGAGTATGGAGACCTCGCTGCCGAAGCAGCCATGAGGTAGTGGCCAGCTTCGGCCTCCTCCAAACTAAAAGGCCCCATTTCAAGTGCAAGCTAGCAGTATAGTATTGCAGCCTGCGGGTGGGTGGGTGGTTGGCTGCATATTTGCGCTTGCATTGCAAGGAATGGGGGAGGTACAATTGAACACTGCCCCGGGACAAGGACTTGCACGGGGATAGTTGCAAGTCTGCATCTTCTGATGCGGCAAGGATCACTCCGGATGGGCACACTTTTAGGCAGTGACCTGGATGTCAGAGATGCTTCCAGGGGTCTTCCCCATGCTGTTCCCATGTCTTTTCAGCACTGTATGCATGTGTCACACAGCACATGGCCAGATAAGGTTGTAAAATGTTAAATGACTTTTCCCGGTGAATGCATTTGTCACGGTTGAAAGCAATACAAAAGTGCAAAAACGCATAAAAAATGCTACTTGTGAACATAGACCAAGGTGTGGAGGAGTATTTTTGTTTTTGGTTATTTATTTTACCTTATACACAAGTCTTTACCCTGGAAAGGTTGTTCCTTAACATATTTCACAGGAAAACAGTGTCAGTTTCGTTTTTGAACGTTTTATTGTGAGCCCATAAAAGTGGCTTAATACCTCTGACGTTGTTGACAGCAGTGACCTGGGGGTCAGAAATGCTTCCTGGGCGATCCCCATGCTGTCCCCATGTCATTTGAGCACTGTCACTATCGTTTTGGGCATTTTTTAGGCTTTCTACAGACTGCCGGGGGTGCCGCCGCAAAAATGCTCAGGTCTCCCATAGACAAACATTGGGCTCGTTGCTCGCGTCGAGCACCCGAGTACCACGGTGAGCTCGGCCCGAGCTTCGAGCACCCGAGCATTTTAGTGCTTGCTCAACACTAATATATATATATATTGTATCTATGTGTTTTTAGTTAGGTTTTAATATTTATTGGGTGTCCTAGATATGGATATGGGCTATCCTGTATATAGTGGACTATTGATAATATATTTCATGTTCTTCTAGTCTTGCCATTTGTGGTCCAAGTACTGCTTTGTGGTGTGACTCTTCCGTATACTCGGTGGATATTGGACGAATTTTTAGGACTTCGGTGCATCAGCATATGAATGACATCCATTTTTGAATATATGTATGATATGTATTGTGGATTTTTTTCATTTAATTATTTATATATATTTTTTGCTGTTTCATTATTCTATTTTTACCTTTTATTTTCACAATCTTATTATACGTGTATATAAAATATATATATTATATGTTAATTAATTTTTGTGAATATGTATGGCGATGCATATAATTTGATGTGTATATTTATGTTGTTCCTTTTTTCACATTCAGCCATTATGTAATTTATACCATTACATTTATTTATGTTCTTCACATTCAGGCATTATTCACCCTGTAATTTAAACCATTATATTTGTTCACTTTCACACTATTCAACTTTTTTACACTGTTTCTTTCCATCATTTATCTTAAATGTCACACATATTATGTAATTTTTATCAATACACACCACGTTTATACTCAATCCATACATTCACTTCACTGATATACACTATACGTCTTTGGCACTGTTTGTTTTGTTTTGTTTTGGTTATCATGCACATTTCCTTTTTTCACCACATTTTTCACCTTACTTTCACTTTTCCCCATTCAACTGTATATTACTCATTCACATTCACGACTATTCACACATTCATATTCACACAATTTTTCACTTACTGCCACAATTTTGATGGTTATATTTGATCAGGGTCATGATTGTATATTTATTTGTATCATGTCTTATATAATTAATTATTTTTATTTTTGTTATATATATAACATCACAGTATTATGTATCACTATGTTTATGTCACACCTTATTATTATTATTATTTTTACACAATTACTTTATATATATCCTTTGTTAGTTCATATGTAATTTAACATTATACACGTATTATGTATGCATATTTCTCATTCATATTTTTCATTGCATTTATTTTCCTAATCTCCATTTATTCTCTTAATCTCCATTTATTTATTCCTTATCTATTTATTATTTGTTATTATATTCGCTCATGGTGTATTTATTTAATTAAATAGTTGCATCTTTTGCTGGACACATTTTGGCATGTTCTTTATAGGATCAGTGACATGCCCCATTCCTCTCTTATTCCAAAGTATTGATTCATTATTTTCTTTTGGGAGGAGGCGGCACATGTGGGTGCCCTGCTGTCTTTGGGTACCTGCGCCCGCTGTGTCTCTATGTGGTCCCTCGCGCTGGATCGCGTGTCCTCACGTGATCACGGCGCCGGGTCATATGACGCGGTGGTCGCGGCTGCCCTCTGGCATCATTGCATTGCATGCCCTAAACCACTCCTCCTCTATCACCTTTGAGATGGCGGCACGCTCCCGCGTTTGTGTATCTCTATGCCGGCCGTGTCTCTTTGGTGTCCTGCGGTTCCGGGTCACGTAGGTCCCACGTGTTCTTGGGGCTGCTGGTCACCTGATGTGGTTGTCATGGAGGTGGCCTTGTGCTGTAGCCCGCATTGCGTCACACCACACCCCTTCCTTTTGGATTGGTCCACCATAACACACCCTCTCATTTTGATTGGTATCTGTTTCTTTTTATACTTCCAGCCTGCCTGATGCCTCCTCCTCCTGACGAAAGCACTTGCAGAAACTCTCGTCAGGGTGGATGCAGCCCGGGATTGGGAACTTTGTTGATCGATTGCAAGTATCCTATAATTGCGATACATGCCAACTATGTGGCCTATTGGTTAAGGAGTATTCCTTGTGCATATTTTGCCTTGGAGTTTACCTTACTATAATGATTTCCTGACTACTCTTTTCGTTATATTTGGCGGTCACATAGCCTCCCCTCCCCCTTTATATATATTGCAACTTTGCACATCACATTTTGGGAGAGAGAGGTATACAGTATATATGCACTAGCACTTTATATACTTTATATTTCATTTATCTTCCATTTGATTCTATTGTGTTTATACTACCGATATGCCTATATACACATGTATATAATATATTTTATATTCTACTATATGTGACGGTCATGTGTGTATATATATATATATATATATATATATATATATATATATATATATATATATATATATATATATATATATATATATATATATATATATATATATATATATATATATATATATATATATATATATATATAATTTGCTGTCTTTTGATTAGATTTTCTATCTATTAATTGGCTGTTCCCATCATGAATTTTTCTACTTATAACCCGGATATGTGCCCCTGTTTTTAGATATTTTTAATGTTTTATAATTATTGACTTATTGATTTATTTTCGCAGTTATCCCTGTATTGATTTATGAAGAATAGTATTAGTAAATTACAGGCCTGCTATTAAAATCATGGTTCTCTGTCAGACAAATCACCTATAAGACTGTTCCAAAATCAGACATTTCTTCCATTTCCATTCTGTTGCAGTGTGTCGGTCAAACTATTCACATTAGGTGTCTGTGAAGAATAGTATTAGTAAATTACTGGCCTATTTAAAATTGTGGTTCTCTCTCAGACGTATCACATATCCAAAATCAGCCATTTCTCGTGAACATGGAAAATATTGTCCTCCATTTAAAATGGGCAAGGTGCGTGGCAAGGGACGGGGAAGTGGGGAAGTGGATGTGATGGTGATGGAGATGGTGCATGCAGAGGCCAAGGCAGAGTTAGTGGCCGTGGGCAAGCTGAAATTGTGACACAACAAACACCCACATCTTGTCGCTCGATCTTCCTGTCCAAATTACTAGGGGACCGTAGTACACAACTATTGAACCCAGGGCAGTGTCAAAAGGTTATTACTGGTCATTACTGGTTGGTGATACTTCTAGACCCATGCTACAAGGATAAATTTCTGTCTCTTATTCTCGCGCAAGAAAGGCCTAATGAAATGGTGCAGTACAAGAAGGCCCTTGTTGCGGAATTATTAAAAAAATTCCCATCTGAAAACGCTGGTGGCAGAGGTCACAGCTCGTTGGACAACCAAGGAGCACAGGCGAGAAGGACACAAATGCAATCCAGTGGAGGCATAGGCACACTGTTAAAGTTCTGGGACAATTTTCTCAGACTCTCCCAACACACTGGCCCTGATGTGTGAGATACTCTCCCTAGGAGGGAAAAGTTTCGAAAGATGGTGAGGGAGTACCTTGCCAACCGTACCAACCTCCTCCGTGATTCCTCAGTGCCTTATAATTATCGGGTATCCAAGCTGGACACGTGGCATGAACTGGCAATATATGCCTTGGAGGTCCTGACATGCCCTGCTGCTAGCGTTTTGTCAAAGTGGGTTTTTATTGCCACCGGTGGAATTATAACCGATAGGCGCAGTCGCCTGTCAACTGAAAATGGTGACCGGCTGACTCTTATAAAAATGAACAATGGTTGGATTGGGCCAGACTTCTCAACACCACCGAATGATAGCAACGTAGCATGAACTCAAATACAATTTTTTTTTGGGACGTCTAACTCTATTCCGAAAAAAAGGGCATTGGAATGCCTCCATATTTTTGGCAGCCGTTGAATTCACTGCATAGGCAAACAGTATGGGAGACCCACTTCCTAATAATGGGAACATTGTTTTCAGGAGGCCCTTCGACCTCTACTTCTCTTGCGAGGGGCATTGGAGTTCCTCCAAATTTTTGGCAGCCAATGCATTCACTGCATAGGCAAACAGTATGTGAGACCCACTTCATAATGATGGGAACATTGTTTTCAGGAGGCCCTTCGACCTCTACTTCTCTTGCGAGGGGCATTGGAGTTCCTCCAAATTTTTGGCAGCCAATGCATTCACTGCATAGGCAAACAGTATGTGAGACCCACTCCTTTTTAATGGGAACATGTCATAATCGTTACTGTAGCCCAGCTCTATGTGTCTTTAAATTGTTAGTGGGGTTTTTCCTAAATTTTGGCAACCGTTGGACTCACTGCATACCCTATAACTGGATTGCAGACCCACTCCTTTCTAATGAGAACATGTCATACTCATTACTGTGGCCCAGCTCTATGGGTCTTTAAATTATTAGCGGGGATTTTCCCAAATTTTGGCAGCCCTTGCAGTCACAGCAATGGCATCACCACTATAGGAGACCCACTCCTTTATAATGGGAACATTTTTTTAATGAGACTTTCCTCTAAGTCTCTTCAAAGGGGTATTGGGGTGCGTCCAAATTTCAGGCCGCCCTTGCAGTCACTGCATACACAAGAACAAAATAGGACACCCACTCTTTAATAATGGGAACAACAAAGCATAGCCGACTGCTGGCCCTTTAAGAATAGTAAGGCTGTAAAAATAGTGTTTGTGACTATCACAATCTCTCCTTCATAAATGAAACAGGATGTGTCTGATGATGCTTCACACACCACATGGCCAGATAAGGTTGTAAAATGTTAAAATGACATTTTCCAGTGAATGCATTTGTCTTGTTTGAAAGCAATGCAAAAGTGCAAAAAGGCATCAAAAACGCTACATTTGAACATAGACCAAGGTGTGTGGAGGAGTATATTTGTTTTTCGCTATTTATTTTGCATTATATACAAGTCATTATCCTGGAAAGGATGTTCCTTAACATATTTCCCAGGAAAATCCATTTTGGTTTTGTTTTTGTATGTTTTATTGTGAGTTCGTAAAAGTGGCATAATACTCGGACCACGTTGTTGACAGCAGTGACCTGGGAGTCAGAAATGCTTCCTTGGGTCTTCCCCATACTGCTCCCATGTCATTTGAGCACTGTTCCCATCGATTTGGGCAATTTTTAGGCCCTCTGCAGACCGCCGGGGGGAGCCGCCTGAAAAAAGCTTGAGTTTCCCATAGACTTACATTGGGCTCGTTTCTCAAACCGAGCACTCGAGCATTCCAATTTGCTCGACCCGAGCAACGAGTACCCGAGCATTTTAGTGCTCGCTCATCACTACACACAACCTGATAAGTGACACATCACTGTAATCGTTGTTTTAACCCTACCTCATGGTGTCCTCATATTGCGTAGCAAAAACCTGCTGACAGATTCCCTTTAAATCAGACTGTAGCTCAAAATAAACAGGAGATTGAAGACAGGAGCTGAGCACAGTACACTATTCCTGCAGGAAAATTCCAGGAAGAGAGAGATAAAGAAAGGGGGGCATGTGCAGCTGGGACAGGAGGTGAAGAGGAGGTAAATCTGGGCTGCCAGGGACTTTTCAATGATGTAGTTTTGTAGCTTTTAATGGTGACTCATGTAGTGTAAAGAGACCTCATGTTTCTACATAGAGCTTAGAAGGAATCAGCTACTCTGTTTTTAATCACATGATGTCATAGACCTATTGGAAAAGAGAATAATTAACTGGGTAGAAGGGAAAAATGAGCAATTGTAAGTAAACGTTGCCATATAATGATGATGATGATGATTGCAATATTTTAAGAGGATAAAAACTTTGATGGAAGTGCATCTTTAATACAGAGAGATAGTTTCTGCTGACTAAAGATGAGCGAACCCGAACAGTAAAGTTCGGGTTCCATACAGAACACCTACTGTTCGAACACGGACTTCACGAGGAGTTCTAGTTAGGCATCCCGGACATCGAACACCGAGTGTTCCTTGCACTGTCATCTCCATGAAAGCGCGAGAAACCCCAGCGGCTCTGATTGGTAGTAAGATTAATACCACCGGTAAAAGCACTGTGCTTCCCACGCTGTCACCTGCCAGATGAGAGAGTGAGAATGGGGGCCTGAACGTTGCGTGTTTGCCACTCTGTCATGTGCATGACAGCGCGGCAAACACTTCCCTGATTGGCCGTAAGATCATTATCACCAATCAGAGAGCTGTGATTCCCATGCTGTCAGATGGTAAAAAGTTTATCTCCAGTGACAGGCGTCGGCAGATGGGACTACTAAATCCATCAGGCTATGCCTGCTCTCACTAATAACAGTGAGAGCAGGCACAGCTGATAAAAGCATTCATCTGCGGGCGCCTGCGCTATAAATAAGAAACAGGGTCTTCCGTGGGCGTAATGCTACTCAGACAACACAGGGTGAGAGTAAAACAGCGTGGCAATACTTTATTGAACCTCAAAACAGACAATAAACACACATAACAGTCCCAGCAAATACCCAAGAGGGTACAACATTACAGTCTCACCCTTCACCTCTGCCCGCCCGGGATAGAACAGCTGTGACTTTGGGACTTCCAGGGCCAACTACCTCAACGAGTGCCCCCCCACTTCTGACGGGCTCCCACAGAGAGAAGGTAGATTCAAGCTTAGGAAGCTATCAGTCCATTGAGGTACAAGGCCAGGAGACCCGAGGGTCCCACCCTGTCCTGGCCTCTCCAAGAGTTTTCATGGGGGCAGATGACCCGCTCGTCCCAATCTGGCTTCCCCGAATGTCTCCATGGGTTCCAGGCGACCGGAGGGTCCCACCTAGCAACCCCAAACAACATATCCATGGGGCTCGGTGACTTCATCGTCCCAGCCTGGTCTCCCCAAATGTATTCATGGTCTCTCTGATGGTCAATGGATCAGATCCGTATCTTTACAGTCAGGGCTTTATACCCTTAGGCTAGAATCAAGTAGAATTCAAATCTGTGTCTCTTTGGGTAAAGCCATCCTACCAAGCTGATGCTGTGAAGAGAGTCTGACCTTTGATTCTCCTTGTAAAGTCTCATGTCCTTTGTAAGTACACATCCACAGGTCAAGGGGTTAGGGAGAGCATTACTCACAGGGATCCGCTCACTTGGGATAGAACAGCTGCGACTTTGGGACTTCCAGGGCCAACTACCAATGAACCAACAGAGAGAAGGTAACGGCAAACTTAGGAAGCTAGCAGTCAATCGAGGTACAAGACCAGGTGACCCGAGGGTCTCACCCTAGTTTCTCTGAGAGTTTTCAAGGGGCCAGATGACTGGCTTGTCTCAATCTGGCTTCTCCGAATGTCTCCATGGGTTCCAGGTGACCAGAGGCTCCCATTTGGCAACCCCAAAAAACATCTATGGGGCCAGGTGACTTCATTGTCCCAGTCTGGTCTCCCCAAATGTATCTGTCATGCAAGGTGTGGAAAATACTAAGTGCAACACGCAGGGAAGAGGCGGAGGAAGCTCAAATACTAGGGAAAGGGTGAGTGGAGAACCAAAGACAGATCTAATATCACCCTGCCTACCCTACCGACCCTATATAGGTTCCACACCTATCGCCAAGAAGACCCTAAATCCTGGATGACCCTAGAGCTTGACCCTAGATAGGGATGGGGAAGGGTGAGCAATGGTCAGGCCCCACTAAAAACTAAAGACAACAAGGTAGACAAACAAAGGGGATCAACTTAGCTTGAGCAGTCACCAGAGGATTAATGCCAACTGTCCTCCAAGGGCACCACAGAAGAAGGTAGCTGGCTGCTAGTGCTCCAAGCCTGTACATAGAAGTATCACCGGTGATTCCCTGGAGCAAACTGAGTGTTTTTAACTCCCAGGCAATTGTGTGTCAATCAGCAGCAGGAGGGAGGTCGCTGCTGGGTCCTAAAGGCAGAAGGATTAAGAAGGATTCTGTAATGCCAAGCGCAGTGACCTTCTACAGACAAATCCAGAGCGACTGTCTATTACACCTGACGCACCTGTGACAGTATCCATGGTCTCTCTGATGGTCAATGGAGCAGATCCGCATCTTTCCAGTCAGGGCTATATAACCTTAGGGTAGAATCATGTGGAATCCAAATCTGTGTCTCTTTGGGTAAAGCCATCCTACTAAGCTGATGGTGTGAAGAGAGTCTAACCTTTGAGTCTCATTATAAAGTCTATTTCCAATATCTGTTTCAAGTCTCCTCCTACAGAAGCGCATGTCCTTTATAAGTACACATCAACAGGTGAAGGGGTTAGAAAGGGCATTACTCACAGGGCTAAGGTCTTATTGTTTGTGCTAATAAATTGACATAGTTGGTATGCAGGGGCACTTGTAAATAAACATCATTGTTTCAGAATCAAAGAGAAGATAACATTGTTATACAAATACTGGTCTGTCCTTCGTCAGCCACAGAAATACACATACACTTACATGTCAACACAAAGATAATAGTGTATTTCTCTTGGATTAACAAATTCAATCGTCTGGTTTATTAAGATTATAGGCTGTATTGTCACACTCTAAATTTTTGATAACCAGCCAGGCAAAACTGACAGCTGTGGACTTTAACCCTCAGCTGTCAGCTTTAGCAAGGCTGGTTATGAAAAGTAGAGGGGTCCCATGCCATTTTTTCGAATTTTTTAAATAAATAATGAGAAAAATGGCATGGGATCCCCCCAAATTTTGATAACCAGCCAAGCTAAAGCAGAAATCTGGGGGCTTGTATTCTCAGGCTGGTAAGGGGCCTTGGATATTGGCCCCCCTAGCCTAAAAATAGCACCCCACAGCCACCCCAGAAAAAGCGCCTCTTTAAGATACACCAATTCTGGCGCTTTGCCCGGCACTACCCACTGCCCTGTGGTGGTTTTAAGTGGGGTAATATTTGTGGAGTTGATATCACCTTAGTATTGTCCAGTAACATCAACCCCATGGGCAAGTAATGGAGATGTGTTTATTAGTGTTGAGCCACCCCCGTAGTATTCGAGTTCGGTTCGGTTCGTCGAACACCCGTGTGTTCGCCGAACTGTTCGTCGAACTGTTCGTCGAACACCGTTAAAACCAATGGCAGGCAAACAAAAACACATAGAAACACATAGAAAACACCTTCAAAGGAGTCCAAAAGCTGACAAACTGCTCAGAAGACACAACTAACACATGGAAAAGTGACAAGTACATATAGTCATGCGAAAAGAAAAGAGGTGGAGGAGTAAAAGGAGGGGGAGACACAGATATAGGCATGTCATGCCCTTCTAAAATCCAAAAAGTGAGAAGCCGAGACGGCCAGTCCGCTCCTGCCCGTGCCACCTCCGTGTCGCCGGGTTTGTGCCAGAGCCGCGGTGAACCCTGACGGCCAGCCCCCCTCTCCCAATACTGGTGCCTGTCTGCTGGTGGGTCGAGAGAGCCCCCCTGTGGTGGAGGCAGCTCTAAGCTTTTTAATTTAAATTGTCCCTCTAATTTGAATGAATACACTTTAAATCCATTTACAAGGATCTATTGGAGGGCAAGTCTCATGCCAGCAGCCGCGTAATTCCAGCTCCAGTAGCGTCCACTAAAGCTGCTGCAGTTAAAAAGCTTTTATAAGGATCGAGCTCGGCTGTCCACCGCAAGGCATCCTAGTGCCAGTCCCAGCCCCTATGCCTTGGGGTGCCTCCTGATGCTCTTCACTAAGTATCCCGTGGTCCCGAAGCATTTCCTTTGAAAAAATTAAGTGTCCAAACTACAGGTGGTGTAGCTTGCTTAACAGCCGGGATAATCCGCTGACTAGCAGACACTGCTACTAGGCACAAAGTATTTCCTGGGCTAGATGCAGTTAAAAATTTGTAAGTAGATACTCTCGTTGGATGCTGAGAAAGCATTCCATAAGGTCTCCTGGCACGCCATATATGATTCTCTTAAAAAGCTTGGGGTAGGGGTCTAGGGGACCCTTTTATAGCCAAAATCACGGCCCTGTATCACAATACGTCACCTAGGCTGAAGATAAATGGAACTGTAGCACCGAGGGCTCGGTTGCTACAGACGTATTGCACCTCACCCAGAGGTGTGATATCTCACTCTCAGATAAGGATGGAGTGTGGATCAGGACCCGACACCTGCATGCATTACACCACATTGCCGTGGGGCAGGGCGACCAATATGCCCCTGAGATGGGCACGACAGTCCCTGTCCCTGGCTGGAGTGGGGGGAGGGAACACTGAGGAAGGGGAACCCTGCAGTGCAGGAGCAGGGAGGAAGCAGTTCCTGGGTGCATTGAGAAGGGAGTATAAAAGGTGGGCACCATCTTAGTTCAGTGCAGAGAAGTCTGAGCAGAAGTGGCAGGGAGCAGGGGCTCTGCATGAGCTCTGCTCCGGAGGCGGGCCTAGTAACAGAGGCCCAGGCCTGCAAGAGGGAGAAGGAAGGAAGAGGAGTGGAGAAGGCTCCAGGAACGAGGAATGAAGGGATCCCAGGGGTGCGGACGGGCGAGTCGCCACCGCACGCCCGAATCCACCTGCGTGGAGGGGTCAGGCCAAAGGGGGAGACCGGTCCCCTAACTAGTGGAGGCAGGAAACGACCCTCAGCTAGAAACCGGAGGCTATGACATTTTATGTGGCGCAGCCCCTTGCTCCACCCGCTAGGAAGGCACCACATAGGGTCAGGGAAACTGGCGCCAAGTTTACCAAGAGGAGGCCCGAGGCAGCCGGACAGAAGACTTGGTAAGAAAGGCCAGACAAAGGACACACAAAGGGGGTCCTGTGAAGCGCTCCAAAGTTATCTGGGAGTTGTCTGAGCCCCTCACCTGGTGAGCACAGTACGACGTGGGCAGCCGTTACCTGCAGACGTGGTCTGGATAATAAGAACTGTGAGTAAAGGCCCTGAACTGCATCACCCACTCCGTGTCGTTACTGCTGCTGCCCTGCACCATCACCCCCATCCTCCGCATACACTGCCCTGAGGCTATACTCCTCCCGTGGGGAGTTATGCTACGCTCTGCTGCACCCACAACACCAGCCTTAGCGGTCTGCCCTGTAGCGGCGGTTCACTCTGACCGCAATCCACGGGTGGCGTAGTCGGACATTTAAACATCAAAACCACATAAATAGTTCCGCCACTGGTTTGACCGCCCTGAGCCACGGAACCGGATCGCCGCCACGAAGACTACAACCACCAGCATCCACCAAAAAGGGTCCGGCTCCGGGTGTCCCAAGGCCCAGGGGGTGCGTCAGAACATTTTCATCACCTTTCACAATCACCAATGGGACAAGGCAGGGATGTCCTCTGTCCCCTCTCTTATACATCCTAGTGACGGAGCACCTGCTCTCATCAATTCGCCATAACCCCAATATTAGGTGGATTGAGGTGGGAGGCACCGAGTACAAGTGCTCTCTATTTGCTGATGATGTCCTAGTATATATCACTCAATCACATATATCCATCCCTGCTGTTATGGCTGAAATAGATCACTTTGTTACATGGTAAAATTTTAAAATCAATGCAGCGAAGTCTGAGGCCCTCGATGTCTCCCTCCCTAAATCCATATAGGATTCCATCCAGTCCAACTTTCCCTTTGCCTGGCCCTCACAGGGTATCAAATACTTAGGAATTCCTATTCATAGAGACCTCTCCCATCTATGTTATCTTAATTTTGGGCCCTTTATTGAACAATTCCATACAGACCACGGTTGGCAAGTTGGAACTGTGAGATTCACTACGTGCACCACTGGTATTTTGTGGAAAAGCACATGTAAGATTCTGCAACAGTCTCTGCTGATACTCCTGCATGCGTGCATCCCTTTCTATGGCAGGAATAATTTCTGTAAATTTACTTTTGTACCGGGGATCTAACAGTGTGGCAACCCAGTAGTCAGGATTATTTCTAATTCTCACAATTCGAGGGTCATGTTGCAGGTAGTGCAGCAAGAAGGCACTCATGTGTGTTGCGCATCCAGGAGCACCAAGTCCCTGTTGTGTTGGTGGCGAGGTAACAATCATGCTTCCTTCGTCTGTCCTCTCCCCCCAACCTCGCACAACAGAAATGTGATCAAGGTCTCCCTCATCTGATGAGTCTTCCATCAGTTCGTCCTCCACTTCTTCCTGGGCTCCTGCACCTTCCTCACTAGTTTGGCTGCTACCATGCGCCCTGGTAAAATCATCTCCCCCACCCTCACATGCCTGCCGCCCTGGTGCTGCCGACCGTCTGGACCTTGCAGATGTTAGCCCTTCCGCATACAACTCCTCCTCCTCCTCTACTTCCTCCACCTCCTCTTGTGCCACCACCTGACTCCGAATTCTGTTTAACATGTGCTCCAGCATGTAAATCACCGGAATAGTCATGCTGATAATGGCATCGTCAGCACTAAACATCTTCGTCGCCATTTCAAAACTGTGCAGAAGGGTGCATAGGTCAATGATCTGAGACCACTCCTCCAGCGTGATTTGCCCCACCTCTGAATCTCGTTGGCCCAGGCTATACGTCAGAACGTATTGCACCAGGGCTTGTCGGTGCTGCCACAGTCGCTGCAACATGTGCAGAGTTGAATTCCACCGGGTAGGCACATCGCATTTTAGCCGGTGAAGTGGCAGGCCCAACGACTTCTGTAGAGATGTAAGTCGCTGAGCTGCGGGATGCGAACGGCGGAAGTGAGCACACAGCGACCGTGCCCTCTGCAGAAGGCCATCTAGTCTGGGATAGTGGGCTAAAAATTGCTGGACAACCAGGTTCAACACGTGAGCCATACAAGGCACGTGTGTGACATTGCCCCGGCGAAGGGCCGCACCCAGGTTTGCAGCATTGTCGCACACGGCCTTCCCTGGTTTAAGGTCCAGTGGAGACAACCATTCATGAAATTGGTTCTCCAGAGCTGACCACAACTCCTCAGCTGTGTGACTCACATTTCCCAGACATTTCAATGTAAAAACCGCCTGATGACGTTGAGCCCTACTGCCAGCATAGTAAGGAGGTGTGCAGGATCCCTTCTGCGCAGTTAGAAAGCTTGTGGCATGACCAGACAGGCTTTGGGTGCAGGTGGAAGACCGAGGGGAGGTTGAGGAGGCAGAAGCAGTGGAGGAAAAATGACATAAAGAGGATTGACGCACAACTCGTGGGGACGGCAAGACTTGGACAGCAGCCCCTTGTCCTGCTGTCACCATAGTTACCCAGTGCCCAGTCAGCGACATGTAACGCCCCTGTCCATGCCTACTCGTCCAAGTGTCTGTGGTGAAATGCACCCTGTCACACACAGAGTTTCTCAAAGAAGCGGTGATGTTGTGTGCGACATGCTGGTGGAGCGCAGGCACACCTTTCTTTGAGAAGTAGTGCCGACTGGGCATCTGGTACTGGGGCACTGCGACGGACATAAGGTCTCGAAAATCCTCTGTGTCCACCAGGCGGAAAGGCAGCATTTCTGTAGCCAAGAGCTTGCAGATGGTGAAATTCAACCTCTTAGCTTTCTCATGGCTAGGAGGAAATGGTCTTTTACTTGTCCACATCTGAGGGACCGAGGGCTGGCTATTGTGCTTAGACGGGGTTGATAAGGGTGTCCCCGGCAAACTGCCGGTCTGTGAGGAAGATGCAGGCGGACATGTTAGGTTGCCTTGATCCAAAGGTGGTGCTATCGATGTCGGACAGCGCTCAAGACCAGCTGGTGTTACCACCTCCAAAGAAAATGATGACCTGCCAATCACGCTGGCTGTTGCGGGTAAAGAGGTGGCAGGTCTGCGCCCCAAAACAGGTGTGACTGCTGTCCCCCCAGTCACAGAGGATGAAGAGGCCGCGGATGCACAAGATATGGCAGACGGTGGTTGGCCCGGCCGGCTAGACCGCATTGTAGCACACTGAGCTTCCCACTGCAACTTATGCTTCATGTCCATGCGCCGGTTCATGCATGAAGTACTCAAACTATGTATTTTTTGGCCTCTACTTAGCTTTTGCTGACAAATGTTACAGATAACACGAGTTGGGTCATCTTTATCGATCTGAAAAAATGCCCAGGCTATGCAAGGCTTAGCACCCATGCGACCTGAAGTGCCACCACGACTTGTGGTGAGAGGCAGAGTTGTGTTTGAGGATGCAGTTGTTGACGTGCTTCCAGTACTACGTCTCTGTCCAGGAAGGCGCAACCTGACCTCGTCGTCACTAGCATCTTCCTCCACCTCCTCTGCTGACCTCATCTCTTGGCTGACTGTGGGTTGACAGTAAGTGGGATCTCCGACCTCATCATCATCACCCTGTGCGTTATCACACCCGTCGTCCTCAGAGCCAACCTGTTCCTGCCCTGACAAAAAACTAAAGTTGTCGCTCCAATCAGGTATTTGAGTCTTATCATCGTCTTCCTCATTGTCTCCACCAACAGGAGTTACAGTTTGGGAATGAGGGTCTACATTATGGTCAGAACCTTCTGCGTCTGGTCCTGGATCCGACTCATAAAGATTCTGGGCATCAGTGCAGATCATTTCCTCGTCTGGATTCACAGAAGCACTGGAGTCGACCTCTGATTCCCAGGCTATAGTATGAGTAAACAGCTCTGCAGACTCAACCATCTGTTCTACCTCATACTCAGACAGGCAGCTGGAGATTTGGGAGCTGTGAGGAAGCAAGTGCGATTTGGGTGACACCTTTGAGGACTGGAGTATTTGTGATGTTGAAGTTGATGTGGAGGAGAGCCCACTTAAAGGAGCACTTGATATCCGTTGAAGCACCTGCTGTTTTTGTGCCTCATCTGGAATTTGTAGCGATTGGCGTGGCCGTAAGAAAGGGATCTTATCACATTGTCCGCTAAAAGAAGTAGACATTTTAGTTTGACTGGAAGATGGTCTTTCTTCTGCACCTACCCCACGGACACAACCTTTTTTCCCCTTCCCAACACGCCTATTCCCCTTTCCACCAGCAGCAGGCCTTTTTCCACTCATTTTGGTGGTTAACTAATTCACAACTCTGGAGTTGTTTGCACAAAAAAACAATGGATGGTAACCGAGCAGAGCTGAGTGGCCAAACTGTGGTATTAGGCCAAAACTATTGGCTGGGTTAGATGCAGAAAAAAATTATTTTTAATTTGCAACCTGATGGAGGTCAGTATAGATGGACTAATAGACCAAGTCCCACACACCGCTAGAAGCCCAAATATTTTTTCAGAGCTAGATGCAGAAAAAAATTATTTTTAATTTGCAACCTGATGGAGGTCAGTATAGATGGACTAATAGACCAAGTCCCACACACCGCTAGAAGCCCAAATATTTTTTCAGAGCTAGATGCAGAAAAAAATTATATTCAGTTTGCAACCTGCTGGAGGTCAGTATAGAAGGACTAATAGAACAAGTCCCACACACTGCTAGAAGCCCAAATATTTTTTCAGAGCTAAATGAAGAAAAAAATTATTTTTAATTTGCATCCTGATGGAGGTCAGTATAGATGGACTAATAGACCAAGTCCCACACACTGCTAGAAGCCCAAATATTTTTTCAGAGCTAGATGCAGAAAAAAATTATTTTTAATTTGCAACCTGATGGAGGTCAGTATAGATGGACTAATAGACCAAGTCCCACACACCGCTAGAAGCCCAAATATTTTTTCAGAGCTAGATGCAGAAATTTTTTTTATTCAATTTGCAACCTGATGGAGGTCAGTATAGATGGACTAATAGACCAAGTCCCACACACTGCTAGAAGCCCAAATATTTTTTCAGAGCTAGATGCAGAAAAAAATTATTTTTAATTTGCAACCTGATGGAGGTCAGTATAGATGGACTAATAGACCAAGTCCCACACACCGCTAGAAGCCCAAATATTTTTTCAGAGCTAGATGCAGAAAAAAATTATATTCAATTTGCAACCTGCTGGAGGTCAGTATAGAAGGACTAATAGAACAAGTCCCACACACTGCTAGAAGCCCAAATATTTTTTCAGAGCTAAATGAAGAAAAAAAATATTTTTAATTTGCAACCTGATGGAGGTCAGTATAGATGGACTAATAGAATGATGCTATGCCCAAAAGATTTTACTTCACTAGGTGCAGTAAAAAAATTGGTATTCTATACACAGGTGGTATATCTTGCAACACAGATAGGCTACTCCACTGACTAACACACTCTGCAATAGGCCAAAAAGGATTAGCTTTGCTAGATTCAGCCAAATGCTGTGAAAAAAACTTGCACAGCACTGGCACAGACCTGCCTGGCAAAAACTGATAGGAACTGATGTAACCTAGTCCTGAAAAGGACTCCAATTACAATTAGTCTTTACTCCCACAATCTATCTATTTAAGAGCACAGACCTGCCTGATAAAAGTCGTAGGAAATGCTGTAACCTAGTCCTTAAAAGGACTGCAATCACAACTCTTCCCTACTCCCAAGCTATCTGAAGATTTGTGTGAAATTTGGCTTGAAATTAACAAGGTATAGCACACACAGCAACAGCGGTGCCGTCTAACACGCAGCTGCAGCAGTGAGAAAATGGTGGCGACGGGGAAAATGGCTTGGTCTTATAGGGCAAGGACATGTGACATACACTGCCAATCACACATGCCCTTGCTTGTGTGAAAAAAAGCACTTCGCTCCGTGTGTGCGCTGCTGATAGGCTGACAGATTGCACCTCCCCACTGCAAATGCGGGAAAGAGAAAAAAAAATGGAGATCTTCATTGTTCCTGCAGAGATCCATCCCCTGCCCCTCCCCCCGCCCCGCTGTACACTCAAACTGCGTATTAACATTAATTTTCATCATTACTGAGAAAAAATCCAGTTATGATTTTGGTGCACGAACAGTTATCGAACATAACCTCGAACAGCCGAATTTTTCTCAAATTGTTCGTGTTCGCCGACCGGCTCGAACACCGCCCAAAACAGCTCGAATTTGAGATTGGCGAACAGTTCGAGTAGAACAACGCTCATCTCTAGTGTTTATAAGACGCCTATTCATTAATAATCCTATGGTCAAATTGTTAAATAAAGACAAACACCTATGTGAGATCACCGCAGTTCATTGCCCATGCTGGGAATGCAGCCTCAATGACTTGCGGTGAACTCTATGATATCACCGTTAGTCACTGAGGCTGAGCTCGCAGCAACTCATTCTTCAGTGGTTTTCGGCCGAGGACGGTTGCATTTTGGCACCGTCCCGGTTGAAAACTATTTATACCAGACTTGGATTACAACGTGGAACTGAACTTCGGACTGGTGAGGGATATTGTTGTTTTTCATTTTTGTTTCCTTACATGAGATGAGGGCATCGGGAATTAGGTGTTAGGTGAGTATAACAGTGTTTGTTATTTTTAAATTTAAAAGTAAAACTGGGTGTGTTTTATTTCAAATATAATACTTTATTCTGGTTGTTCATTTTTATTTATAATATAACTATAGGACTAGTAATGGAGAGGCGCCTTATAGACGCCTCTCCATTACTAACCCGTGGGGTTGATGTCATCAGACAATACAAAGGTGACATCAACCCCACAAATATTACACCAGTTGCCACCACCACAGGGCACTGGGAAGAGAGAGGCTAAGCACTAGAATTGGCGCATCTTATTGATGCACCATTTCTGGGGCCGCTGAGAGCTCATATTTTTATCCTCGGAAGGGGCCAGCATAAAAGGCTCCTTGCCTGGCTATTAATATCAGTTCACAGCTTTCTGCCTAGCCTTTGCTGGTTAGATTTTTATATGGGGACCATACGTAAAAATTTTCTGGGGCCCCCCTGTAACCTAGCCAGTAAACAGTAAGCAAATAACTGTGGGATGTTATTAATAGCCAGGGTACATTTGTGTCTAATGGCCCCTTCCTAGGCTATTAATATAAGCCCGCAACTATCTGTTTACCTTTTGCTGGTTAGATTTTATAGAGCGACCATGCATCAAATTTTTTCTGGGGTCCTCCTGTAATCTAGCCAGTAAAGGCTAATCAAACAGATGTGAGCTGTTAATATTAGCTAGGGAACATTTTGGGCTAATGGCCCCTTCCCTGGCTAGTAATATCTTAATATCAGCTCCCAGTGGTCGACTTTCCCTCTGCTGGCTATGAAAACAACGCGGGAGCCCACACAGTTTTTTTAAATTCTTTATTTTCCACCTAATTTACACTGTGATGGCTGACTACAACTCCCATCATTGTCATTTGGTCGCTCTGATCTCAGGGATACCAGGCGACAATGATGTGAGCTGCACTCAGTACCCAGCACTCCGGCATTCAACAGTCAGGCGCTAGAGCTATCGTGAGACCCGGTGGCTTGAACTCAGGTAACCTTTCAGTTTAACAGAGTTCAAAGCCACCGGGTTTGGCAATGAACTGCGGTGACCTCAGTGAGATCATCACTTGCAGCCCAGCAGGGAACGCAGCCTCAATGACCGACGGTGAATTCTATGATGTTGAGCGCTAGTCATTGAGGCTCAGCTCGCAGCAGCGGCAGCAACTCATTCCTCACTGGTTTTCAGCTGGGACGATCGCTTCTTGGCACTGTCCCAGTTGAAAACTATTTATCATAGACTTGGATTACGGCGTGGGACAGAACTTCAGACAGGTGAGAGATATTGTTGCTTTTTATTTTGGTTTTATTACAAGTTACGAGGGCATCGGGAATTAGGTGTTAGGTGAGTATAACAGTGTTATTAAATAAAAAAGTAAAACTGTGTGTTTTATTTCAAATAAAAGTTGTTATTCTGGGTGTTTGTCTTTATTTAACATTTTGACTGTAGGATTAGTAATGGAGAGGCGAAGATGCCTCTCCATTACCTCCCTGTGGGGTTGATGTCATCAGACAATACAAAGGTGACATCAACCCCACAAATATTACCCCACTTACAACCACCACAGGGCAGTGGGGAGATCCGAGCAAAGTGCAAGAATTGGTGCATCTTACAGATGCACCTTTTCTGAGGTGTCTGTGGGCTGCTATTTTTAGGCTGGGGGGGGGCAATATCCATGGCCCCTTACCAGCCAGAGAATACCAGCCCCCAGCTGTCTGCTTTAGCTTTGCTGGTTGTCAAAAAAGGGGGCACTTTACGCCGTTTTTTCTAATTATTTGCTTAAATAATTAACAAAACGGCATGGGATCCCTCTATTCTTGATAACCAGTCTTGCAGAAGCTGATAGCTGAGGGTTGCAGCCCACAACTGTCAGTTTTGCCAGGCTGCTTATCAAAAATACAGGGAAACCCATGCTATTTTTAAAAAAAATGTATTTATTTATAGCGCTGGCAGAAAAATACTCCCATCAGTCGCGCCTGCTCTCGCTGTTATCGGCGACAGTAGGTATAGGCTGATGGGTGTAGTAGTTCCATCCGCCGACGCCTGTGGCCGGAGGTAAGCTTTTTTCTGGTCACAGCTGTGGGCTCACACTACACCACTGATCTTACCACCAATCAGAGGCAGTGTTTGCCACGCTCATGTACAAGACAGCGTGGCAAACACCCAATGTTCAAGCCCTTCTTCTCACTCTGTCATCTGACAGCAGGGGAACTGCAGCTCTCTGATCAGGGGTAATGATCTTAAAGCTGATCAGAGGCAGTGTTTGCTGCACAGTCATGCAGATGACAGCATGGCAAACACCTCATGTTCGGGCCCCCATTCCCACGCTGTCACCTGACAGAGTGGGAACCGCAGCTCTCTGCTCGGCGGTAATGATCTTATCGCCGATCAGAGGCAATGCTTTCCACGCTGTCATGCACATGACAGCATGGCAAACACCCGATGTTCAGCTCCCACATTCATGAAAATGGGGGTTCGGGTTCGGGCACTGATTTGTTACCCAAATCTGAATTTTTAATAAACTGTTCGGCTGAACCCGCCAAACATGAACAGTCAGGGATTCGCCCATCACTACTGCTAACAACGTGCTAACACGTCAAATAGCAAATACAAGTTGGTTATCAGGTATCTTAATTTAGTAGAGCTGAAGGTGCAAAGATCAACAGAAATAACAGAACTGGGCTCCTAGTAGGAGTAGTTGCTGGATATCACAGAAAAGCAGATGTGAAGATAATTAGACACCTGGTGACAGCACAGGCAAATGGTTTTGCTTGATACCTGGAAAGCATTTGGTAGCAGAGTGCAATATAGTATGATTACTCAAGTGGCTCGCAGCTCAAAGGTCATAGGTGATGGCATCAGACGTACATGCTGTTTTCAGAAGTTAAGGAAGAATTTGTGGATACTTCCCGCGCTGCTGTATGTTGAAGATGTCCGTACTCAAGAGTATATTCAAACAAGTGTTTTTTTTTCTTTCAACGCGTTTCAAAGTGTAAAGCACTTCTAAAGAAAATGACCATATACAGAATCAGATCTACAAGGCAGTTTTTAAAGTGTGGATTCTCAAATAAAGGCACCAGACCGACACATTGCAGTACATTCTGTTTTACCATAGTAATCCAATGCACACTAGCACAGAGGATTCTGGTTATAGGGAAAGGACAGGTGAGTAACAGAGAACTTGGTTATCCATTATGCTCTGTGCACTTGCCTTGAATTTTTATGCCAGTTGTTTATACAACTAAATTACATCATAAAAGCAGCCTATATAGCATTATTCTCTTTGATTGGCTTGAAAAAAAAATCAAATAGTTTTTCACTTAATTTTTGACCTCTGTGTAGAATATTTTTACATTTTTGACTTTTTGTCTTTTTTGCTCCAGTGTTAATTTTTTAAAGATATTTCTTTTAGTGTTATTTTGATCCAATCCAACCTGTATTTTAGTGCTCCATTATATAAAGTATATGAAGCCAACTTTTATTTAGGGGTTCATTAATTGGTACAACTCCTCTCTTTGTCCCCTTACTATTGGGGTTCTGCAGTGCTCAGTCCTAGGCCCCCTCCTATTCTCTCTATTCACTGCCCCTATTGGACAGACAATCAGCAGATTTAGGTTCCAGTATCATCTCTATGCTGCTGACACCTAATTATACACTTCTTCCCCTGACATCACCCCTACCCTAATATAAAATACCAAGGATTGTTTGTTTGCTGTGTCTAACATCATGTCCTCCCTCTATCTTAAACTGAATCTCTCCAAAACTGAACTTCTTGTGTTTCTCCCCTCTACTAACCTAACTCTACCTAACACTGAAATTACCTTGAAGGGTTCAACCTTAACTCCCAAGCTGCATGCTCGCTGCCTTGGGGTCATATTCGACACAAAACTTTCTTTTATTCCCTATAGCCGATCACTCACCCGCTCTTGTCACCTGCATCTTAAAAACATCTCCAGAATCCGACCTTTTCTCACCTTTGAAACTGCTAAAACTCTTACTGTCACTCTTATTCACTCTCGTCTGGACTACTGCAACTTTCTTCTGATCGGTCTCCCTCTTAAAAAACTTTCTCCTCTCCAATCTGTCCTGAATGCGGCAGCTAGGGTCGTATTTCTGTCCAGCTGCTTCACCGATGCCTCCATCTTGTACCAGTCATTACACTGGTTACCCATTCGCTACAGGTTCCAATATGAACTAATCGCTCTCACCCACAAAGCTCTCCACAGTTCTGAACCTCCTTATATCTCCTTTCTCATCTCTCTCTAGCGCCCTACAAGTGCCCTTCATTCTACAAATGACCTGAGACTAACATCCCCCATAATCCAAACCTCGCACCTCCATTTCCAAGACTTCTCTCGCGCCGTGCCAGTTCTCTGGAATGCACTACCCCAGACGATCTGACTCATGCCTAGCCCCCACATCTTCAAGCGCGCTTTAAAAACCCATCTCTTTAAACAAACCTACCACCTGAACTCAGTAAACTATCTTTCCCCTGTTCCCTTCTTCTATAAATTATTCAGAACCTGCTCCCTACTATTCATCTGTCTCCACATCCTCCATGCACACGATAATTGCACTCGATATTTGATTATTTCACTTAAACATACTTGCTGATGACCGGATCATGCAGTTTTATATGAAAATCCCTGTTTATTATAATTGCTAGACCTGAAATAACAAGCACTTTTCAGCTATTTTGTCCCCCCATTTCCCTGTAGATTTTAAGCTTGCGAGCAGGGACCTCACTTCTAATTATACTGTTTAAACTGTCTCACCTTGTATCGAATTTATTGTCAATATATGTCCCCGCTTAATTGTAAAGTGCTGTGGAACATGTTGGCGTTATATAAATAAAAATTATTATTATTATTATTACTATTATTATTACAACAGCAGGGGGCCTAACAAAGCCTCCAAGCCTGCCATGATGGAAGTGTAAACGTGTATAATAAATGTTAACAGTTATATAATCCAAATGCTAACATGATATAAAATGCAAAAGTCCAAACCAAATTGCTTTTTTTCCATTACATAATCCTTCAAAATATAAATAATAAAAGTTAATGATTAAATAATTTGTATCCTCAAATGGCCCTATTAAAAATGTGTGTAATTTTCCAAAAATAAGCTCACAGTCACATACACATGTGGTCAAAATTGTTGATACCCCTTGTTTAATGAAAAAAAAAAACACAATGGTCACAAAAATAACTTAAATCTGACAAAAGTAATAATTAATTAAAAATATATTAAAATGAACAAATGAAAGTCAGACATTGCTTTTCAACCCTGCTTCCACAGAATTACAAAAAAAAATTAAACAGACAGAAATGATGGTACCCCTGAAAATAATGTGACCAAAGGAACATGTTAAATCAAGTTGTGTCCACTAATTAGCATCACAGGTGTCTACAATCTTGTAATCAGTCAGTGGGCCTGTATATGGGGCTACAGATATTCACTGTGCTGTTTGGTGACTTGCTGTGTACCACACTCAACATGGACCAGAGGAAGCAAAGGAAACAGTTGTCTCAGGAGATTAGAAAGAAAATTATAGACAAGCATGTTAAAGATAAAGGTTATAAGACCATCTCAAAGCAGCTTGATTTTCCTGTGACTACAGTTGCACATATTATTCAAAAATGTAAGATCCATGGGACTGTAGCCAACCTCCCTGGACGTGGCCGCAGGAGGAAAATTAATGACAAATCAAAGGCACAAATAATACGAATGGTAACAAAAGAGCCCAGGATAACTTCTAAAGAGATTAAAGGTGAACTTCAAGCTCAAGGAACATCAGTGTCAGATTGCACCAGCCGTCGTTGTTTGATCCTAAGTGGACTTCATGAAAGACGACCAAGGAGAACACCATTGTTGAAAAAAAATCTTAAAAAAGACAGACTGGAATTTGCCAAACTACACGTTGACAAGCCACAAAGCTTCTGGGAGAATGTCCTATGGACAGATGAGACAAAAATGGAAGTTTTTGGCAAGGCACATCAGCTCTATGTTCACAGATGGAAAAATGAAGCAAATCAAGAAAAGAACACTGTCCCTACTGTGAAACATGGAGGAGGTTCTGTTATGTTCTGGGGCTGCTTTGCTGCATCTGGCACAGGGTGTCTTGAATCTGTACAGGGTAGTGTTGAGCCACCCCCGCAGTGTTCGAGTTCGGTTCGGTTCGTCGAACACCCGTGTGTTCGCCGAACTGTTCGTCGAACTGTTCGTCGAACACCTTCGAACACCGTTAAAACCAATGGCAGGCAAACAAAAACACATAGAAACACATAGAAAACACCTTCAAAGGTGTCCAAAAGCTGACAAACTGCTCAGAAGACACAACTAACACATGGAAAAGTGACAAGTACATATAGTCATGCGAAAAGAAAAGAGGTGGAGGAGTAAAAGGAGGGGGAGACACAGATATAGGCATGTCATGCCCTTCTAAAATCCAAAAAGTGAGAAGCCGAGACGGCCAGTCCGCTCCTGCCCGTGCCACCTCCGTGTCGCCGGGTTTGTGCCAGAGCCGCGGTGAACCCTGACGGCCAGCCCCCCTCTCCCAATACTGGTGCCTGTCCGCTGGTGGGTCGAGAGAGCCCCCCTGTGGTGGAGGCAGCTCTAAGCTTTTTAATTTAAATTGTCCCTCTAATTTGAATGAATACACTTTAAATCCATTTACAAGGATCTATTGGAGGGCAAGTCTCATGCCAGCAGCCGCGTAATTCCAGCTCCAGTAGCGTCCACTAAAGCTGCTGCAGTTAAAAAGCTTTTATAAGGATCGAGCTCGGCTGTCCACCGCAAGGCATCCTAGTGCCAGTCCCAGCCCCTATGCCTTGGGGTGCCTCCTGATGCTCTTCACTAAGTATCCCGTGGTCCCGAAGCATTTCCTTTGAAAAAATTAAGTGTCCAAACTACAGGTGGTGTAGCTTGCTTAACAGCCGGGATAATCCGCTGACTAGCAGACACTGCTACTAGGCACAAAGTATTTCCTGGGCTAGATGCAGTTAAAAATTTGTAAGTAGATACTCTCGTTGGATGCTGAGAAAGCATTCCATAGAGTCTCCTGGCACGCCATATATGATTCTCTTAAAAAGCTTGGGGTAGGGGTCTAGGGGACCCTTTTATAGCCAAAATCACGGCCCTGTATCACAATACGTCACCTAGGCTGAAGATAAATGGAACTGTAGCACCGAGGGCTCGGTTGCTACAGACGTATTGCACCTCACCCAGAGGTGTGATATCTCACTCTCAGATAAGGATGGAGTGTGGATCAGGACCCGACACCTGCATGCATTACACCACATTGCCGTGGGGCAGGGCGACCAATATGCCCCTGAGATGGGCACGACAGTCCCTGTCCCTGGCTGGAGTGGGGGGAGGGAACACTGAGGAAGGGGAACCCTGCAGTGCAGGAGCAGGGAGGAAGCAGTTCCTGGGTGCATTGAGAAGGGAGTATAAAAGGTGGGCACCATCTTAGTTCAGTGCAGAGAAGTCTGAGCAGAAGTGGCAGGGAGCAGGGGCTCTGCATGAGCTCTGCTCCGGAGGCGGGCCTAGTAACAGAGGCCCAGGCCTGCAAGAGGGAGAAGGAAGGAAGAGGAGCGGAGAAGGCTCCAGGAACGAGGAATGAAGGGATCCCAGGGGTGCGGACGGGCGAGTCGCCACCGCACGCCCGAATCCACCTGCGTGGAGGGGTCAGGCCAAAGGGGGAGACCGGTCCCCGAACTAGTGGAGGCAGGAAACGACCCTCAGCTAGAAACCGGAGGCTCTGACATTTTATGTGGCGCAGCCCCTTGCTCCACCCGCTAGGAAGGCACCACATAGGGTCAGGGAAACTGGCGCCAAGTTTACCAAGAGGAGGCCCGAGGCAGCCGGACAGAAGTGTTGGTAAGAAAGGCCAGACAAAGGACACACAAAGGGGGTCCTGTGAAGCGCTCCAAAGTTATCTGGGAGTTGTCTG
The DNA here is from genome assembly GCF_046119375.1 of Phyllobates terribilis. Classification (NCBI taxonomy): domain Eukaryota; kingdom Metazoa; phylum Chordata; class Amphibia; order Anura; family Dendrobatidae; genus Phyllobates; species Phyllobates terribilis. The sequence continues at coordinate 247,285,309 of NW_027362769.1, read as the reverse complement.
AGCCCCTCACCTGGTGAGCACAGTACGACGTGGGCAGCCGTTACCTGCAGACGTGGTCTGGATAATAAGAACTGTGAGTAAAGGCCCTGAACTGCATCACTGACTCCGTGTTGTTACTGCTGCTGCCCTGCACCATCACCCCCATCCTCCGCATACACTGCCCTGAGGCTATACTCCTCGCGTGGGGAGTTATGCTACGCTCTGCTGCACCCACAACACCAGCCTTAGCGGTCTGCCCTGTAGCGGCGGTTCACTCTGACCGCAATCCACGGGTGGCGTAGTCGGACATTTAAACATCAAAACCACATAAATAGTTCCGCCACTGGTTTGACCGCCCTGAGCCACGGAACCGGATCGCCGCCACGAAGACTACAACCACCAGCATCCACCAAAAAGGGTCCGGCTCCGGGTGTCCCAAGGCCCAGGGGGTGCGTCAGAACATTTTCATCACCTTTCACAATCACCAATGGGACAAGGCAGGGATGTCCTCTGCCCCCTCTCTTATACATCCTAGTGACGGAGCACCTGCTCTCATCAATTCGCCATAACCCCAATATTAGGTGGATTGAGGTGGGAGGCACCGAGTACAAGTGCTCTCTATTTGCTGATGATGTCCTAGTATATATCACTCAATCACATATATCCATCCCTGCTGTTATGGCTGAAATAGATCACTTTGTTACATGGTAAAATTTTAAAATCAATGCAGCGAAGTCTGAGGCCCTCGTTGTCTCCCTCCCTAAATCCATATAGGATTCCATCCAGTCCAACTTTCCCTTTGCCTGGCCCTCACAGGGCATCAAATACTTAGGAATTCCTATTCATAGAGACCTCTCCCATCTATGTTATCTTAATTTTGGGCCCTTTATTGAACAATTCCATACAGACCACGGTTGGCAAGTTGGAACTGTGAGATTCACTACGTGCACCACTGGTATTTTGTGGAAAAGCACATGTAAGATTCTGCAACAGTCTCTGCTGATACTCCTGCATGCGTGCATCCCTTTCTATGGCAGGAATAATTTCTGCAAATTTACTTTTGTACCGGGGATCTAACAGTGTGGCAACCCAGTAGTCAGGATTATTTCTAATTCTCACAATTCGAGGGTCATGTTGCAGGTAGTGCAGAAAGAAGGCACTCATGTGTGTTGCGCATCCAGGAGCACCAAGTCCCTGTTGTGTTGGTGGCGAGGTAACAATCATGCTTCCTTCCTCTGTCCTCTCCCCCCAACCTCGCACAACAGAAATGTGATCAAGGTCTCCCTCATCTGATGAGTCTTCCATCAGTTCGTCCTCCACTTCTTCCTGGGCTCCTGCACCTTCCTCACTAGTTTGGCTGCTACCATGCGCCCTGGTAAAATCATCTCCCCCACCCTCACATGCCTGCCGCCCTGGTGCTGCCGACCGTCTGGACCTTGCAGATGCTAGCCCTTCCGCATACAACTCCTCCTCCTCTACTTCCTCCACCTCCTCTTGTGCCACCACCTGACTCCGAATTCTGTTTAACATGTGCTCCAGCATGTAAATCACCGGAATAGTCATGCTGATAATGGCATCGTCAGCACTAAACATCTTCGTCGCCATTTCAAAACTGTGCAGAAGGGTGCATAGGTCCCTGATCTGAGACCACTCCTCCAGCGTGATTTGCCCCACCTCTGAATCTCGTTGGCCCAGGCTATACGTCAGAACGTATTGCACCAGGGCTTGTCGGTGCTGCCACAGTCGCTGCAACATGTGCAGAGTTGAATTCCACCGGGTAGGCACATCGCATTTTAGCCGGTGAAGTGGCAGGCCCAACGACTTCTGTAGAGATGTAAGTCGCTGAGCTGCGGGATGCGAACGGCGGAAGTGAGCACACAGCGACCGTGCCCTCTGCAGAAGGCCATCTAGTCCGGGATAGTGGGCTAAAAATTGCTGGACAACCAGGTTCAACACGTGAGCCATACAAGGCACGTGTGTGACATTGCCCCGGCGAAGGGCCGCACCCAGGTTTGCAGCATTGTCGCACACGGCCTTCCCTGGTTTCAGGTCCAGTGGAGACAACCATTCATGAAATTGGTTCTCCAGAGCTGACCACAACTCCTCAGCTGTGTGACTCACATTTCCCAGACATTTCAATGTAAAAACCGCCTGATGACGTTGAGCCCTACTGCCAGCATAGTAAGGAGGTGTGCAGGATGCCTTCTGCGCAGTTAGAAAGCTTGTGGCATGACCAGACAGGCTTTGGGTGCAGGTGGAAGACCGAGAGGAGGTTGAGGAGGCAGAAGCAGTGGAGGAAAAATGACATAAAGAGGATTGACGCACAACTCGTGGGGACGGCAAGACTTGGACAGCAGCCCCTTGTCCTGCTGTCACCATAGTTACCCAGTGCCCAGTCAGCGACATGTAACGCCCCTGTCCATGCCTACTCGTCCAAGTGTCTGTGGTGAAATGCACCCTGTCACACACAGAGTTTCTCAAAGAAGCGGTGATGTTGTGTGCGACATGCTGGTGGAGCGCAGGCACACCTTTCTTTGAGAAGTAGTGCCGACTGGGCATCTGGTACTGGGGCACTGCGACGGACATAAGGTCTCGAAAATCCTCTGTGTCCACCAGGCGGAAAGGCAGCATTTCTGTAGCCAAGAGCTTGCAGATGGTGAAATTCAACCTCTTAGCTTTCTCATGGCTAGGAGGAAATGGTCTTTTACTTGTCCACATCTGAGGGACCGAGGGCTGGCTATTGTGCTTAGACGGGGTTGATAAGGGTGTCCCCGGCAAACTGCCGGTCTGTGAGGAAGATGCAGGCGGACATGTTAGGTTGCCTTGATCCAAAGGTGGTGCTATCGATGTCGGACAGCGCTCAAGACCAGCTGGTGTTACCACCTCCAAAGAAAATGATGACCTGCCAATCACGCTGGCTGTTGCGGGTAAAGAGGTGGCAGGTCTGCGCCCCAAAACAGGTGTGACTGCTGTCCCCCCAGTCACAGAGGATGAAGAGGCCGCGGATGCACAAGATATGGCAGACGGTGGTTGGCCCGGCCGGCTAGACCGCATTGTAGCACACTGAGCTTCCCACTGCAACTTATGCTTCATGTCCATGTGCCGGTTCATGCATGAAGTACTCAAACTATGTATTTTTTGGCCTCTACTTAGCTTTTGCTGACAAATGTTACAGATAACACGAGTTGGGTCATCTTTTTCGATCTGAAAAAATGCCCAGGCTATGCAAGGCTTAGCACCCATGCGACCTGAAGAGCCACCACGACTTGTGGTGAGAGGCAGAGTTGTGTTTGAGGATGCAGTTGTTGACGTGCTTCCAGTACTACGTCTCTGTCCAGGAAGGCGCAACCTGACCTCGTCGTCACTAGCATCTTCCTCCACCTCCTCTGCTGACCTCATCTCTTGGCTGACTGTGGGTTGACAGTAAGTGGGATCTCCGACCTCATCATCATCACCCTGTGCGTTATCACACCCGTCGTCCTCAGAGCCAACCTGTTCCTGCCCTGACAAAAAACTAAAGTTGTCGCTCCAATCAGGTATTTGAGTCTTATCATCGTCTTCCTCATTGTCTCCACCAACAGGAGTTACAGTTTGGGAATGAGGGTCTACATTATGGTCAGAACCTTCTGCGTCTGGTCCTGGATCCGACTCATAAAGATTCTGGGCATCAGTGCAGATCATTTCCTCGTCTGGATTCACAGAAGCGCTGGAGTCGACCTCTGATTCCCAGGCTATAGTATGAGTAAACAGCTCTGCAGACTCAACCATCTGTTCTACCTCATACTCAGACGGGCAGCTGGAGATTTGGGAGCTGTGAGGAAGCAAGTGCGATTTGGGTGACACCTTTGAGGACTGGAGTATTTGTGATGTTGAAGTTGATGTGGAGGAGAGCCCACTTAAAGGAGCACTTGATATCCGTTGAAGCACCTGCTGTTTTTGTGCCTCATCTGGAATTTGTAGCGATTGGCATGGCCGTAAGAAAGGGATCTTATCACATTGTCCGCTAAAAGAAGTAGACATTTTAGTTTGGCTGGAAGATGGTCTTTCTTCTGCACCTACCCCACGGACACAACCTTTTTTCCCCTTCCCAACATGCCTATTCCCCTTTCCACCAGCAGCAGGCCTTTTTCCACTCATTTTGGTGGTTAACTAATTCACAACTCTGGAGTTGTTTGCACAAAAAAACAATGGATGGTAACCGAGCAGAGCTGAGTGGCCAAACTGTGGTATTAGGCCAAAACTATTGGCTGGGTTAGATGCAGAAAAAAATTATTTTTAATTTGCAACCTGATGGAGGTCAGTATAGATGGACTAATAGACCAAGTCCCACACACCGCTAGAAGCCCAAATATTTTTTCAGAGCTAGATGCAGAAAATTTTTTTATGCAATTTGCAACCTGATGGAGGTCAGTATAGATGGACTAATAGACCAAGTCCCACACACTGCTAGAAGCCCAAATATTTTTTCAGAGCTAGATGCAGAAAAAAATTATTTTTAATTTGCAACCTGATGGAGGTCAGTATAGATGGACTAATAGACCAAGTCCCACACACTGCTAGAAGCCCAAATATTTTTTCAGAGCTAGATGCAGAAAAAAAATATTTTTAATTTGCAACCTGATGGAGGTCAGTATAGATGGACTAATAGACCAAGTCCCACACACCGCTAGAAGCCCAAATATTTTTTCAGAGCTAGATGCAGAAAAAAATTATATTCAATTTGCAACCTGCTGGAGGTCAGTATAGAAGGACTAATAGAACAAGTCCCACACACTGCTAGAAGCCCAAATATTTTTTCAGAGCTAGATGCAGAAAAAAATTATATTCAGTTTGCAACCTGATGGAGGTCAGTATAGATGGACTAATAGAATGATGCTATGCCCAAAAGATTTTACTTCACTAGGTGCAGTAAAAAAATTGGTATTCTATACACAGGTGGTATATCTTGCAACACAGATAGGCTACTCCACTGACTAACACACTCTGCAATAGGCCACAAAGGATTAGCTTTGCTAGATTCAGCCAAATGCTGTGAAAAAAACTTGCACAGCACTGGCACAGACCAGCCTGGCAAAAACTGATAGGAACTGATGTAACCTAGTCCTGAAAAGGACTCCAATTACAATTAGTCTTTACTCCCACAATCTATCTATTTAAGAGCACAGACCTGCCTGATAAAAGTCGTAGGAAATGCTGTAACCTAGTCCTTAAAAGGACTGCAATCACAACTATTCCCTACTCCCAAGCTATCTGTATATTTGTGCGAAAATTGGCTTGAAATTAACAAGGTATAGCGCACACAGCAACAGCGGTGCCGTCTAACACGCAGCTGCAGCAGTGAGAAAATGGTGGCGACGGGGAAAATGCCTTGGTCTTATAGGGCAAGGACATGTGACATACACTGCCAATCACACATGCCCTTGCTTGTGTGAAAAAAAGCACTTCGCTCCGTGTGTGCGCTGCTGATAGGCTGACAGATTGCACCTCCCCACTGCAAATGCGGGAAAGAGAAAAAAAAATGGAGATCTTCATTGTTCCTGCAGAGATCCATCCCCTGCCCCTCCCCCCGCCCCGCTGTACACTCAAACTGCGTATTAACATTAATTTTCATCATTACTGAGAAAAAATCCAGTTATGATTTTGGTGCACGAACAGTTATCGAACATAACCTCGAACAGCCGAATTTTTCTCAAATTGTTCGTGTTCGCCGACCGGCTCGAACACCGCCCAAAACAGCTCGAATTTGAGATTGGCGAACAGTTCGAGTAGAACAACGCTCATCTCTAGTACAGGGTACAATGAAATCTCAAGACTATCAAAGGATTCTAGAGAGAAATGTACTGCCCAGAGTCAGAAAGTTTGGTCTCAGTCGCAGGTCATGGGTATTGCAACAGGATAATGACCAAAAACACACAGCTAAAAACACCCAAGAATGGCTAAGGGGAAAACATAGGACTATTCTGAAATTCCCTTCTATGAGCCCTGACCTAAATCCTAATAAACATCTTTGGAAAGAGCTCAAACATGCCGCCTGGAAAAGGCAACCTTCAAACACGAGACAACTGGAGCAGTTTGCTCATGAGGAGTGGGCCAAAATACCTGTCGAGAGGTGCAAAAGTCTCATTGACAGTTAAAGGAATCGTTTGATTGCAGTAATTGCCTCAAAAGGTTGTTCAACAAAATATTAAGTTAAGAGTACCATCATTTCTGTCCAGGCCTATTTCATGAGTTTAATTTTTTTAAACATTCTGTGGAAGCATGGTTGAAAAGCAATGTCTGACTTTAATTTGTTCATTTTCATAGATTTTTAATTTATTATTACTTTTGTCATAATCAAGCTATTTCTGTGACCATTGTGTTTTTTTTTCATTAAACGAGGTATACCAGCAATTTTGACCACGTGTGTAGATAACAAAAAGTGTTATGGCTTTTATAACTTGCATGTTTTGTAGTGCTATATGCTTCTATTTTTCTTTTATAAAAACACATTGGTTCTAATTCAAACAATAATTGTATGTCTACAGATAGAAAGCTTTTCTCTTGAGGAATGTTGAACAATTTTGCAAAAATGTCTTATTGGAATTTCTTCATGGAGATTGTACAACAACATTTACTGACACTTTCATCATATGTATTGAAAAGGCTAAAATCTGCAATATTTCTGCAAAAGAAAATCTGTTTTCCATTTTTTTTTTTTCATCTGTATCGCATACTGTATATGTTTTGCACTGTAAGTTACTTTGAAGTTTGGTGTGGAATACACAAGGGAAATCTGCTGCAATTTCACTAAATCTTAGCTTTACCTAATAAAGTCCACATAGAGTCTGATACCAGATTGTCATAAACGTTTACGAAATGTGGCACTTGTTCACAGCAGTATCTTTAAAGTCAGACTGATTTCCGGGTATGAGGCTCAATGTGGCATATTAATAAAAAAATAATGAGGTTTAGACTAATCCACAGGGGAAAAGTTAATCCCCAAGTGAGTGACTTTGGCCTAGTGGGTTCTCCAACCACTTACATAAGTAGTAATTGGCACAGTTCCCTTGATTCACTATGTGCAATGGCAGCATATCATTATTCATTAAACAAACTACCCTGTTTAATCTGACCAGAGCATCTTCTTCCAGATGTCATGTAGGGGACACAGCTAGCATGTGGAAGAAGGTTCTCTGCTCAGATGATACCAAACGAAACCCTTTAGGTCTAAATGCAAGGTGATATGTGTGGCAAAAAACTAACAGTGAACATCACCCTGAAAACACCATCCCCACCATCAAACATGGTGATGGTAGCATCATGCAGTGGTGTGGAGAGACTGGTCAAAGTTCATGGAAAGTTGGATGGAGCTAAATACAGGGCAATCCTGAAGAAAAGCAGTGCCGCCATCAGGGCAGAACTGCCCTTATTGCTGTATGGGTCCCGGTGACCAAAAGCAAAAAGAGGGGGCCCCGCCAGCCCAAGGCCCCCCTCTCTTTGCTGCTGCTTATCAGGCCCTTAGGGACAGCAGCTCGGCACATGATGCACCCGGTAATGAGTGTTATACCTTTAATCCACCGGTTGCATCATGGCCCTGTGACAGGCTGCGCTGTTGTGCACGGTCTTCTTCAATCTGTTGTGGCCAGGGACGGCGGTGGGAGGTCAGGTAAGTGAGTGAGTGTGTGTGTGTCAGTGTGTGTCTGTCAGTGTGTGTGTGTTTGTTAGTGAGGAGGCGGCATGCAGTGTGTCTGTGTGTGATAATGAGGGGAGGCTACTGAGAGGGAGGCTGCTGAGAGGGAGGCTACTGAGATGAGGCTGCTTAGAGGGAGGCTACTGAGGGGAGGCTGATGACAGGGAGGCTACTGAGGGGAGGCTGATGACAGGGAGGCTACTGAGGGGAGGCTACTGAGGGGATGCTGCTGAGAGGGAGGCTACTGAAGGGATGCTCCTGAGGGGAGGCTGATGATAGGGAGGCAACTGAGGGGAGGCTGATGAGAGGGAGGTTGCTGAGGGGAGGCTGATGTGAGGGAGGCTACTGAGGGGATGCTGCTGAAGGGAGGCTACTGAAGGGATGCTGCTGAGGGGAGGCTGCTGAGAGGGAGGCTGATGAGAGGGAGGATGATGAGATGGAGGCTACTTATGGGAGGCTGATGAGAGGGAGATTACAGAGTGGATGCTGCTGAGGGGATGCTGATGAGAAGGAGGCTACTGAGGGGATGGTGGTGAGGGGAGGCTGATGAGAAGGAGGCTACTGAGGGGATGATGGTGAGGGGAGGCTGATGAGAGGGAGGCTGCTGAGGGGGAGGCTGATGAGGGGGAGGCTGCTGAGGTAGAGGCTGATGAGGGGGAGGCTGGTGAGGGGGAGGCTGGTGAGGTGAGGCTGGTGAGGGGAAGGCTGCTGAGGAAAATCTGGTGAGTGGCTGTGGGGCAGGAGCGCCAATTTTGTTTCAAGAGGGTGCCAACCTCCACAGACAGATAGTAGAAAGTAGTTGCTAAATGGGGTGGCCCCTCTCTCCCCTTTACTCTTACTACTTGCTAATTGATTTTTTTATATTATCACTTTGAGCTATGTTTTGAGGTGTATTTGTATTTATATTCTAGAATTTATAGGTTTTTAATGAATATCAATAAAGATATTTTTAGTAGTGTATAATCAGTGACTATATACTGTATGCAATAATATACCCTTTTTACATTTGTTAATTCAGTAATCGTAGGCTGTGGCAGCGGCAGTGGGCAGGCTAAGGTGGTGGCGGTGGGCAGGCTGAGGCGGTGGGCAGGCTGAGGCGGTGGTGGGCAGGTGGTGCAGTGGGCAGACTGAGGCGACCATTCGTTTTTTCTTGACTGAGCGTTGGGCGCGGCTGTGTGAGTATTTAACTTAAGTCCATGTATTAATTTGTCCACTATTTCAGTACGTGATTGTGTGATGCAATCATTCCCTCCCATCCCCCGTTCCAATCCCCAACCAAAATGTATATGCTACTGGATGATCCTGAGCTATGCTGCAAAACCAAATGCCAAATTACATCAGACAGCCACGCTCAGGATTCTCTAGGAGCTTATACATTTTGGCTGGGGAGGGAATGATTGATGGAATCTGAAATCAGAAATAGAGATTATAGAAAAATTGTCACAGTCTGGTTACAATTAGTTTAAAAAAATGTAGGCAACACATTCCCTTAAAGGAAAATAAATAAAATATACCTAAAAAAAGTATTGGGTATTATAAGAAATGTTTAATAGGTTAGAGCAGAGTAGGGCCTGACCAGAATTCCTGGTAGTGGCTTAAGAAATCTTTTGGCCAAAACAAAAGCTGCTGGCTCTGTGTGTGATCTGGTGATCGATGGGAACTGTTAATGTGTGATTGGTGAGGACGTGGTGCAGAATGGAGTTTTTCCAAGAGTGGGTGGTGGGACTGTGGAAGGTTCGAGGGGTGGAGGCGGAGCTGGGGTGGAGCCTGTGCGAAGTCTGAAGGGGGGCCAAGAAATTTTGACAGTATGGGGCCCCCAAAATTCCTAGTGGCAGTCCTGAAGAAAAGCATTCTAGAGGTTGCAAAAGAGACTGGGGCGTAGGTTCACCTTCCAGCAGGACAAAGACCCTAAACATACTTCCAGAGCTACAATGGAGTGGTTTAGAACAAAGCATATTCATGCATTTAAATGGCCCAGTCACAGTCCTGACCTAAATCCCATTGAGTATCTGTGTCTAGACTTGAAAATTGCTGTTCACCGACACTCTCGCTGAGCTAGAGCTAGTTTGCAAAGAAGAATGGTCAAAAATGTCAGTCTCTAGAGCTGGTAGAGATGCACCCAAAAAGACTTACAGCAGTAATTGCAAAAAATAGTGGCCCTACAAAGTATTGACTTAAGGGTGCTGAATACAAATGCATGTCATAATTTTCAGATTTCTATATTTAAAATATTTAAAAACACATGTATCATTTCCTTTATACTTCATAAACACTTGCTACCTTGTGTTGGAATATAAAATAAAACCACAATAAAATACATTTAAGTATTTAAGTTTGTGGGGGTAGCATCAAAAAAAGTGTAAAAGTTCATGGGGTATGAATACTTTTTCAAGGCATTGCATACGGAAAGTAAATCCATATTAAGTGTTTTTACTGTTTAAAACAAAAAGATTGAATACTAACCCATGTGCATCAGCCACATCTCATCCATTGGGCTATACGTTCAAGATAAACAGATAAAAGGCACAATTCAGAAAAACAGAACAAATCCTACAGACTGGAAGAAATATGAGATAATTCAATATATATGGAGTAATCAATCAAGTAAAGCCGTATTTACTATTTAAAGAAAAAATAACTTATGAATTTATTGCGCTTATGCTATTTGTGAAGCCTTGTGGTCTATTATCTTTAAATTGCAGCAATTAAACTATACAAATAGTGTAATGTCATGTGCCATGCCTGACCTTTGTTTTTTCTAGCAACTCTGCAGTTTAACTTTTTGCATTGACTTCCCGTCTATAACCCTTAGATAAAGAGAAAGCTTAACTATCCCTAAAAAGGACTCATGTAACCAACTTATTGCTTGAGGTCTTTGTGTAATAGTATATGTCAAGAAAATGTTGAAATTTAAGAATCATAGATATTTCTGTGCCATCAGCCATGGGTATGGAATTAAAATGTTGAATAAAGATTTGGAATTAGATTTCACTTTCTGCATAGCAATGAATGAAACGTAGCAAAAATGTACAAGTGAAATAAATGTACCTATTTTTTTATGGACTATGTCAAAGAGATTTTGTTAAACATCATTGACATAAATTACTGTAATATGCTATAAAAATTATAGTACAAATATGTCATATTGGAATATTATGCTTTAAACTCACATCTAATTTTTGAAAATATGGCTGGATATGCTTGAGATTGGTAAAAGTTTTACGAAGCTTTCTTTATTAAATATGGAACCATTTCAGGACAAGAACATTTTTTTGGTTTTGTGCTTCTGCTTTTTCATCACCTTCTTTCAAGAGCAATAACTTTATTTTTCAGTATTTTTCAATGTGAAATAAAAATGAACTGGAAAAATTAGATTTTTTTTGCTACTTAACATTTTTATTGAGGCCAATTTCATGTACAGTGGCATGTAAAAGTTTGGGCATCCCTGGTCAAAATTACTGTTATTGTGAACAGTTAAGCAAGTGAAAGATGAAATGATATCTAAAAGGGCTAAAGTTAAAGATGACACACTTACTTTGTATTTTAGGCAAACATATATAAATATATATATATATATATATATATATATATATACTGTATATATATACTAGCTATTGAACCCGTTCTACACCCGTGTGGTGAGCATTTTTGTTGGTATATGGTCTCCCATGCTGGTATGTGCTGCCCCACTCCTGGTATTTGTGCTGCCCCATCCAGGTATTTGTGCTGCCACCATCCAGGTATTTGTGCTGCCCCCATCCTGTCCCCACCATCCTATCCTGTTATGCATGGCACCCTTCACCCCTATTCTGTTATGCATGGTATCCCTCATCACTATCCTGGTTTGCATGGCACCCCACATCCCTATCCTGGTAGGAATGGCACCTCTCATCGCTATCCTGGTATGCATGGCACCCCTCATCCGCATCCTGGTATGCATAGCACCTCTCATCCCCACCCTGGTATGCATGGCACCCCTCATCCTCATCCTGGTATGCATGGCACCCTTCACCCCCAATCCCTGTATGCATGGCACACCTCACCCTCAATCCTGGTATGCATGGCACCCCTCACTCCCATTCCTGGTATGCATGGCACCCCTCACCCCCAATCCTGGTATGCATGGCACCCCTCACTCCCATTCCTGGTATGCATGGCACCCCTCACCCCCAATCCTGGCATGCATGGCGCCTCTCATCCCTATCCTGGTATGCATGGCTCCCTCATACCCAATCCTGGTATGCATGGGCCCCTCACCCCTATCCTGGTATGCATGGAACGCCTCATCCCTATCCTGTAAGGCATGGTACCCCATCCCTCATCCCTATCCTGGTATGTATGGTACCCTTTATCCTGGTATGCATGGTACCCCTCAACCCTATCCTGGTATGCACGGCACCATCAACTCCAATCCTGGCATGAATGACACCCCTCATCCTCAATCCTGTTATGCATGGCACCCTTCATCCCCAATCCTGGTATGCATGCAACCCCTCATCCCTAATCTTGGTATGCATGGCACCCCTCATCCCCAATCCTGTTATGCATGGCACCCCTCATCCACAATCCTGGTATGCATGGCACCCCTCATCCCCAATCCTGGTATGCATGGCAAACCTTATTCCCAATCCTGGAATGCATGGCACTCCTCATCCCCCAAACCTGGTATATATGGCCTCCTCATCCCCCAATCCTGGTATACATAGCACCCCATCCCTCATCCTGGTATGCATGGTACCCCACATTCCTATCCTGGAATGCATGGTACCCCTCATCACTATTATGGAATGTATGGTACCCCTCATCCCTATCCTGGTATGTATCATACCCCTCATCCTGTTATGCATGGCACCCCATCCCTCATCCTGGTATGCATGGTACCCCGCATTCCTATCCTGTATGCATGGTGCCCCACATCCCTATTCTGGTATATGTGGCACCCCTCATCCCCAATCCTGGTATGCATGGTACTCCTCATCCCCCAATCCTGGTATATATGGCCTCCGCCTCCCCCAATCCTGGTATGCATGGCACCGTTCTTCCCTATCATGGTGTGCATGGCACCCCTCATCCTTATCCTGGTAAACATGGCACCCCTCATCCCTATCCTGGTATCAATGGCACCCCTAATCCCCATCCTGGTATAAATGGCACCCTTCACCCCCAATCCCAGTATGAATGGCACCCCTCACCCCCAATTCTGGTATGCATGGCACCCCTCACCCCCAATCCTGGTATTCATGGCACCCCTCATCCCCAATCCTGGCATGCATAGCACCCCTCACCCCCAATCCTGGTATGCATGGCACCCCTCACCAACAATCCTGATATGCATGGCGCCTCACAACCTTCATCCTCGTATACATGGCTCCCTCATACCCAATACTGGTATGCATGGGCCCTTCACCCCCATCCTGGTATACATGGCACTCTTCATCCCTATTCTGGTGTGCATGGCACCTCTCATCCCTATCCTGGTGTGCATGGCACCCCTCATCTCTATCCTGGTTTGCATGGCACTCTTCATCCCTATCCTGGTGTGCATGGCACCCCTCTTCCCTATCTTGGTATGCATGGTACCCCTCATCCCTATCCTGGTATGAATGGTACCTCTCATCACTATCCTGGTATGCATCGCACCCCTCATCCCCATCCTGTTATGCATGGCACCTCTAATCCCCATCCTGGTATGCATGGTAACCGTCACCCTCAATCCTGATATGCATAGCACCACTAATCCCTATCCTGGTGTGCAGGGAACCCCTCATCCCTATCCTGGTGTGCATGGTACCCCACATTCCTATCCTGGTATGCATGGCACCCTTAATCCCTATCCTGGTATGCATTGCACCCCTATTCCCCATCCTGGTATGCAAGGCACCCCTCATCCCTATCCTGGTATGAATAGCACCCCTCATCCCCAATCCTGCTATGATTGGCACCCCTCACCCCCAATCCTGGTATACATGGCACCCCTCACCCCCAATCCTGGTATGTATGGCGCCTTTCATTCTTCATCCTCGTATAAATGGCTCCCTCATACCCATTCCTGGTATGCTTGGGCCCTTCACCCACATCCTGGTATATATGGCACTCTTCATCTCTATCCTGGTGTGCAAGGCACCCCTCATCCCTATCCTGGTGTGCATGGTACCCCTCATCTCTATCCTGGTATGCATGGCACCCTTCATCCCTATCTTGGTGTGCATGGCACCCCTCATCCCCATCATGGTATGCATGGCACCCCTCATCCCCATCCTGGTATGCATGGCACTCCTCATCCCTATCCTGGTATGAATGGCACCCCTCATCCCTATCCTGGTATGCATGGCACCCCTCATCCGCATCCTGTTATGCATGGCACCCCTCATCCCCATCCTGGTATGCATGGCACCGTTCACCCCCAATCCTGGTATGCATGGCACCCCTCACCCAAAATCCTGGTGTGCATGGCACACCTTACCCCCAATTCTGGAATGCATGGCACCCTTCACCCTCAATCCTGGTACTCATGGCACCCCTCATCCCCAATCATGGTATGCATGGCACCCCTCATCCCCAATCCTGGTATGCATGGCGCCTCTCATCCCTAATCCTGGCATGCATGGCTCCCTCATACCCAATCCTGGTATGCATAGGCCCCTCTCCCCCATCCTGGTATACATGGCACTCCTCATCCCCAATCCTGGTATGCATGGTACCCAATCCCTCATCCCTATCCTGGTATGTATGGTACCCCTCATCCTGGAATACATGATACCTCTCATCCCTGTCCTGGAATGCATAGCCCTATCATCCCCAATCCTGGCATGCATGGAACCCCTCATTCCCAATCCTCGTGTGCATGGCACCCCTCATCCCCAATCCTGGTATGCAAGCCACCCCTCATCCATAATCTTGGTATGCATGGCACCCCTCATCCCCAATCCTAGTATGCATGGCACCCCTCATCCCCAATCCTGGTATGCACGGCACCCCTCATCCCCAATCCTTTTATGCATGGCACCCCTCATCCCCAATCCTGCTATGCATGGCAAACCTTATTCCCAATCCTGGTATGCATGGCACTCCTCATCCTCCTAACGTGGTATATATGGCCTCCTCATCCCCCAATCCTGGTATGCATGGCACCCCATCCCTCATCCTGGTATGCATGATAGCCTGCATTCCTATCCTGGTATGTATCGCACCACTCATCCTGGTATGCATGGCACCCCATCCCTCATCCTGGTATGCATGGCACCCTGCATTCCTATCCTGGTATGCATGGTACCCCACATCCCTATTCTGGTATGTATGGCACCCCTCATCCCCAATCCTGGCATGCATGGAACTCCTCATCCCCCAATCCTGGTATATATGGCCTCCTCATCCGCAATGCTGGTATGCATGGCACCCCATCCCTCATCCTGGTATGCATGGTACACTGCATTCTTATCCTGGTATGCATGTTACCCCTCATCCCTATTCTGGTATGTATGGTACTCCTCATTCCTATCCTGGTATGTATCGTACCCCTCTTCCTGGTATGCATGGCACCCCATTACTATCCTGGTATGCATGGTACCCAGCATCCCTATTCTGGTATGTATGGCCTCCTCATCCCCCAATCCTTGTATGCATGACACCCAATTCCTCATCCTGGTATGCATGTCTCCCTCATCCCCAATCCTGGTATGTATGGCCCCCTCTTCCCTATCCTGGTATGCATGGCACTCCTCATCCCCCAATCGTGGTATGCATGGCAACCCATCCCTTATCCTTTTATGTATGGTACCCGTCATCCTTGTATACATGGCACCCCTCATCCCAATTCTGGTATGTATGGCCTCCTCATCCCCCAATCCTGGTATGCAAGGCACCCAATCCCTCATCCTGGTATGTATGGCCCCCTCATCCCTATCCTGGTTTGCATGGCACCCCTCAACCCTATTCTGGTATGCATGGTACCCCTCACCCTGGTATACATGGCACCCCATCCCTCTTCCTGGTATGCACGGTACCCCACATTTCTATGCTAGTACGCATGGTACCCCACATCCCAATTCTGGTATGCATGGTACCCCTCATCCCCACTGCTGGTATGCATGGCACCCCTCACCCCCCAATCCTTGTATGCATGGTCCCCTCAACCCCTAATCCTGGTATGTGTGGTACCCCTCATCCTCTTACCTGTACCGACTCCATGCGTTCTTATGTCTGGAGCCAGACTGCGCAGGCGTGTCACGCTTGCGCAGTCTATAAAGGCTTCAGACACAGGTATGCATCTCTGGTTATATTATAGATATATATTATAGATATATTATACAAGGGTCAGTCAATAAGTAATGCCTCCTATTTTTTTCTCCTTAAATAAGGTAGTTATGTTAAATATTCGAATTTGGCACAATTCCTCAAACCATCTTCTCCAATCCACAGCAATTGCAACTTCCTGCACCAACAGGTGGCAGGACTGTATCTGTTTGCAAAATGGCTGACATCGATGTTTGTATTAGACAACATTCTGTGATTGAATTCTTGCATGCAGAAGGTGAAACTCCCATTTGAATTCATGAGAGACTGGAAAATGTGTACGGTGATGCAACAGTGGATGTCAGTACTGTTAGACGATGGGTTCATTGCTGTAACACAGCTGAAGGGCCATCACTGTTGGCTGACAAAATGCGGAGTGGCAGGCCAGTAACCGCAGTGACTCCAAGCACCATTCAGCGAGTCGATGACATCATTCGTGATGACCGCCGGGTGACTGCAGATGAATTGTGTGGCATTATCTGCCTCAGTAAAGGCAATGTGATGAAAATTATTGGACAACTGGGATACAGAAAAGTTTGTGCACGGTGGGTCCCAAGAATGCTTTTTACCATGCTGGAATACATGCCCTTGTTAAACGGTGGACCAAGACTGTGAAAATGGATGGAGATTATATTGAAAAGTGACAAATTAATCGATAATGTTGTGGTTTTCAACCTATGTAATTGCATTTGAATTTCTTGCCAATTAAAAGGAGAAAAAAAATAGGAGGCATTACTTATTGACTGACCCTCGTGTATATATATATAAATATATATATATATATATCTATAATATAATCGTACAAGCATCCCTCTGTCTGAAGCCTTAATAGACTTTGCAAGCGCAACATATCCACGCAGTCTGGCTCCAGACAGAAGAACGCATGGAGCCGTTACAGGTAAGAGGAGTGTGTATGGTGCCGGAGATCGTGGTAGGCGTAGGCACTGAACGCATACCGCAAACTCTGGTGCCATACTTACATACATACACTACCGTTCAAAAGTTTGGGGTCATTTAGAAATTTCATTATTTTTGAAAGAAAAGCACATTTTTTTTCAATGAAGCTAACATTAAATGAATCAGAAATACACTCTATGCATTGTTAATGTGGTAAATGACTATTCTAGCTGCAAACGTCTTGTTTTTATTGCAGTATCTACATAGGTGTATAGAGGCCCATTTCCACCACTCCAGTGTTTTAATGGTACTTTGCATTTGCTAACTGTGTAAGAAGGCTAATGGATGTTTAGAAAACCATAGAAAGCCCTTGCACAAGTATGTTAGCCCAGCTGAAAACGGTTTGGCTGATTTGAGAAGCTATAAAATTGACCTTCCTTTGAGCCAGTTGAGAATCTGGAGCATTACATTTGTTTGTTCTATGAAACTCTCAAAATGACCTGAAAAAGAGAACGTTCATGTGAAACTCGACAGTCTATTCTTGTTCTTAGAAATGAAGGCTATTCCATGTGAGAAATTGCCAAGAAACTGAAGATTTCCTACAACGGTGTGTACTACTCCCTTCAGAGGAGAGCATAAACAGGTTCTAACCTGAGTAGAAAGAGAAGTGGGAGGCCCCGCTGCACAACTGAGCAACAAGACAAGGACATTAGAGTCTCTAGTTTGAGAAATCAACGCCTCACCGCTCCTCAAACGGCAGCTTCATTAAATAGTACATGCAAAACGCCAGTGTCAACGTCTACAGTGTAGAGGCGACTCCGGGATGCTGGCCTTCAGGGCAAAATGGCAAAGAAAAAGCCATATCTGAGACTAACTAAAAAAAGGAAAAGATTAATATGGGCAAAAGAACACAGACATTGGACAGAAGAAGATTGGAAAAAAGTTTTATGGACAGACGAATCAAAGTTTGAGGTGTTTGGATCACACAGAAGAACATTTGTGAGACGCAAAACAACTGAAAAAATGCTGGAAAAGTGCACGGTGCCATCTGTCAAGCATGGTGAAGGTAATGTGATGGTCTGGGATTGCTTTGGTGCTGGTAAAGTGGGAAATTTGTACAAGGTAAATGGGTTTTTGAATAAGGAAGGCTATCACTCCATTTTGCAATGACATGCCATACCCTGTGGACAGCGCTTGATTGGAGCCAATTTTATCCTACAACAGGACATTGACCCAAAGCACACCTCCAAATTATGCATGAACTATTTAGGGAAGAAGCAGGCAGCTGGTATTCTATCTGTAATGGAGTGGCCAGCGCAGTCACCAGATCTCAACCCCATTGAGCTGTTGTGGGAGCAGCTTGACCGTATGGTATGCAAAAAGTGCCCATCAAGCCAATCCAACTTGTGGGAGGGGCTTCAGGAAGCATGGGGTGAAATTTCTCAAGATTACCTCAGCAAATTAACAGCTAGAATGCCAAAGGTCTGCAATGCTGGAATTGCTGCAAAGGGAGCATTCTTTGACGAAAGCAAAGTTTGAAGGAGAAAATTATTCTTTCTGTTAAAAATCATTATTTCTAACCTTGTCAATGTCTGGACTATATTTTCTAATCATTTTGAAACTCATTTGATAAATAAAAGTATGACTTTTCATAGAAAACACAAAATTGTCTGGATGACCCCAAACTTTTGAACGGTAGTGTACCAGACCGGGAGGAGCGTTGCCGCGGCGCCTCTCTTCTCGCCGGAGGCCGGGGCAGGAGTGAAGGCATCGGAATCGGCGCATGCGCATAGCGCTGTCTGGCGCCATTTTACTGAAGACACATTTGCAGTGTGTCTTCAGCAAAATGGCGCCGGACAGCGCGGTATGGACATGCAAGTACTTCGGCGCCACACTCCTCCCCTGGCCTCTGGCAGAACAGGACACAGCAGCACTGGAGCACAGGGAAGAAAGGTTAGTATAAGGTTTTTTTTTTTGTATGTGTGCAGCGTGAAAGGGATAAGGGGGTGAGGGGGGCATACATACCAGGATTGGGGGAAAAGGGGGCCACACATACCAAGATTGGGGGGTGAGGGGGGCACACATACCAGGATTTGGGGATGAGGGGGCCACACATGCCAGGATAGGGAGATGAGGGCACCACACATACCAGGATCTGGGAAAGAGGGATACCATGCATACCAGGATTGGAGGGTGAGGGGACCATGCATACCAGGATTGGGGGTGAGGGGACCATGCATACCAGGATTGGGGGATGAGGAATACTAAGCATACCTGGATTGGGGAATGAGGGTTACCATCCATACCAGGATTGCGGGGTGAGGCGACCATGCATACCAGGATTGGGAAGTGAAGGGGGCCATGCATACCAGGATTGGGGGGTGAGGGGACCATGCATACCAGGATTGGGTGTGAGGGGACCATGCATACCAGGATTGGGGGATGAGGAATACCAAGCATACCAGGATTGGGGAATGAGGGGTACCATTCATACCAGAATTGGGGGGTGAGGGGACCATGCATACCAGGATTGGGGAGTGAGGGGGGGTCATGCATACCAGGATGAGGGATGGAATGCCATGCATACCAGGATTGAGGGATGAGGAGGCCATACATACCAGAATTGGGATGAGGGGTGTCATGTATATCAGGATGAGGGGTACCATACATACCAGAATAGGGATGCGGGTTACCATGCATACCAGGATAAGGGATGGGGTGCCATGCATACCAGGATGAGGGGTACTATACATACCAGGATAGGGATGTGGGGTACCATGCATACCAGGATGATGGATGGGGTGCCATTCATACCAAGATGAGGGGTACCATGCATACCAGAATAGGGATGAGGGGTACCACACATATCAGAATAGGAATATATGGTGCCATGCATACCAGGATTGAGGGGTAAGGAGTGCCATGCATACCAGGATAGGGATGAAGGGGCCATACAAACCAGGATTGGTGATGGGGATGAGGGAGCCATGCATACCAGGATGATGGGTTGGGTGCCAAGCATATCAGAATCGGGGGATGAGGAGGCCATACATACCAGGATTGGGGGATGAGGGGTGCCATACATACCAGAATTGGGATGAGAAGTGCAATGTATACCAGAATAAGGGGTACCATACATACCATAATAGCTATGTGGGGTACCATCCATACAAGGATGAGAGATGGGGTACCATGCATACCAGGATGAAGTACTGGGTGCAATGCATACCAGGATGAGGGGTACCATGCATACCAGAATAGTAATGAGGGGAATGAGGGGTACCATGCATGCCAGTATAAGAATGCGGGGAACCATGCATACCAGGATGAGGGATGGAGTGTCATGCATACCAAGATTGAGGGATGAGGAGGCCATACATACCAGAATTGGGTGAGGGGTGTCATGTATATCAGGATGAGGGGTACCATACATACCAGAATAGGAATGCGGGGTACCATGCATACCAGGATAAGGGATGGGGTGCCATGCATACCAGGATGAGGGGTACTATACATACCAGGATAGGGATGTGGGGTACCATGCATACCAGGATGAGGGATGGGGTGCCATACATTCCAGGATGAGGGATTGAGTGCCATACATACCATGATTGGGGAATGAGGTGTGCCATACATACCGGGATTGGGATGAGGTGTGCCATATATACCAGATTTGGAATGAGGGGTGCCATGCAAACCAGGATTGGGGATGAGGGGAGCCATGCATACCAGGATTGAGGATGAGGATTGCCATGCAAACCAGGATTAGGGATGAGGAGTGCCATGCATACCAGGATTGGTGATGAGGTGTGCCATGCATACCAGGATTGGGGATGAGGAGTGCCATGCATACCAGGATTGGGGATGAGGGGTGCCATGCATACCAGAATTGGGGGTGAGGGGTGCCATGCAGACAAGGATTGGGGATGATGGGTGCCATGCATACCAGGCTTGGGGATGAGGGGTGCCATGCATATGAGGTGCCCCTGCGGGTCCAGTTGTCACAGAGGTACTGCATCTCAGCCAGAGGTGTGGTACCTCACTCTCAGGTAAGGAGGGAGCACTACCCAGGACCCACACACCTACATCCAACACTACACTACTCCAGAAAAGCAGGCGGGGCAAGCTGCACTGGGTCACTGCTGAGCCCTGTCCCTGGCTGGAAGGGAGGGAACCAAAAGAGAGGGAACCATGTAGTGGGTGTGGGTGGAGGAAGAAGTTCAGGGGAGCACTGAGAGAGCAGAATATAAGCAAGGGTGAAAAGATCTAGAAGGAGTTCTGCTCAGTAGAGCAGTTCAGTTCAGTCCTGTTCAGGAGAGCAGAGAAGTGGGGCCCAGTGAGAGAGGCCCAGGAGGAGAGTGAGGAGAGAAGACAGGAGCAGTGGGAAAGGCTCCAGAGATAGAGGGGATCCTTGGGGCACGGCGAGTGCGAAGTCCACCCGTGCGCCCGAGTTCACTCTGACCATGGAGGGATCAGGCTGCAGTAGGGGACCGGCCCCAGACTAGTGGAGTACTTTAAGACTCAGCAAGCAAACCGAAGGTTGCGGTATCTTCAAGTGCCGTAGCCACAAGCCACACATAATCACTGAAAAGGTGGCCATATAGGATCAAGGGGACTCAGAGGACGCCGCCCAACAAGGCCCGCGGCCACTGGCTTGGGACATTGTGTGTGTGAGGCGCAGGGCAGGAGGGCGAGAGCCAGCGCAGAGAGATGACCTTAGAAGGTACATATGAAAGGGGTCCCATTCAAGTGCTTCCAAAATATCTGAGAGTTGGCTGGATCACTTCCCTGGAAGACACAGGACGACTGCACCCTACTGTGTCCTTGAATAATTGCTGCGCCATCACCTGCCTTGCACTACACCAGCAACATCTACAACATCCATCAGATATACTGCCCTGGGGCCTAGCTCTGCCCGTGGAGAGCGGAATTATCTTTGCCGCGTCACCATCAGCCCCAGTGGATCTGCACCACAGTGGCGGCCCCATATAGCAGCATACCATGGGTGGTGTCACAAACATTATCCCCAAATCTTTATTTTCCCAATTGACTGTTCTTTATTTGACCGCCCTGGGCCACGGAACGGGCCACGCCACCGTGACATCGCCAGCACCGACAAGCCCAGCACCGAGTACCCCACGGCCCCAGGGGGCGAGTCACATTCAAAGACCCGAAGGCCAACCTGGAACTATCTGGAGTCATGGTTTCAACAAATACCATACGCCACACACTAAACCAAGCATTACTTTATGGGTGAAGGCCAAGGAAGAAACCATTCCTGAAGAAAAGACATAAAAAGGAACAAATGATCTTTGCCAAAGAGTACCTTGACAAACCACAATCCTTCTGGGAAAATGTTCTGTGGACAGATGAAACAAAAGAAGAGCTGTTTGGCAATGCAAAACAACAGTTAGTTTACAGATGGCGCTGTGAAGCTCATAAGGAAAAAAACACCTTACCAACGTTTAAGCATGGTGGAGGATCCATAATGCTGTGGGGTTGCTTTGCTGCGTCTGGTACTGGAGGCCTTCTCCGTATCACAGGAATCATGAAATCAGAGAATTATCAAGAGATTTTAGAGTGAAATGTCCTATCCAGTGTAAGAAAACTTGGTTTGACAACGACCCAAAGAACACATCCAAAAGTATACAGGAATCATTGCAAAAAAAATGGACTGTTTTAAAATGGCGAGCAATGAGTCGTGATCTCAATCCCATTAAAAAACTTTGGGGTGAGCTGAAATCTGCCATTGGGAAAAAGAACCCTGCAAACATTCAAGAGATGGAACATACAGCAAAGGAAGAGTGGGAGAAAATTCCAGCTGAGAAGTGCAAGAAGCTTATAGATGGCTACAAGAAACTTCAGGAGATTGTCAGCAATGCCAAAGGGTGTGCAACCAAGTATTGATTAGGGGTGCCTTTTTTGATGCACATGCTGTTTATTCAGTTTTTTCTTTGAAATTGCAACATGGAAGTTGAAAAACAATGTTTTATTGTTGTATTACTTTGTACCACTAATTAAAAAATCCTGAAGATATAACTTTGGTACATTTCCAGCTATTTCAGAAGATATTGTACATCTTTGAAAAAAACAAAGGGGTGCCAATAAAGGTGAGCAGCACTGTACAATACAATACTATATATATATATTGTGACAGTGTCACTGGTTTAATATGTGAGGGGAGGTATGTGTCACTCAGGATGCTCTTCTGTGTGAAATAAGACCTACTTTATTTCTGCCAGAATGTTATATGCTGGTGGGTTTACTCTGTTAAAGGGTGTGTGGTTTTATGGAAATGGCAAAGAGGGCTGGACGCCATTCCCCTACCTTCCCTCAGTGTGTGGCTGAGCTATGTGTAAAAGCTCAGTCCCTTTTTTTTTCTCCCGAGTGTGGCCTAGAGAGTGAAGTCTCCTGACAGTGTTGTGGAAGCTCCCGAGCTTTTCACAAGGACTTTGTTGTGCAGTTTGTGCTACCGAGAGCGGGCAGAACCCACTCACCTATGGACCGAGTTATATATTTTTTTGTTTTTCCCTGTTTAACCCAGAGGGGTCTTGTTTATTTTTCCTGTGGAACCCTGCAAGAGTTTATGCCATAATAAACCAGCAGAAAGGAAACCTGAGAACGTGTGTCCTGAGTCTGCCTCCGGGAGAGCCGAGCGCGTCGTCTTGCCACAATATACACTGCTGAAAAAAATAAAGGGAACACTCAAATAACACATCCTAGATCTGAATCAATGAAATATTCTCATTGAATACTTTGTTGTGTACAAAGTTGAATGTGCTGACAACAAGATCACACAAAAATCATCAATGGAAATCAAATTTATTAACCAATGGAGGCCTGGATTTGGAGTCACCCCCAAAATTAAAGTGGAAAAACATACTACAGGTGGATCCAACTTTGATGTAATGTCCCTAGAACAAGTCAAAATGAGGCTCAGTATTGTGTATGGCCTCCACGTGCCTGTATAACCTTCCTACAATGCCTGGGCATGCTCCTGATGAGGTTGCGGATGGTCTCCTGTGGGATCTCCTCCCACACCTGGACTAAAGCATCCTCCAACTCCTGGACAGTCTGTGGTGCAACGTGATGTTGGTGGATGGGGCGAGACATGATGTCCCAGATGTGGTCAATCGGATTCAGGTCTAGGGAACAAGCGGGCCAGTCCATAGCTTCAATGCCTTCATCTTGCAGAAACTGCTGACACACTCCAGCCACATGAGGTCTGGCATTGTCCTGCATTAGGAGGAACCCAGGGCAAACCACACCAGCATATGTTCTCACAAGGGGTCTGAGGATCTCATCTCGGTACCTAATGGCAGTCAGGCTACCTCTGGCGAGAACATGGAGGGCTGTGCGGCCCTCTAAAGAAATGCTACCCCACACCAATACTGACCCACTGCCAAACCGATAATGCTGAAGGATGTTGCAGGCAGCCGATCACTCTCCATGGCGTCTCCAGACTCTGTCACGTCTGTCAAATGTGCTCAGTGTGAACCTCCTTTCATCTGTGAAGAGCACAGGGCGCCAGTGGCAACTTTGTCAATCCTAGTGTTCTGTGGCAAATGCCAAGCGTCCTGCATGGTGTTGGGCTGTGAGCACAAACCCCATCTGTGGACGTCGGGCCCTCATACCACCCTCATGGAGTCAGTTTCTAACCACTTGTGCAGGAAAATGCACATTTGTGGCCTGCTGGAGGTCATTTTGCAGGGCTCTGGCAGCGCTCCTCCTGTTCCTCCTTGCACAGATGTAGCGGTCCTGCTGCTGGGTTGTTGCCCTCCTACGGCCCCCTCCACATCTCCTGGTGTACTGGTCTGTCTCCTGGTAGCACCTCCAGCCTCTGGACACTATGCTGACAGAAACAGAAAACCTTCTTGCCATAGCTCGCATTGATGTGCCATCCTGGATGAACGCATTACCTGAGCAACTTCTGTGGGTTCTAGAGTCCGTCTCATGCTACCATGAGTGTGAAAGCACAAACAACATTCAAAAGTGACCAAAACATCAGCCAGAAAGCATTGGTACTGATATGTGGTCTGTGGCCCTACCTGCAGAACCACTCCTTTATTGAGTGTGTCTTGATAATTGCCAATAATTTCCATCTATAGACAATTCCATTTGCACAACTGCATGTGAAATTGATTGTCAATCAGTGTTGCTTCCTAATTGGACACTTTTATTTCACAGAAGTTTGATTTACTTGGAGTTATATTCTGTTGTTTAAGTGTTCCCTTTATTTTTTGAGCAGTGTATATATATATATACAGGGTGGGCCATTTATATGGATATACCTAAATAAAATGGGAATGGTTGGTGATATCAACTTCCTGTTTTTGACACATTAGTATATGGGAGGGGGAAAACTTTCCAGATGGGTGGTGACCATGGCGGCCATTTTGAAGTCAGCCATTTTGGATCCAACTTTATTATTTTCAATGGGAAGAGGGTCATGTGACACATGAAAGTTATTGAGAATTTCATAAGAAAAACAATGGTGTGCTTGGTTTTAACGTAACTTTATTCTTTCATGAGTTTTTTACAAGTTTCTCTTTGTTTACAGACATTGACATGTCGTAGATGTTAACACGTGAGGAGCTGATAGAAATTGTGTTAATGTCTGGTGAACGCAGTACCCGGGTCATTGCAGCAGATTTCAATACAAGACACCCTTCTCCCATGCTACAGTTAGCAAACTGCTTGCCAAATTTCGTGAAACAGGTTCAGTGTTGGATTTGCCAAAATGTGGACGCAAGAAAACTGTCACTAATGAAGAAACATCAGTGGCTGTCCTAGCTTCATTCAGCAAGAACCCACAGCATAGCACTCACCGCGTGTCACTGGAGAGTGGTATCAGTAGAACATCCCTTTGGCGGATATTAGCTGCTCACAAATGGCACCCTTACAAAATCCAGCTGCTGCAACATCTCAGTGAGGATGACCTAGATCGGCATACTAAATTTGCAGAATGGGCAAAACAAAAATTGGAACAGGACCCTCAGTTTACACAGAACATTATGATGAGGCAAACTTTTTTGTGAATGGTGAAGTTAACAAACAAAACCACCGCTATTGGTCTGACACTAACCCACAGTGGATACATGCCTCCAAGACTGTTGGAACACAAAACTTTATGGTATGGTGTGGTATATGGGGTACAAAGATAGTTGGGCCATTCTTCATCAACGGAAACCTCAATGCCACTGGATATCTGAAATTGCTACATGATGATGTGTTGCCCTCTTTATGCACTGAAGATGGCACGTTCCTTGAGTTCTTCCAACAATATGGTGCACCACGATATTATGAGTGTCAGGTCCGAGCATTCCTACTTTAACAGTTTCCTGGAAAGTGCATTGGTCATCATGGGCCAGTTGAATGGCCACCAAGGTCTCCCGATTTGACCCCCTTAGACTTTTATCTTTGGAGTCATCTAAAGGCAATTGTCTATGCTGTGAAGATGCGAGATGTGCAGCATCTGAAACAACGGATATTGGAAGCCTGTGCTAGCATTTCTTCTGAGGTGTGTCAAGAGGGGGAGTAGAGGGTTGCATTGAAAATCCAACACAATGGGTAGCACTGTGAACACATTTTATAAGTGGTCATAAACTTGTAAAACACTCATGAAAGAATAAAGTTACGTTAAAACCAAACACACCATTGTTTTTCTTATGAAATTATCAATAAGTTTGATGTGTCACATGACTCTCTTCCCACTGAAAAAAATAAAGTTGGATCCAAAAAGGCCAACTTCAAAATGGCGACCATGGTCACCACCCATCTGGAAAAGTTTTCCCCCTCCCATATACTAATGTGCCACAAACAGGAAGTCAATATCACCAACCATTCCCATTTTATTTAGGTGTATCCATATAAATGACCCACCCTGTATATACACTGCTCAAAAAGATAAAGGGAACACTTAAACAACAGAATATAACTTCCAGTAAATCAAACTTCTATGAAATCAACCTGTCCACTTAGGAAGAAACACTGATTGACAATCAATTTCACATGCTGTTGTGCAAATGGAATAGACAATAAATGGAAATTATTGGCAATTATCAAGACACCCTCAATAAAGGAGTGGTTCTGCAGGTTGGGACCACAGACCACATCTCAGTACCAATGCTTTCTGGCTGATGTTTTTGTCACTTTTGAATGTTGGTTGTGCTTTCACACTTGTGGTAGCATGAGACGAACTCTACAACCGACAGACCGACAGAAGTTGCTCCGGTAGTGCAGCTCATCCAGGACGGCACATCAATGTGAGCTGTGGTTTGCTGTGTCTGTTAGCGTAGTGTCTAGAGGCTGGAGGCGCTACCAGGAGACAGGCCAGTACAGCAGGAGACGTGGAAGGGGCTGTAGGAGGGCAACAACCCAGCAGCAGGACTGCTACCTCCACCTTTGTGCAAGGACGAAGAGGTGGAGCACTGCCAGAGTCCTGCAAAATGACCTCCAGCAGGCCACAAATGTGCATGTGTCTGCACAAAGTGTTAGAAACCGACTCCATGGGGGTGGTATGAGGGCCCAACACAGTGCAGGATGTTATGCATTTGCCACAGAACACTAGGATTGGCAAACTGGCGCCCTGAGATCTTCACATATGAAAGCAGGTTCCCACTGAGGACATGTGACAGATGTGACAGAGTCTGGAGACACCATGAAAAGTGATCGGCTGCCTGCAACATCCTTTAGCATGACCGGTTTGGCAGTGGGTCAGTATTGGTGTGGGTTGGCATTTCTTTGGAGGGCCACACAGCCCTCCATGTTCTCGCCAGAGGTAGCCTGACTGACATTAGGTACCGAGTTGAGATCCTCAGACCCCTTGTGAGAACATATGCTGGTGCGGTTGGCCCTGGGTTCCTCCTAATGCAGGACAATGCCAGACCTCATGTGACTGGAGTGTGTCAGCAGTTCCTGCAAGATGAAGGCATTGAAGCTATGGACTGGCCCGTCCGTTCCCCAGACCTGAATCCCAATGAGCACATCTGGGACATCATGTCTCACTCCATCCACCAACGTCACGTTGCACCACAGACTGTCCAGGAGTTGGAGGATGCTTTAGTCCAGGTCTGGGAGGAGATCCCAAAGGAGACCATCCGCAACCTCATCAGGAGCATGCCCAGGCATTGTAGGAAGGTCATACAGGCACGTGGAAGCCACACACAATACTGAGCCTCATTTTGACTTGTTTTAAGGAGATTACATCAAAGTTGGATCAGCCTGTAGTGTTTTTTTCCACTTTAATTTTGGGGGTGACTCCAAATCCAGGCCTCTATTGGTTAATAAATTTGATTTCCATTGATGATTTTTGTGTGATTTTGTTGTTAGCACATTCATCTTTGTACACATCAAAGTATTCAATGAGAATATTTCATTCATTCAGATCTAGGATGTGTTAATTGAGTGTTCACTTAATTTTTTTGAGCAGTATATATATATATATATATATATATATATATATATATAATTAAAGAAAATTTGGCAGCACTACCAAAAGAAGCCGCGTGCAATAAAACCTGTTTCCTTTGCTTCCTCTGGTCCATGTTGAGTGTGGTACACAGCATGTCACCAAACAGTACAGTGAGTATCTGTAGCTCTATATACAGGTCCACTGACTGATTACAAGATTGTAGACACCTGTGATGTTAATTAGTGGACACAACTTGAATAAGCATATCCCTTTTGTCACATTATTTTCAGGGGTATCATCATTTCTGTCCAGGCCTATTTCATGAGTTTAATTTTTTTTTTAATTCTGTGGAAGCAGGGTTGAAAAGCAATGTCTGACTTTCATTTGTTCATATTC
Source organism: Phyllobates terribilis (assembly GCF_046119375.1). NCBI lineage: Eukaryota > Metazoa > Chordata > Amphibia > Anura > Dendrobatidae > Phyllobates > Phyllobates terribilis. The sequence continues at coordinate 247,256,663 of NW_027362769.1, read as the reverse complement.
ATAGATTTTTAATTTATTATTACTTTGTCAGATTCAAAATATTTCTGTGACAATTGTGGGTTTTCCTTTCATTAAACGAGGGGTACCAACAATTTTGACCATGTGTATATATAATACTAGCTATTGACCCCTTTCTATGCCCGGGTGGCGAGCATTTTTATTGGTATATGGTCTCCCATGCTGGTATGTGCTGCCCCCATCCTGGTATTTGCGCTGCCCCATCCTGGTATTTGTGCTGCCCCCATCCTATTCCCCCATCCTGTTATGTGCTGCCCTCTTCCCTATCCTGATACGCATGGTACCCCTCACCCCCAATCCTGGTATACATGGCACCCCTCATCACTAATCCTAGTATGCATGGCACCCCTCATCCCCAATCCTGGTATACATTGGCACCCCTCATCACTAATCCTAGTATGCATGGCACCCCTCATCCCCAATCCTGGTATGCATGGCACCCTTCATTCCCAATGCTGGTATGCATGGCACCCCTCACCCCCAATCCTGGTATGAATGGCACCCCTCACCCCCAATCCTGTATGCATGGCACCACTCACCCCCAATCCTGGTATGCATGGCACCCCTTATCGCAATCTTGGCATGCATAGCACATTTTCCTGGTATGCATGGCACCCCATCTCTCATCCCTATCCTGGTGTACATGGCACCCCTCATCCCTATCCTGCTATTCATGGCCCGTCATCTGAATCCTGGTATGCATGGCCCCCGCAGATCCCTATCCTGGTATGCATGGTACCCCTCATCCCTATCCTGGTATGCATGGCACCCCTCATCACCAATCCTGGTATGTGACGCGCCCCCAGGGGCCGTGGGGTACTCGGAAGCCAGGCCGGTCGGTTCTTTTTGGGGTAGTCACAGTGGCAATGACCCGGTCCGTGGCCCTGTGCGGTTAATAAGTAAAGAAAAGGGGGGAATCAACTTTTGGGGATAAAGTTTTGTGACGCCACCCATGGTATGCGGCTATAGGTGGCCGCAACTTCTGTTCAGATCCACTTTGGCCGTTAGTGACGCAGTAAAGATGGTTCAGCTCTCCACGGGCAGAGCTAGGCCCCAGGGCAGTTGAATAGGAAAATTTAGATGTTGGTGGTGTAGTGCAAGGCAGGTGACGCAGCAATTAAGTCAAGGACACAGTGGGGTGCAGTCTTTAAATTTTTACTCACAGTTTTTACGGTGCTCCAGGTTACAACTGCCAGCAGGTTATAACAGCCCACTGAGTCCTGTGTCCTCCGGGAAAGTGATCCAGCCAACTCTCAGATAACTTGGGTGCACTTGATCGGGACCCCCTTATTGTGTATCTTCCCTGGTCATCTCTCTGTGCTGGCTCTCGCCCTCCTGCCCTGCGCCTCACACACAGTGTCCCGAGCCAGTGGCCGCAGGCCTTGTCGAGCGACATCCTCTCTGTCCCCTTGGTCCTATATGGACACCTTTTCAGTGCATGTGTGTGGTTTTTGGCTACAGCACTTAGAGATACCGCAGCCTCCGGTTTGCTAGCTGAGTCTTGCAGTCTTCCAATAGTCTGGGGCCAGTCCCCTACTGCGACCTGATCTCTTCACGGTTGGCATCAACTGGGGCGCACGGGTGGACTCCGCACTTCCCGTGCCCCTAAGATCCTTTCTCTGTCTCTGGAGCCTTTCTCAGACTCCCTCGCTCCTCTTGTTCTTTCTGTTACTGGGCCCCTCTGACTCTCACTGCGCTCTTGCTCCTAGGACACTTTCTCTCTTCACTCCCTGTGACAGCCTCCTGTCACCAACTGCTCTGACTGATTAACTAACTCTTCGACGGTCCTCACTTACTGAACTCCTGCTCCAAGGACCCTTCTAGATCTTTCTACCCTTCCTTTTATACTCTTCCTTCAGTGCTCCCCTAAACTACTTCCTCCACCCACCTCCTCTACTTAGTTCCACCTTCCAAACAGGGACAGGGTCTGTGCTCTCTCTTAGGAGAATCTGGACCTTCCCTTATGGAGTGGTGTAGTGTTGGATGTGAGTGGTTGGGTCCCGGGTAGTGTTCCCTCCTTACTTGAGAGTGGGGTACCACACCTCTGGCTGAGATGCAATACCTCTGTGGCAACAGGACCTGCAGGGGCGCCACATGTTTGATGTGGTGTTTTTTCCACCCTTTACACCAACCTTCAAAGACATCTCTTGTGATTTTCCTCTTTTCTCCACATCCAGTGTTTGCTAAAAATAGCAGTTCTGATGTCCTCAGAATTAATGTAAAGGTTGCCAGTACCAGTGACAAAGCAAGATTTAGGTTTTTCTACTTTTCCCTCCCATTGTTTTTGGTTTTAAATTACTGGTTATCATTACTCTTTTGTAGTTAACACGAGTGCTCTATACAAAAAAACTATTTAACTTGATTCATTTTTTTCAGGAGATATTCCACATTATATACTTCATGGGTGCCAATAATGATGAACAGGACTGTATATATATATATTGTCATCTTCTACATTTTAAAAATTACAAAAAGGAAAATGGGCCGATGCAAAAGTTTGAGCACCCATGGAGATTTGTGTGCTCAGATAACATTAAGCAAGATTTCTGACCTTATTTAGCCTGTTAGGGTTATGGCTTGTTCACTAACATCATTAGAAAAGGCCAAGGGATGCAAATTTCCCAGCCTTATAAAAATCCAGCCTCCTCAAATCTTGTTCCAAAAAACAGCAGCCATGGTTTCTTCGAAGCAGTTGCCTAGCACTCTGAAAGTGAAAATAGTGGAGGCCCACAAAGCAGGAGAAGGTTATATGAAGATAGCAAAGCATTTCAAGTTGCCCTTTCCTCTGTTTGAAATGCAATTAAGAAATGGTAGTTAACAGGAACAGTGTAGGGCAAGATAAGGTTTGGAAGACCAAGCTAAATTTCAGCTGCTTTCAGGATTGCTAGAGAGGAAAATCATAACCTCCGCTTGACTGCAAAAGACCTTCAGAAATATTTAGCAACTCTGGAGTTGTTGTTCATTATTCTACTATTCAGAGTCATCTGCACAAATGTTTTCCTTACCATAAAATTCAGCATAAGAAGTATGCAAAAGAACATATAAACAAGCCTAACGAATTTTGGAAACAAGTCCTGTGGATCGCTGAGGTTAAAATAGAACTCTTTGATGACCAAAGGTACAGTAAGTGTGGAGAAATAAAGGCACAACATTTCAGGAAAAGAACATCTTGCCAACCATTAAGTATGGGGGTGGATCAATCATGCTTTGGGGTTGTGTTGTAGCCAATGGCTTGAGGACCATTTCATGGTTAGAGGGAAGGTTTTACAATGGCCCTCGATACTTGCACAAGGGGTTGCTACTAAGTACAAACTATGCAAGGTGCCCAAACTTTTGCATTGTCCCATTTTCCTTATTGTAATTTTAAAAATGTAAAAAATTACAATATAATTTTTTTTTTGCCTAAAAGGAAAAGGAAATGTGTGATCTTTAACTTTAGACCTTTAAAAGATCATTTCATTTTCAACTTGCTTAACCGGTTCCCGACCGCCCACTGTACATAAACGTCCGCGCTGCCTGGGCTCTGTGCAGCGCGGACGTTTAAAAACAGTGGGTGGTCTCGCAGCGCCCAGGCCTGCAAGCGCTGCGATTCCAGTGCAGAGCGTTAGCTCTGACAGGGAACATCATTGGGACCTGATTGAATCAGGTCCCAGTGATGTTAACCCTTTGCTATCTTCTATATGCTGCGATCTATAGTGATCGCAGCATATTGGAGACAGCAGGAGGAGAGGGGGTTGTCTTAGTTACCTCTCCGAAGACCACCGATTCCTTCCAGGACCTGGGGTTGCTATGGCAGCTGGAGGTCACATGACCGCCTCCAGCACTGCCATATATGGTGTCCTGTCTGGCTCAGCTGCAGCTGAGCCAGACAGGAGACTCTGACTGAAACAGTCAGGGAAGATCTCATGTAATGTAATATATGTCTATTACATTACATGAGATCAGTGATCAGAAAAATAAAAATTAGTGTCCCATACAGGGACTAAGTAAAAATGTAAAAAAAGTAAAAAAAAAAGTTTTTAAACTGTTAAAAAAAAATCACAAAATAAATAAAAATAAATAAATAAAATATTAAACCAATATATCCGTATATTTTTACAAAACCAAAAAAAGAACACATATTTGGTATCGCCGCGTCCAAAAGAACCCGAGCTATAAAACTGTCACACTAATTAACTCCTTCTGTGCACACCGTAATAAAAATAAATAAAAAAACGGAGCAAAAAAATATGCTTTTTCATCATATCGCCAAACAAAAAGTGGAAAAAAATGCGATCAAAAAGCAAAATAGAAATAAAAATGGTACCACTGAAAACGACATCTTGCTCCGCAAAAAAGAAGCCACAATACAGCTCCATCAGCCGAAAAATAAAAAAGTTATAGTGCTCAGAATAAAGCAATGCAAAAAAAATATTTTTTTCTATAAATTTGTTTTATTGTGTAAAAGCGCCAAAACATAAAAAAAATTACAGTAAGTGTAGTATCGCTGTAAATGTACTGACCCTAAGAATAACACTGCCTGATCACTTTTACCACACGCAGAACGGCATAAAAAAAACCCTCAAAGAACAATTCCTGAATTGTTGGTTTTTGTTAATTTTACCTCCCAAAAAACGGAATAGAAAGCGATCAAAAAATGTCACGTACCCAAAAATGGTACCAATAAAAATGTCAACTTGTCCCGCAAAAAACAAGCCATCACATGACTCTGTCGGCCGAAATATAGAAAAATTATAGCTCTCAAAATATGGTGATGCAAAAACTAGATTTTGCAAAAAAAAGCGTCTTTTAGTGTGTGACAGCTGTCAATCATAAAAACCCAATATAAATCTGGTATCTCTGTAATCGCACCGACCCGAAGAATAAAGTAATCTCATCACTTATACCGCACGAGGAGCGGCGTAAAAAATAAATAAAACCAATTCTTCACCTGCTACTGATTTGTTTATTATGTCTCCGAAAGATCGCAGTAAGGCTCTGCTCACATTTATCCTGCACTCTGCGCTGAGCACTTACACCAGAGTTTCCGTGTAAATCTCTGAAATACGTGATTCAGCCAGAACCCATGACGGAAGATTCCCTGTAATGAGGCAGATATAGGCCACTGTGGACGCCGTCTAGCCTGGGATCCCACGGTGTAATTTGTTTTAGGTGTGCATAAAAGTGCGGTTGGCCACAGTTTTGTGCACTTCTGAAAAAAAGGACACCGCTAAACAGAGGCCAGACGGAGTCCAGAGTAACTCTGCTGCCTCATTACAGTGAATGGATCCAGCAGGGGTTTCATCTGAATTATATCACTTGGAAATTTAGATTGAAACCCCGATGTAAGTGCTCAGCCTAGAGCGCCGGATAAATGTTACATAAAATGTTCCCAATAAAAGCTTCAACTCAGTCCTCAAAAAAAGCTAGTCCCCACTCAGGTCTGTCATCTGTTAAAAATATAAGGGACTTCCAAGTTACTGGTAGCAGAAAGGCTCTGGAAAAGCGAAATGGCCCTTGCCCCCCAAAATAAATTCAGAAAATGTTGTGCTCCCAAATCCAAATGCCTATTCTACAATAATTTGTTCTCCAATTGTCAAATAGCGCTCCACCCCCCCAGATCTCGCCATATGGCTGAGCGGTACAATACAGCCACATATGGGGTATTGCCACTTTTAGAATAAATTGTGTGACACATTTCAGCACCATTTTTACCAATTGCCCTGTGTGAAAATGTAAAATCTGAGGGTAAAACATTTTTTTGTGGTAAAAATATAATTATGCTTTGTTCACTGTCCAATGGTATAAATTTAAAAATTAAAAAATACTCACTACTTCCCTAGATGAATTCCTTGAGAGGTGTAGTTTACAAAATGGGGTCAGTTGTGGGGGTTTCTGCTGTTTCGGCATGTCAGCGACTCTTCAAATGTGACATGGTGTCTGCCACCTATCCCAGCCAACATAGCGCTCCTTTCTCTTCCGAACCCTGCCGTACACCAAAGCAGTGGTTTTCCCCCACATATGGGGTATCGGCATACTCAGGAGAAATTGCACAACAAATTTCATGGTACAATTTTTCCAATTACCCTTATGATAATGCAAAATTAAGGGATGAAAAACGTTTTTGTGGGAAAAATGTGAAAATTTTATTTTTACAGCTCAATATTATAAACTTCTGTGAAGCACCTTGGGGTTCAAGGTGCTCACCACACATCTAGATAAGTTCCTTAAGGGGTCTAGTTTCCAAAATGGTGTCACTTGTGGGGGGTTTCTACTGTTTAGGCACTTCAGAAGCTCTCCAAACGCAACATGGCGTCCGCTAATTATTCAGACAAATTTTACATTCAAAAAGTCAAATGGCGCTCCTTCCCTTTCAAACCGTGCCGTGCGCCCAAACAGTGGTTTGCCTCCACATATCAGGTATCAGCGTGTTCAGGAGAAATTGCACAACAAATTTCATGGTACAATTTTTCAAATTACCCTTATGATAATGCAAAATTAAGGGATGAAAAACGTTTTTGTGGGAAAAATGTGAAAATTTTATTTTTACAGCTCAATATTATAAACTTCTGTGAAGCACCTTGGGGTTCAAGGTGCTCACCACACATCTAGATAAGTTCCCTAAGGGGTCTAGTTTCCAAAATGGTGTCACTTGTGGGGGGTTTCCACTGTTTAGGCACTTCAGAAGCTCTCCAAACGCAACATGGCGTCCGCTAATTATTCAGACAAATTTTACATTCAAAAAGTCAAATGGCGCTCCTTCCCTTTCAAACCCTGCCGTGCGCCCAAACAGTGGTTTGCCTCCACATATGGGGTATCAGCGTGTTCAGGAGAAATTGCACAACAAATTTCATGGTGCAATTTTTCCTACTACCCTTATGATAATGCAAAATTAAGAGATGAAAAACGTTTTTGTGGTAAAAATGTGAAAATTTTATTTTTACAGCTCAATATTATAAACTTCTGTGAAGCACCTTGGGTTCATGGTGCTCACGACACATCTAGATAAGCTCCCTAAGGGGTCTAGTTTCCAAAATGGTGTCACTTGTGGGGGGTTTCCACTGTTTAGGCACTTCAGGAGCTCTCCAAACGCAACATGGCGTCCGCTAATTATTCAGACAAATTTTACATTCAAAAAGTTAAATGGCGCTCCTTCCCTTTCAAACCCTGCCGTGCACCCAAACAGTGGTTTGCCTTCACATATGGGGTATCAGCGTGTTCAGGAGAAATTGCACAATAAATTTCATGGTGCAATTTTTCCTATTACCCTTATGATAATGCAAAATTAACGGATGAAAAACTTTTTTGTGGGAAAAATGTGAAAATTTTATTTTTACAGCTCAATATTATAAACTTCTGTGAAGCACCTGGGGGTTCAAGGTGCTCACCACACATCTTGATAAGTTCCCTAAGGGGTCTAGTTTCCAAAATGGTGTCACTTGTGGGGGGTTTCCACTGTTTAGGCACATCAGGAGCTCTCCAAACGCAACATGGCGTCTGCTAATTATTCAGACAAATTTTATATTCAAAAAGTCAAATGGCGCTCCTTCCCTTCCGAACCCTGCAGTGCGCCCAAACAGTGGTTTTCCCTCACATATGGGGTATCAGCACGCTCAAGAGAAATTGCACAAAAACATTTGGGGTCCATTTTTTCCTGTTACCCCTGTGAAAATAGAAAAAATTGCGTCTAAAGTAACATTTTTGTGAAAAAAGTTAAATGTTAATTTTTTTCTTCCACATTCCAAAAATTCCTGTGAAGCACCTGAAGGGTTAATAAAGTTCTTGAATGTGGTTTTGAGCACCTTGAGAGGTGCAGTTTTTAGAATGTTGTCACTTTTTGGTATTTTCTCTCATAAAGACCCCTCAAAGTGACTTCAAATATGATGTGGTCCCTAAAAAAATGTTTTTGTAAATTTTGTTGGAAAAATGAGAAATTGCTGGTCAACTTTTAACCCTTATAGCTCCCTAACAAAAAAAAAATTTGTTTCCAAAATTGTGCTGATGTAAAGTAGACATGTGGGAAATGTTATTTATTAACCATTTTATGTGACATATCTCTCTGATTTAAGGGCATGAAAATTCAAAGTTAAAAAATTGCAAAATTTTCAAAATTTTTGCCAAATTTCCAATTTTTTCACAAATAAACGCAAGTTATATCAAAGAAATTTTACCACTGTCATGAAGTACAATAGGTCTCGAAAAAACAATCTCAGAATCAGGGGAATAAGTTGAAGCGTTCCAGAGTAATTACTTTATAAAATGACAGTGGTCAGAATTGAAAAAAATGGCCCGGTCACGAAGGCAAAAACAGGCTCTGGTGCGAAGCGGTTAACTGTACACAATAACAGTAAATTTGACCACTGGTGCCCAAACTTTTACATGCCACTGTACATGTGATGCTTTGATTGCTTAATATTTCAGATTTTTTGAGAGATGAGGTGACCAAAAAAGCACAATTCTGGCATTTTGAATTATTTTTCTGTTATGTCGTTAACCAATTTCATTTCTTAACTCCATAATTTAATGTTTCAGACATTTACAAACTTGATGATGATAGCAAATATAATTTTTATTTTATTTTATTTTTAATGGTGAATAAGAATGGTGATTTGAATTTTTATATACAGTATTTTTTATTTTTTTACATGATTAAGGGACTTCAACTTGCAATCATTTAATCACTCATATTATATACAGCAATACCACTGTATTGCAGTGTATTGCGAAAACCATGGTTGCCTTTGGAGCTCAGTTTGCTGCTAAGCGTCAAAGGAGTAACAAGATAACATCAATGAGGTTTTTAGTAGATCCCAGATGTCAGACTCACACATAGGTCCCCTGCAATCATTTGTGGCACTGTCAATGGCAATAGTGATTTAGTCTGTTATTAACCCTGAATTGATTCAGTCTTACTGTTGGTAAGTCTGTGAGCCAATTAGTGTGTGAAATTCTAAATTAACATTACCTTTGTCCACACAGCAGAACCAATCTGGCTTTCCGTTTTTTTTTACTGACTTTTGTCACAAGGATGGAGACCTGGAGAGACAGTTTTCTGCGCATCCATCAGCAGTACCAACTAACAGTCTCCCACAACAGTCAAGTGTTCAGAAAACCAGCATTCTGTGTGGAAAAAATAAAGAGAAAGGTGACTGATTGTTGATTCTGTGGGTCAATCAGTGCACTTTTCACCAGCCAAGATGGCCCATCCAGTTTGGGCACTCTATAGAAGAACATTTTAGGTTTCATGTGATACAGCTTTTGTAATTGTATGTTCTGCCACTGTCACTTGACAATCATGCTGCAAAAAAAAGTCACCATTAATATCAGCCTCATGCATCGATATTTGAGATGAGCTAATCGATTCAACATGAATGTACTTCACTGTGTATAGTATGACACTCTCAAGTCCCGGCAAATTAAAAAAACTTGCAATTGGTCTTACATTAAGAGCCAAAGAAATGCCCTCCACCATTTTACAAATTGCAGAACATTTCATTAGCCATAAAAAGCTCACATGACTTAGGCCACGTGAGATTCCCCCTTATTCCTTGCAGCTATGATGTCAAATGGTATAAAGCAGATAATCAGAAGGCTCCATCGTAACCTGTATGAATGCAAAGGCAAAGAATGTAGCAGCCATTTTATTGTGATTTAGGATAGTTAGAGGATTGTCAGAGGTCAAATCTCAGCAATAGAGATAGAAAGAGAAAGACCTAAAAATTGGACAAATAATACAGATAGTAACGTGCTGTAAACATATAGCACTGAGGATGAATTTAGTAGTTGTACACAATGCAGAGATTCAGTTGATAGAAAAACAGAGATAAGAGATGTGGCAGCAATCATTCCAGACTCCGTGTGATTGATTAGGCATGTGGTGGAACTGGCATTTTTCCTGCTGCATTTGAATTACAATTACTGTTTTTTTCCTCTTTACCCTTTTTGCAACAGAAAGCAGAAGCAGGTCTGGACAGTATTTTTTACAGGAAAAAAAACCTGAAATCAGCATTAGGGCTCGCTAACACAAGCATATTACATGGCCGAGTGCTATCCAATGAATAGCACAAAGAAATGTTAAGATTCTCAGACTGCAATTACAAAAAAAACCATGAAAATGTGTCTGATCATGAACAAAGGCAAAATGCCCAGTCTTGAACTGATTAAAGGGGTTTTAAATAAGTTTAAACTCCTTGCCAATTAATTTTTTGTAGTTGTTTGTTGTTTTATTGTAATTTGACATGACAGAAAAAAAAATCATACCATCTTTCTTCTGGCATCGTATTATAAAGGTATTCTCCCAGCGAAGCATTGACTAAAGCTCTGTATTATGGAGCCACAGGGACTTTGTGAGCTTCGGTACATATTCCATGCTCACAGTTTTGCTGTTAGAACTACCTTTATGGAAAAGCAGATTTATATGTTTTAAGAACTATATCAATTAATGAGCATTACAAAACAATTTCAATTTTACTTTGTATTTTCGGGGATATGTACTTTGTCCAAAAGCAAAGTTAATTTTCGTTTAATACCTTATAGTAATCTAATGTTGCTTATGATATATTTTTCGTTTCAATTCTAATTTGCTAAATATTATGTGTCAAAGCAAAGACATGTAGTAAAATATTCTAAGTACAAGAATTGCTCTAAAATCTAGATGACATAGTACGCATTATTATAGTCCATGGCGAGTCATGTGGGGATTTGGTTAATGTTGTCAATTAAATTTAAATTAGGTTTACAGATGAGTGGATTGATTTAGTCTAATTTTGCTGATACAGTATGAGCAATCCAAAGTGAGGTGATTAAACTTGTAAAGTCATTTAGTCTCTAGAGTGTCAAAGTTGCAACAAATATATCATTGTTACCACTGTTCCATCCTAGATGAAGAGGGAAATGACACAGTTAAAATGTAATTTGTAAGAAAATAATCTTTTAGATAAAGTATGTTATTTTGATTTATCCTATATACATGCAAGTTTTTTTTAAGAATTTCTAATTTATTTCTGAAGTTCATTATAAATGTCGTTGCCAGGTTTTTTTTTTACTTAAAACTCCAGTGTCAACACAAAAAAAAAATCTCAAAAATTGACATTCCAGAATGAATCATTCATTATGAAACTATATTGACAGTTAGTATTTAGGGACCAGAAGCTTGCACAGGACAAAACAGAAATTAAAAAAGGCTGCAAAATAGTAAGTTTGCATCCATTCCATAGCAGATTCATTTTCCAAATGCATTCAATCACTACTCAAAATGCAGGTGAGAAAAACCTTGACATTTAAAGATTTTTCTGTATTTTCATGACTATGAAAATTGTACATTCACTCTGAAGGCATCAAAACTATGAATTAACACATGTGGAATTATATACTTAAAAAAAAGTGTGAAACAACTGAAAATATGTCTTATATTCTAGGTTCTTCAAAGTAGCCACCTTTTGCTTTGATGACTGCTTTGCACACTCTTGGCATTCTCTTGATGAATGGTTTTCACTTCACAGGTGTGCCCTGTCAGGTTTAATAAGTGGGATTTCTTGCCTTAGAAATGGGGTTGGGACCATCAATTGTGTTGTGCAGATGTCTGGTGGATACACAGCTGATAGTCCTACTGAATAGACTGTTAGAATTTGTATTATGGCAAGAAAAAAGCAGCTAAGTAAAGAAAATGAGTGGCCATCATTACTTTAAGAAATGAAGGTCAGTCAGTCCGAAAAATTGGGAAAACTTTGAAAGTGTCCCCAAGTGCAGTTGCAAAAACCATCAAGCACTACAAAGAAACTGGCTCACATGAGGACCGCCCCAGGAAAGGAAGACCAAGAGTCACCTCTGCTTCTGAGGATATTTTTATCCGAGTCACCAGCCTCAGAAATCGCAAGTTAACAGCAGCTCAGATAAGAGACCAGTAGTGTTGAGCCACCCCCGTAGTGTTCGAGTTCGGTTCGGTTCGTCGAACACCCGTGTGTTCGCCGAACTGTTCGTCGAACTGTTCGTCGAACACCTTCGAACACCGTTAAAACCAATGGCAGGCAAACAAAAACACATAGAAACACATAGAAAACACCTTCAAAGGTGTCCAAAAGCTGACAAACTGCTCAGAAGACACAACTAACACATGGAAAAGTGACAAGTACATATAGTCATGCGAAAAGAAAAGAGGTGGAGGAGTAAAAGGAGGGGGAGACACAGATATAGGCATGTCATGCCCTTCTAAAATCCAAAAAGTGAGAAGCCGAGATGGCCAGTCCGCTCCTGCCCGTGCCACCTCCGTGTCGCCGGGTTTGTGCCAGAGCCGCGGTGAACCCTGACCGCCAGCCCCCCTCTACCAATACTGGTGCCTGTCCGCTGGTGGGTCGAGAGAGCCCCCCTGTGGTGGAGGCAGCTCTAAGCTTTTTAATTTAAATTGTCCCTCTAATTTGAATGAATACACTTTAAATCCATTTACAAGGATCTATTGGAGGGCAAGTCTCATGCCAGCAGCCGCGTAATTCCAGCTCCAGTAGCGTCCACTAAAGCTGCTGCAGTTAAAAAGCTTTTATAAGGATCGAGCTTGGCTGTCCACCGCAAGGCATCCTAGTGCCAGTCCCAGCCCCTATGCCTTGGGGTGCCTCCTGATGCTCTTCACTAAGTATCCCGTGGTCCCGAAGCATTTCCTTTGAAAAAATTAAGTGTCCAAACTACAGGTGGTGTAGCTTGCTTAACAGCCGGGATAATCCGCTGACTAGCAGACACTGCTACTAGGCACAAAGTATTTCCTGGGCTAGATGCAGTTAAAAATTTGTAAGTAGATACTCTCGTTGGATGCTGAGAAAGCATTCCATAGAGTCTCCTGGCACGCCATATATGATTCTCTTAAAAAGCTTGGGGTAGGGGTCTAGGGGACCCTTTTATAGCCCAAATCACGGCCCTGTATCACAATACGTCACCTAGGCTGAAGATAAATGGAACTGTAGCACCGAGGGCTCAGTTGCTACAGACGTATTGCACCTCACCCAGAGGTGTGATATCTCACTCTCAGATAAGGATGGAGTGTGGATCAGGACCCGACACCTGCATGCATTACACCACATTGCCGTGGGACAGGGCGACCAATATGCCCCTGAGATGGACACGACAGTCCCTGTCCCTGGCTGGAGTAGGGGGAGGGAACACTGAGGAAGGGGAACCCTGCAGTGCAGGAGCAGGGAGGAAGCAGTTCCTGGGTGCATTGAGAAGGGAGTATAAAAGGTGGGCACCATCTTAGTTCAGTGCAGAGAAGTCTGAGCAGAAGTGGCAGGGAGCAGGGGCTCTGCATGAGCTCTGCTCCGGAGGCGGGCCTAGTAACAGAGGCCCAGGCCTGCAAGAGGGAGAAGGAAGGAAGAGGAGCGGAGAAGGCTCCAGGAACGAGGAATGAAGGGATCCCAGGGGTGCGGACGGGCGAGTCGCCACCGCACGCCCGAATCCACCTGCGTGGAGGGGTCGGGCCAAAGGGGGAGACCGGTCCCCGAACTAGTGGAGGCAGGAAACGACCCTCAGCTAGAAACCGGAGGCTCTGACATTTTATGTGGCGCAGCCCCTTGCTCCACCCGCTAGGAAGGCACCACATAGGGTCAGGGAAACTGGCGCCAAGTTTACCAAGAGGAGGCCCGAGGCAGCCGGACAGAAGTGTTGGTAAGAAAGGCCAGACAAAGGACACACAAAGGGGGTCCTGTGAAGCGCTCCAAAGTTATCTGGGAGTTGTCTGAGCCCCTCACCTGGTGAGCACAGTACGACGTGGGCAGCCGTTACCTGCAGACGTGGTCTGGATAATAAGAACTGTGAGTAAAGGCCCTGAACTGCATCACTGACTCCGTGTCGTTACTGCTGCTGCCCTGCACCATCACCCCCATCCTCCGCATACACTGCCCTGAGGCTATACTCCTCCCGTGGGGAGTTATGCTACGCTCTGCTGCACCCACAACACCAGCCTTAGCGGTCTGCCCTGTAGCGGCGGTTCACTCTGACCGCAATCCACGGGTGGCGTAGTCGGACATTTAAACATCAAAACCACATAAATAGTTCCGCCACTGGTTTGACCGCCCTGAGCCACGGAACCGGATCGCCGCCACGAAGACTACAACCACCAGCATCCACCAAAAAGGGTCCGGCTCCGGGTGTCCCAAGGCCCAGGGGGTGCGTCAGAACATTTTCATCACCTTTCACAATCACCAATGGGACAAGGCAGGGATGTCCTCTGTCCCCTCTCTTATACATCCTAGTGACGGAGCACCTGCTCTCATCAATTCGCCATAACCCCAATATTAGGTGGATTGAGGTGGGAGGCACCGAGTACAAGTGCTCTCTATTTGCTGATGATGTCCTAGTATATATCACTCAATCACATATATCCATCCCTGCTGTTATGGCTGAAATAGATCACTTTGTTACATGGTAAAATTTTAAAATCAATGCAGCGAAGTCTGAGGCCCTCGATGTCTCCCTCCCTAAATCCATATAGGATTCCATCCAGTCCAACTTTCCCTTTGCCTGGCCCTCACAGGGTATCAAATACTTAGGAATTCCTATTCATAGAGACCTCTCCCATCTATGTTATCTTAATTTTGGGCCCTTTATTGAACAATTCCATACAGACCACGGTTGGCAAGTTGGAACTGTGAGATTCACTACGTGCACCACTGGTATTTTGTGGAAAAGCACATGTAAGATTCTGCAACAGTCTCTGCTGATACTCCTGCATGCGTGCATCCCTTTCTATGGCAGGAATAATTTCTGCAAATTTACTTTTGTACCGGGGATCTAACAGTGTGGCAACCCAGTAGTCAGGATTATTTCTAATTCTCACAATTCGAGGGTCATGTTGCAGGTAGTGCAGCAAGAAGGCACTCATGTGTGTTGCGCATCCAGGAGCACCAAGTCCCTGTTGTGTTGGTGGCGAGGTAACAATCATGCTTCCTTCCTCTGTCCTCTCCCCCCAACCTCGCACAACAGAAATGTGATCAAGGTCTCCCTCATCTGATGAGTCTTCCATCAGTTCGTCCTCCACTTCTTCCTGGGCTCCTGCACCTTCCTCACTAGTTTGGCTGCTACCATGCGCCCTGGTAAAATCATCTCCCCCACCCTCACATGCCTGCCGCCCTGGTGCTGCCGACCGTCTGGACCTTGCAGATGTTAGCCCTTCCGCATACAACTCCTCCTCCTCTACTTCCTCCACCTCCTCTTGTGCCACCACCTGACTCCGAATTCTGTTTAACATGTGCTCCAGCATGTAAATCACCGGAATAGTCATGCTGATAATGGCATCGTCAGCACTAAACATCTTCGTCGCCATTTCAAAACTGTGCAGAAGGGTGCATAGGTCCCTGATCTGAGACCACTCCTCCAGCGTGATTTGCCCCACCTCTGAATCTCGTTGGCCCAGGCTATACGTCAGAACGTATTGCACCAGGGCTTGTCGGTGCTGCCACAGTCGCTGCAACATGTGCAGAGTTGAATTCCACCGGGTAGGCACATCGCCTTTTAGCCGGTGAAGTGGCAGGCCCAACGACTTCTGTAGAGATGTAAGTCGCTGAGCTGCGGGATGCGAACGGCGGAAGTGAGCACACAGCGACCGTGCCCTCTGCAGAAGGCCATCTAGTCTGGGATAGTGGGCTAAAAATTGCTGGACAACCAGGTTCAACACGTGAGCCATACAAGGCACGTGTGTGACATTGCCCCGGCGAAGGGCCGCACCCAGGTTTGCAGCATTGTCGCACACGGCCTTCCCTGGTTTCAGGTCCAGTGGAGACAACCATTCATGAAATTGGTTCTCCAGAGCTGACCACAACTCCTCAGCTGTGTGACTCACATTTCCCAGACATTTCAATGTAAAAACCGCCTGATGACGTTGAGCCCTACTGCCAGCATAGTAAGGAGGTGTGCAGGATCCCTTCTGCGCAGTTAGAAAGCTTGTGGCATGACCAGACAGGCTTTGGGTGCAGGTGGAAGACCGAGAGGAGGTTGAGGAGGCAGAAGCAGTGGAGGAAAAATGACATAAAGAGGATTGACGCACAACTCGTGGGGACGGCAAGACTTGGACAGCAGCCCCTTGTCCTGCTGTCACCATAGTTACCCAGTGCCCTGTCAGCGACATGTAACGCCCCTGTCCATGCCTACTCGTCCAAGTGTCTGTGGTGAAATGCACCCTGTCACACACAGAGTTTCTCAAAGAAGCGGTGATGTTGTGTGCGACATGCTGGTGGAGCGCAGGCACACCTTTCTTTGAGAAGTAGTGCCGACTGGGCATCTGGTACTGGGGCACTGCGACGGACATAAGGTCTCGAAAATCCTCTGTGTCCACCAGGCGGAAAGGCAGCATTTCTGTAGCCAAGAGCTTGCAGATGGTGAAATTCAACCTCTTAGCTTTCTCATGGCTAGGAGGAAATGGTCTTTTACTTGTCCACATCTGAGGGACCGAGGGCTGGCTATTGTGCTTAGACGGGGTTGATAAGGGTGTCCCCGGCAAACTGCCGGTCTGTGAGGAAGATGCAGGTGGACATGTTAGGTTGCCTTGATCCAAAGGTGGTGCTATCGATGTCGGACAGCGCTCAAGACCAGCTGGTGTTACCACCTCCAAAGAAAATGATGACCTGCCAATCACGCTGGCTGTTGCGGGTAAAGAGGTGGCAGGTCTGCGCCCCAAAACAGGTGTGACTGCTGTCCCCCCAGTCACAGAGGATGAAGAGGCCGCGGATGCACAAGATATGGCAGACGGTGGTTGGCCCGGCCGGCTAGACCGCATTGTAGCACACTGAGCTTCCCACTGCAACTTATGCTTCATGTCCATGTGCCGGTTCATGCATGAAGTACTCAAACTATGTATTTTTTGGCCTCTACTTAGCTTTTGCTGACAAATGTTACAGATAACACGAGTTGGGTCATCTTTATCGATCTGAAAAAATGCCCAGGCTATGCAAGGCTTAGCACCCATGCGACCTGAAGAGCCACCACGACTTGTGGTGAGAGGCAGAGTTGTGTTTGAGGATGCAGTTGTTGACGTGCTTCCAGTACTACGTCTCTGTCCAGGAAGGCGCAACCTGACCTCGTCGTCACTAGCATCTTCCTCCACCTCCTCTGCTGACCTCATCTCTTGGCTGACTGTGGGTTGACAGTAAGTGGGATCTCCGACCTCATCATCATCACCCTGTGCGTTATCACACCCGTCGTCCTCAGAGCCAACCTGTTCCTGCCCTGACAAAAAACTAAAGTTGTCGCTCCAATCAGGTATTTGAGTCTTATCATCGTCTTCCTCATTGTCTCCACCAACAGGAGTTACAGTTTGGGAATGAGGGTCTACATTATGGTCAGAACCTTCTGCGTCTGGTCCTGGATCCGACTCATAAAGATTCTGGGCATCAGTGCAGATCATTTCCTCGTCTGGATTCACAGAAGCGCTGGAGTCGACCTCTGATTCCCAGGCTATAGTATGAGTAAACAGCTCTGCAGACTCAACCATCTGTTCTACCTCATACTCAGACGGGCAGCTGGAGATTTGGGAGCTGTGAGGAAGCAAGTGCGATTTGGGTGACACCTTTGAGGACTGGAGTATTTGTGATGTTGAAGTTGATGTGGAGGAGAGCCCACTTAAAGGAGCACTTGATATCCGTTGAAGCACCTGCTGTTTTTGTGCCTCATCTGGAATTTGTAGCGATTGGCGTGGCCGTAAGAAAGGGATCTTATCACATTGTCCGCTAAAAGAAGTAGACATTTTAGTTTGGCTGTAAGATGGTCTTTCTTCTGCACCTACCCCACAGACACAACCTTTTTTCCCCTTCCCAACACGCCTATTCCCCTTTCCACCAGCAGCAGGCCTTTTTCCACTCATTTTGGTGGTTAACTAATTCACAACTCTGGAGTTGTTTGCACAAAAAAACAATGGATGGTAACCGAGCAGAGCTGAGTGGCCAAACTGTGGTATTAGGCCAAAACTATTGGCTGGGTTAGATGCAGAAAAAATTATTTTTAATATGCAACCTGATGGAGGTCAGTATAGATGGACTAATAGACCAAGTCCCACACACTGCTAGAAGCCCAAATATTTTTTCAGAGCTAGATGCAGAAAATTTTTTTATTCAATTTGCAACCTGATGGAGGTCAGTATAGATGGACTAATAGACCAAGTCCCACACACTGCTAGAAGCCCAAATATTTTTTCAGAGCTAGATGCAGAAAAAATTTATTTTTAATTTGCAACCTGATGGAGGTCAGTATAGATGGACTAATAGACCAAGTCCCACACACTGCTAGAAGCCCAAATATTTTTTCAGAGCTAGATGCAGAAAAAAATTATTTTTAATTTGCAACCTGATGGAGGTCAGTATAGATGGACTAATAGAACAAGTCCCACACGCTGCTAGAAGCCCAAATATTTTTTCAGAGATAAATGAAGAAAAAAATTATTTTTAATTTGCAACCTGATGGAGGTCAGTATAGATGGACTAATAGACCAAGTCCCACACACTGCTAGAAGCCCAAATATTTTTTCAGAGCTAGATGCAGAAAAAAATTATTTTTAATTTGCAACCTGATGGAGATCAGTATAGATGGACTAATAGACCAAGTCCCACACACCGCTAGAAGCCCAAATATTTTTTCAGAGCTAGATGCAGAAAAAAATTATATTCAATTTGCAACCTGCTGGAGGTCAGTATAGAAGGACTAATAGAACAAGTCACACACACTGCTAGAAGCCCAAATATTTTTTCAGAGCTAAATGAAGAAAAAAAATATTTTTAATTTGCAACCTGATGGAGGTCAGTATAGATGGACTAATAGACCAAGTCCCACACACTGCTAGAAGCCCAAATATTTTTTCAGAGCTAGATGCAGAAAAAAATTATATTCAGTTTGCAACCTGATGGAGGTCAGTATAGATGGACTAATAGAATGATGCTATGCCCAAAAGATTTTACTTCACTAGGTGCAGTAAAAAAATTGGTATTCTATACACAGGTGGTATATCTTGCAACACAGATAGGCTACTCCACTGACTAACACACTCTGCAATAGGCCAAAAAGGATTAGCTTTGCTAGATTCAGCCAAATGCTGTGAAAAAAACTTGCACAGCACTGGCACAGACCTGCCTGGCAAAAACTGATAGGAACTCATGTAACCTAGTCCTGAAAAGGACTCCAATTACAATTAGTCTTTACTCCCACAATCTATCTATTTAAGAGCACAGACCTGCCTGATAAAAGTCGTAGGAAATGCTGTAACCTAGTCCTTAAAAGGACTGCAATCACAACTACTCCCTACTCCCAAGCTATCTGTATATTTGTGCGAAAATTGGCTTGAAATTAACAAGGTATAGCGCACACAGCAACAGCGGTGCCGTCTAACACGCAGCTGCAGCAGTGAGAAAATGGTGGCGACGGGGAAAATGGCTTGGTCTTATAGGGCAAGGACATGTGACATACACTGCCAATCACACATGCCCTTGCTTGTGTGAAAAAAAGCACTTCGCTCCGTGTGTGCGCTGCTGATAGGCTGACAGATTGCACCTCCCCACTGCAAATGCGGGAAAGAGAAAAAAAAATGGAGATCTTCATTGTTCCTGCAGAGATCCATCCCCTGCCCCTCCCCCCGCCCCGCTGTACACTCAAACTGCGTATTAACATTAATTTTCATCATTACTGAGAAAAAATCCAGTTATGATTTTGGTGCACGAACAGTTATCGAACATAACCTCGAACAGCCGAATTTTTCTCAAATTGTTCGTGTTCGCCGACCGGCTCGAACACCGCCCAAAACAGCTCGAATTTGAGATTGGCGAACAGTTCGAGTAGAACAACGCTCATCTCTAGAGACCAGGTCAATGCCACTCAGAGTTCTAGCAGCAGACACATCTCTACAACAACTGTTAAGAGGAGTCTTTGTGCAGCAGGCCTTCATGGTAAAATAGCTGCTAGGAAACCACTGCTAAGGACAGGCAACAAGCAGAAGAGACTTATTTGGGCTAAAGAACACAAGGAATGGACATTAGACCAGTGGAAATCTGTGCTTTGGTCTGATGAGTCCAAATTTGAGATCTTTGGTTCCAACCACCGTGTCTTTGTGCGACGCAGAAAAGGTGAACGGATGGACCCTATATGCATGGTTCCCACCGTGAAGCATGGAGGAGGAGGTGTGATGGTGTGGGGGTGCTTTTCTGGTGACACTGTTGGGGATTTATTAAAAATTGAAGGCATAGTGTACCAGCATGGCTACCACAGCATCTTGCAGCGGCATGCTATTCCATCTGGTTTGCGTTTAGTTGGACCATCATTTATTTTTCAACAGGACAATGACGCCAAACACACCTCCAGGCTTTGTAAGGGCTATTTAACCAAGAAGGAGAGTGATGGGGTGCTACACCAGATGACCTGGCCTCCAGAGTCACCAGACATGAACCCAATCGAGATAGTTTGAGGTGAGCTGGACTGCAGAGTGAAGGCGAAAGGGCCAACAAGTGCTAAGCATCTCTGGGAACTCCTTCAAGATTGTTGGAAGACCATTTCCGGTGACTACCTATTGAAGCTCATAAAGAGAATGCCCACAGTGTGCAAAGCAGTCATCAAAGCAAAAGGTGGCTACTTTGAAGAACCTAGAATATAAGACATATTTTCAGTTGTTTCACACTTTTTTGTTAAGCATATAATTCCACATGTGTTAATTCATAGTTTTGATGCCTTCAGTGTGAATGTACAATTTTCATAGTCAAGAAAATACAGAAAAATCTTTAAATGAGAAGGTGTGTCCAAACTTTTGGTCTGTACTGTATATGTGTTATAATTTGTTTTTGCGGAAGTAATTTTTTACATCCGAGAAAATGCATGCCTTAACTATACCCTTTAAAATCTATTCAGTCCCAGGAACCCAATAGCTTCCACCCTGACAAAGGCAGTACATAACTTTCCCTATAAAGATCTTGCCTTTAATGTCACTATGCATCTACTGATGGGTTTCTTCTTCCAAAAAGGATTCATCAAGGGAGTTATTTGGAGCAAAATAACTTGTAGGGATAATTACAAAGCAAGTGTCATAATAGAGTGTACAGCATTTTCCCTTTTAGCTTTCTTGCTACAGTCCCTCTCATGGAGAATTGTGTAGTCATCCCTTTTTCAGAGTATGAAGATGTCATCAATGTACTGCACCCAAAATTCAATCTTCTCAGTGACAAGGTCAGTGTCCATCCAAGAGGTCAATATTTCCTTCCACCTGCCCAGGATCAGTTTTGCATAAGTTAAGACACAAGGCCATCTTATTGTGATGCCCACTGAGTTGTAGTGAAATTTACTGTCAAATAGGATATAGTTCCTGATAGTCAGAACAGTAACATTTTGAGTATAAACTCATTATTGTTGTGGTAGTGACACCCCCTCTGTCCAAAAATATGTTACAACTAGTGTTGAGCGAGCATGCTCGACACTGCTTGGTGCTCGCCCGAGCATGTCACTACTCGGGATGTTCGGCGAGCACCAAGCATTTCCGTGATACTCGGGCGGGAGCTTGGGTCTCCGCCCTGCATGTTTGGCGCTCTTTACAGAGCCAATGAACATGCAGGGATTGCCAGCCAGTCACTGGAATGCCACAGCCATGTTGTTTGTGGGCATTACAGTGATTGGCTGGCCGCACAGCGTCACCTCGAGTATTTAAAACCGGGCGCCGCCATCTTGGACACAGTCGCTCCAGATCAGACAGTGTAGGGTCAGTGCTGCTGAGCTAGGGAGAGATTTATACTCCGAAATAGTTAGTGTTGGGTCTCTAAAGCCTGCCAAATCAAACAAACAGTCCTTCTCAGGACTAATATCCATCCCAGATTTCAGGCTGGCAGGCAGGCTGTATAGGAGACACAGTGGTTATACCAGCAAACGCTGCATTACAGTACTGTGTGCTCCTGTTGAGCAAATTGCTAGACTTATCACCCCGGTCTCAGGGGCCAGGAAAAATTTTTTTTTTTTCATCTAAATCCTGTATTTTTTTTTTTCCTCAGTCAGACTGTCCAAATACGCATCTTATTAACCTTTTGGTATTTCCCCCCCCCAAAAGAATTGAGTGTGTCTGTGACTGTTCAGACACCAATATATCTGTTTAAAAGAGTCTGGTGTAGGCCAGAAAAATATAACTGTGGTTTTGTAGTTCCACCGCTGAAATCTCTGTATTATCCTGTTTTTGGCATTTTTTGCCATAAAAAAAACGTAACAGTGTCTCCTTGAGTGGTCAGACACCAATATATCTGTTTAAAAGAGACTGGTGTAGGCCAGAAAAATATAACTGTGGTTTTGCAGTTCCACAGTTCAAATCTCTGTATTTTCCAGCTTTTGGTATTTTTTCCTTAAAGAAAAACAGTAATAGTGTCTCCCTGATTGTTCAGACACAAATATATCTGTTTGAAAGATTCTGGTGTAGGCCAGAAAAATATAAGTGTGGTTTTGCAGTTCCACGTTTCACATCTCTGTATTATCCAGCTTTTTGTATTTTTTCCAAAAAGAAAAACAGTAATAGTGTCTCCCTGATTGTTTGGACACAAATATATCTGTTTGAAAGATTCTGGTGTAGGCCAAAAAAATATAACTGTGGTTTTGCAGTTCCACGGGTCAAATCTCTGTATTATCCAGCTTTTGGTATTTTTTCCTTAAAGAAAAACAGTAATAGTGTCTCCCTGATTGTTCAGACACAAATATATCTGTTTGAAAGATTCTGGTGTAGGCCAGAAAAATATAACTGTGGTTTTGCAGCTCCACGGTTCAAATCTCTGTATTATCCAGCTTTTTGTCTATTTTACGTAGAACCTCTTCCACGGTTCTAATCTCCCTTTTTATTACCTTTTATCCATTGATAGTGCGATTGTAAGCTATTTCACTTAATTTACAATGGGCAAGGCGCGTGGCAAGGGACATGGAACTAGATGTTCTGGTGATGGTGCATGTAGAGGACAGGGCCATGGCAAAGGTGAAAATGTGCCACAACCAACAGCCACATCTTCTCGCTCCCACTTCTTGACCGAATTATTAGGGAACCACACTACAACACCAGTATTGCGAACTGATCAGTGTGAACAGGATATTAATTGGATAGCAGATAATACTTCCAGTTACCTGGGCACCATCACCTCCGGTCTGTCTTCCACACGGTCAAGTTTTAGTAGCCGTGAGTCTCGACCGCATACTCCTCCTCACCCTGATGCTCCTTCCTCCCACCATGCCGAGTGTCGTCAGACAGCAACTGATCCCACACTTGGACACTCTGAAGAGCTGTTCCCGGGTCCATTTCCATATTTGTGCCCCTCGCCTGCTCCGCTTGTAGTGGTGGAAGAGGAGATCCCATGTAGCGATGCCTAAATATTTGAACAGCCACGGCCAGAGGAAGTCGACGCTGGCAATTTGTCGCAAGAGGTGGACGATGATAAGACACAATTGCCACGAAGTGAGAATGAGGATAGTGGTGCGAAAGTGGAAGAAGAGGAGGTGGTGGATGATCTAGTAACTAACCCAACGTGGCAGGAGGACATGCAGCACACAGGGGGAGGGAGGCAGAGAACCCCACAGGCTGGAAGAAGCAGTGTGGTGGCCGCACACAGAAGGTGGGCAACAGTTCCCCGTAACACCAACACGAGGGACATTGCCAGTACAACCAGTAGGTCTTCCAGAGTCTGGATTTTTATTAAAGACTCTGCTGATAACCCCAAAAAGGCCATTTGTACCACCTGCCATGCCAGCATCAGCAGGGGAGACAAAACTACAGCCTGACCACCACCAGCATGATCAGGCACATGGCAGCAAAGCACCCGACTTTGTGGGGCGAACCATAGGGTCCACGACCAGTGTCAACGCGTGTCACCACTGCTTCTTCCGCTGTTGTGCGTGTAATAGAACCCCCTGTTGTGCGTGCAAGGCAATCCCCTGTCCCTACTGCATGCAAAGATGCACACTCCTCTCAGTCTTCACTATTTATGGCAATTTCTCAAGAAACAGCATCAACGTCCACGTCCCACCGCAGCATTCAATTGTCAATATCCCAGAGCTTTGAACGCAAGCGCAAATTTTCAGCCAATGGCCCACAGGCCACAGTCCTAAATTCGCACATTTCACGACTGCTTGCGTTGGAAATGCTGCCTTTTAGGCTGGTGGAGACAGAATCCTTCCGCAATCTTTTGGCGGAGGCCATCCCTCGGTACTCGGTCCCCAGCCGACACTATTTTGCCCGGTGTGTCATCCCCGCACTACACTAACACGTATCCCAAAACATCTGCCGTGCCCTCAACAACGCAGTTACTGGGAGAGTCCACCTGACAACGGACACGTGGACATGTGCTTGTGGCCAGGGATGATACATCTCCCTGACGGCACACTGGGTGAACATAGTGGAAGCCGGGACACAGTCAGACCTTGGGACGGAACACATGCTCCCCACACCGAGGATTGCGGGCCCTATGTCAATCAGAGTTGCGCCCACAGTGCACAGCTCCTGCACCTCATCCTCCTCCTCCTCATGTTCATCTCAGATATCACTACATCAGTTACAAGCTGGAAGCACTGCAGTACTGCCTCAGCCAAGCGGCAACAGGCTGTGCTGAAACTCATAAGCTTAGGTGATAAACCTCACACTGCTTGTGAGTTGTGGACAGCTGTGAAAGAGCAGGCAGATCTGTGGCTGAGACCGCTGAACCTACATCCAGGCATGGTCATGTGTGACAATGTCCGTAACCTGGTGGCGGCTCTGAGGCGAGGCATGATCACACACGTACCATGCCTGGCTCATGTGCTTAACCTCGTGGTTCAGCGGTTTCTTAAATCGTACCCCGAGTTGCCAGATCTGCTCGTCAAAGTACGCCACCTGTCAGCTCATTTTCACAAGTCGGCTACAGCTTCCGCCGCCCTTGCTGTGCTGCAGCAGCGTTTGCAGCTTCCAGCACACCGACTTGTGTGTGATGTCCCCACACATTGGAACTCTACCCTCCACATGTTGCAAAGGATTTGTGAGGAGAAGAGAGCAGTTGTGGAGTACCAGCTGCAACAAGGCCGTCGATATTCAGGTCAGACTCCACACATAAGACCTCAGGAGTGGATCTGGATGTCTGACATATGTACCATCCTGACAAATTTTGAGGAGTCCACCAAGATGGTGAGTGGCGATGACGCCATCATTAGTGTCAGCATCCCACTTGTCTGTCTTTTGCAACGCTCTCTGCAGAGAATTAAAGAGGAGGCATTGCAGCCAGAGTATGATGAGATGGATCAAGAAGCCGTAGTGGGCAATTACACACAGCCCAGCCTCATCTCATCCCAACGTGCATTGGGGGACAATGAGGGAGAGGAGGAGGAGGAGGAAGAAAAGGAGCTGGTATCATGCACTGTAGACGGTAGTACCTGTACAACTATCATACCGTCGGTTCAGCATGGGTGGCCTGAGGACAGGGGTGAGGAGGAGGAGAGCATGGTCAGTCGTCATCTTAGTGAGGACATGGAAGTCTTGCCCGTTACAAGTCTGGCACGCATGGCTGACTTTATGTTACGCTGCCTTAACCGTGACCCTCGCGTTGTCAAAATGTTGGGTGACAGTCATTACTGGTTGGTGACACTTTTAAACCCCCGCTACAAGGAGAACTTTCACTCTCTTATTCCTGAGGTGGAGAGGTCTACAAAAATGGGACAGTACCAGAAGGCCCTTGCTGCAGAACTGTTAAAAAATTTCCCATCTGAACACGCTAGCAGCAGAGGTCACAGTTCGTTGACCAACCAAGGCGTACAGGTGAGAGAGACGCAACTCCAATCCAGCAGAGGCAGGGGAACACTGTTAATATTCTGGGACAGTTTTCTGAGACCCACCCAGCTTACAGGCCCTGAGGCGCAGGGTACTCTCACAAGGAGTAGAAAGTTTCAAAAGATGGTGAGGGAGTACTTTGCCCACCGTACCAGCATCCTCCGTGATTCCTCTGTGCCTTTTAATTATTGGGTATCCAAGCTGGACACTTGGAAAGAACTCGCTCTGTGCGCCTTGGAGGTCCTGGCCTACCCTGCCGCTAGCGTGCTATCAGAGTGTGTTTTTAGTGCCGCTAGGGGAATTATAATTGATGAGCGCCCTCTCCTGTCAACTGACAATGCTGACAAGCTGACCCTTATCAAAATGAATAAGGGCTGGATTGGGCTAGACTTCTCATCACCATCAAATGACAGCAGAGTAACATAAAGTCAAATCCACTGTGTTATTTCAGGTGGTGTATTGCCATGCACCGCTTCACACTCACACATGGGTATACGCTTCCTCATTTCAGCTGTATTTTGCTCTTCTCCTTATCCTCAGCCTCCACCACCACTATACCACCAGGGTGACCGTGGTCCGTGTTTAGAGCATTGCAAGTTCCTCCCTCCTAATTTTTGGCAGGTTTTGCTTGGAAGGTGTGGTGCCCCTGAGGGTTCAGTCACCACACAGGTACTGCATCTCACCCAGAGGTGTGGTATCTCACCCTCAGGTAAGGAAGGAGTACAGCTCAGGACCCTAACATCTGCATTCACTACACCACATTTCAGAGGGCAGGGCGAGATTGCTCCTATGGGAGAGCACAGTTCCTGATCCTTGGCTGGAGTGGGGGGAACCACATTAAGGGGGAACCATGTAGTGGGTGTGGGTGTAGGACGTAGATCAGGGGAGCACTTGAAAGGAAGCTGTATAAAAGAGGGAACCATCTTAGAAGGACAGATTAGTCTGAGGAGGAAAGTGACAGGAGCAGAGGCTCTGTACGAGCTCTTCTCCAGAGGCGGGCCTAGCCTGTGAGGCCCAAGTCTGAGAGGAGAAGGAGAAAAGAGAGGAGAGGGAGCAGGAAGGCTCCAGGAACAGAAGGGATCCCAGGGGTACGGGCAGTGCTGGAGGCCACCCGTATGCCCGAATCTAATGGGAGGTGGAGGGGTCAGGCCATCAGAAGGGAACCGGGTCCCTCAACTAGCAAAAGACTGTACATCTTAGCTTGAAACCAGAGGCTGCAGTATTTCAAGTACTGTAGCCACAAGTCCACGCCAGTCTCACTGAGAAGGTAGCCATATAGGACCCAGGGGACGGAACATACGTCGCCCGCCAAGGCCCGCGGGTACTGGATTGGAGTCACTAGGCAAGAGGTGCAGAGAAGAGGCCAGAGAAAGGACACAGAAGGGGGTCCTGATTAGTATTCCGGAGCTATCTGGGGGTGGACTGAGCCCCTCACTGAGTAAGCAGAGAACGACGTGGGCAATTACATTGAGCTCTGTAATCTGGACTGCAAAAACTGTGAATTAACACCCTGGGACTGCACTATCTTGTCTCTGTGTTCCTTGCTGCGCCATCCCCCACTGCACTCCAACGCCCAGCACAACCACCAACATCGACACACTCTGCCCTGATGCTAACTCTTCCTGTGGGGAGTAATAATACCCTTGCTGCAATACCACCTGCTTCAGAGGAATGTTCCGCAGCGGCGGCCCCCTTTAGCCGCACTCCACAGGTGGCGTAGTCGGACTCTTTAATAAAAACCCATATACAATTCCCCTTGGATTGACCGCCCTGGGTCACGGACCGGGTCACCGCCACTGTGACTACAACCCCCAGCATCTACCGGCCCAGCACCGGGTACCCCACGGCCCAGGAAGCGCGTCAACTTTGGCGTAGTCGGCAGGATATGTAACGCACCCATTATCATCGGGTATTGTGCGCCTAAAAGACTGTGTTTTCTTCAAAATGTGGCGCCCGCCCCTGAATAACGGGCGCCATTATGTGCCTGCCAAACAACAACCAAAGATCACCTCCCATCGTGGGCAAGGTCCCAGAGGGCGCCAAAAGCGCGGCCCACCCACTGCAACTGTGGCCATGACCCTGGACCTGTCCATCAGTCTGGAAGAGACGCCCCAGGTGTGCCCGACAGCCAGGAGACATGGGACCGCCACAAAAAGGTGAGAGGAATGAATAAAACCAGGAGGCGGGGTGTGGTCTGGATCCTTCCAGACAGATCATACCGGGCAGGGAAGATGGAGTCCAGTGAAACCGGAGTCCCTGCTAGCGGCCTGTCACCAGCGGAGACTCCCCTCACCCTGGAGCAATTAATTGGCAGGCCATCCCGGGAAGATTCGGAGTTCCTCCGCGTCGGGATGGAAGACTTGAACCGGAGGATGGAGAGGGCCCAGCAAGATGCCATCTCCAGCTGGAAGAAGGAGATGGTGGGACAGCTGGCGAGCCAGCAGCAAGCACCGCTGACAAGCACCAGCAGCGCCCCAGCCTTGGCGGATCCAGACCAGTGCCAGGAGGCAGCGTGCAGTGCAAGTGCAGCCGCGGGAGCAGGTAAGAGGAGTCTCCCTGTCCCGAGCGCTAGCACCGCTGACCTGCTCCTGGACCCCCTGGTGGAGCCGCCGACCCCGGGCGACGCCGGCCCGCTCCTGACACCCCAGAAAGATCCTCTGCCCCCGGCTGCGGCAAGCGAGGACCCGTTCTGGACCCTCCTCCCTGGACACCGGTCCCCGGGTGAGCACGCCCCAAACGTCCTCCAGACCCCGGAACCATTACCTCCAGGAACCAGCGACACCGGCCCGCTCTTGGGCCCCCTGCAGGTACCGCCCCCTCCCACACACGAGTGGATGTGCAGACGCCGGCCTTGGGATTGGTCCGCGGAGGTGGAGGACCAGCATCCCGCACTCCTGCCAGCTCCCCAGCCCCCTGCCGACTCCCGCAGTGAGGAAGAGGAGTACGAGTGGGACAACCTCGGGGAAGACCTCATGGGGTTTTCCCAAGAAATCAGGGCCGCGGCAGCCCGCAGGAAGAGGCACTGTCGGAGGGAGTTGGAACAACTTGAGAAAGAGCGACACATCCGGCAGGTGTGGTGGGAGAAACTAGACGCCCGCAACATGGAAGAGAAGTCCCGGGCCCGCAGAACCAGCAAAGCAGCATTCGGTCCCCGTACGGAAGGGGTCATAGTAAAATTTAATCTGGAAGTAGGTTGGGGGTTCATCCGGGACCCGCATTCCGACACCGACCTCTTCGTCGATCGGAGGAACGTGGAGTCCCACCTTAAAGAAGGTCATCCGGACCGAGATCTATTCCCGGGTGATTATGTAAGCTATACCAGACACCGAGGTGAGCCAGGCTGGTATGCCTTAATTGTCCACCGGGTGGGAAAAGGGAGCACTTCCTCATCCTACAGCGCTGAAGTCCCGGCTGGGACAGCCTGCTGTGGACAAGAGCTTCCCCGGAGGGAGCACCACTACTGAGCACAGTAGCTGGAACTTAAACTGTAAATAAGTTACCTGTTAGAGTGCAGCAGAGACACTGTAAGTTTGACCGGTTTTGTGTGTTAATATACAGTGGTGGCCAAAAGTATTGGCACCCCTGCAATTCTGTCAGATAATACTCTGTTTCTTCCTGAAAATGATTGCAATCACAAATACTTTGGTATTATTATCTTCATTTAATTTGTCTTCAATGAAAAAACACAAAAAGAATTGTCCTAAAGCCAAATTGGAAATAATTCCACACCAAACCTAAAAAAGGGGGTGGACAAAAGTATTGGCACTGTTTGAAAAATCATGTGATGATTCTCTAATTCGTGTAATTAACAGCACCTGTGGCACCTAACAGGTGTTGGCAATAACTAAATCACACTTGCAGCCAGTTAACATGAACTAAAGTTTACTCAACCTCTGTCCTGTGTCCTTGTGTGCATCACATTGAGCATGGAGAAAAGAAAGAAGACCAAAGAACTGTCTGAGGACTTGAGAAACCAAATTGTGAGGAAGCATGAGCAATCTCAAGGCTACAAGTCCATCTCCAAAGACCTGAATGTTCCTGTGTCTTCCGTGCACAGTGTCATCAAGAAGTTTAAAGCCCATGGCACTGTGGCTAACCTCCCTAGATGTGGACGGAAACGAAAAATTTACGAGAGATTTCAACGCAAGATTGTGCGGATGGTGGATAAAGAACCTCAACTAACATCCAAGCAAGTTCAAGCTGCCCTGCAGTCCGAGGGTACAACAGTGTCAACCCGTACTATCTGTCGGTGTCTGAGTGAAAAGGGACTGTATGGTAGGATACCCAGGAAGACCCCACATCTTATCCCGAGACATAAAAAAGCCAGGCTGGAGTTTGCCAAAACTTACCTGAGAAAGCCTAAAACGTTTTGGAAGAATGTTCTCTCGTCAGATGAGACAAAAGTAGAGCTTTTTGGGAAAAAGCATCAACATAGAGTGTAGAGGAAAAAAAAAGAGGCATTCAAAGAAAAGAACACGGTCCCTACAGTCAAACATGGTGGAGGTTCCCTGATGTTTTGGGGTTGCTTTGCTGCCTCTGGCACTGAAGACTACCAACAAATTTTGCAGCATAATGTAGGGCCCAGTGTGAGAAAGCTGGGTCTCCCTCAGAGGTCATGGGTCTTCCAGCAGGACAATGACCCAAAACATACTTCCAAAAGCACTATAAAATGGTTTGAGAGAAAGCACTGGAGACTTCTAAGGTGGCCAGCAATGAGTCCAGACCTGAGTCCCATAGAACACCTGTGGAGAGATCTCAAAATAGCAGTTTGGAGAAGGCACCCTTCAAATATCAGGGACCTGGAGCAGTTTGCCAAAGAAGAATGGTCTACAATTCCAGCAGAGCATTGTAAGAAACTCATTGATGGTTACCGGAAGCGGTTGTTCGCAGTTATTTTGGCTAAAGGTTGTGCAACCAAGTATTAGGCTGAGAGTGCCAATACTTTTGTCTGGCCCATTTTTGGAGTTTTGTGTGAAATGATCAATGATTAGATTTTTGCTTCATTCTCTTTTGTGTTTTTTTCCTTGCAAGCAAATTAAATGAAGGTAATAATATCAAAGAATTTGTGATTGCAATCATTTTCAGGAAGAAGCTGAGTATTATCTGACAGAAGTGCAGGGGTGACAATACTTTTGGCCACCACTGTAGTTACCCGAAAAGGGTACAAAAACTGTCAGGTTATGGACGGTGAATAACCAAAGAACTGATCTTGTTAATAGTTGCACTTCTTAAAGTGCCCCCTATTGGTTTTATAATTATGCAACAAACGACCTCAGAACAAAATCCCTTTTGCCGAGGCCGAAGACTTGGTCCAACACCGGATCACCTATGCCCTGCAGCCACGTCCAGGGCCTACGTTGAGGGTTTTCAGATGGGTCCCTCATGTTCGTGTTTACCAGTTAGCACTTTATTAAAGGAAATGGACACCTGGTCGCAAATTGCGCTGTGACCGGTTGAGAAAAGTTTTATATGGAAAATGTTTTGATATGACAAATGGTGATAAAATATGAAGAATGTTTATAATAAAAGTGTTTTATGCGTGACAGATGTGTTTATACAAGTGAAAAGAGTTTTATAATGTCTTATATATGTGCAGAAAGTTTTATAATATTTTTGAAAGAGAAAACGTAACCAGTAACGTTAAGAAAAAGAGCCTCCCATAAAGGGTAGAAGTGTTATATTCCTAGTCTTCTATGTGATGCATATAAAATTTTGCATGTCTTTAATCTACCCTGTCTTTTACTCTGTTCCAGCCCGCGGACGTGCTTTGTTTTACCAGGGGGGGGTGTGGCGCCCCTGAGGGTTCAGTGGCCACAGAGGTAGTGCATCTCACCCAGAGGTGTGGTATCTCACCCTCAGGTAAGGAAGGAGTACATCTCAGGACCCTAACATCTGCATTCACTATACCACATTTCAAAGGGCAGGGAGAGATTGCTCCTAAGGGAGAGTACAGTCCCTGATCCCTGGCTGGAGGGGGGGGGACAAACAGTAAGGGGGAACCATGTAGTGGGTGTGGGTGTAGGACGTAGATCAGGGGAGCACTTGAAAGGAAGCTGTATAAAAGAGGGAACCATCTTAGAAGGACAGATTAGTCTGAGGAGGAAAGTGACAGGAGCAGAGGCTCTGTACGAGCTCTGCTCCAGAGGTGGGCCAAGCCAGTGAGGCCTAAGTCTGAGAGGAGAAGGAGACAAGAGAGGAGAGGGAGCAGGAAGGCTCCAGGAACAGAAGGGATCCCAGGGGTACGGGCAGTGCTGGAGGCCACCTGTACGCCCGAATCTACCGGGAGGTGGGGTGGTCAGGCCATCAGAAGGGAACCGGGTTCCTCAACTAGCAAAAGACTGTACGTCTTAACTAGAAACTGGAGGCTGCAGTATTTCAAGTACTGTAGCCAGAAGTCCACGCCAGTCTCACCGAGAAGGTAGCCATATAGGACCCAGGGGACGGAACATACGTCGCCCGCCAAGGCCCGCGGGTCCTGGATTGGAGTCACTAGGCGTGAAGTGCAGAGAAGAGGCCAGAGAAAGGACACAGAAGGGGGTCCTGATAAGTACTCCGGAGCTATCTGGGGGTGGACTGAGCCCCTCACTGAGTAAGCACAGAACGACGTGGGCAATTACATTGAGCTATGTAATCTGGACTGTAAAATCTGTGAGTACAGACCCTGGGGCTGCACTATCTTGTCTCTGTGTTCCTTGCTGCGCCATCCCCCACTGCACTACAATGCCCAGCACAACTACCAACATCCACACACACTGCCCTGAAGCTAACTCTTCCTGTGGGGAGTAATAATACCCTTGCTGCAATACCACCAGCTTCAGAGGACTGTTCCGCAGCGGCGGCCACCTTTAGCCACACTCCACAGGTGGCGTAGTCAGACTCTTTAATAAAAACCTATATACAATTCCTCTTGGATTGACCGCCCTGGGTCACGGACCGGGTCACCGCCACTGTGACTACAACCCCCAGCATCTAACGGCCCGGCACCGGGTACCCCACGGCCCAGGGGGCGCGTCAAAGGCATAGGCAAAGACTATGAGAGACCCTCTCCCCAATAATGTGAATAATGTTTTTAAGATGCTGTACTGCATGGCTCTTCCAAGGGGCATTAAAACCGTTTTTTAAAGCTACTGCGACCTCCACCACTTTTTCCCATGGGCATTAAAACCGTCTTGTTAAGCTGCTGCGACCTCCACCACATTTTCAAGGGGCATTGATATTGTCTTTTTAATCCACTGCGACCTCCACGTTTCTTCCAAAGGGCATTAAAACAGTCTTGTTAAGCTACTGCGACCTCCACCACTATTCCCAGGGGCATTGATATTGTCTTTTTATTCTACTGCGACCTCCAAGTCTCTTCCAAGGGGCATTAAAACCGTCTTGTTAAGCTACTGCAACCTCCACGTCTCTTCCAAGGAGCATTAAAACCGTCTTGTTAAGCTACTGCAACCTCCACATCTCTTACAAGGGGCATTAAAACCGTCTTGTTAAGCTACTGCAACCTCCACCACTTTTCCAAGGGGCATTAAAACCATCTTGTTAAGCTAGTGCAACCTCCACGTCTCTTCCAAGGGGCATTAAAACCATCTTGTTAAGCTACTGCGACCTCCACGTCTCTTCCAAGGGGCAATAAAAACGTCTTGTTAAGCTACTGCTACCTCCACCACATTTTCAAGGGGCATTGATATTGTCTTTTTATTCCACTGCGACCTCCACGTCTCTTCCAAGGGGCATTAAAACTGTCTTGTTAAGCTACTGCAACTTCCACGTCTCTTCAAAGGGGCATTAAAACCGTCTTGTTAAACCATTCTGAATTCCACAGCTCTTCCAAGGGGCATTGAAATGTTGTTTTTAATTAACTCTAACCTCCTTAACTCTTCCAACGGGCATTGCATTTCCTCCTAATTTTACTCAGCTTTTGCTTTTCAATGCATAGGCGAACACTAAGGGAGACCCTCTCACCAATAATGGGTAGAAGGTTTTTAGTACGCTGTAGTCCACATCTGTTTCAAGGGCCATTGCAGTTCCTCATAATTTTTAGAAAGCCTTCCATTCACTGCTTAGGCCAACAGTGCACAGGAGACCCAGTTGCTATAAATGGAAAAAGCGGTTTAGTTAAGGCCCTCTGATCTCCATGTCACTTCCAAGGGGCATTGGAGTGCCTCAAAATTTTTGGTAGGCATTGCACTCACTGTGTGCCCTATAACTATGTAGCCAAACTGCTCTTTTTTCTACAGAAACA
The DNA here is from genome assembly GCF_046119375.1 of Phyllobates terribilis. Classification (NCBI taxonomy): domain Eukaryota; kingdom Metazoa; phylum Chordata; class Amphibia; order Anura; family Dendrobatidae; genus Phyllobates; species Phyllobates terribilis. The sequence continues at coordinate 247,222,674 of NW_027362769.1, read as the reverse complement.
TATCCTACAAGACATGTGTGGTTGACTGGCATGGTATTGACGTGAATGGTCCCTGTTCCTCCTGCTCTTTCTCCTTTGCCACCAGCTCATCCATCATTCATCACCTGAAGCTTTGTTTTAACGGGAGTCATAGAACAGGGATAGTAGCAGTAAAACATCCAGCAATCCTCAGAGGAGGTAGGATATGCGCCAAAATGCTGACCACCTCAGGCCTAGCCGCTACTACATACATGAGCTTGCATTCCAAGGATCAGAAAGCTAAGGAGATGGATGACCTCATGATCATGAATAATTTACTCATTATGTAGGAGGCCGACCACTGCTGCTGTCTACCTTTTGAACTTTGTGTTGAATCCTGATTGAACCAGGACCTGCAATCCTCTATGTCTGGAGGACGTGTTGCATCCCAGTGTCCAACTGAGTCCCAGCTTCCACAATATTAACCCAGTGTGAAGGCGTGAGATGGACCATCCCTGGCCACATTCACTTGTCCACGTGTTTGTGGTTAGGCTGTCCTTCAAATAGGTGAGGCTGGGGACCGTTTTGGACACCCGGCCACCCCCTGGCAGCTGGGGACCGAGTGTGGAGACCCGGCCACCGGGCAGCTGGGGACTGAGTATGGATACCAGGCCGCCGATGCAGCCATGAAGTGGTGGCCAAATTCCGCCTCCACATGCCTAAAAGGTTCAATTTCAAGTGCAAGCTAGCTAGTAGCATGGTATTGCAGCCTGGGGGTGGGTGGGTGGCATGCAAGGAATGGGGGAGGTACAATCGAACACTGCCCTGGAACAAGGAGTTGCAAGTCTGCATCTTCTGATGCGGCAAGGATCACTTCTGATGGGCACACTTTTAGGCAGTGACCTGGGTGTCAGAGATTCTTCGAGGGGTCTTCCCTATGCTGTTCCCATGTCTTTTCAGCACTGTATGCATGTGTCACACAGCACATGGCCAGATAAGATTGTAAAATGTTAAAATGACATATCCCGGTGAATGCATTTGTCATGGTTGAAAGCAATACAAAAGTGCAAAAACGCATAAAAAAGGCTACTTGTGAACATAACACAAGATGTGGAGGAGTATTTTTGTTTTTGGTTATTTATTTTACCTTATACACAAGTCTTTACCCTGGAAAGGAAGTTCCTTAACATATTTCACAGGAAAACCGTTTCAGTTTCATTTTTGAACGTTTTATTGTGAGCCCGTAAAAGTGGCTTAATACCTCTGGCCAAAAGAGCGGAGCTGGAATATAAAGGCAGATGGTCATGTGACCGCGAAACACAAGATGGAAAAAACAAACAGGAGGGTTCTAACAGACTTAGGGTATGTGCACACGTTAAGTACAGTCTGTTCATTTAGGGTTAAAATTGAGTTTTCTGAGACTCTGGACTCATGTGTAATTGAGCTTCTGAACAGGTGATGTCGGTGGGCGGCTACTTTCTCCATATGTCTTAAAAGTTTTTCCATTTCAACATTGTATTATGCTATGAATAAGGATCTACGTATCCAAAACACGTAAGCCTCTGTACGCTTTTATTTGCAATATGTTTTTAATTTTCTCAAAATAAAGGCTATTTTTTAAGTCAATTTCACGAGTTGCTGGATAACTACCCTTTCATCACATGTTAAGTACAGTATTTGGATGTAGAAATTTCTGCACCATTTCTGCATCTCTTGGCAATAAAAACGCAGCAGCAAAAACGTGCATTTTTGCTGCATTTTCAATGAGTTTTTGGATAGCAATAAATGCTATAGAGATAGATAATAGAGATAGATAATAGATATAGATAGATAAATATAGACAGACAGACATATAGACATACAGACATAGATAGACGTATAAACAGACTAATACACATATAATTGCAAAACCACCCCAACATATTATAACATTGCACCCTGTGGAACTTATTGGATAGCTTTTAATGATTAAATAAATGAATATATGAAAAAAATTACATGGGCTGCCCCCATTTTAGTAACCAGCAAAAGGTAAAGAAAACATTTGTGAGCAGATATTATCAAGCTAGGAAGGTCCATAGTTATTAGGCCCTTCCCAGCCTTTAAATACCAGCCTGCAGCTGCCCCAGAAGTGGCACATCACATTAGATGCGCCAATTCTGGCTCTTCGCCTTGGCTCTTCCCAATTGCCCTAGTGCGTCCCATTCCATTCGAGTGCTGTTTCCATCCATTTTTGCGATTTTCCTGCCTCCTCAACCTTCCTGTTACGGTCTTCCGGAAAAATTCTCGAGTTTCCAATTGACTTGCATTATACTAGGAACTCGAGTCAAGCCCGTCCAAGCGTCCGACCTGCCGAATTTGAGTACAGAGCATTAGAGCATTTTATTGCTCGATCATCACTATTAACTATCTCTATGCATTATCTATCTCTATCGCATTCATTGCTGTCTAAAAATGCATGCAAAAAATGCAAGGAAAAATGCTACAAAAACACAGCAAAAATTTAGTAAATGCACAATAATTTTTAGACCTCTGTTTTTATAGCATTTTTAACTGAATTCATTAAAGTCAATGGGTGAAAAAAAGCTGCAAAAATGCTGAAAGAATTGACATACTGCAGATGTGAATCTGCACCAAATCTGCTAGTCTCAAATAAGCAACGTGTGCATGAGACTTTAGAATTCTCATTCACTTTGCTGCCATCAGGATTCCCTTCACGTTTTGTGGCAAATCCATGCAGCAAAAACACAGCAAAAACACAACAAAAATGTGATGTGTGCACACAAGCTTGAGGTCCTGAAGATCTCTTACATATTGCTTATGTTCTTTTAATGTTTTTTGTATGTATTTTGCATTTGTTTTTTGTATCTGTATTTTGCATGTAACTCCTTCTCATGTAAAGCACCAAGGAATAAATGGTGCTATATAAATAATAATAATAATAATAATAATAATAATAATAATGTGTCTTGTAACTGTAATTATTTCATTGTAAATTCTAGTTCAGGTGAAAATTGCTTAGTGATTTCTAACTGTTGTTTAAGATTGTATATTAAGAGTAGAGGGTTTGTTTCTCTTCATCTAGCAATAAATGCTTATATTGCAACAACCTGTTATTTGATTCTCTTTCCCATTTGTTAACCATGCCTGGACTCCTACATGTAGCTCCTACGCCAAGAATAGTTTTTAAACTGCGGGGTACAATCCCTGCCTTGATGTAAATTTTAAGACTCTGTCATTCCCACCAGGTGCTAATCTGCTGTTTTTGGCCTTCATCAGTTCTTTAAAAGTAGCATTAAATTATGGAGCATATTTTTTATGCACAAAATTTCGGTTCAAAAAACTTCTTTCACCTCTACTAACCAATAATCTATGTCCATTCCCTCATATATGCCTGCCAACTTCAAAAAAGTAGATTATTCACAGTAGCAGTATAAAGTTTGTCACATCAATAAGGGCAACTCACTAGCTAACGTAAACCAAGCAAAGAATGAGAAGTAGTGTTGAGCATTCCGAAACTGAAATATCGGGTATCGGCCGAAATACGCGGTATCGGAATTCCGATACTTAATTCCGATACTTTTGCAATATCGTATACCGGAATCGGAAGTTCCCATAATGCAATGAGCCAGTTTCATTTTATTCAGCCAATGAGGATCCTAAGAAGTGTGGGTACATCCTGTTAGGCATGTAGGCATCTTAACTAATGGCATGGCTGTGATTGGCTGCTGAAATGATGCCATGATGCACTATAAAAGCCGCCGCCTCCATTTTGAGCTCACTCTGCTGTGACTTCAGTTAGGGATAGGACGCTGTTGTTCTGAGGGACAGTTTTAGCTACCTATTTGGTCTATTCTGCTTTACCCAAGTGACTTTATAAACCGCTGTGCCTTGCAGCGCTAGTGCACAGTTCTCTGTGCTGTTCACCGCTGTCTGCAAGGTCTGTGTGTGTGAGTGCAGCTCACCCTGTATTGTGTGCTTCAGCCACGTCTGGTTGTAGTGCACTCAGTGTGTGTCATTGCCTCATACATTGTCCTTTTTTGCCAATTCATAATTTTTCCTGATATCTCCTATTAGTGTGGTGGTTCCATCCGTATTCAGCTAAATTGGTTCCAAACACACTATATAGGAGTAGATAGAGAATTTTTTTTTGTCTTGCAGCGCTAGTGCACAGTGCTCTGCATCTGCACTGTTCACCGCTGTCTCAAAGGTTTGTGTGTGTGATTGCAGCTCACCCTGTAGTGTGTGCTTCAGCCACGTCTGGTTGTTGTGCACTCAGAGTGTGTAACTGCCTCATACCTTGTCCTTTATTGCCAATTCATAATTTTTCCTGATTTCTCCTTTTAGTGTGGTGGTTCCATCCGTATTCAGCTAAATTGGTTCCAAACACACTATATAGGAGTAGTTAGAGGAGCCTTTCTGCAGCATTGTGCCCTGCAGCCCCAGCCAGATTAGTATTAGCCTATTTTTTGTAGCCTCATCTATTGCATTGTAGGTTACCTTCCTACATTGTAATAGCTACAAAAAGTTTGTGATACTATCGGTATTACATCTTTGGGCACATCTAGTGTCTTTTTGTGACAAAAAAAAACTAAATAAAGTTCACCAAACACTCCACTTTACAGTTGTGTAGGCCACATTAGCTCATATTAAAGTCTAGTCCACACTTTATAAAATTAGTGTTTCTTATACCTGTTAGCAGGTGTTCAGGAATAAGCACACTAAGCCCTTAGTACTTTTCTGCCTATCTTTATCAGTCTACCAAGATGAAGAAGGCAGGGAGTATGGCATGTGGTCGTGGTCGTGGGTGTGGAGTTTCTGCAGGGAGAGGACGTGAGGATTCTGTGCCTGCAGGGAGAGGATGTGGGGATTCTGTGCCTGCTGCGGGCACCAGTGACTCAGCATCCCCCAGTTTTACCAAGGAACAGTCTTTTATGCGCTGCTTTGTAGGAGCTTACGGTACCCCACTGCTGCGGGAGGACCAAATTGAAGCCGTTGTCGGATGGATGGCAGCTAACGCATCGACTTCAATTAGTTCCAGATCCTCTTTGGTCCTGAGCACTGAAGAGCACCCATCTGTCTCTTCACCACCTGCCAAATTGCCCAGGCAGTCAGAGAGCCCTGGACAGGAGCCATCTCTACTTCTGTTCTCTGAATCTCTTGGCTTGGAAAGAGGGGGCCAGCCAAGCAGAATTAGAGAATTTGAAGAAGAGGTAGTATGCAGTGATACGCAACCGTTTTGTCTCTCTGAATCTGAAGAGGCGGGTGGGCCAGTGCCTATGGTCAGCAGCACACCTCAGTACGCATCTGATGATGAGACTCAGGTGCCACTTTCTGGTGCATACTGTGCTGTCGAGACTACCCAGGAGAAGCAGTTGTTTGAAGAGGGTGGTGTAGATGATGAGGTCCTTGACCCCTCATGGCGTGAGGGACAGGAAGGTGGTGGGAGCAGCTCTGAGGAAGAGATTCCCCAAACGGCCCAAAAAGGAGGGAGAGGGAGGGGGCAGACTTGGTTGCCTGTAGCCTCCACTTCAGCACCCATTAGGAGCATGGCTCTTCCAAAATCCAAATCGGACGCTCCCAAGACTTGCAGTGCCTGGTCCTTTTTTGTCACATTTGCAGATGACATTTGCTTTGTCAAATGCAAGCTGTGTAATCAGAAGGTGAAAAGAGGGAAAAGTGTCAGCAACCTCAATACCACAAATATGTGGAAACATGTGCGGACCAAGCACGTGGTGGAGTTACAAAAACACACTGAAGACATAGGCCAACCTACAGCGCCACCTACCACCTCTTCAGCTCGTGTTGTAGCCTCTTCCTCCAGCTCACACACAGCTGGTTCGGCTTCCTCAGAGGATCGCCATGGAAGAATCTCTGGCACTGTTGCACAGAGACATAGTGTAATTCCACCCACAGCACCACTTTCCCAGTCATCCTCACACTCCTAGGCTAGTCTACAGCCATCGTTAGCACAGGCATGGGAGAAAAGGCACCCATACTCGGCAAACCACCCCCGAGCACAGGCTCTGAATGCTGGCATTGCTAAACTACTGGCCCTTGAAATGCTATCATTCAGGCTGGTGGAGACTGACACCTTCCGTAACTTTATGGCATTGGCAGTCCCACAATACAACATGCCCAGCCGCTTTTATTTCAGCAGGCAAGCCGTACCTGCCCTGCAACATCATGTGGAGGGAAAAATTAAACATGCGCTACAAAACGCCGTCAGTTGAAAGGTCCACCTGACCACCGATGCGTGGACCAGTAAGCATGGACAGGGACGATACCTTTCCCTCACTGCCCATTGGGTAAATGTTGTGGAGCCGGGTACAGATCTTGAGAGTGGCGCTGTACGTGTTCTGCCAACTCCAAGGATTGCAGGAATCCAGTCTGTACACATTGACTCCTCCTCATACTCCAGTTCCTCTGAATCAGCGCTGCAGGAGCCGTCACGGTCTACCTCCACATCGACCAGTGAACGGTTACCTGTTATGATGACCGATATGAGCACAGCCGTGGCCAAACGTCAACAGGCCGTATTAAAATTAATTTCTTTGGGGAATCGAAGCCACACAGCGCAGGAGCTCTGGAATTCCATCAAGCAGCAGAGCGACGTGTGGTTTGTGCCAGCGAATCTCCAGTCAGGCATGGTAGTGTGTGACAATGGCCAAAATCTGGTGCCAGCTCTGGGCCTAGGCAACCTCACTCACATCCCATGTCTGGCACATGTGCTCAACTTGGTCGTGCAGAGTTTTTTCAGGGACTATCCGGATCTTGATGCACTGCTTCTCAAGGTCCGCATAGAGTGCGCTCACTTGCGGCGTTCCAGCAATGCAAGATCACGCATTGCAGCTCTGCAGCGCCGATTACGTCGTCCGGAACATCGCATCATATGTGACCTACCCACCAGGTGGAATTCAATGTTACATATGTTGGAGAGGTTGTGTGAGCAGCAGGCAGCAGTAATGGAGTATCAGCTGCAGCAGGGGCAAACAACTCGCAGTGTGCGCCGTTCACACTTCACCACCACTGAGTGGGCCTCTCTGAAGGACATTTGCCACGTTTTGCGTGCCTTCGATTATTCCACGCGGATGGCGAGTGCAGATGATGCACTAGTCAGCATGACTATCCCCCTTATCTGCCTGCTTGAAAAAACACTGCAAGCACTAAGGGACGAGGTTTTGGAAGAGGTGGAGGATGAGGAGTCACAAATGCCATGTGCTTCTCTACAGTCTGCGCAATGTGGTTCCTCACAAAATCCTAGGCAGGGGACACTTTGTGAGGAGGATGAGGAGGAGTCAATGGAGGAGGAAGACATCTGTCCAGAGGAGGGAGGTACACAATGCTCTAGTAGTCAGTATCTAGAGCGAGGGTGGGGTGATGCAGAGCAGGCAGAGATCACACCTCAACCAGGGGACAGCGTTTCTTGGCCAGTTGGCAGTTTGCAGAACTTGGTTGATTTCATGCTGCAGTGCCTGAGAAACGACCTCCGCATCGCCCACATTCTCAACACGGCTGATTATTGGGTGTCCACCCTCCTAGATCCTCGCTACCGGGACAACTTACAAAGCCTCATAACACCATTGAACCGGGAGTGTAAAATGCGGGAGTACCAAGACGCACTGGTGCATTCCATCATGTTCTCCATTCCAACCGAGAGCAGTGCTGCTAGTGCTTTACAAAGCAGCTCAGTGCGTCGAGGCAGTGGAGGAAGCTCTGCACAAAGAGGGAGCAGAAGCAGCACCTCAGCACCAGGCAAGACCAGTATGGCCGAAATGTGGCAAAGTTTTGTGTCCCTACCGCCACAAATGTCTACACCATCACAGACGGCTCCAGTCAGCAGGAGGCAACGTTTCCGTCAGATGGTGACAGACTACATGTCTTGCACTCTCAGTTTACTCCCAGACGGCTCTTCTCCCTTCAAGTTTTGGGTCTGTATGCTTAGTCAGTATGCATTGTAGGTGCTAGCTTGCCTTGCAGCTAGTGTATTATCGGAACGCGTCTTTAGTGCCGCAGGTGGTGTACTAACAGACCGTCGCATGCGACTATCCTCCGATAACGTTGACCGGCTTACTTTTCTCAAAATGAACAAGGCCTGGATCTCTCATTAATTTGCCAGTCCTCTTCCAGAATACATACTTGGTTGACAACAGTATCCAGGTCTCCTGTTGTTTTCATGTTTCTACCACCTGAACTGTAATCCCTGAGCTCCAACACCTCCAGTTGGCGCTCAGAAGTGCTGTCTGCACAGTCAACACTTGCTGCCGTGTTATTGGGGTTAAGTAACGTCAGCTGTTCCCCTGCTGTGTGGACGGCAATTTCTCCTGCTCTGTCCTCATTCTCACTACTACAGATTTTAAAGTTGCTCCAATTACACCTCTGGCTCCTCTGTTTTCAGTATTATCCCTGAGCTTCAACACCGCCAGTTGGCGCTCAGAAGTGCTGTCTGCACAGTCAACGCTTGCTGCAGTGTTATTGGGGTTCAGTAAAGTCAGCTGATCCCCAGCTGTGTGTCCGGCAAATTCTCCTGCTTTGTCCACATCCACTGTACTACTGATTTAAAACTTGCTTCAATTACACCTCTGGCTCCTCTGTTTTTAGTATTTACCCTGGGCTCCAATACCGCTAGTTGCTGCTCAGAAGTGCTGTCTGCACAGTCAACGCTTGCTTGCTCCAGTGTTATTGGGATTCAGTAACGTCAGCTGATCCCCAGCTGTGTGTCCGGCAATTTCTCCTGCTCTGTCCACATTCACACTACTACAGATTTTAAAGTTGCTCCAATTACGCCTCTGTCTCCACTCTGTTTTTAGTATTTACCCTGGGTTCCAGCACCGCCAGCTGTTTCCCAGCAGTGTCTTTGGCACGGGTACTCCCTCCTGCCCAGCCTGGTTCCAGCACGCCAGCTGTTTCCGGGTAGTGTCAACGTCACTTTGCCTCCAATGCGTTGTCCTGTCGTGTTGCGGTCGAGTTAGCCGACTCTATGGTGCCTGCAGTTTAGGTGACTCCTATGTGGGCTGCGGGATCTGGCAATGAAGGCTGGCTCCATAGTGCCAATAGGACAAGAACCCCCTGTAGGACTGTGGGTTTTGGGAACTGCGGCCGGCTCGCGGCCTTGCAACTTTTTTTTAAATGGGTACCTTCTGCTACCGTTCCGGGTTCCAGTACCATCAGCTGGTTCTCGGCAGTGCCTTTGGCTTAGGTGCCTCATTCTCGGTATCCAAGTTCCACCAACGTCTGCTGGTCCTTGGTAGTGCTTTCGGGCACAGGTACCTCCTGCTTTTTAACCGAGTTACAGTACCGTCAGCTGGTCTTCGGTAGTTCTATTGGCACTTGTACCTTCTGCTACCCATCCGGGTTCCAGTACCGTCAGCTGGTCCTCGGTAGTTCCATTTGCTCTTGTACCTTCTACTACCCATCCGGGTTCCAGTACCGTCAGATGGTTCTCGGCAGTGTCTTTGTCATGGGTACTCCCTCCTTCCCAGCCTGGTTGCAGCACGCCAGCTGTTTCCGGGTAGTGTCAACGTCACTTTGCCTCCAATGCGTTGTCCTGTCGTGTTGCGGTCGGGTTAGCCGACTCTATGGTGCCTGCAGTTTAGGTGACTCCTATGTGGGCTGCGGGATCTGGCAATGAAGGCTGGTTCCATAGTGCCAATAGGACAAGCACCCCCTGTAGGACTGTTGGTTTCGGTAACTGCGGCCGGCTCGCGGCCTTGAAACTTTATTTTACATGGGTACCTTCTGCTACCCATCCGGGTTCCAGTACTGTCAGCTGGGTCTCGGCAGTGCCTTTGGCTTAGGTGCCTCCTTCTCGGTATCCAAGTTCCACCAACGTCTGCTGGTCCATGGTAGTGCTTTCTGGCACAGGTACCTCCTGCTTAGTAACTGAGTTCCAGTATCGTCAGCTGGTCTTCGGTAGTTCCATTGGCTCTTGTACCTTCTGCTACCCATCCGGGTTCCTTTACCGTCAGCTGGTCCTCGGTAGTTCCATTTTCACTTGTACCTTCTACCACCCATCCGGGTTCCAGTACCGTCAGCTGGTTCTCGGCAGTGCCTTTGGCTTAGGTGCCTCCTTCTCGGTATCCAAGTTCCACCAACGTCTGCTGGTCCTTGGTAGTGCTTTCTGGCACAGGTACCTCCTGCTTAGTAACCGAGTTCCAGTACCGTCAGCTGGTCTTCTGTAGTTCCATTGGCTCTTGTACCTTCTGCTACCCATCCGGGTTCCATTACTGTCAGCTGGTCCTCAGTAGTTACATTTGCTCTTGTACCTTCTACTATCCATCCGGGTTCCAGTACCGTCAGCTGGTTCTCGGCAGTGCCTTTGGCTTAGGTGCCTCCTTCTCGGTACCCAAATTCCACCAACGTCTGCTGGTCCTTGGTAGTGCTTTCTGGCACAGGTACCTCCTGCTTAGTAACAGAGTTCCAGTACCGTCAGCTGGTCCTCGGTAGTTCCATTAGCTCTTGCACCTTCTGCTACCCATCCGGGTTCCAGTACCGTCAGCTGGTCCTCGGTAGATCCTCAGCCTTCTTGTACCTTCTGCTACATTTCGACATTCAAGCTTTTTGAAATGGTTCTTGGTAATCGCTCTGGATCACCCTGACAAGGACCCTGAAGACGAGGACCCTGAAGATCACCCCGAAGAAGACGAGGACCCCGAAGACGAGGAACCTGAAGATGAGGACCCTGAAGACCAACCCGAAGAAGACGAGGACCCCGACGATGAGGACCCTGAAGACGAGGACCCTGAAGACCAACTCGAAGAATACGAGGACCCCGAACACGTGGACCCTGAAGACGAGGACCCTGAAGACCAACCCGAAGAAGACGAGGACCCCGAAGACGACGACCCTGAAGACGAGGACCCTGAAGATGACCCCGTAGAAGACGAGGACCCCGAAGATGACGACACTGAACACGAGGACCCCGAAGACGATGACCCTGAAGACGATGACCCTGAAGACCACCCCGAAGAAGACCAAGAAGATGACCCTGAAGAAGTTGACCAAGAGGACAAAGAAGAAGAAGACAAGCACCAAGATACAGAAGAACAAGAGACAGAAAACCAAGAAGCAGAAGTACAAGAAGCTGCAGAACAAAAAGCGGAAGAACATTAAGCATAAGACTAAAAATTAGAGCAAAAGATAATATCTAAATTATAAGCAGAAGATGACTAAGCAGTGTATGGGGTTGAGTCCGTTCCTCCTCGTGGTGACCCTGGAAAAGACCTGCTGCTGCAGGCCAAACTGAATGCGGACAAATCCTGTTGTAAATCTTTTGTGACAAGCAGAACGAAAGGTGTAATGTTCAAACTTTTATAGATAACAACTACAGGAATGCCTGTCACAAATAAGAATATGATGAAGAAGAAGAATATGAAGAAGATGAAGAAGTAGAATATGAAGAAGAATAATAGTTGAATAAGAAGAATATGAATAATGTAAAAGAAAAGAATAATACGAAGAAGGTGAAGAAGAAGAAGATGAAGAAGGTGAAGAAGAAGTTGATGAAAAAGATGCTGATGCTGAGGATTATGAAGGAGAAAGTGTGGGAGAAGTAAAAAAGAAGGTGAAGAGCATGGAGGTAGTGAAACATAAATATCTGACAAAATATAAAAATACTTAACATAGTCAATATTTCCATAACTCAGAACGTCTTAAAAAAAATATTAATTCCTGCTATTCCATTTGACTGGGCTAAACCTTTATGCCTTTATTGTCTCCCCCACCTCCCCCAATACATTCTACATTATTCTTAGTTGTTTTCCTTCATTTAGAATTAACCTACAAGGAAAGAAAGGGTTTATTTTCGTTCCTATATTTCTGTCCCATTGACTTGCATTGGTTTCCGGTATCGGAATCGGCGATATCCGATACTTTTGGGGTATCGGTCCGATCCAATCCGATCCGATATTTCCCGATATCGGAAGGTATCTCTCAACACTAATGAGAAGTTTAAGATCCTAAAATATAACTTTTATTAGAATATTAAATTATTGTCCAAAAGCTATAAGTATGGACCATAAAATGTTAGACCAGTATGCAAAACCTCTCTATGAGTTTTGTTTGAGTAGTGGTATTTTTTCTAATTCAAAGTTGCCACAAAAAATATATTAGAAGCAGAGAAGAGAGAACCCAAACTTGAAAGTTCGGGGTTCATGTCGCACAGTTAGTGTCCGGTATAAACCTGCTTAAAAGTTCAGGTCTTCATTGATTTCAATAGGGTTCGGGTTCTGGTTCTAGTTCGGGTAAAGTTCTGGTACCCAAACTGAACTTTGAAAAAAAACTTCAGGTAGGGTACCAGAACCTGAACTTCCATGGGTTTGCTCATCCCTAATTGCAAGTAATACATTACCTGTGTGAAACACCAAATGAAACTCAAACTGTCCTCTGTTATGCACGTTGTGTGAATAAAAGTCTATTTATGGTTTGTTGAGCTGGATTATTTTCATTTTACCATTATAATAAACGCATATAGTATCCATACTGAACATAAAATGAAACTATAATAGCATACACAATGTTGCAAGTGCAATATTAAAAATTATTTTTAGCTGCATTTTTCTCCTTAAATTGATTTTATACATGACATTTATGGCCCAATACATTCTTGGTCAAATTCATGGTCCATGGAGTCTCAATGATTAACAGAACAAATGAGCTCATTTCCAGGCTCTCAAGTTTTTATGCTACACTACTGGACAGAGCAGGGATAATGGGCACATGGCTATGTCTACTACTGGAGCTAAGGATATTCCATTCAATGAGCCATCAAAGCCAAGTGCCAAAGATCGCCTCGAACCGCTTTGTACTGAAACAAGTTTTGGCCTTAATGCCAAATCATTTTTTTCACGTGTTTATTGTTGCTTTCCAAGAGCCATAACACTTTTTGTAATTTTTTTGTCAGATGAAGGTTTGATTGTTTTGGAATGAACAGTATTGGTCAGTGGCACCATTTTTAGGTACAAGTAAACTTTAGCAAACTTTTATTATCTCTTTATTTGGAGGAATATAAACAAAACAACAATTCAGTGATTTTTATTTTTTATATTTTAAACTTTATGCTATTTATTATGCAGCACAAATAAAGTGCTAAGTTCAGTCTGTGGATCACAATTACGGCACTACAAAATTTCTATAGTTTTATTGATGTTTTACTTTTTTTGCAATAGCCAAACTCTTGTTTTTGCCTTATTATTTTTTATGTTTCCATATTCTAAATGGTTTAGTTTTTTTACATTTTCTATTAATAGAGCTATATGAGACCTTATTATTTTATCCAATAAGCTGCACTCTTCATTTCATGGTACATATGACTTTTTGATGAGTGTTTATTACATTTCTTAAGAGTTAAAATGAATAAAAGTACAATTCTCGATACATTTTATATACAGTGGCTTGTAAAAGTATTCAACCCCTTTGCCATTACCATGTTTCACTGTGGGGAGGTTGTTTTTGGGGTGATAAGCTGTGTTGGTTTGGCGCCAGACATAGCATTTACCCTGGTGGCCAAAAAGATCAGTTTTGTTCTCATCTGACTACAGCACCTTCCTCCATACATTAGGGGAGTCTCCCACATGTCTTTTGGCAAATTTAAAATGAGTCTTACAATTTTTGTCTGTAAGTAAAGGCTTTTTTCTGCCCACTCTTCCATAAAGGTCATCTCTGTGAAGTGTATGTCTTATTTTAGTCATGTGGACTCCAGTGTCTGCTTGGGAACTCTGCAGCTTCTTCAGGGTTATCTTTGGTCTCTGTGTTGCCTCTCTGATTAATGCCCTCCTTGTCAAGGCTGAGAATTTTGGTGGGCGGCCCTCTCTTAACAGGTTTATTGTGGTACCATGTTGTTTTCATTTAATGATAATGGATTTGATGATGTTTTAGGGGATCATCAGAGAATGGGATTTTTTTTATAGCCCAGGTTTGACTTGTACTTCTCAACAACTTTGTCCCTGACTTGTTTGGAGATCTCCTTGGTCTTCAGGGTGTTGTTTGGTTAGTGGTGGTGCCACTTGTTTATTTGTGTTGCAGCCTCTGTGGCCTTTCAGAAAAAGTGTGTATATCTTGACAAACCATGTGACACTTAGATTGCACACAGGTGGACTTACTTTCACTAAGCATGTGACTTATGAAGGTAATTCCTTGCACAAGAAATGTTTAGGGGTTTCATCGCAAAAGGGGTGAATACATATGCACATGCCAATTTTTAGTTATTTGATGTGATAAATTTAACTTATGCCTATATTTTTCTCACTTCACTTCACCAACTTAGACTATTTAGTGCTGATGCATCACACACAAATCGGATTACAAAAATATTTAAACACAGGTTGTAATGTAACAAAATAGGTAAAAACCCAAGGGAGGTGAAAACTTTCGCAAGTCGCTGTAATTCATCATTCAGTACATTTGACATATTGTCTGTATTCTGTGGGTCAACTCAATTACAACAATTACTTCTGCAAAAGAAAAAAGTAATAAAAAAAAAATTACATCCCAGCCTAGAATTCCTTCAGCAAGGTTTGCTTCTTTAACCAGTTGCTGCCCTTTTCACTCTCTAAGGCTATGTCCACATGTCCAATAATGATACTTTCGAATGGATTAATTAGCAATCCGTTGGCAAAAAAGTTATACAGACACAAATTTTTAGTCCCGTTATAAAACACTGACCTTTGCAAAATCCGTATTTTTAACATTGAAGTATATGGAAAATGGATCTGTTAATTAGCCATCTGTTTCTCTTTCATTTGCAAAGGATCTGATTTTTGCTTACTGGATCAAATGGAAGAAAACGGATGGCTACTTAATGGATCCAGCAGAGATAATTTTTTTAAAAACTGACTAAAAAGTTGTGTCTGCACTCAGACAACTTGTGACTGATCTCTGCATTTTTTGCAACATTGAGGAACAAGAAGTGTCTTCACAAAAAAGTTTTTAAAAATATTTGCTTTATTAATTTATTTTAACAATATAATATAGAGTAAGTAATAAATGGGTGCCTCTAGCCTAAAGGGAACCCAGCTCTAAATTATCATATATATTCTAAATGCGTTGTGGTATAGGTATAAAAATACTTAATACTGAAAAATGAAAATTGCACATTCATGCACATGGTATAGTGTTGAACATTTTCATGGACATTCTTAATGTACATGCTGTCACCAAAGATAAATATTTATGGTAATGGTGTACGGTACTTTTTTGCCCCAGTATGTTTAGCCAGGGGTGACCTTCTCAACACTATGCCATTTGTTTGAATGTGAAATTTTCATTTTTCCAAATTCATTTGGGATCCAGTTTTGGGCTTCACATTTTAAAAAGGATACTCAGTAGTTAGATTCAGTTCGAAGGCGGGCAACTTGATTATTACAAGGGATGGACGGCCTCTCATATGATGAGACGTTGATAAAGTTGAGCTTGTTTAGCTTAGAAAAACAACGCCTTAGAGGGGATCTCATTTAGGTGTATAAATATATGTGTGGTCAGTACAAAAGACTAGCACATAACTTATTCCTACCAAAGACTATACTAAGGACTAGGGGGCACTCATTACAGGTGGAAAAAGGCGATTCCGGCACCTAAAAGGAAAGTGTTCTTTACAGCCAGAGCAGTCAGACTGTGAAATGCCCTACCACAAGAGGTAGTAATAGCCAACACTATAAAAGCTTTCAAAAATGTGCTGGATGATTTCCTCGATACAGGTAACATTGTCGGTTATAGTTAAATTAGGCAAAATGTTACACCTACAGTAGTATATTTGATCCAGGGTTCTTGTACTGATCGCCTTTTCCCAGGGTTAAGAAGGAATTTTTCCCCATGATGCAAATTGGCTGAATGTGTCCTGGGGTTTTTGCCTTCTTCTGGATCAACAGATTTAGGTATAGGGATTTTACTAATACCATTATTAGAATCATAAGAATAAAACAAAAATAAAACTAATTTAAAAATTCTAAACTGGTTCATTTGTAATTGTAATAGTGCAGTAATAATAAAAATGGTAATAATTAGTGTTTAGCGAACATGCTCGACACTGCTCGGTACTCGCTCGAGTATCACGCTACTCGGGATGTTCGGCGAGCACCAAGCATTTCCGGGTTACTCGGGTGGGAGCTCGGGTCTCCGCCCTGCATGTTTGGTGCTCTTTACAGAGCCAATGAACATGCAGGGATTGCCAGCCAGTCACTGTAATGCCGCAGCCTTGTTGTTTGTGGGCATTACATTGATTGGCTGGCCGCACAGCGTCACCTCGAGTATTTAAAACCGGGCGACGCCATCTTCCACACAGACGGCTGGGATCAGACAGTGTAGGGACAGCACTGCTGATTTAGGGAGAGATATATACTGTAAAATAGTTAGTGTAGGGTCTGTAAAGGCTGCCAGATCAAACAAACAGTTCTTCTCAGGACTAATATCCATCCCAGATATCAGGCAGGCAGGCTGTATAGGAGATGCAGTGGTTATACCAGCAAACGAGGCATTACAGTCCTGTGCTCCTGTTGCTGAAATTGCTGGACTTAGCTCCAGGTCTCAGGGGCGGGGAAAAAACTTTTTTTTTCATCTAAATCCTCTTTTTTTTCCCTCGTTCAAACTGTACAAATATCAGTCTTATTAACCTTTTGGTCTCCCCCCCCCCCAAAGAAAAAAAAAAAAAGAAAGTGTGTCTGTGACAGTTCAGACACAAATATATCTGTTGAAAATAGTCTGGTGTAGGCCAGAGAAACAGAAGTGCGGTTTTGGAGTTCCACAGTTCCAACCTCTGTATTACCAACTTTTGGGCCATTAGTATCTAAAAAAAAAACAGTTTGAGTGTGTTGCTCACTGTTAAACCGCAAATATATATATTTAAAAAAGTCTGGTATACACCAGTAAATTATAACTGTGGTTTTGCTGTTCCACGGTAAAAAATCTCTATTATCCTGCTTTTGTCATTTTTTGCCGTAAAAAAAAAACTAATAGTGTCTCCCTGATTTTTCAGACACAAATATATCTGTTGAAAATAGTCTGGTGTAGGCCAGAGAAACAGAAGTGTGGTTTTGCAGTTCCACGGTTCAAACCTCTGTATTATCCACTTTTGGGCCATTTGTATCTAAAAAAAAACAGTTTGAGTGTGTTGCTCACTGTTCAGCCACAAATATATATATTTAAAAAAGTTTGGTATACACCAGTAAATTATAACTGTAGTTTTGCTGTTCCACGGTAAAAAATCTCTATTATCCTGCTTTTGGCATTTTCTGCCATAAAAAAAAAAATAATAGTGTCTCCCTGATTGTTCAGACACAAATATATCTGTTGAAAATAGCCTGGTGTAGGCCAGAGAAACAGAAGTGTGGTTTTGCAGTTCCACGGTTCAAACCTCTGTATTATCCACTTTTGGGCCATTTGTATCTAAAAAAAAACAGTTTGTGTGTGTCGCTCACTGTTCAGCCGCAAATATATATATTTAAAAAAGTCTGGTATACACCAGTAAATAATAACTGTGGTTTTGCTGTTCCATGGTAAAAAATCTCTATTATCCTGCTTTTGGCATTTTTTGCCGTAAAAAAAGAACTAATAGTGTCTCCCGGATTTTTCAGACACAAATATATCTGTTGAAAATATTCTGTTGTAGGCCAGAGAAACAGAATTGTGGTTTTGCAGTTCCACGGTTCAAACCTCTGTATTATCCACTTTTGGGCCATTTGCATCTAAAAAAAACAGTTTGTGTGTGTCGCTCACTGTTCAGCCGCAAATATATATATTTAAAAAAGTCTGGTATACACCAGTAAATAATAATAGTGGTTTTGCTGTTCCATGGTAAAAAATCTCTATTATCCTGCTTTTGGCATTTTTTGCCGTAAAAAAAAACTAATAGTGTCTCCCTGATTTTTCAGACACAAATATATCTGTTGAAAATAGTCTGGTGTAGGCCAGAGAAACAGAAGTGTGGTTTTGCAGTTCCACGGTTCAAACCTCTGTATTATCCACTTTTGGGTCATTTGTATGTAAAAGAATCAGTTTGAGTGTGTCCCTCACTGTTCAGCCGCAAATATATATATTTAAAAAATTCTGGTATACACCAGTAAATTAAAACTGTGGTTTTGCTGTTCCACGGTAAAAAATCTCTATTATCCTGCTTTTGGCATTTTTTGCCGTAAAAAAAAACTAATAGTGTCTCCCTGATTTTTCAGACACAAATATATCTGTTGAAAATAGTCTGGTGTAGGCCAGAGAAACAGAAGTGTGGTTTTGCGGTTCCACTGTTCAAACCTCTGTATTATCCACTTTTGGGCCATTTGTATGTAAAAGAATCAGTTTGAGTGTGTAGCTCACTGTTCAGCCGCAAATATATATATTTAAAAAAGTCTGGTATACACCAGCAAATTATAACTGTGGTTTTGCTGTTCCACGGTAAAAAATCTCTATTATCCTGCTTTTGGCATTTTTTGCCGTAAAAAAAAAACTAATAGTGTCTCCCTGATTTTTCAGACACAAATATATCTGTTGAAAATAGTCTGGTGTAGGTCAGAGAAACAGAAGAGTGGTTTTGCAGTTCCACAGTTCAAACCTCTGTATTATCCACTTTTGGGACATTTGTATAAAAAAAAAAAACAGTTTGTGTGTGTTGCTCACTGTTCAGCCGCAAATATATATATTTAAAAACGTCTGGTATACACCAGTAAATAATAACTGTGGTTTTGCTGTTCCATGGTAAAAAAATCTCTATTATCCTGCTTTTGGCATTTTTTGCCGTAAAAAAAGAACTAATAGTGTCTCCCTGATTGTTCAGACAGAAATATATCTGTTGAAAATAGTCTGGTGTAGGCCAGAGAAACAGAAGTGTGGTTTTGCAGTTCCACGGTTCAAACCTCTGTATTATCCACTTTTGGGCCATTTGTATCTAAAAAAAACAGTTTGTGTGTGTTGCTCACTGTTCAGCCGCAAATATATATATTTAAAAAAGTCTGGTATACACAAGTAAATAATAATAGTGGTTTTGCTGTTCCATGGTAAAAAATCTCTATTATCCTGCTTTTGGCATTTTTTGCCGTAAAAAAAGAACTAATAGTGTCTCCCTGATTGTTCAGACAGAAATATATCTGTTGAAAATAGTCTGGTGTAGGCCAGAGAAACAGAAGTGTGGTTTTGCAGTTCCACGGTTCAAACCTCTGTATTATCCACTTTTGGGCCATTTGTATCTAAAAAAAACAGTTTGTGTGTGTTGCTCACTGTTCAGCCGCAAATATATCTATTTAAAAAAGTCTGGTATACACAAGTAAATAATAATAGTGGTTTTGCTGTTCCATGGTAAAAAATCTCTATTATCCTGCTTTTGGCATTTTTTGCCGTAAAAAAAAACTAATAGTATCTCCCTGATTTTTCAGACACAAATATGTCTGTTGAAAATAGTCTGGTGTAGGCCAGAGAAACCGAAGTGTGGTTTTGCAGTTCCACGGGTCAAACCTCTGTATTATCCTCTTTTGGGCCATTTGTATGTAAAAGAATCAGTTTGAGTGTGTCGCTCACTGTTCAGCCGCAAATATATATATTTAAAAAAGTCTGGTATACACCAGTAAATAATAACTGTGGTTTTGCTGTTTCACGGTAAAAAATCACTATTATCCTGCTTTTGGCATGTTTTGCCGTAAAAAAAAACTAATAGTGTCTCCCTGATTTTTCAGACACAAATATATCTGTTGAAAATAGTCTGGTGTAGGCCAGAGAAACAGAAGTGTGGTTTTGCGGTTCCACTGTTCAAACCTCTGTATTATCCACTTTTGGGCCATTTGTATCTTAAAAAAAAACTGTTTGAGTGTGTTGCTCACTGTTCAGCTGCAAATATATATATTTATAAAAGTATGGTATACACCAGTAAATTATAACTGTGGTTTTGCTGTTCCACGGTAAAAAATCTCTATTATCCTGCTTTTGGCATTTTTTCCGTAAAGAAAAACAGTAATAGTTTCTCCCTGATTGTTCAGATTGTTTAAAAGAGTCGGGTGTAGGCCACAGAAATAAAACTGTGGTTTTCCTCTTCTAGTCTACTTTTTATTATCCTTTTTCCATTGATAGTGCGAGTGTAAGTTATTTTACTTCCTTTACAATGGGCAAGGCGCATGGCAAGGGACGTAGAAGTGGACGTTCTTGTGATGGTGCATGCAGAGGACGGGGCCGTGGCCAAGGTGAAAATGTGAAACAACCAACAGCCACATGTTCACGCTCCCACTTCTTGACAAAATTACTAGGGAAGCACAGAACAACACCAGTATTGAGAACTGATCAGTGTGAACAGGTTATTAATTGGATAGCAGATAATACTTCCAGTTACCTGGGCACCACAACCTCCGGTCTGTCTTCCACATGGTCAAATCTTAGTAGCCGTGAGTCTTGACTGCATACTCCTCCTCACCCTGATGCTCCTTCCTCCCTCCATGCCGAGTGTCGTCAGACAGCAACTGATCCCACACTTGGACACTCTGAAGAGCTGTTCACTGGTCCATTTACAGATTTGTGCCCCTCGCCTGCTCCGCTTGCAGTGGTGGAAGAGGAGATCCCATGTAGCGATGCCCAAATATTTGAACAGCCTCGGCCACAGGAAGTCGATGCTGGCAATTTTTTACAAGAGGTGGACGATGACGAGAAACATTTGCCAGGAAGTGAGGAGGAGGATCGTGGTGCGCAAGTGGAAGAGGAGGAGGTGGTGGATGATCTAGTAACTGACCCACCGTGGCAGGAGGACATGCAGAGCAAGGCCAGCAGCTCACAGGGTGAGGGAGGCAGAGTACCCCAACAGGCAGGAAGAAGCAATGGGGTGGCCGCACACAGAAAGCAGGCAACAGTTCCCCGTAACACCATCACGAGGGACGTTGCCAGTACAACCTGTAGGTCTTCCAGAGTCTGGAATTTTTTTAAAGACTCTGCTGATAACTTCAAAAAGGCCATTTGTGCCACCTGCCATGCCAGCATCAGCAGGGGTGACAAAACTGCCAGCCTGACCACCACCAGCATGATCAGGCACATGGCAGCAAAGCACCCGACTTTGTGGGGCGAAACCCAGGGTCCCCGACCAGTGTCAGCGGGTGTCACCACTGCTTCTTCCGCTGTTGGGCGTGCAATAGAACCCCCTGTTGTGTGTGCAAGCCAATCCCCTGTCCATACTGCATACAAATATGCCCCCTCCTCTCAGTCTTCACTTGTTACGGCAGTTTCTCAAGAAACAGCATCAACGTCCACGTCCACGTCCTACTGCAGCGTTCAATTATCCATATCCCAGACCTTTGAACGAAAGCGGAAATTCGCAGCTAACGCCCCACAAGCCACAGTCCTCAATTCGCACATTTCACGACTGCTTGCGTTGGAAATGCTGCCTTTTAGGCTGGTGGAGAAGGTATCCTTCCGCAATCTTATGGCGGTGGCCGTCCCTCGGTACTCGGTCCCCAGCCGACACTATTTTGCCCGGGGTGCCATCCCCACACTACACAAGCACGTGTCCCAAAACATCTGCCGTGCCCTCAACAACGCAGTTACTGGGAGAGTCCACCTGACAACGGACACGTGGACATGTGCTTGTGGCCAGGGATGGTACATCTCCTTGACGGCACACTGGGTAAACATTAGAGATGAGCGGTGTTCGACTAGAACTGTTCGCCAATCTCAAATTCGAGCTGTTTTGGGCGGTGTTCGAGTTGTTCGACGAACCCGAACGATTTGCAAAAAATTCGGCTGTTCGAGGTTATGTTCGATAACTGTTCGTGCACCAAAAGCGTGTCCTGCATGTCTGGTGCTATTTAGAGCACCAATCATGCAGGGATTGTCTGCCACTCACTGTAATGCCACAGCCATGGTGGTTGTGGCATTACAGTGATTGCCCAAATCGATGGGAACAGTGCCAACAGTGAAACATGAAAAGCCGGCAATTCAGCAGCGGCATACACCTCTACCCGACAATTTAGAACCGAAAGAATAGAGCTTCACACATAGATTAGATAGATATAAACATGTCAGCCACATATATACGAAGTACAGTGAAAGTGCTGCTTACTGTACTTGTCATTTAGCGTAAAGGATTTATCAAAAAAAATAATAGTGTTTTCATGCACCGTCTCTTTAAAAAAGCCGGCCGGCAATTTGGCAGCGGTACCCGACAATTTAGAATAGAAGGAATAGAGAATCACACATAGATTAGATAGATAGAAACATGTCAGTCACATATATATGAAGTACAGTGACAGTGTTGCTTACTGTACTTGTCATTTAGTGTAAAGGATTTATTAAAAAAAATAATAGTGTTTTCATGCACCGTCTCTTTAAGAAAGCCGGCTGGCAATTCAGCATCTGTACCCGACAATTTATAACAGACAGAATAGAGCTTCACACATAGATTAGATAGATAGAAACATGTCAGTCACATATATATGAAGTACAGTGATAGTGTTGGTTACTGTACTTGTCATTTAGTATTAAAATAAAGGATTTATTATTAAAAAAATTGGCGTGGGGTTCCCCTTAATTTTAGGCTCTAGCGGAGGTTAAGCAGACAGCTGGGGCAGATGTTTGAAGCCTGGGAAGGGGGTAATACCCACGGAGCTTCCCAGGCTACTAATATCAGCCCCCAGCTGAATACCTAGCCTTTACTAGCTATTAAAATGGGGGACCCCCCCAAAAAAATGACGTGGGGTCCCCCCTAATTTAATAGCTAGCAAAGGCTAGGCAGACAGCTGGGGGCTGATATTAATAGCCCAGGAAGGGAGCCATGAATATTGGCCCCCTCCCAGGCTAGAAACAACAGCCGTCAGCCGCCCCAGAAATGGCGCATCCATAGGATGCGCCAATTCTGGCACTTAGCCTCGCTCTTCCACGCTGCCCTGGTGCGGTGGCAGGGGGTAACAGGGCTGTGGTTGATGTTAGCTTATAATGCCAGCTGACATCAAGCCCAGGTTAGTAATGGAGAGGCGTCTATAAGACACCCCCATTACTAACCCCATAGTGAAAGTTAAAAGAAAACACAACACCCAGAATAAAGTCCTTTAATTGAAATAAAGACACAATTCTTTATTGTTCTAAATTAAACCATACTTACCATCACGCCCATTCCAGCTGAAGCCAACGATCTCCTGTAATAAAAATAAAATAATAAAGCAACCTCATCCTTACCTTTCCATGGTTCCCACGACAGCTTCAGCTCTGCTACATCGAGATGACAGGCTGGACCGCAGCAGAACGCTGCCATCCAGCCTGTCATCCCGCAGACACTGAGAAGAGCAGGCTTGCTTGCGCTCCACATTGTCTCTCTGTGACGGCATAAAGATGAGCCGAGGTCATGTCCAATGAACTCGGCTCACCTCATGCACGTCACTTACAGCGTGGGAGAATTCTCACGCTGAAGCGCTGAGTGCAGGAGAATTCTCCCACGCTGTCAGTGACGTGCAGGAGGTGAGCTGAGTTCATTGGACATGAGCTCACCTTATGCATGTCACTGACAGCGTGGGAAAATCCCCCTGCACTCAGCACTTCAGCGTGAGAATTTTCCCACGCTGTCAGTGACGTGCATGAGGTGAGCCGAGTTCATTGGACATGACCTCGGCTCATCTTTATGCCGTCACAGCCAGACACTGCAGAGCGCAAGCATGCCTGCGCTTCTCAGTGTCTGCGGCATGACAGGCTGGATGGCAGCGTTCTGCTGCGGTCCAGCCTGTCATCTCGATGTAGCAGAGCTGAAGCTGTCGTGGGAACCATGGAAAGGTAAGGATGATGTTGCTTTATTATTTTTCTTTTATTGCAGGAGATCGTTGGCTTCAGCTGGAATGGGCGTGACGGTAAGTATGGTTTAATTTAGAACAATAAAGGATTGTGTCTTTATTTCAATTAAAGGACTTTATTCTGAGTGTTTGTGTTTTCTTTTAACTTTGACTATGGGGTTAGTAATGGGGGTGTCTTATAGACGCCTCTCCATTACTAACCTGGGCTTGATGTCAGCTGGCATTATAAGCTGACATCAACCCCAGCCCTATTACCCCCTGCCACCGCTACAGGGCAGCGTGGAAGAGCGAGGCTAAGTGCCAGAATTGGCGCATCCTTTGCTAGCTATTAAATTAGGGGGGACCCCACGTCATTTTTTTTGGGGGGTCCCCCATTTTAATAGCTAGTAAAGGCTATGTATTCAGCTGGGGGCTCATATTAGTAGCCTGGGAAGCTCTGTGGGTATTACCCCCTTCCCAGGCTTCAAACATCTGCCCCAGCCGTCTGCTTAACCTCCGCTAGAGACTAAAATTAAGGGGAACCCCACGCCAATTTTTTTTAATAATAAATCCTTTATTTTAATACTAAATGACAAGTACAGTAACCAACACTATCACTGTACTTCATATATATGTGACTGACATGTTTCTATCTATCTAATCTATGTGTGAAGCTCTATTCTGTCTGTTATAAATTGTCGGGTACAGATGCTGAATTGCCGGCCGGCTTTTTTAAAGAGACAGTGCATGAAAACACTATTATATTTTTTAATAAATCCTTTACACTAAATGACAAGTACTGTAAGCAACACTGTCACTGTACTTCATATATATGTGACTGACATGTTTCTGTCTATCTAATCTATGTGTGAGGCTCTATTCCTTCTTGTCTAAATTGTCGGGTACCGGTGTATGCCGCTGCTGAATTGCCGGCCGGCTTTTTTAAAGAAAGCGTCTTTGAGCAGTTTGTCAGCTTTTGGACACCTTTGAAGGTGTTTTCCATGTGTTTCTATGTGTTTTTGTTTGCCTGCCATTGGTTTTAACGGTGTTCGACGGTGTTCTAAGGTGTTCGACGAACAGTTCGACGAACAGTTCCTCGAACATCCCGGTGTTCGACGAACCGAACCGAACCCGAACACTACGGGGGTGGCTCAACACTAGTAAACATAGTGGAAGCCGGGACCCAGTCGGGCCTTGGGACGGAACACATCCTCCCCACACCAAGGAATGCGGGCCCTATGACAGTCATAGTTGCCTTCACAGTGTACAGCTCCTGCGCATCCTCCTCCTCCTCCTCCTCAGTTCAGCCTCCATCTCAGATATCACCACATTAGTTACAAGCTGGAAGCACTGCAGTACTGCATCCACCAAGCGGCAACAGACTGTGCTGAAACTCATAAACTTAGGTGAGAAACCTCACACTGCTTGTGAGTTGTGGACAGCTGTGAAAGAGCAGGCAGATCTGTGGCTGAGACCGCTGAACCTCCATCCAGGCATGGTCGTGTGTGACAATGGCCGTAACCTGGTGGCGGCTCTGAGGCGAGGCGAGATCACACACGTACCATGCCTGGCTCATGTGCTTAACCTCGTGGTTCAGTGGTTTCTTAAATCGTACCCCAAGTTGCCAGATCTGCTCATCAAAGTAAGCAGCCTATCAGCTCATTTTCGCACGTCGGCTACATCTTCCGCCGCCCTTGCTGTGTTTCAGCAGCGTTTGCAGCTTCCGTCACACCGACTGGTGTGTGGTGTCTCCACACGTTGGAACTCTACCCTCCACATGTTGCAAAGGATTTGTGAGCAGAAGAGAGCAGTTGTGGAGTACCAGCTGCAACAAGGCTGTCGATATTCAGGTCAGACCCCACACATAAGACCTCAGGAGTGGACCTGGATGTCTGACATATGTACCATCTTGACAAACTTTGAGGAATCCACCAAGATTTTGAGTGGCGATGACGCCATCATTAGCATCAGCATTCCACTTGTCTGTCTTTTGCAACGCTCTCTGCAGAGAATTAAAGAGGAGGAAATGTTGCCAGAGTATGATGAGATGGATCAAGAAGCCGTAGCGGGCGATTACACACAGCGCAGCCTCATCTCATCCCAACGTGCATTGGGGGACAATGAGGGAGAGGAGGAGGAGGAGGAGGAAAAACAGGAGCTTGTATCATGCGCTGTAGATGGTAGTACATCTACAACTGTCATACCTTCGGTTCAGCATGGGTGGCCTGAGGACAGGGCGGAGGAGGAGGAGGAGGAGGAGAGCATGGTCAGTTGTCATCTTGGTGAGGACACGGAAGTCTTGCCCGTTACCAGTCTGGCACGCATGGCTAACTTTGTGTTACGCTGCCTTAACCGTGACCCTTAGGTTGTCAAAATGTTGGGTGACAGTCATTACTGGTTGGTGACACTTTTAGACCCCCGCTACAAGGAGAACTTTCACTCTCTTATTCCTGAGGTGGAGAGGTCTACAAAAATGGGGCAGTGTAACATACCTGGCGGCGTCTTTGCATAGTGGTCCATCTCCCACTGTGCAAGAGCGCGCACTTGAGAATGTCTCTCTGGCTTCCCTCCATGCTGTCTGTTTGTGTCTGTTTCTGCTGCTTAAGGGTGGTGCCCGATCACTTCCTGCTGTTTGTACCTGCTGTGGGTCACACCCCTTGTGTGTCCTCAGCCTATTGCTGTCTGTCACCTGGTATTTAACCCAGCTGCTCCAATCAATCCCTGCCTGAGCATCTTGCCCTGTCAGTTGGCTTTTGTCTCTGACATGCCAGGTCCTGTCTATGTTACCTGTCTTGCAGTATCTGTTCCCATGTCTGTACTGTGTCCTATCTGTGTACCCTAACCTGCAGTCTGTACATGTTCCTTGCCTCTTGTCTGCCTATCCTGGAGGCTGTATTTCCAGGCCCGTCTGAACACGCTCCTAGCCTGTTCCTCCCGCCTTCTAGGGGCCGATTACCTAGACCTGCTCCTGTATCTTGTCTGTCCTGTCGGAACACGTTCCTTGCCTGTTCGTCCCGCCTCTCTGGGGGCCGTATTCCCCGACCCGCTCCTGTATTCCGCTGCAGTGTCGGTCTCCTCCGTACACTCAGTTCCAGTCTGAACTCTCTCCTATCTTTTACCTGTTTTTTCTCTATGTCCGTTCCTTTCCTTTTTCTGCAGAGTCTGAACTCGTACCTAACTCCTGCTTGTTGTCTCTGTACTCCCGTTTGTGAGTTTGTGGTCCACTCGCTACTTCTCTGCAAGTACCCTGTGGGTATCTGGCTCTGCCTTTCCCTTCCTGTCTGTTCCGTGTGAACAGAGCCCTGTCCTCCCTGCTCTGCCTTGCTCTCCGCTCCAGGCAGCCTCGTCCTGCTCTGCTCTTGCTCACCGCTCCAGGCGGCCTCGTCCTGCTCTGCTCTTGCTCACCGCTCCAGGCGGTCTCATCCTGCTCTGCTCTTGCTCACCGCTCCAGGCGGTCTCGTCCTGCTCAGCTCTTTCTCACTGCTCCGGCAGTCTCGTTCTGCTCTCTCCCTTTACCTCACTGCTCCAGCAGTCTCGCTCAGCTCCCTCTTTCTCACTGCTCCATCAGTCTCGTTCTGCTCTCTCCTTCTTTCTCACTGCTCCAGCAGTCTCGCTCTGCTCCTTCTTTCTCACTACTCCGGCTGCTCTTATTCTGCTCTCTCCCCTTTGCTCGCTGCCCTGGCAGTCTCGCTCTGCTCCCTCTTGCTCGCTGCTCCGGCAGTCTGCTCTTACCCTTTGCTCGCTGCTCCGGCAGTCTCGCTCTGCTCTGACCCTTTGCTCGCTGCTCCGGCAGTCTCGCTCCGCTCTGACCCTTTGCTCGCTGCTCCGGCAGTCCTACTCTGCTCTGACCCTTTGCTCGCTGCTCCGGCAGTCCTACTCTGCTCTGACCCTTTGCTCGCTGCTCCGGCAGCCTCGCCCTGCTCCCTCTTGCTCGCTGCTCCGACAGTCTCGCCCTGCTCCCTCTAGATTGCTGCTCCGGTAGTTTGCTCTGACCCTTTGCTCGCTGCTCCGGCAGTCTCGCTCTGTTTCCTCTTGCTCACTGCTCCGGCAGTCCTACCCTGCTCTTACCCTTTGCTCGCTGCTCCGGCAGTCTCGCTCTGCTCAGACCCTTTGCTCGCTGCTCCGGCAGCCACGCTCTGCTCTGACTCTTTGCTCCGCTCCTGGCGGCCTCGTCTTGCTCTCAACCTGCTGTGTTTGTATACCGCTTCTGAGGTTCTGTACCAGAAGTCCCAGTCTGTACTGGGTTCTATCCTCTCTGTGCTCCAACCTGTTGTACCTGCCAGTACCTCCCCGTCTGCATACCAGTGTGCCAGCCTAAACCTTCCAGTTCCTGTATTCCCCGGTGTGGGCCAACAGCCGTGTCCGGAGTCTGACCTGGAGTAGACCCTGGTACCTCTGCTCGGTTCCTCCCTGGTGCACTGGCGTCGTACGCCGTCGTGCGATCTTGGTCGGATCGGGCAGACACTTAGTTACGCCCCTCCAGGCACTCTCCGGTACGGTACAGTGGAATCACTACAATCACACGCACACGCCGCTCAGCCCGGGCGTGTGCATTACAGCATGCTCAGGCCATGGTTCCCGTTGAGCCCCACGGCCTTCGCTCTCTGAGACGTTTTCCAGCGAATACGTGCATTAAAAATAAATAAATACATTTTTTTTTCCTTAGCTGACTTCCAGGTGAATTACGCACCCGTCCAGATGGATCTATCAGCTCTCGTTCCTGCGGATCCGCCACGTTACTATGGGGATCCAAGACAGAGTCGTGCATTTGTGGAGCACTGCATGCTACACTTCAAGTTCTACCCTCTATGTTTTCCCACAGATCGGTTTAAGGTGGGATTCATGATGTCTTACCTAGCGGGTGATGCCTTGAATTGGATCATCCCCCTATGGGACGCACAGGATCCTATCGTCCTGGACATAATGGCCTTACTGGTGG
This sequence comes from Phyllobates terribilis, assembly GCF_046119375.1. Lineage (NCBI taxonomy): Eukaryota > Metazoa > Chordata > Amphibia > Anura > Dendrobatidae > Phyllobates > Phyllobates terribilis. Next base: position 247,194,072 of record NW_027362769.1, on the reverse strand, counting down.
CCTTTCTAATGGTCTTCGATGATCCTAACCCGGAGGCTCCTGCTGAAGCTTCACTTCCCAGTATCCCGGAGCAGCCCCGATGGGTAATGTGTGTGGGTAGCGCAATAGTCCTCCAGCCCAATGAGACTACTGCCCATCCAGAATCCTCACAGGGTGACTACACTCTCCGGAATACTTCTCCCAACCTCAAGAGGCAGTCCAGACGTGCTAGACGTAGAGGCAAGCCGTCACGCCAGGGTCTGTCCTCCCTGAGACCTCCTGACCCCAACCTTGAAGTCCCTACTTAAGCTTCAGCTCCCTGTATCCCGGAGAAGCCCCAACGGGTAATGTGCGTGGGTAGTGCACCAGTTCTCCTGCCCGAAGAGACTGCTTCCCACCCAGAATCCACACCGGAGGACCCCCTGTTGCCTCCTGAATCCCCCGGGATACCACTTGATGACAATTGGAGAGAGACTTCCCTATACTCTGCACCTGATACCTCGCCCGCTTCGTCCAGTGAGTCCGACCTGGTGTTCTCCAAAGCAGAGCTTACCCCCGAGTCTCTAGACCCCTCCGATCAGGCGGAGGATCTCCAGTTTTCTCCTGAACCCTTCGGGGTGCTACCTGGTAGCGAATGGACAGAGACTTTCCTATACTCGGTACCTGATACCTTGGCTGCTTCATCCAGTGAGTCCGACCTAGTGTACTCCGAAGCAGAGGTTACCCATGAGTCTCTTCACCCCTCCGACCTGGCGGAGGACCTCCAGTTGTCTCCTGAGCCCTTCTGGGTGCTACCTGGTAGCGAAAGGACAGAGACTCTCCTATACTCTGTACCTGATACCTTGCTCGCTTCGTCCAGTGAGTCCAACCTAGTGTACTCCGAAGCAGAGGTTACTCCCGAGTCTCTACACCCCTCTGATCAGGCGGAGGACCTCCAGTTGTCTCCAGAACCCTTTGGGGTGCCACCTGGTGGTGAATGGACAGAGACTTTCCTATATCCTGGATCTGATACCTCGCTCGCTTCGCCTAGTGAGTCTAACCTAGTGTACTCCGAAGCAGAGGTTATTCTTGAGTCTCTACACCCCTCCGACCAGGCGGAGGACCTCCAGTTGTCTCCAGAACCCTTCGGGGTGCCACCTGGTGGTGAATGGACAGAGACTTTCCTATACTCGGCACCCGATATCTCGCCTGCTTCGTCCAGTGTGTCCGACCTAGTGTACTCTGAAGCAGATATTTTCCCTGAGCCTCTGCACTCTTCTGACCCGGCGGAAGTCCTTCAGTTGTTTCCTGAATCCTCCGGGGTACCACCAGATAACAAAGAGACAGTGACTTTTTCTCACCCTGTACCTGATAACCCATCTATTTCTTCCTGTGAGTTTGACAAGATGTACCTCGAAGCAGAGATTACCCCCAAGTCTCTGCTCTCCTCCAACCCGGTGGAGGACTTCCAGTTTTCTCCTGTACCCTCTGGGGTGCCACCTGAAAATATGTGGAGAGAGACTCCCTTGTGTGCTGTTCCTGGTACTCCACCCGTTTCGTCTGTTGCTGAGGAAGGCTGGATAGGAGGTAGCATCCTAGCTAACCAGATGAGACCAGTTTTCCTGTGGACAGTGGAAGTGATCTCCTTGAAGTGAAGGATTGGCCCTCGAATTCCCTGCGGAAGATTCTGGCAGGCCTGAAGAAGAGGGGGCATAAGGGGGGGGTAATGTAACATACCTGGCACCGTCTTTGCATAGTGGTCCATCTCCCACTGTGCAAGAGCGCGCACTTGAGAATGTCTCTCTGGCTTCCCTCCATGCTGTCTGTTTGTGTCTGTTTCTGCTGCTTAAGGGCGGCGCCCGATCACTTCCTGCTGTTTGTACCTGCTGTGGGTCACACCCCTTGTGCGTCCTCAGCCTATTGCTGTCTGTCACCTGGTATTTAACCCAGCTGCTCCAATCAATCCCTGCCTGAGCATCTTGCCCTGTCAGTTGGCTTTTGTCTCTGACATGCCAGGTCCTGTCTATGTTACCTGTCTTGCAGTATCTGTTCCCATGTCTGTACTGTGTTCTATCTGTGTACCCTAACCTGCAGTCTGTACACGTTCCTTGCCTCTTGTCTGCCTATCCTGGAGGCTGTATTTCCAGGCCCGTCTGAACACGCTCCTAGCCTGTTCCTCCCGCCTTCTAGGGGCCGATTACCTAGACCTGCTCCTGTATCTTGTCTGTCCTGTCGGAACACGTTCCTTGCCTGTTCGTCCCGCCTCTCTGGGGGCCGTATTCCCCGACCCGCTCCTGTATTCTGCTGCAGTGTCGGTCTCCTCCGTACACTCATTTCCAGTCTGAACTCTCTCCTATCTTTTACCTGTTTTTTCTCTATGTCCGTTCCTTTCCTTTTTCTGCAGAGTCTGAACTCGTACCTAACTCCTGCTTGTTGTCTCTGTACTCCCGTTTGTGAGTTTGTGGTCCACTCGCTACTTCTCTGCAAGTACCCTGTGGGTATCTGGCTCTGCCTTTCCCTTCCTGTCTGTTCCGTGTGAACAGAGCCCTGTCCTCCCTGCTCTGCCTTGCTCTCCGCTCCAGGCGGCCTCGTCCTGCTCTGCTCTTGCTCACTGCTCCAGGCGGCCTCGTCCTGCTCTGCTCTTGCTCACCGCTCCAGGCGGTCTCGTCCTGCTCTGCTCTTGCTCACCGCTCCAGGCGGTCTCGTCCTGCTCTGCTCTTGCTCACCGCTCCAGGCGGTCTCGTCCTGCTCTGCTCTTGCTCACCGCTCCAGGCGGTCTCGTCCTGCTCAGCTCTTTCTCACTGCTCCAGCAGTCTCGTTCTGCTCTCTCCCTTTACCTCACTGCTCCGGCAGTCTCGCTCAGCTCCCTCTTTCTCACTGCTCCGGCAGTCTCGTTCTGATCTCTCCTTCTTTCTCACTGCTCCGGCAGTCTCGTTCTGCTCTCTCCCATTAGCTCGCTGCCCTGGCAGTCTCGCTCTGCTCCCTCTTGCTCGCTGCTCCGGCAGTCTGCTCTTACCCTTTGCTCGCTGCTCCGGCAGTCTCGCTCTGCTCTGACCTTTTGCTCGCTGCTCCAGCAGTCTCGCGCTGCTCTGACCCTTTGCTCGCTGCTCCGGCAGTCCTACTCTGCTCTGACCCTTTGCTCGCTGCTCCGGCAGTCCTACTCTGCTCTAACCCTTTGCTCGCTGCTCCGGCAGCCTCGCCCTGCTCCCTCTTGCTCGCTGCTCCGGCAGTCTCGCCCTGCTCCCTCTAGATTGCTGCTCCGGTAGTTTGCTCTGACCCTTTGCTCGCTGCTCCGGCAGTCTCGCTCTGTTTCCTCTTGCTCACTGCTCCGGCAGTCCTACCCTGCTCTTACCCTTTGCTCGCTGCTCCGGCAGTCTCGCTCTGCTCAGACTCTTTGCTCGCTGCTCCGGCAGCCTCGCTCTGCTCTGACTCTTTGCTCCGCTCCTGGCGGCCTCGTCTTGCTCTCAACCTGCTGTGTTTGTATACCCTTTCTGCGGTTCTGTTCCAGAAGTCCCAGTCTGTACTGGGTTCTATCCTCTCTGTGCTCCAACCTGTTGTACCTGCCAGTACCTCCCCGTCTGCATGCCAGTGTGCCAGCCTATACCTTCCAGTTCCTGTATTCCCCGGTGTGGGCCAACAGCCGTGTCCGGAGTCTGACCTGGAGTAGACCCTGGTACCTCTGCTCGGTTCCTCCCTGGTGCACTGGCGTCGTATGCCGTCGTGCGATCTTGGTCGGATCGGGCAGACACTTAGTTACGCCCCTCCAGGCACTCTCCGGTACGGTACAGTGGAATCACTACAATCACACGCACACGCCGCTCAGCCCGGGCGTGTGCATTACAGGCAGTACCAGAAGGCCCTTGCTGCAGAACTGTTAAAAAAATTCCCATGTGAACACGCCAGTGGCAGAGTTCTCAGCTCATTGCCCAACCAAGGCTTACATGCGATAGAGACGCCACTCCAGTCCAGCAGAGGCAGGGGAACACTCAACGTTCTGGGACAGTTTTCTCAGACCCTCCCTTCGGACAGACCCTGAGTCGCGGGGTACTCTCACAAGGAGTGGAAAGTTTCAAAAGATGGTGAGGGAGTACCTTGCCAACCGTACCAGCATCCTCCGTGATTCCTCTGTGCCTTTTAATTATTGGGTATCCAAGCTGGACACTTGGAATGAACTCGCTCTGTATGCCTTGGAGGTCGTGGCCTGCCCTGCCGCTAGCATGTTATCGGACCATGTTTTTAGTGCTGCTGGGAGAATTATAACTGATAAGCGCACTTGCCTGTCAACTGACAATGCTGAACAAGGGCTGGATTGGGCCAGACTTCTCATCACCACCAAATGACAGCAGAGTAACATAAAGTCAAATCCACTGTGTTATTTCGAGAGGTGTATTCACATGCACCGCTTCACACCCACACATGGGAATATGCTTCCTCATTTCGGCTGTTTTATGTTCTTCTCCTTATCCTCAGGCTCCACCACCACTATACCACCAGGGTGACCGTGGTCCGTGTTACCATTATTGAAAGTTCCTCCGTCCTTATTTTTGTCAGCTTTTACTTGGAAGGCATAAGATAAGACTAGGAGATCCACTCCCTAATAATGGGAATAATATTTTTAAGATGCTGTACTGTATGGCTCTAGTGAGGGGCATTAAAACGTTCTTGTTTTGCTGCTGCCACCTCCACCACTTTTCCAAGGGGCATTAAAACTGTCTTGTTAAGCTACTGCGACCTCCACGTCTCTTCCGAGGGGCATTAAAACCATCTTGTTAAGCTACTGGGACCTCCACGTCTCTTCTGAGGGGCATTAAAACCGTCTCGTTAAGCTGCTGTGACCTCCACGTCTCTTCCGAGGGGCATTAAAACCGTCTTGTTAAGCTACTGGGACCTCCACGTCTCTTCTGAGTGGCATTAAAACCGTCTTGTTAAGCTACTGGGACCTCCATGTCTCTTCCGAGGGGCATTAACACCATCTTGTTAAGCTACTGTGACCTCCACGTCTCTTCCGAGGGGCATTCAAACTGTCTTGTTAAGCTACTGTGACCTCCACGTCTCTTCAAAGGGGCATTAAAAGCGTCTTCTTAAACCACTCTGAACTCCACAGCTCTTCCAAGGGGCATTGAAATGTTGTTTTTAATTACCTCTAACCTCCTCGACTCTTCCAACGGGCATTGCATTTCCTCCTAATTTTAGTCAGCTTTTGCTTTTCAGTGCAAAGGCGAAAACTAAGAGAGACCCACTCCCCAATAATGGGTAGAAGATTTTTAGTACGCTGTAATCCACGTATTCAGTAGGACTATCAGCTGTGTATCCACCAGACTTCTGCACAACACAACTGATGGTCCCAACCCCATTTATAAGGCAAGAAATCCCACTTATTAAACCTGGCAGGGCACACCTGTGAAGTGAAATCCATTTCCAGGGACTACCTCTTGAAGCTTATCAAGAGAATGCCAAGAATGTGCAAAGCAGTCATCAAAGCAAAAGGTGGCTACTTTGAAGAACCTAGAATATAAGACATATTTTCAGTTGTTTCACACTTTTTTGTTAAGTACATAATTCCACATGTGTTAATTCATAGTTTTGATGCCTTCAGTGTGAATGTACAATTTTCATAGTTATGAAAATACAGAAAAATCTTTAATTGAGAAGGTGTGTCCAAACTTTTGGTCTGTACTGTATATCACAATCATACGCATTTAGCATATATATGATAATTTGACCCCCCTTTTGTCCCATTGAAAATAAAACAATTAAAAAAAAAAATTCACACATTTGTTATTGCTGTGTTCATAAATGTCTGATCTATCTAAATATAAAGTAAATTAATCAGATTGGTAAACGGCATAATGAGAAAAAATTGAAATGCCAGAATTACGATTTCTTTTCCGCCACAAGATTGCAATAAAATGCAATAATGGACTATCTAAACATTATATCTACCCCAAAATGGTATCAATAAAAATGTAAACTCAGTGCCCAAAAAATAAGCCATCACCCAGTCCCAGATCACGAAAAATGGAGATACTACAGGTCTCGAAAAAAGGGCGACATAAACTATTTTTTTTTTTACTTACAAATTTTGGATTTTTTTACCACTTAAATAAAAAAGAACCTATACATGTTTGGTATCTGCATACTTGTACTGACCTGGGAAATCATATTTCCAGGTCAGTTTTAGCATTTAGTGAACATGGTAAATAAAAAAAATAATAAATAATTGTGGAATTGCACTTTTTTTTGCAATTTCACATCACTTGAAATTTTTGTTCCCCATTTTGTTTTCCACTACAGCATATGGTAATCAATGGTGTCATTCAAAATTAAAACTTGTTCAGGTTAATAGCATTTTTTTACATGAGAAATTCCCTTTCAGTTATATTTTTGGTACATTTATTATTGCTTACTATTTACCTTTGCTCTTTTGGGTATTCTGGCCAATTCGCCTTATATGTTTGTTATGCTGTAAATAGAACCCTTTGTGCATTATATATTTAGCATTTGATTGGTCATTCATGGATGGCTCAGACCTTTCTGTGCCACAATCTCTTATTATTAGATGTCTTTTACATGTAGAATGTAGCAAGAATGAGTAGCCACTGGTTCTAAAAATTCAGCAAAAAAGTTTGTAAGCTAAAAGAGAATGTATTGACCTTTTATTTATTCACCCTTCAAGCATATGTTCCAAGTTATTCCAGAAAGTGACCTTAATTGTAAACTTAATGGGTTTCATTCCAATTATATTTCAGATTTATCAAGAACTTGGTTATGTATGACATACTGCTTGAAGGGGTTTTCCATTCTTACTTTACTGATGACCTATCCTTATATTGATGACTTATCACTTTTAGTGGAGTTTTGTAGACTCAATGTCTTTGAATATGAGTTTAAAAAATCATCCCCCCTCAGGTTAGAATGAGGAGTGAAAAGGAGAATAAAATGAAACCAGTAGATAAATATTTTAAAATAAATAATAAATATATTAATACATTATTATTGTTACTTGAGAATATTCAAAGACTTGTATGATGGAAAATATCTAAGTAAACACTACATGATAGAATAATTAATTAGTATAGATGCAGTAAAGTAGACAACAAGTTACACAGACAGAAAAAAAGATACATTGCAAACTTTTCAATTAAAACATAAAAACAGTGACTAGACGCAGAAGTTTGGATTTAAAACGGTTTTACAGCTAAAGCTAGTTAAATGCTTATTTGGATCAACAAGTAAATCTTTAGGTAGTAAATTCAGTAAATTGCTATCTAAAATTGTTCAGAATCCAAAACTTCAAAGAAAATATTTTGGCAAAAAAATAGTAAGACTATGTTCACATAATACGTTTTTCTGCTGCAAAAACCTGCTCTCTTTGCAGTAAAATTGCTGTGTTCAAAATGCCCAGCTTTTAGCATTTTTACTGTATTTTTGTAGCGCTTTTTTTGGGGTGCGAATTACATGTGTGCTTTTTCTACAGTACATTTTTTAAAAAGTTCATTTTATTCACCAAAAATGCTACAAAAATGTTGCAAAAATGCAACAAAACCGTTGTTGCCTTATTTGCTGTGTTTTTTCACTTTATCATTGCTTTCTATAGCTAAAAAAATGCTGCAAACATGCTGAAAGAATTGACATGCTGCAGATTTCAAAAACACTGCAGTGCTCAAAATCAGTCAGGAAAAGAAAAACAAGTGTGCGCTTGAGATTTCTGAAAACTCATAGCTTTGTCAATGGTACTGTTTCATAGTTTCATAGTTATAAGATTGAATATAGACTTAATCCCATCGAGTTCAACCTGTAGATTAACATGTCGATCCTGAGGAAGGCAAAAAAACTCTTGGATCAGTCACTAATAGCTCCATATTAGGGGAAAAAGTTCTTCCAGACTTCAGACGGCAATCAGACTAGTTCCCTGGATCAACACCCCATCACAAAATCTAGTATCCATAACCTGTAATGTTATATTTATCAAGAAAGGCATCCGGGACCTTCTTAAATTTTAGAAGTGAATCAACCATTACAACATCATGTGGCAGAGCGTTCCATAGTCTCACTGCTCTAACAGTAAAGAATCTGTGTCTGTGATTATGATTAAACCTTTTTTCCTCCAGATGTAGAAGATGCTCCCTTATCACTATCGCAGGCCTAAGTGTAAAAAGATCATTAGAAAGATCTCTTTACTGTCCCCTCATATATTTGTAAATTGTAATAAAATCGTCCTTAACCCTCTGTTTTTCCAAACTGAATACCCAGAGTTTAATAACCTGTCTTGGTACTGCAGTCCATCCATTCCCTTTATAATTTTGGTTGCTCTTCTCTGCACCCGCTCTAGTTCAGGTATATATTTATACACCAGTCACCAAAATTGTACACTGTATTCTAAGTGTGGTAGTCTTAGTGACTTTTATGGAGGCAAAAATATGTTCTGTTCATGAGCTTCTATGCTCTTTTAATGCATCTTATTGTTTTATTTGCCTTGGCAGGAGCTGCCTGATATTGATCATTAAAGTAGAGTTTTCATCCATCCATACACCTAAGTCTTTTTCAGAGACAGTTTTACCCAGTGTTTTTCAATTTATTACATAATTATACATTTTATTTCCTCTGCCCAAGTGTATAACCTTACATATATCTACATTAAATTTGAATTGCCATTTCATAGCCCAAGCCTCCAGCTAAATCCTTCTGCAATATTAAATTATCATCCTCTGTATTGATTAACCTGCAGAGTTTAGTGTCATCTGCAAATATTATAATTCTGTTCTATATGCCCCCAACAAGGTTTTTAATTAATATGAAGAGGGTCCAATGCTGACACCTGTGTACTCCACTGTTAAAAGTGACAAAATCCGAGTGTGTTCCATTAATAACCCCCCCTCATTTCCTATAACTGAGCCAGTTGTTAATCAAGTTACACATATTTTCCCTTTGTCCCCTTTTTATCATTTTATATACTAACCTTTTTTGTGGCATCGTATCAAATGCCTTTGAAAAATCCATATACACAACATCCTCTGCATTTTCCTGGTCCAATCCTACTTTCAAAAGCTGATCAGATTAATTTTCACCGGACCGACTCACCTCATAAAATCATGTTGATGATGGGTCATGAGGTTATTCTTTTTGAGACACTTCACGATCGCATCTCTTAGGAAATCCTCAAGGATTTTACCCACAGCCAAGGTTAAACTTACCAACCTATAATTTCCAGGCACAGATTTTGTTTCCTTGTTAAATATGGGCAGCACATTTTCTATGCGCCAGTCCTGTGGTACAGACCCTGTTATTATGGAATATGAAGATTAAAAAATAACGGTTTGTCTATTACTGTACTTAATTCCAGGGATTTGTCTACTTTAGTGATATTTGAGGTGGCGCCGTACTTCCTGCTTTTTTAAGCAGCTGTCATTTAGTAGAGGATTTCTAGTATCCCTGATCATGTCATCTGTCAAGGGATTTTCTTGTTTAAATACTAAATAGCATGTTGGCCTTTACCTTATCCTCTTCCACCATGTCACCCAGACTATTTTTGAGGGGGTTAACAGTATAATTTTTCAGCTTCTTACTGTTTATATAGTTGTAGAATATGTTTGGATTATTTTTACTTTCTTTGGCAATGTGTCTCTCCATCCCAGTCTTTGCTGCCTTAATTTGGTTTTTACACAAATTATTATTCATTTTATAATTATTTAATGCCTCGTCACTACCCTCTTAGTTTAATTCTCTAAACGCTTTAATTTTGTCATTTATTGCGCCCCTTACATTGATGTGTACAATATTTGTTACATGCTCTTTGAAATAATTACCAATTAAAATATTAACTTAGAGAGACTAATAATGATAGCCACTTTTTTTGATAAAAATTACTTTACAATTCTACAAAAAAGGTCTAATGTTTGCATTATTAAGGATAAAAAAGGATATGGACATATGTGCACTGAATATTTTCATATTTTTTTACCTAAATGCAAAATATAGCAACTTTTAAATAATATTCATTAAAAAATGTCCTACCGTTTTTCTGTTGTGGAGCATGTGTAACTCCACCTATTTAGCTGTGCTGCTGAATTTGACAGATTTCACAGTACACTGCTGCTGGTTGTGTCAGCTCTCTTTGCTCTCCACTCTCTTCTCTCGGATTTACAGATACAGTATTGCAGGGAATGGGAAAAGGTTATGCATTGCTGATCAGTATGTAGAAAGAAGTGAAAGCATGAAGTTGTGTATGACAGTAGATGACACAGACTGGACATAAGGAGAAAAGCAACACAAGCCAGTCTCAATGGTGAATAAACACTTAGGCTGTGTACAAGTATAAAAAGTTATTAAAACCATCATACCAGTCCACACTGAAGAGTGTGTTATACCCTAGTCAACATAATTTTTTGTTAGCACAAGATAGAGCAATTTTCTCATAGGCTATAGAATGAGAAATGCGTCTAGGAATAAAACTTCTGATACTTGAGAGCTAAAGAAGACAACAACATCCTGGACAGAGGATTTGGAAATTCTGTAACTGATTTCTCAATCATCTTATAAAATTCCCCTTAATAACAATCTAATACTCGAGCTTTCCCCACTGGAAGCGAGCAGGTTACTTGATCATCTTCATTTTTTTTGATAGTTCTATATACAATAATATGCCAAAGTTTTAAGTAAATGTGGAAAAAATGCTGCAAACTAAGAATGCTTTCAAAATGCTTTCAAAAATAATTAATAGTTTATTTCTTTTAGCACTTAACAAAATTCAGTGTGAATGAACCTGAGAAAAAATCTCAAGCACATCAATATTTGGTGTGACCGCCATTTTCATTCAAAACACCATCAATTATTTTAGATACAGAGTGTAGCGCCGGCGTCCCTGCCCTCTGCTAGGCAGGGACGCTGTTCCCCTCACCTCTCTGCTCCGTGCCCGGCGTCCTCCTCCCGCTCTGCTGGCAGCGCGCGCTCCTTCCCGGCCACTGTGCTTAGGGCGCGCGCGCTCTCCCTCCCTCTTAAAGGGGCCGCGTGCGCCGTCCTAAGGAGTCCCCGGCCAATGGCCGGAGGACTTCACCATATATAAGGCACCTCCTCCAAAATGGAGGTGCCCGAGCATTGTTGTTGCACTGTTCACTACTCTGCTTCAGCCCTCAGGTCCCGTTGCCAGTTACCTGCCAGATACCTGCCAGATTCCTGCCAGCTTGCTGTCTTATTCCTGCATGATATTCTGCTACCTGCCTGCTAGCCTGAGGTCCGACGGTCTGCCTTACTACTCCTGTCAGTCTGTCTAAGGACCAGCTTGCCCGCTCACCTGGGAGCGCACATCAACTACCTGCCTGCTTGCCTGAGGTCCGACGGTCTGTCTTCCAACTCTTGTCAGTCTGTCTATGGACCAGCTTGCCCACTCACCTGGGAGCGCACATCTGCTACCTGCCTGCTAGCCTACCTGGAGGCTCTGCCGTCACGTGCTGTGACCACCTGCCTGTCCAGTGACTCCTGCCCGCTCACCTGGGAGCGCTCATCTGCTGCCTGTCTGCTAGCCTACCTGGAGGCTCTGCCGTCACGTGCTGTGACCACCCGCCTGTCCAGAGACTTCTGCCCGCTCACCTGGGAGCGCTCATCTGCCGCCTGTCTGTTGGTCTTCCTGGAGGCTCCGCCGTCACATGCTGTGACCACCCGTTTATCCAGAGACTCTCGCCTGCTCACCTGGGAGCTCACGTCTACCATCAGCCGCCACAGGTCGTACCAACCCTTTACCCAGAGACTGCCCCGGTCACTTGCCGTGACCATCTGCCCGTTCACCCAGAGACTGCCCCGGTCACTTGCCGTGACCATCTGCCCGTTCACCCAGAGACTGCCCCGGTCACTTGCCGTGACCATCTGCCCGTTCACCCAGAGACTGCCCCGGTCACTTGCCGTGACCATCTGCCCGTTCACCCAGAGACTGCCCCGGTCACTTGCCGTGACCATCTGCCCGGTTCATCCAGAGACTGCCCCGGTCACTTGCCGTGATCTCCTGCCCGTTCTTCTAGAGACTGTCCCGGTCACCTGCTGTGACTGCCTGCCTGGTCGCCACCCGCTCCCTTACAAGGACCGCCCCCTTGTATAGTAGCTCAGAGGTTCCGCCTCCCAGACCCGTTACAGTTTGCTCGGGCCATGGAACCCAGTGGCACCCAAGCTCCCTCGCTCTCGGACCTGTGTCATGAACTGTCCCGTCAGAGGTCCCAACAGGAGTCCATCCTGGGTCACCTGCGGAATGTCAATTCTCGCCTAGACACTCTGACTGCTCCGCCAGCAACCTCCGCCAGTGCCTTGACTCGCAATCCGGCAGCTCCGCTGTCCACTAATACCATGGTATCCTACCCCGGACCCCGGCTTTCTGCACCTCCTCGCTTCGGAGGCGACTCCGCCCAGGCTCGGGGCTTCATAAATCAGTGCACCCTGCACTTTGAACTCCTGTCCCACCAGTTTAACTCCGACCGGGCCAAAATTGCCTTCATCATGTCCCATCTCACCGGGGAGGCCATGGCCTGGCTAAATCCTCTATGGGAGAGAGGAGACCCCCTGGTGTCCGACTTGCCTGCCTTTCTCATGGCTTTTCGGAAAGTCTTCGACGAACCCGGGCGGAAGACCTCATCCGCATCATCACTGCTACGCCTCCGTCTGGGAAGTCTCACCATGGGCCAATATGCCATACGGTCCCGTACCCTTGCCTCGGAGCTGGCCTGGGATAACGACGCTCTGGTATCCGTCTTCTGGGAGGGTCTGTCCGGCCGTATTAAAGATGAACTTGCCGGTCGGGACATTCCTACCACTCTCGATGACCTAATAACTCTTGCCACCCGGATTGACCTACGGTTCCAGGAGAGTGCCAAAGAGGTCACCCGTGAGAGGAGGTTTCCACGTCTAGCTCCTACTTTTCAGAAATCCGTCTCTCCCCAGGTACACTCTCCTGAGCCTATGCAGGTCGACCAGACCAAGATGGTCAAAACCCGTCAGGACTTACGCCGTGCCGAGGGGAGCTGCTTCTACTGTGGCAGTAAGGAGCACCGGATCCGTGCCTGCCCGGAGAGGTCGGGAAACGCCTGTGTCTAGGTTCGCTCAGAGAGGTCGACCTAGACAAGAATAAATCCTCTCCATCCCTGCTGCTGTCAGTCTCAATTGTCTGCGGGGAGAACCGTTATTTCGAACTAGCCCAACTTGACTCTGGAGCAGCCGGGAATCTTATTTCACAGTCCCTGGTAGAGAAATACCGCATCCCCACCAAACCTCTGGCTGTACCCTTGTCTGTTGCTGCCGTGGATGGGGGTCTCTTACCACGCCCCATCCAACTCATCACCGAATCCATTACTCTGCAGGTGGGAATGCTGCAATCTGAGAGTATCTCCTTTCATGTTCTGCCTGGACTCTCTCACGCCCTCTTGCTAGGTCTACCTTGGCTCCAGAGACATGCACCCGTGCTTGACTGGCAGACCGGAGAAGTCCTTAGCTGGGGACAGGACTGCCATAAGACCTGTCTGGTTCCCGTCCATCCCGTCCGTCCTTCTCCTACCCCAGCTAATCTACCTGGACTTCCGATTCCTTATTGGTCTTATGCTGATTGTAACAGGTCTGGGAGGCGGAACCTCTGAGCTACTATACAAGGGGGCAGTCCTTGTAAGGGAGCGGGTGGCGACCAGGGAAGACGGGCAGGAGGTCACAGCAGGTGACCGGGACAGTCTCTGAGTGAACGGGCTGGAGGTCACGGCAAGTGACCGGGGCAGTCTCTGAATGAACGGGCAGATGATCACGGCAAGTGACCGGGGCAGTCTCTGGATGAACGGGCAGATGGTCACGGCAAGTGACCGGGGCAGTCTCTGGATGAACGGGCAGATGGTCACGGCAAGTGACCAGGGCAGTCTCTAGGTAAAGGGTTGGTACGACCTGTGGCGGCTGATGATAGACGTGAGCTCCCAGGTGAGCAGGCGAGAGTCTCTGGATGAACGGGTGGTCACAGCATGTGACGGCGGAGCCTCCAGGAAGACCAACGGACAGGCGGCAGATGAGCGCTCCCAGGTGAGCGGGCAGAAGTCTCTGGACAGGCGGGTGGTCACAGCACGTGACGGCAGAGCCTCCAGGTAGGCTAGCGGACAGGCAGCAGATGAGCGCTCCCAGGTGAGCGAGCAGGAGTCACTGGACAGGCAGGTGGTCACAGCACGTGACGGCGGAGCCTCCAGGTAGACTAGCAGGCAGGTAGCAGGTGTGTGCTCCCAGGTGAGCGGGCAAGCTGGTCCATAGACAGACTGACAGGAGTTGGTAGGCAGACCGTCGGACCTCAGGCAAGCAGGCAGGTGTCTGATGTGCGCTCCCAGGTGAGCGGGCAGGCTGGTCCTTAGACAGACTGACAGGAGTAGTAAGGCAGACCGTCGGACCTCAGACTAGCAGACAGGTAGCAGATAATCAGGCAGGAATCTGGCAGGTAACTGGCAGGTAACTGGCAACGGGACCTGAGGGCTGAAGCAGAGTAGTGAACAGTGCAACAACATTGCTCGGGCACCTCCATTTTGGAGGAGGTGCCTTATATATGGTAAAGTCCTCCGGCCATTGGCCGGGGACTCCTTAGGACGGCGCGCGCGGCCCCTTTAAGAGGGAGGGAGGGCGCGCGCGCACGCCCTAAGCACAGTGGCCGGGAAGGAGCGCGCGCTGCCAGCAGAGCGGGAGAGGGACGCCGGGCACGGAGCAAAGCGGTGAGGGGAACAGCGTCCCTGCCTAGCAGAGGGCAGGGACGCCGGCACTACAGTACCCCCCCTTTAGGCCCCCCCTTTTTTAGGCCAGATAGAAATTTAGCTAGGATGAGAGGGGCATGGATGTTCTCCCGGGGCTCCCACGTTCTCTCCTCAGGACCAAACCCCTTCCAATCTACTAGAAAAAAGGTCTTTCCTCTTACCCTTTTGGTGGCAAGAATGTTCTCTACCTCAAACTCGTCCTCAGCAGAAACCGGAGCAGGAGGCGTACCTGTAGACTTGGAAAAAGAGTTAAGCACCACGGGTTTGAGGAGAGATACATGGAAGGAGTTAGGGATCCGTAAGTTGGCCGGGAGTTTCAATTTATAGGCCACCGGGTTGATCTGACTGATGACCTCCAGAGGACCGATGAACCGAGGCCCTAACTTGTAAGAAGGTATCTTGAGTCGAACATATTTAGATGAGAGCCAGACTTTATCTCCTGGACGAAATTGTGGAGGATCCAGGCGTTTTTTGTCAGCGTCTCTTTTCATACGCTCGGATGACAGAAGGAGTGCGGACCGGGTACTCTCCCATATGGAGGAAAATTTGCTAACGAGAGATTCCGCAGCCGGGTTGTCCACAGAGGTGGAGACAGGAAAAGGAATCCGAGGATGCTGACCAAAGACTACAAAAAACGGGGATTTGGAGGAGGATTCGCTCTCGTGATTATTATAAGAGAACTCGGCCCATGGTAGGAGATCCACCCAGTCAGAATGGTGGGCATTAACGAAGTGCCGGAGGTAACTGGTCAGGTTCTGATTGATCCGCTCCACTTGACCATTGGACTGTGGGTGGTAAGCGGAAGAGAAGTCCAGGGTGACGTCTAGTAGTTTACAAGTGGCTCTCCAGAAACGTGAGGTGAACTGTACCCCACGATCCGACACGATGTGGAGGGGCAGGCCATGAAGACGGAAGATGTGGCGGATAAAGTCTTTAGCCAGCTCGGGTGCAGACGGAAGGCCTGGCAGGGGAATAAAGTGAGCCATCTTGGAAAAGCGGTCAGCGACCACCCAAATGACTGTACAACCGGCAGAGACGGGGAGATCAGTTATAAAGTCCATTGCTATATGCTGCCAGGGGGCAGCAGGTACAGGAAGCGGAAGGAGGCGTCCGGCTGGCAGATGTCTCGGGACTTTGTTGCGGGCGCAGGACACACAGGCAGAAACAAAGTCTATTATGTCCTTGTGCAGGGTAGGCCACCAATAGTGCCGGGCAATAAGCTGGAGGGTCTTTTTCTGACCGGCGTGGCCAGCTAGTTTAGACGAATGGCCCCAGTGTAGGATCTTCTCCCGATCAGGTACTGAAACAAACGTCTTACCGGGAGGGAGACGATTTAGACTCACGGGAGCCACCTGCATTAATCTGGCGGGATCGATGATATGTTTAGGTTCTTCCTCGAGATCGGACACCAGAAAGGATCGGGACAAGGCGTCTGCTTTGACGTTTTTGTCAGCCGGGCGAAAATGAAGAACAAAATCAAAGCGAGCAAAAAACAAGGACCACCGGGCTTGGCGCGGGTTAAGTCTCTGGGCATGCTGGAGGTAAGCCAAGTTCTTGTGGTCAGTGTAAATTATTACCGGATGAAGAGCCCCCTCGAGTAGGTAACGCCACTCCTCCAACGCCAGCTTGATGGCCAATAACTCTCGGTCTCCTATGGAATAGTTGCGCTCAGAAGATGAGAAGAGTTTGGAGAAGAAGCCACAAGTTACCATTCTCCCGGAAGATGATTTTTGAGTAAGTACCGCTCCGGCTCCAGAGGAGGAGGCGTCAACTTCCAGGAAGAACTGCTTGTTGCCGTCCGGGCGATGCAGCACCGGGGCGGAAGAGAAGGCCTGTTTTAGGGAAAGAAAGGCCTCCTCTGCTTCGGGCGGCCACTCTTTGGGATTAGTACCCTTACGGGTGAGCGCGGAAATTGGGGCAGTCCGGGAAGAGAAGTGCGGGATGAAGAGGCGGTAATAGTTGCCGAAGCCCAGGAACCGTTGAATAGCCTTCAACCCCTCTGGTCGGGGCCATTTCTCGATGGCAGACAGTTTCTCAGGATCCATTTGTAGGCCGGTCTGAGAGATAATGTAGCCCAGAAACGGAAGCGAGGTCTGCTCAAAGAGGCACTTCTCATATTTAGCGTAGAGATGGTTCTGCCTGAGCCTGAGCAGGACCTGACGAACATCCCTCCGGTGAGTCTGGAGATGCGGAGAGAAGACCAAGATGTCGTCCAGGTACACCACTACGCAGGAGTAGAGAAGGTCCCGGAAGATGTCATTGACCAACTCTTGAAAGACGGCAGGAGCGTTACAGAGGCCAAAGGGCATTACCAGATATTCATAGTGGCCGTCCCGGGTGTTGAATGCCGTCTTCCATTCATCCCCCTGACGGATACGAACCAGGTTGTACGCCCCACGGAGGTCCAGTTTGGTGAAGATTCTAGCCCCCCTCAGACGATCAAATAACTCCGGAATGAGCGGAAGGGGGTACTTATTCTTCACCGTGATCTGGTTAAGGCCTCTATAGTCTATACAGGGACGAAGAGAGCCGTCCTTCTTTTTGACGAAAAAGAAGCCTGCTCCCGCCGGGGAGGTAGATTTCCGGATGAATCCCCTGGCCACATTCTCCTCAATATATTCGGACATCGACCGGGTCTCAGCAGCGGATAATGGATAAATACGCCCACGGGGAGGAGAAGTACCAGGTAACAGGTCGATAGGGCAGTCGTATGGTCTATGAGGGGGTAGTGTCTCTGCCTCCTTTTTATTAAAGACATCAGCATAAGACCAATAAGGAATCGGAAGTCCAGGTAGATTAGCTGGGGTAGGAGAAGGACGGACGGGATGAACGGGAACCAGACAGGTCTTATGGCAGCCCTGTCCCCAGCGAAGGACTTCTCCGGTCTGCCAGTCAAGAACGGGTGCATGTTTCTGGAGCCAAGGTAGGCCTAGCAAGAGGGCGTGAGAGAGTCCAGGCAGAACATGGAAGGAGATACTTTCAGAATGCAGCATTCCCACCTGCAGAGTAATGGATTCGGTGATGAGTTGGATGGGGCGTGGTAAGAGCCCCCCATCCACGGCAGCAACAGACAAGGGTACAGCCAGAGGTTTGGTGGGGATGCGGTATTTCTCTACCAGGGACTGTGAAATAAGATTCCCGGCTGCTCCAGAGTCCAGTTTTGCTAGTTCGAAATAACGGTTCTCCCCGTAGACGATTGAAACTGACAACAGCAGGGATGGAGAGGATTTATTCTTGTCTAGGTGGACCTCTCTGAACGAACCTAGACACAGGCGTTTCCCCACCTCTCCGGGCAGGCACGGATCCGGTGCTCCTTACTGCCACAGTAGAAGCAGGTCCCCTCGGCACGGCGTAAGTCCTGACGGGTCTTGACCATCTTGGTCTGGTCGACCTGCATAGGCTCAGGAGGGTGTACCTGGTTAGAGACAGAAGGAGTGACGGGTTTCTGAAAAGTAGGAGCTAGACGTGGTAACCTCCTCTCACGGGTGACCTCTCTGGCACGCTCCTGGAACCGTAGGTCAATCCGGGTGGCAAGAGTTATTAAGTCATCGAGAGTGGTAGGAATGTCCCGACCGGCAAGTTCATCTTTAATACGGCCGGACAGACCCTCCCAGAAGACGGAAACCAGAGCGTCGTT
Source organism: Phyllobates terribilis (assembly GCF_046119375.1). NCBI lineage: Eukaryota > Metazoa > Chordata > Amphibia > Anura > Dendrobatidae > Phyllobates > Phyllobates terribilis. The sequence goes on along the minus strand of NW_027362769.1, from coordinate 247,175,733 downwards.
ATCCCAGGCCAGCTCCGAGGCAAGGGTACGGAACCGTATGGCATATTGGCCCACGGTGAGACTTTCCTGACGGAGGTGTAGCAACGATGATGCGGATGAGGTCTTCCGTCCGGGTTCGTCGAAGACTTTCCGGAAAGCCGTGAGAAAAGCAGGCAAGTTGGACACCAGGGGGTCTCCTCTCTCCCATAGAGGATTTAGACAGGCCAGGGCCTCCCCGGTGAGATGGGACATGATGAATGCAATTTTGGCTCGGTCGGAGTTAAACTGGTGGGACAATAGTTCAAAGTGCAGGGTGCACTGATTTATGAAGCCCCGAGCCTGAGCTGAGTCGCCTCTGAAGCGAGGAGGTGCAGAAAGCCGAGGTCCGGGGTAGGATATCATGGTGTTAGTGGACAGCGGAGCTGCCGGATTGCGAGAAATGGCACTGGCGGAGGTTGTTGGTGGAGCAGTCAGAGTGTCCAGGCGAGTATTGACATTCCGCAGGTGACCCAGGATGGACTCCTGTTGGGACCTTTGACGGGACAGTTCATGACACAGGTCCGAGAGCGAGGGAGCTTGGGTGCCACCGGGTTCCATGGCCCGAGCAAACTGTAACGGGTCTGGGAGGCGGAACCTCTGAGCTACTATACAAGGGGGCAGTCCTTGTAAGGGAGCGGGTGGCGACCAGGGAAGACGGGCAGGAGGTCACAGCAGGTGACCGGGACAGTCTCTGAGTGAACGGGCTGGAGGTCACGGCAAGTGACCGGGGCAGTCTCTGAATGAACGGGCAGATGATCACGGCAAGTGACCGGGGCAGTCTCTGGATGAACGGGCAGATGGTCACGGCAAGTGACCGGGGCAGTCTCTGGATGAACGGGCAGATGGTCACGGCAAGTGACCGGGGCAGTCTCTAGGTAAAGGGTTGGTACGACCTGTGGCGGCTGATGATAGACGTGAGCTCCCAGGTGAGCAGGCGAGAGTCTCTGGATGAACGGGTGGTCACAGCATGTGACGGCGGAGCCTCCAGGAAGACCAACGGACAGGCGGCAGATGAGCGCTCCCAGGTGAGCGGGCAGAAGTCTCTGGACAGGCGGGTGGTCACAGCACGTGACGGCAGAGCCTCCAGGTAGGCTAGCGGACAGGCAGCAGATGAGCGCTCCCAGGTGAGCGAGCAGGAGTCACTGGACAGGCAGGTGGTCACAGCACGTGACGGCGGAGCCTCCAGGTAGACTAGCAGGCAGGTAGCAGGTGTGTGCTCCCAGGTGAGCGGGCAAGCTGGTCCATAGAAAGACTGACAGGAGTTGGTAGGCAGACCGTCTGACCTCAGGCAAGCAGGCAGGTGTCTGATGTGCGCTCCCAGGTGAGCAGGCAGGCTGGTCCTTAGACAGACTGACAGGAGTAGTAAGGCAGACCGTCGGACCTCAGACTAGCAGACAGGTAGCAGATAATCAGGCAGGAATCTGGCAGGTAACTGGCAGGTAACTGGCAACGGGACCTGAGGGCTGAAGCAGAGTAGTGAACAGTGCAACAACATTGCTCGGGCACCTCCATTTTGGAGGAGGTGCCTTATATATGGTAAAGTCCTCCGGCCATTGGCCGGGGACTCCTTAGGACGGCGCGCGCGGCCCCTTTAAGAGGGAGGGAGGGCGCGCTCGCCCTTAGCACAGTGGCCGGGAAGGAGCGCGCGCTGCCAGCAGAGCGGGAGAAGGACGCCGGGCACGGAGCAGAGCGGTGAGGGGAACAGCGTCCCTGCCTAGCAGAGGGCAGGGACGCCGGCACTACACTGATGTCTTTAATAAAAAGGAGGCAGAGACACTACCCCCTCATAGACCATACGACTGCCCTATCGACCTGTTACCTGGTACTACTCCTCCCCATGGGCGTATTTATCCATTATCCGCTGCTGAGACCCGGTCGATGTCCGAATATATTGAGGAGAATCTGGCCAGGGGATTCATCCGGAAATCTACCTCCCCGGCGGGAGCAGGCTTCTTTTTCGTCAAAAAGAAGGACGGCTCTCTCCGTCCCTGTATAGACTATAGAGGCCTTAACCAGATCACGGTAAAGAATAAGTACCCCCTTCCGCTCATTCCGGAGTTATTTGATCGTCTGAGGGGGGCTAGAATCTTCACCAAACTGGACCTCCGTGGGGCGTACAACCTGGTTCGTATCCGTCAGGGGGATGAATGGAAGACGGCATTCAACACCCGGGACGGCCACTATGAATATCTGGTAATGCCCCTTGGTCTCTGTAACGCTCCTGCCGTCTTTCAAGAGTTGGTCAATGACATCTTCCGGGACCTTCTCTACTCCTGCGTAGTGGTGTACCTGGATGACATCTTGGTCTTCTCTCCGGATCTCCAGACTCACCGGAGGAACGTTCGTCAGGTCCTGATCAGGCTCAGGCAGAATCACCTCTTCGCTAAATACGAGAAGTGCCTCTTTGAGCAGACCTCGCTTCCGTTTTTGGGCTACATTATTTCTCAGACCGGCCTACGAATGGATCCAGAGAAACTGTCTGCCATCGAGAAATGGCCTCGACCGGAGGGGTTGAAGGCCATTCAGCGGTTCCTGGGCTTCGCCAACTACTACCGCCTCTTCATACCGCACTTCTCTTCCCGGACTGCCCCAATTTCCGCGCTCACCCGTAAGGGTACTAATCCCAAAGAGTGGCCGCCCGAAGCAGAGGAGGCCTTTCTTTCCTTAAAACAGGCCTTCTCTTCCGCCCCGGTGCTGCATCGCCCGGACGGCAACAAGCAGTTCTTCCTGGAAGTTGACGCCTCCTCCTCTGGAGCCGGAGCGGTACTTACTCAAAAATCATCTTCCGGGAGGATGGTAACTTGCGGCTTCTTCTCTAAACTCTTCTCCTCCTCAGAGCGCAATTATTCCATAGGAGACCGAGAGTTATTGGCCATCAAGCTGGCATTGGAGGAGTGGCGTTACCTGCTCGAGGGGGCTCTTCACCCGGTAATAATTTACACTGACCACAAGAACTTGGCTTACCTCCAGCATGCCTAGAGACTTAACCCGCGCCAAGCCCGGTGGTCCTTGTTTTTTGCTCGCTTTGATTTTGTTCTTCATTTTCGCCCGGCTGACAAAAACGTCAAGGCGGACGCCTTGTCTCGTTCCTTTCTGGTGTCTGATCTCGAGGAAGATCCGAACCACATCATCGATCCCGCCAGAGTAATGCAGGTGGCTCCCGTGAGTCTAAATCGTCTCCCTCCCGGAAAGACGTTCGTATCAGTACCTGATCGGGAGAAGATCCTTCACTGGGGTCACTCGTCTAAACTGGCTGGCCACGCCGGTCAGAAAAAGACCCTCCAACTTATTACCCGGCACTACTGGTGGCCTACCCTGCACAAGGACGTAATAGACTTTGTTTCTGCCTGTGTGTCCTGCGCCCGCAACAAGGTTCCGAGACATCTGCCAGCCGATCGCCTCCTTCCGCTTTCTGTACCTGCTGCCCCCTGGCAGCATATAGCAATGGACTTTATAACTGACCTCCCAGTCTCTGCCGGTTGTACGGTCATTTGGGTGGTCGCTGACCGCTTCTCCAAGATGGCTCATTTCATTTCCCTGCCAGGCCTCCCGTCTGCACCCGAGCTAGCGAAAGACTTTATTCGTCACATCTTTCGTCTTCATGGCCTGCCCCTCCACATCGTGTCGGATCGTGGGGTACAGTTCACCTCACGCTTCTGGAGAGCCACATGTAAACTGCTAGAAGTCACCCTGGACTTCTCTTCCGCTTACCACCCACAGTCCAATGGTCAAGTGGAGCGGATCAATCAGAACCTGACCAGTTACCTCCGGCACTTCGTTAATGCCCATCATTCAGACTGGGTGGATCTCCTACCATGGGCCGAGTTCTCTTATAACAATCACGAGAGCGAATCCTCCTCCAAATCCCCGTTTTTTTGTAGTCTTTGGTCAGCATCCTCGGATTCCTTTTCCTGTCTCCACCTCTGTGGACAACCCGGCTGCGGAATCTCTCGTTAGCAAATTTTCCTCCATTTGGCAGAGTACCCAATCCGCACTCCTTCAGTCGTCCGAACGGATGAAAAGACACGCTGACAAAAAACGCCTGGATCCTCCACAATTTCGTCCTGGAGATAAAGTCTGGCTCTCATCTAAATATGTCCGACTCAAGATACCTTCTTACAAGTTAGGGCCTCGGTTCATCGGTCCTCTGGAGGTCATCAGTCAGATCAACCCGGTGGCCTATAAATTGAAACTCCCGGCCAACTTACGGATCCCTAACTCCTTCCATGTATCTCTCCTCAAACCTGTGGTACTTAACTCTTTTTCCAAGTCTACAGGTACGCCTCCTGCTCCGGTTTCTGCTGAGGACGAGTTTGAGGTAGAGAACATTCTTGCCACTAAAAGGGTAAGAGGAAAGACCTTTTTTCTAGTAGATTGGAAGGGGTTTGGTCCTGAGGAGAGAACGTGGGAGCCCCGGGAGAACATCCATGCCCCGCTCATCCTTGCTAAATTTCTGTCTGGCCTAAAAAAGGGGGGGCCTAAAGGGGGGGGTACTGTAGCGTCGGCGTCCCTGCCCTCTGCTAGGCAGGGACGCTGTTCCCCTCACCTCTCTGCTCCGTGCCCGGCGTCCTCCTCCCGCTCTGCTGGCAGCGCGCGCTCCTTCCCGGCCACTGTGCTTAGGGCACGCGCGCGTGCTCTCCCTCCCTCTTAAAGGGGCCGCGTGCGCCGTCCTAAGGAGTCCCCGGCCAATGGCCGGAGGACTTCACCATATATAAGGCACCTCCTCCAAAATGGAGGTGCCCGAGCAATGTTGTTGCACTGTTCACTAATCTGCTTCAGCCCTCAGGTCCCGTTGCCAGTTACCTGCCAGATACCTGCCAGATTCCTGCCAGCTTTCTGTCTTATTCCTGCATGATATTCTGCTACCTGCCTGCTAGCCTGAGGTCCGATGGTCTGCCTTACTACTCCTGTCAGTCTGTCTAAGGACCAGCTTGCCCGCTCACCTGGGAGCGCACATCAACTACCTGCCTGCTTGCCTGAGGTCCGACGGTCTGCCTTCCAACTCTTGTCAGTCTGTCTATGGACCAGCTTGCCCGCTCACCTGGGAGCGCACATCTGCTACCTGCCTGCTAGCCTACCTGGAGGCTCTGCCGTCACGTGCTGTGACCACCTGCCTGTCCAGTGACTCCTGACCGCTCACCTGGGAGCGCTCATCTGCCGCCTGTCTGTTGGTCTTCCTGGAGGCTCCGCCGTCATATGCTGTGACCACCCGTTTATCCAGAGACTCTCGCCTGCTCACCTGGGAGCTCACATCTACCATCAGCCGCCACAGGTCGTACCAACCCTTTACCCAGAGACTGCCCCGGTCACTTGCCGTGACCATCTGCCCGTTCACCCAGAGACTGCCCCGGTAACTTGCCGTGACCATCTGCCCGTTCACCCAGAGACTGCCCCGGTCACTTGCCGTGACCATCTGCCCGTTCACCCAGAGACTGCCCCGGTCACTTGCCGTGACCATCTGCCCGTTCATCAAGAGACTGCCCCGGTCACTTGCTGTGACCTCCTGCCCGTTCTTCTAGAGACTGTCCCGGTCACCTGCTGTGACTGCCTGCCTGGTCGCCACCCGCTCCCTTACAAGGACCGCCCCCTTGTATAGTAGCTCAGAGGTTCCGCCTCCCAGACCCGTTACACAGAGCACAAAATCAGGAGTTTTGTAGAATTATAGTCAGGTGTATGAGTAACCAAATATACTAAACAGGTGATTTACAGTCATTACCTGAAGCAGAAGCAGCTATGTTGGAGGCTTAACCACTTCGCGCCAGAGCCTGTTTTTGCCTTCGTGACCGGGCCAATTTTTTCAATTCTGACCACTGTCACTTTATGAGGTAATTACTCTGGAATGCTTCAACGTATTCCCCTGATTCTGAGAATGTTTTTTCGTGACATATTGTAATTCATGATAGTGGTAAAATTTCTCCAATATCACTTGCGTTTATTTGTGAAAAAATCGGAAATTTGGCAAAAATTTTGAAAATTTTGCAATTTTCAAACTTTGAATTTTCATGCCCTTAAATCAGAGCGAGATGTCACACAAAATAGTTAATAAATAACATTTCTCACATGTCTACTTCACATCAGCACAATTTTGGAACCAAAATTTTTTTTGTTAGGAAGCTATAAGGGTTAAAAGTTGACCAGCGATTTCTCATTTTTACAACAAAATTTACAAAAACATTTTTTTAGGGACCACATCTTATTTGAAGTGACTTTGAGGGGCCTGTATGACAGAAAATACCCAAAAGTGACACCATTCTAAAAACTTCACCCCTCAAGGTGCTCAAAACCACATTCAAGAAGTTTATTAACCCTTCAGGTGCTTCACAGGAATTTTTGGAATGTGGAAGAAAACAATGAACATTTAACTTTTTTTCACAAAACTGCTGCTTTAACCTCAAATTTTTAATTTTCACAAGGGCAGCCAGAAAAAATGGACCCCAAAATGTGTTGTGCAATTTCTCCTGAGCACGCTGATACCCCATATGTGGTGCAAAGCCACTGTTTGGGCGCACGGCATGGCTTGGAAGGTAAGGAGCGCCATTTGACTTTTGGAATGGAAATTTGACTGGAATCGATAGCGGACGCCATGTTGCATTTGGAGAGCACCTGAGGTGCCTAAACAGTGGAAACCCCCAACAAGTGACCACATTTTGGAAACTAGACCCCTCAAGGAACTTATCTAGATGTGTGGTGAGCACCTTGAACCCCCAGGGGCTTCACAGAATTTTATAATGTTGAAGTGTGAAAATAAAAAAACACATTTTTAACACAAAACTGCTACTTTAGCCTCAAATTTTTAATTTTCACAAGGGCAGCCAGAAAAAAAGGACCTCAAAATGTGTTGTGCAATTTCTCCTGAGCACGCTGATACCCGATATGTGGTGCAAAGCCACTGTTTGGGCGCACGGCATGGCTTGGAAGGTAAGGAGCGCCATTTGACTTTTGGAATGGAAATTTGACTGGAATCGATAGCGGACGCCATGTTGCATTTGGAGAGCCCCTGAGGTGCCTAAACAGTGGAAACCCCCAACAAGTGACCCCATTTTGGAAACTAGACCCCTCAAGGAACTTATCTAGATGTGTGGTGAGCACCTTGAACCCCCAGGGGCTTCACAGAATTTTATAATGTTGAAGTGTGAAAATAAAAAAAAACATTTTTAACACAAAACTGCTACTTTAGCCTCAAATTTTTAATTTTAACAAGGTAAGCCAGAAAAAATGGACCCCAAAATGTGTTGTGCAATTTCTCCTGAGCACGCTGATACCCCATATGTGGTGCAAAGCCACTGTTTGGGCGCACGGCATGGCTTGGAAGGTAAGGAGCGCCATTTGACTTTTGGAATGGAAATTTGACTGGAATCGATAGCGGACGCCATGTTGCATTTGGAGAGCACCTGAGGTGCCTAAACAGTGGAAACCCCCAACAAGTGACCCCATTTTGGAAACTAGACCCCTCAAGGAACTTATCTAGATGTGTGGTGAGCACCTTGAACCCCCAGGGGCTTCACAGAATTTTATAATGTTGAAGTGTGAAAATAAAAAAACACATTTTTAACACAAAACTGCTACTTTAGCCTCAAATTTTTAATTTTCACAAGGGCAGCCAGAAAAAAAGGACCTCAAAATGTGTTGTGCAATTTCTCCTGAGCACGCTGATACCCGATATGTGGTGCAAAGCCACTGTTTGGGCGCACGGCATGGCTTGGAAGGTAAGGAGCGCCATTTGACTTTTGGAATGGAAATTTGACTGGAATCGATAACGGACGCCATGTTGCATTTGGAGAGCCCCTGAGGTGCCTAAACAGTGGAAACCCCCAACAAGTGACCCCATTTTGGAAACTAGACCCCTCAAGGAACTTATCTAGATGTGTGGTGAGCACCTTGAACCCCCAGGGGCTTCACAGAATTTTATAATGTTGAAGTGTGAAAATAAAAAAACACATTTTTAACATAAAACTGCTATTTTAGCCTCAAATTTTTAATTTTAACAAGGGCAGCCAGAAAAAATGGACCCCAAAATGTGTTGTGCAATTTCTCCTGAGCACGCTGATACCCCATATGTGGTGCAAAGCCACTGTTTGGGCGCACGGCATGGCTTGGAAGGTAAGGAGCGCCATTTGACTTTTGGAATGGAAATTTGACTGGAATCGATAGCGGACGCCATGTTGCATTTGGAGAGCCCCTGAGGTGCCTAAACAGTGGAAACCCCCAACAAGTGACCCCATTTTGGAAACTAGACCCCTCAAGGAACTTATCTAGATGTGTGGTAAGCACCTTGAACCCCCAGGGGCTTCACAGAATTTTATAATGTTGAAGTGTGAAAATAAAAAAACACATTTTTAACACAAAACTGCTACTTTAGCCTCAAATTTTTAATTTTAACAAGGGCAGCCAGAAAAAATGGACCCCAAAATGTGTTGTGCAATTTCTCCTGAGCACGCTGATACCCCATATGTGGTGAAAAACCACTGTTTGGGCGCACGGCATGGCTTGGAAGGTAAGGAGCGCCATTTGACTTTTGGAATGGAAATTTGACTGGAATCGATAGCGGACGCCATGTTGCATTTGGAGAGCCCCTGAGGTGCCTAAACAGTGGAAACCCCCAACAAGTGACCCCATTTTGGAAACTAGACCCCTCAAGGAACTTATCTAGATGTGTGGAAAGCACCTTGAACCCCCAGGGGCTTCACAGAATTTTATAATGTTGAAGTGTGAAAATAAAAAAACACATTTTTAACACAAAACTGCTACTTTAGCCTCAAATTTTTAATTTTAACAAGGGCAGCCAGAAAAAATGGACCCCAAAATGTGTTGTGCAATTTCTCCTGAGCACGTTGATACCCCATATGTGGTGCAAAACCACTGTTTGGGCGCACGGCATGGCTTGGAAGGTAAGGAGCGCCATTTGACTTTTGGAATGGAAATTTGACTGGAATCGATAGCGGACGCCATGTTGCATTTGGAGAGCCCCTGAGGTGCCTAAACAGTGGAAACCCCCAACAAGTGACCCAATTTTGGAAACTAGACCCCTCAAGGAACTTATCTAGATGTGTGGTGAGCACCTTGAACCCCCAGGGGCTTCACAGAATTTTATAATGTTGAAGTGTGAAAATAAAAAAAACACATTTTTAACACAAAACTGCTACTTTAGCCTCAAATTTTTAATTTTCACAAGGGCAGCCAGAAAAAAATGGACCCCAAAATGTGTTGTGCAATTTCTCCTGAGCACGCTGATACCCCATATGTGGTGAACAACCACTGTTTGGGCGCACGGCATGGCTCGGAAGGTAAGGAGCACCATTTGACTTTTGGAATGGAAATTTGGCTGGAATCGATAGCGGACGGCTTGTTGCATTTGGAGAGCCCCTGAGGTGCCTAAACAGAGGAAACCCCCAACAAGTGACCCCATTTTGGAAATGACACCCCTCTGGGAATTCATCTATGGGTTTAGTGACCATTTTAACTCAATGGATGATATCCAGAAACAAGCACGCAATGGAAGGTTTAGATTCTGGAGAACCCCCCCCTGGAAATTAAGTGAGCTCTACTCGAATGTGTCATTCACTAAATGAACCAAATGTTTGAATGACAAATTGGGATACATTTTTACAGTTTAAAAATGTGGTTCTGTGTGGAAGATTTTAAAGCTGTCAGTGATGCATAAGGCTGGCAATGATGGGCATTGTGGGCAATAGTAGCGGGTATCACGCCTCATTCCTCTCTTAGTACATACACGACATCTTTTCTGGGGGTTCCTTCTTATTTCCGTTGCTGGAATAAGTGCAATAAAATGTCGCTCAGTGAGTCTTTTCACATCCTCAGATTCTAATGGATGAGTGGGGCTAACACTTTGAAAGACAAGATTTTCAATTACCTTTTCTTGATAATCAAGAAAAGGATCTGAATTTCCTGCTTTTTTGTACAACACAAAAGAATTGTATGTGGCCACCTGAAACAAATAACCAACTTTTTATACCAGGTATAGGACTTTCTTGATACCTGGTATGGCTGTAGAACCTGGTCTGCAAGGTCCACACCCCCCATGTGTTTGTTGTAGTCAACGACTGACACAGGTTTTTGCTTCGGAGTGGTGGATCCTAGTTCTACAATGGCCCTTGTGGCATCTGTGTGGATCGAGCTGAGGACAAAAATATCCCTCTTATCCTTATATTTCAGGGCAAGCAGCTCTCCGTTGCGTACAGCCCCTGACTGCCCCTTTTGGAACTTTTGGTTTACCAATGGCTGTGGAAACCCCTGACGGTTTTTACGAATGGTCCCACAAGCCCCGATGTTATGTTCAACCAGACTTTTAAATAGGGGTATGCTGGTGTAATAATTGTCCACATATAGATTGTAGCCTTATTGAAAAAATGAACTTATCATCTCCCAAACAATTTTTCTAGATGTCCCCAGATAAGTAGGGCATCCTGGTGGGTTTAGTTGGCTATCTTTCCCCTCGTATATGCGAAAAGGAGATGTGTATCCGGTTGAACTTTCACACATTTTATAGATCTTTATTCCAAACTTTGCCCTTTTAGATGGGATAAATTGCTTGAGGTGCAGTCTTCCTTTGAATTTTACAAGGGACTCATCTATAGAAATATTTTGTGTTGGGGTGTAGAGCCTTAAGAATTTTTCTGACAAATTTTCAATGATGGGTCTAATTTTATATAACCTGTCATGTTCTGGGGCATTTCTGGGCAGGCATTGACTATTGTCGTTAAAATGCCAAAACCGCATGAGCATTTCATAACGGGTCCTAGGCAGAACGACTGAAAACATAGGGGTGGCTTGAACAGGGTGGTTGGACCAGTAGGATCGAATGCTCGGTTTTTTAACAAGCCCCAAGGCAAATGTAAGTCGTAAAAAAAATTTTATTTCCGGGACATTAGTTGGTGTCCATAAATTTGCCCTAGCATAGTAAGATCGGGGATTCTGGCTTATGAATTGGGATGCATATAAATTTGTTTGCACGACAATATGCTCTAGCAAGCTGTCTGTCAAAAACAAATTAAAAAAATGAATTGGTCCAAAATCTTCCACCTCCACATTTAAACCTGGAGTGGCGTTGAAATCAGGGCTGAATGGAGCAGCCGAATCCGAAGCCTCCCATCTGGGAAATGCTAGATCATGTGGCAAAGCCCCTTGTACACTGGCGTGCGCCAATTCACTAGTAGCAGGGACAGCGCTTGCACTGGGCAGTGTTCCCTGATTTGAAGACGTTTCTCCAGTAGCGCTATTTGCCCCTATTGCTGTACTGGTCCTTGGGCTTGAGGATGGACCAGAATCACTGCTCATTTCTGAGCTCTCAGTGTCACCGCTACTAAAGCCCTCAAAATCCATATCTCCATCTGAGATTGCACTGTCATCACTATCAGAACACAGCAGGGCATACACCTCTTCTGCAGTATAAGTCTGACGGGCCATTTTATTTTTAGATTTTTTGACTGGACTGAACGGACCGGACTGAACGGGCTGGACCGGACTGGACTGACCGGACTGACAGGACTGAAAGGACTGACCGGACTGACAGGACTGACCAGACTGACAGGAATGACCGGACTGACAGGACTGACTGACTGACAGGACTGATTGACTGACAGGACTGACTGACTGGACTGATCTGACAGGACAGACTGATCTGACAGGACTGACTGACTGATCTGACAGGACTGACTGACTGACAGGACTGACTGATCTGACAGGACTGACTGACTGACAGGACTGACTGACTGACTGATCTGACAGGACTGACTGATCTGACAGGACTGACGGACTGACTGATCTGACAGGACTGACTGATCTGACAGGACTGATGGACAGACTGATATGACAGGACTGACTGATCTGACAGGACTGACTGACTGACTGACAGGACTGACTGACTGACTGATCTGACAGGACTGACTGATCTGACAGGACTGACGGACAGACTGATATGACAGGACTGACTGATCTGACAGGACTGACTGACTGACAGGACTGACTGACTGATCTGACAGGACTGACTGATCTGACAGGACTGACGGACTGACTGATCTGACAGGACTGACTGATCTGACCGGACTGACTGATCTGACAGGACTGACGGACTGACTGATCTGACAGGACTGACTGATCTGACAGGACTGACTGACTGACAGGACTGAGTGATCTGACAGGACTGACTGACTGACTGATCTGACAGGACTGACTGACTGACAGGTCTGACAGGACTGACTGATCTGACAGAACTGACTGACTGACTGATCTGACAGGACTGACTGACTGACAGGTCTGACAGGACTGACTGATCTGACAGGACTGACTGACTGACTGATCTGACAGGACTGACAGATCTGACAGGACTGACTGATCTGACAGGACTGACTAACCCTAACTCTTACTTTCTTTTTTATTTTATTTTTTTCAATTTTACAGAGGCAAGGCTGACAGCTCTTGTCACACTGTTTCTCCTCTGCTCTCTCACTGAGATCGGAGGAGAAACAGTGTTCTATCAGCCAGATCGCCCGGGAAAGTTTGTTGCTAAAACAAACTTCCCTGGTGATCTCTCTGATTGGCTGGTGTGACGCTGACATCATCGAGACCTGAGCTAATCAGGTCTCGATGATGTCAGAGGTCACAGCATCGGGATCCCCGCCGCTCCTGAGGTATGTGGGGGGTCCCGATCACCGACCACCGGCTGTCACTATCTTTTAAATGCCGCGATCGCTATGGATCGCGGCATCTAGAAGATAGGAACAGGTTAACATCATGGGGACCTGATCCAATCAGGTCCCCATGATGCCACATGTCAGAGCTATCGCTCTGAACCAGTACCGCAGCGCTAGCAGGACCCTGGGGGTCCTGAGCGCTGCGGGACCACCCACCGTTTTTAAATGTCGGCGCTGCACAGAGCCCAGCAAGCGCCGACGTTTATGTACAGTGGGCGGTCGGGAACCGGTAAAAACTGGGTGAGGATCAGCAAAACTGCTACAAAAGTGATGTTGCGTAAGACATGTCACAAGTCATACACCATGGCAAAACTGAGGAAAAGACACAAGGTATACTGCTTCAGGAATGTCTTTCCCAGGTAAACATTTCAAAGCAAACTGGGGTTCCAAAATGTGCTATTTAAGCTCTTTTCAAGAAACAACTATTTCTTATAAAAGCTCTTTTGAAGAAGCACACTTTTGAAGAAATGAACAACGTTAAGGGCCATAGACACAGTGATCGGCTAAAGAACTTTAGTTCACCAGATGAAAGACACTACATGCTTACTTCCTTTTAATTTCAGAAGATGTCCAGCAATGCCATCATCTCAGAACTGGCAGCAACAAGTTTGGGGAACTCCAGCTAAAAGTGGTCTTCATGGAACAATTGTGACCAAAAAAAAACAGCTTTGTCCCGAATACAAGACCAAGCAACTCAACTATGCATAAAAAAAATAAGAACTAGAGTGCCGAAAAATTGCAGCAGGTTCTCTGGACTGATGATTCCAAATTTGAAATATTTGTCTGAAACAGAAGGAAGTGTAATAAGGAGTGTCTACAGGCAACAGATAAGCATAGTGGAGGTTCCTTGCACATTGAGGGCTTTATTTCAGCTAATAGAGTTGGGGGTTTGATTAAAGGTGTGCTCAATGCTGAGAAATATAGGTAGATAATTACTCATTATGCAATATGGTCAGAGAGGCATCTAATTGGCAGCAAATTTATACAGTAGCAGGACAACAATCCCAAACATATAGCCAATGTCATTAAGAACTATCTTAAAGAAGAACAAGGAATCCTGGAAATGATGATATAGTCCCTCACTGAATCCATATATCAACATCGTATTATCTATCTGGGAATAGGTGAAGAATTTGCACTAATCTACGTTCATGGAAAAGTTGTGAGCAATTCTCCAAGAGGATTGAAATATCTTAACTAACAAGATCCTTCAAAAGCAGTGTACAACTGTGTCTAAAAGAATTGATGCTGTTTTAAAAGCAGAGGGTGCAAAGGGAGGTCACAGCAAAAAATGATTTGATTTGATTTACATTTTTATTTTGCATTCTTACGTTGCATCATTTTTCTACATCTGCCTAAAACTTTTGCACAGTACTGAATAGAGATAGGAGGATCTTTTGAAATTCGAATGCGCCGACTCTGCCGAATTTTCCTCAAAATTTGATTTGCTGTGAAAAATAATTGTGCAAATCTCAATTCAGGAAAGCTTGTAATTGCTTGGAAAACACATATCGGGGATAGGAGAGAGAGAACCCCACTGACCATAAGAGCTTTACAGGCGATAGAGAAAGACCCTGCAGACCATAAGAGCTTACATACTACAAAAGAGAGAACGAGGACCCTGTTGACCATAAGAACTTACACACTGAAATTTAATTTCCTGCACTGTGCTTGAGATGGGAGAGTCTCCTGTGTAGGCATGGCATCAAATCTGTGAAAAAAGGTTGACTATTCATTTAAATGGATAAGTAAGCATTAGTGTTGATCGAGCACTAAAATGCTTGGGTGCTCGAAGCTCGGGCCGAGCTCGCCGTGATACTCGGGTGCTCGACCCGAGCAACGAGCCCAATGTTAGTCTATGGGAGACCTGAGCATTTTTTCGGTGGCACCCCTGGCAGTCTTTTAAAAGCCTAACAAGTGCCCAAAACGATAGTGACAGTGCTCAAATGACAAGGGGACAGCATGGGGATCGCCCCAGGAAGCATTTCTGACCCCCAGGTCACTGCTGTCAACAACGTGGTCAGAGGTATTAAGCCACTTTTACGGGCTCACAATAAAACGTTCAAAAACGAAACTGAAACTTTTTTCCTGTGAAATATGTTAAGGAATTTATTTTCCAGGGTAAAGACTTGTGTATAAGGTAAAATAAATAACCAAAAACAAAAATACTCCTCCACACCTTGGGCTATGTTCACATGTAGCATTTTTTATGCATTTTTGCACTTTTGTATTGCTTTCATCTGTGACAAATGCATTCACCGGGAAATGTCATTTTAACATTTTATAACCTTATCTGGCCATGTGCTGTGTGACACATGCATAAAGTGCTGAAAAGACATGGGAACAGCATGGGGGAAAACCCCTGGAAGCATCTCTGACACCCAGGTCACTGTTTAAAAGTGTGCCCATCATAAGTGATCCTTGCCGCATCAGAAGATGCAGACTTGCAACCATCCCCGTGCAAGTTCTAGTTCAAGGGCAGTGTTCAATTGTACCTCCCCCATTCCTTGCAATACAAGCGCAAGTATGCAGCCTGCCACCCACCCACCCCCAGGCTGCAATACTATACTGCTTGCTTGCTTGCACTTGAAATTGGGCCTTTTAGGCATGTGGAGGCGAAATCTGGCCACCACGTCATGGCTGCTTTGGCGGCCTGGAATCCATAGTCCCCAGGCGCCCGGTGGCCGGATGTCCCCGCTTGCTTCTCAGCCTCCAGGGGGCGGCCGGGTGTCCATACTCAGTCCCCAGCCACCCCTATTTGTCCCGGTAACCATTCCCACACTTTTCTTAGCCTGGCCTGCTTTAGGGCAGCATTGGCAGAGCCCACCAGACAACCTGACTCCTCCGGTGGGCCCTGGCTTCTCCATCAGGGGAGTTGAGAGTGCCAAGATGAGGAAAATGATGAGGATGATAGAAGTTAGCATCTGCTTTGTTTTGTTGGAATGCAAGCGCATGTATGTAGCAGCGGCTAGGCCTGAGGTGGTCAGCGTTTTGGCGCATATCCTACCTCCTCTGAGGATTGCTGGATGTTTTCCTGCTACTATCCAAGTTCCATTACTCCCGTTAAAACAAAGCTTCAGGTGATAAATGATGGATGAAGTAGTTGCAAAGGAGAAAGAGCAGGAGGAACAGGGACCATTCACATCAATATCAGGCCAGTCAACCAGATATGTCTTGTAGGATATGTTTCTGTAACAAAAGGAGCGGTTCAGCTAGACAGTTATAGGGCATACAGTAAGTGCCATGCCTACCAAAAATTTCAAGGCACTCCAATGCCCCTTGGAAATTACATGGAGGTCAGAGGGCCTTAACTAAACCTTTTTTTCCATTTATAGCAACTGGGTCTCCTGTGCACCGTTGGCCTAAGCAGTGAATGGAAGGCTTTCCAAAAATTATGAGGAACCTCAATGCCCCTTACAAGAGCCATGCAGTACAGCATATTACAAACATAAGTCTCATTATTGGGGGGTGGGTCTCCCATAGGATTTGCTTATGCCTTCCAAGCAAAAGCTTCCAAAAATTAGGACGGAGGAACTTGCAATGCCCCTTACAAGAGCCATGCAGTGCAGTACATTACAAACATAAGTCCCATTATTGGGGAGTGGGTCTCCCATAGTATTTGCTTATGCCTTCCAAGCAAAAGCTGACAAAAATAAGGACGGAAAAACTTGCAATGCTGGCACCCTGGTGGTATAGTGGTGGTGGTGGCTGAGGATAAGGAGAAGAACATAAAACAGCCAAAATGAGGAAAGGTATACCCATGTGTGGGTGTGAAGCGGTGCATGTGAATACACCTCCCGAAATAACACAGTGGATTTGACTTTATGTTACTCTGCTGTCATTTGGTGGTGATGAGAAGTCAGGCCCAATCCAGCCCTTGTTCATTTTGATAAGGGTCAGCTTGTCAGCATTGTCAGTTGACAGGCGAGTGCGCTTATCAGTTATAATTCCCCCAGCGGCGCTAAAAACACGCTCCGATAACACGCTAGCAGCAGGGCAGGCCAGGACCTCAAAGGCGTACAGAGCGAGTTCATTCCAAGTGTCCAGCTTGGATACCCAATAATTAAAAGGCACAGAGGAATCACAGAGGACGCTGGTATGGTCGGCAAGGTGCTCCCTCACCATCTTTTGAAACTTTCCACTCCTTGTGAGAGTACCCCACGCCTCAGGGCCTGTAAGCTGGGCGGGTGTCAGAAATCTGTCCCAGAACATTGACAGTGTTCCCCTGCCTCTGCTGGATTGGAGTTGCATCTCTCTCGCCTGTACGCCCTGGTTGGGCAATGAACTGTGACCTCTGCCGCTAGCGTGTTCAGATGGGAATTTTTTTAAGAGTTCTGCAGCAAGGGCCTTCTGGTACTGCCCCATTTTTGTAGACCTCTCCACCTCAGGAATAAGAGAGTGAAAGTTCTTCTTGTAGCGGGGGTCTAAAAGTGTCACCAACCAGTAATGACTGTCACCCAACATTTTGACAACGCGAGGGTCACGGTTAAGGCAGCGTAACATAAAGTCAGTCATGCATTCCAGACTGGTAACGGGCAAGATTTCCATGTCCTCACCAAGATGACGACTGACCATGCTCTCATCCTCCTCCTCCTCCTCCTCCTCCCTGTCCTCAGGCCACCCACGCAGAACCGACGGTATGACACTTGTACAGGTACTACCGTCTACACTGCATGATAGCAGCTCCTGTTCTTCCTCCTCCTCCTCCTCCTCCTCTCCCTCATTGTCCCCCAATGCACGTTGGGATGAGATGAGGCTGGGCTGTGTGTAATCGCCCGCTACGGCTTCTTGATCCATCTCATCATACTCTGGCTGCAATGCCTCCTCTTTAATTCTCTGCAGAGAGCGTTGCAAAAGACAGACAAGAGGGATGCTGACACTAATGATGGCGTCATCGCCACTCACCATCTTGGTGGCCTCCTCAAAGTTTGTCAGGATGGTACATATGTCAGACATCCAGGTCCACTCCTGAGGTCTTATGTGTGGAGTCTGACCTGAATATCGATGGCCTTGTTGCGTCTGGTACTCCACAACTGCTTTCTTCTGCTCACAAATCCTTTGCAACATGTGGAGGGTAGAGTTCCAACGTGTGGTGACATCACACACCAGTCGGTGTGCCGGAAGCTGCAAACGCTGCTGCAACACAGCAAGGGCGGCGGAAGCTGTAGCCGACTTGCGAAAATGAGCTGACAGGCGGCGTACTTTCACGAGCAGATCTGGCAACTCGGGGTACGATTTAAGAAACCGCTGAACCACGAGGTTAAGCACATGAGCTAGGCATGGTACATGTGTGATCTCACCTCGCCTCAGAGCTGCCACCAGGTTACGGCCATTGTCACACACGACCATGCCGGGATGTAGGTTCAGCAGTCTCAGCCACAGATCTGCCTGATCTTTCACAGCTGTCCACAACTCACAAGCAGTGTGAGGTTTATCACCTAAGCTTATGAGTTTCAGCACAGCCTGTTGCCGCTTGGCGGATGCAGTACTGCAGTGCTTCCAGCTTGTAACTGATGTGGTGATATCTGAGATGGATGCTGAACATGAAGAGGAGGAGGATGATGCACAGGAGCTATACACTGTGGGGGCAACTATGACTGACAAAGGGCCCGCAATCCTCGGTGTGGGGAGGACGTTTTCCGTCCCAATGTCCGACTGGGTCCCGGCTTCCACTATGTTTACCCAGTGTGCCGTCAGAGAGATGTACCGTCCCTGGCCACAAGCACTTGTCCACATGTCCGTTGTCAGGTGGACTCTCCCAGTAACTGCGTTGTTGAGGGCACGGCAGATGCTTTAGGACACGTGCTTGTGTAGTGCGGGGATGGCACACCGGGCAAAATAGTGTCGGCTGGGGACCGAGTACCGAGGGACGGCCACCGCCATAAGGTTGCGGAAGGTTTCTGTCTCCATCAGCCTAAACGGCAGCATTTCCAACGCAAGCAGTCTTGAAATGTGCGAATTTCGGACTGTGGCCTGTGGGGCGTTAGCTGCAAATTTCCGCTTTCGTTCAAACGTCTGGGATATGGACAATTGAACGCTGCGGTGGGACGTGGACGTGGACGTTGATGCTGTTTCTTGAGAAACTGCCATAACAAGTGAAGACTGAGAGGAGGGGGCATCTTTACATGCAGTATGGACAGGGGATTGCCTTGCACACACAACACGGGGTTCTATTGCACGCACAACAGTGGAAGAAGCAGTGGTGACTCCCGCTGACACTGGTCGTGGACCCTGGGTTTCGCCCCACAAAGTCGGGTGCTTTGCTGCCATGTGCCTGATCATGCTGGTGGTGGTCAGGCTGGTAGTTTTGTCACCCCTGCTGATGCTGGCATGGCAGGTGGAACATATGGCCTTTTTGGGGTTATCAGACTCTGGAAGACCTACCACTTGTACTGGCAACGTCCCTCGTGTTGGTGTTATGGGGAACGGTTGCCCGTCTTCTGTCTGCGGCCACCACACTGCTTCTTCCTGCCTGTTGGGGTACTCTGCCTCCCTCCCCCTGTTTGCTGCTGGCCGCACTCTGCATGTCCTACTGCCACATTGGGTCAGTTACTAGATCATCCACCACCTCCTCCTTTTCCACTTGCGCACCACGATGCTCCTCCTCACTTCCTGGCAATTGTGTCTCGTCATCGTCCACCTCTTGTGACAAATTGCCAGCGTCGACTTCCTGTCGCCGTGGCTGTTCAAATATTTGGGCATCGCTACATGGGTCTCCTCTTCCACCACTTCAAGCGGATCAGGCGATGGGCACAAATATGGAAATGGACCAGTGAACAGCTCTTCAGAGTGTCCAAGTGTGGGATCAATTGCTGTCTGATGACAGTCAGCATGGTGGTAGGAAGAAGCATCAGGGTGAGGAGGAGTATGTGGTCGAGACTCACGGCTACTAAGAGTTGACCGTGTGGAAGACAGACCGAAGGTGGTGGTGCCCAGGTAACTGGAAGTATTATCTGCTAACCAATTAATAACCTGTTCACACTGATCAGTTCTCAATACTGGTGTTGTTCTGTGCTTCCCTAGTAATTCGGTCAAGCAGTGTGGCTGTTGGCTGTGGCACATTTTCACCTTGGCCACAGCCCCGTCCTCTGCACAAACCATCACCAGAACGTCCACTTCCACGTCCCTTTCCACGCGCCTTGCCATTGTAAAGGAAGTAAAATAGCTTACACTTGCACTATCAATGGAAAAAGGGTAATGAAAAGTAGATTAGAACCGTGGAAGAGGAAAACCACAGTTCTATTTCTCTGGCCTACACCCGACTCTTTTAAACAATTTGAACAATCAGGGAGAAACTATTACTGTTTTTCTTTACGTAAAAAATAACAAAACCTGAATATTAGAGGTCTTTTACCGTGGGATGGCAAAACCACAGTTATTGTTTACTGGGGTATACCAGACTTTTTTAAATAGATATAATTGTGGCTGAACAGTGAGCGACACACTCAAACTGTGTTTTTTTAGATACCAAAGGCCCAAAACTGGATAGTACAGAGATTTGACCCGTGGAACTGCAAAACCACACTGGGATTTGTCGGGCCTACACCAGACTATTTTCAACAGATATATTTTTGTGTCACAACAGTCAGGAGACACTACTGTTTTTCTTAGCGTAAAAAATAACAAAACCTGAATAATAGAGATTTTTTACCGTGGGATGGCAAAACCACAGTTATTGTTTACTGGGGTATACCAGACTTTTTTAAATAGATATAATTGTGGCTGAACAGTGAGCGACACACTCAAACTGTGTTTTTTTAGATACCAAAGGCCCAAAACTGGATAGTACAGAGATTTGACCCGTGGAACTGTAAAACCACACTGGGATTTGTCGGGCCTACACCAGACTATTTTCAACAGATATATTTTTGTGTCACAACAGTCAGGAGACACTACTATTTTTCTTTACGGAAAATATACCAAAACCTGAATAATACTGATTTTTTCCCGTGGGATGGCAAAACCACAGTTATTGTTTACTGGGGTATACCAGACTTTTTTAAATAGATATTATTGCGGCTGAACAGTGAGCGACACACTCAAATTGTTTTTTTTTAGATACAAATGGCCCAAAAGTGGATAATACAGAGGTTTGAACCGTGGAAGTGCAAAACAACACTTCTGTTTCTCTAGCCTACACCTGACTATTTTCAACAGATATATTTGTGTCTGAAAAGTTAGAGACACGCTTTTTTTTTGGGGGGGGGGGGGACACCAAAAGGTTAAAAAGACGGGTATTTGTACATTGTGAAGGAGGAAAAAAAAAAGAGGATTTAGATTAAAAAAAGGATTTTTCCTGGCCCCCGGGACCTGCAGCTAAGTCCAGCAATTTCAGCAACAGGAGCAGCACACAGGACTGTAATGCAGCGTTTGCTGGTATAACCACTGCATCTCCTATGCAGCCTGCCTGCCTGATATCTGGGATGGATATTAGTCCTGAGAAGGACTGTTTCTTTGATCTGGCAGCCTTTACAGACCCTACACTAACTATTTCGCAGTTTATATCTCTCCCTAAATCAGCAGCGCTGTCCCTACACTGTCTGATCTGGAACGACTGTGTCCAAGATGGCGGCGCCCGGTTTTAAATACTCGAGGTGACGCTGTGCGGCCAGCCAATCACTGTAATGCCCACAACCAACATGGCTGCGGCATTACAGTGACTGGCTGGCAATCCCTGCATGTTCATTGGCTCTGTAAAGAGCGCCAAATATGCAGGGCGGAGACCCGAGCTCCCGCCCGAGTAACCCGGAAATGCTCGGTGCTCGCCGAACATCCCGAGGAGCGTGATGCTCGGGCGAGTACCGAGCAGTGTCGAGCATGTTCGCTCAACACTAGTAAGCATCATTCTCTGTTAATAATGATGTTATATTGAGAGAAGAGGTCTGGTTTTGTGGCATCCCCCACATTCAGCTCAATCCAACAGGGATCTGAAATAACATTCTTACTGTCTTGGGCAGCTTGGGTAGAATTTTGATTAGCTGTTACTTGAGATGATGTCTTCTGGTGAGAGTTGAGTCAACTGTGCTAATGGATGAAATTTGTGAAGGTTAACAGGTGGGTCACTTAAGTTAATCTGTCGAACTGGCACTCTTCCGTTAGAGACAGTTAGAATGCTGCGAGCAGCTTTCACTAATGGTTGTCCTTCTAGCAGGATTGGTTTGAGGAGAGCCTGATAATCTTGATTTTCAATACCTGGTCGGGCACGGCACCATACCATAGTTTCTGAACTAGGCTGTAGAATCACCGGTTGTATGTCTTGGATGCAGACCCGACAAATTTCACCCTTGCTATTTGCAAACTTCTGCTGGGCGACAAGCACATGGATGGCATGCTGAATGGTCCACTGCTCAGAAGATGTAGCTGTAGGGCGAGAGGCATGCAAGACAGACAACACTTCAGGAAAACAATTTCTAAGAACGTTCATGCCTAGAACCATTACAGCAAAGCCCTCACCCTCTACATCAGTTACAATGACACCCTGTCTTTGGAGCTCAATGTCCCCAATCCGAATAGTGGGCTCTTAGTAACCCTGGTGAGGTATGGGTTGACCATTACTAGCTATAATGTTCATCCAAAACTCTGGAGGGTTATTTAAGTCACTAAAGTCCCAATTTTCAAGATATGCCCACTTCTGCAAAGTAGTTACCTGTGAGCCGGTGTTGATGAAGGCTTCCATAGGGAAACCGTTTACCAGGACAGTTATGTGGGGGCAGGGCATGCGAAGATGGGCAGATGAAGTGACGCACCCACATGGATGCTCCCTATGGACCTTTTTTTCTTCCTCCTGAGGGGCGGTCCTTAGCCTCGGGGGTAGCCCGTTTAACTGATAGCATTGGGTCTTGGTGTGTCAATATCTGTGGCAGTGCTGACAGAAAGGTCTCTTAAGGTGAGCCGTTTTGCCTGGAGGTAGACTCCTGGGTGGAGGCTCTGGAGGGAGAGTTCTTTCCGGGGCTTGCTCACTGGAGCGCGAAGGTGAAATAATCAGATTTTTGATCTGTTGAGAGACTTGTTCGAGTCCTCTGGCAATTTCATATACACAGGCTTCAAGGGATGCCTTGGAGTCCACAGCAGGAGTCTGCGCAGCTTGTGTTGCTTGCATGGTACCTGGCTATGACATCTGGAAAGATGGAGGGGCAGCAGGTATAGACCCAGCTGGAGGAGCAATGGGGACCTAGTTTCGCTGTATATATTCATTGCCAAGGACACAGATGGCTAGGGTCTTGAAGTCTGCAAAGGCGAAGCGGGGATGTTGTGCAGCAAGCATGTGGAGTTGGCTCTGCAACAGTTCAGAACCCATCCTCTCTATGAAGCGGTCTATCAAGATTTTGTCAGAGTCCACACTTTCACGGGGTCAACCTGTAGAACAGCGGAGAAAGCCTCTTGGAGCGATAGAGCATAGTCCCGTAAGGTCTCACCTGACTGTTGTCGTCTTGTAAAGAATCTCATCTTGACCTCAGAGATGGATGTAACCTCAAAGGCATCCTTCAGTTTCACAAGGATTTTCTCAGGCATTTTCTTCTCTGTTGGGCGCCAGGATCAAATTTCCCTGGAAGCAGCACCTTCAAGGTGACCCAGCAGGATCTGCACTTGCTGTTCTGGAGAGAAGGGGTAAAACAGAAAGAGAGCCAAAAGCTTGACATGGAAGTCCCTGAAGAGGTGCAGCTCCTCCTTGTAGCATGGCAACCAGGGTGTCCCAGCATAAAATAGGACAGAGAATGGCATGTTGCACGCGATGGGCACAGCAAGGCTGCTAGCACCGGCTTGGCTGTTGTTGATGGGTTCACTGATGATGTAGATACTGAAGTGACTGCTCACAATCGGACAGAGTCTCTAATACAGGCACACAGATGAATCCTGTTTGTGATGCCACAAATTGTGGTGGGCCATTGGGGAGGCGCCAGATGTTACAGAAGGGCCAGCTGGGGTGTGTAGTCTCACTGGCAGCAGATAATCATGTCATTGTAGCTGAAGTGAGTTGCTGGACCCCTCAATGCTTCCCTCGTGTCCAGAACAATTTCAAAAGCGGGGGGTGGCACTTGTTGATGGTATAGGACCCCCTGGGGGAACTCCTCTAGCGGTGGTGTCTGGGTGCAGATTTTAGAGTTCCCGTGATGTTTCTGCAATTTCAAGCAGCCAGACATGCAGGTGAACTTGTAAACATAACAATTTTACTGAATGAGGTAACAGGGTATAGTCTCTATTACAGGCAAAGTTCACAGTATATCGTGCATATGAAAGTAATGGTTTTCTCCTCATGAGACAAGCATTGTTATGGCCTCTCAGGGCGGCTGGAGAAGAGTTTTCTTCACTTGCTAGTACAGGAAATGCTATGCACAGTCCTAGAAATATTACACTGATGCAGAGACCTTCACAAATTGGCTCTCTGTGGAAACACACTAAAGTGTGGACGTACTCACAGTCTTTTTCCCACGATTCCCTCTTGCAGAGGGTAGGTTTAAGTAAAGTCGGAGGCGTGGCAGCCACTTGGATCTGGTCCTGGCTAGAAGTAATCAGGATAACCAGAGAACAGGAAAGTCCATGTACAGCATTCTCTCTCCTGACTAGAAGACACTTCACTCTTTTTGTGCAGGAGATTATGTGGGGAAAAATGTCCCCTCAGCGTAGACTGGCATTGAAAAACTCTTCTCTGAGAGAATAATGTCTCTTTTAAGTCTTCCTGAGGCAGCATGAGCTGCCCACAACTGGTTTGAGCTCAGTCAGAGTCAGAGCCCTGAGCTGGGAGTCTCCTCCCAGCCATTGCTATGGCCACCTGTTGTGTGGAGAATAATCGGTACATCATATACACACATTGGCCAGCAGATGGCAGGAAAGTACAATTTACAATGCATTGTATTATATCCCCTAACTCAGTACGCACAATGGAATAAATCTACTACCACACTACAACTGTCTCATTTAGCAGTAGTAGAACGGGTACCGGGATGCCACAGTTTACCTTAAAAAATGAGCCGTCAATTCAATGCAATCACACAAATATATGATGACATGCTTTACTCATTTTAAGAAAACTATTTTCATGGATCTATTTAATGTTACAAAATATGCAATAAAAGTGACTGTGAAAAAGGGACAAATGAGAATAATTCAAAGCATTTCCTCTATAAATAGACATTATCTAATTTCGTTAGGGGAATATGGTAATTAGTTACATCCCTTAAAATGAATGTCCGTAATGTATCCATATTATTATTTGAATACTTCTCTGCACATAAAACAAGAAAGCAATTTTGAGCAGGCAACTGTGGGAATTTTGGGAAGGCTGGTCATGTCGTGCCTCGAACATTCACACTCAGAGTGATAAAGTGTAACATATGGTGTTCATTTACTTTTCCACTCTAAGAGTAATATAGTAGGTGCAATAAATTTTACTGTGAGTTTTCTGACATTATGTTCTTGGGTTAAGCACTAAGCTTTGTCAGTTATTACAAGGCCCTAGCTGTTGCAGACCAGAGTATTGATGAATACTGGAAAATTGAGCCTTTAATAATGTATAAAGCATTAAACATGCAAACATTACACTGCAGTAGAAAGTTATATGTTTTCTCTGCCGTAGCTGCTTTATTTACAAAACATATTTGTCAAGTCCTTTGCAAAGAATAATGCCGTAATGCCATTCCCAATCATTCTTCTTAATGGTACTGTCTTGGTTTTACTGTAAACAACAATAACTCTTCCGGCTCAGGCTTCCAACTATGCTTCACTTCTTCCAACAACCGCATAAGTAGATATTTAAAGTTACATCATGAATTGAAACTAAGGTTTCTGAACTAGCTCTTTATAAAATATACATATCATACTGATGGTCAGCCGCTCAGGGACTCTTTGGTTAGCCCTGTGGCCTTGCAGCTCTGGGGTCCAGGGTTCAAATCTAATTAAGAACAACATCTGTGAGGAGTTTGTATGTTTCCTTCCAAACGCTATAGATATACTGATGGGGAATCTAGTTTGTGATACTTAATGGTGACAGTGATGATGATGTGAAATTATTGATGCTGTTTTAGCAAGTAAAATAAATAGCTGCCACAAGCGGTTTAAGTAATACATTTGCATATTAAAGGGATTCCCAAAAATAGACATTTTATGATGGGAATACATTAATCACAGGTTTTTCAGGTACTAGGATTTCCAGCCATCAGCTAAATAGCTTTATGAATTCTGGTGAAATTTCGCACTACACAGCTTCCATTAAAATCAATGGACTGTTCATGCCCCCAAGATCAATCAATACTATTCATAGTTTCTTTCCACTCTACTAATTTAAGGTTGAGGGTTCTGAATGGTGGCTCCCTCAATGCATTGTAGCTATAAGCACTTTGAAGAGATGAGCTTAACTGCTTGACAATAAATCCTTTGATTCTCGGTAAAAAAGTATTCTATATGAGACTCTTCTCTACATTGCTTACAAAAACAATTGGCACAAGTTTAATAAAAAATAGTATAGGTTGAAAAAACGATTGGGCCAAGTGTAATGGAAAATGTGTGAAGGAAAAAACATTTGGACCCCTTCTTCTTTCCTATGCATCCTTTCCTATGGTGCACTCAGTTGTGGTCAATTTCAGATCTCAGATTAAAACACCACTGCAGGTTTGTTTGTTTTTATTTTACTGTCAGAGTGGTGTCACTAATATAAGTCCCCTATTTCTAGTCTAATATTCATCAGATGCCATCTTCATCTTATATCAGAGCCACTTTAGTCGGTCTTCTGCAGAATGTGACCGGCTGGATAGCTCCAATGTTTGCTGTGAAATCCAGACGTTACTACTCAGTGAAAGTCTATGAGAGCCAGAACGAGACCAGAACAAAGGTTTAACTGAGTCAGTAGTTCGGTCACTATTTGGCGGCGCGGGACAGGATCAACTCTGGGAACAGCTGAAGACAGGAGCTGGTGAGTATAATACTAGGATCAGGGAACTTAGATTAATGGCACCAGTCTATTGATCAAATAAAAAAAAACACCTGAGTCATGCTTTAAACATGTGCTTTTATTCTTTAATCAAAGTCTCACCAGGGTAACATTTATAGGTTGTGTTGCTATCTCTTGGATTCTACTTTTTTCTTTCTACCGCATGAATTTCAGAAATATTTATTGAAATGAATAAATAAATAGCACTGCGAACTTGTTCACACACTGTAAATAACTTGAAATTAAGTGAATGTCACAAAACATAGATGTACCTTCATTTGCTGTCCAGAGTCTATTCTCTACTGTCGGAGATTTTAATGATAGAGAGTGATTAGACTGATCAAAGGAGAATTAAATTCAAATCAAATCTTCTGAAATTCTCAGGTTCTGACAAATTAGAGAAGTCTTCAATTTATTTGCACAGATTGGCAAAAAAAATTGCCCAACGCCATTGCTCACACTGCTAAAGAGTCACAGAATGGTCTAATAACATCAGGCACAGCCAGGCGGACTTCTCTATAGTACTCTACAGATATCACATCACATGTTCTAGTGCAGCCAGTATATTCTGTTTGCACTGTTCTTTGTTGTAGAAGTCAAATTTTAGACCTATACGTACATTCCACTCTGTTGTAGCGTCCTGTTGCAGGTACTCACTGTTACGCCCACCGGTCTCACACTTAAATTTGTTGACTCACTGTGCCACAGACCGGACCTACCCTGGTAACACCAGTTACCTTGGTGTTCACTGGAGCCTCCAGTGGTCAGCTCAGGCTTGTGTGGCAGGTAGCTGCCAGGTTCCACTCCAGGGTGGTGTCCGGCAGTAGCTGCAGACCACAGGGGTCAGGTGAGCTGACAATGATTAGGTCTCTGTTCAGACTCAGTAGGTACAGTCCAGGATCACTGACACAAAGACTCAGATAGACAATGGTTCAAGCACTGGCCATTCCAGGGCCAGGGGATGAGGGTTCAGGCCATGGTTTCTCCTTGACCAGGGGAGGAGGGTTCAGATACTGTCCTTTTTTGGTCTAGGGAATGAGGGTTCAGGCACTGGTTACACTGGGACCAGGGGACTTCAGGAACAAAACTGACTGCACCAGGACCAGGGTACAATGGTCATGGCGTTGCCCACACCAGGGACCAGGGATTCGGGTTCAGGACCTGGCCACACCAGGACCAGAGGACCTATCAACTCACTAGTAGGGGAGACTACATACTAATGAAAGCTGTTGCTTTGGAAGCTCCCTAAGGGAGAGGGAGTCTTTTGTACAGGAGGACTCTCAGTAATAGGCTGAGAGTCATCCAGCAGGTGAACTCATTATACTAAATGCTTCGCAGCTATTCGCTGGGGGCATTTTACTATGTCTACATGCTGCCCCTATAAAAATGGGAAAGCGGTCCTGCGCGCACACTAGGCGTGCTGCCATGAAGTGCGGCGTGCGCAAGCAGGAGACATGCCAGCGAAAGGGGATCACACTGCAGGGCTGGAGCAGTGAGTATGCCAGCATTCCTGCATTGAGGGGAAAAGGAAACCATGCAAGGGCACCGGCAATGGTGTTACATTCACTTTTGGTTAGCAAAACTAAAAAGCCTTTTTCATCCTGTGCTTTTTCTGCAAACTAGCAGGGATAGAAATTTTAATTTTTAAATATTTTTTTTTTTTAATAGTCCAATTTTCAACTGTACAAACCACTACCATACTGCACTCTTTTGCCATATTTTTGTTTCTAACCATGAATTTGCATGTACTTATTTTACAATATAGCATTTTGGTTTACATTGCATTTTTTTCAGATCAGAGTAAGGTAAAAGAATGGTATCTAAGAGGTAAAGTTTCTCATTGTGGAGAGTGACAAGCCAGGCCTGGCATGTTACAGTGAGTAGAATAGTATGCCATGCATGCTCTTCTGGGAAATTTAATATGGAAATTGCCTCTTCAAAGAGGAAGAGGACTTTAACTCTATTGCCACCTATTGGAAGTAGTAATCCTAAAAGTCAATATTGTCTCTTTAACATGTCTTGCCATATGACTTAGTATAAAAGTCAAACCAGAATCTCAACTTGCAGACATGGTGTTTCAAGATGTTGCCCCTCATCAGTGCAAAGTATGAGATCTGATTTGGCTAAGTGAGAGACTTAAGACTGGGATATAAAGGCTAAGGTGTCTCATTGTGGAGATTGACAAGCCTGGCCTGGCATGTCAGAGTGAGAAGACTTATACACCATGCATGCTCCTCTCGGAAAGTAAATATGCTCAATAAAGGGTTAATAGAGGTGCTTCGTCCATTGTGTACCCCTCCAGGGCTTATTCAGACTTCAGTTTTTCTTAAATGAGTTCTAGCCATAGTTTTCAGTGCTAGAATCCATATTTATTTTAGTTTATGGTACTGTTAATTTGTCTGTGTATTTTTTGCGGATTGAATGGTCAGCAAAAAATCACTGAGAAAAGTCTGACCTAGATCCAATTCTTGTATCAAAATTTCCAATGCAAATCTAAGGGTCCGTGAAAAAAATTGGACAATACTGGGATGCCATCCATGTGCTGTTTGTTTTACACAGACTGTTTGATTTGAGAAGGTTCAGAAACCTTTATCTTTTTTTTTATCCAAAAAAATTAATGAAACTCGAACCAAGCTCTCATGGTAAAAACTTACATTCTGACCAAGCTCTGATGAAAATCTGATCAAAAACTGATGAAACTCGAACATTTTTTTCCGTAAGAGAAAAATCACTACTGTTTCAAAGAGCCCTTACTAGTCAAAACAGTAGACTTTGTTTTACATTTAAATTTATTCCATATCCAATGTTCACAGAACCTATACGCTACTGCACCATACACTAAAATCCTCCATCAAGCGACATTTTGGGGGGACAAATACCCAGTTCTACATAACAAGGAACCACATGGCTCTTTCACATTTTATTCTCATAGCAATGTACAAAACACCATGACAAGAGCTTCAATAGTAGTACTCTAAACAATATACATGGTTAAGAATACAAAATATGTTATATATTATACCATTGTACAAAAACAGGTAAGTTTTAAGACTGCATTATTCATTTATTGGTTAACTGCTTAAATAACAAATCCCTAAATAAATGCTAAATAACACAAATATTTCCAAATGTTAAATTGTTATATTAGAGCTATTACGCAATAAAAGGAACATATTGAAATTACATATTTCATTTAACCCCCTCGAATTTACCATATTTTCCAGATCACCTCTCCTTTTAACAATTGCTTCCTCTTCATGTCCTTGCTGTCAGATAAATGTTCTTCCTATATTATTTGCCACCATAGCTCAGAGACCTGATATTTACGTTAAAAAAATTGTTTAGCTTCAGAATTGTTGCCAAATCTCCTCTCACTTTCTATCTTGGTTAATAATTCTCTATTGTGTGGAAGCCAATGCCACTGCACAGGCTTGCTAGCTACACATCTCCATGCTGTACAGTGTTTTTTATAGTATTAGACTGTACTGCTGAAGTCACACAAACATCGAACAACTCACAAAATAGGGATACATTTATGAAAAGCTTGTTGACAAGAAGCCATTACTTATTCATTATTCAGTTTGAAGACAGCCTGCCTGTTCCTACCCCCTAGATGAAGGGATAATAGTGGTTACCTTGTGGAAAACTTTCTCTTCTTCATTTAGTAAAGAAAAACGTTTTTGAAATGCTCTTGTAATTTGTTCACCACTCCAAGTTAAAAAGCAATGACTTCTTCTCTTAGCACCACCTGTATATAAACACAAGCAAAGCAGGCATCTTCCCCCCCCCCAAAAGGGATCATTTTTGGACCATTTCCACAATTTAAGTAGCCTAATAAATGTGATAATACAGTGTGATATTAAATATTGATATTAAATAGCTGCTATTTACCACAAGTTAGCCTCCGTTTTCATCTAGCCAAATAGGTTAAACTCACTTGGACAATAATAGTGCTTTGTTTGCATTAAATGGCTCTAAAGGGATTCAGTAGAATCCTAATAAATCTCAGAGTCTTACAGACCTATCTTCACGACCAATGCAGTACTGTGCAAAAGTGGTAAAATATATAATAATATCGGATAATGTCTTTTTTTCTCAATATTGAAGAGACTATTAGTACTGATCAAATTCCAAACTTCACTTGCAGAACGCACCCTCAAACTTACAAGGAACAACCCGCATGTTTCACTGCTCCCTGCAGACACTCATTATTGCACTACTTTACATCCATATGATGAACAAGCTACTTTTTGCTGCAGGCAAATATTTCAAACCTTAACACATCAGAATCATATTTTTCTGCCACCAAGTTCCTACATTTCTGTGCATAGTTGAGGTGCTTAGTCTTATTTCTATGTCAAAGGTATAACTTTTTGGCTGAAATTCTTCCATGAAGACCCCTTATGGAAGACTCTCCCAAAAGTATGTAAAAGAACAGACTCCACTTTCTGTCTGTGGTATCCATCTTGTCTTATAACTCCAGTGTCATGGTCATCAAATAACACTCTCGGAAAAGTTTCACATTTCTATTCACGTCTTAAAATTTCCTGTTGCCTACATATTTTGAAGGGAACTTTCCTTTGTCTGTGACACTACGTAAGTGCTTGCATGTGCATTAATAAGGCAAAAATCCTTCTTATTACACGTGCTTCGGTTGTGCTGTCTTATTTCCTGAGTGCTCGAAAAAAAAAAAATACTTGGAGTTTTAAAGGCATAGAATAGAGTGGATTTTGCTCACAAATAGTGAGGGGGAAGCTGGGTACCAAAGGTTGCTAACATTTCTGAGCTGATGGCATTGCTTGGCATCTTCCGATTTAGAAGGGAAGTAAGCATGGTGATTATTTCATCAACTGTTTTCTTTGCTGAGGTCCTCAACATTGCCCATTTCTTGGTGATTCTTCAAAAGAGCCCTTGTATGCATTGAATTTTTTTCCCGTGAGAGACCTTGTTGATACAATATAACTACCTTGCGTCTTGATACTGTACTTGGTCTTGCCATGGTGTGTGGCATGAAACTGTTTTCAAAAGCCTCAACTTTGTCTCTGCCTTTGTTTGTTCCTCACCCAGTTCATAAAGTAGTACCAAGCTGTTTCAGCTAATGAGTGTTTCATCCTACATACCAAAATGATGATCATTGGTATAATTGGCTATTAATGCACCTGACAATAATTGTACAAAATCCCTGACTATATGCAAGTGTACCTAGAAAAATTAATGCTAGTTTGAAGGCAATTGCAAATATTAATTTGATTTAGATTTTCTTTTTTTCACATTCACTTTGCATTTTGATAATTAATAAAAATAATCTCTTTACATTCCTGTTTTTAAGCATTCTTACATTGTAGTATTTTTTCCACAACTGCCAAAAACATTTGCACAACAAGCATCTTCTTGAATTCTTCAAATTTTAACAGTTAGACTGGTTGAAAGAATAGTTTTACTTACCAAAGCATAGAAAATTGACTGTTGGAACCCAGTGAGCATGAAAAGTAGGTCGCTTTGCTTCATCTCTTGACTCTTTATTTCCTTGAATTAAAAAGGATGCTTGTGACATAATCACTATGTAACGGGTCTGGGAGGCGGAACCTCTGAGCAACTATACAAGGGGGCGGTCCTTGTAAGGAAGCGGGTGGCTCCCGGGGAAGACAGGCAGGTAGTCACGGCAAGCGACAGGGACGGTCTCTGGGTAGAAGGGCAGGTAGTCACGGCAAGTGACAGGGACAGTCTCAGAGTAGAAGGACGGGTACTCACGGCAAGTGACAGGGACAGTCTCTGGGTAGAAGGACAGCAGGCAGGTGACTGGTGAGTGCTCCCAGGTGAGCGGGCGAGAGTCTTTGGACAGGCAGGTGGTCACGGCAAGTGACGGCAGAGCCTCCAGGTAGGCTAGCAGGCAGGTAGCAGGTGAGCACTCCCAGGTGAGCGGGCAAGAGTCTCTGGACGGGCAGGTGGTCACGGCAAGTGACGGCAGAGCCTCCAGGTAGGCTAGCAGACAGGTAGCAGGTGAGCCCTCCCAGGTGAGCATGCAAGAGTCTCTGGACAGGCAGGTGGTCACGGCAAGTGACGGCAGAGCCTCCAGGTAGGCTAGCAGGCAGGTAGTAGGTGAGCGCTCCCAGGTGAGCGGGCAAGAGTCTCTGGACCGGCAGGTGGTCACGGCAAGTGACGGCAGAGCCTCCAGATAGGCTAGCAGACAGGTAGCAGGTGAGCGCTCCCAGGTGAGCAGGCAAGAGTCTCTGGACAGGCAGGTGGTCACGGCAAGTGACAGCGGAGCCTCCAGGTAGGCTAGCAGGCAGGTAGCAGATGAGCGCTCTCAGGTGAGCGGGCAGGCTGGTCCATAGACAGACTGACAAGTGTCGGAAGGCAGACCGTTAGACCGCAGGCTTGCAAGCAGGTAAACGGATATCAGGCAGGTATCAAGCAGGAATCTGGCAGGTGACTGGCAGGTAACTGGTAACGGGACCTGAGGGCTGAAGCAGAGTGAAGGCTTTGCAACAACATTGCTCGGGCTCCTCCATTTTGGAGGAGGTGCCTTATATATGGTGAGGTCCTCCGGCCATTGGCCGGGGACTCCTTAGGACGGCGCGTGCGGCCCCTTTAAGAGAGGGGGAGCGCGCGCGCGTGCGCCCTAAGCACAGTGGCAGGGAAGCAGCGCGTGCTGCCAGCAGAGCGGGAGGAGGACGCCGGGCACGGAGTGGAGAGGTGAGGGGAACAGCGTCCCTGCCTAGCAGGAGGCAGGGACGCCAACGCTGCACACTATAACAACTTCATAAATCACTTTTGTTGTAGTGGTTGCAGAAGTGTTGAGCTATAGAGTTCAAGTCATCTTCCTCTCTGAAGAGGCAATTTGCATATTAAATTTCCCAGAAGAGCATTGCACAGTGAATAAGCCTCCTTACATTTTCATGTCACTCTCCAAAAGGAGAAATGTTATCTTAGACCTCAGTCCAGAGTTCCTCACCTAGTCAAATCAGTTCTTATACTTTGCAATGATGAAACACCATATCTGCAAATTGGGATTCTGATATACATGGGGCATTGGAGTAATTCCAAATTTTTGGCAGCCATTGCATTCACTGCATAGGCAAACAGTATGGGAGACACAGTCCCTAATAATGGGAACATTGTTTTCAGGAGGCCCTCTGACTTCTACGTCTCTTGCAAGGGGCATTGGAGTGCCTCCAAATTTTTGTCAGCTGTTGCATTCACTGCATAGGCAAACAGTATTGAAGACTCACTTCTTAAAAATGGGAACATTGTTTTCAGGAGGCCCTCCGACCTCTACGTCTCTTGCAAGGGACACTGGAGTTCCTCCACATTTTTGGCAGCCATTGCATTCACTCCAAAGGAAAACAGTATGGAAAATACACTCCTTTATAATGGGAACATGTTGTATTCATTACTGTAGCCCAGCTCCATGTATCTTTAAATTGTTAGTAGGTAGTGATGAGTGAGAATACCTCTACCAACATTGTTACAGCCGTGACCTGGGAGTCAGAAAAGCTTCCAGAGGTCTTCCCCATGCTGTTCCCATGTCATTTGAGCACTGTTCTCTCATCGATTTGGGCAATTATTAGGCCCTTTGCAGACCGCCGAGGGGGGGGCACCGGAAAAATGCTTGAGTGTCACATAGACTTACATTGGACTCATTACTTGGACCGAGCACTCAAGCATTCCAATTTGCTCGTCCCGAGCAACAAGTAACCGAGTATTTTAGTGCTTGCTCATCGCTAATTATAAATAATGTTTATTCAGTGTTTTATTGCTTTCTCTCTTTATCTCTGTTGCTAAGCAGTAAGCTGTGATGTCATATCACTTTCCAAATTAACCACAAAATGGCTGCTGCATTTGCTGCCTCTGCTTTTTTGACAAGCTATGATAGTCTCTCTTGTTTAGTTGCACTATCAAAAACTAAATCAAAATCAAAAGAAACCCCTTTAAGATTAACTTTTAATAGATTTATTCAAAAGTATCAATATCAATATACTGTATATAGACAAAAAAACATTCAAAGATATAGGGGGAAGGACAAGGTGTATATATATGTATATATATATGGCAGCCAACATGCAGGCTAGCCCTAGAATTCTTTAACTGGCTGATACCCTGCCTGTCAGTGGAGGATGACACCCTAGTGATTCAACTAAATTCATCTCCACATCGTCCCACCCTCAATAACCTTCTTACCCCTAAACAAACATACACACATTTATAGAAAAAAGCATGAAATATTGATGGATATAGACATTCATGTTGCTATATTAGCATACTGAATGTCAGAAAAAAGCGTATGATGTACCAGTCATTCAAAATCAGGGGAGGTATGTAAATCAATATCTGGCATAACTTAGGCGTAACTCACATAATCACATAAACAAAGATATAAGGTGCACCAGTGCTTAAGGTATTTTCACATCATAGAGATGCTAGGTAGTTAATCAAATGACAATTTTCAACAAATATTAACACGAGGTCGAAAAGATGTGATTAGTAAAGAGGATGTTAAGATGTGATTAATCAAAGTAGAGCATCAATATTCCCAATACGATCAGCAGACTGATGTAGTTAGTCAAAATTACATATAAGAATACTGTATATAAGAACCCATATGTCCCAGCACATTTCTCCTAATTCGGGGGTTCATCAGGGGACAATGTTAGGAGACAACCACCTCAATGGGTCAATGTGCAAATGCAGGATATGGATCAGTCTCGACTGGTAAATTTCTATGCCATGAATTAGATGGGGGAGAAATGCGTTGGGACATCATTGGGATTGTTCTATTTTAACTTATAGATAAGTTTATTGTTTCTTGCTATCTGGAATGCTTAGAATGTCTTGATAATTGGAGGACTACTTAATAATTGTTTGGTGAATCATATTTTGGTTAAAGGGGTGCATTCTGAGGGGTATTAATATTATCACACTTTTTCAGAATCTAGCCACCACGTCAAGGCTGCATCGGCGGCCTGGTATCAATACTCAGTCCCCAGCCGCCCGGCGGTTGGGTTTCCACGCTTGGTCCCCAGCCACCAGGGGGCGGCCTGGTATTCATACTCATATTCGGTCCCCAGCCGCCCAGCTGCCGGGTGCCCACACACGGTCACCAGCCGCATGGGGGTGGACAGGTGTACATAAACAGTTCCCAGCCTCCCCTATTTGTCCCGGTGCGCCTTATACACAATCACAAACACCAAAACATTACCTTTGCCCTCCCCACTGCATTTAGTGGGAAGGACAGCCTAAGCACAAATACGTGTACAAGTGAATGTGGCCAGGGATGGTCCATCTCACTGATGCCTTCACACTGGGTTAATATTGTGGAAGCCGGGACACAGTAGGACACTGGGATGCAACACGTCCTCCAGACATAGAGGATTGCGGGTCCTGGGTCAATCAGGCTTCAACACAAAGTTCAGAAGGTAGACAGAAGCAGTGGTCGGCCTCCTACACAACGAGTAAATTATTCATGATCATGAGGCCATCCATCTCCTTAGCTTTCTGTTCCTTGGAATGCAAGCACATGTATGTAGTAGCGGCAAGGCCTGAGGTGGTAAGCGTTTTGGCGCATATCCTACCTCCTCCGAGGATTGCTGGAGGTTTTCCTTCTACTATCCCAGTTCTATGACTCCCATTAAAACAAAGCTTCAGGTGATGAATGATGTATGAGGTGGTGGCAAAGGAGAAAGAGCAGGAGGAACAGGGACTATTCACATCAATATCAGTCCAGTCAACCACACATGTCTGGTAGGATATGTTCTGTACCAAAAGGAGCGGTTCGGCTACACAGTTATAGGGTATACAGTGAGTGCAATGCCTACCAAAAATTTCGAGGCACTCCAATGTCCCTTGGAAGTGACATGGAGGTCAGAGGGCCATAAGTAAACCATTTTTTCCATTTATAGCAACTGGGTCTCCTGTACACTGTTGGTCTAAGCAGAGAATGGAAGGATTTCCAAAAATTATGAGGAAATACAATGCCCCTTGAAATAGACATGGATTACAGTGTACTAAAAACCTTCTACCCATTACTGGGAAGGGGGTCTCCCTTAGTGTTCGCCTATGCATTGAAAAGCAAAAGCTGACTAAAATTAGGAGGAAATGCAAAGCCCCTTGGAGGAGTCGTGGAGTTTAGAGGTAATTAAAAACAACATTTCAATGTCCCTTGGAAGAGCTGTGGAGTTCAGAGTGGTTTAACAAGATGGTTTTAATGCTCCTTGGAAGAGACGTGGAGGTCACAGTAGCTTAACAAGACGGTTTTAACGCCCCTTGGAAGAGACGTGGAGGTCACAGTGGAATAAAAAGGCAATATCAATGCCCCTTGGAAGATTGGTGGAGTTCAGAGTGGTTTAACAAGATGGTTTTAATGCCCCTTGGAAGAGACGTGGAGGTCACTGTAGCTTAACAATACGGTTTTAATGACCCTTGGAAGAGACGTGGAGGTCACAGTGGAAAAAAAGACAATATCAATGCCCCTTGGAAGGGATGTGGAGGTCCCACTGGAATAAAAAGACAATATCAATGACCCTTGGAAGAGACGTGGAGGTCACAGTAGCTTAACAAGACGATTTTAATGCCCCTTACTAGAGCCATGCAGTGCAGCATATTAAAAACATTATTCCCATTATTAAGGAGTGTGTCTCCCATAGTCTTTGTCTATGCCTTCCAAGCAAAAGGTGCCAAAAATTAGGATGGAGGAACTTGCAATGCCCCTTACAAGAGCCATGCAGTACAGCATATTAAAAACATTATTCCCATTATTGGGGAGTGGGTCTCCCTTAGTCTTTGCCTATGCCTTCCAAGCAAAAGCTGCCAAAAATTAGGACGGAGGAACTTGCAATGCTGGCAACATGGACCATGGTCACCCTGGTGGTATAGTGGTGGTGGAGGCTGAGGATAAGGAGAAGAGCAAAAAACAGCCGAAATGAGGAAGCGTATACCCATGTGTCGGTGTGAAGCGGTGCATGGGAATACATTTCCCAAAATAACACAGTGGATTTGGCTTTATGTTACTCTGCTGTCATTTGGTGGTGATGAGAAGTCTGGCCCAATCCAGCCCTTGTTCATTTTGATAAGGGTCAGCTTGTCAGCATTGTCAGTTGACAGACGAGTGCGCTTATCAGTTATTATTCCCCCAGCTGCACTAAAAACACGCTCCAATAACACGCTAGCGGCAGGGCAGGCCAGGACCTCCAAGGCGTACAGAGCGAGTTCATTCCAAGTGTCCAGCTTGGATACCCAATAATTAAAAGGCACAGAGGAATCATGGAGGACGCTGGTACGGTCCGAGAACGTTGACAGTGTTACCCTGCCTCTGCTGGATTGGAGTTGCATCTCTCTCGCATGTACGCCTTGGTAGGGCAATGAACTGTGACATCTGCCGCTAGAGTGTTCAGATGGGAATTTTTTTAACATTTCTGCAGTAAGGGCCTTCTGGTACTGCCCCATTTTTGTAGACCTCTCCACCTCAGGAATAAGAGAGTGAAAGTTCTCCTTGTAGCGGGGGTCTAAAAGTGTCACCAACCAGTAATGCCTGTCACCCAACATTTTGACAACGTGAGGGTCACGGTTAAGGCAGCGTAACATGAAGTCAGCCATGCATGCCAGACTGGTAATGGGCAAGACTTCCGTGTCCTCACCAAGATGACGACTGACTATGTTCTCCTCCTCCTCCCCCATGTCCTCAGGCCACACACGCTGAACCGACGGTATGACAGTTGTACAGGTACTACTGTCTACAGTGCATGACACAAGCTCCTGTTCTTCCTCCTCTTCCTCCTCTTCCTCATTGTCCCCCAATGCACATTGGGATGAGATGAGGCTGGGCTGTGTGTAATCGCCTGCTATGGCTACTTTATCCATCTCATCATACTCTGGCTGCAATGCCTCCTCTTTAATTCTCTGCAGAGAGCATTGCAAAAGACAGACGAGTGGGATGCTGACGCTAAATATGGCGTCATCACCATGCACCATCTTGGTGGACTCCTCAAAGTTTGTCAGGATGGTACATATGTCAGACATCCAGGTCCACTCCTGAGTTCTTATGTGTGGAGTCTGAACTTAATATTGACGGCCTTGTTGCAGCTGGTACTCCACAACTGCTCTCTTCTGCTCACAAATCCTTTGCAACATGTGGAGGGTAAAGTTCCAACGTGTGGGTACATCACACACCAGTCGGTGTGCCGGAAGCTGAAAACGCTGCTGCAACATAGCAAGGGCGGCGGAAGCTGTAGCCAACTTCCGAAAATGAGCTGACAGGTTCGTACTTTGACGAGCAGATCTGGCAACTCGGGGTACGTTTTAAGAAACCGCTGAACCATGAGGTTAAGCACATGAGCCAGGCATGGTACGTGTGTGGTCTCGCCTCGCCTCAGAGCCACCACCAGGTTACAGCCATTGTCACACACGACCGTGCCTGGATGTAGGTTCAGCGGTCTCAGCCACAGATCTGCCTGCTCTTTCACAGCTGTCCACAACTCACAAGCAGTGTGAGGTTTATCACCTAAGCTTAAGAGTTTCAGCACAGCCTGTTGCCACTTGGCTGAGCCAGTGCTGCATTGCTTCCAGCTTGTAACTGATGTGGTGATATCTGAGATGGAGGCTGAACATGAGGAGGAGGAGGAGGATGATGCGCAGGAGCTGTACACTGTGGGGGCAACTCTGACTGACATAGGGCCCCACCAATCCTCGGTGTAGGGAAGATGTGTTCCGTCCCAAGGTCGGAATGGGTCCCGGCTCCCACTATGTTTACCCAGTGTGCCGACAGGGAGATGTACCATCCCTGGCCACAAGCACTTGTCCACTTGTCTGTTGTCAGGTGGACTCTCCCAGTAACTGCATTGTTGAGAGCACGGCAGATGTTTTGGGACACGTGCTTGTGTAGTGCGAGGATGGCACACCGGGCAAAATAGTGTCGGCTGGGGACCGAATACCGAGGGATGGCCACCGCAATAATGTTATGGAAGGATTCCGTCTCCACCAGCCTAAAAGGCAGCATTTCCAGCGCAAGCAGTCATTAAATGTGCGATTTTAGGACTGTGGCCTGTGGGGGTTGGCTGCGAATTTGGCTTTCGTTTAAAGGTCTGGGATGTGGACAATTGAACGCTGCGGTGGGACCTACGTGGACATTGATTCTGTTTCTTGAGAACCTGCCATAACAAGTGAAGACTGAGAGGAGGGGGCATATTTGCATGCTGTATGGACAGAGGATGGCCTTGCATGCACAACAGGGGGTTCTCTTACACGCACAACAGCGGAAGAAGCAGTAGTGATACCCTCTGACACTGGTCGTGGACCCTTGTGTTCGCCCTACCTAGTCGGGTGCTTTGCTAACATGTGCCTGATCATTCTGGTAGTGGTCAGGCTGGTAGTTTTGTCACCCCTGCTGATGTTGGCTTGGCAGGTGGTACAAATGGCCTTTTTGGGGTAATCAGCAGAGTCTTTAAAAAATTTCCAGACTCTGGAAGACCTACCGGTTGTACTGGCAATGTCCCTCGTGTTGATGTTATGGGGAACGGTTGCCCGCCTTCTGTCTGCGGCCACCACACTGCTTCTTCCTGCCTGTTGGGGTACTCTGCCTCCCTCTCCCTGTGTGCTGCTGGCCTTGCTCTGCGTGTCCTCCTGCCACGTTGAGTCAGTTACTAGATCATCCACCACCTCCTCCTCTTCCATTTCTGCACCACAATCCTCCTCCTCACTTCCTGGCAATTGTGTCTGGTCATCGTCCACCTCTTGTGACAAATTGCCAGCGTCGCCTTCCTGTGGCTGTGGCCATCACTATATGGGATCTCCTGCTCCACCACTTCAGGTTGAGCAGGCGAGGGGCCCAAATATGGAAATGGACCAGAGAACAGCTCTTCAGAGTGTCCAACTGTGGGATCAGTTGCTGTCTGACGACACTCGGCATGGTGGGAGGAAGGAGCATCAGGGTGAGGAGGAGTATGCGGTCGAGAATCACAGCTACTATCACTTGACCGTGTGGAAGACAGAAGTGAGGTGGTGATGCCCAGGTGACGGGAAGTATTATCTGCTATCCAATTAATAACCTGTTCACATTGATCAGTTCGCATTAGTGATGTTGTTGTGTGCTTCCCTAGTAATTCGGTCAAGAACTGGGAGCGAGAAGATGTGGCTGTTGGTTGTGGCACATTTTCACCTTGGCCACGGCCCCATCCTCTGCATGCACCATCACCAGAATGTCCAGTTCCAAGTCCCTTGCCACGCGCCTTGCCCATCGTAAATGAAGTAAAATAGCTTACACTCGCACTATCAATGGCAAAAGGGTAATAAAAATGAGATTAGAACCGTGGAAGAGGAAAACCACAGTTCTAGTTATCTGGCCTACACCAGAATATTTTAAACAGATATATTTATATCTGAATAGTCACCGAGACACTCAAACTGTTTTTTTTTATGTAAAAAAGGCAAAAAGGTGG
Source organism: Phyllobates terribilis (assembly GCF_046119375.1). Lineage (NCBI taxonomy): Eukaryota > Metazoa > Chordata > Amphibia > Anura > Dendrobatidae > Phyllobates > Phyllobates terribilis. The sequence goes on along the minus strand of NW_027362769.1, from coordinate 247,134,652 downwards.
ATTGCACCCAGATTTGAACCATCAAAGAGGAAAACCACAGTTCAAGTTATCTGGCCAAAACCAGACTTTTTTAAACAGATATATTTGTGTCTGAACGCTCACAGACACACTCAATTTTTTTTTGTGGGGGGGGGTGAATACCAAAAGGTTAATAAGACAGGTATTTGTACAGTCTGACTGAGGGAAAAAAAAAAAGAAGATTTAGATGAAAACATTTTTCCTGGCCCCTGAGACCGGGGGCTAAGTCTACCAATTTAAGAAGCAGCACACAGGACTGTAATGCAGTGTTTGTTGGTATTACCACTGCGTCTCCTATACAGCCTGCCTGCATGCCTGATATCTGGGATGGATATTTGTCTTCAGAAGGATTGTTTGTTTGATTTAGAGACATTAGAGACCCTACACTACCTATTTCGCAGTATAAGTGTGCAAAGCAGACATCAAAGCAAAAGGTGGCTACTTTGAAGAACCTAGAATATAAGACATATTTTCAGTTGTTTCACACTTTTTTGTTAAGTATATAATTCCACATGTATTAATTCATAGTTTTGATGCCTTCAGTGTGAATGTACAATTTTCAAAGTCATGAAAATACAGAAAAATCTTTAAATGAGTGGGTGTGTCCAAACTTTTGGTCTGTACTGTGTGTAAAAGGGTTTTTCTATCCTACTGCAAAGAGAATCAAATATCAGACAGTCTCTTTAGGATAGCAGATTGGTAATATGGCTCCATCCAGAGAGACACAGATTTAGAGTCTAAAGGATTCCAGCCTAAGGGTACATGGGCCTGACTGGAAGGATACAGATCTGCTCCATTGACCATCAGAGAACCCATGGATATATTTGGGGGAACCAGGTTGGGGCAATGAGGTCACCTGGCCCCATGGATATTTTGGTTGGGGTTGCCAGGTGGGACCCTCCGGTCACCTGGAGCCCATGGAGACATTCAGAGAAGCCAAATTGGGACCAGCCGGTCATCTGGTCCCATGGAAACTCTCAGTAAGGCCATGGTGGGACTCTCAGGTCTCCTGAACTAGTACCTCTATGGACTGCCAGCTTCCTAAGCTTGCCGCCACCTCCTCTCTATGGGGGCCTGCCAAAAGCGGGGGGCCACTGATTGAGGTAGTTGGCCCTGGAAGTCCCAAAGTCGCAGTTGCTCTATTCCCAGCGGGTCAGCAGAAGGGGGAGATTGTTACATTTTGCACCACCTTGGGTATTTGGTAGGACTGTTCGATCTGTTTATTGTCTGTTTGGTGGGTCAATAAAATATTGCCACACTGTTTTACCCTCACCCTGTGTTGTCTGAGTAGTATTACGCTCATGGAAGACCCCAGGTCTTCACAATATACAATAAATAATAAAATGTTTGAGCAGATTATAATAAACAAGACTCCAATAATCACATAATGCAAAATATTTTGGATTGAAAAAGCCAATTGCTGCAATAAGATTGCTATTACTAGAGATGAGCGGTGTTCGACTAGAACTGTTCGCCAATCTCAAATTTGAGCTGTTTTGGGTGGTGTTCGAGTTGTTCGACGAACCCGAACGATTTGCAAAAAATTCGGCTGTTCGAGGTTATGTTCGATAACTGTTCGTGCACCAAAAGCGTGTCCTGCATGTCTGGCGCTATTTAGAGCACCAATCATGCAGGGATTGTCTGCCACTCACTGTAATGCCACAGCCATGGTGGTTGTGGCATTACAGTGATTGCCCAAATCGATGGGAACTGTGCTCACAGTGAAACATGAAAAGCCGGCAATTCAGCAGCGGCATACACCGGTACCCGAAATTTAGAACCGAAAGAATAGAGCTTCACACATAGATTAGATAGATAGAAACATGTCAGTCACACATATAAGAAGCACAGTGACAGTGTTGCTTACTGTACTTGTCATTTAGTGTAAAGGATTTATCAAAAAAAATAATAGTGTTTTCATGCACCGTCTCTTTAAAAAAGCCGGCTGGCAATTCAGCATCTGTACCCGACAATTTAGAATAGAAGGAATAGAGAATCACACATAGATTAGATAGATAGAAACATGTCAGCCACATATATACGAAGCACAGTGACAGTGTTGCTTACTGTACTTGTCATTTAGTGTAAAGGATTTATTAAAATATATAATAGTGTTTTCGTGCACCGTCTCTTTAAAAAAGCCGGCCGGCAATTCAGCAGCGGTACCCGACCATTTATAACAGACAGAATAGAGCTTCACACATAGATTAGATAGATAGAAACATGTCAGTCACATATATATGAAGTACTGTGACAGTGTTGCTTACTGTACTTGTCATTTACTGCAAAGGATTTATTAAAAAAAATAATAGTGTTTTCATGCACCATCTCTTTAAAAAAGCCGGCCGGCAATTCAGCATCTGTACCCGACAATTTATAACAGAAAGAATAGAGAATCACACATAGATTAGGTAGATAGAAACATGTCAGTCACATATATATGAAGTACTGTGACAGTGTTGCTTACTGTACTTGTCATTTACTGCAAAGGATTTATTAAAAAAAAATAATAGTGTTTTCATGCACTGTCTCTTTAAAAAAGCCGGCCGGCAATTCAGCATCTGTACCCGACAATTTATAACAGACAGAATAGAGCTTCACACATAGATTAGATAGATAGAAACATGTCAGTCACATATATAATAAGTACAGTGACAGTGTTGGTTACTGTACTTGTCATTTAGTATTAAAATAAAGGATTTATTATTAAAAAAAATTGGCGTGGGGTTCCCCGTAATTTTAGTCTCTAGCGGAGGTTAAGCAGACAGCTGGGGCAAATGTTTGAAGCCTGGGAAGGGGGTAATACCCATGGAGCTTCCCAGGCTACTAATATCAGCCCCCAGCTGAATACCTAGCCTTTACTAGCTATTAAAATGGAGGACCCCCCCAAAATAATGACGTGGGGTCCCCCCTAATTTAATAGCTAGCAAAGGCTAGGCAGACAGCTGGGGGCTGATATTAATAGCCCAGGAAGGGAGCCATGAATATTGGCCCCCTCCCAGGCAAGAAACACCAGCCGTCAGCCGCCCCAGAAATGGCGCATCCATAGGATGCGCCAATTCTGGCACTTAGCCTCGCTCTTCCACGCTGCCCTGGTGCGGTGGCAGGGGGTAATAGGGTTGGGGTTGATGTCAGCTTATAATGCCAGCTGACATCAAGCCCAGGTTAGTAATGGAGAGGCGTCTATAAGACACCCCCATTACTAACCCCATAGTCAAAGTTAAAAGAAAACACAAACACCCAGAATAAAGTCCTTTAATTGAAATAAAGACACAATTCTTTATTGTTCTAAATTAAACCATACTTACAGTCACGCCCATTCCAGCTGAAGCCAACGATCTCCTGCAATAAAAGAAAAATAATAAAGCAACCTCATCCTTACCTTTCCATGGTTCCCACGACAGCTTCAGCTCTGCTACATCGAGATAACAGGCTGGACCGCAGCAGAACGCTGCCATCCATCCTGTCATCCCGCAGACACTGAGAAGCGCAGGCATGCTTGCGCTCTGCAGTGTCTGGCTGTGACGGCATAAAGATGAGACGAGTTCATGTCCAATGAACTCGGCGCACCTCATGCACGTCACTGACAGCGTGGGAGAATTCTCCTGCACTCAGCACTTCAGCGTGAGAATTCTCCCACGCTGTCAGTGACGTGCATGAGGTCAGCTGAGTTCATTGAACATGAATGAGCTCACCTCATGCACGTCACTGACAGCGTGGGAGAATTCTCACGCTGTAGCGCTGAGTGCAGGAGAATTTTCCCACGCTGTCAGTGACGTGCATGAGGTGAGCTGAGATCATTGGACATGAATGAGCTCACCTCATGCACGTCACTGACAGCGTGGGAAAATTCTCCTGCACTCAGCGCTTCAGCGTGAGAATTCGCCCACGCTGTCAGTGACGTGCATGAGGTCAGCTGAGTTCATTGAACATGAATGAGCTCACCTCATGCACGTCACTGACAGCGTGGGAGAATTCTCACGCTGTAGCGCTGAGTGCAGGAGAATTCTCCCACGCTGTCAGTGACGTGCATGAGGTGAGCCGAGTTCATTGAACATGAACTCGTCTCATCTTTATGCCGTCACAGCGAGACACTGAGGAGCGCAAGCATGCCTGCGCTTCTGAGTGTCCGCGGGATGACAGGCTGGATGGCAGCGTTCTGCTGCGGTCCAGCCTGTCATCTCGATGTAGCAGAGCTGAAGCTGTCGTGGGAACCATGGAAAGGTAAGGATGAGGTTGCTTAATTATTTTACTTTTATTGCAGAAGACATTGGCTTCAGCTGGAATGGGCGTGATGGTAAGTATGGTTTAATTTAGAACAATAAAGAATTGTGTGTTTATTTCAATTAAAGGACTTTATTCTGGGTGTTGTGTTTTTTTAAATACTTTACTAGAAATTCACGGTGGTCATGTCTAATATTGGCGTGACCCCATGAATTTCGGGCTTAGGGCCAGCTGATAATGCCAAGCTGGCCTTAACCCCTTTATTACCCAGTGAGCCACCGCACCAGGGCCCTGGATGAGTTGGGTACAGCGCCAGAAGATGGCGCTTCTATGAACGCGCCATTTTCTGGGGCGGCTGCGGACTGCAATTTGCAGCTGGTGGGGCCCAGAAAGCTTGAGCCTCCCTGCGCTGCGGATTCCAGCTCCCAGCTGCCTAGTTGTACCTGGCTGGGCACAAAAATAGGGCGAAGCCCCACGCATTTTTTTTTTAAATTATTTCATGAAATTCATGGAATAATTAAGAAAAAAAGGGCTTCCCTATATTGTTGTGTCCAACCAGGTACAAACAGGCAGCTGGTGGTTGGGGGCAGCCCGTCCCTGCCTGCTGTAACTGGCTGGACACAAATATAGTGCGAAGCCCCACGTCAATTTTTTTTAAATTATTTCATGAAATAATTTTTTTAAAAAAGGGCTTCCCTATATTGTTGTGTCTGGCCAGGTACAAATAGGCAGCTGGTGGTTGGGGGCAGCCCGTTCCTACCTGCTGTTCCTGACTGGACACAAATATAGGGCGAAGCCCCACATCAATTTTTTTTAAATTATTTCAGGAAATTCATGAAATAATGAAAAAAAAATTGATGTGGGGCTTCGCCCTATATTTGTGTCCAGTCAGGTACAGCAGGCAGGAACGGGCTGCTCCCAACCACCAGCTGCCTATTTGTACCTAGCCGGACACAACAATATAGGGAAGCCCTTTTTTTCTTAATTATTCCATGAATTTCATGAATTTAAAAAAAAAATACGTGGGGCTTCGCCCTATTTTTGTGTCCAGCCAGGTACAACTAGGCAGCTGGGGGCTGGAATCTGCAGCGCAGGGAGGCCCAAGCTTTCTGGGCCCCACCCGCTGCAAATTGCAGTCCGCAGCCGCCCCGGAAAATGGCGCGTTCATAGAAGCGCCATCTTCTGGCGCTGTACCCAACTCATCCAGGGCCCTGGTGCGGTGGCTCACTGGGTAATAAAGGGATTAAGGCCAGCTTGGCATTATCAGCTGGCCCTAAGCCCGAAATTCATGGGGTCACGCCAATATTAGACATGACCACCATGAATTTCTAGTAAAGTATTTTAAAAAAACACAAACACCCAGAAAAAAGTCCTTTAATTGAAATAAACACACAATTCTTTATTGTTCTAAATTAAACCATACTTACCGCCACGCCCATTCCAGCTGAAGCCAATGATCTCCTGCAATAAAAGTAAAATAATAAAGCAACATCATCCTTACCTTTCCATGGCTCCCACGACAGCTTCAGCTCTGCTACATCGAGATGACAGGCTGGACCGCAGCAGAACGCTGCCATCCAGTCTGTCATCCCGCAGACACTGAGAAGCGCAGGCTTGCTTGCGCTCCTCAGTGTCTGGCTGTGACGGCATCCAGATGAGCCGAGGTCATGTCCAATGAACTCGGCTCACCTCATACACGTCACTGACAGCGTGGGAGAATTCTCACGCTGAAGCGCTGAGTGCAGGAGAATTTTCCCACGCTGTCAGTGACGTACATGAGGTGAGCCGAGTTCATTGTCGGCTCATCTGGATGCCGTCACAGTCAGACACTGAGGAGTGCAAGCATGCCTGCGCTTCTCAGTGTCTGCGGGATGACAGGCTGGATGGCAGCGTTCTGCTGCGGTCCAGCCTGTCATCTCGATGTAGCAGAGCTGAAGCTGTCCTGGGAACCATGGAAAGGTAAGGATGAGGTTGCTTTATTATTTTTCTTTTATTGCAGTAGATCGTTGGCTTCAGCTGGAATGGGCGTGACGGTAAGTATGGTTTAATTTAGAACAATAAAGGAATGTGTCTTTATTTCAATTAAAGGACTATTCTGGGTGTTTGTGTTTTCTTTTAACTTTGACTATGGGGTTAGTAATGGGGGTGTCTTATAGACGCCTCTCCATTACTAACCTGGGCTTGATGTCAGCTGGCATTATAAGCTGACATCAACCCCAACCCTATTACCCCCTGCCACCGCACCAGGGCAGCGTGGAAGAGCGAGGCTAAGTGCCAGAATTGGCGCATCCTATGGATGCGCCATTTCTGGGGCGGCTGACGGCTGGTGTTTCTAGCCTGGGAGGGGGCCAATATTCATGGCTCCCTTCCTGGGCTATTAATATCAGCCCCCAGCTGTCTGCCTAGCCTTTGCTAGCTATTAAATTAGGGGGGACCCCACGTCATTTTTTTTGGGGGGGTCCTCCATTTTAATAGCTAGTAAAGGCTAGGTATTCAGCTGGGGGCTGATATTAGTAGCCTGGGAAGCTCCGTGGGTATTACCCCCTTCCCAGGCTTCAAACATCTGCCCCAGCTGTCTGCTTAACCTCCGCTAGAGACTAAAATAACGGGGAACCCCACGCCAATTTTTTTTAATAATAAATCCTTTATTTTAATGCTAAATGACAAGTACAGTAACCAACACTGTCACTGTACTTATTATATATGTGACTGACATGTTTCTATCAATCTAATCTATGTGTGAAGCTCTATTCTGTCTGTTATAAATTGTCGGGTACAGATGCTGAATTGCCGGCCGGCTTTTTTAAAGAGACGGTGCATGAAAACACTATTATTTTTTTTAATAAATCCTTTACACTAAATGACAAGTACAGTAACCAACACTGTCACAGTACTTCATATATATGTGACTGACATGTTTCTATCTATCTAATCTATGTGTGAAGCTGTATTTTGTCTGTTATAAATTGTTGGGTACCGCTGCTGAATTACCGGCCGGCTTTTTTAAAGAGACGGTGCACGAAAACACTATTATATTTTTTAATAAATCCTTTACACTAAATGACAAGTACAGTAAGCAACACTGTCACTGTACTTCATATATATGTGACTGACATGTTTCTATCTATCTAATCTATGTGTGATGCTCTATTCCTTCATGTCTAAATTGTCGGGTACCGGTGTATGCCGCTGCTGAATTGCCGGCCGGCTTTTTTAAAGAAAGCGTCTTCTGAGCAGTTTTGTCAGCTTTTGGACACCTTTGAAGGTGTTTTCTATGTGTTCCTATGTGTTTTTGTTTGCCTGCCATTGGTTTTAACGGTGTTCGACGGTGTTCTAAGGTGTTCGACGAACAGTTCGACGAACAGTTCCTCGAACATCCCGGTGTTCGACGAACCGAACCGAACCCGAACACTACGGGGGTGGCTCAACACTAGCTATTACTCAAAAAGGTGCATTGTAAATTATTTTTTATCTAGGGATATGCGTAGCCCACAATAGAGTAAGATGCATGTTCATAGATTAGTGTATAGAGCTATGCATTGCCCACATTAGTTGATAAAGTAAGTGAGTACCACATTATGTAAGAAATAGATGATAATTCAGAAGTCTATAGGATCATGTATTCCTAGTATATGCAAATAGCACAAATTCTAAAAGCATATAGTGAACATATACTGACCAGAGGCACATCACAGCCCCCTCCACCTAATCCAATGTATGTTTTGCTGCAGCTTCATCAGGGAGTGAGGTGGAGAGGGAGAGAGCGATATTTATGGAATGATTACAGCTGTGGTTACTTACAATCCAAGGACGCCATTTTATGGTGCGCCATCACTAGCCCATGTGTCCGGCATAATTAGGAAGGGCTTTTTCCTTTTGAGAATAGCCATTAAGAATCCATAGAAGGGTGTTCCATTTAGGGAGACTCAAAGCCTTCCTCAGGCTGCATGATGAGTATCTCATTCAAGTTACTGATCTCTCCTAACACTAATGGGAGGCATCCCTGTTCATACTGCATGGCTTGCTACTTGGAAAATGGTTAAACATTAACGTATAGAAAAGCTACCTCTGCTTAGTTGCATTCGAGTTACTTAAAGAGGTGGTCCTTACAAATTTATTTTCATCCTAAATGGCTATCTATTCAATGCCACAATATAAGTTATTTTCTCATATACTTTAATTAAAAATTCCCTTTCGTCCCCTAACTACACTGTCTAACTGCTTTTCTTTTTTTACTTTTTACTTTTTGATGACGGTTCATTTGAGAATCCCAGGGCATCCTGTGATACTCAAACAAAGTGTCACTAGCATGGCCGTAGCCTCTGCCCCCACTCTGTCTCAGGGGCTGGGCTTGTCCCTGTTCTGTCACTATGCGAAGTGCAAATGCGATGTGTCACTATGCTCTTGCCGGATCAGGTCAATAATAGCGAGCCAGCAACAGAATGTACTAACGTACTGTCAGTGCGTGTTGTAAGATGAATACCCAAATTGCAGAGATCTGCGCTACCCCCGCAAGATACGTCACTGGACTCTCCACTCTGGTTATTCGTCTTACGATGCATGCTGACAGTGTACTCTGTTTCCGGCTTGTTACTACTGATCTCAGCCGTCGAGAGAGTGCATGGTCATTGTGCATATCACATAGTGACAGAGCAATGACTAGCCCAGCCCCTGAAACAAATGTCATTGATGACACTTTGTTTCAGGGAGTGGGCAGAGGCTCCGGCTGTAATTTCAGCCTCTGGCCTCTGATGACACTTTGAGCATCACAACATGCACTGGGATTCTCAAAAAAAAGCATCATCAAAAAGGAAATAGGAAAAAAAGAAAAGCAGATAAGTAGTTTGGGAAGGATAGGGAAATTTAAATTAAAATATATCATAAAATAGTTTCGATTTTGACATTAAATAGATAAAAAATTTTGGATGAAAATTAATATGTATTTCAAACTACCCGTATAGTATTAACATACTTCCCGTATAGTATTGCCTTAAATACTCCATACAAAGCTAATCTCTGAAAGGTAAGTTAGTCACTCCCCAAAGCTAAATATCCGGCATCTAATTAAGCTAGCCAATGTTTGGTCTATACTGATGGGAGGTAGGTAGCATAGATAATTGCAAAATAGGCTTCATACACAGCTGGTCTCATTAATGAGAAAAAGTCCCTCCCCAATGTATTATTATTTTTTTTACTAAGAAAAATTGTAGTGTCTCATTTTTTCAACAAAAATATAGGATAACATGAATTAAACAGATGGTATTTACTCATCCTGTGGCTTTATTCAGCATTTTTTTTCCAAGCAGTGAGATTCTGGTAATTTTTGCTTTGTTTTCCCATTTCACTAGACAGAAACTGTACAACCTAAATGCTTTGTGTTGATAAAACTGCTGAAACTGCAGATCATTCCTGGCGAGTCTGAAGTCTGTTGACATATGACATGAATTTCTGGCAAGTTGACTTCTTACAAATGGATGGGGACAGACCCCTGAATGCTAAAAATTGCAGTGAAGCTTAACACTGCTGAATCTGTTTAAGCTTGATTGCCTCGTGAACACAGGTCATGGAAGAAGAAGTAGATTATTTTCAGAAGTAACAGTAGAAGATTATTATAAAAGAATGAACACTAAAGTTTAATCATCTGCTGCACTGGCAAATTTAATAGTTCAGCTGAGGAATAAAAATATGCCGTAGAAAGTCAGATTTTGTAGCTACTGAGTGAAATTCAATAACCAATTACAGTTAGCTGTTTTCTGATTTTATTTATTGCAGTCGGTTTTTTCTTTGCGCATGATAATTAAAATTCTGCATGAATCAGCAGAGTTAAATGAGGACAATTATTGAGCTTGAAAAGTTGGTTCAAATCTACATTAAAGCCTCCATAATCAAGCTGAGATACATAGAAGAAAATTTTATGGAGCCCAAGTGAGTCCCTCTGATTCCATAGATCCCTTTATTTGACACAATATTACTGATATGTTCTCATCAAGAAGCAATACTTTCATGTGAGTACACATCTGTAATATGGCATCTGATTGAACATGGTACAGTTTTCTCTTATGGATAATAGAGTTGAGTGAATCATTTGAAATTCGAATTTGCCAGCTCCAACAAATTTTCCCAGAAATCTCAATACCAAGCTGATAATTGCAAGGAAAAGATGCGTGTAACATTCACTGATTTCCTATGACTCTATCGAACCCCTTTTTAGCCCTTTAAGGCTAAGTGCCCACTTTGCAGAAATGAAGCAGAAAATTTCTGCTTCATTTCTGCAAGTCCTCTCCCGGAAAAACGCATGCGGAATTCCCCACGCGTTTAGCGCGCGTTTTTCGTGCGTTTATCGTGCGTTATCCACATGCCGAATTGCCTTGCGTTTTTTAATGCATTGCACAAAGGCAATTCCGCTTGCGGAAATGCAAAATTAATTGACATGCTGCGAATTTTTGAACGCAGCATAAACGCTGCGGAAAAATCCGCAGCATGTGCATGGAACTTGCGGAATCCCCTTGGGGACCATGGGGTGTGGATTACCAAGCGTTTTACAAGTGTTTCCGCTGCAGAAATTCAGCATCAAAAACGCTTGTAATCCGCAACGAGGGCACGCAGCCTAACACAAACAAAACTTAAGTAACATTCCAGTAATCTCAGCTTAGCTAGCTAGGAGAAAATATATAGTAAGCAGAGTTAATCAACTGCTCATTTAACAAAATTGCAGAAACAAACTTTTTAGGCTAATTAAATTGTAACAGTCAAAAATGTTTCCCTTTTGGGGGGTCAGATGTCTGTCTTGCTAGTGTTTATGCAGATGCGGTGCAATTGGAAGAAGCCATATCCTATTTAGAGAGTATAAGGCTAAGTTCCCACAATGATTTTTTAGTGAGATTTTACGCTGCATATTTTTGAAAAAATGAAATTAAGCTATTTTGCTAAAATAGTAGTGCAGGAAATCTGCAACATCAAAAACTCACCAAAAGCTCAACAGGGAACATAGTCTAAATCTTTGGTAAGTGAAAAAATGATAGATTTTTGACAAGCCATCCAAAATAATCTCTTTAGGTATCAGAAAAGGTGTGCTTTTTAGAGTTTGAAAAAGTAACATCTTCTTAACTATGATGTAGAAAAAATATCCCTTTCATGAATTTTGCAACAGTTTTGATATTCTCAAAATAACTAAGCAATTACAATGGCTTTTTATCAAGTAATCCAAAAATTATCCATTTATTTTGAGAACAGGAATAGATTAGGTGTTTTCAAAGTGAAAAGTAATAGCTTATCAACAAGACAGGAAATATTATCCTTATTTTCAGAGCAATTTCATGTTTGTGTAGAATCAAGAGGGTACATTTGCCAAGATCAGTACAAAATAGTTATACAAAAAATTGGACAAGTGCAGGAGATGTGTGTGGATATCCAGCAGTTACAACAGATGAAAATATGACCAGTCAGGTAAGGAGATGTCTGGCAGTATAAGATAAGCCCCAGCAACAGTATTGCACTCTAAGGCTGTGTGCCCATGATGCGTTTTTTAAGCATTTCCGCAGCGGCAAAAATGCTGCAGAAACGCTTAAAAAACTCATTGTAGAAGGCCTGCCATGTTCCCAATGATAATCCGCATGTGCTGTGCACATGCTGCGGAAATTTCCGCTTAGAGTTATCATTGCAGAAAAAAACGCAGCGCTACTAATTATTTTGCGGAAGTGCTGCGTTTTCGCCGCCATTGACTTGCATTGAAACGCATGGATTACGCATCACTGAATATGTAGATGCGCATTCCATGAGTTTCAATGTGCGGATGGTACTCGGGTGTGGAGGATAGGAGACTCTCCTCCGGACCCGGGTACCATAGAACCTGTAAAAAAAAAGAATAAAATAAAGAATAAATATTATAGTTACCTTCCGATGGCCCCCGCTGCGCTCGTCTTCCCTTGCCGGCAGATTGTGGTGGACTGAAGGACCTGCGCTGACATCATAGTCATGTGACGGCAGGCCCTTCAGTGCAGTGTACAGCGAGCTGCCGGCAAGGGTGAATGGAGCGAAGCAAGACTGCTGGGGCCATCGGAAGGTAAGTATAGATTTGTTTTTTTATTTTTAAACATTCTTTAAGGTCACACTATATAAATCCATTCATGGATTTATATAGTGTGACCAAGTTGACAAGCACTTTCCAAGTGATGTTAAATCAATTGGAAAGCCCTTGTCAACCCGCATGCGGAAATGCAAGTGATGAACGCTTCACGTCCGCATGTCCCTGGCAGGAAAAACGCATGTACAATCCACATGCATTTTTTTTGCCAGGGAGATGCAGAAACGCTCAGGAAAAAATCCTGAGCATTTCTGCATCGTGGGCACATAACCTAAAACACAGTATACTGCCCAGAGAATTGTGGTTAGTGTAGCTGTGCAGTCGCACAGAATAATATGAGATGAGGTATCCAAGGAGATTCCTGTCACTGTAGGACCAGCAACAGCCCTGGCAGCAGCAGTCCAGTATAGCACTATAAAACACAGTGTGCAGCCAGGAAATGTGTAGCTGTGCATTGCCAGTGCATGACCGAAAGATGATTTGTCAGGAAAGAGATGTCTAACAGTGCAGGGCCAGCAACGGCAGCCCCGGTAGCAAAAGTACAATATAAGTGACATGATGATCAGTGAGGACAATGAATAGATGCCTGGCAGCAGTAGAACTGTGTAGAAGACAGACAAAGGACAGACATACAGATGGGACAGTTGATGTAATCATTGGCATCAGCCATAGGTAAATTAAAATCAGAACTGATACATGTATAATTCACTTTGAAAAATGTAAGGCAATCCACACGTGTGGAGTATATCACAGTCCTCTTGGGTCTGACAAAGCCTGTGGATTAGCTGAATGACTTGTGACATTACCCTGGAGACTAGGCATGAAATTACGCCGATAGCAAACTAGCCCAGTTATTGCCACTGGTCTAATCTTCTGTGCTACAACTTCATGGGATCAGGGCTAAGAGAATCTTCTTAAAAAAGGAAACAGTCTATGTACAACTGAACCTGGCTGTTTGGTGATGTGCTGCTGTACCAGCGGATAAGAAAATCTGATCCATCATATCAAAGATACTGTAATTGCTGCTGCCTTAGTTATTTGTTGTAGCTTCTGGTCAGACATACCAGACATTTGGTCTGTGAAAGCTCCGTCAGACAGGGAGAGCAGCTTACGCTAATAACATACTCATTTGGACAGTGTCATGACACTTCATTTATTCTTAATTATGCCAGTCGTATTTTTCAGTAGGTCCATGGGCATGATCTTTTGTTCATATGAGTCTGAATGTTGACTCTTGTTGTAAGTTGAATTGATGTTTGTTTATTTATTGAATGGTGGCTGACTGCCTATTGTATCAGCTTATTGTTCTGCTATCCTTGAGGGGCAAAGTTGCTGGTTAATTGAACAATCGATATTTGTTAATTTGGGGAATTCCTTCTGACTAACTATTGTATCAGTACATGCAGCTTATTATTCTTCAAACATTGAAGGACAAAATATGCTGGTTAATCGAACACTCGAACAATGAGAGGTGACCTCCTCTCACCTCCCCCCAAACCTGTGGATAATGCCCTGAAGGACAGCTGTGGGTAAAAAAGGGATCTCTCTCATTCTACAGAGAGACTCTAGAGGACATTAGCCAAGGCACTATGGCTCCAACCAAAAGAATACAGATTTGATACACTACTCATCACTGAACCCATGGAGACATTTGGAGAACCCAGGTTGGGACAATCAGGCCACCTGGTAACGTACCTCAATGGACTCTGTCAGCTTCCAAAGCTTGCCGCTACCGCATTTCTGTGGGTGCCCACCAAAAGCTGGGTGCTACTGATTGCGGTAGTTGGCCCTAGAAGGCCCGAAGTTAAAGATGTTCTAATTCCTGGTTAGCCAGCGAAAGGGTGAGACTCAATGCAAATGACAATCTTATGTAGTTGCTGAGATTGTACTATATATTATTGATTGTTAGTGATCCAATTAAGTATCACGCCACTGTGTTACCCTCACCCTGAGTTGTATGAGTAGTATTATGTCCACGGGGAAGGAGAACGGGTATTCACTGAGATAAGCCCTGGTCCATTCAGTCTTTCTAAAGACAGCCAAGCCATTGCACCCACTGACCCTCGAGTATCCACAGACAGCATAATGGAAGCCCGAAAAAATTCTCTTATTTTGATTTTATAGCAAAGGTTTGAAATCATGGCTATCCAAAGAGTCATCCCCTCACTTGATGGTAATAATGCACCTGTAATTTTGCAAGCATTTCAGCATGCAATTAGCCATGTTTACCGGTACAAGGGCAGTGCTGTTTCAATCTGCACACCATGCTGTAAGGGTTGTTCATCATGGCCAGTGTCATCATTGTCATCAGAATTTTTTCTCTGACTTTCAGCCTCGTCTCCTGCATATTCCAACTCAATATTTCACTCCACATATATATGCTGCTCCTCTTTCTTTTCCAAAACATTCTGCTGCATGTAACACGGACCTTATTTTCCAAGGGAGAGGCCTAATCCTGTAAATTGTTCCACAGGATATAGTAACTTCACCTGATCTAAAAATTATTAATAATTTACACAAAAATTTAGAATTTTGTTAAAGAAAATTGTATTAACTTAATTGAAACAATTTTTTTCCTAAGTTATAATTTTGCCCTTTGTTCTCTTCACTGCTCACAGGCCCAAATCCTGCGCCTGGTTATACCAGAAAAAGAACCTCAGTAGATGCCCCCAAACTTTTTATATAATCCAAAAATGATGGTGAAACAGATACCTAACAAAAATTGAGATTAATCAAAGACAAAAATTTTTTTTTTAATTTAATTTTTGCACTTTGTACACTTACCTGAGTAAGGGCCCCATCATATGTAGTGTCCTATATATGAAATTCACTCCAGATGCAGATACAAAAAAATATTTCCCAAACAAAGATAAAGAATCTCAAACATAACAACATAACAATAATTTTATGTACGCAATGCAATACTTTTTGTTTCTAAAAAATGTCTCCATTTTGTGCCCATACCTGGCATGGACTGCTTTTTCAATAAATAATGCCCATTGGTTATCTTCCATTGAGGTTAAATACAAGTAATTATTTTGCAAAAGTAAAATCCAGGTGTTTAAATATTGATTGTGATGAATATGCCCATGTGGAAGTTCAGTTTCCACTCAAATGTGCTCCTAACACAATGAAGGGAGAGGGGGAAGAGTACAGAGAGCAGTAGATGAGGATGATGATGGAAAGACGATAGTGACATGGAACCACTTGTGGGATTGGTTGCCCGGATAATGATTTTGTGAAGATAAAAGACAGATTGAGATTGGCACATCTTGCTGATCAGTATACTTTCTTCCCATGAGCAGATGATGTTGTTTCATGTGCTGACAGGGTGACATAGTTCCTAGCCGATGTGTACCAGAACGTTCATGGCTTATTTTCCAAAAGCAAAGCCTGCACTCGCAAAAGATTTGTCTTCAAACATGGAACAGAATTCCCACCCCATAAATACTGACATATAGGAAGAACCACCAACACAGCCTCCACCAAAGCCTCCAGGCATTGTTGAGCCTCATGCACAACATCATTTGAAAGATCTCTCGCTCCCAAGCTGACTGCAGAAGAAGTATTTCTTGATGAAGAACAACTTTAGACCGGACATGGGCTCTACTCTTCAATGCCGAATCAACTATCCTCCTCTACGAATGACATTACTTCATCAGCACCCTTATTTTCCTGATTTTTCTCAATCATCAGCAACATTGTCCATGAATGGGTTCACATATGCCTCTATGTGGAAAATGGCCTGAGCTCCTTGTTCTACCTCATGATCACACACACTGCCTTTTTCCCACCTTAAGTTATTCCCTGGATCAGAGTGCTATTACTACTGTCAGTACCCATATCACTGCAGCTCACAGAGACAATAATATTGAATGTCATTACAATCGTGTCCTCTGTCTCCTCTTACCCTATGCTATCTAGTTACAAAAGATGACTGTTCACTCTTCCAATAAATCAACTGGAAGAAATTGTCGTTAAAGTAAACTAAGGGACAGAACAGAAACAGTTGTCATTAACGGAATGAAAATTCTACTTTTTACAACATTAAATGTTATCGCAGAGGAGCATTTTGATGAAAGCTTATGGTGTCACTGTCAGTGGCTACATCATCTTGTTGTGACTGAAATGAGTGATGTGACAAATATTTAATCATGCCCTCTACTTATTCCTCATTAATACAATTGATAAAAGCAAAAGAGGTATATTGTGACCTGTATTTGGTACTACTGCTGCCAGGATGGTTTTTGCTAGCAGCTTCCCCATTTTTTGCTGTGGTATTGATTTTTTCTATCACAATACCACGTATGTTGCCAATGAAATGTTTTCAACTAACATACATTTTGAGCACAAGTGTAACATTTATAAAAATGTTGTACCTCACTCATCCAACCCTGGAAAAATATGGAATCAATCAAGAATGCTAGTTAGGGTACATATGACTGCTAAAAAAAGGCTGATGCAACAAAATCCTTCCCATAACATTTATATGGCATGTACAGTGCTGCTCACCATTATTGGCACCCCTTCTTTTTTTCATAGACTGTAGAATATCTTCAGAAAAAAATTGAAATGTGGCAAAATTATATCCTCAGGATTTTTTAATAAGTAGTCCAAAGTAATACAACAATAAAACATTTTTTTTCAACTTCAAAGAAGAAACAGAATAAACAGCATGTGCAGCAATAAAGCCACCCCTAATTAATACTTGGTTGCACACTCTTTGGCATTGCTGACAGCCTCCAAACATTTCTTGTAGCCATCTATAAGTTTCTAGTGCTTCTCAGCTGGAATTTTCTCCTACTCTTCCTTTGCAGTTTGTTCAAGCTCTTGAATGTTTGCAGGGTTCTTTTTCGCAATGGCAGATTTCAGCCCCCCACAAAGATTTTCAATGGGATTGAGGTCACGACTCATTACTGGCCATTTTAAAACAGTCCATTTTTTTCTTTTTCAACCATTGTTGTGTACTTTTGGATGTGTGCTTTGGGTCATTGTCTTGCTGGAGGACCCATGATCTTTGACTCAAATCAAGTTTTTTTACACTGGGTAGGACATTTTGCTCTAAAATGTCTTGATAATTCTCAGATTTCATCATTCCTGTGAAATGGTCAAGGCCTCCAGTAATAGATGCAACAAAGCAACCCCACAGCATAATGGATCCTCCACCATGCTTAACTGTTAGTAAGGTGTTCTTTTCCTTATATCTTTCATTGCTCCATCTATAAACAAACTGTTGCTTTGCATTGCCAAAAGACTCTATTTTTGTTTCATCTGTCCACAGAACATTTTCCCAGAAGGATTGGGGTTTGTCAAGGTATTCTTCAGCAAAGATTAGTCATTCCTTTTTATGTATTTTTTTCAGCAATGGTTTCTTCTTTGGCCTTTGCCTATAAAGCTCAGCTTGGTTTACTGTCCCAGGTTGGCCTTTAGGTCTTTGGATGTTTGACGTGGTGTTTTTTCCACCATTCCCACCAACCTTCGAAGACATTCCTTGTCAATTTTCCTCTCTCCCCCACATCCAGGAAGGTTCTTGACAGTTCGATTCTTGGCATGCTTCTTAATAATATTGCACACTGTTGAAACTGGGATAGCAAGGTCATTGGAGATTGCATTATACCCTTTAGAAGTCTTGTGTTTGCTAATAAAAGCAGTTCTGATGTTCTCAGACAGCTAATTTGTCTTCACCATTGTGACAAAGGAACAGGGCCTACCATGTGGCTTTTTAAAAGAGTGAAGTAATCATTCATTGGCTAATTCATGACACATGGACATCAACAATCACAGGTGAATCTCTTTTGTGATTTACCATAGGCGAGTCAAAAATGTGTTTCCATACTAAATTAATGTAAAGGGTGTCAATGCCAGTGACACAGCAAGCTTTAGGTTTTTCTATTTTTACTTCCCATTTTTTTAAATTATTGTTTATCATTTGCTTTTTTGTATTTAACACGAGTGCTTTATACAAAAATACTGTTTCACCTGATTCATATTTTTCAGATGATATTCCACATTATGTACACTTCATGGGTGCCAATAAAGATGAACAAGACAGTATGTGTCTTCAATTAATCATTTCAAATAGATGTGCCGAATGGACAGGTACAATTAAATATATTGATTTAGTGTATTAATTTATTTTTAGATATTTGGTTAAAGCAAAAATAATTGCCTCTGCCCAAATTGGCCCTGTCGAATAAATTGTGTACATGATGTTTTAAAATTGTGATTTTTTTTCCAAACACTTTTATTTTCATGGGCGAAAAATAATGCTATGTTGGTTGGTAGGTGCACGCATGGAAAGAGGATTGCATCAACAGTCAGTCCTAGTGTTGTGACATGCATGCATGTTAAATTGTACTAACAAAATAGTTATGCAAAATCTTCTTTTTTTTTAATAGACTTTTTTTTTGTTTAAAATTGTCCCTCTCTCAACAAAAATTCCTTAATCCTAAAGGCTGATTCTTAATTATTCAAATGCACCTGAATACTGGTGTAAGCATCTGTTAGCCTCACTGCAAGTATTTCTCGAGTCAAAAACTGGAGTAAGATTTCTGGCGTAAGGTCACCACAACTCATTATGAATTAGACATGCTGTGGCATTATACCCCTGTTCTGCCCTCATTAGGCAAAACTGTGGTGAAAAAGACAAAACTTACAAAAATTTTGCGCAACCTTGAGTGTTTTACACCTGATTTCTGGTGAAAACACTTAGAAAAATTGGGGCTGTAATGTTTTATTAAAATCTGAAAATGTCTATGTCATTGGAACATAAACAACAAAGTATAATAAGTTACTGTAAGTTCTCTTTATACTAAAATCTAATTAACAAACTCTATAAACATAATGAACCATTGCATCTAAATTAACTTGATGTTCACTCTGGCTTTAATGATACTAAGCAACAAGGTCAAATGTTTTACATTTACTTACTTTCTTCAATCTTACTAGATTGCCTATTGAACTGCTAGATTAATAATGTTTTCACTGGGTTACAGGTAATTAATTTTTATAGGGATCTTTTTGAAGATTTATTCTTGTTCTAAAATATCTAAACTAAATAATACATTAAAACAGTTAACCGATTCTCATAGTGTGAGCTACTGTAATTATGTAGTTGCATTATTAAATTAAGCAAATAGGTTGAAATTTTGTGTGTACTCTTTTTATATTTATATCTTACATGTCCACATTAGGAATGGCTGCTCCACAAGCCTTGATAGCACATTAGTATTAGCCATATTAATATCTACATTCGGTGGCACCAAGTATCAAGAGGTCATGCTGCGCCCAAACCTTGGACATGCCAAACTTCCACCAATAATTGGTCTATTTTACATATGTAATACCTGCAGCAATATACATCACATCCGTTGAGGATAATTTGTTGTTATTACTTTGCTTATGGAGTATCTGTAATCTATTGAAGAATGAAGCTATGCCCTAAAAGCAAAAGATTGTTATGATACAGTTAGAATCATAAGAGTATGTGGAACAATACTGTCCCCATGACTCCACCAAACTGAAAACTATGCAAAATATTTATAAGAATATATCTAGTAAATGCATTATCATTTCTAGATATAGTCATTTCTAGGTGCAATCCTAATGCAAGTGATGACTGGGAAATCAAATCCTTAGGAACATATTGTTGTGTTCTGCTACCAAAGCTAAGGAAAGAGAGGAGATCTGTCCCTACTATAGGACTCAGCTGAATCCCTACGATGTAACAGGGAACCTGATCCTGCGATCAGACCTGCTAAAGTCCTAATCTAGTCTGTACGGAGACCTATAGATGTGGGGAGGGAATCCCTACAAGTACTAAGGACTGGGAGGAATATGGGACACCTCCTAACAGAAATAATAACAGACAGACGAACAAACAAAATAGATAGAACATAGAGGTCCGTAGACCAAGCAAACTAACAGAGTTAGATACAGAGCACAGGCTAGCTAGAAAGTAGATATACAATGAAGTCCAGCAAAGCCAGAAGGGCGGAGCAGGATTAAATAGGCCAACAAGGTCATGTGACCAGCAAAGGAAAAAAAAACCTAACAGCAAGGTTCTAACACATATCCTATTGAAAATGGTTTTCGCAATCTTTTGTTTAGTGCACTGCCTCCTTGCCTCTCAGCTTCTGGGTTACTGATAAATATTGTGCTGCTTGATGAAAGGGAATTAATCAGCATGTTTTTTGCTATTTAATTAAGAATAGAATGATGTAGGGACAAAGACCCTGATTTTAGCAATCTGTGACATACTAAGCTGCTTTTTGTAGTTTCAATAAAATCAGTGCATTATCAGCAGTAGATTATTACTAGAGGACTAGTTGTCTCATGCCATGTAGTTCTCCTGATGTTTGTAACTCCTCCCTTATGACTGATTAGCAGCATTCTGTCTATGTGTACACAGAAATCTGCAAATCACAGGGGTAGGTGAGATTGTTACAGAGCTCAAAATTCACAGTACTGCTAGTTCTGAGGCAGAGAAAAAGGTGATTTTATCAAAACTACCCTAAGTAGACAAGCCAGTGACACATAGTTAGGATAAGGGTTTCTCATATTATATCATGTTGCTCTCAGAATGCATAGCAAAAACCTGGTGTCAGATTCCCTTTAGCAGTTCAGGCCAGCAGCATTGCTATGTTGCTATACTAAACTATGTGCTTTTGGATGCTGCAGGCAAAGGTAGCTTTGCCTCTGCAGCATTAGAGGAGTGCAGTGGCCCTGAAGCTTGACAGATCCTGAAATTCAGCCAATTTTTATGCAGCACTTACAATGCATATCGGAAAGAGCTTGTAAACTCTGCTGTCCTTGTTTAGTAGACTGGCCACTAACTACAATTTTGACTATTAACCAAGGCAACAAGCAATAAACAGTAACATTAAAAATCTCACATTCTTGAAAACAGAGATGATTTCTATTAATAAGTAAATTGCAAAGTTCCTTTTTACTACCAGCACATTGCAATTTTAACTACTTATATTGATGAGAATAACCAAATAAAGGAGTATTGTAATGCTACAAAATTGCTTTAGTTAGTTAGTCACAAAAATTAAATGTTCAACTCAGCTAGTGAAAAAAACTATGACCTCTCTAGATGTGAATGGACACTGAATCCCAGTTGGAAGAATAATAGATCACAGGTGAAAAACGGTGCTTTATTAATTCATTAAAATAAGATGATAAAACACATATGTTTAAAAACAAGGCATACTGAGAAAAAGTTCTATCTGTTTTTTACCTAGAATATGCAATGACTAATAACTGTACATATTCCTAGGTTCAAAATGCTTAGAAATTTTTAGAAATATGTTTTGTTTTTAAACGTGTGTTTTTCCTATCTTGTTAATGGATCAATAAAGCTCTTTAGTTAGTTAGTCATATAGCATGAAAATAAGCAAGATTGCAATTAAGTTGTTTTTGCTATCTGCTGTTTATCTCCTGATCTCTGCATGAGCAGTGCTGTAAATGATGTGACCAGGGTTCATCAGCTATGAACTCCAGTGACCTTTCTCACGTCAGCGCTACCCACTGCATTCTCAAGCTCCTGTCTCAGTGTGTTCCGTCTATTGTGGACAGCGGTAGCATCACTGATGTGACTGCTCTCCAAATCATCCGGATCGTCGTGGCACAGATATGGTTTATCTTCTCATCGGACAGGAGAGGAATATGGTGGTTTATTATTTTTTGTGTTTTACTGTGGACATGGGCTTCAATGGATTATGTTCTGTTCTCAGACTCGTTATAAATATGTTTTTTTTATTTTTTATTTTTGAAAATATATGGGTGAAAGAGGATGGGGAGTTTTATTTCAAATAAAGGTGTCAGTATCTTCCTTTAAATTAAAGGACTTTATTCTTGCTGTGACTTTATTACAATCTGACTATGGGGTTAGTAATGGGGGCATTAGTAATGGGGGAGTATAAATCCAGCAAAGGGTCCAATAAAAAATTCTTCTTTATTTAAAGTCCATTAAAATCCACAAATATTAATAACCGCAGGCGCGTTTCTGACTGATATCCTTATTCATTGCATACATGTTACTAACTGGGATCCCAAGTTTATATATAGCAAGCATTCTGAGGAAATCACATATTCCACACCCATTGTGCATTTAACCCCTAGCTAGACAAGCATGTTTAAATGCATATGCGATAAAAAAAAAAGACTGCCAGACCCATGCTGTCTGCTTTAGCTTGGCTGGTGGTCAAAAATGAAGGGGACCCCATGCTGTTTTTTTAAATTATTTATTTAAATAATAAAAAAATACGATATGGAAACCCCTCTATTTTTGATAACCAGCCAATATAAAGCTTACAGCTAGGGATTGCAGCCCGCTGTCAGCTTTACTTGCACTGGTTATCAAAAATAGAGGGGAACTCACATCATTTTTTATTAATTAATTTATTTATTGTACAGGCGCATGCTGAGGAATACTCAGTACTCTTATCAGCCGATGCCTGTAACCGGTGGTAACCTTTTTACCACCAGTCACAGCTGCTGGCTCACGTGCTGTCATCAGACAGTCTGGGAACTGCAGCTCTCTGACCGGCACTAACAAACTTACCACCGATCAGAGCCACCAGTGTTTCTCGAGCTTTCACACAGATGACAGCATGCGAAATAGCTGATGTTCAGGGTGCCGAGCCCATACAGTAACACCGACTTCCTGGAGAAGTCTGTGTTCGGAGTCGATGCACTGACATTAGGTGTTCGGTACAGACCCTGAACTTTACTGTTCGGGTTCGCCCATCACTACCCATAGCATGAAAGTGAAGTTAATAATATAGCTTTCATTGCAAAATCTTCAGTTTTACATAAATTATTTGATGCCAAAAGGAATACATCCTCACATCAAAAACAACTACATCTAGCATCTTGTATGACCATGATTTTTAAGGACAGCACCAAGTCTTCTAGTCATGAAATGAACAAGCTGGTGACATATTCTAACATCTATCTTTTCCCATTTTTCAAGAACTACCTCTTTTTGAGCAAGGATGCTAGAAAAGAGTGATGCTCAACTTGTCACTACAGAATTCTTCATGGACGTTTGAATGGGTTTAGATCAGGAAACATACTTGGCCACTGACTCACTTTAACCCTGTTCTTCTTCAGAAATACAACAGTGACCTTAGATGTGTGTTTTGGATTATTGTCATGTTGAAACAGTGCCTGATAACCAAAGGTACGGAGTCATGGTAACATCTCCTTCAATATAGAGCAGTAGATCTGATAATTAATGATACTATCAATGAAATGCAGCCTCACATAAAGACACTGTCACCGCCATACAGTTTTGAAGCCATCAGTTCTAAAAACATTTATCTTGGTCTCATTATTAGTCAATTGAAAAGAGTCCCAGTCATCTTCATATTTTTCTGCATGGGCTTTTTTAGTTGTAGGTGGAATTTTTTGTACATGAGCTTTAGGAGAGACTTCCTTTGTGGACCTTGCCCATGCATGCCATTCATATGCAGTGCGTGCCATATTGTCTTCACAGGAAACACTCAGCCCGATTTGGCTTTCTACTTCTTTAGCTAACTACAATGAACTTGCGAGACAATTTTTTTCAACCCTTTTCACCAGAAAATGCTCCTGTTTAGCTATTAACCATTGTCATTGACCTGGACATCTCAGTGAGATTGATGCAGATCCATCTTTGCAAATTTTTGCATCACTTTTGCTGCAGAATTATGAATGATAAAAAAGCTGTTTTATTTTCTTGGAGGCTTCATCTTTCTTGTGTAAAAAAATTATTTTCTTTCTTAGGTCTTGTGACATTCAAGATGTGGTGCTATTGCTGACAACATGATATAGCAAGAGGTTTCTCTGTTAAGTATTGCCCTTTTATTGGCAACTGTCAACCAGACACCTGTTTAATTAATAATTATACTTACCTGCAGCTGAATTCTTGTTAATTAGAATTTTGTAGTTAAAACTTAGCTTTACTTCTAAGATGTTCATTGATGTGTACTCATTTTTGCAACATGGTCTATAATGAATTTGTTAGAAAATTTACTTTTGTGGGTGTGAAAAATAACAAATTTTGTTTGCAATAAATGGCTCACATTTGTGGGAGTATTTTGTAGTATGGTATCCCATAGAAAATATTGATTCTGAAAGGAAACTAAAAGTTCTGTGACAAATCTGTAGTGGTGTACTCATTTATGCTGAGCATCATATATATGTAATATACAATTAATTGGCATTAACCACCAAAACTGTATTCAAAGAGGATCTTTCACTAGAATTTTTTATTTAAACTGAGTAGCTCCTCAAATTGGTGCTGCTCCACTGATTATGGAAAAAGTTTTTTTTCTTCTTTGCCCCTATATTCCAAAGTTATGCCCTTTGGTAATAATGGTGCAATTTTTACATAAAACAAACTTACTGAAAAGTGATAGGATAATAGGACAACATGGAGGTAAAAAGAAACAAGAACCACATCCACACACATACTCCATTGAAACATATTTGTCCTCATTACATGATCTTCAGCCAACAGGTGTTCAATTCCAGCGCAACTAAGGATTAGCCACTGATTAGCCAAAATCAATGAATTCATTACAGGCTTTCATTTTGCAGTCACCCTTGTGCACTACTGCTTTAGGCTGAAAGCACCCTGCTTAAGTCAGAAGGAAGTCTCATTT
The DNA here is from genome assembly GCF_046119375.1 of Phyllobates terribilis. Lineage (NCBI taxonomy): Eukaryota > Metazoa > Chordata > Amphibia > Anura > Dendrobatidae > Phyllobates > Phyllobates terribilis. Next base: position 247,109,674 of record NW_027362769.1, on the reverse strand, counting down.
TAGGAACATGCTGCATATCATGAGCAAATGTTACAAAGGGCTCAAAGTGGTAACGGGGGGGGTGCTAATCTGCTGTAAATTGGGGAGAACCTCCAAACAACTTAAAGGGAACCTGTCACTTGAAAAAAACACTATTAACTTGCAGATATGGGGTTATCCTGCAGGTTAATAGCATTCTGGACCTTCTTGGCGCCGGCATTTAGAGCCTCGCTGCCGTGCGGAAATAATTTTATTTCCTCCCGGCAGCATTTGGGTTTCAGTCATGAGGGTGGCACCAGCACAGTTTCAGCCACCACTTTGTATATAGAGAGCAGTGGCTGTAACTGCACCTTCTGCACAGACTGACAGCTTGCTCAGCATTGTTTATGCCGCATGGAAAATATATCCAGGGTATGATTGTCATGTGTTATATATGGGAGATGTGTGAGTGTTGCATGCTCTATATGTCCAAGGTTTTAGTGCTGTATTTAGTATATGTCCAGTGCATGAGTGCTGTGTGCGGTATATGACCAGTTTGCGAATAGTGCAGAATATGTCCTGTGCATGAGTGCAATTTCCTATATACACCGCATGCAGAAATATTAGGCAAATGCGTATTTTGATCACTTTGATACTTTTTATACATGTTGCCCTACACCAAGCTGCATAGGCTTGAGAGCCAACTACCAATTAAGTAAATCTGGTGATGTGCATCTCTGTAATGAGGAGGGGTGTTGACTAATGACATCAACACCCTATATAAGGTGTGCGTAATTATTAGGCAACTTCCTTTCCTTTGGCAAAATGGGTCAGAAGAGAGATTTGACGGGATCTGAAAATTCCAAAATTGTGAGATGTCTTGCAGAGGGATGCAGCAATCTTGAAATTTCCAAACTTTTGAAGCGTGATCACCGAACAATCAAGCGTTTCATGGCAAATAGCTAACAGGGTCCCAAGAAGTGTGCTGGCCAAGAAAGGCGCAAAATATCTTCCCATGAATTGAGGAAAATCAAGAATGAAGCTGCCAAGATGCCATTCGCCACCAGTTTTGCCATATTTCAGAGCTGCAACGTTACTGCAGTATCAAAAAGCACAAAGTGTGCGATACTCAGGGACATGGCCAAGGTAAGGAAGGCTGAAAAATGACCACCTTTGAACAAGAAACATAAGATAAAACATCAAGAATGGGCCAAGAAATATCTTAAGACTGATTTTTCAAAGGTTTTATGGACAGATGAAATGAGAGTGACTCTTGATGGGCCAGATGGATGGGCCAGAGGCTGGATCAATAAAGGGCAGAGAGCTCCACTCCGACTCAGATGCCAGCAAGGTTGAGATGGGGTACTGGTATGGGCTGGTATCATCAAAGATGAACTTGTGGGACCTTTTCAGGTTGAGGATGGAGTGAAGCTCAACTCCCAGACCTACTGCCAGTTTCTGGAAGACAACTTCTTCAAGCAGTGGTACAGGAAGAAGTCAGTATCGTTCAAGAAAAAGATGATTTTCATGCAGGACAATGCTCCATCACATGCATCCAACTACTCCACAGCGTGGCTGGCCAGTAAAGGTCTAAAAGAAGAAAAAATAATGACATGGCCCCCTTGCTCATCTGATCTGAACCCCATAGAGAACCTTGTGGTCCATCATAAAATGTGAGATCTACAGGGAGGGAAAACAGTACACCTCTCGGAACAGTGTCTGGGAGGCTGTGGTGGCTGCTGCACGCAATGTTGATCGAAAACAGATCAAGCAACTGACAGAATCTATGGATGGAAGGCTGTTGAGTGTCCTCATAAAGAAAGGTGGCTATACTGATCAACAATTTTTTTAGTTTTTGTTTTTGCATGTCAGAAAGGTTTATTTCTAAATTTTGTGCACTGATATTGGTTTACCTGGTGAAAATAAACAAGTGAGATGGGATTATATTTGGTTTTTATTAAGTTGCCTAATAATTCTGCACAGTAATAGTTACCTGCACAAACAGATATCCTCCTAAGATAGCCAAATAAAAAAAACCCACTCCAACTTCCAAAAATATTAAGCTTGGATATTTATGAGTCTTTTGGGTTGATTGAGAACATAGTTGTTGATCAATAATAAAAATAATCCTCTAAAATACAACTTGCCTAATAATTCTGCACACAGTGTATGTTCAGTGCGTGAGTGCATTGTGTGGTACACATCCAGTGGATGAGTGCCATATAGAGCATATATCCATTGTGTGACTGCAATCTGCCCATTAGGATCTAAGTTTTGTCTGCAGAGTGACAGATACGGTGAGCTGACTCATTAACCAGATAACCTGGGTCAGAAACAAAGAAGCAACAAATTGGACAGAATGAGAACCAAAAACATACTTAGAGTCCAGAAGGGCAGGCAAAAATAAAAGAGCTTACAGTGGTCACAAAAATTCCTTTAATTCAAATATCATGTAGTATTGAAAAAGAAGTTAAAAAAAAGTATTTTCACTTTGCTGATTACCCATCCAGCTGCTGCATCTCCCTGTCTCTTATGGTCTTTATGGCAAGTGACATCCTCTTCTGCTGGTGCTTCTTGTTCTGAGAAAGTGAAACTTACTCATCTTTCACCCAAAGCCTGCTCAGTGCAGGAAGCCCTGGGGCTGAATGGAGCTAAGAGAGATCGGGTAAGGAGCTGCAGTTTTTGGACAGATAAGTATTGAGGAGAGTATACAGTATATTATGTTTATCTCCTCCATTAATTTTGCTTTGGAGACTAGAACATCTAGGTGGTTTCGGAACTTAATAAGGCACATTCGGTGGCAAACTGAATTTTCTGGCCAAACTTGAGCTAGCAGGCAAACTTGAATTTCCGCAGACTCGCTCATCAGCTTATTGGTATTACTCATGTTTCTAGATGTCAACTTCTTTTGTAAAGAATCTTTAGATATTAATTCTGCAAATATCCAATCACAACAATAACCAACTTCATCAAAATGACAGCTTTCACTTTGTATTTTTGAAAATTTTTATTTAATCAGTTAATTCTTGTGTATCTATTACTGACTAAGGCAAGGAAAGCAAAATCCTGTTATGAGAATGTGCTGGAAAAACAAAGAACATAAAATTAAACTCAAAAGATTTGTAATAGATTTGGCTACACAAATGATCCTTTATGGCTGTCAAAAATAATTAAAATATATCTTAAAAATTCCCTGCATTATTTTCTCAGCAAACCCATGAGCCAAAGCCTCCTGTTTAAATGGAAACTTTACATCCTTGTGCTAACATTCTACATACCTTAAAACAAAAGGAATTGTATTATAGACCTTTAATTTCACAAGTAGAAAAAAAAATCTCTTAAAAAGTTGTATATGAATTCTAAGCTGAAAGATATAATTTAGAGTCATTTATTTTTTTTTCTTAGTTTTTTTTATTTTTCCTAATTGTTACTTAATGTAGTTTTAACTGCTGATGCTTTCCATTATATACTATCAAGAAATTATATGTTTCCAATCTCTGCATTGCAAAATAAGCCAGAAAGAAGATCTGATTAGTTTACAAAACACCATAGAAAAAATATATAGCAGAAATAACAGGAACAAATCTTATATTGCTCAACTGAGAAGAGATTTCAACAGAATGTGTCACACAACAAGGGAAAGCGAGGTAATTTAGTAATACCGCTGAATGAAAAATGGAGACCTCAGGTTTAATAAGGAGTGGCGGGAATGGTCCAACATATATCTTCCAAACCAATAATTATGAGAAACTATTCTGTAAGATCAAGCTAAATCAAAGCTTTTAATGCTCTCTAACTCCTGTCAAAAGGAGGAGATTTAATGCTTAAAAGTAGGAATTTTGCAGACTTTGCTGCCAGGAAAAGATGATTTGTCTCTTGATAAATGACTATTGGTCTTTTTACTTGAAATAAATACACTTACACATAAATACATGCCAGAGAAGGGAAAGATAATTTATATTACTCACTTGTGTCTGTCACCAGATTGGTTCAAATGCAATAATGCTATTAAAATGTCTTCCAGAGTCAGATAAAATGCAACAATGGACATGTGAACGCAGTTCATTAAATGTGAATGATATGAGTATCAATATTGTAAGACTGAATCATAAAGGATTTTCAGTTTCATTTCTTCAGTATTGTTGTTTTCTCCCGTAACCCATTTAATCCAGATTAAAGTAAAAGATAGATAGATAGATAGATAGACAGATAGATAGATAGATAGATAGATAGATAGATAGATAGATAGATAGGAAATGTGATAAAGAATATGATAATGAAGTGATATCTGGTATCATGAGAGAAGTAAAGAATTTTCTACATTAACATCACAATGTCACAGTGTTAGTCTTATTTTAACATATTACACAATACATTGTTTTTAAACACCTAAACAATAACTAATCTCCTTAACAACTGCCTCACATATTCCCTAGCATTTCACCATTAATCATCTAAATAATACAAAATATAATTCTACAAACCTTACAAATTAAATATAGATTTCACACTAGCCTCACGTGCACACTGGCATCATCGTATGAGCTTTTCCTCCCATCCATTTTTGCATATCTGTTGTCCAATCTGTAACTATTTGACTTTTAAGCAGTATTTAATATTTTGCCTTGATTCTACCCTAAATGGGGTCATCAAATCAAGATAAACCCCTCCTAAAAATAACAATTCTTTAGTGTATCTTGTTCCTATCAAATTATTTACACTGATGAGTCAAAATATAAAATATTTGGCTATAACAAGAGGTAGTTTGTTTGCCGAATGGCCAGAGAATGCAACAATAATGAGTGTGTGCAGGCAACAGTGAAGCATGGAGGAGCTACCTTGCAAGTTTACTGGTGCATTTCAGCAAATGAAGGTAAGGATTTGGTCAAGATTAATGCTGCCCTCAAATACACATACTTATCCTTCATGCAAGACCATCAAGGAGGTGTCTGGTTGTCTCCAAATTTAATCTGCAGCAGAACAACAACCCAAAACATAAGGAAAATGACAATAATAACTACCAGAGTAAAGAAGAACAAGAATTCCTGGAATTGATGATATGACCCCACAGAGTCCTCATCTCAACATCATCAAGTCTGGCTGGGATTACATGAAGAGAAAGAAGGATTTGCACAGACCTTCATCCACAGAAGATTAATATCTGGTTCTTCAACATGTTTGAAATAACGTTCTTAATTGATAAAGATAAACTATTAGCACTTCTATTTTTTAAACCATTTTTACTTTGCAGCATTTTTTCCGCACCTGCCTAAATTTTTTTTTCACAATACTGTGCACAAATAAATATGTAAACAGTTTATTGACAGCTAACCTAAAAACAGCAACTTGACCTACTTTCTTTTATACACTTACTAGCCATTCATCGTCAACTAAATATAATAAAATTTGGCAATCTACTCACAAATGGACTAATACAGATATGGAATCAACTGTGCATTTCTGAATTTCAACCACTGTTTCCATCTCCTTCAATGCCAATGATATACCTTCCCTATGCAAAAAACTATACTACTTTTGTGACCCTGCTTCACTATTCTTAACTAATAATCATATCCCAACTATAGAATCTTTTTCAACCCGTTTTTTGAATCCTAAACTAAATTAACCTCAATACTACTACGGTTACGTTACCTGTTTACAATATCTACAGTCATGGGCAAAAGTTTTGAGCCTGACACAAATGTTGCTTTTCATAAAGTTTGTTTCACAGGGTTTTAAATAATTTAGCTAGATGGTTCTAAGGTATACTGAACTACAATTGTAAGCATTTCATAGGTTTTTAAACTTTTGTTGACAGGGTTTGTGCAAAGATGCAATACTTACTCCTGACATCATTGAATTTGCCCCTGTTTTTGTCTAGTTTTGTGAGGTTTGATCCTTATTTTTGTATATAGTCTACAAAAAAAGGCAGCTAGCCAAAGGGCCAGTGTAAGCAAAGTAAGAGAAGGAGGGATTGAGAACATTCAGACTACTAGCATATGACAAAACCTATGAAGATTGACTGTATTTGAGTCAAAATATGTCTTTATTAAGGAATAAACAAGATAAAAAGTCATAAAATAACATATGCAATATATAGTAATGGATGATAACATCATGGGGAAAAAATACTGCAGAGAAGGTCAAGGTTAAGCTACTGAAACATACATTGCTCAAAAAAATAAAGGGAACACTCAAATAACACATCCTAGATCTGAATGAATGAAATATTCTCATTGAATACTTTGTTCTCTACAAAGTTGAATGTGCTGACAACAAAATCACACAAAAATCATCAATGGAAATCAAATTTATTAACCAATGGAGGCCTGGATTTGGAGTCACCCCCAAAATTAAAGTGGAAAAACGCACTACAGGCTGATCCAACTTTGATGTAATGTCCTTAAAACATGTCAAAATGAGGCTCAGTGTTGTGTGGCCTCCACGTGCCTGTATGACCTCCCTACAACGCCTGGGCATGCTCCTGATGAGGTTGCGGATGGTCTCCTGTGGGATCTCCTCCCAGACCTGGACTAAAGCATCCGCCAACTCCTGGACAGTCTGTGGTGCTGGTTGGTGGATGGAGCAAGACATGATGTCGCAGATGTGCTCAATTGGATTCAGGTCTGGGGAACGGGCGGGCCAGTCCATAGCTTCAATGCCTTCATCTTGCAGGAACTACTGACACACTGAGGTCTGGCATTGTCCTGCATTAGGAGGAACCCAGGGCCAACCGAACCAGCATATGGTCTCACAAGGAGTCTGAGGATCTCATCTCGGTACCTAATGGCAGTCAGGCTACCTCTAGCGAGCACATGGAGGGCTGTGCAGCCCTCCAAAGAAATGCCACTCCATACCATTACTGACCCAATGCCAAACCAGTCATGCTGAATGATGTTGCAGGCAGCAGATCGCTCTTCACGGCATCTCCAGACTCTGCCACGTCTGTCACATGTGCTCAATGTGAACCTGCTTTCATCTGTGAAGAGCACAGGGCGCCAGTGGCGACTTTGCCAATCCTGGTGTTCTGTGGCAAATATCAAGCGTCCTGCACGGTGTTGGGCAGTGAGCACAACCCCCATCTGTGTACATCGGGCCCTCATACCACCCTCATGGAGTTGGTTTCTAACCATTTTTGCAGACACATGCACATTTGTGGCCTGCTGGAGGTCATTTTGCAGGGCTCTGGCAGCGCTCCTCCTGTTCCTCCTTGCACAAAGGCGGAGGTAGCGGTCCTGCTGCTGGGTTGTTGCCCTCCTACGGCCCCCTCCATGTCTCCTGGTGTACTGGCCTGTCTCCTGATAGCGCCTCCAGCCTCTGGACACTTCGCTGATAGACACAGCAAACCTTCTTGCCACAGCTCGCATTGATGTGCCATCCTGCATGAGCTGCACTACCTGAGCAATTTCTGTAGGTTGTAGAGTCCGTCTCATGCTACCATGAGTGTGAAAACACAACCAACATTCAACAGTGACCAAAACATCAGCCAGAAAGCATTGGTACTGAGATGTGGTCTGTGGTTCCCACCTGCAGAACCACTCCTTTATTGAGGGTGTCTTGATAATTGCTAATAATTTCCATCTATTTTCTATTCCATTTGCACTACAGCATGTGAAATTGATTGTCAATCAGTGTTGCTTCCTAAGTGGACAGCTTGATTTCACAGAAGTTTGATTTACTTGGAGTTATATTCTGTTGTTTAAGTGTTCCCTTTATTTTTTTGAGCAGTGTATTTATATGTATGTATATATATATATTAATATATATATATATATGTATATATATATATATATATATATATATATATATATATATATATTACTGTAAAAGTCAGAAGGCCGGTAAAACCTTGGATTTACCGGTCAATCTGGACATTTACTGAGGCCGTCGGTAAAAGCTCAAAATGAAAAGTAAAATTGGACTTTTACCGGTGAAGTCTTGGTAAATCTTAACATTTCTCAACAGCGTTGGTAAAAGTCAGATGTATTCTATATAAACGAACGATTTTGGACTTTTGCCTGGGCGAATTGGTAAATCTTTACATTTACCAGCATGTGTTGGTAAAAGTAACCACCAGCATGTGTTGGTAAAAGTAACTTTGAGTCACAGAATTCTGACTCTTACACCCTTCTCAGCTACATTTACCAAGAAGCCGTGGTAAATGTGCACATTTACCAACTGCGCTTGGTTAAAGTCAGATGTTCCATCTTCACACCTAATATTTCTGACTTTTACCACGCTCGACGGTAAATGTTAACATTTACCAAGACTTCACAGGTAAAAGTCCAATTTTACTTTTAATTTTGAGCTTTTAACGACGGCCTCGGTAAATGTCCAGATTGACCGGTAAATCCTAGGTTTTACCGGCCTTCTGACTTTTACAGTAACGTATATATATATATATATATATATATATATATATATATATGTACAGTACAGATCAAAAGTTTGGACACACCTTCTCATTTAAAGATTTTTTCTGCATTTTTATGACTTTGAAAATTGTACATTCACACTGAAGGCATCAAAACTATGAATTAACACATCTGGAATTATATACTTAACAAAAAAGTGTGAATCAATTGAAAATATGTCTTATATTCTAGGTTCTTCAAAGTAGCCACCTTTTGGTTTGATGACCGCTTTGCACACTCTTGGCATTCTCTTGATGAGCTTCAAGAGGTAGTCACCGGAAATGATCTTCCAACTATCTTGAAGGAATTCCCAGAGAAACTTAGCACTTGTTGGCCCTTTTGCCTTCACTCTGCGGTCCAGCTCACCCCAAACCATCTCGATTGGGTTCAGGTCTGGTGACTGTGGAGGCCAGGTCATCTGGCGTAGCACCCCATCACTCTCCTTCTTGGTCAAATAGCCCTTACACAGCCTGGAGGTGTGTTTGGAGGCATTGTCCTGTTGAAAAATAAATGACAGTCCAACTAAACGCAAACCGGATGGAATAGCATGCCGCTGCAAGATGCTGTGGTAGCCATGCTGGTTCAGTATGTCTTCAATTTTGAATAAATCCCCAACAGTGTCACCAGCAAAGCACCATCACACCTCCTCCTCCATGCTTCACGGTGGGAACCAGGCATGTAGAGTCCATCCGTTCACCTTTTCTGCGTCGCACACAGACACGGTGGTTGGAACCAAAGATCTCAAATTTGGACTCATCAGACCAAAGCGCAGATTTCCACTGGTCTAATGTCCATTCCTTGTGTTCTTTAGCCCAAACAAGTCTCTTCTGCTTGTTGCCTGTCCTTAGCAGTGGTTTCCTAGCAGCTATTTAACCATGAAGGCCTGCTGCACAAAGTCTCCTCTTAACAATTGTTGTAGAGATGTGTCTGCTGCTAGAACTCTGTGTGGCATTGACCTCGTATCTAATCTGAGCTGCTGTTAACCTGCGATTTCTGAGGCTGGTGACTCGGATAAACTTATCCTCAGAAGCAGAGGTGACTCTTGGTCTTCCTTTCCTTGGGCGGTCCTCATGTGAGCCAGTTTCTTTGTAGCGCTTGATGGTTTTTGCAACTGCACTTGGGGACACATTCAAAGTTTGCCCAATTTTTCGGACTGACTGACCTTCATTTCTTAAAGTAATGATTGCCACTAGAGATGAGCGGAGTTCGACTCGAACTCTTCGCCATTCTCAAATTCGAGCTGTTTTGGGCGGTGTTCGAGCCGTTCGAAGAACCCGAACGATTTGCAAAAAATCCGGCTGTTCGAGGTTATATTCGATAACTGTTCGTGCACCAAAATCGTAACTTGATTTTTTCACAGTAATACTGTTAATCAATGTTAATAAACAGTTTCAGTGTAGAGTGGGCGGGGAGGAGGGGCAGGGGATGGATCTCTGCAGAAATAATGCCGATCTCCATTTTTTTTTTCTTTCCCGCATTTACAGTGGGGAGGTGCCGTCTGTTAGCCTATCAGCAGCGCACACACGCAGCTAAGTGCTTTTTTTTCACACAAGCAAGGGCATGTGTCATTGGCTCTGTATGTCACATGTCCTTGCCCTATAAGACTCAGCTATTTTCCCCGTCACCACCATTTTCTCACTGCTGCAGCTGAGTGTTAGACGGCACCGCTGTTGCTGTGGGTGCTATATTTTGTAACTGTGTGAATTGCAAGCGAATTTGCTCTTAAATAGACTGATAGGTTTACGGAGTAGGGAAAAGATGTAATTGCAGCCCTTTTGAGGGCTAGGTTACAGAAGTTCCTAGCACTTTTTGCCAGGCAGGTCTGTGTTTTTCACAGCATTTGGCTAAATCTGGCTAAGCCAATCCTTTTGGGCCTCTAGCTGTGTGTGTTAGTCAGTGAAGTAGCCTATCTGTGTTGCAAGCTACACCACCTGTGTATCTAATGCCAATTTTTTACTGTACCTAGCCAAGTAAAACCTTTTGGGCATAGTAGCAGTGTCTGTTACTCATTGGAGTAGCCCATCTGTACCAAGCTACACCACCTTTGTATTTAATAACAATTTTTTACTGCATCTAGCCAAGAAAAACCTTTTGGGCCTAGTAGCAGTGTCTGTTACTCATTATAGTAGCCCATCTGTACCAAGCTACACCACCTTTGTATTTAATCACAATTTTTTACTGCATCTAGCCCAGTAAATCCTTTTGGGCCTGTAGCAGTGTCTGTTTCTCATTGTAGTTGCCCATCTGTACCAAGCTACACCACCTTTAAATTTAACCCTAGAACGCGCAACCATAGAAATCTACACTTTCACATACCTGGGGCCTTTTAGGCCTGTGTGCAAATAACATGGAGTAACTCAAATAGAAATACTTTTCAAAGTTTATGTGAGATGTGAATATTTCAAAACATTATAAGTATGTGCATAAAACAAAAAAAAGTAATTACACTAGCTTAAAACACCCAATATATGCATTCTATATAATTCTTCATATATATATAACGATTTTTTTGTCTAAAAGTTTTTTGCATAAAAGTTGTAGTAAACATGGTGCAGGAATATTTCTTTTCAAAAACTTTCCTTTTCAACTTTACTGATTTCCCCAACAATTTTCACATATTATTTTTTCGGAAGAATGTTCCTTGCAGACATTTTGTCCACAAGTAGTACAGAAACGCTCAGATTTCCTTTCCTTCGTTGCTGGACAAATATAACAGCGCTTTCATTTTTTTTGTCTTGGCTTTGGATGTTCCTGAAAATGTATACCACATCGGATCATAGCTTCCGTAATTTGCCTTGGCAAGCATTTCGTGTTGCTTCGCTCCATCATGGTAGGCATCAAAAGTTCATAGCAAAGTTCCATCAAGAATAGATGTCTCTTGTCCTTCCTGTTGGCATGGGATTCTGGATGAGTTTCACTATAAACAATATAGCAATTGAGGGCTGACACATCAAGGATATTATAAAAAATGACTACAGGCCAACGTTTTGTCTGCCTCTTGCACAAATACTCTCCAATCATTTCATCCATCTTGTCCACAGCTCCTTTTGTTATGTTATAATGCAGTATGATTTCAGGTTTCTGTTTCCTGTCATCGGTGTCAATGCTTCCATCATGATGCATTGTACTCAGTAATATCACGGATTTTTCTTTCTTTGCTTTATAAGATACCATTGTCGCTTGATTGCAGAAACCAAAGACACTCTCATTAAGTGGTCGCTTGGGATTGTGCTTCATGATTGGAGGAATTTCGCGGCGGTTTGGCCTCATAGTACAAACAAAAAACTTGCCCAGTTCCAGATTGGTAAAGTAGTTGTCCATTGTTATATTTTTTCCAGAATTGAAAATTGGTACTGCAAGTTTTTTTACTATGTCAGAACATAGGTCTTTCTGGACAGGAGCTTCAGCTTCTTTGCCACAGTAAATCAGACCATTCATGCCATAACAGCTTGTAGAATCACATATCCAGAAAATTTTTATGCCATACTTGGCAGGTTTACGGGGCATATACTGAATGAATTTGCAACATCCCCTAAAGGCAAGAAGTTGCTCATCCACTGTCACATTGTCATTAGAATGGTAAAGCTTTGTACAGTTTTTGATGAAAAGATTCCCGATGTAGCTACAGTAATAGGGGCTAATTTATCTGTTTCCAACCTCACAGGACGAGTTCTCTTATCATCAAAACGAAGGCTTATCCGAATATTCTCAAATCTATTGACTGACATTGTAGCTTTGTAGTATGGCTCTGAAAAAGGGTTCAGAAATAATTCTCTGATTGGAACATCGTACGATTTTGTACACCCTACCAGAAGAGTAAGGGAAAAATAACCATATAGTTCCTCTTTTGTTATATTTTTCCATGTTTTTTTTCTTCCTGGAGTAATATGTTTTCCTTCTAAGTAACAGTACAGACAAAAAGACTAAGGATCACATGTAAACCAAGTACAGGCCTAAAAGGCCCCAGGTATGTGAATATGGGGTAGTCTCAAAAAAGAGTTGTTTTACAGAAATGCCTATAACATAAAAATATATGAACAACTGGAAATTGCTAACAACTATATACCTGAGGAATACCTAGAGTTTTAAAATTCTAACTAAAGTAATCTTGCAGAAAATAGAAAACAAGTAACCTAGCAGGCCTGCGAGGCCCCAGGTATGCGTTCCAGGGTTAATAACAATTTTTTACTGCATCTAGCCCAGTAAATACTTTTCGGCCTGTAGCAGTGTCTGTTACTCATTGTAGAAGCCCATCTGTACCAAGCTACACCACCTTTGCTTTTAATAACAATTTTTTACTGCATCTAGCCAAGTAAAACCTTTTGGGCATAGTAGCAGTGTCTGGTAGTCAGAGGAGTAGCCCATCTGTACCAAGCAACACCACCTTTGTATTTCAAAACTATTTTTTACTGAATCTAGCCAAGTAAAAGCTTTTGGGCATAGTAGCAGTGTCTGTTACTCATAGTAGTAGCCCATCAGTAAAAAGCTAAACCACCTTTGTATTTAATAACAATTTTTTACTGCATCTAGCCCAGTAAATCCTTTTGGGCCTGTAGCAGTGTCTGTTACTCATTGTAGTAGCCCATCTTTACCAAGCTATACCACCTTTGTATTTAATAATTTTTTTTTACTGCATCTAGCCCAATAAGTACTTTTGGGCCTGTAGCAGTGTCTGTTACTCAATTTAGTAGCCCATCTGTACAAAGCTACACCACCTTTGTATTTAACAACAATTTTTTACTGCATCTAGCCAAGTAAAACCTTTTGGGCATAGTAGCAGTGTCTGGTAGTCAGTGGAGTAGCCCATCTGTGCTAAGCTACACCACATTTGTATTTAAAAAATGTTTTTTACTGCATCTAGCCAAGTAAAACCTTTTGGGCATAGTAGCAGTGTCTGTGACTCATTGTAGTAGCCCATCTGTACCAAACTACACCACCTTTGTATTTAACAACAATTTTTTTACTGCATCTAGCCCAGATAATACTTTTGGGACTGTAGCAGTGTCTGTTACTCATTGTAGTAGCTCATCTGTACCAAGCTACACCACCTTTGTATTTAATAACAATTTTTACTGCATCTAGCCAAGTAAAACCTTTTGGGCATAGTAACAGTGTCTGTTACTCATTGCAGTAGCCCATCTGTACCAAGCTACGCCATCTTTCTCCGATATCGAGAGCACCACCTTTGGATCAAGGCAACCTAATTTTTCCGCCTGCATCTTCCTCACAGACCGGCAGTTTGCCGGGGACACCCTACTAAACCCCGTCTAAGCACAACAGCCAGCCCTTGGTCCCTGAGATGTGGACAAGTAAAAGACCATTTCCTCCAAGCCATGACAAAGCTAAGAGGTTGAATTTCACCATCTGCAAGCTCTTGGCTACAGAAATGCAGCCTTTCCGCCTGGTGGACACAGAGGATTTTCGAGACCTTATGTCCATCGCAGTGCCCCAGTACCAGATGCCCAGTCGGCACTACTTCTCAAAGAAAGGTGTGCCTGCGCTCCGCCAGCATGTCGCACACAACATCACCGCTTCTTTGAGAATCTCTGTGTGTGACAGGGTGCATTTCACCATAGACACTTGGACGAGTAGGCATGGAGTGGGGCGTTACTACTGGGCACTGGGTAACTATGGTGACAGCAAGACAAGGGGCTGCTGTCCAAGTCTTGCCATCCCCACGAGTTTTGCGTCAATCCTCTTTATCTAGAAGTTCCTCCACTGCTTCTGCCTCCTCAACCTCCTCTCGGTCCTCCACCTGCACCCAAAGCCTGTCTGGTAATGCCACCTGCTTTCTAACTGCGCAGAAGGAATCCTGCACACCTCCTTACTATACTGGCAGCAGGGCTCAACGGCATCAGGTGGTGTTTACTTTGAAATGTCTGGGAAATGTGAGTCACACAGCTGAGGAGTTGTGGTCAGCTCTGGAGACCCAGTTTCATGAATGGTTTTCTCCACTGGACCTGCAACCAGGGAAGGCCGTGTGCGACAATGCTGCAAACCTGGGTGCGGCCCTTTGCCGGAGCAATGTCACACACGTGCCTTGTATGGCTCACGTGCTGAACCTGGTTGTCCAGCAATTTTTAGCCCACTATCCCCGACTAGATGGCCTTCTGCAGAGGGCACGGTCGCTGTGTGCTCACTTCTGCCGTTCGCATCCCGCAGCTCAACGACTTATATCTCTACAGAAGTCCTTGGGCCTGCCAGTTCACCGGCTGAAATGCGATGTGCCGACACGGTGGAATTCAACTCTGCACATGTTGCAGCGACTGTGGCTGCATCGACAAGCCCTGGTGCAATACGTTCTGACATATAGCCTGGGCCAACGAGATCCAGAGGTGGGGAAAATCATGCTGCAGGAGTGGTCTCAGATCAGGGACCTATGCACCCTTCTGCACAGTTTTGAAATGGCTACGAAGATGTTTATTGCTTACGATGCCATTATCAGCATGTCTATTCTGGTGATCTACATGCTGGAGCACACCCTAAACAGAATTCGGAGTCAGGTGGTGGGACAAGTGGAGGTGGAGGAAGTAGAGGAGGAGTCGTATGCAGAAGGGATATCATCTCCAAGGTCCAGACGGTCGGCAGCACCAAGGCGGCAGGCATGGGAGGGTGGTGGAGAGGGATTAACCACGGAGCATGGTAGCAGCCAAACTGTTGAGGAAGGTGCAAGAGCCGAGGAAGAAGTGGAGGACGAACTGGGGATGGGCATGGAAGACTCATCAGATGAGGGAGACCTTGATCACATTTCTGTTGTGCGAGGTTGGGGGGAGAGAGCAGAGGAAGGAAGCATGATTCTTACCTCGCTACCAACACAACAAGGACTTGGTCCTCCTGGATGCGCAAGACACATGAGTGCCTTCTTGCTGCACTACCTGCAACATGACCCTCGGATTGTCAGAATTCGAAGTAATCCCGACTACTGGGTTGCCACACTCTTAGATCACCGGTACAAAAGTAAATTTGCCAAAATAATTCCTGCCATAGAAAGGGATTCACGCATGCAGGAGTATCAGCAGAGGCTGTTGCAGAATCTTACATGTACTTTTCCACAAAACGTCAGTGGTGCATGTAGTGAATCTCACAGTTCTAACTTGCCAACCGTGGGACTGTCGAGTCTTCATCACTCAAACCATAACAGTAACACAGTATCTGCTGGTAACAGCAATTTTGTGGAATCGTTTCACCACTTTTTTAGACCATCCTTTGCAATGCCACAGAAAACAAGAAGTCTGACACATAGTCAATGCCTAGAGAGGATGGTACAGGAGTATCTCCAAGTGAACATCGAAGCCATGACTGTGTCACTGGACCCTTGCTCATTTTGGGCTTCCAATCTGGAAAAATGGACGGAGCTCGCCACTCACACTGTAACATACCTGGCGGCGTCCTTGCATAGTGGTCCATCTCCCACTGTGGAAGAGCGCGCACTTGATCTCCTGTCCAGAATGTCTCTCTGGCTTCCCTCCATGCTGTCTGTTTGTGTCTGTTTCTGCTGCTTAAGGGCGGCGCCCGATCACTTCCTGCTTTTTGTACCTGCTGTGGGTCACACCCCTTGTGCGTCCTCAGCCTATTGCTGTCTGTCACCTGGTATATAGCTCAGCTGCTCCCATCTATCCCTGCCTGAGCATAGTGTTTCATTCAGTGTGTGCTTGCACTCTGAAGGTGCCAGGTCCCGTTCTGTGTTCTCTTGTCTGCCTATCCTGGAGGCTGTATTTCCAGGCCTGTCTGAACACGCTCCTAGCCTGTTCCTCCTGCCTTCTAGGGGCCGATTACCTAGACCCGTTCCTGTATCTTGTCTGACCTGTCTGAACACGCTCCTAGCCTGTTCCTCCTGCCTTCTAGGGGCCGATTACCTAGACCTGCTCCTGTATCTTGTCTGACCTGTCTGAACACGCTCCTAGCCTGTTCCTCCTGCCTTCTAGGGGCCGATTACCTAGACCTGCTCCTGTATCTTGTCTGTCCTGTCTGAACACGCACCTTGCCTGTTCGTCCTGCCTCTCTGGGGGCCGTATTCCCAGACCCGCTCCTGTATTCCGCTGCAGTGTCGGTTTCCTCCGTACACTCAGTTCCAGTCTGAACTCTCTCCTATCCTTTTCCTGTTTTGCCTCTATGTCCGTTCCCTTCCTTTTTCTGCAGAGTCTGAACTCGTACCTAACTCCTGCTTGTTGTCTCTGTACTCCCGTTTGTGAGTTTGTGGTCCACTCGCTACTTCTCTGCTAGTACCCTGTGGGTGTCTGGCTCTGCCTTTCCCTTCCTGTCTGTTCCGTGTGAACAGAGCCCTGTCCCCCCTACTCAGCCTGCTCTGACTCCTTTGCTCACCGCTCCGGTGGTTCTAGCCTGCTCTGACTCCTTTGCTCACCGCTCCGGCGGTTCTAGTCTGCTCTGACTCCTTTGCTTACTGCTCCGGCAGTCCTGTCCTGCCCTGCCTCTGCCCACTGCTCCGGCAGTCCTGTCCTGCCCTGCTTCTGCCCGCTGCTCCGGCAGTCCTGTCCTGCCCTGCTTCTGCCCGCTGCTCCGGCAGTCCTGTCCTGCCCTGCTTCTGCCCGCTGCTCCGGCAGTCCTGTCCTGCCCTGCTTCTGCCCGCTGCTCCGGCAGTCCTGTCCTGCCCTGCTTCTGCCCGCTGCTCCGGCAGTCCTGTCCTGCCCTGCTTCTGCCCGCTGCTCCGGCAGTCCTGTCCTGCCCTGCTTCTGCCCGCTGCTCCGGCAGTCCTGTCCTGCCCTGCTTCTGCCCGCTGCTCCGGCAGTCCTGTCCAGCCCTGCTTGTGCTCGCTGCTCCTGCAGCCCCGTCCTGCTCTGTTCTTGCCCACCGCTTCGGGCGTTCCCTCTCTGCTGTGGTTGTCTACCGCATCTGCGGTTCTGTGACCCAGTCTGTACTGGGTCTTAACCTTTCTGTGCTCCAGCCCGTCCTTTCGGCCAGTACCTCCCTGCCTGCATACTCGCCTGTATCCACCAGTCTGTGCCAGCCTAACCTGCCTGTTCCTGAGTCCCAGTGTGTACTGGGTCCTATCCCGCCTGTGTTCCTACCTGCTAGTGCCTCCCTGTCTGCACTCTAGCTGTGCTTGCCTGTACCCCTCTACCTGTATTGTTCCTGAGTCCCAGTGTGTACTGGGTCCTATCCCGCCTGTGTTCCTACCTGCTAGTGCCTCCCTGTCTGCACTCTAGCTGCGCTTGCCTTTACCCGCCTGCCTGCATACCAGTCGTGCCTGCCTATACCCTCCAGTCTGTGCGCCAGCCTAACCAGTCTGATCCTGTAATCCCTGTGTGGGTCAACCCCCGTGTCCGGAGTTTGACCTGGAGTAGCACCTGGTCCCTCTGCCCGGTTTCTCCCTGGTGCACTGGCGTCGTATGCCGTCGTGCCATCTTGGTCGGATCGGCCAGATACTTAGTCACGCCCCTCCAGGCACTCTCCGGTTCATGGTCCAGTGGAATCACTACAATCACACGCACACGCCGCTCAGCCCGGGCGTGTGCATAACAGCATGCTCAGGCCATGGTTCCCGTTGAGCCCCACGGCCTTCGCTCTCTGAGAAGTTTTCCAGCGAATACATGCATTAAAATAAATAAATAAATATTTTTTTTTTTCCTTTAGCTGAGTTCCAGGCGAATTACGCACCCGTCCAGATGGATCTATCTGCTCTCGTTCCCGCGGATCCGCTACGTTATTATGGGGATCCTAGACAAAGTCGTGCATTTGTGGAGCAATGCATGCTACACTTCAAGTTCTACCCTCTATGTTTTCCCACCGATCGGGTTAAGGTGGCATTCATTATGTCTTACCTGGCGGGTGATGCCTTGGAATGGATCAACCCCTTATATGAAACACAGGATCCGATCCTCCTGGACCTAATGGCCTTCCTGGTGGCCTTTCTAATGGTCTTCGATGATCCTAACCCAGAGGCTCCTGCTGAAGCTTCACTTCCCAATATCCCGGAGCAGCCCCAATGGGTAATGTGTGTGGGTAGCGCAATAGTCCTCCAGCCCAATGAGACTACTGCCCACCCAGAATCCTCACAGGGTGACTACGCTTTCCGGAATACTTCTCCCAACCTCAAGAGGCAGTCCAGACGTGCTAGACGTAGAGGCAAGCCGTCACGCCAGGGTCTGTCCTCCCTGAGACCTCCTGACCCCAACCTTGAAGTCCCTACTGAAGCTTCATCTCCCTGTATCCCGGAGAAGCCCCAACGGGTAATGTGCATGGGTAGTGCACCAGTTCTCCTGCCCGAAGAGACTTCTGCCCATCCAGACTCCACACAGGAGAACTTCCTGCACCCGGCATCAGATGCTTCACCCACTTTAACCGGTGTGCATGTCCAAGGATGCTCCAAAGCTGTGGTTACCTCAGAGTCTGTGCACCTCTACTACCTGGCGGAGGACCCCCTGTTGCCTCCTGAATCCTCCGGGATACCACTCGATGACAAATGGAGAGAGAATTCTCTACACCCGGTACTCGATACTTTGTCCGCTTCGTCCTGTGAGCCTGACAATGGGTACCCCAAAGTGGTAGTTACCCCCGAGTCTCTACACCCCTCCGACCAGGCGGAGGACCTCCAGTTGTCTCCTGAACCCTTCGGGGTGCTACCTGGTAGCGAAAGGACAGAGACTCTCCTATACTCTGTACCTGATACCTCGCTCGCTTCGTCCAGTGAGTCCAACCTAGTGTACTCCGAAGCAGAGGTTACTCCCGAGTCTCTACACCCCTCCGACCAGGCGGAGGACCTCCAGTTGTCTCCTGAACCCTTCGGGGTGCTACCTGGTAGCGAAAGGACAGAGACTCTCCTATACTCTGTACCTGATACCTCGCTCGCTTCGTCCAGTGAGTCCAACCTAGTGTACTCTGAAGCAGTGGTTACTCCCGAGTCTCTACACTCCTCTGACCAGGCGGAGGACCTCCAGTTGTCTCCAGAACCCTTCGGGGTGCCACCTGGTGGTAAATGGACAGAGACTTTCCTATATCCTGGATCTGATACCTCGCTTGCTTCGTCCAGTGAGTCCGACCTAGTGTACTCTGAAGCAGAGGTTACCCGTGAGTCTCTACACCCCTCTGACCAGGCGGAGGACCGCCAGTTGTCTCCAGAACCCTTCGGGGTGCCACCTGGTGGAGAATGGACAGAGACTTTCCTATACTCGGTACCCGATACCTCGCCTGCTTCGTCCAGTGAGTCCGACCTAGTGTACTCTGAAGCAGATGTTTTCTCTGAGCCTCTGCACTCTTCTGACCCGGCGGAGGACCTCCAGTTGTTTCCTGAATCCTCCGGGGTACCACCATAAAACAAAGAGACAGTGACTTTTCCTCATTATGTACCTGATAACCCGTCTATTTCTTCCTGTGAGCTTGACAAGATGTACCTCGAAGCAGAGATTACCCCCAAGTCTCTGTCCCCCTCCAACCCGGTGGAGGACTTCCAGTTGTCTCCTGTACCCTCTGGGGTGCCACCTGAAAATATGTGGAGAGAGACTTCCTTGTGTGCTGTTCCTGGTACTCCACCCGTTTCGTCTGTTGCTAAGGGTGGCTGGATGGGAGGTAGCATCCTAGCTACCCAGAGGAGACCAGTTTTTCCGGTGGACAGGGGAAGTGATCTCTTCGAAGTGAAGAATTGGCCCTCGAATTCCCTGCGGAAGATTCTGGCAGGCCTGAAGAAGAGGGGGCGTAAGGGGGGGGGTACTGTAACATACCTGGCGGCGTCCTTGCATAGTGGTCCATCTCCCACTGTGCAAGAGCGCGCACTTGATCTCCTGTCCAGAATGTCTCTCTGGCTTCCCTCCATGCTGTCTGTTTGTGTCTGTTTCTGCTGCTTAAGGGCGGCGCCCGATCACTTCCTGCTTTTTGTACCTGCTGTGGGTCACACCCCTTGTGCGTCCTCAGCCTATTGCTGTCTGTCACCTGGTATATAGCTCAGCTGCTCCCATCTATCCCTGCCTGAGCATAGTGTTTCATTCAGTGTGTGCTTGCACTCTGAAGGTGCCAGGTCCCGTTCTGTGTTCTCTTGTCTGCCTATCCTGGAGGCTGTATTTCCAGGCCTGTCTGAACACGCTCCTAGCCTGTTCCTCCTGCCTTCTAGGGGCCGATTACCTAGACCCGTTCCTGTATCTTGTCTGACCTGTCTGAACACGCTCCTAGCCTGTTCCTCCTGCCTTCTAGGGGCCGATTACCTAGACCTGCTCCTGTATCTTGTCTGACCTGTCTGAACACGCTCCTAGCCTGTTCCTCCTGCCTTCTAGGGGCCGATTACCTAGACCTGCTCCTGTATCTTGTCTGTCCTGTCTGAACACGCACCTTGCCTGTTCGTCCTGCCTCTCTGGGGGCCGTATTCCCAGACCCGCTCCTGTATTCCGCTGCAGTGTCGGTTTCCTCCGTACACTCAGTTCCAGTCTGAACTCTCTCCTATCCTTTTCCTGTTTTGCCTCTATGTCCGTTCCCTTCCTTTTTCTGCAGAGTCTGAACTCGTACCTAACTCCTGCTTGTTGTCTCTGTACTCCCGTTTGTGAGTTTGTGGTCCACTCGCTACTTCTCTGCTAGTACCCTGTGGGTGTCTGGCTCTGCCTTTCCCTTCCTGTCTGTTCCGTGTGAACAGAGCCCTGTCCCCCCTACTCAGCCTGCTCTGACTCCTTTGCTCACCGCTCCGGTGGTTCTAGCCTGCTCTGACTCCTTTGCTCACCACTCCGGCGGTTCTAGTCTGCTCTGACTCCTTTGCTTACTGCTCCGGCAGTCCTGTCCTGCCCTGCTTCTGCCCACTGCTCCGGCAGTCCTGTCCTGCCCTGCTTCTGCCCGCTGCTCCGGCAGTCCTGTCCTGCCCTGCTTCTGCCCGCTGCTCCGGCAGTCCTGTCCTGCCCTGCTTCTGCCCGCTGCTCCGGCAGTCCTGTCCTGCCCTGCTTCTGCCCGCTGCTCCGGCAGTCCTGTCCTGCCCTGCTTCTGCCCGCTGCTCCGGCAGTCCTGTCCTGCCCTGCTTCTGCCCGCTGCTCCGGCAGTCCTGTCCTGCCCTGCTTCTGCCCGCTGCTCCGGCAGTCCTGTCCTGCCCTGCTTCTGCCCGCTGCTCCGGCAGTCCTGTCCAGCCCTGCTTGTGCTCGCTGCTCCTGCAGCCCTGTCCTGCTCTGTTCTTGCCCACCGCTTCGGGCGTTCCCTCTCTGCTGTGGTTGTCTACCGCATCTGCGGTTCTGTGACCCAGTCTGTACTGGGTCTTAACCTTTCTGTGCTCCAGCCCGTCCTTTCGGCCAGTACCTCCCTGCCTGCATACTCGCCTGTATCCACCAGTCTGTGCCAGCCTAACCTGCCTGTTCCTGAGTCCCAGTGTGTACTGGGTCCTATCCCGCCTGTGTTCCTACCTGCTAGTGCCTCCCTGTCTGCACTCTAGCTGTGCTTGCCTGTACCCCTCTACCTGTATTGTTCCTGAGTCCCAGTGTGTACTGGGTCCTATCCCGCCTGTGTTCCTACCTGCTAGTGCCTCCCTGTCTGCACTCTAGCTGCGCTTGCCTTTACCCGCCTGCCTTTATACCAGTCGTGCCTGCCTATACCCTCCAGTCTGTGCGCCAGCCTAACCAGTCTGATCCTGTAATCCCTGTGTGGGTCAACCCCCGTGTCCGGAGTTTGACCTGGAGTAGCACCTGGTCCCTCTGCCCGGTTTCTCCCTGGTGCACTGGCGTCGTATGCCGTCGTGCCATCTTGGTCGGATCGGCCAGATACTTAGTCACGCCCCTCCAGGCACTCTCCGGTTCATGGTCCAGTGGAATCACTACAATCACACGCACACGCCGCTCAGCCCGGGCGTGTGCGTAACACACACCTTGGAGATCTTGTCTTGCACTGCAGCCAGCGTTCTCTCTGAACGTGTGTTCAGCGCTGCTGGTGGTGTGCTGACAGATAAGCGCACGCGGCTGTCCACCGAGAATGTAGACAGACTCACGTTCATAAAGATGAACAAATCATGGATCCGTAATGACTTTTCTACCCCTGTGTCATCCTGGGGAGACTAAAAGCTTGAGGATTTGGTCAAATCACCTCACCAACCATTTTAAGCATCTCTGGGGCAATTGATGCCACTTAAGTGGTGTCTGTGCCACAATTGTTGTAAAAAATGGAGACTCTTTTTGGAGTCCCCTTGCTGTGTTTTACGTGACGTTGGCATCGTCAATTCCAGGTGGGTTTGGTCGCTCCCCCCCACCTTTTAACCGTAAGAAACTAAATACACTATGGCTTGGGGTAACACAGATAGCTGAGTCTGAAGAGCTGTTTACTCAGGGGTCTGCTCCAAAGCTTCAGTGTCTACTAGTCAGCGTAGTAGCCCAGCTCTGAAGCAAGCTACACCGCCTGTGTATCTATTAAGAATTTTTAACTGCATCTAGCCTAGGCAATACTTTAGGTGTAGTAGCCCAGTTGTGAAGCAAGCTGCACCGCAGGTGTATCTAATAAGAATTTTTAACTGCATGTAGCCTAGGCAGACTGTGGGGACCCCCAAACAAAATCAGACGCTCAGCCCCCCTACTGCCCCCCTTTCCTTGACAATACAATAATGTAACTCTTACAACTGGATGGGTGAGGATCGGTCACAGCTTTATTAACTCTTTATACTCATTCCATTAAAAGGCAATTCATTTCTAAAATAATTCAGCTTGTTGCAGCATTTCCTGTGTCTCCACACTGGCAAGTTGGCCAACAAGTGTAACTCTCCAACATGTCCTTTCTATTTCCAGACCACGGAGGATCTTGCGTACTCGTATGCAGGACTCTGACCCCCATCCATCACTCTATATGCTTATTCCACTCCGTCCTGGAGTCCTGACAGGAATATGTCCAGTTCAATATCCATTAAGTGAACACCGTCGGGCCGTATGAGGCCTGCTTTATCTCCTTCCAGTTGTCAGTGTCGTATCACTACACCGCCTCTGTCTCTTCTAAATTTTGCCATCCAAATATTTATTACGCGCCTTGTCCGTTCGATGGCCGTGATGTCTCGCGTACCTTGCCACACCGCTATCGGCACAATCTCTGACCATACTATAGTTAGTTTTGTGAAAAATTCTCTGTAGCGCTCAGTGTCTAGTTTCATTATTGCCATTAGTTATGCGCTCTTGTGATGACCTAGGTAATTTCCCCCGGCCTGTATAACTAAGATGACAGGACCTCTTGCCTCTCTCCCTACCTTGATTACCTCCATTAGTACCTGTGGCCATTGCAGGCCTCTAATACCTCTCCAGTTGAAATATGTGTTATGAAACTCTAATTTCCTAACGCCTGGGCGGACTTTAGCCCTTTTTTCTGCCCAATATATATACGAGTGGCCTATCACCCACACTGTTGGCTTAGCGTCACCTGTAAAAGAAATAAACCACGTTAGGATAACAAGTATGGTCTTATGTATCTCGCCAAACACATGGATCTCCATCTCCCTATCCTCTGAACTTCCATTTCTGACAGTCCTGCTCTTGCTGCTTCCATGGCCGCGCCTATGCGGAATGAGTGTGTCCCATAATCTTTGGGGCGGTTCCTTGCCGATGTTCGGCATTTATTAAATATAGCTTGGAACTGGTATCTTGATAATGGCGTTCCATCAATGTGTGATAGGAAGAAATTACTTTGTGATCTCATGGTTATATATGTTTTTACTATTGTTACCCGACTCAGTGTACCGTTTGTGGGTTGTAGAAGTACCCAAGTGCCCCTGCCCGCTGGAGCCGTTTTCGATTTGCTTATGCGTAGACGTATTGCATTATTGGCTATGACTACGTCCTGGTGTAATAAGCCTCCACTGGTGGTAATTTTGGATTGAGGGACTAATTCACTTATGCATAGCGCCCCGAAGAAGGCGATCGCAAATGCAGTAGACAGTAGTGTTGCTTCAAATTGTGAGTGTCATGTTAATGGTGTTAGGGATATCATGTGAGAAATCAGTTTTAGTGACACGGGACGGGACGTCTACACTCCTGACTTGGCTGACCCCTTTTCCACCCTTTTATGGATTGTCTGATGATGAATCTCTTTGTCACATCTCCCCAATTCAGTAGTTGGAAGTAGTGTTGAGCCACCCCCGTAGTGTTCGAGTTCGGTTCGGTTCGTCGAACACCCGTGTGTTCGCCGAACTGTTCGTCGAACTGTTCGTCGAACACCTTCGAACACCGTTAAAACCAATGGCAGGCAAACAAAAACACATAGAAACACATAGAAAACACCTTCAAAGGTGTCCAAAAGCTGACAAACTGCTCAGAAGACACAACTAACACATGGAAAAGTGACAAGTACATATAGTCATGCGAAAAGAAAAGAGGTGGAGGAGTAAAAGGAGGGGGAGACACAGATATAGGCATGTCATGCCCTTCTAAAATCCAAAAAGTGAGAAGCCGAGACGGCCAGTCCGCTCCTGCCCGTGCCACCTCCGTGTCGCCGGGTTTGTGCCAGAGCCGCGGTGAACCCTGACGGCCAGCCCCCCTCTCCCAATACAGGTGCCTGTCCGCTGGTGGGTCGAGAGAGCCCCCCTGTGGTGGAGGCAGCTCTAAGCTTTTTAATTTAAATTGTCCCTCTAATTTGAATGAATACACTTTAAATCCATTTACAAGGATCTATTGGAGGGCAAGTCTCATGCCAGCAGCCGCGTAATTCCAGCTCCAGTAGCGTCCACTAAAGCTGCTGCAGTTAAAAAGCTTTTATAAGGATCGAGCTCGGCTGTCCACCGCAAGGCATCCTAGTGCCAGTCCCAGCCCCTATGCCTTGGGGTGCCTCCTGATGCTCTTCACTAAGTATCCCGTGGTCCCGAAGCATTTCCTTTGAAAAAATTAAGTGTCCAAACTACAGGTGGTGTAGCTTGCTTAACAGCCGGGATAATCCGCTGACTAGCAGACACTGCTACTAGGCACAAAGTATTTCCTGGGCTAGATGCAGTTAAAAATTTGTAAGTAGATACTCTCGTTGGATGCTGAGAAAGCATTCCATAGAGTCTCCTGGCACGCCATATATGATTCTCTTAAAAAGCTTGGGGTAGGGGTCTAGGGGACCCTTTTATAGCCAAAATCACGGCCCTGTATCACAATACGTCACCTAGGCTGAAGATAAATGTAACTGTAGCACCGAGGGCTCGGTTGCTACAGACGTATTGCACCTCACCCAGAGGTGTGATATCTCACTCTCAGATAAGGATGGAGTGTGGATCAGGACCCGACACCTGCATGCATTACACCACATTGCCGTGGGGCAGGGCGACCAATATGCCCCTGAGATGGGCACGACAGTCCCTGTCCCTGGCTGGAGTGGGGGGAGGGAACACTGAGGAAGGGGAACCCTGCAGTGCAGGAGCAGGGAGGAAGCAGTTCCTGGGTGCATTGAGAAGGGAGTATAAAAGGTGGGCACCATCTTAGTTCAGTGCAGAGAAGTCTGAGCAGAAGTGGCAGGGAGCAGGGGCTCTGCATGAGCTCTGCTCCGGAGGCGGGCCTAGTAACAGAGGCCCAGGCCTGCAAGAGGGAGAAGGAAGGAAGAGGAGCGGAGAAGGCTCCAGGAACGAGGAATGAAGGGATCCCAGGGGTGCGGACGGGCGAGTCGCCACCGCACGCCCGAATCCACCTGCGTGGAGGGGTCAGGCCAAAGGGGGAGACCGGTCCCCGAACTAGTGGAGGCAGGAAACGACCCTCAGCTAGAAACCGGAGGCTCTGACATTTTATGTGGCGCAGCCCCTTGCTCCACCCGCTAGGAAGGCACCACATAGGGTCAGGGAAACTGGCGCCAAGTTTACCAAGAGGAGGCCCGAGGCAGCCGGACAGAAGTGTTGGTAAGAAAGGCCAGACAAAGGACACACAAAGGGGGTCCTGTGAAGCGCTCCAAAGTTATCTGGGAGTTGTCTGAGCCCCTCACCTGGTGAGCACAGTACGACGTGGGCAGCCGTTACCTGCAGACGTGGTCTGGATAATAAGAACTGTGAGTAAAAGCCCTGAACTGCATCACTGACTCCGTGTCGTTACTGCTGCTGCCCTGCACCATCACCCCCATCCTCCGCATACACTGCCCTGAGGCTATACTCCTCCCGTGGGGAGTTATGCTACGCTCTGCTGCACCCACAACACCAGCCTTAGCGGTCTGCCCTGTAGCGGCGGTTCACTCTGACCGCAATCCACGGGTGGCGTAGTCGGACATTTAAACATCAAAACCACATAAATAGTTCCGCCACTGGTTTGACCGCCCTGAGCCACGGAACCGGATCACCGCCACGAAGACTACAACCACCAGCATCCACCAAAAAGGGTCCGGCTCCGGGTGTCCCAAGGCCCAGGGGGTGCGTCAGAACATTTTCATCACCTTTCACCAGGGGCGGACACAGACTGTAGTGGGCCCCTGTGCAAGAAATTTTGGGGGGCCCCCCCTGCCCTTCATAAGGCAACAAAGTTATGTAAACATAACCCCCCATGTGCATCTCTCACCCCCCCATGTGCAGCTCTCATCCCACCCATGTGCAGCTCTCACCCCCCGTGCATCTCTTATCCCCCCCATGTGCATCTCTCATCCCCCCCATGTGCATCTCTCATCCCCCTCCGTGCATCTCTCATCCCCCCCATGTGCATCTCTCATCCCCCCCATGTGCATCTCTCATCCCCCCCATGTGCATCTCTCATCCCCCCCCATGTGCATCTCTCATCCCCCCCCATGTGCATCTCTCATCCCCCCCCCATGTGCATCTCTCACCCCCCCCCATGTGCATCTCTCATCCCCCCCATGTGCATCTCTGATTCCCCCCACTCCTAGTTAATTAATTGTATTTAAAAAAAATAAAACTTGTTATACTTACCCCCATGCAATCCCTGCAGAATCCTGGCGCTCGTCCACGTCGCTGCCACCAGGTTCTCCTGACGTTCGGCCATGTGACGGCGCCACATACATAGCCATCAGCTTTTGTTTTGGCCAAAAGATTTTTAAAGCCGCCACCACGATAAGGTAGACTCTTCTGGGCGGGCCCTACTCTAACCTATTAAAATTTTCTTAAAATATCCAATACTCTTTTTAGATATATTTTTATTTAGTTTTCTTTAAGGGAATGTGTCATATACATTTTTTTTTTAAATGACCAATAATACCACATACAGGGAATACCGCCACACCATGACCAGACCACATATTACCACAACATAGTGACCGAATAATACCACACAGAAGGGAGAAAAACTGCCACACCATGACCAGACCACATATTACCACTACATTACTAATATTACCACCACATTACTAATATTACCATAAGTGTCATTATACACGGGAGCTCTATACATGGTATGTATAACGTAAGTGTCCAGGTAATCTAGTGATCACCAGTGAAATTATACACAGGAGCTCTGTATATAGTGTCAGTGTACAGGTAATACAGTGACATTATACACAGGAGCTCTGTATATAGTGTACAGGTAATACAGTGATCATCAGTGACATTATACACAGGAGCTCTGTATATAGTGTCAGTGTACAGGTAATACAGGGATCACCAGTGACATTATACACAGGAGCTCTGTATATAGTGTCAGTGTACAGGTAATACAGTGATCACCAGTGAAATTATACACAGGAGCTCTGTATATAGTGTCAGTGTACAGGTAATACAGTGATCACCAGTGACATTATACACAGGAGCTCTGTATATAGTGTCAGTGTACAGGTAATACAGTGATCACCAGTGACATTATACACAGTGTACATGTAATAGACTGACTCACCGGTGACGTCTCTAGGTGAAGTCCTTCATCTTCGCTTTTCTCCTTCATCCAGCACAGACCGCCATCACTCGTCTCTGCATAAAATAACACAGTTATCTAGAGCACATTCCCCAACTTCTACATTACGCAGCTGAATACAGACGTGCATCCACCATCAATATATGGTTAGTTATTAGGCAACCTACCATTCCAAATATAAATTGTAATCCACCACTGTGCCCCCATTAACTGTAAATAGGCACTTAATATATAATTTAATTAGAACCTCTACTCTTTCCGCCAATTTGTTACCAGTCACACTCCTGCATCCGCAACGCCCCCTACTCTATACTTCCTGCTCCCCGCATTCAATATTTACATGCACCCCCTGCCCCAATTCATTATATCATGTCCGTGCTCTCCCCACCCCATCATCATTTACTCTCCCCCACCCCACATTCGTTATGTGCCCCTCTCTCATCCCCCTCCCCCACATGTGCCCCTCTCTCATCCCCCTCCCCCACATGTGCCCCTCTCTCATCCCCCTCCCCCACATGTGCCCCTCTCTCATCCCCCTCCCCCACATGTGCCCCTCTCTCATCCCCCTCCCCCACATGTGCCCCTCTCTCATCCCCCTCCCCCACATGTGCCCCTCTCTCATCCCCCTCCCCCACATGTGCCCCTCTCTCATCCCCCTCCACCACATGTGCATCTCCCATCTCATCCCCCTCCACCACATGTGCATCTCCCATCTCCCCCCCCCACACACATGTGCATCTCCCATCTCCCCCCCACCACACACATGTGCATCTCCCATCTCCCCCCCACACACACATGTGCATCTCCCATCTCCCCCCCCCACACACACACACATGTGCATCTCCCATCTCCCCCCCCACACACACACATGTGCATCTCCCATCTCCCCCCCCCCACACACACACATGTGCATCTCCCATCTCCCCCCCCACACACACACATGTGCATCTCCCATCTCCCCCCCACACACACACACACATGTGCATCTCCCATCTCCCCCCCCCCACACACACACACACATGTGCATCTCCCATCTCCCCCCCCCACACACACATACACACACACATGTGCTTCTCCCATCTCTCCACTCCTAGTTAATTGTATTTTAAAAAAAATAAAACTTGTTATACTTACCCCCATGCGATCCCTGCAGAATCCTGGCGCTCGTCCAAATCGCTGACAGCAGGTTCTCCTGACTTCCGGCCATGTGACGGCACCGTCACATGACCGGAAGTCAGGGGAATCATCAAGGCGCTGCTGCAACAGCGCAGCTCAGCGCTGAAATGTCCCGGACCCGGCGCATAGCATGGGGCCCCGGAGAGAGACGCACAAGAGGGGGGCCCCCGAGGGGGCCCCTACCGGCCGGGCCCCATACTGGAGTCAGGGCAGTCATGCCCTGATGGCGGCCCTGCTGGAGGCTGGAGGGGCCCCCTCTCCCTCGGGGCCCCCGTTCAATGAACCGGCTGCACGGGCGGTAGTTCCGCCCCTGCCTTTCACAATCACCAATGGGACAAGGCAGGGATGTCCTCTGTCCCCTCTCTTATACATCCTAGTGACGGAGCACCTGCTCTCATCAATTCGCCATAACCCCAATATTAGGTGGATTGAGGTGGGAGGCACCGAGTACAAGTGCTCTCTATTTGCTGATGATGTCCTAGTATATATCACTCAATCACATATATCCATCCCTGCTGTTATGGCTGAAATAGATCACTTTGTTACATGGTAAAATTTTAAAATCAATGCAGCGAAGTCTGAGGCCCTCGATGTCTCCCTCCCTAAATCCATATAGGATTCCATCCAGTCCAACTTTCCCTTTGCCTGGCCCTCACAGGGTATCAAATACTTAGGAATTCCTATTCATAGAGACCACTCCCATCTATGTTATCTTAATTTTGGGCCCTTTATTGAACAATTCCATACAGACCACGGTTGGCAAGTTGGAACTGTGAGATTCACTACGTGCACCACTGGTATTTTGTGGAAAAGCACATGTAAGATTCTGCAACAGTCTCTGCTGATACTCCTGCATGCGTGCATCCCTTTCTATGGCAGGAATAATTTCTGCAAATTTACTTTTGTACCGGGGATCTAACAGTGTGGCAACCCAGTAGTCAGGATTATTTCTAATTCTCACAATTCGAGGGTCATGTTGCAGGTAGTGCAGCAAGAAGGCACTCATGTGTGTTGCGCATCCAGGAGCACCAAGTCCCTGTTGTGTTGGTGGCGAGGTAACAATCATGCTTCCTTCCTCTGTCCTCTCCCCCCAACCTCGCACAACAGAAATGTGATCAAGGTCTCCCTCATCTGATGAGTCTTCCATCAGTTCGTCCTCCACTTCTTCCTGGGCTCCTGCACCTTCCTCACTAGTTTGGCTGCTACCATGCGCCCTGGTAAAATCATCTCCCCCACCCTCACATGCCTGCCGCCCTGGTGCTGCCGACCGTCTGGACCTTGCAGATGTTAGCCCTTCCGCATACAACTCCTCCTCCTCTACTTCCTCCACCTCCTCTTGTGCCACCACCTGACTCCGAATTCTGTTTAACATGTGCTCCAGCATGTAAATCACCGGAATAGTCATGCTGATAATGGCATCGTCAGCACTAAACATCTTCGTCGCCATTTCAAAACTGTGCAGAAGGGTGCATAGGTCCCTGATCTGAGACCACTCCTCCAGCGTGATTTGCCCCACCTCTGAATCTCGTTGGCCCAGGCTATACGTCAGAACGTATTGCACCAGGGCTTGTCGGTGCTGCCACAGTCGCTGCAACATGTGCAGAGTTGAATTCCACCGGGTAGGCACATCGCATTTTAGCCGGTGAAGTGGCAGGCCCAACGACTTCTGTAGAGATGTAAGTCGCTGAGCTGCGGGATGCGAACGGCGGAAGTGAGCACACAGCGACCGTGCCCTCTGCAGAAGGCCATCTAGTCTGGGATAGTGGGCTAAAAATTGCTGGACAACCAGGTTCAACACGTGAGCCATACAAGGCACGTGTGTGACATTGCCCCGGCGAAGGGCCGCACCCAGGTTTGCAGCATTGTCGCACACGGCCTTCCCTGGTTTCAGGTCCAGTGGAGACAACCATTCATGAAATTGGTTCTCCAGAGCTGACCACAACTCCTCAGCTGTGTGACTCACATTTCCCAGACATTTCAATGTAAAAACCGCCTGATGACGTTGAGCCCTACTGCCAGCATAGTAAGGAGGTGTGCAGGATCCCTTCTGCGCAGTTAGAAAGCTTGTGGCATGACCAGACAGGCTTTGGGTGCAGGTGGAAGACCGAGAGGAGGTTGAGGAGGCAGAAGCAGTGGAGGAAAAATGACATAAAGAGGATTGACGCACAACTCGTGGGGACGGCAAGACTTGGACAGCAGCCCCTTGTCCTGCTGTCACCATAGTTACCCAGTGCCCAGTCAGCGACATGTAACGCCCCTGTCCATGCCTACTCGTCCAAGTGTCTGTGGTGAAATGCACCCTGTCACACACAGAGTTTCTCAAAGAAGCGGTGATGTTGTGTGCGACATGCTGGTGGAGCGCAGGCACACCTTTCTTTGAGAAGTAGTGCCGACTGGGCATCTGGTACTGGGGCACTGCGACGGACATAAGGTCTCGAAAATCCTCTGTGTCCACCAGGCGGAAAGGCAGCATTTCTGTAGCCAAGAGCTTGCAGATGGTGAAATTCAACCTCTTAGCTTTCTCATGGCTAGGAGGAAATGGTCTTTTACTTGTCCACATCTGAGGGACCGAGGGCTGGCTATTGTGCTTAGACGGGGTTTATAAGGGTGTCCCCGGCAAACTGCCGGTCTGTGAGGAAGATGCAGGCGGACATGTTAGGTTGCCTTGATCCAAAGGTGGTGCTATCGATGTCGGACAGCGCTCAAGACCAGCTGGTGTTACCACCTCCAAAGAAAATGATGACCTGCCAATCACGCTGGCTGTTGCGGGTAAAGAGGTGGCAGGTCTGCGCCCCAAAACAGGTGTGACTGCTGTCCCCCCAGTCACAGAGGATGAAGAGGCCGCGGATGCACAAGATATGGCAGACGGTGGTTGGCCCGGCCGGCTAGACCGCATTGTAGCACACTGAGCTTCCCACTGCAACTTATGCTTCATGTCCATGTGCCGGTTCATGCATGAAGTACTCAAACTATGTATTTTTTGGCCTCTACTTAGCTTTTGCTGACAAATGTTACAGATAACACGAGTTGGGTCATCTTTATCGATCTGAAAAAATGCCCAGGCTATGCAAGGCTTAGCACCCATGCGACCTGAAGAGCCACCACGACTTGTGGTGAGAGGCAGAGTTGTGTTTGAGGATGCAGTTGTTGACGTGCTTCCAGTACTACGTCTCTGTCCAGGATGGCGCAACCTGACCTCGTCGTCACTAGCATCTTCCTCCACCTCCTCTGCTGACCTCATCTCTTGGCTGACTGTGGGTTGACAGTAAGTGGGATCTCCGACCTCATCATCATCACCCTGTGCGTTATCACACCCGTCGTCCTCAGAGCCAACCTGTTCCTGCCCTGACAAAAGACTAAAGTTGTCGCTCCAATCAGGTATTTGAGTCTTATCATCGTCTTCCTCATTGTCTCCACCAACAGGAGTTACAGTTTGGGAATGAGGGTCTACATTATGGTCAGAACCTTCTGCGTCTGGTCCTGGATCCGACTCATAAAGATTCTGGGCATCAGTGCAGATCATTTCCTCGTCTGGATTCACAGAAGCGCTGGAGTCGACCTCTGATTCCCAGGCTATAGTATGAGTAAACAGCTCTGCAGACTCAACCATCTGTTCTACCTCATACTCAGACGGGCAGCTGGAGATTTGGGAGCTGTGAGGAAGCAAGTGCGATTTGGGTGACACCTTTGAGGACTGGAGTATTTGTGATGTTGAAGTTGATGTGGAGGAGAGCCCACTTAAAGGAGCACTTGATATCCGTTGAAGCACCTGCTGTTTTTGTGCCTCATCTGGAATTTGTAGCGATTGGCGTGGCCGTAAGAAAGGGATCTTATCACATTGTCCGCTAAAAGAAGTAGACATTTTAGTTTGGCTGGAAGATGGTCTTTCTTCTGCACCTACCCCACGGACACAACCTTTTTTCCCCTTCCCAACACGCCTATTCCCCTTTCCACCAGCAGCAGGCCTTTTTCCACTCATTTTGGTGGTTAACTAATTCACAACTCTGGAGTTGTTTGCACAAAAAAACAATGGATGGTAACCGAGCAGAGCTGAGTGGCCAAACTGTGGTATTAGGCCAAAACTATTGGCTGGGTTAGATGCAGAAAAAAATTATTTTTAATTTGCAACCTGATGGAGGTCAGTATAGATGGACTAATAGACCAAGTCCCACACACCGCTAGAAGCCCAAATATTTTTTCAGAGCTAGATGCAGAAATTTTTTTTATTCAATTTGCAACCTGATGGAGGTCAGTATAGATGGACTAATAGACCAAGTCCCACACACTGCTAGAAGCCCAAATATTTTTTCAGAGCTAGATGCAGAAAAAAATTATTTTTAATTTGCAACCTGATGGAGGTCAGTATAGATGGACTAATAGACCAAGTCCCACACACCGCTAGAAGCCCAAATATTTTTTCAGAGCTAGATGCAGAAAAAAATTATTTTTAATTTGCAACCTGATGGAGGTCAGTATAGATGGACTAATAGACCAAGTCCCACACACCGCTAGAAGCCCAAATATTTTTTCAGAGCTAGAGGCAGAAAAAAATTATATTCAATTTGCAACCTGCTGGAGGTCAGTATAGAAGGACTATTAGAACAAGTCCCACACACTGCTAGAAGCCCAAATATTTTTTCAGAGCTAAATGAAGAAAAAAATTATTTTTAATTTGCAACCTGATGGAGGTCAGTATAGATGGACTAATAGACCAAGTCCCACACACTGCTAGAAGCCCAAATATTTTTTCAGAGCTAGATGCAGAAAAAAATTATTTTTAATTTGCAACCTGATGGAGGTCAGTATAGATGGACTAATAGACCAAGTCCCACACACTGCTAGAAGCCCAAATATTTTTTCAGAGCTAGATGCAGAAAAAAATTATTTTTAATTTGCAACCTGATGGAGGTCAGTATAGATGGACTAATAGACCAAGTCCCACACACCGCTAGAAGCCCAAATATTTTTTCAGAGCTAGATGCAGAAAAAAATTATATTCAATTTGCAACCTGCTGGACGTCAGTATAGAAGGACTAATAGAACAAGTCCCACACACTGCTAGAAGCCCAAATATTTTTTCAGAGCTAAATGAAGAAAAAAATTATTTTTAATTTGCAACCTGATGGAGGTCAGTATAGATGGACTAATAGACCAAGTCCCACACACTGCTAGAAGCCCAAATATTTTTTCAGAGCTAGATGCAGAAAAAAAATATTTTTAATTTGCAACCTGATGGAGGTCAGTATAGATGGACTAATAGACCAAGTCCCACACACCGCTAGAAGCCCAAATATTTTTTCAGAGCTAGATGCAGAAAATTTTTTTATTCAATTTGCAACCTGATGGAGGTCAGTATAGATGGACTAATAGACCAAGTCCCACACACTGCTAGAAGCCCAAATATTTTTTCAGAGCTAGATGCAGAAAAAAATTATTTTTAATTTGCAACCTGATGGAGGTCAGTATAGATGGACTAATAGACCAAGTCCCACACACTGCTAGAAGCCCAAATATTTTTTCAGACCTAGATGCAGAAAAAAATTATTTTTAATTTGCAACCTGATGGAGGTCAGTATAGATGGACTAATAGAACAAGTCCCACACGCTGCTAGAAGCCCAAATATTTTTTCAGAGATAAATGAAGAAAAAAATTATTTTTAATTTGCAACCTGATGGAGGTCAGTATAGATGGACTAATAGACCAAGTCCCACACACTGCTAGAAGCCCAAATATTTTTTCAGAGCTAGATGCAGAAAAAAATTATTTTTAATTTGCAACCTGATGGAGGTCAGTATAGATGGACTAATAGACCAAGTCCCACACACCGCTAGAAGCCCAAATATTTTTTCAGAGCTAGATGCAGAAAAAAATTATATTCAATTTGCAACCTGCTGGAGGTCAGTATAGAAGGACTAATAGAACAAGTCCCACACACTGCTAGAAGCCCAAATATTTTTTCAGAGCTAAATGAAGAAAAAAAATATTTTTAATTTGCAACCTGATGGAGGTCAGTATAGATGGACTAATAGACCAAGTCCCACACACTGCTAGAAGCCCAAATATTTTTTCAGAGCTAGATGCAGAAAAAAATTATATTCAGTTTGCAACCTGATGGAGGTCAGTATAGATGGACTAATAGAATGATGCTATGCCCAAAAGATTTTACTTCACTAGGTGCAGTAAAAAAATTGGTATTCTATACACAGGTGGTATATCTTGCAACACAGATAGGCTACTCCACTGACTAACACACTCTGCAATAGGCCAAAAAGGATTAGCTTTGCTAGATTCAGCCAAATGCTGTGAAAAAAACTTGCACAGCACTGGCACAGACCTGCCTGGCAAAAACTGATAGGAACTGATGTAACCTAGTCCTGAAAAGGACTCCAATTACAATTAGTCTTTACTCCCACAATCTATCTATTTAAGAGCACAGACCTGCCTGATAAAAGTCGTAGGAAATGCTGTAACCTAGTCCTTAAAAGGACTGCAATCACAACTATTCCCTACTCCCAAGCTATCTGTATATTTGTGCGAAAATTGGCTTGAAATTAACAAGGTATAGCGCACACAGCAACAGCGGTGCCGTCTAACACGCAGCTGCAGCAGTGAGAAAATGGTGGCGACGGGGAAAATGGCTTGGTCTTATAGGGCAAGGACATGTGACATACACTGCCAATCACACATGCCCTTGCTTGTGTGAAAAAAAGCACTTCGCTCCGTGTGTGCGCTGCTGATAGGCTGACAGATTGCACCTCCCCACTGCAAATGCGGGAAAGAGAAAAAAAAATGGAGATCTTCATTGTTCCTGCAGAGATCCATCCCCTGCCCCTCCCCCCGCCCCGCTGTACACTCAAACTGCGTATTAACATTAATTTTCATCATTACTGAGAAAAAATCCAGTTATGATTTTGGTGCACGAACAGTTATCGAACATAACCTCGAACAGCCGAATTTTTCTCAAATTGTTCGTGTTCGCCGACCGGCTCGAACACCGCCCAAAACAGCTCGAATTTGAGATTGGCGAACAGTTCGAGTAGAACAACGCTCATCTCTAGTTGGAAGTGAAATGCTACTCCGGTCAGACACCGCTGTGCTGACGCCCCTGATATGCCCCTCATCATTAGCTGGTGGAGAAATTCTATGTTGACTTGTAATCTGGCTTGTTCACATTGGTCAACTCGTCTGCCTGCTACTAGTCGTGTCCACTCTTCCCATGCCTTACCGTATGCTTGCCACATCAACGGGGCAACTGACGCTCTGAAAAATGGCATCAACTATTCGCCACTAGATCCCATAGGGAGGGTGTGCAACTGTTGCCCGATGGGTGGGCATTGGGGAGGAGCTCTGTGAAAATCTGCCAATTGAATTGTGATAAAGCGTTAGCAGCATCGTTAGACCCCTCAGCATCATGGCTAGCGTGGACCCATACATTGTGTTTTAGGCACAGGAATGCTAGCTGGTGTAGTAGGCCTAGCACTGGGAGAGACGATGATGCCATCTTATTAATGCAGTGCTCTAGGCTGGTGTTTTTTGTTATGAAGCATATATTTTTGGTAGCCAGGCGCGCTCCCCATATTTCTATTGCTTCCACTATTTGGAAGAGATCCAGGAGTGTCTGTTTTTTGTCAGCACTTGATCTGCCCAATACGGAGGCCATAAGCTTGTGCACCATTGGTTATTTAGTATCGCTGCATATCCACCTGATTCTTCTGCCCCGGTGAATAATCTTAGTTCAATGTTCGACTGTTCTGCTGACATAAATAACGTGTGATCGTTGAATGATTATAAGCAGGTTTTCCACACCTCTAAGTCCGCCCGTAGCTGCCTGCTGATTCTGATTTTATGACTCGGTTTTGATGCCCCTTTTGTTGCGGGCGATAAATGAAAAGAAAAAACCCTTCCGACTGGCATCACCCGGCTTGCAAACACAAGGAGACCTAGTAATACTTTCATATGCTGTAGTGTTACTTTCCATACTGCGCAAAAACCCTCGATCAGGTGTAATGTTTTGGTATTTTTTCCCATGGGAGGCAGAGCAACCTTGCTGTGGTGTCGATTTCGATGCCTAAGAACGATAGCTTTGTTGTGGGGCCTATGGTTTTTGTTTGGCATAATGGGACTCCAAACCAACGGGAGATGTTTGTGAATTTGTTGAGTAACAGGCAGCGAAAGGGGATGACCAATCGCCACGGCCCGCGGAGGGGCCACAACAGTCAGTGACTCCTTCCTTATTTAGTAAAGAGTCTACCAATACTTTGGGCATAGTAGCCCAGCTGTGATGCAAGCTACACCGCCTGTGTATCTAATAAGAATTTTTAACTGCATCTAGCCCAGACAATACTTTGGGCGTAGTAGCCCCGCTGTGAAGCAAGCTGCACCGCCTGTGTATCTAATAACAATTTTTTACTGCATCTAACCCAGCCAATCATTTGCTAGTATTGCTAGTAGCAGTGATGCATGGGCTCTAAACCTTGCATAGCCTGGGCATTTTTTGAGATCGCTAAGGATGACCCAACTCATGTTATCTGTAACAATTGTCACCAAAAGCTAAGTAGAGGCCAAAAAAACAATAGTTTGAGCACTTTATGCTTTAACCGTCACATGGATATGAAGCATAAGTTGCAGTGCGAAGCTCACTGTGCTACAATGTGGCCTAGCGGGCCGGGCCAACCACCATCTGCCCCACCTGTGTCATTCTGGGGAGACTAAAAGCTTGAGGATTTTGGAAAATCACCCCACCAGCCATTTTAAGCAACTCTGGGACAATTGATGCCACTTAAGTGGTGTCTGTTCCACAATTTTTGTAAAAAAAGGAGACTCTTTTTGGAGTCCCCTTGCTGTGTTTTACATGACGTTGACATCGTCAATTCCAGGTGGGTCGGGTCTCTCCCCCCCCTTTTAACTGTAAGAAACTACATACACTATGGCTTGGGGTAACACAGATGGTTAAGTCTGAAGAGCTGTTTACTCATACTATAGCCTGGGAATCAGAGGTCTGCTCCAAAGCTTCAGTGTCTGCTTAGTAGCAGCGGAGTAGCCACCGCCTGTAGATCTAATTACAAATTTTTAACTGCATCTAGCCAAGGCAATACTTTGGGCCTAGTAGCAGTGTCTGCTAGTCAGCGGAGTATCCCAGCTGTTAAGCAAGCTACACCACCTGTGGTTTGGACACTTAATTTTTTCAAAGGAAATGCTTCGTGCCCCCGGGACACTCAGTGAAGAGCATCGGGGAGGCGCTCCAAGGCAAACAGGCTGGGACTGGCGGTAGCACGCCTTGCGGTGGACCGCCAAGCTCGATCTTTATAAAAGCTTTTTAACTGCAGCAGCTTTAGTGGACACTACTGGAGCTGGAATTCCGCGGCTGCTGGAAATTCCTTGTAAAAGGATTTAAAGAGTACTCATTCAAATTAAAAAGCCAATTAAAATTACAGAGCTTAGACCTGCCTCCACCGCAGTCGGGATCGACCCACCAGCGGACAGGCACCAGTATTGGGAGATGGGGACTGGCCGTCAGGGTCCACCGCGGATAATTTGTGCCCCCTTAGAAACGTCCATTACAACCCATTCGAGGAAGCAACTTAATGCCACAAATAGTGAGCAGGATCTGGACCACTCCATGGGCAAACAGCGATCTACTGTATATAGTATGCTCCTTCCCAGAAGCAGCCCAATAGGTGGACACTATTCAGAGGCACAGGTAGTAAGTAACCGGAACGCCGCATCAATGTCTGTTTTGGCCATTAGGGTGACCCTTCCCAACTTCTTGATCCGCCTGATTGCCTTGTCAAAGGATGTACAGTATATACTACTGTACTTGGTTCCGCATCGATGTTGTCGTTTACTGACCTGCCCCTTGGATATGACAAATGGTGTATTAGTCCGAATGTATTGGGCTCCGTTTTTGGCACAACTCACAACGGGGATACCACTACATCTTGTAAGGAAAGTGTTCTGAATGAAACCGCCATTCTACCTAAAGATATTTCCTTTTTTAATATTCTTGTCACGACGTCTGGGTGTTGGTAGGCTGATTTTAAATTTTTACTCCAGCCTTTCTTGATTTTAGAAGGGCATGACATGCCTATATCTGTGTCTCCCCCTCTTTTACTCCTTCACCTCTTTTCTTTTCACATGACTATATGTACTTGTCACTTTTCCATGTGTTAGTTGTGTCTTCTGAGCAGTTTGTCAGCTTTTGGACACCTTTGAAGGTGTTTTCTATGTGTTTCTATGTGTTTTTGTTTGCCTGCCATTGGTTTTAACGGTGTTTGATGATGTTCGACGAACAGTTCGACAAACAGTTCGGCGAACACACCGGTGTTCGCCGAACCGAACCGAACCCGAACACTGCGGGGGTGGCTCAACTCTAATTGCCACTCGCTTTTCTTTACTTAGCTGCTTTTCTCTTGCCATAATAGAAATTCTAACAGTCTATTCTGTAGGACTATCAGCTGTGTATCCACCTGACTTCTGCACAACACAACTGATGGTCCCAACTAGAGAAGAGCGGTGTTCGACTAGAACTGTTCGCCAATCTCAAATTCGAGCTGTTTTGGGCGGTGTTCAAGTCGTTCGACGAACATGAACGATTTGCAAAAAATTTGGCTGTTCGAGGTTATGTTCGATAACTATTCGTGCACCAAAAGTTTGTCCAGCATGTCTGGCGCTATTTAGAGCACTAAACATGCGGGGATTGTCTGCCACTCACTGTAATGCCACAGCCATGGTGGTTGTGGCATTACAGTGGTTGCCCAAATCGATGAGAACAGTGCTCACAGTGAAACATGAAAAGCCGGCAATTCAGCAGCGACATACACCGATACCCGAAAATTTAGAACCGAAAGAATAGAGCATCACACATAGATTAGATAGATAGAAACATGTCAGTCACATATATAAGAAGTACATTGACAGTGTTGGTTACTGTACTTG
This sequence comes from Phyllobates terribilis, assembly GCF_046119375.1. Classification (NCBI taxonomy): domain Eukaryota; kingdom Metazoa; phylum Chordata; class Amphibia; order Anura; family Dendrobatidae; genus Phyllobates; species Phyllobates terribilis. Next base: position 247,069,496 of record NW_027362769.1, on the reverse strand, counting down.
TCATTAAGTGTAAAGGATTTATTAAAAAAAATAATAGTGTTTTCATGCACCGTCTCTTTAAAAAAGCCGGCCGGCAATTCAGCAGCGGTACCCGACAATTTATAACAGAAAGAATAGAGCATCACACATAGATTAGATAGATAGAAACATGTCTGTCACATTTATAAGAAGTACAGTGATAGTGCTGATTACTGTACTTGTCATTTAGTGTTAAAATAAAGGATTTACTAAAAAAATAATTGGCGTGGGGTTCCCCGTAATTTTAGTCTCTAGCGGAGGTTAAGCAGACGGCTGGGGCAGATGTTTGAAGCCTGGGAAGGGGTAATACCCACGGAGCTTCCCAGGCTACTAATATCAGCCCCCAGCTGAATACCTAGCCTTTACTAGCTATTAAAATGGGGGATCCCCCCAAAAAAATGACGTGGGGTCCCCCCTATTTTAATAGCTAGCAAAGGCTAGGCAGACAGCTGTGGGCTGATATTAATAGCCCAGGAAGGGTGCCATGAATATTGGCCCCCTCCCAGGCTAGAAACACCAGCCGTCAGCCGCCCCAGAAATGGCGCATCCATAGGATGTGCCAATTCTGGCACATAGCCTCGCTCTTCCCACTGCCCTGTAGTGGTGGCAGTGGGGTAATAAGGTTGTGGTTGATGTTAGCTTATAATGCCAGCTGACATCAAGCCCAGGTTAGTAATGGAGAGGCGTCTATAAGACACCCCCATTACTAGCCCCATATTCAAAGTTACAAAAAAACACAAACACCCAGAAGAAAGTCCTTTAATTGAAATAAAGACACAATTCTTTATTGTTCTAAATTAAACCATACTTACCATCACGCCCATTCAAGCTGAAGCCAACGATCTCCTGCAATAAAAGTAAAAAAATAAAGCAATATCATCCCTACCTTTCCATGGTTCCCACGACAGCTTCAGCTCTTCTACATTCACATGACAGGCTGGACCGCAGCAGAACTCTGCCATCCAGCTTGCCATGCCGCAAGCACTGAGAAGCGCAGGCATGCTTGTGCTCCTCAGTGTCTGTCTGTGAAGGCATCCAGATGAGCCGAGTTCATGTCCAATGAACTCAGCTCACCTCATGCACGTCACTGACAGCGTGAGAAAATTCTCCTGTGCATGCGGTGAGTGCAGGAGAATTTTCCCACACTGTCAGTGGCATGCATGAGGTGAGCTCATGTCCAATGAACTCGGCTCACCTCATGCACGTCTCTGACAGCGTGGGAAAATTCTCAGCGCTCAGCGCTTGAGCAGGAGAATTCTCACACGCTGGGATGGCATTGAGAAGACTGGCTGGATCACAGCTGAGCGCTGCCATCCAGCTTGTCATCCTTCAGAGACACTGCAGAGCGCAAGCATGCCTGCGCTCTGCAGTGTCTATGAAGGATGGCATGCTCAGCTGCCATCCAGCCTGTCATCTCAATGCCATCCCAGCGTGGGAGAATTCTCCTGCTCAAGCACTGAGCGCTGAGAATTTTCCCACGCTGTCAGTGACGTGCATGAGGTGAGTCGAGTTCATTGGACATGAGCTCACCTAATGCACGTCACTGACAGCGTGGGAAAATTCTCCTGCACTCACCGCATGCACAGGAGAATTTTCCCACGCTGTCAACCCCTACCCTATTACCTCACTGCCACCGCTACAGGGCAGTGGGAAGAGCGAGGCTAAGTGCCAGAATTGGCGCATCCTATGGATGCACCATTTCTGGGGCGGTTGACGGCTGGTGTTTCTAGCCTGGGAGGGGGCCAATATTCATGGCACCCTTCCTGGGCTATTAATATCAGCCCACAGCTGTCTGCCTAGCCTTTGCTAGCTATTAAAATAGGGGGGACCCCACATCATTTTTTTGGGGGTCCCCCATTTTAATAGCTATTAAAGGCTAGGTATTCAGCTGGGGGCTGATATTAGTAGCCTGGGAAGCTCCGTCGGTATTACCCCCTTCCCAGGCTTCAAACTTCTGCCCCAGCCATGTGCTTAACCTCCGCTAGAGACTAAAATTACGGGGAACCCCACGGCAATTTTTTTTTTAATAAATCCTTTATTTTAACACTAAATGACAAGTACAGTAATCAACACTATCACTGTACTTCTTATAAATGTGACTAACATATTTCTATCTATCTAATCTATGTGTGATGCTCTATTATTTCTGTTATAAATTGTCGGGTACAGATGCTGTATTGCCGGCCGTTTTTTTTAAAGAGACGGTGCATGAAAACACTATTATTTTTTTTTAATAAATCCTTTACACTTAATGACAAGTACAGTAACCAACACTGTCACTGTACTTCTTATATATGTGACTGACATGTTTCTATCTGTCTAATCTATGTGTGATGCTCTATTCCTTTTTGTCTAAATTGTCGGCCGGCTTTTTTAAAGAGAGTGTCTTCTCAGCAGTTTGCCTGCTTTTGTTTACCTTTGAAGGTGTTTTATATGTGTTTCTATATGTTTTTGTTTGCCTTCCATTGGTTTTAACGGTGTTTGATGGTGTTCGACGGTGTTCTAAGGTGTTCGACGAACAGTTCCTTGAACATCCCGGTGTTCGACAAACCGAACCGAACCCGAACACTACGGGGGTGGCTCAACACTAGTCCCAACCCCATTTTTAAGGCAAGAAATCCCACTTATTAAACCTGACAGGGCACACCTGTGAAGTGAAAACCATTTCCGGTGACTACCTCTTGAAGCTCATCAAGAGAATGCCAAGAGTGTGCGAAGCAGTCATCAAACCAAAAGGTGGCCACTTTGAAGAACCTAGAATATAAGACATATTTTCAGTTGTTTCATACTTTTTTGTTAAGTATATAATTCCACATGTGTTAATTCATAGTTTTGATGCCTTCAGTGTGAATGTACAATTTTCAAAGTCATGAAAATACAGAAAAATCTTTAAATGTAAGGATGTGCCCAAACTTTGGTCTGTAATGTATATATATATTGATATTTATATATATATATATATATATATATATATATATATATACATTTATATATATGAGAAAAACAGTGTAACTTACGTTAAATGACAGTAGCAGCATAACAGGATAGATAATGTTCTACCAGCAGTAAAGGAAAATGAAAAGGATAAGTAGGTAATTTAGGATCAGCCTAGATTGCCTAAAGAACGTATATAATATAAAGAGAGATTCTTCGATAGGTAATCTCATTTATTGCTAATACAGTACCAAAGCTGCAGGTAAATTAACACAGAATTTCAAGAAGTAAAGACAAATGATTGTCTTCAACTCATAGTGAGTATGTGGTGTACGGTAGATATTACCTTAAACGCCCAACACTGCGGTATTGTACTAGAAAGGATTGAGTTAGGCAATCTGCTTATCAGATTGATCCTAAATCATCCACTTATACTTTCATTTTCCTTTACTGCTGGTATAACATTATCTATCCTGTTATGCTGTTACTGTCAATTACCTGAGTTACACTGTTTTTCTCAGACACATTCAATTTTACAGTATTTGACTGTCATAACAAACATGGTTCCACAATGTATATATATATATATATATATATATATATATATATATATATATATATACATATATATATATATATACACACTGCTCAAAAAAATAAAAGGAACACTTAAACAACAGAATATAACTCCAAGTAAATCAAACTTCTGTGAAATCAAACAGTCCACTTCGGAAGCAACACTGATTGACAATCAATTTCACATGCTGTTGTGCAAATGGAATAGACAATAGATGGAAACTATTGGCAATTATCAAGACACACTCAATAAAGGAGTGGTTCTGCAGGTGGGCACCACAGACCACATCTCAGTACCAATGCTTTCTGGCTGATGTTTTGGTCACTTTTGAATGTTGGTTGTGCTTTCACACTCGTGGTAGCATGAGACAGACTCTACAACCCACAGAAGTTGCTCAGGTAGTGTAGCTCATCCAGGATGGCACATCAATGAGAGCTGTGGCATGAAGGTTTGCTGTGTCTGTCAGCGTAGTGTCTAGAGGCTGGAGGCGCTACCAGGAGACAGGCCAGTACTCCAGGAGATGAGGAAGGGGCCGTAGGAGGGCAACAACCCAGCAGCAGGACCTCCACCTTTGTGCAAGGAGGAACAGGAGGAGCACTGCCAGAGCCCTGCAAAATGACCTCCAGCAGGCCACAAATGTGCATGAGTCTGCACAAACGGTAAGAAACCGACTCCATGAGGGTGGTATGAGGGCCCGATGTCCACAGATGGGGGTTGTGCTCACAGCCCAACACCGTGCAGGACGATTGACATTTGCCACAGAACCCCAGGATTGGCAAAGTCGCCACTGGTGCCCTGTGCTCTTCACAGATGAAAGCAGGTTCACACAGAGCACATGTGACAGACGTGACAGAGTCTGGAGACGCCATGTAGAGCAATCTGCTGCCTGCAACATCCTTCAGCATGACCGGTTTGGCACTGTGTCAGTAATGGTATGGGGTGGAAATTCTTTGGACGGCTGCACAGCCCTCGATGTGCTCGCCAGAGGTAGCCTGACTGCCATTAGGTACTGAGATGAGATCCTCAAACCCCTTGTGAGACCATATGCTGGTGCGGTTGGCCCTGGGTTCCTCCTAATGCAGGACAATGCCAGACCTCATGTGCCTGGAGTGTGTCAGCAGTTCCTGCAAGATGAAGGCATTGAAGCTATGGACTGGCCTGCCCGTTCCCAAGATCTGAATCCGATTGAGCACATCTGCGACATCATGTCTCGCTCCATCCACCAACGTCACGTTGCACCACAGACCGTCCAGGAGTTGGCGGATGCTTTAGTCCAGGTCTAGGAGAAGATCCCACAGGAGACCATCCGCAACCTCATCAGGAGCATGCCCAGGCATTGTAGGGAGGTCATGCAGATACGTCGAGGCCACACATAATACTATGCCTCATTTTGACTTGATTTAAGGACATTACATCAAAGTTGGATCAGCCTGTAGTGTGTCTTTCCACTTTAATTTTGGGGTTGGCTCCAAATCCAGGCCTCCATTGGTTAATAAATTTGATTTCCATTGATGATTTTTGTGTGATTTTGTTGTCAGCACATTCAACTTTGTACAGAACAAACTATTCAATGAGAATATTTCATTCATTCAGATCTAGGATGTGTTATTTGAATGTTCCCTTTATTTTTTTGAGCAGTGTTATATATATATATATATATATATATATATATATATATATATATATACATATATATATATATACAGTACAGACCAAAAGTTTGGACACACCTTCTCATTTAAAGATTTTTCTGCATTTTCATGACTATGAAAATTGTACATTCACACTGAAGGCATCAAAACAATGAATTAACACACATGGAATTATATACTTAGCAAAAAAGTGTGAAACAACTGAAAATATGTCTTATATTCTAGGTTCTTCAAATTAGCCACCTTTTGCTTTGATGACTGCTTTGCACACTCTTGGCATTGTCTTGATGAGCTTCAAGAGCTAGTCACCGGAAATTGTCTTCCAACAATCTTGAAGGAGTTCCCAGAGATGCTTAGCACTTGTTGGCCCTTTTGCCTTCACTCGTGGGTCCAGCTCACCCCAAACCATCTCGATTGGGTTCAGGTCTGGTGACTGTGGAGGCCCGGTCATCTGGCGTAGCACCCCATCACTCTCCTTCTTGGTAAAATAGCCCTTACACAGCCTGGAGGTGTGTTTGGGGTCATTGTCCTGTTGAAAAATAAATGATGGTCCAACTAAACGCAAACCGGATGGAATAGCATGCCGCTGCAAGATGCTGTGGTAGCCATGCTGGTTCAGCATGCCTTCAATTTTTAAGAAATCCCCAACAGTGTCACCAGCAAAGCACCCCCCCAACATCACACCGCCTCCCCCATGCTTCACGGTGGGAACCAGGCATGTAAAGTCCATCCGTTCACCTTTTCTGCGTCGCACAAAGACACGGTGGTTGGAACCAAAGATCCCAAATTTGGACTCATCAGACCAAAGCACAGATTTCCACTGGTCTAATGTGCATTCCTTGTGTTCTTTAGCCCAAACAAGTCTCTTCTGCTTGTTGTCTGTCCTTAACAGTGGTTTCCTAGCAGCTATTTTGCCATGAAGGCTTGCTGCACAAAGTCTCCTCTTAACAGTTGTTGTAGAGATGTGTCTGCTGCTACAACTCTGTGTGGCATTGACCTAGTCTCTAATCTGAGCTGCTGTTAACATGCGATTTCTGAGGCTGGTGATTCTGATAAAATTATCCTCAGAAGCAGAGGTGACTCTTGGTCTTCCTTTCCCGGGGCGGTCCTCATGTGAGCCAGTTTCTTTGTAGCGCTTGATGGTTTTTGCAACTGTACTTGGGGACACTTTCAAAGTTTTCCCAATTTTTCGCACTGACTGACCTTCATTTCTTAAAGTAATGATGGCCACTTGTTTTTTTGTACTTAGCTGCTTTTTTCTTGCCATAATACAAATTCTAACAGTCTATTCCATAGGACTATCAGCTGTGTATCCACCTGACTTTTGCACAACACAACTGATGGTCCCAACCCCATTTATAAGGCAAGAAATCCCACTTATTAAACCTGAAAGGGCACACCTGTGAAGTGAAAACCATTTCCGGTGACTACCTCTTGAAGCTCTTCAAGAGAATGCCAAGAGTGTGCAAAGCAATCATCAATGCAAAAGGTGGCTACTTTGAAGAACCTAGAATATAAGACATATTTTCAGGTGTTTCACACTTTTTTGTTAAGCATATAATTCCACATGTGTTAATTCATAGTTTTGATGCCTTCAGTGTGAATGTACAATTTTCATAGTCATGAAAATACAGAAAAATCTTTAAATGAGAAGGTGTGTCCAAACTTTTGGTCTGTACTGTATGCATACATATATATATACAGTTATATGAAAAAGTTTGGGCACCCCTATTAATCTTAAGCTTATTGTTTTATAAAAATTGGTGTTTTTGCAACAGCTATTTCAGTTTGATATATGTAATAACTGTTGGACACAGTAATGTTTCTGCCTTGAAATGAGGTTTATTGTACTAACAGAAAATGTGCAATCTGCATTCAAACAAAATTTGACAGGTGCATAAGTATGGGCACCTCACCAGAAAAGTGACATTAATATTTAGTAGATCCTCCTTTTGAAAAAATCACAGCCTCTAGTCGCTTCCTGTAGCTTTTAATGAGTTCCTGGATCCTGGATGAAGGTATTTTTGACCATTCCTCTTTACAAAACAATTCCAGTTCAGTTAAGTTTGATGGTCGCCGAGCATGGACAGCCCTCTTCAAATGATCCCACAGATGTTCAATGATATTCAGGTCTGGCGACTGGGATGGCCATTCCAGAACATTGTAATTGTTCCTCTGCATGAATGCCTGATTAGATTTGGAGCGGTGTTTTGGTGTCTTGTTGAAAGATCCATCCCCTGCGTAACTTCAACTTTATCACTGATTCTTGAACATTATTGTCAAGAATCTGCTGATACTGAGTGGAATCCATGCTTCCCTCAACTTTAACAAAATTCCCGGGGCCGGCATTGGCCACACAGCCCCAAAGCATGATGGAACCTCCACCAAATTTTACTGTGGGTAGCAAGTGTTTTTCTTGGAATGCTGTGTTTTTTTGCCACCATGCATAACGCCTTTTTGTATGACCAAACAACTCAATCTTGGTTTCATCAGTCCACATGACCTTCTTCCAAAAAGAATTTGGCTTCTCCAAATGTGCTTTTGCATACCTCAGCCGACTCTGTTTGTGGCGTGCTTGCAGAAACGGCTTCTTTCGCATCACTCTCCCATACAGCTTCTCCTTGTGCAAAGTGCGTTGTATAGCTGACCGATGCACAGTGACACCATCTGCAGCAAGTTGATGCTGCAGCTCTCTGAAGGTGGTCTGAGGATTGTCCTTGACTGATCTCACCATTCTTCTTCTCTGCCTTTCTGATGTTTTTCTTGGCCTGCCACTTCTGGCCTTAACAAGAACTTTCCCTGTGTTCTTCCATTTCCTTACTATGTTCATCACAGTGGAAACTGACAGATTAAATCTCTGAGACAGCTTTTTGTATCCTTCCCCTGAACAACTATGTTGAAAAATCTTTGTTTTCAGATCATTTGACAGTTGTTTTGAGGAGCCCATGATGCCACTCTTCAGAGGAGATTCAAACAGGAGAACAACTTGCAAGTGGCCACTTTAAGTAGCATTTCTCATGATTGCATACACCTGGCTCTGAAGTTCAAAGCTCAATGAGGTTACACAACCAAAAAAAGTGCTTTCGTAAGTCAGTAAAAAGTAGGTAGGAGTATTTAAAGCAAGAAAATGATAAGGGTGCCCATACTTATGCACCTGTCAAATTTTGTTTGAATGCAGATTGCACATTTTCTGTTAGTACAATAAACCTCATTTCAAGGCAGAAACATTACTGTGTCGAACAGTTATTACATATATCAAACTGAAATAGCTGTTGCAAAAACACCAATTTTTATAAAACATTAAGCTTAAGATTAATAGGGGTGCCCAAACTCTTTCATATAACTGTATATATATCTATATATAGATATAGAGATAGATATATATTTATATATATAGTAACATGTAAAAGTTTGGGCACCCCTGGTCAAAATTACTATTATTGTGAACAGTTAAGCAAGATCTACATTAAATGATCTCTAAAAGGACTAAAGTTAAAGACACATTTCCTTTGCATTTTAGGCAAAAAAGGAGAATTATATTGTCATTTTTTACATTTTAAAAATTACAATAAGGAAAATGGGCCAATGCAAAAGTTTGGGCACACTGCAGAGAGTGAAATTTGCCAAAATGCATATTGAAAAGCCACAAAGTTTGTGAAAGAATGGCGACAAAACTAGAGCCTTTTGGCTATTCACCTCAGTTATATGAAACAACAATTAAGCATCCAATGAGAAGAATATTGTACCTACTCTGAAACATTGAGGAGGCTCGGTTATGTTTTGGATCTACTTTACTGCATCTACCAGGGGGTGTCTTGAATCTATGCAGGGTATAGTGATATCTCAAGACTATAATGGCAATCTGAAGTAAAATGTGCTGCCCAATGTCAGAAAGCTTGTTCTGAGTTGCAGGTCATGGGTCCTCCAACAGAATAATGCCAAAACAAAGCCAAAACATTAAAGAATGGCTAAGAGCAAAGAATTGGACTTTTCTGAAGTGGTTTCTATGAGATTTGATTTAAATACAGTTGAACATCTGTGGAAGGAGATGAAACAGCTGGAGCAGTTTGCTCACAAGGAGTGGGCCAAAATGCCTGTGAACAGGTGCAGAAGTCTCGTTGAAAGTTACAAAAATTGGTTGTTTGCATGATTGCCACAAAAGGTTGTGCAACAAATAATTAATGGGAACCTGTCATGAGAAAAAAGTATATTAACCTGCAGATTAATAGTGTTCTTAACCTGCCCAGCGCCATAACTTTGACCGTCGCTACCGGGAAGAAGTTAACTTTATTCCATCGAGTTTCAGTGAAAGGATTTTCCTCTTAGCCCCTTTCTGTTCGTCTGCATGCTCCTCTCTGATTTAGTAAAATGGATATGTCTTTTTTTCAACCTTATCACCACATTAATGATGTTACTGTGGTACGTTTTTAAATCTGTGATGTGGTAGATCTTTTTAAATAATTAGTTAAATATTAATTTTAACTTTTTTAAGTAAAGTACAAAAATAAATAATAAAAATAATTAAAGAATAAAACAACTGGGAAATGAACATCAGTTGGATGTTTTTTTTTTCATTTTATTCTTTTTATAGGAAGTAACTAATAAAGAGCCGTTTGATTAAACACTAGAAAATGTATCATTAAAAAAATGATATAACTTGGTTCACAGCAGGATTGGAGAGTCCTGTTTATTAAAAATAGCATTCCTGGAGTTTTCATTTATTTTCCATTCTTATTTTATGTCTTTAAAAGAAACATTTTACAAACATTTAAACAGAAACAAAATGAAGAAACAATACCACTCTAGATACATATACAGTTGTTGGACATTACATAGGGTGATGGCAGAAACCCCAATATATCACAAAAAAGTAGTAGATTTACATTCTATTGGTTTCTGTTTCTAGTATACAAATGTAAAAAAGTGCCTATAAATGAGAACATAACATAGGAAAATGAAGGGAAGAGTAAAGAATAATGCACCAGGTAGATTAGGTGAAGTTGGGTTTTTACAGTCTCTGGAGTTTCAATCTGACGGAGGGAGAATGTTGTGAATAAATTTGGTAATGTTAACTCCACACTGAGTGTTGGATGAAAGCAAGGATATAATGATAGTTTTGAGCTCCAATATAGGATAATTTTATTAGACTTTTCCTTTTAAATAATGAACATATTCTCTGGAAAGATTTGCTGGGTTCTACTTGTTTTGGGAATCATTCTATTGCCAATAAAAGGGTTTTAGAGAGATAAGCATAGGGCAGAGGTTAAATACAAACTCGTATACAGCGAAATTTGTGCATCCAAAAATGAGAAGATGCAGAACATTTGAAGAATACTATGTGGAGCAAATAACCATCTTCTCCACATCTTCTCCATCGCATAAGGGAGGAGTTAGTGGCAAATTTGTGAAAGTCTTAGAATTATATAAAATATATATATAATATTATCTAAGCACAAATTTCTGGTATTCTCAGAGAGAGAAGCACAGTGCCTGGCTCCTTATAACATGTTTTCGTACTTTAACATTGAAATTTTGGGGATGAAAAATTGGGTAGTTTTGTTTAAATTTCCATTATGATAGAGATCAGTGAATTTATTCAAATGTAATTGTGTTGTCCAGATAACAGATTATTTGTAAATCTGTCTGCGCAAATTGAAGAACATGACAGTCTTATGTTGCAGTTAACTTGCTGAACTATATAGTGCTAAACAAACAATTAAAAAAAATAATAATGCCTCACGGCTCAACTGTCCCTCTAACCTTGCAGCCTGCTCTCCACTCCTCTGTACCCCTCCTTTTCAACTTCACCGTTGTTCGCCATCTCTTCAGCCTCTTCACTCCAGTGCAGGGTTTCAGGCAAGAAAATACCTCTGACATTCCTATGTGCCATAAAGGCACATGTTCTGATGTTACAAAATTATGAAATGCATCACCTGAATGAAGCACAGCATGCACTGATGTAGGAAAGCCTAGATGCATTGGAAGCAAGGACCTGGAGTGAAGTGGCCAAAGACAACGCACTCAATGGGAGATAGGGAAATGGAGAGGCACAGGTGAGCATATGTTGGACAGTGGGTAGGGTTGGACAGGTGAGCAATAATATGGATATTACTGAGTAATATATTTTTACATCCTACTTTTATTAAACTAACTTTATTTCACTAACAGTCATGCTAGAACGATGACAGCTGAATCATGTCACAAAGAAAGTGATGAGAGCTCCACTGTAGGTTCACTGCCATTCTCTATTGGCGTCAGTGGTGCTTCATAAAGGCTCCCTGTCTGGCGATAAGCGTCACCAATGGTAGCGCACAAAATATTATAATAAAGGCAATCTGGCCATGGCTTCCCGGAGGCTTGGGCACCGAGCAGCAGCCCAAATTGCCTTTGTTATAATCCACTTATGTGTATTACCTGATTCTGCCTCTTTCATGCCTTATTCAGCTTCCTAATCATTATCCCTTTCTTTCACTCCGGTAGGTGTGCTTTGGTATCTTCTATTTCTACTCAGCTTAGTACAAGCTGAGTATAGATATACAGGATGAATCAAAAGTAGAAGGGCAGTAAATGATAGCATTCCTATTAAATCCTATTCCACCTACTGTCCACCTACTTTTGGTTCACCCTGTATAATTAGGGGGAAGCCTTCTCCGCAGTTTGTGTGCTCCACCCAACTTAGACAAGCAGGTAAGAACTGGATTGCAGTGAGCAGAGCTGCAGCATTGGAATAGAGATAAGTCCGCCTGAGGAAGGAGTACTGCCAAACTTCCAAGGAGAGAGCTGCCTCCCCCATCATTATTCCACAGCATTTCAGGAGAGAAGGAACAGTCTGTTACTAGGGAGGAGGAGAGATACATCTAAGATTCACAGAATAAAAAATGTTCCATTTACTGAACTCAAGATTGATGGTATGATGAGCATTGTGCTTTTTCTATTTCTTTGTGAAATGACAATAACACTTTAAGTTATACATAGGAGCCATTGGTTTAACATAGGAGTCTGTGGCTGACTGATAGTCAGTAGTGATGAGCGAACATGCTCGCCACTGCTCGGTACTCGCTCGAGCATCAAGGTGCTCGACAAGTTCGGTGCACATCGAAAATATCCAGGTTGTTTGGGTTGGAACTCGGGTCCCCACCCTGCATGTTTGCAAGTAAAGGAGAAAAGAACCACATGCATGGAGCAGCACACTTCTATATATACAAGGTATAATTTTATTCCAGAAACTTCATAGACAAAGCATTTAAAAACATTTAAAATATATATATAGACTAAGTTTTCTGGCCCTCATGACTGCTCAGGTTAATAGATGGTCACCAATACCAATAAATAAATAGACAATACTTTGTATATCATGCAGTAAATACATGCGCATATATCAAAATACACATATAGAATTTACAGAAAAGAGAAAATGTACACTGTAAAGGATAAACAAAAAACACAATAGCCACAACGTGGTCTTTGCCACCTAATCAGCAAGATTTGTGCAATATAAGAGCCCAATGTCTAATCTAAATTAGCGGGTAATATCAAATCCTTAATGCTCCTGCAAAATAGCACAATAGTATTACAAGGCATAGGCGTACCCACCGTGGGGCAGGGGGGGGCAGCTGCCACCCACTAGAAGCAGGCACGCAAGCCGCACACCATGGCCGGCGTCAGCACCCGGCGCACCCTGGCAGATGCCGGGGCCCTGAGCAGGCGGGGGGGGCCCTCACCATCAGCGCCCGCTCCCCCCCGCTTGCTCAGGGCCCCGGCACCCGACACAATACTTACCTCTCCCTGTGCCTCCGCAGCAGCTCCTGCATCCTTGGCTGCTGCTGCACTGTGACGTCTCAGGACAGAGGGTGTGGTGACGTCTTTACACCACGCTCTCTCCTGAGCAGTCACAGCACAGAGCGGGATGAGGCTGGCGACGCTGAGGAGTCTGGAGCAGCGGCAGCAGGTGAGATGTGAGGTGAGTATTTGATTTTTTTTTTATTATATGGAAGCCTGTGGCAATATAAGGGAGGAGGGTGAGGTGGGGGTGTGTGACATCCTGCATGGGGCATTATAAGGGGGGGTGTGACATCCTGCATGGGGCATTATAAGGGGGAGGTGACATCCTGCATAGGGCATTATAAGGGAGGGGGGTGTGTGTGACTTCCTGCATGGGGCATTATAAGGGAGGGGGGTGTAACATCCTGCATGGGGCATTATAAGGGAGGGGGGGTGACATCCTGCATGGGGCATTATAAAGAAGGGGGGTGTCATCCTGCATGGGGCATTATAAGGTGGGGTGACATCCTACATGGGGCATTATATGGGGGGGAACAGCCTGCATGGGGCATTATGTGGGGGGAACAGCCTGGGTGGGGCATTATGTGGGGGGAACAGCCTGCATGGGGCATTATGTGGGGGGGAACCGCCTGCATGAGGCATTATGTGTGGGGAACAGCCCGCATGGAGCGTTATATGGGGGCCAGTATTCTGTATGGAGCGTTATAAAGGGGCCAGTATTCTGTATGGAGCGTTATATGGGGGCCAGTATTCTGTATGGAGCATTATATGGGGGCCAGTATTCTGTATGGAGTGTTATATGGGGGCCAGTATCCTGCATGGAGCGTTATATGGGGGCCAGTATCCTGCATGGAGCGTTATATTGGGGCCAGTATCCTGTATGGAGTGTTATATGTGGGCCAGTATTCCGTATGGAGCGTTATATGGGGACCAGTATCCTGTATGGGGCATTTTATGGCGGCCAGTATACTGTGTGGAGCGATTCGCCGGTTTCTGAGCTATTGTGGAATTTACAATAGATATCACTCATGTAATGTAAGAAGTGAAATCTTTGCATTGTACTATATATATATTTCTCTTCGGTATCTGTGACCATGGCTTGCCCCCCCCTAGTTTTGATCCTGGGTACGCCCATGTTGCAAGGTATTCTTAGATAAAATCCCAATGATGCAAAAGGTCTTATTATTAATATACAGGGATAAATGTCCAAAATATGTAGACGGGTGCACTCTGTCAGTGTGGCTAGTGCTAAAGTATACCAGTCATGTGGAAAGGATGAAGGACCTGAGCCCCATGCCCCATGCGTATTGCCGCGTCTCCGCGCAGCTTCGTCAGGGGAATAACGTCCACTGGTTCCTGGCTTATCTTTATATCATGGTTAAATAAGCTAATAGTATACTGGTGTGTTTCCTTTGCCGACATCATCTCAGCCGGACTGGAAATGACATCATCGGCTGGAGGGCGGAAGTGATGTAATCAGCCAGGAAAGTCTGAGTGTGGGCAAACACCCTGCCCTTACTATGCTGTTGCACAAACACAAAAAATAAAAAAAACACCCTCCCCCTGTCTGTACAGCTATGCTGCTTTCTACGGGGAGCCTGTAACCACGTTAGCCACCTTATTCACATGACAGGCTAATAAGTAAGTAATACCCAAGAGCTAGAAGATGAACACAAGCACTAATATAAATATGAGGATAGGAAAAATATATACAACACCGGACATATTGATCCAGTTTGCACATCTAATATATATAATTGTCTTATCCCGTCTGTCCTTCTGTCCTTCTGTCCAGGAAATCCTGCGTCGCTGATTGGTCCGGCCGCGGCCAATCAGCGACGCGGGAATTCAGAAAAAAGATGGCGGCCGTTAACGGCTCATCTGCCGAACGGAGGTCAGCGGCGATGCAGCCGGGAGATGACCAGCGCCAGCCGGTCACTTCCCGGCTGCTCGCAGCAGAACTACCCCGACCGGCGGTGCCGCTGACCTCCATGCAGCTACCATCGGGAGATCAGCGGCCAGGACCACTGCTCACACCGAAAGTACCCGCATATCAACGCAACCCCCCGTTCTCAGTAACACGGGTCACTGATTGGCAGCAAATTTAAACGCCACTCTGCTGATTGGTCGCAACTGCCGCCCGCGACCAATCAGCGATTTGGGCGCCAAATTTAAACACTCACTCCAGTACTCAGTAACACGGTTTGCTGATTGGTCGCGGCCGCTGGCCGCGAACAAACACCGGTGTTGCTACGAAATTTAAAACCCGCTTCTGTGATTGGTCGCACCCAGCCGGCCGCGATCAATCAGCGACTGCCGCAGCACGTCCGCGAATTGGTGCCGGATTTTAAACACGCAGGCCATCGTCGGGAGATCAGCACCGAAGCAGCTGAGAGATGAGTGGTGCCAGACGCTCATCTGTCGGCTGCTCGCAGCACAAGTACCCCGACCGGCGGCCTCACTCCCCGGTCCTCCCTTCACACTTGCCGTCGGGAGATCAGCGGCACTAGCCGCTGATCTCCCGACGGTAGCCGCATGGAAGTCAGCGGCGATGCAGCCGGGAGATGACCCGCACATCAACGCCACTCCCCGTTCTCAGTAACACGGGTCGCTGATTGGTCGCGTCCGGCGGCTGCGGCCAATCAGCGATATGGGCGGCAAATTTAAACGCCGCTCTGCTAATTGGTCGCGGCCGCCGCCCGCGACCAATCACCTATTTGGGCGCCAAATTTAAACGTGGTCTCCGGCCAATTGGCGCCGTATTTCAAAGAAGTACGCCACCTTCTGTGGTCATGTGACTCACCAACTGCCCATAACGTACTGAACATGTTTTGTCAGTCACAGTGTGTGATGGACTTCTGTCACATTTACTGAACACGCTCTGCCAGTGACAGCGCGCTGAAGAGATACTTCTTGACACTTCCTGTCTTCCAATATGTCGTAAGCGAAAATACGCCACGGAGGATGACAGAAAAGCAGCAGATGCAGCAAGAAAATGACAACGTCGAGAGCAACAGACACAACAACACACTGCCGCCAGACAAGCCCAGGAGGCGGAATCTCACAGACAACTTCGGGAACCGGAGAAACCGCAACACACTGCCGCCTGACGAGTCCGGAATGCGGAATCTCACCAAAAACGGCGGGAACAGGAGACATCACAACACACTGCCGCCAGACAAGCCCTGGATGCGGAAGCTCACAGAAAATGTCGGGAACAGGAGACACCACAACACACTGCCGCCAGACAAGCCCAGGATGCGGAAGCTCACAGAAAACGTTGGGAACGGCAGACACTGCAACACAGTGCCGCTAGACAGGAACAGGATGCGGAATCCCATAGACAATGTCGGGTGAATAAATCTCCAGAATCCAGGACAAACAGAGAACAACACAATCGCCAAATTTATCAAAAACGAATGCTCTACCAACTAAGGCAAACCCAGCAGAATATTCAACAACTTGCACGTTACGTAACAGACAATGAAACTATAATTATTCAATACTACTGTGGAAATATGAATGTAGTTTGTTCTAAATGCGACTCTTTGAATTTCATTAAAGAAAAACCATCTGACAATCAGTTTACTCAATGCTGCCAAAAAGGAAAAGTTATGCTACCGAGACGTCACTACTCAGATCTGTTTGAGCAGTTGATGAAAGGAACGCATGAACACAGTAGAAATTTTATGGAAAATATCAGAAGTATCAACAGTTCTCATGCGTTTGCTTCATTTGGTGCCAACATTGCAGCGCCCCCTGGATTCGGACTGCATTGTTTTAAATCTCATGGCCAGATCTACCACCGCACTGGAACACTTCACCCAGAAATAGGACAACCACCAAAATTTGCACAATTATACATCTTTCATCCAAATGAGGCTACAGAACAAAGGATGAACCAGAAAGAAAATGAAAAGTGTAATGCAGAACTGATGAACCTAATTGCCGTACATTTACAAACAATCAGCCCATTTGCTGCCGCATATCGCATGCTAAAAGACGTCGAAGCTGAGGAGGAACAGAGAGCTATACAAAATGGGACGGAAATGCCTTCTATTATCATGGCCATTAAACAAGAACGTCAACAAGATCCCCGATGTTACAACAAACCACGTGTAAGTGAGGTCGCAATTGTTTTTCAAAACGATGATGGAGAGCCTCCTTTGCAAAGGGATATATTAGTCCATCTTAAGCCAGACCAAACCAACCCTTTTGTTCCTAAAACACAAAGAATTAGCATTTTGCACAGCAACCTTGATGCTCTTCTGTATCCGCTATTCTTTCCAAGCGGTGATCAAGGGTGGCATGAAAACCTACACCAGCAAGGAACTTCAAGAAGAATTACACAACTCCAGTACTACAGTTTTCTTCTGTCTGTCCGAAATTACTTCAATCCTATTTTAAACGGTGGGAAACTGACACAACAGTACTTAGTCGACGCATACGTTAAAATTGAAGCTAATCGGCTCAATTTCATACGAATGAACCAAAAACAACTTAAAGTTGAAGACTACTGCGTTCTTCAAGAACATTTGCAAAAACAATCCATTCAAAAAGGAATTCCAATTGGAAAAACAGTAATTCTCCCGTCGTCATTCGAAGGTAGCCCCCCACATGCCACAGCGTTTTCAAGATGCAATGGCAATAGTAACAAAGTATGGAAGACCTGACATTTTTTTAACAATGACCTGTAATCCTAAATGGCCAGAAATTACCGAAAATCTACAACCCTGGCAAAAAGTTGAACACAGGCCGCAATTAGTTGCATGTGTATTTCGACTAAAACTCAGCAGCCTTTTTAAAGACATCAAAAATGGGCTTTTTGGAACTGTCGCAGCAATGGTACATGTCATAGAGTTTCAGAAGAGAGGTCTTCAACATGCGAATATACTAATTATCTTAGACGCGGATTCCAAGTTTCGCACGGAGAACGAAATTGACAACATAGTGTGGGCTGAAATTCCTAACCAAGCAAAGTATCCTGAATTGTATAATATTGTAATCTGTAATATGGTTCATGGCCCATGCGGTGTAGCAAATCCAAAAATTCCATGCATGCAAAATGGAAAGTGTACAAAAGGGTTTCCAAAGCAGTTGAAACAGCACACTGTTAAAGATTTGGATGGCTACCCATCCTATCAGCGACAACTCATTGATAACATTGTACACAACAAAAAAATTTTAAATAACTCACGGATAGTTCCATACAACGCGTACTTATTAAAACGCTACAACTGTCACATCAACGTTGAAATATGCGCTTCAATAAAAAGTGTAAAATATCTTTTCAAGTACATCTACAAGGGGCATGACAAAGCTAATGTTGAAATACAAAAGAAAACAGTCAATCATGATGAATCATCACATTTTGTAGACTCAAGATATGTGAGTGCTCCAGAATCTGCTTGGAGGATATTTGCGTTTCCAATGCATTCACAGTCCCATGCCATTATATGTTTAGCTATTCATTTACCAAATCAACAGCAACTTTATTTCTTTGAAAATGCTCAAGTCGAAGATGTCTCAAAAACTTTAAGAACGACGTCAAAATTAATAGAATCGTTTTTGCTGAACCAACGTGACGAAAACGCAAGGCACTATTTGTATCGAGAGATTCCAGAGCATTACATTTGGAATAAAACTTGGAATCCAAGACAATGAGGGCTTAGCAGAATAATTGGACGCATGTATACTGTTAGTGTCAAGGATCAAGAAAGGTATTGCCTTCGGCTGTTACTACATCATGTCAAAGGAGCTAGAAGTTACGACGATTTGAAAACATTTAACGGAGCATTGCACGATACATTTAAAGCTGCAGCTTTGGCTTTAGGACTTCTATTGGATGGTACTGTGTGGACACTTACTTTAGAAGATGCAGTTACCCTACATATGCCTAAGAAACTTCGCAAATTGTTTGCCTACATTTGTGTCTTTGGACCGCCTACAAATCCGGCTCAACTTTGGACAAATTTCAAAGAACATATAATTGAGGATTACTGCTTACGTTTTCACAACAGAAGTAGAAATTGTCTACATTGCGAATCATATGCCATGCAAGATGTCCAAAATGTCCTACTACTGCATGAAAAAACGTTTTCTGACTTTAATTTGCCACAGCCTGCAAGTCAAGTTCCACAAATTCAAGAATATGATGAAGCTTATGAATTATTGTTGGCAACAGAGAAGAAAAACTCCTTAAATGAACAACAACGGATTGCATATGACAGTATTGTGAGCGCTGTAGAAAACCAAGCAGATCCAACGCCAAAATGTTTCTTTATTGACGGTCCTGGAGGCAGCGGTAAAACATACCTCTATGAAGTTTTAATGCATCACGTTAGAGGGTTGGGAAAAGTCGTATTGCCATCGGCTACAACAGGTATTGCAGCAAACCTTTTATGAGGAGGTCACACTATGCATTCACTCTTTGGGATACCAGTTCCAGTCAATGAAATCTCCGTTTCTAGAATCAAACAAGACACATTTGCAGGAAGGCAGTTAAACAGTGCAAATCTTTTGATACTTGATGAGTGCACCATGGCACCCAAATATGCTTTGAGCTTAATTGACAGACTTCTGCATGAAGTTATGACTACAAATGTTGCTCAAAAAAATGAAATTCCTTTTGTCATTGGCGGAGATTTTAGGCAATGCCTTCCAGTTATACCAAATGGAACAAGAACAAATATTATCGAGGCCACCTTAAAAATGTCTGACCTTTGGAAAGAGTTTAATAAACTCCAACTAATTAACAACATGCAATATTCTGACCCAGAGTACAGCAACTGGCTTCTTAAACTTGGTAATGGTGAACTTAGCAATGAATATAACCTTGGAGAAGACATTATTGAAATACCAGAAGACATGTTGTGCACTGACTTCATCTTAACTGATGTTTTTGGACAACGTGTTGACATTGATGTGAACGATCAAAGCAGTGTTGAGAGGGCCTCTTCCTATGCAATTCTCTGTCCCAAGAATGATGACATGGCTCTGCTAAATTCCCGTGTGATGGATAGAATGCCTGGAGAGTATAAACTGTACAAAAGTGATGATTCGGTGGATGTAGACAATGAAGATGAACGAGAACATTATCAAGTTGAATTTTTAAATAGTGTTACGCCATCAGGAATGCCATCCCACAGACTACAACTTAAAGTTGGAGCAATCGTCATGTTGCTGCAGAATCTAAATACAAGAAATGGTCTATGTAATGGAACTCGCCTTATTGTTACTGGACTCCATTCCCACATAATTCAATCAAAAGTGATCACTAGATCAGCGAAAGGAGACGAAGTGATCATTCCACGCATTGATTTATGTCCTTCGGACACCGGTCTTCCATTTAGGCTTCGGCGTCGACAGTTTCCAATATAACCAGCATTTGCCATGACAATAAACAAGTCACAAGGTCAAACTCTACACCGTGTTGGCATATATTTACCGGAGCCCATTTTTGGTCATGGACAACTCTAAGTTGCATTTTCAAGAGTTAAAATAAGATCCAACGTCAAGGTGCAAGTTTTAGATACCCATTTACAAGGAAAGTTGCTTAGAGATAGTCCAAAAGTATTCACCAAAAATGTAGTGTACAAAAATATTTTGGGTTGATATTGTTAAGAAATATATTATAGGGTCGTACTTCTTTTGTCCGATGATTTATTAAAAAATATAGTTAGATATTCATGGAATAGTTTATATATTTGGATCATCTGTTTAATAATTTTGTTCAGTTGTATTAAGTTCTATAAGCAATAATATGTAATAATAAAGTATTATTTTACCCACAAAATCCTGTGTATTCATTGTATTATTCTTAAATCTTCATAGAGGCATGTGCAGCATCTGCTACTAAAGTGAATGCAAATTTGTGCCTCTCCACGCACTTAGTCCCGGCGTAGAAAGGAGCGAATCTACAGACAGCAGCAACTCAAAGCAGTATCTGACAGCGCGTGTTGTGCCTCCGATCCTGCCAGAAGCTGCTGAAAACAGGACAGACAACGCTAGACCAGAGAAAAGGAAACAAGGTGCGTATTAGAGTTCAGTTTTTTAACTGTGCTGTGGCGATGTGGAATGAGTAGGTCATACAAAACCAGGATAAGGTGGCCATACAAGCCAGGATGAGGAAGCCGTCCAATCCAAGATAAGGGAGCCATACAAACCAGGATTAGCGGAATGACGGAGCCATACAAACCACAATTAGGGGATGAGGCAGCCATACATACCAGGATATGGAAATTTAACAGTAGGTGCTGCATTTCCCACCCTAGGCTTATACTCAAGTCAATAAATTGTCCCTTTTTTTAAATGAAAAATTAGGGGTCTCGGCTTATACTCAGGTCACCGCGCACAAGCAGCATGTGACCCCCGGCTGCAACTGGCTCTTGCTTCCGCTTATGTCATGCATATTTGCAGCTGCAGCCAAGAGGTCTCCTGTTTCGCATTCCACGGTAAGTGATGGGCTGTGGGCGGTGTTATCTCTCATCCCGTCACACCCGGCATTCACAGCACGAGCATTCATTGACATAGCGCGCGGGGGATGGTGGGTGTGACACGATGGGGGATAAGCCCGCCCATAGCCCGTCTTTCACCGTGGTACGCGGAACAGCAGACCCCTGGCTGCAGCCGCAAATAGTCATGATGTAAGCAGGGGAAATTACGTGCTGGCTGTGCGTAGTCAGCGATGTTGTCACAAGCAGTATTGACAACATGACGTCATTACAAAATTCATTAGGGGCCCCGGGGGCATACATTGGGCGGTTAATTTAAAGTAGTGCACAACCCATTTAAACACTGCTTCGCTGCTTAGTCGCGCCCGGTCGGCCGCATACATATTCTAGAATACCCGATGCGTTCGAATCGGGCCACCATCTAGTCTGAATATATCCAGCATCAAGATTAATTTTTGCTTTTTAGTTCATGCTATTCCATCTCAATCAGACCATCAGATGTGAATCAGTCTCGTGGGGGCCCAAAGATGGAGACCAATATGGTGCCTGTCATAGCCCCACATTAGATTGAGGGTTTGAGAGGCAATGCATGTACATGTTTGCACGCCAACATGGTATATAGTATGACATGATACTTCCTTATCCCATACCATGGAGATATTATACTGATACTTATTAAAGGCCTCAAAAAAAACAAAAAAAAACCTTTTTTTTCCTTTTTGTGATGTGATGGGTACCCCGATGGTACCCGCTACTGCATGGTGAGATTTACGTTTTAAGATTAGCTCATCTGAGAGGCAATTCAGAGAATTGACTAGCGGCTGGAGGATATCATCTAGAGGAGCCTGGGAGAATACCCGTTTATCCAACAAGAGATAATCTTCGTATAGTACCTCTAATCTACTAGGAGACTATTCACATTCATATGTGCCACTTTCAAGTCACGGAGCACATAACAGAGCAAGGACAGATTGCCAATGTTTTGATACTCATATAATATATCCAGTTCTAAAATATATCATGGGTACTTGCATTCTTGGTTATACCACATGGGTTAGCACCTTCTTTAATATTATTGGACTCCATACTTGCTGTGCATTCCCATATCCATATATATATATGCATTTTGTTGGTCTCTCCTTTTGGGAGATTTTTCTTGAGAGTAGCACGCTGTCTATTGTGGCATTATTTGTAATACGATATATAATTGTCTACTGGGTGTGGACACTCTGTTGACTTCTTTGAGATGGATTGGGAAGCGAGAGAGGCCTCTTGGAGGGCCCAGACTACTAATGTTTTCTCAGAGGCTATAAACCCTATTCCTTGGTCAGAGTTCACACAAACCGCAGCAGAGCTTACACTACCACATAAAACTGGTATCCGCCTATGGTGGAACATATGCAGTTTGGAGGAATAATTCAAAACAGGCATTGTCCCATGGGGACATAGGATTCCCATTTATCCCGCCTGGGAACCTACCCCCAATTTTCGGTCGACATGTGAGCAGGGATTACTCTGATGTTCCAGCATAATTATCAACATGCTGCTGGAACATGACAGGGGGCTATTTGCTGAGACCAAAATGAAAATTAAAAGTCTAGAAACCAAATTGAATACATTTGAACAACAACAGAGACAGTCCTTTTGAGCCAAACTTAAGGAAAATCTGGATAAATATGACAATGAAATTAGAAACAAGAAATGTAGTCAATTTCACAGGGATCGTGAGGACTTTGAGCAAAAACGACCTTTTAAGTGGAAACACTGGGGAAATAGACGCCGGACATCATACAGTAGGGATAAGACTGAACATACTGAAAACACATCTCGGGCAGATAACACCTCGAGTGATTTTTTATCATACGTGGAAAGCGACCCAGAGGGAGGACTAGATGAGGCATTAAACGTAAGAAACATCTTCACAAGAACAACCAGGAATACAAACCGCAGGCCTCCCTTCCAATACAATCGGAACAGGAAACGATAACCACACACATAACCCCACAGCATCTGACACAACGGGGGTACCTGGCAGACAGGTATCACAGGTGACGCTACAGGTCATAAATCAATCATCTTATGAGTTATCTGCTGGTGAAGTATCAGTTTTGCAGAAGGGACTAACCTTCTCCCCTACACAACCTATGGATTGTAGCATCGGCATCTCTGCCTCCTGCCCTGCAGAAACGCCGTCCCCCTTACCGCCGCGGTCCTGCTCTGGCTTCTTCCGGCCTCCCTGCAGCTGCTGCTGGTGCACGCAGCTTCCTCGGCTCTGTGTTTAGGGCACACGTGTGCTCCCTCCCTCTTAAAGGGGCCGCGTGCGCAGTCCTAAAAAGTCCCCAGCCAATGGCCGGAGGACTTCCCCTATAAAAGGCACCTCCTCCAATATGGAGGTGCCCGTGCAAGGTTGTAGCTTTGTGTGTTAAACTCTGCTTCAGCCCTCAGGTGCCACTGCTAAGCCTGACTACAAGTCCTGCCTGCCTACCAGCCTGACTACCAGTCCTGCCCGCCAGCCTGACTACCAGTCCTGCCTGCCAGCCTGACTACCAGTCCAGTCCACCAGCCTGACTACCAGTCCAGTCCGCCAGCCTGACTACTAGTCCTGTCCGCCAACTTGTTTACTCTCCAGCCCGACAGTCTGTCTATGGGCCCAACCTGCCTGCTTACCTGGAAGCACATGCTTGTTACCTGCCATGCCTACTAGCCAGCCTACCTGGAGGCTCCTGCTTGATACCTGCCGTGCCTACCAGCCAGCCTACCTGGAGGCTCCTGCTTGTTACCTGCCGTGCCTACCTATCAGCCTACCTGGAGGCTCCTGCTTGTTACCTGCCTGTCCATCTGCCTGGATCACCCATCAGCCTGCCTGCCGTTCTCATCTGCTGTACCGGTCAGTCCCTGCCTTCTGACCCGTGGGAGTCACCTGCTCTCATACAAGGTCGGTCACCAGAGTAGCACCTGGACCCTCTGCTCGGTCCCTCTCTGGTCACGGAGTCGATTGAGCTGCCGTACGACCTTGGTCGGTCCGGGTTGATACCTAGTTACGCCCCTCTGGTCCCTCCTTGCACCACAGCACAGAGGTTCCACCACCTGGATCCGTAACATGGATAAGTTTATTATCATTAAAGATTTATTTTTTTTTGTAGAAGCCTGATTCTTAGAGTCCTGCATAACAAACCTTAGGCAATTCAAGCTATGGATGAAACGGACCAGCAAGTCTTTTGAGATCTGTTGGATCTACTGGAGGAAGCGGAGCCCTATGGGGGGTAAGAAAGTATTTCCACACAGAAATAAATCCATGATATCTCCACCCCTATCCTTGGTTCCGGCTGTTAGGATCTTCTTTGAGCTAGTCAAAAAGGACATCACCAAGATGCCCCCTCTGCCAGGTCAACAATCCAAATTGACCCAGCAGGAACAAAGGATACTATACAACTTTAAAAACAACAAGGAATTCCTGATAAAAGAGGTGGACAAAGGGGGCAATGTGGTCCTTTGGCCACACTTTTTGTATCAGGAAGAAGCTCATAGACAGCTGGATAACCCGAGGTTTTGCCGTAAACTCCCCTGGGATCCTACCGAGATTTTTTCCAAGAAATTCAAGAAATTACTGAATTTAGCATGTGAGCTGAATATTATCAGCAATCAGGAAAGAAGCTATATTTGGGTTGAGCATCCCGTTACACCCACTTTGTACATGCTCCCCAAAGGACACAAATGCATATCCAAACTGCCCGGGAGACCTATTGTCTCTAGTATTGGAAGTTTATGTGAAAAGGCAGGGACGTATATAAATTTCTTTCTCCAACCCATGGTCACAGCATTACCCTCCCATGGGAAGGATACCACACACTTCATCACTATCTGTCGGGATATGACGTTTCCCACAAATGGCTTATTAGTCACTTGTGACGTGGAATCTTTGTATTCCAATATAAACCATTCTGATGGGATGAGGGCAGTTACATATTTTTTGGATCGGCAGATTGCCTCGGACAGAATACATGGCTCGTTCATTATTGATTTATTGGATTTTGTTCTCCGTAACAACTATTTCTTATTCGATAGAACATTTTATTTACAAAATTCAGGCGTGGCTATGGGAGTACGGTGTGCACCATCTTTAACATATTTTTGGAATGGTTGGGAGGAAACCATTGTTTATCCCTCACAATGGTTTCGGGAGAAAGTCGGTTATTGGAAACGATATATCGACAATGTCTTTTTTACATGGAGAGGCACGGAACAGGAATGCCGAGCGTTTATGGATTTTCTGAACGGAAACTCCATAAACATATTTTTAACATATTCAATGTCAACAATGACGGCGACCTACCTGGATCTCACTATCCAGATGAAGGGTGACCGGCTGGTCACCAACCTATATAGGAAACCAACAGCGACAAATAGCCTTTTGGATTTTAACAGCTTTCATCGATTTCATATTAAGCAAGGAATACCAACTGGACAGTTCCTGAGAACCAGGAGAAACTGCACAGAAGATGAGGACTTTGAGAGCCAGGCACATCTGCTTACGGACCGCTTCAGGAATCGGGGATATCCCAGGAGGACCATCTCCAAGGCAAACCAGCAGGCAAAATTACCCACTCAGGGTACCCTTTTGGAGACAAGACCTAAACCTAAACATAACAAACTGCGCTTCATCACGGAATACAATACACAATGGAACCAGGTGAGGACTGTACTGGCGGAACATGGGAAGATCCTTACCACTGATCTCCAAACCGGTACCTTGGTGGGGGATCGGCCCCTCCTCACGGCAAGGAGGGAACCCAATTTTGGGGATATCCTAACATGGAGCCACTACACGAGACCGACGGTCCGTTTAAACAGGGAGGTCACCCTGAAGGGTTCTTTTCCTTGTGGAGACTGCAATATATGCCAGTTTATGAGTCCTACCCGTGATTTTTTCATCAACCCTTTAGATTCGAAAACATATCGACTCAAGACATACATCAGTTGTAAGTCAAGGAATGTGATCTACGCGATTATATGCCCTTGCCGACAGATATATGTTGGACAAACCTCACAAGAAATCAGAAGAATTCAGAAGCACATCTTCACAATCAATTTGGCAGCGTCGGACATGGACAAAGGTAACACAATTTCCTCGGTGGCTGCACATTACCTGAAATATCATCACGGGAATTGTAGTAATACGCAAATAGTGGGCTTGGAAAAAATCAGGCATCAGGAAAGAGGGGGGAACATCCGGAGGAAGTTACTCCAACAAGAATAACGTTGGATTTACGAACTCCAATTGATGGCACCCCATGGGATGAATGAGGAACTACTTTTTACCGGCTTTTTGGGATCCTAAGTTGTTGAGATGCTTTACAGCTAACCCTTGTAATCCTTTCTCTCCCCTTTTTCTGACCCTACCAGGCTGGATGCGCAAGAGCCATGTTTGATCTTCTCTCTTGTGAGGAGGGGCCTGTATATATGGAAGAATATATGGAAGAATCTTCTCCCCTCTATTGGTTGAGGGATCAAAATGGTATACCAGGGGCTCTTTGCATCAAAGCGCTGGGCTCCCCTGTTTGGAAGATGGCTGCTCACAAACTGCAAGATTCCTCCATCCTGGATGACTACTTCGAAATGGGCTTCATCAGCAGAATCCCATAGGAATTAACTTCTTTGTATCAACTAACAGAAGAATATATATTGTCTCCCCATTGAGTTATCCGGGCATTTTATGGACTTGGAAAGTGAAATGGTTGTTGGCATGTTCCACGAAGCCGGATACCTGTCTGCCTGAAACTTGAACTTCTAAAATAACCAATGTTTACTGGAGGGGGGGACATGTTACTTTACACCTAGCATTCTTGGTATCTGGTTTAGATGATTGGATGGGTCAACAATTTCAGTAGGCCCTCTTCTCGTGTCCCCCTCCACCAGATGTGGTGACAGGATAACTTAGGGCTGGATTAATTATTTGATTATCCAAATATTAGCTATCTGGAGGGGCGGACAGGTCTCTTCATACCTAGCTATAGTGGTATCTGTTTGATACAATTTGACCGGCCTATACTCCAGCAGGTCTTTTTCCTGCATTATCCCCTTTTTGCCTCCCCTTACTTTATGTACCCATGATATATTTTAGAACTAGATATATTATATGAGTATCAAAACATTGGCAATCCTTCCTTGCTCTGTTATGCGCTCCGTGACTTGAAAGTGGCACGTATGAATGTGAATAGTCTCCTAGTAGATTGGAGGTACTCTATGAAGATTATCTCTTGTTGGATAAATGGGTATTCTCCCGGGCTCCTCTAGATGATATCCTCCAGCCGCTTTTCAATCCTCTGAATTGCCTCTCAGATGAGCTAATCTTAAAACATCTCACCATGCAGTAGTGGGTATCATCGGGGTACACATCACATCACAAAAAGGAAAAAAAAAGTTTTTGATTTTTTTTGAGGCCTTTAATAAATATCAGTATAATATCTCCATGATATGGGATAAAGAAGTATCAAGTCATACTATATACCGTGTTGGCTTGCAAACATGTACATGTATTCCCTCTCAAACCCTCAATCTAATGTGGGGCTATGACAGGCACCATATTGGTCTCCATCTTTGGGCCCCCACGAGACTGATTCACATCTGATGATCTGATTGAGAGTGAATAGCATGAACTAAAAAGCAAAAATTCATCTTGATGCTGGATATATTCAGATGTGCAAACTGTATCAATATGTCCGGTGTTGTATATATTTTCCCTATCCTCATCTTTATATTAGTGCTTGTGTTCATCTTCTAGCTCTTGCGCATTACCTACATATTAGCATGTCATGTGAATAAGGTGGCTAACGTGGTTACAGGCTCCCCATAGAATGCAGCATAGCTGCACAGACAGGGGGAGGGTGTTTTTTTATTTTTTTTTTTGTGGTTGTGCAACAGCATAGTAAGGGCAAGGTGTTTGCCCACACTCAGACTTTCCTGGTTGATTACATCACTTCCGCCCTCCAGCCGATAATATCATTTCCAGTCTGGCTGAGATGATGTCGGCAGAGGAAACACACTAGTATACTATTAGCTTATTTAGCCATGATATAAAGATAAGACAGGAACCAGTGGATGTTATTCCCCTGACGAAGCTGCGCGGAGACGCGGCGATATACGGTGGGGCATGGGGCTCTGGTCCTTCATCCTTTCCACATGACTGGTATACTTTAGCACTAGCCACACTGAGAGGGTACACCCGTCTCCATCTCTTTCTGCTGGGCATTACATCCTGTATATGCAGATGTGTTCCATCTAGATATATGCAGATGGGTCGGATCAAGTGATATAATTACCTAATTCTGAATATAGGCTATAGGCAACATTTATTTTGGACATTTATCCCTGTATATTGATAATAAGACCCTTTTCATCATTGGGATTATATATAAGAATACCTTGTAATACTATTGTGCTATTTTGCAGGAGCATTAAGGATTTGATATTACCCGCTTATTTAGATTAGACATTGGGCTCTTATATTGCACAAATCTTGTTGATTAGGTGGCAAAGACCACGTTGTGGCTATTGTGCTTTTTGTTTATCCTTTACAGTGTTCATGGTCTCTTTTCTGTAAATTCTGTGTTTTTTGATATGCTATATACACATGTATTTAATGCATGATATACAAAATATTGTCTATTTATTGCACTATCTGTATTGGTGACCATCTATTAACCTGAGCAGTCATGAGGGCTAAACCCCTTTGTCTATATATATCTTTTAAATGTTTTTAAATGTTTTGTCTATAAAGTTTCTGGAATAAAATTATACCTTTTATATATAGAAGTGTGCTGCTTCGTTCATGTGGTTCTTTTCTCCTTTACTTGCATTCTTGGTTATACCACATGCGTTAGCACCTTCTTTAAAGTTATTGGACTCCATACTTGCTGTGCATTTCCGTATCCATATATATATACCCACCCTGCATGTTTGGCGCTCTTTAGAGAGCCAATGAACATGCAGGGATTGTTTGCCACGCACTGTAATGCCGTAGGCATGTTGGTTGTGGGCATTACAGTGATTGGCTGGCCGCACACCATCATCAGGTCTATATAAGACCTGGCGCCACTATGCACGTCACAGTCTACCCTGGAATCAGGTAGAGTAGGGAGAGGTGCTGCTGTGTCAGGGAGAGATTTGCTTGTTTATAGTTAGTATAGGTATTCCACAACATATATATATCCAACTGAACTAACAGTCTTTCTGAATACTAATCCAGCTGCATATGTTCAGTGGTGATAGCAGGAGCTAGGCAGGCAGGCAGTGTATGTGGCAGACTGCAGTGCATATAGTGCAGGAGGGTCCACAGAACATTCTTGCTGCTGCTGTTCTTACATATATATGTAGACATAGCCCCATATATCAGGTGCCAGGGCAATTTTTTCTTTTATCTTAATCCTGGTTATTTGCTTAAAAAGCAATCCAGAGTACCCAATTTTTCTGCTCCATTTGATTCTTAGCACTGCAGAATAAAACCAGATCTGTTCCATATTTCAGCGATAAAAATCCAGAAATTTGAACTAAACGTGTAAAATATTGGCCTACTTTTCCATTCTGTTGCAGTGTGTCGGTCAAGCTATTCACACTAGGTCTCTGTGAAGAATAGCCTTAGTAAATTACCGGCCTGCTATTTAAAATCGTGGTTCTCTGTCAGATATATAACATATAACAGCGTTTCAAAATCAGCCATTTCTGCCTTCCATTTTGTTGCAGTGTGTTGGTCAAGCTATTCACACTAGGTCTCTGTAAAGAATAGTATTAGTAAAGTACAGGCCTGCTATTTAAAACCATGATTCTCTGTCAGACATATTACGTATAACAGCCTTCCAAAATCAGCCATTTCTGGCTTTCATTTTGTTGCAGTGTGTCGGTCAAGCTAATCACACTATGTCTCTGTGAAGAATAGTATTAGTAAACTACAGGAATGCTATTTAAAACTGTGGTTCTCTGTCAGACATATCACATATAACAGCATTTCAAAATCTGCCATTTCTCGTGAACATGGAGAATATTGTCCTCCATTTAAAATGGGCAAGGTGCGTGACAAGGGACGGGGAAGTGGACGTGATGCTGATGGTGCATGCAGAGACCGAGGCCAAGGACGTGGCCGTTGGAAAGCTGAAATTGTGCCTCAAGAAGCACCCACATCTTGTCACTCTATCTTCCTGTCCCAATTACTAGAGCACCACAGAACACCACTATTCAACCCAGAGCAGTGTCAAAAGGTTGTTGGTTGGATAGCACATAATGCTTCACCACCACCCAGACTTCCACGCCGTCAAGTCTCAGTAGCCATGAGTCTGAACCGCATATTCCTCACCCTGATCCTCCTTCCTCCAACCATGCCGAGTACCGAGAGACAACTGATCTCACACTTGGACACTCAGAAGAGCTGCTCACTTTTCCATTTATAGATTCAGGTCTCTCGCCCGGCCAGCTCCAAGGAAGTCAAGAGGATAACGTGTGTAGCGATGCCAAAATATTTGAGCAGCCATGGTAAAAAGAAATCAACGGTGGGAAAGTGCAATTACTGTCGCAAGAGATGAATGATGATGATGAGATGCAAATGCCAGAAAGTCAGGAGGAGGACCAGGGTGCGGAAGTGAAAGACGAAGTGGTGAATGATATAGTAACTGACCCAACCTGGCAGGGGGACATGCAGAGCAAGGACAGCAGCACACAGGGGGAAGGAAGCATAGCCCCTCAACTGGCAGGAAGAAGCAGTGTGGTGGCAGCAGACACAAGGTGGGAAAGCCTGTTTCCAGTACAACTGTTAGGTCTTCCCGAGTCTGGTTGTTTTTTAAAGACTCTGCAGATAACCCCAAAAAAGCCATTTACATCACCTGCCAGGCCAGCATCAGTGGGGGTAGCAAAACAAGCAGCCTGACCATCACCAGCATGATCAGGCACATGGCAGCAAAGCACCCGACTTAGTAGGCCGAACCCTAGGGTCCAGAAACAGTGTCTGCGGGTAACACCACTGCTTGTTCTTCTTGTGCGTGCACACCAGTCCCCTGTTCATGACGCATGCGAAGATGCTTCCTGACCTGCAAGTGATGTTGCACACTCTCAACTAGCACCATCAGCAAGCACTTCCACGTATTGTCCCAGAGCAGCGTTCAGTTGTCCATACCCCATTCATTGGAATGCAAGTGCAATTACGCTGCCAACGCCCCACTGGCCACACTACTAAATTCACACATTTCACGACTGCTTGCATTCGAAATGTTGCCTTTTTGGCTCGTGGAGACGGAATCTTTCCGCAACCTGATGGCGGCGGCCATCCCTCGGTACTCGGTTCCCACAGCCACTATTTCCCCCAGTGTGCCTTCCCCGCATTACACGAGCACGTGTCCCACAACATTAGCCGTGCCATCAACAACGCAGTTACTGGGAAATTCCACCTAACCCCGGACACATGGACATGTGCTTGGGGGAAAGAAAGGTACATCTTGCTGAAGGCACACTGGATTAATATAGTGGAAGCCAGAAACCAGTCGGACCTTGGAATGGAACACGTCCTCCCAACTAGTGTTGAGCCACCCCCGTAGTGCTCGAGTTCGGTTCGGTTCGTCGAACACCCGTGTGTTCGCCGAACTGTTCGTCGAATTGTTCGTTGAACACCTTCGAACACCGTTAAAACCAATGGCAGGCAAACAAAAACACATAGAAACACATAGAAAACACCTTCAAAGGTGTCCAAAAGCTGACAAACTGCTCAGAAGACACAACTAACACATGGAAAAGTGACAAGTACATAGAGTCATGCGAAAAGAAAAGAGGTGGAGGAGTAAAAGGAGGGGGAGACACAGATATAGGCATGTCATGCCCTTCTAAAATCCAAAAAGTGAGAAGCCGACACGTTCAGTCCGCTTCTGCCCGTGCCACCTCCGTGTCGCCGGGTTTGTGCCAGAGCCGCGGTGAACCCTGACGCCCAGCCCCCCTCTCCCAATACTGGTGCCTGTCCGCTGGTGGGTCGAGCGAGCCCCCCTGTGGTGGAGGCAGCTCTAAGCTTTTTAATTTAAATTGTCTCTCTAATTTGAATGAATACACTTTAAATCCATTTACAAGGATCTATTGGAGGGCAAGACTCATGCCAGCAGCCGCGTAATTCCAGCTCCAGTAGCGTCCACTAAAGCTGCTGCAGTTAAAAAGCTTTTATAAGGATCGAGCTCGGCTGTCCACCGCAAGGCATCCTACTGCCAGTCCCAGCCCCTATGCCTTGGGGTGCCTCCTGATGCTCTTCACTGAGTATCCCGTGGTCCCGAAGCATTTCCTTTGAAAAAATTAAGTGTCCAAACTACAGGTGGTGTAGCTTGCTTAACAGCCGGGATAATCCGCTGACTAGCAGACACTGCTACTAGGCACAAAGTATTTCCTGGGCTAGATGCAGTTAAAAAATTGTAATTAGATACTCTCGTTGGATGCTGAGAAAGCATTCCATAGAGTCTCCTGGCACGCCATATATGATTCTCTTAAAAAGCTTGGGGTAGGGGTCTAGGGGACCCTTTTATAGCCAAAATCACGGCCCTGTATCACAATACGTCACCTAGGCTGAAGATAAATGGAACTGTAGCACCCTGAGGGCTCGGTTGCTACAGAGGTATTGCACCTCACCCAGAGGTGTGATATCTCACTCTCGGGTAAGGATGGAGTCTGGATCAGGACCCGACACCTGCATGCATTACACCACATTGCCGTGGGGCAGGGCGACCAATATGCCTCTGAGATGGGCACGACAGTCCCTGTCCCTGGCTGGAGTGGGGGGAGGGAACACTGAGGAAGGGGAACCCTGTAGTGCAGGAGCAGGGAGGAAGCAGTTCCTGGGTGCATTGAGAAGGGAGTATAAAAGGTGGGCACCATCTTAATTCAGTGCAGAGAAGTCTGAGCAGAAGTGGCAGGGAGCAGGGGCTCTGCATGAGCTCTGCTCCGGAGGCGGGCCTAGTAACAGATGCCCAGGCCTGGAAGAGGGAGAAGGAAGGAAGAGGAGCGGAGAAGGCTCCAGGAACAAGGAATGAAGGGATCCCAGGGGTGCGGACGAGCGAGTCGCCACCGCACGCCCGAATCCACCTGCGTGGAGGGGTCAGGCCAAAGGGGGAGACCGGTCCCCGAAACTAGTGGAGGCAGGAAACGACCCTCAGCTAGAAACCGGAGGCTGTGACATTTTATGTGGCGCAGCCCCTCGCTAGACCCGCTAGGAAGGCACCACATAGGGTCAGGGAAACTGGCGCCAAGTTTACCAAGAGGAGGCCCGAGGCAGCCAGACAGAAGGGTTGGTAAGAAAGTCCAGACAAAGGACACACAAAGGTGGTCCTGTGAAGCGCTCCAAAGTAATCTGGGAGTTGTCTGAGCCCCTCACCTGGTGAGCACAGTACGACGTGGGCAGCCGTTACCTGCAGACGTGGTCTGGATAATAAGAACTGTGAGTAAAGGCCCTGGACAGCATCGCTGACTCCGTGTCGTTACTGCTGCTGCCCTGCACCATCACCCCCATCCTCCGCATACACTGCCCTGAGGCTATACTCCTCCCGTGGGGAGTTATGCTATGCTCTGCTGCACCCACAACACCAGCCTCAGCGGTCTGCCCTGCAGCGGCGGTTCACTCTGACCGCAATCCACGGGTGGCGTAGTCGGACATTTAAACATCAAAACCACATAAATAGTTCCGCCACTGGTTTGACCACCCTGAGCCACGGAACCGGGTCGCTGCCACGAAGACTACAACCACCAGCATCCACCAAAAAGGGTCCGGCTCCGAGTGTCCCAAGGCCCCGGGGGTGCATCAGAACATTTTCATCACCTTTCACAATCACCAATGGGACAAGGCAGGGATGTCCTCTGTCCCCTCTCTTATACATCCTAGTGACAGAGCACCTGCTCTCATCAATTCGCCATAACCCCAATATTAGGTGGATTGAGGTGGGAGGCACAGAGTACAAGTGCTCTCTATTTGCTGATGATGTCCTAGTATATATCACTCAATCACATATATCCATCCATGCTGTTATGGCTGAAATAGATCACTTTGTTACATGGTCAAATTTTAAAATCAATGCAGCGAAGTCTGAGGCCCTCGATGTCTCCCTCCCCAAATCCATATAGGATTCCATCCAGTCCAACTTTCCCTTTGCCTGGCCCTCACAGGGTATTAAATACTTAGGAATTCCTATTCATAGAGACCTCTCCCATCTATGTTATCTTAATTTTGGGCCCTTTATTGAACAACTCCATACAGACCACGGTTGGCAAGTTAGAACTGTAAGATTCACTACGTGAACCACTGGTGTTTTGTGGAAAAGCACATGTACACTGTGTTCCAAATTATTATGCAAAAAGTGTTTAGGAGTGATAAGGGAAGAATTTGTTTGTTTGTCAGTTAAACTCATTGATGGTGATGTGTGTCAGGGCTCTTTATATCACTGTAAGCAATTGCAGACACCTGTGCTAATTAGTTTGGCAGGTGTGTCCAATGAAAGGCAAGACTACTTAAGAAGATTGTCTCATATTATTAAGCAGCCTACATTTTCTGCCAAAATGGGAAAGAAAAAGGATGTGTCGGCTGCTGAGAAGCAACAAATTGTGGAGTGTTTATGTCAAGGCATGACTACAATCAACATTGTGCGATGATCAGGATGAAGTGTCTTGGCAATCAAGAAGTATGTAGCTGATTCACAGTACACACGTGTGCGTGCTGATAAGGGCAAATTGAGGACTCTTTCCTACAGGCAATTACGTCAGGTTAAAAGAGCAGTGACAAAAAAGCCTTGTCATAGCAGCAGACAAGTTTTTGAAGCTGCTGGTGCCTCCAACGTCCCCCGAACAACAAGATGCAGGGTCCTTCAGAGGTTTGCAGCTGTGCATACGCCATTCTGTCGACCTCCTCTATCCACTTCACACAAGCAGAAACGGCTCCAGTGGGCCAAACATTACATGAAGACTGATTTCAAAACTGTTTTGTTCACGGATGAGTGCCGTGCAGCGCTCGATGGTCCAGATGGATGGAGTGTAGGATGGCTGGTTGATGGACACCCCACGCAAACACGGCTACAGCGCCAACAAGGAGGAGGTGGAGTAATGTTTTGGGCTGGAATCATGGGGAGAGAGATTGTCGGCCCCTTTAGGATCCCTAAAGGCGCTAAAGATGAACTCCATAATGTATGTGGATTTTCTCAAACAGCACTTCCTGCCATGGTTCAAGAAGAAGAACCGTGTATTTCACAGCAAGATCATTTTTTTGCATGATAATGCACCATCTCATGCTGCACATAAAACATCTGCATCTCTGGCTGATATGGGCATAAAAGGGGACAAACTTATGGTGTGACCCCCATGCTCCCCTGACCTCTACCCCATTCAGAACCTCTGGAGCATCATCAAAAGGAGTGTCTATGATGGCGGGAGGCAGTTCACATCTAAGCAACAGCTCTGGGAGGGTATTCTGTCCTCATGCAAAACAATTGAAGCAGAAACCATCCAAAACCTGACAAATTCAATGGACGAGAGAGTTCAGAAGCTCCTTTCAAACAAGGGGTCCTATGTGAAAATGTAACATCACCTAGAATAAAGTTTTGAGTTGAAAACTGTTTGATTTCAGTTTCTAATAACCTGCTAATGCTTATAATTTCAAAAATGACCATTTTTTGGTCTTTATTAAAATGAAAAGGTTGATCGAAAAGTTTGGGGGATCTAAGAGTGTGGCAACCCAGTAGTCATGATTACTTCGAATTCTGACAATATGAGGGTCATGTTGCAGGTAATGCAGCAAGAAGGCACTTATGTGTCTTGCGCATCTCGGAGCCCCAAAATTATTTTCCGGGCTAGATGCAGCTAAAAATTATTATTAATTTTAAATCTGGTGGAGCTTAGTATAGATGGCCTAATAAGATCAGTGCTGCACACTGCTACAAAGCCCAAATTATTTTCCAGTCAAGATACAGATAAACATGATTAGTAATTTTAAATCTGGTGGAGCTTATTATAGATGGCCTAATAGAATCAGTGCTGCACACTGCTACAAAGCCCAAATTATTTTCCAGCCAAGATACAGATAAACATGATTAGTAATTTGAAAGCTTAAAACGGTTGGTAGGGTGATTTTAACCAATCATCAAGCTTTTACTCTCCCCAGGATGACACAGGGGTAGAAAAGTCGTTTCGGATGCATGATTTGTTCATCTTTATGAACGTGAGTCTGTCTACATTATCAGTGGAGAGCCGCGTGCGCTTATCTGTCAGCACACCACCAGCAGCGCTGAACACACGTTCAGACAGAACTGCGGGGCATGACAAGATCTCCAAGGCGTAAGTGGCTAGCTCCGGCCATTTATCCAGATTGGAAGCCCAAAATGAGCAAGGGTCCAGTGACACAGTCATGGCTTCAAGGTTTACTTGGAGATACTCCTGTACCATCGTCTCTAGGCGTTGACTATGTGTCAGACTTCTTGTCTCCTGTGGCCTTGCAAAGGATGGGCTAAAAAAGTGGTGAAATGATTCCGCAAAATTGATGTTACCAGCAGATACTGTGGTTCTGTTACGGTTTGAGTGCTGAACACTTGACGGTCCCACGGTTGGCAAGTTGGAACTGTGAGATTCACTACGTGCACCACTGGTGTTTTGTGGAAAAGCACATGTAAGATTCTGCAACAGTCTCTGCTGATACTCCTGCATGCGTCCATCCCTTTCTATGGCAGGAATAATTTCTGCAAATTTACTTTTGTACCGGGGATCTAACAGTGTGGCAACCCAGTAGTCAGGATTATTTCTAATACTCACAATTCGAGGGTCATGTTGCAGGTAGTGCAGCAAGAAGGCACTCATGTGTGTTGCGCATCCAGGAGCACAAAGTCCCTGTTGTGTTGGTGGCGAGGTAACAATCATGCTTCCTTCCTCTGTCCTCTCCCCCCAACCTCGCACAACAGAAATGTGATCAAGGTCTCCATCATCTGATGAGTCTTCCATCAGTTCGTCCTCCACTTCTTCCTGGGCTCCTGCACCTTCCTCACTAGTTTGGCTGCTACCATGCGCCCTGGTAAAACCATCTCCCCCACTCTCACATGCCTGCCGCCTTGGTGCTGCCGACCGTCTGGACCTTGCAGATGTTAGCCCTTCCGCATACAACTCCTCCTCCTCTACTTCCTCCACCTCCTCTTGTGCCACCACCTGACTCCGAATTCTGTTTAACATGTGCTCCAGCATGTAAATCACCGGAATAGTCATGCTGATAATGGCATCGTCAGCACTAAACATCTTCGTCGCCATTTCAAAACTGTGCAGAGGGGTGCATAGGTCCCTGATCTGAGACCACTCCTCCAGCGTGATTTGCCCCACCTCTGGATCTCGTTGGCCCAGGCTATACGTCAGAACGTATTGCACCAGGGCTTGTCGGTGCTGCCACAGTCGCTGCAACATGTGCAGAGTTGATTTCCACCGGGTAGGCACATCGCATTTTAGCCGGTGAAGTGACAGGCCCAACGACTTCTGTAGAGATGTAAGTCGCTGAGCTGCGGGATGCGAATGGCGGAAGTGAGCACACAGTGACCGTGCCCTCTGCAGAAGGCCATCTAGTCTGGGATAGTGGGCTAAAAATTGCTGAACAACCAGGTTCAACACGTGAGCCATACAAGGCACGTGTGTGACATTGCCCCGGCGAAGGGCCGCACCCAGGTTTGCAGCATTGTCGCACATGGCCTTCCCTGGTTTCAGGTCCAGTGGAGACAACCATTCATGAAATTGGTTCTCCAGAGCTGACCACAACTCCTCAGCTGTGTGACTCACATTTCCCAGACATTTCAAAGTAAAAACTGCCTGATGACGTTGAGCCCTACTGCCAGCATAGTAAGGAGGTGTGCAGGATCCCTTCTGCACAGTTAGAAAGCTTGTGGCATGACCAGACAGGCTTTGGGTGCAGGTGGAAGACCGAGAGGAGGTTGAGGAGGCAGAAGCAGTGGAGGAATTTTGACATAAAGAGGACTGACGCACAACTCGTGGGGACGGCAAGACTTGGACAGCAGCCCCTTGTCCTGCTGTCACCATAGTTACCCAGTGCCCAGTCAGTGACATGTAACGCCCCTGTCCATGCATACTCGTCCAAGCGTCTGTGGTGAAATGAACCCTGTCACACACAGAGTTTCTCAAAGAAGCGGTGATGTTGTGTGCGACATGCTGGTGGAGCGCAGGCACACCTTTCTTTGAGAAGTAGTGCCGACTGGGCATCTGGTACTGGGGCACTGCGACGGACATAAGGTCTCGAAAATCCTCTGTGTCCACCAGGCGGAAAGGCAGCATTTCTGTAGCCAAGAGCTTGCAGATGGTGAAATTCAACCTCTTAATAAGGGTGTCCACGGCAAACTGACGGTCTGTGAGGAAGATACAGGCGGACATGTTAGGTTGCCTTGATCCAAAGGTGGTGCTATCGATGTTGGACAGCGCTCAACACCAGCTGGTGTTACCACCTCCAAAGAAAATGATGACCTGCCAATCACGCTGGCTGTTGCGGGTAAAGAGGTGGCAGGTCTGCGCCCCAAAACAGGTGTGACTGCTGTCCCCCCAGTCACAGAGGATGAAGAGGCCGCGGATGCACAAGATATGGAAGACGGTGGTTGGCCCGGCCGGCTAGGCCGCATTGTAGCACACTGAGCTTCCCACTGCAACTTATGCTTCATGTCCATGTGCCGGTTCATGCATGAAGTATTCAAACTATGTATTTTTTGGCCTCTACTTAGCTTTTGCTGACAAATGTTACTGATAACACGAGTTGGGTCATCTTTATCGATCTGAAAAAATGCCCAGGCTATGCAAGGCTTAGCACCCATGCGACCTGAAGAGCCACCACGACTTGTGGTGAGAGGCAGAGTTGTGTTTGAGGATGCAGTTGTTGACGTGCTTCCAGTACTACGTCTCTGTCCAGGAAGGCGCAACCTGACCTCGTCGTCACTAGCATCTTCCTCCACCTCCTCTGCTGACCTCATCTCTTGGCTGACTGTGGGTTGACAGTAAGTGAGATCTCCAACCTCATCATCATCACCCTGTGCGTTATCACACCCGTCGTCCTCAGAGCCAACCTGTTCCTGCCCTGACAAAAAACTAAAGTTGTCGCTCCAATCAGGTATTTGAGTCTCATCATCGTCTTCCTCATTGTCTCCACCAACAGGAGTTACAGTTTGGGAATGAGGGTCTACATTATGGTCAGAACCTTCTGCGTCTGGTCCCACTTAAAGGAGCACTTGATATTCGTTGAATCACCTGCTGTTTTTGTGCCTCATCTGGAATTTGTAGCGATTGGCGTGGCCGTAAGAAAGGGATCTTATCACATTGTCCGCTAAAAGAAGTAGACATTTTAGTTTGGCTGGAAGATGGTCTTTCTTCTGCAGATGTTACTGTTGCTTTAACACCTACCCCACGGACACAACCTTTTTTCCCCTTCCCAACACGCCTATTCCCCTTTCCACCAGCAGCAGGCCTTTTTCCACTCATTTTGGTGGTTAACTAATTCACAACTCTGGAGTTGTTTGCACAAAAAAACAATGGATGGGAACGGAGCAGAGCTGAGTGGCGAAACTGTGGTATTAGGCCAAAACTATTGGCTGGGTTAGATGCAGAAAAAAATTATATTCAATTTGCAACCTGATGGAGGTCAGTATACATGGACTAATAGAACAAGTCCCACACACAGCTAGAAGCCCAAATATTTTTTCAGAAGTAGATGCAGAAAAAAAATATATTCAGTTTGCAACCTGATGGAGGTCAGTATAGATGGACTAATAGAGAAAGTCCCACACACTGCTAGAAGGCCAAATATTTTTTCAGAGCTAGATGCAGACAAAAAATTATTTTTAATTTGCAACCTGATGGAGGTCAGTATAGATGGACTAATAG
Source organism: Phyllobates terribilis (assembly GCF_046119375.1). Taxonomy (NCBI): domain Eukaryota; kingdom Metazoa; phylum Chordata; class Amphibia; order Anura; family Dendrobatidae; genus Phyllobates; species Phyllobates terribilis. Next base: position 247,029,180 of record NW_027362769.1, on the reverse strand, counting down.
AGAAAGTCCCACACACTGCTAGAAGGCCAAATATTTTTTCAGAGCTAGATGCAGAAAAAAATTATATTCAGTTTGCAACCTGATGGAGGTCAGTATAGATGGACTAATAGAACAAGTCCCACACACAGCTAGAAGGCCAAATATTTTTTTCAGAGTTAGATGCAGACAAAAATTATTTTTAATTTGCAACCTGATGGAGGTCAGTATAGATGGACTAATAGAGAAAGTCCCACACACTGCTAGAAGGCCAAATATTTTTTCAGAGCTAGATGCAGATATAAATTATTTTTAATTTGCAGCCTGATGGAGGTCAGTATAGATGGACTAATAGAGAAAGTCCCACACACTGCTAGAAGGCCAAATATTTTTTCAGAGCTAGATGCAGAAAAAAATTATATTCAGTTTGCAACCTGATGGAGGTCAGTATAGATAGACTAATAGAACAAGTCCCACACACAGCTAGAAGCCCAAATATTTTTTCAGAGGTAGATGCAGAAAAAAATTATATTCAGTTTGCAACCTGATGGAGGTCTGTATAGATGGATTAATAGAACAAGTCCCACACACAGCTAGAAGCCCAATATTTTATCAGAGGTAGATGCAGAAAAAAATTATATTCAGTTTGCAACCTGATGGAGGTCAGTATAGATGGACTAATAGAGAAAGTCCCACACACTGCTAGAAGGCCAAATATTTTTTCAGAGCTATATGTAGACAAAAAATTATTTTTAATTTGCAACCTGATGGAGGTCAGTATAGATGGACTAATAGAGAAAGTCCCACATACTGCTAGAAGGCCAAATATTTTTTCAGAACTAGATGCAGATATAAATTATTTTTAATTTGCAACCTGATGGAGGTCAGTATAGATGGACTAATAGAGAAAGTCCCACACACTGCTAGAAGGCCAAATATTTTTTCAGAGCTAGATGCAGAAAAAAATTATATTCAGTTTGCAACCTGATGGAGGTCAGTATAGATGGACTAATAGAACAAGTCCCACACACAGCTAGAAGGCCAAATATTTTTTCAGAGGTAGATGCAGATACAAATTATTTTTAATTTGCAGCCTGATGGAGGTCAGTATAGATGGACTAATAGAGAAAGTCCCACACACTGCTAGAAGGCCAAATATTTTTTCAGAGCTAGATGCAGACAAAAAATTATTTTGAATTTGCAACCTGATGGAGGTCAGTATAGATAGACTAATAGAGAAAGTCCCACACACTGCTAGAAGGCCAAATATTTTTTCAGAGCTAGATGCAGACAAAAAATTATTTTTAATTTGCAACCTGATGGAGGTCAGTATAGATGGACTAATAGAACAAGTCCCACACACTGCTAGAAGGCCAAATATTTTTTCAGAGCTAGATGCCGAAAAAAATTATATTCAGTTTGCAACCTGATGGAGGTCAGTATAGATGGACTAATAGAACAAGTCCCACACACAGCTAGAAGCCCAAATATTTTTTCAGAGGTAGATGCAGATAAAAATTATTTTTAATTTGCAACCTGATGGAGGTCAGTATAGATGGACTAATAGAGAAAGTCCCACACACTGCTAGAAGGCCAAATATTTTTTCAGAGCTAGATGCAGACAAAAAATTATTTTGAATTTGCAGCGTGATGGAGGTCAGTATAGATGGACTAATAGAACAATTCCCACACACTGCTAGAAGGCCAAATATTTTTTCAGAGCTAGATGCAGAAAAAAATTATATTCAGTTTGCAACCTGATGGAGGTCAGTATAGATGGACTAATAGAACAAGTCCCACACACTGCTAGAAGGCCAAATATTTTTTCAGAGCTAGATGCGGAAAAAAATTATATTCAGTTTGCAACCTGATGGAGGTCAGTATAGATGGACTAACAGAACAAGTCCCACACGCTGCTAGAAGCCCAAATATTTTTTCAGAGGTAGATGCAGATACAAATTATTTTTAATTTGCAGCCTGATGGAGGTCAGTATAGATGGACTAATAGAGAAAGTCCCACACACTGCTAGAAGGCCAAATATTTTTTCAGAGCTAGATGCAGACAAAAAATTATTTTGAATTTGCAACCTGATGGAGGTCAGTATAGATAGACTAATAGAGAAAGTCCCACACACTGCTAGAAGGCCAAATATTTTTTCAGAGCTAGATGCAGACAAAAAATTATTTTTAATTTGCAACCTGATGGAGGTCAGTATAGATGGACTAATAGAGAAAGTCCCACACACTGCTAGAAGGCCAAATATTTTTTCAGAGCTAGATGCCGAAAAAAATTATATTCAGTTTGCAACCTGATGGAGGTCAGTATAGATGGACTAATAGAACAAGTCCCACACACAGCTAGAAGCCCAAATATTTTTTCAGAGGTAGATGCAGATAAAAATTATTTTTAATTTGCAACCTGATGGAGGTCAGTATAGATGGACTAATAGAGAAAGTCCCACACACTGCTAGAAGGCCAAATATTTTTTCAGAGCTAGATGCAGACAAAAAATTATTTTGAATTTGCAGCGTGATGGAGGTCAGTATAGATGGACTAATAGAACAATTCCCACACACTGCTAGAAGGCCAAATATTTTTTCAGAGCTAGATGCAGAAAAAAATTATATTCAGTTTGCAACCTGATGGAGGTCAGTATAGATGGACTAATAGAACAAGTCCCACACACTGCTAGAAGGCCAAATATTTTTTCAGAGCTAGATGTAGATAAAAATTATTTTGAATTTGCAACCTGATGGAGGTCAGTATAGATGGACTAATAGAACAAGTCCCACACACTGCTAGAAGGCCAAATATTTTTTCAGAGCTAGATGCGGAAAAAAATTATATTCAGTTTGCAACCTGATGGAGGTCAGTATAGATGGAATAACAGAACAAGTCCCACACGCTGCTAGAAGCCCAAATATTTTTTCAGAGATAAATGAAGAAAAAAATTATTTTTAATTTGCAACCTGATGGAGGTCAGTATAGATGGACTAATAGACCAAGTCCCACACACTGCTAGAAGCCCAAATATTTTTTCAGAGCTAGATGCAGAAAAAAATTATTTTTAATTTGCAACCTGATGGAGGTCAGTATAGATGGACTAATAGACCAAGTCCCACACACTGCTAGAAGCCCAAATATTTTTTCAGAGCTAGATGCAGAAAAAAATTATTTTTAATTTGCAACCTGATGGAGGTCAGTATAGATGGACTAATAGAACAAGTCCCACACGCTGCTAGAAGCCCAAATATTTTTTCAGAGATAAATGAAGAAAAAAATTATTTTTAATTTGCAACCTGATGGAGGTCAGTATAGATGGACTAATAGACCAAGTCCCACACACTGCTAGAAGCCCAAATATTTTTTCAGAGCTAGATGCAGAAAAAAATTATATTCAGTTTGCAACCTGATGGAGGTCAGTATAGATGGACTAATAGAACAAGTCCCACACACTGCTAGAAGGCCAAATATTTTTTCAGAGCTAGATGTAGATAAAAATTATTTTTAATTTGCAACCTGATGGAGGTCAGTATAGATGGACTAATAGAACAAGTCCCACACGCTGCTAGAAGCCCAAATATTTTTTCAGAGATAAATGAAGAAAAAAATTATTTTTAATTTGCAACCTGATGGAGGTCAGTATAGATGGACTAATAGACCAAGTCCCACACACTGCTAGAAGCCCAAATATTTTTTCAGAGCTAGATGCAGAAAAAAATTATTTTTAATTTGCAACCTGATGGAGGTCAGTATAGATGGACTAATAGACCAAGTCCCACACACCGCTAGAAGCCCAAATATGTTTTCAGAGCTAGATGCAGAAAAAAATTATATTCAATTTGCAACCTGCTGGAGGTCAGTATAGAAGGACTAATAGAACAAGTCCCACACACTGCTAGAAGCCCAAATATTTTTTCAGAGCAAAATGAAGAAAAATATTATTTTTAATTTGCAAACTGATGGAGGTCAGTATAGATGGACTAATAGAACAAGTCCCACACACAGCTAGAAGGCCAAATATTTTTTTCAGAGCTAGATGCAGACAAAAATTATTTTTAATTTGCAACCTGATGGAGGTCAGTATAGATGGAGTAATAGAGAAAGTCCCACACACTGCTAGAAGGCCAAATATTTTTTCAGAGCTAGATGCAGATATAAATTATTTTTAATTTGCAACCTGATGGAGGTCAGTATAGATGGACTAATAGAGAAAGTCCCACACACTGCTAGAAGGCCAAATATTTTTTCAGAGCTAGATGCAGAAAAAAATTATATTCATTTTGCAACCTGATGGAGGTCTGTATAGATAGACTAATAGAACAAGTCCCACACACAGCTAGAAGCCCAAATATTTTTTAAGAGATAGATGCAGAAAAAAATTATATTCAGTTTGCAACCTGATGGAGGTCTGTATAGATGGATTAATAGAACAAGTCCCACACACAGCTAGAAGCCCAATATTTTATCAGAGGTAGATGCAGAAAAAAAATATATTCAGTTTGCAACCTGATGGAGGTCAGTATAGATGGACTAATAGAGAAAGTCCCACACACTGCTAGAAGGCCAAATATTTTTTCAGAGCTATATGTAGACAAAAAAATATTTTTAATTTGCAACCTGATGGAGGTCAGTATAGATGGACTAATAGAGAAAGTCCCACATACTGCTAGAAGGCCAAATATTTTTTCAGAGCTAGATGCAGATATAAATTATTTTTAATTTGCAACCTGATGGAGGTCAGTATAGATGGACTAATAGAGAAAGTCCCACACACTGCTAGAAGGCCAAATATTTTTTCAGAGCTAGATGCAGAAAAAAATTATATTCAGTTTGCAACCTGATGGAGGTCAGTACAGATGGACTAATAGAACAAGTCCCACACACAGCTAGAAGGCCAAATATTTTTTCAGAGGTAGATGCAGATAAAAATTATTTTTAATTTGCAGCCTGATGGAGGTCAGTATAGATGGACTAATAGAGAAAGTCCCACACACTGCTAGAAGGCCAAATATTTTTTCAGAGCTAGATGCAGACAAAAAATTATTTTGAATTTGCAACCTGATGGAGGTCAGTATAGATAGACTAATAGAGAAAGTCCCACACACTGCTAGAAGGCCAAATATTTTTTCAGAGCTAGATGCAGACAACAAATTATTTTTAATTTGCAACCGGATGGAGGTCAGTATAGATGGACTAATAGAGAAAGTCCCACACACTGCTAGAAGGCCAAATATTTTTTCAGAGCTAGATGCAGAAAAAAATTATATTCAGTTTGCAACCTGATGGAGGTCAGTATAGATGGACTAATAGAACAAGTCCCACACACAGCTAGAAGCCCAAATATTTTTTCAGAGGTAGATGCAGATAAAAATTATTTTTAATTTGCAACCTGATGGAGGTCAGTATAGATGGACTAATAGAGAAAGTCCCACACATTGCTAGAAGGCCAAATATTTTTTCAGAGCTAGATGCAGACAAAAAATTATTTTCAATTTGCAGCGTGATGGAGGTCAGTATAGATGGACTAATAGAACAATTCCCACACACTGCTAGAAGGCCAAATATTTTTTCAGAGCTAGATGCAGAAAAAAATTATATTCAGTTTGCAACCTGATGGAGGTCAGTATAGATGGACTAATAGAACAAGTCCCACACACTGCTAGAAGGCCAAATATTTTTTCAGAGCTAGATGTAGATAAAAATTATTTTGAATTTGCAACCTGATGGAGGTCAGTATAGATGGACTAATAGAACAAGTCCCACACACTGCTAGAAGGCCAAATATTTTTTCAGAGCTAGATGCGGAAAAAAATTATATTCAATTTGCAACCTGATGGAGGTCAGTATAGATGGACTAATAGAACAAGTCCCACACGCTGCTAGAAGCCCAAATATTTTTTCAGAGATAAATGAAGAAAAAAATTATTTTTAATTTGCAACCTGATGGAGGTCAGTATAGATGGACTAATAGACCAAGTCCCACACACTGCTAGAAGCCCAAATATTTTTTCAGAGCTAGATGCAGAAAAAAATTATTTTTAATTTGCAACCTGATGGAGGTCAGTATAGATGGACTAATAGACCAAGTCCCACACACCGCTAGAAGCCCAAATATTTTTTCAGAGCTAGATGCAGAAAATTTTTTTATTCAATTTGCAACCTGATGGAGGTCAGTATAGATGGACTAATAGACCAAGTCCCACACACTGCTAGAAGCCCAAATATTTTTTCAGAGCTAGATGCAGAAAAAAATTATTTTTAATTTGCAACCTGATGGAGGTCAGTATAGATGGACTAATAGACCAAGTCCCACACACTGCTAGAAGCCCAGATATTTTTTCAGAGCTAGATGCAGAAAAAAATTATTTTTAATTTGCAACCTGATGGAGGTCAGTATAGATGGGCTAATAGACCAAGTCCCACACACCGCTAGAAGCCCAAATATTTTTTCAGAGCTAGATGCAGAAAAAAATTATATTCAATTTGCAACCTGCTGGAGGTCAGTATAGAAGGACTAATAGAACAAGTCCCACACACTGCTAGAAGCCCAAATATTTTTTCAGAGCTAAATGAAGAAAAAAATTATTTTTAATTTGCAACTTGATGGAGGTCAGTATAGATGGACTAATAGACCAAGTCCCACACACTGCTAGAAGCCCAAATATTTTTTCAGAGCTGGATGCAGAAAAAAATTATTTTTAATTTGCAACCTGATGGAGGTCAGTATAGATGGACTAATAGACCAAGTCCCACACACCGCTAGAAGCCCAAATATTTTTTCGGAGCTAGATGCAGAAAAAAATTATTTTTAATTTGCAACCTGATGGAGGTCAGTATAGATGGACTAATAGACCAAGTCCCACACACTGCTAGAAGCCCAAATATTTTTTCAGAGTTAGATGCAGAAAAAAATTATTTTTAATTTGCAACCTGATGGAGGTCAGTATAGATGGACTAATAGAACAAGTCCCACACGCTGCTAGAAGCCCAAATATTTTTTCAGAGATAAATGAAGAAAAAAATTATTTTTAATTTGCAACCTGATGGAGGTCAGTATAGATGGACTAATAGACCAAGTCCCACACACTGCTAGAAGACCAAATATTTTTTCAGAGCTAGATGCAGAAAAAAAATATTTTTAATTTGCAACCTGATGGAGGTCAGTATAGATGGACTAATAGACCAAGTCCCACACACCGCTAGAAGCCCAAATATTTTTTCAGAGCTAGATGCAGAAAAAAATTATATTCAATTTGCAACCTGCTGGAGGTCAGTATAGAAGGACTAATAGAACAAGTCCCACACACTGCTAGAAGCCCAAATATTTTTTCAGAGCTAAATGAAGAAAAAAATTATTTTTAATTTGCAACCTGATGGAGGTCAGTATAGATGGACAAATAGACCAAGTCCCACACACTGCTAGAAGCCCAAATATTTTTTCAGAGCTAGATGCAGAAAAAAATTATATTCAGTTTGCAACCTGATGGAGGTCAGTATAGATGGACTAATAGAATGATGCTATGCCCAAAAGATTTTACTTCACTAGGTGCAGTAAAAAAATTGGTATTCTATACACAGGTGGTATATCTTGCAACACAGATAGGCTACTCCACTGACTAACACACTCTGCAATAGGCCAAAAAGGATTAGCTTTGCTAGATTCAGCCAAATGCTGTGAAAAAAACTTGCACAGCACTGGCACAGACCTGCCTGGCAAAAACTGATAGGAACTGATGTAACCTAGTCCTGAAAAGGACTCCAATTACAATTAGTCTTTACTCCCACAATCTATCTATTTAAGAGCACAGACCTGCTTGATAAAAGTCGTAGGAAATGCTGTAACCTAGTCCTTAAAAGGACTGCAATCACAACTTTTCCCTACTCCCAAGCTATCTGTATATTTGTGCGAAAATTGGCTTGAAATTAACAAGGTATAGCGCACACAGCAACAGCGGTGCCGTCTAACACGCAGCTGCAGCAGTGAGAAAATGGTGGCGACGGGGAAAATGGCTTGGTCTTATAGGGCAAGGACATGTGACATACACTGCCAATCACACATGCCCTTGCTTGTGTGAAAAAAAGCACTTCGCTCCGTGTGTGCGCTGCTGATAGGCTGACAGATTGCACCTCCCCACTGCAAATGCGGGAAGGAGAAAAAATATTGGAGATCTTCATTGTTCCTGCAGAGATCCATCCCCTGCCCCTCCCCCCGCCCCGCTGTACACTCAAACTGCGTATTAACATTAATTTTCATCATTACTGAGAAAAAATCCAGTTATGATTTTGGTGCACGAACAGTTATCGAACATAACCTCGAACAGCCGAATTTTTCTCAAATTGTTCGTGTTCGCCGACCGGCTCGAACACCGCCCAAAACAGCTTGAATTTGAGATTGGCGAACAGTTCAAGTAGAACAACGCTCATCTCTACTCTTAACGCTTGTTCCACTCCGTCCTGGAGTCCTGACAGGAATATGTCCAGTCCAATATCTATTAAGTGAACACCGTCGGGCCGTATGAGGCCTGCTTTATCTCCTTCCAGCTGTCGGTGTCGTATCACTACACCGCCTCTGTCTCTTCTAAATTTTGCCATCCGAATATTTATTACCCGCCTTGTCCATTCGATGGCCGTGATGTCTCGCGCACCTTGCCATACCGCTATCGGCACAATCTCTTACCATACTATAGCTAATTTTGTGAAAAATTATCTGAAGCGCTCAGTGTCTAGTTTCATTATTGCCATTAGTTATGCGCTCTTGTGATGACCTAGGTTGTTTCCCCCGGCGTGTATAACTAAGATGACCGGACCTCTTGCCTCTCTCCCTACCTTGATTACCTCCATTAGTACCTATGGCCATAGCAGGCCTCTAATACCTCTCCAGTTGAAATATGTGTTATGAAACTCTAATTTCCTCCCGCCTGGGCGGACTTTCGCCCTTTTTTGTGCCCAATATATATACGAGTGGCCTATCACTCACACTGTTGGCTTAGCGTCACCTGTAAAAGAAACAAACCACGTTAGGATAACAAGTCCGGTCTTATGTATCTCGCCAAACACGTGGATCGCCATCTCCCTATCCTCTGAACTTCCGTTTCTGACAGTCCTGCTCTTGCTGCTTCCATGGCCGCACCTATGCGGAATGAGTGTGTCCCGTAATCTTTGGGGTGGTTCCCTGCCGATGTTATGCATTTATTAAATATAGCTTGGAACAGGTATCTTGATAATGGCGTTCCATCAATGTGTGATACGAAGAAATTACTTTGTGATCTGATGGTTAGATATGTTTTTACTATTGTTACCCGACTCAGTGTACCGTTTGTGGGTTGTAGAAGTACCCAAGTACCCCTGCCCGCTGGAACCGTTTTCGATTGGTGTATGCGTACACGTATTGCATTATTGGCTATGACTACTTCCTGGTGTAATAAGCGTCCACTGGTGGTAATTTTGGATTGAGGGACTAATTCGCTTATACATAGCGCCCCGAAGAAGGCGATCACAAATGCAGTAGACATTAGTGTTGCTTCAAATTGTGAGTGTCATGTTAATGGTGTTAGGGATAAGATGTGAGAAATCAGTTTTAGTGACACGGGACGGGACGTCTACATTCCTGACTTGGCTGACCCCTTTTCCACCCTTTTATGGTTTGTCTGATGATGAATCTTTGTCACATCTCCCCAATTCAGTAGTTGGAAGTGAAATGCTACTCCGGTCAGACACTGCTGCGCTGACGCCCCTGATATGCCCCTCATCATTAGCTGGTGGAGAAATTCTATGGTGACTTGTGATCTGGCTTGTTCACATTGGTCAACCCGTCTGCCTGCTACTAGTCGTGTCCACTCTTCCCATGCCTTACCGTATGCTTGCCACGTTGACGGGGCAACTGACGCTCTGATTAATGGCATCAACTATTCGCCACTAGATCCCATAGGGAGGGTGGGCAACTGTTGCCCGATGGGTGGGCGTTGTGGAAGAGCTCTGTGAAAATCTGCCAATTGAATTGTTATAAAGCGTTAGCAGCAGCTTTATACCCCTCAGCATAGTGGCTAGCGCGGACCCATACATTGTGTTTTAGGCACAGGAATACTAGCCTGGGTAGTAGGCCTAGCACTGGGAGAGACGATGATGCCATCTTATTAATGCAGTGCGCTAGGCTGGTGTTTTGTGTTATGAAGCGTATATTTTTGTTAGCCAGGCGCGCGCCCCATATTTCTATTGCTACCACTATTGGGAAAAATTATTTTCAGGGCTAGATGCAGCTAAAAATTATTATTAATTTCAAAGCTGGTGGAGCTTGGTATAGATGGCCTAATACAATGAGTCCCACACACTGCTAGAAGCCCAAATATTTTTTCAGAGGTAGATGCAGATATAAATTATTTTTAATTTGCAACCTGATGGAGGTCAGTATAGATGGACTAATAGAGAAAGTCCCACACACTGCTAGAAGGCCAAATATTTTTTCAGAGCTAGATGCAGATAAAAATTATATGAAATTTGCAACCTGATAGAGGTCAGTATAGATAGACTAATAGAGAAAGTCCCACACACTGCTAGAAGGCCAAATATTTTTTCAGAGCTAGATGCAGATAAAAATTATATTCAATTTGCAACCTGGTGGAGGTCAGTATAGATGGACTAATAGAACAAGTCCCACACACAGCTAGAAGCCCAAATATTTTTTCAGAGGTACTGTAGATGCAGATAAAAATTATTTTTAATTTGCAACCTGATGGAGGTCAGTATAGAAGGACTAATACAACAAGTCCCACACACAGCTAGAAGCCCAATATTTTTTCAGAGCTAGATGCAGACAAAAAATTATTTTGAATTTGCAACCTGATGGAGGTCAGTATAGATGGACTAATAGAGAAAGTCCCACACACTGCTAGAAGGCCCAATATTTTTTCAGAGGTAGATGCAGAAAAAAACATATTCAGTTTGCAACCTGATGGAGGTCAGTATAGATGGACTAATACAACAAGTCCCACACACAGCTAGAAGCCCAATATTTTTTCAGAGGTAGATGCAGAAAAAAATATATTCAGTTTGCAACCTGATGGAGGTCTGTATAGATGGATTAATAGAACAAGTCCCACACACAGCTAGAAGCCCAAATATTTTTTCAGAGGTAGATGCAGATAAAAATTATTTTTAATTTGCAACCTGATGGAGGTCAGTATAGATGGACTAATAGAGAAAGTCCCACACACTGCTAGAAGGCCAAATATTTTTTCAGAGCTAGATGCAGATAAAAATTATATTCAATTTGCAACCTGATGGAGGTCAGTATAGATGGACTAATAGAACAAGTCCCACACACAGCTAGAAGCCCAAATATTTTTTCAGAGGTACTGTAGATGCAGATAAAAATTATTTTTAATTTGCAACCTGATGGAGGTCAGTATCGATGGACTAATACAACAATTCCCACACACAGCTAGAAGCCCAATATTTTTTCAGAGGTAGATGCAGAAAAAAATATATTCAGTTTGCAACCTGATGGAGGTCAGTATAGATGGACTAATACAACTAGTCCCACACACAGCTAGAAGCCCAATATTTTTTCAGAGCTAGATGCAGAAAAAAATTATATTCAATTTGCAACCTGATGGAGGTCAGTATAGATGGACTAATAGAATGATACTATGCCCAAAAGATTTTACTTCACTAGGTGCAGTAAAAAAATTGGTATTCTATACACAGGTGGTATATCTTGCAACACAGATAGGCTACTCCACTGACTAACACACTCTGCAATAGGCCAAAAAGGATTAGCTTTGCTAGATTCAGCCAAATGCTGTGAAAAAAACTTGCACAGCACTGGCACAGACCTGCCTGGCAAAAACTGATAGGAACTGATGTAACCTAGTCCTGAAAAGGACTCCAATTACAATTAGTCTTTACTCCCACAACCTATCTATTTAGGAGCACAGACCTGCCTGATAAATGTCATAGGAAATGCTGTAACCTAGTCCTTAAAAGGACTGCAATCACAACTATTCCCTACTCCCAAGCTATCTGTAGATTTGTGCGAAAATTGGCTTGAAATTAACAAGGTATAGCGCACACAGCAACAGCGGTGCCGTCTAACACGCAGCTGCAGCAGTGAGAAAATGGTGGCGACGGGGAAAATGGCTTGGTCTTATAGGGCAAGGACATGTGACATACACTGCCAATGACACATGGCCTTGCTTGTGTGAAAAAAAGCACTTCGCTCCGTGTGTGCGCTGCTGATAGGCTGACAGATTGCACCTCCCCACTGTAAATGCGGGAAAGAGAAAAATAAAATGGAAATCTTCATTGTTCCTGCAGAGATCCATCCCCTGCCCCTCCCCCCACCCCGCTGTACACTCAAACTGCGTATTAACATTAATTTTCATCATTACTGAGAAAAAATCCAGTTATGATTTTGGTGCACGAACAGTTATCGAACATAACCTCGAACAGCCGAATTTTTCTCAAAGTGTTCGTGTTCGCCGAACGGCTCGAACACCGCCCAAAACAGCTCGCATTTGAGATTGGCGAACAGTTCGAGTAGAACAACGCTCATCTCTACTGATGACACTCTTAATAATAGCGAGGGCCGACTGCTAGCCCTTTAAGAATAGTAAGTGCCGCCTGATGGCCCTATAAAATTAGGCTTTGTGACTTTCAGAGTCCCTCCATCATAAATGAGACAGGATGTGTCTGATGATGTGTCACACACCACATGGCCAGATAAGGTTGTAAAATGTCGAAATGTGTGTGGTCAAATTCGGGCGCCAGGAACTGGAAAAAAACGACTGCAAGGATATTTAAAAGAAAATGAACCTCTTTTTTCGACAATGTTATGCCCACAACGCGTTTCTACAGCGATCTGCTGCCTTCATCAGGTGGAATTACAAGGAAAAAGGTAAATTAGGGCACTTTTTATACAAAAAGGAGGAACTCAGTGGGAGGATTTAAAAAATCAATCAATTTACCTTAACCCCTTGATTACTGTTCACCAAAAAAACAGTGAATTAGCAATCAAGAGAACTAAAGGCCCTATAAAAACCAACAATGATACATTATAAATCTACTAATAGCAACATCAAATAAGACGATGATAACAATCATGATAAAATATAATAATTTACACTCAATCACAAAAATAATTAAAAATTGACCCGTGCCAAACATGATTCTTGACTGAGCAGCTTAGTTCTTTTATACGCATCTCTAATCAGTTTCTTGGGGTATCCCTTCCTCAAAAATCTTTTTTGAAGAACATCAGCCTCATGGACAAAGTCACCATTATGTGTGCAGTTTTTTCGTATACGCCAATACTGGCCATACGGAATGTTCTTAATCCACCTAGGAAGGTGGCCACTGTCAAATCTGAGATAGCTATTCACGTCCACAGTTTTGAAATGAGTGGACGTGAAGAAATTCCCCATGTCTTCCAGTTTCAACATAAGGTCAAGGAACTGTATGGAACTACATGACATGGATACGGAAAACTTAAGACCCCATGGGTTGTGGTCCAAGGAAAAAAATAAATCCCTGGCTGTTGTTGAAACTGGATGACATGGGGATTTTTTTCACGTCCACTCATTTCAAAACTGTGGACGTGAAGAGCTATCTCAGATTTGTTTGTTCTTCAAAAAAGATTTTTGAGGAAGGGATACCCCAAGAAACTGATTAGAGATGCGTATAAAAGAACTAAGCTGCTCAGTCAAGAATCATGTTTGGCACGGGTCTCTGAACGGGAATGTGAGAACACAAGCATTCGATTTAGAGATTGGAGTCTAGTGACCACTTTCAATAAATCTAGAATGAACATACAGAAATTGATAAATCGTTATTGGTGTGTCTTGTTGGGTGACCCGATCCTACATAAGCACCTACCAAGTAAGCCTAGGATTATTTATAGAAAAAAATCGGAATCTAAGGTCCTTTATATCACCCAGCAATACGACGCTGAAACCTATAACCTCAACACGAAAATACGAGAAACAAAAACAGGAAGAAATAAGCTGTTTTGCCTGCGGATCCCCTGGATGTTTATGTTGTAGGGCTATCACCAATGGTGCCACCTTTTTTACCTCACAGACCACGGGGGAGCAATTTTATATTTCTTGTAGGGTGGATTGCCATTCTGATTACGTGATCTACATGTTACAATGTGGATGTGGTTTGCAATATGTGAGCCGGACTATACAAAGAATGCATGCCCGCCTCAATAAACATCGTTCCAATATCAAGAAAGGTTATTTACAGCACAGTGTATCCAAACATTTTTTGACTACTCACCAGAAGGATCCTAGTGATCTGAGAGTGACAATTTTGGAACAAATTTCTGAAAATATGGTGAATCGGTATAAATACCTTATGAAGAGTGAGAATTTTTGGATCTTCAAATTAGGTACATTATATCCTGAAGGGTTAAATTTAGCGATTGACAACGTTTACAGATGATGCATGTGTACTCTCTGCATTAGAAATAAGTGAAGTTGTCAGGATCTTACATGCATGATTTATTAATGAGTTCTTTTATTACTTTTTTAACATTTTTAATTATTTTTGTGATTGAGTGTAAATTATTATTAGATTTTATCATGATTGTTATCATCGTCTTATTTGATGTTGTTATTAGTAGAGATTTATAATGTATCATTGTTGGTTTTTATAGGGCCTTTGGTTCTCTTGATTGCTAATTCACACTGTTTTTTTGGTGAACAGCAATCAAGGGGTTAAGGTAAATTGATTGATTTTGTAAATCCTCCCACTGAGTTCCTCCTTTTTGTATAAAAAGTGTCCTAATTTACCTTTTTCCTTGTAATTCCACCTGATGAAGGCAGCAGATCACTGTAGAAACGCGTTGTGGGCATAACATTGTTGAATAAAGAGGTTCGTTTTCTTTTAAATATCCTTCCAGTCGTTTTTTTCCAGTTCCTGGCGCCCGAATTTGACCACAATCTATCTGTACATTTTCTGCATTCCCCGAGGGGATTTGTGGCTCGGAGCTGCAGGGAACTGTATGCGCTCGCTGGAACCAGGACCTTGATGACGTCACCGTCCACGTGATCCGTACCCGGTACCACGTGATCGGCAGCAGACAACGGTCATCAGAGGCCACGCACCATATGCGGCAGCAACTACCTTGAACACCAGAGGCTTCCACTCCTGGGTTGTGCGGTTTGCACAACCCCCCAAGGTGAGCAGCCTACCATTATTAGCACAGCCAGTTTAAAATCTATCGGGTTCACACAGGCACAGCGCTTCTCCACCCCACCCTCTCTTTGTTGTAAAATGTTGAAATGACATTTTCAGGTGAATGCATTTGTCTTGGTTGAAAGCAATGTAAAAGTGCAAAAACGTATTAAAAACGCTGCGTTTGAACATAGCCCAAGGTGTGGAGGAGCATTTTTGTTTTTGGCTATTTATTTTGCCTTATATACAAGTCATTACTCTAGAATGGATGTTCCTTAGCATATTTCCCAGGAATATCCATTTGGTTTCAATTTTTCTATGTTTTACTGTAAGTCCATAAAAGTGGTATAATACCTCTGACAACATTGTTGACGACAGTTACATGGGAGTCAGAAATGCTTCCAGGAGTCTTCCCCATGTTGTTCCCATGTCAAATGAGCACTGTTCCCATCGATTTGGGCAATTTTTAGGCCCTCTGCAGACCACCGGGGGGGGGGGCCGCCGGAAAAATGCTTGAGTTTCCCATAGACTTACATTGGGCTTGTTACTTGGACCGAGCATTTGAGCATTCCAATTTGCTCGACTCGAACAACGAGTACCCGAGCATTTTAGTTCTCGCTCATCACCAATAAGGACCTTTCATTATGTCACTAACCACCTGACTGCCACCACGCAATTCCTGTTGGTGTTAATGGAAAAAGAAAATAAACTGCCTGCCAATGATTCACACCAGAGTTTGCAGAAGAACCTATAGGTTTGGGGCAAGTCCTGATATTGAGGATTTTTTTCAATATATTTTTCGTCATCAAAACACCAAAATACATGAAAATTATATGAAAATAATCAAACAGCTTTTTAGTCGCAGACCTGTGTTATTAATAAATATTATATTACTGGAGAAATCACGTGTAGTTAAATTCCCTGTTTCAGATGTTGCTCCATGTCTTTCAAAAATGGGGAAAAAAGATGAAATTCATACTGCAACATATGTTTAGTTGCAGCAAAATCATATGGATTGGAAAACAATACAGAAAGAGTTGGAGGTGTTAGTGTTTTGCACTGAATTTAAAATTGTTCATAAAAAGTTACTCAGCTTTATGAAACATGAGTGAATCATTTGTTATGGAATATATTATATAATAAATTAATTGAGTAAAATTGATTTGTGACAGACTCTAAAATTTGGAGAGCGTGATTAATTTTATAACGGAGTGTATGAATACATTCACAAATCATCTACCTGAACTGATTTAAGAAAAAAATAATCTGTTTAAATCCTCTGCAAATTCATTTGTCACAAGTTTAACTTACGATTTTCAGATTTTGCTCACAAAGTTTATTTGAAGAACTGATAAATGTAATGAGCTGCCAACACAATAGTATCAATAGCAAAGAAAAATTCGCAAACCTTTGTGTTTCTCAACAAAATATTATGTTATGCTAAACATACGTAAAAATGGCAAAGCGCTCATCAAGCATTAATCAATAATTTAGTAATAATGTAATAACTAACATTATTAGTGTGGTGTAAGAATTAATTGATCAAAAGAAATACAGGTGCATCTCACAAAATTACAATATCATCAAAAAGTTAATTTATTTCAGTTCTTCAATCCAAAACGTGAAACTCGTATATTATATAGAGTCATTACAAACAGAGTAATCTATTTCAAGTGTCTATTTCTGTTATCTAGATGGTGGCCCGATTCTAACGAATCGGGTATTCTAGAATATGTATGCGTCCGACCGGGCGCGACTAAGCAGCGAAGCAGTGTTTAAATGGGTTGTGCAGTACTTTAAATTAACCCCCCAATGTATCCCCCCGGGGCCCCTAATGAATTTTGGAGGACCGGGGAGCGAGGCCGCCGGTCGGGGTACTTCTGCTGCGAGCAGCCGGGAGATGACTGGCTAGCACAGAGTGAGCATGTGAGGGAGTTGACCGGCTAGCACAGTGTGTGTGTGTGAGGGTGAGCGTGGGAGTGTGTGAGGGTGAGCGTGTGAGGGTGAGCGTGGGAACGGGTGTGAGGGTGAGTGTGGGAGCGTGGGAGCGTGTGAGGGTGAGCGTGGGAGCGTGAGAATGTGAGCGTGAGAATGTGAGCGTGTGAGGGTGAGCTTCTGAGGGTGAGCGTCCGAGGGTGAGCGTCCGAGGGTGAGCATCAGAGCCTGACCGTCAGAGCCTGAGTGTGAGTGTCTGAGCGTGAGCGTCCGAGTGTGAGTGTGAGAGCGTCAGCGTGAGTGTCAGAGCGTGAGCGTCCAAGCGTGAGCATCCGAGCGTGAGCGTCAGAGCGTGAGGGTCTGAGCGTGAGCGTCCGAGCTTGAGCGTCCGAGTGTGAGCGTCAGAGCGTCAGCGTGAGCGTCCAAGCTTGAGCATCCAAGCGTGAGCATCAGAGCGTGAGCGTCAGAGCGTGAGCGTCCAAGCGTGAGCGTCTGAGTGTGAGCGTCCAAGCGTGAGCATTAGCGTCTGAGTGTGAGCGTCAGCATCTGAGCGTGAGCATCCGAGTGTGAGCATTAGAGCGTGAGTGTGAGCGTCCGAGCGTGGGCATGAGCTTGAGCGTCAGAGCGTGAGCGTCAGAGCGTGAGTGTGAGCATCAGAGCGTGAGCATGATCGTGAGCGTCTGAGCGTGAGCGTCCGAGCGTGAGCGTCTGAGCGTGAGCGTCCGAGCGTCTGACCGTCCGAGCGTGAGCGTCCGAGCGTGAGCGTCAGAGCGTGAGCGTCTGAGCGTCCGAGCGTGAGCGTCTGAGCGTGGGCGTCAGAGAGTGAGCGTCAGAGAGTGAGCATGAGCATCCGAGCGTGAGCGTCAGAGAGTGAACGTGAGCGTCCGAGCGTGAGCGTCAGAGCGTGAGCGTCAGAGCGTGAACGTCAGAGCGTGAACGTCCGAGCGTGAACGTCCGAGCGTGAGCATCCGAGCGTCAGAGCGTCAGAGCGTGTGCGTTAGAGCGTGAGTGTCAGAGCGTGAGTGTGAGCGTCAGAGCATGAGCATCAGAGCGTGAGCGTCAGAGCTTGAGCGTCAGTCCGTGAGCGAGAGTGTCAGAGAGTGAGCATGAGCGTCCGAGCGTGAGCGTCAGAGCGCGAGCGTCAGAGTGTGAGCGTCAGAGTGTGAGCGTCAGTGCATGAGCGTCTGAGCGTGAGCGTCAGAGTGAGACCGTCAGAACGTGAGCGTCAGAGCGTGAGCGTCTGAGCGTCCGAGCGTGAGTGTCCGAGCGTGAGCGTCAGAGCGTGAGCGCGAGCGTCCGGGTGTGAGCGTCAGAGCGTGAGCTTCAGAGCGGTAGCGTGAGCGTCAGAACGTGAGCGTCAGAGCGTGAGCGTCAGAGCGTTAGAGCGTGAGCGTTAGAGCGTGAGCGTCAGAGCGTGAGCGTCAGAGTGAGACCGTCAGAACGTGAGCATCAGAGCGTGAGCGTCTGAGCGTCAGAGCGTGAGCGTCTGAGCGTCCGAGCGTGAGCGTCAGAGCGTGTGCGCGAGCGTCCGAGTGTGAGCGTCAGAGCGTGAGCGTCAGAGCGGTAGCGTGAGCGTCCGAGCGTGAGCGTCTGAGCATGGGCGTCAGAGAGTGAGCGTCAAAGAGTGAGCATGAGCATCCGAGCGTGAGCGTCAGAGCGTGAGCGTGAGCGTCAGAGCGTGAACGTCAGAGTGTGAACGTCAGAGCGTGAGCGTCCGAGTGTCCGAGCGTCAGAGCGTGAGCGTTAGAGCGTGAGTGTCAGAGCGTGAGTGTGAGCGTCAGAGCATGAGCGTCAGAGCATGAGCGTGAGCGTCAGAGCTTGAGCGTCAGTCCGTGAGCGAGAGTGTCAGAGAGTGAGCATGAGCGTCCGAGCGTGAGCGTCAGAGTGTGAGCGTCAGTGCATGAGCGTCAGTGCATGAGCGTCAGAGTGAGACCGTCAGAACGTGAGCGTCAGAGCGTGAGCGTCTGAGCGTCCGAGCGTGAGCGTCCGAGCGTGA
Organism: Phyllobates terribilis; assembly: GCF_046119375.1. Lineage (NCBI taxonomy): Eukaryota > Metazoa > Chordata > Amphibia > Anura > Dendrobatidae > Phyllobates > Phyllobates terribilis. The sequence goes on along the minus strand of NW_027362769.1, from coordinate 247,010,095 downwards.
GCGCGAGCGTCCGAGTGTGAGCGTCAGAGCGTGAGCGTCAGAGCGTGAGCGTCAGAACGGTAGCGTGAGCATCAGAACGTGAGCGTCCGAGCGTCAGAGCGTGAGCGTTAGAGCGTGAGCGTCAAAGCGTGAGCGTGAGCGTCCAAGCGTGACCGTCCAAGCGTGAGCGTGTGAGCGTTCGAGCGTGAGCGTCAGAGCGTGAGCGTCAGTCCGTGAGCGTCAGTCCGTGAGCGTCAGTCCGTGAGCGTCCGAGCGTGAGCATCAGTGCGTGAGCGTCAGAGCGTGAGCGTCAGAATGTGAGCGTCAGTGCGTGAGCGTCCGAGCGTCAGAGCGTGAGCGTGTGAGCGTGAGCGTGTGAGCGTGAGCGTCCGAGCGTGAGCGTCAGAGCGTGAGCATCAGAGCGTGAGCGTCAGAGCGTGAACGTCAGAGCGTCCGAGTGTGAGCGTCAGAGCGTGAGCGTCAGAACGTGAGAGTCAGAGCGTGAGCGTTGAGCGTCTGAGCGTGAGCGCCCGAGCGTGAGCGTCCAAGCATGAGCGTGAGCGTCTGAGCGTGAGCGTCAGAGAGTGAGCGTGAGCGTCCGAGCGTGAGCGTCAGAGAGTGAGCATCAGAGAGTGAGCGTGAGCGTCTGAGCGTGAGCGTCAGAGAGTGAGCGTGAGCGTCCGAGCGTGAACGTCAGAGCATGAGCGTGAGTGTGAGCGTCCGAGCGTGAGCGTCAGAGCGTGAGCGTCCGAGCATCAGAACGTGAGCGTGATCGTCCGAGCGTCAGAGCGTGAGCGTCCGAGCGTAAGCGTCAGAGCGTGAGCGTCAGAGTGGAAGCGTGAGCTTGTGAGCGTCCGAGCGTGAGCGTCCGAGCGTGAGCGTCAGAGAGTGAGCATCAGAGAGTGAGCGTGAGCGTCAGAGTGTGAGCGTCAGAGCGTGAGTGTGAGCGTCAGAGCGTGAGCATCAGAGCGTGAGTGTGAGCGTCTGAGCATGAGCGTCAGAGCGTGAGCGTCAGAGCGTGAGTGTCCAAGCGTGAGCGTCAGAGCGTGAGCGTCAGAGCGTGAGCATCAGAGCATGAGCGTAAGCGTCAGAGCGTGAGCATCAGTCCGTGAGCGAGAGCGTGAGCGTCAGTGCGTGAGCGTCAGAGCGTAAGCGTGAGTGTCCGAGCATGAGCGTCAGAGCGTGAGCGTGAGAGCGTGAGCGTGAGCGTCAGAGTGTGAGCATCAGTGCATGTGCGTGAGCGTCAGAGCGTGAGTGTGAGCGTCAGAGAGTGAGTGAGCGTCAGAGCGTGAGCGTCCGAGCGTGAGCGTCAGAGCGTGAGCGTGAGCGTACGAGCGTCAGAGCATGAGTGTCCGAGCGTGAGCGTCAGAGCGTGAGCGTCAGAGTGGAAGCGTGAGCGTGTGAGCGTCCGAGCGTGAGCGTCAGAGAGTGAGCGTCAGAGCGTGAGCGTCAGAGCGTGAGCGTCTGAGCGTGAGCGTCTGAGCGTGAGCGTCAGTCCGTGAGCGAGAGCGTGAGCGTCAGTGCGTGAGCGTCAGAGCGTAACCGTGAGTGTCCGAGCATGAGCGTCAGAGCATGAGCGTGAGCGTCAGAGAGTGAGTGAGCGTCAGAGCGTGATCGTCCGAGCGTGAGCGTCAGAGCGTGAGCGTGAGCGTCCGAGCATCAGAGCGTGAGCGTGAGCGTCCGAGCGTCAGAGCGTGAGCGTCCGAGCGTGAGCGTCAGAGCGTGAGCGTCAGAGTGGAAGCGTGAGCGTGTGAGCGTCCGAGCGTGAGCGTCCGAGCGTGAGCGTCAGAGAGTGAGCGTCAGAGAGTGAGCGTGAGAGTCAGAGCGTGAGCATCAGAGCGTGAGCGTCAGAGCGTGAGTGTGAGCATCTGAGCGTGAGCGTCAGAGCATGAGCGTCAGAGCGTGAGCATGCGAGCGTCTGAGCGTGAGTGTCCAAGCGTGAGCGTCAGAGCGAGAGAGCGTGAGCATCAGAGCGTGAGAGTGAGCGTCAGAGCGTGAGCGTCAGTCCGTGAGCGAGAGCGTGAGCGTCAGTGCGTGAGCGTCAGAGCGTGAGCGTGAGTTTCCGAGCATGAGCATCCGAGTGTGAGCGTCAGAGCGTGAGCGTGAGCGTCAGAGTGTGAGCATCAGTGGGTGAGCGTCAGAGTGTGAGCGTCAGAGCGTGAGCGTCAGTGCGTGAGCGTGAGCGTTAGCGTCAGAGCGTGAGCATCAGAGCATGAGCGTGAGCGTCAGAGAGTGAGTGAGCGTCAGAGCGTGAGCGTCAGAGCATCAGAGCGTCAGAGCGTCAGAGCATGAGCGTGAGCGTCAGAGAGTGAGTGAGCGTCAGAGCGTGATCGTCCGAGCGTGAGCGTCAGAGCGTGAGCGTCCGAGCATCAGAGCGTGAGCGTCCGAGCGTGAGCGTCAGAGCGTGAGCGTCAGAGCGTGAGCGTCAGAGCGTGAGCGTCCGAGCGTGAGCATCAGAGCGTGAGCGTCAGAGTGGAAGCGTGAGCGTGTGAGCGTCCGAGCGTGAGCGTCCGAGCGTGAGCGTCAGAGAGTGAGCGTGAGCGTCAGAGCGTGAGCGTCAGAGCGTGAGTGTGAGCGTCTGAGCGTGAGGGTCAGAGCATGAGCGTCAGAGCGTGAGCATGCGAGCGTCTGAGCGTGAGTGTCCAAGCGTGAGCGTCAGAGCGAGAGAGCGTGAGCATCAGAGCGTGAGAGTGAGCGTCAGAGCGTGAGCGTCAGTCCGTGAGCGAGAGCGTGAGCGTCAGTGCGTGAGCATCAGAGCGTGAGCGTGAGTGTCCGAGCATGAGCATCCGAGTGTGAGCATCAGTGCGTGAGCGTCAGAGTGTGAGCGTCAGAGCGTGAGCGTCAGTGCGTGAGCGTCAGAGCATGAGCGTGAGCGTCAGAGAGTGAGTGTGAGCGTCAGAGCGTGAGCGTCAGAGCGTGAGCGTCAGTCCGTGAGCGAGAGCGTGAGCATCAGAGTGTGAGCGTGAGTGTCCGAGCGTGAGCGTCCGAGCGTGAGCGTCAGAGCTTGAGTGTCAGTGCGTGAACGTCAGTGCGTGAGCGTCCAAGTGTCAGAGCGTGAGCGTCAGAGAGTGAGCGTCAGAGCGTGAGAGCGTGAGTGTCAGTGCGTGAGCGTCAGAGAGTGAGCATCAGAGCGTGAGCGTCAGTGCGTGAGCATCTCAGAGTGAGCATCAGAGCGTGAGTGTCAGTGCATGAGCATGAGCGTCAGTGCGTGAGCGTCCGAGCGTGAGCGTCAGAGCGTGAGCATCAGACCGTGAGCGTCAGAGCGTGAGCGCGTGACCGTCCGAGCGTGAGCGTCCGAGCGTGAGCGTCAGAGCGTGAGCGTCAGAGCGTGAGCGTGAGCATCAGAGCGTGAGCGTCCGAGCGTGAGCGTCAGAGCGTGAGCGTCATAGCATAGCGTGAGCGTCAGTGTGTGAGCGTGAGCGTCAGAGCGTAAGCGTCAGTGCGTGAGCGTCAGAGCATGAGCGTCAGAGCATGAGCATCAGAGCATGAGCGTCAGTGTGTGAGCATGAGCATCCGAGCGTGAGTGGCAGAGCGTGAGCATGAGCGTCCGAGCGTGAGCAGCAGAGCGTGAGCGTCAGTGTGTGAGCGTCAGAGCGTGAGCGTCTGTGCGTGAGTGTGAGCATCCGAGCGTGAGCATCAGAGCGTGAGCGTCTGAGGGTGAGCATCAGAGCGTGAGCGTCCGAAGGTGAGCGTCCGAGCGTGAGCGTCCGAGCGTGAGCATCGGAGGGTGAGCGTCTGAGGGTGAGCGTCTGAGGGTGAGCGTCTGAGGGTGAGCGTCTGAGGGTGAGCGTCTGAGGGTGAGCGTCTGAGGGTGTGAGGGTGAGCGTGTGAGGGTGAGCCGCTAACGGCCGCCATCTTGTTCTGAAATCCCGCGTCGCTGATTGGCCGCGGCCTGACCAATCAGCGATGTGGGATTTCCTGGACAGACAGAGAGACAGACAGACAGAAAGACAGACAGACAGAAAGACAGACAGACGGGATAAGACAATTATATATATTAGATGTTGATGATTATGGATTACAGCCAATGAAAACACAAAATTCATTATCTCAGTAAATTAAAATAATTAACAAATAACACCTGCAAAGGCTTCCTAAGCATTTAAAAAGGTCCTTTAGTCTGTTTCAGCAGGCTCCACAATCATGGGGAAGACTGCTGACTTGACAGATGTCCAGAAGGCAGTCATTGACACACTCCACAAGGTTCCAGAGTTCCAATTTTGATTTGGAAATCAAGTTCCCAGAGTTTGAAGGAAGAGTGGAGAGGCACACAATCCAAGCTGCTTGAGGTCTAGTGTGAAGTTTCCAAAATCAATGATGGTTTGGAGAGCCATGTCATCTGCTGGTGTAGGTCCACTGTGTTTTATCAAGACTAGTGTTGAGCCACCCCCATAGTGTTCGGGTTCGGTTCGGTTCGTCGAACACCGGGATGTTCGAGGAACTGTTCGTCGAAAACCTTAGAACACCGTCGAACACCGTTAAAACCAATGGCAGGCAAACAAAAACACATAGAAACACATAGAAAACACCTTCAAAGGTGTCCAAAAGCTGAAAAACTGCTCAGAAGACACTCTCTTTAAAAAAGCCGGCCGGCATTCAGCAACGGCATACACCGGTACCCGACAATTTAGACAAGAAGGACTAGAGCATCACACATAGATTAGATAGATAGAAACATGTCAGTCACATATATAAGAAGTACAGTGACAGAGTTGGTTACTGTACTTGTCATTTAGTGTTAAAGGATTTTTTTTTAAAAATATTAGTGTTTTCATGCACCGTCTCTTTAAAAAAGCCGGCCGGCAATTCAGCATCGGTACCTGACAATTTATAACAGAAAGAATAGAGCATCACACATAGATTACATAGATAGAAACATGTCAGTCACATTTATAAGAAGTACAGTGATAGTGTTGATTACTGTACTTGTCATTTAGTGTTAAAATAAAGGATTTATTAAAAAAAAAAGTTGGTGTGGGGTTCCCCGTAATTTTAGTCTCTAGCGGAGGTTAAGCAGACGGCTGGGGCAGATGTTTGAAGCCTGGGAATGGGGTAATACCCACGGAGCTTCCCAGGCTACTAATATCAGCCCCCAGCTGAATACCCAGCCTTTACTAGCTATTAAAATGGGGGACCCCCCAAAAAAATGACGTGGGGTCCCCCCTATTTTAATAGCTAGCAAAGGCTAAGCAGACAGCTGGGGGCTGATATTAATAGCCCAGGAAGGTTGCCATGAATGTTTGCCCCCTCCCAGGTTAGAAACACCAGCCGTCAGCTTCTCAGTGTCTGGCTGTGACGGCATCCAGATGAGCCGAGTTCATGTCCAATGAACTCAGCTCACCTCATACACGTCACTGACAGCGTGGGAAAATTCTCCAGCATGCCATCATTCATAGACACTGCAGAGCGCAGGCATGCCTGCACTCTGCAGGGTCTCTGAAGGATGACAAGCTGGATGGCAGCGCTCAGCTGTGATCTAGCCTGTCATCTCAATGCCATCCCAGCGTGGGAGAATTCTCCTGCTTAGGCGCTGAGCGCTGAGAATTTTCCACGCTGTCAGTGACGTGCATGAGGTGAGCCGAGTTCATTGGACATGAGCTCACCTCATGCACGTCACTGACAGCGTGGGAAAATTCTCCTGCACTTTGGACATGAACTCGGCTCATCTGGATGCCGTCACAGCCAGACAGTGAGAAGCGCAAGCATGCCTGCGCTTCTCAGTGTCTGCCGCATGGCAAGCTGGATGGCAGCATTCTGCTGCGGTTCAGCCTGTCATTTGAATGTAGCAGAGCTGAAGCAGTCGTGGGAACCATGGAAAGGTAAGGATGATGTTGCTTTATTATTTTACTTTTATTGCAGGAGATCGTTGGCTTCAGCTGGAATGGGCGTGATGGTAAGTATGGTTTAATTTAGAACAATAAAGAATTGTGTCTTTATTTCAATTAAAGGACTTTATTCTGGGTGTTTGTTTTTTTGTAACTTTGACTATGGGGTTAGTAATGGGGGTGTCTTATAGACGCCTCTCCATTACTAACCTGGGCTTGATGTCAACTGGCATTATAAGCTGACATCAACCCCAGCCCTATTACCCCACTGCCACCGCTACAGGGCAGTGGGAAGAGCGAGGCTAAGTGCCAGAATTGGCGCATCCTATGGATGCGCCATTTCTGGGGCGGCTGAGTGCTGGTGTTTCTAGCCTGGGAGGGGGTCAATATTCATGGCACCCTTCCTGGGCTATTAATATCAGCCCCCAGCTGTCTGCCTAGCCTTTGCTAGCTATTAAAATAGGGGGGACCCCACGTCATTTTTTGGGGGGTCCCCCATTTTAATAGCTAGCAAAGGCTAGGTATTCAGCTGGGGGCTGATATTAGTAGCCTGGGAAGCTCCGTGGGTATTATCCCCTTCCCAGGCTTCAAACATCAGCCCCAGCCGTCTGCTTAACCTCCGCTAGAGACTAAAATTACGGGGAAACCCATGCCAATTTTTTTTTTAATAAATACTTTATTTTAACACTAAATGACAAGTACAGTAATCAACACTATTACTGTACTTCTTATATATGTGACTGACATGTTTCTATCTATCTAATCTATGTGTGATGCTCTATTCTTTCTGTTGTAAATTGTCGGGTACCGGCGTATGCCGCTGATGAACTGCTGGCCGGCTTTTTTAAAGAGACGGTGAATGAAAACACTAATATTTTTTTTAATAAATCCTTTACACTAAATGACAAGTACAGTAAGCAACTCTGTCACTATACTTCATATATATGTGACTGACATGTTTATATCTATCTAATCTATGAGAGATGCTCTATTCTTTCGGTTCTATATTGTCGGGTACCGGTGTATGCCGCTGCTGAATTGCCGACTTTTCATGTTTCACTGTGAGCACTGTTCCCATCGATTTGGGCAACCACTGTAATGCCACAACCACCATGGCTGTGGCATTACAGTGAATGGCAGACAATCCCTGCATGATTAGTGCTCTTAATGCCAGACATGCAGGACACGCTTTTGGTGCACGAACAGTTATCGAACATAACCTCGAACAGCCGAATTTTTTGCCAATCGTTCGCGTTAGTCGAACGACTCGAACACCGACCAAAACAGCTCGAATTTGAGATTGTCGAACAGCTCTAGTCGAACACCGCTCATCTCTAATCAAGACAAAAGTCAGCGCAGCTGTCTACCAGGAAATTTTAGAGCACTTAATGCTTCCCTCTGCTGACAAGCTTTTTGGAGATGGAAATTTCATTCTCCAGAAGGACTCGGCACCTGTCCACACTGCCAAAAGTACCAATACCTGTATTAAAAACAACAGTATCACTGTGCTTGATTGGCCAGCAAACTCACCTGACCTTAACCCCACAGAGAATCTATGGGGCATTGTCAAAACGAAGATGAGAGACACAATGCAGATGAGCTGAAGGCTGCTATCAAAGCACCTCAGCAGTGCCACAGGCTGATCGCCTCCATGCCACGCCGCATTGATGCAGTAGTTGATGCAAAAGTATCCCCGACCAAATATTGAGTGCATTTACTGAACATACATTTCAGTAGGCCAACATTTCGGATTGTTAAAATATTTTTCAAGCTGTTATAATTAGTGCTGAGCATTCCGATACTGAAATATCGGGTATCGGCCGATATTCGCGGTATCGGAATTCCGATACTTAATTCCGATACTTTTGCAATATCGTATTCCGGAATCGGAAGTTCCCATAATGCAATGAGCCAGTTTCATTTTATTCAGCCAATGAGGATCCTAAGAAGTGTGGGCACATCCTGTTAGGCATGTAGGCATCTTAACTAATGGCATGGCTGTGACTGGCTGCTGAAATGATGTCATGATGCACTATAAAAGCCGCCGCCGCCATTTTGAGCTCACTCTGCTGTGAATTTAGTTAGGGATAGGACGCTGTTGTTCTGAGGGACAGTTTTATCTACCTATTTGATCTATTCTGCTTTACCCAAGCTACTTTATAAATCGCTGTGCCTTGCAGCGCTAGTGCACAGTTCTCTGTGCTGTTCACTGCTGTCTGCAAGGTCTGTGTGTGTGAGTGCAGCTCACCCTGTAGTGTGTGCTTCAACCACGTCTGGTTGTAGTGCACTCAGTGTGTGTCACTGCCTCATACATTGTCCTTTTTTGCCAATTCATAATTTTTCCTGATATCTCCTATTAGTGTGGTGGTTCCATCCGTATTCAGCTAAATTGGTTCCAAACACACTATATAGGAGTAGATAGAGAAATGTTTTTGGTCTTGCAGCGCTAGTGCACAGTGCTCTGCATCTGCACTGTTCGCAGCTGTCTGCAAGGTCTGTGTGTGTGAGTGCAGCTCACCCTGTTGTGTGTGCTTCAGCCACGTCTGGTTGTAGTGCACTCAGTGTGTGTCACTGCCTCATACATTGTCCTTTTTTGCCAATTCATAATTTTTCCTGATATCTCCTATTAGTGTGGTGGTTCCATCCGTATTCAGCTAAATTGGTTCCAAACACACTATATAGGAGTAGATAGAGAAATGTTTTTGGTCTTGCAGCGCTAGTGCACAGTGCTCTGCATCTGCACTGTTCACCGCTGTCTGAAAGGTCTGTGTGTGTGAGTGCAGCTCACCCTGTAGTGTGTGCTTCAGCCACGTCTGGTTGTAGTGCACTCAGTGTGTGTCACTGCCTCATACATTGTCCTTTTTTGCCAATTCATAATTTTTCCTGATTTCTCCTATTAGTGTGGTGGTTCCATCCGTATTCAGCTAAATTGGTTCCAAACACACTATATAGGAGTAGTTAGAGGAGCCTTTCTGCAGCATTGGGCCCTGCAGCCCCAGCCAGATTAGTATTAGCCTATTTTTTGTAGCCTCATCTATTGCATTGTAGGTTACCTTCCTACATTGTAATAGCTACAAAAAGTTTGTGATACTATCGGTATTACATCTTTAGGCACATCCAGTGTCTTTTTGTGACAAAAAAAACCTAAATAAAGTTCACCAAACACTCCACTTTACAGTTGTGTAGGCCACATTAGCTCATATTAAAGTCTAGTCCACACTTTATAAAATTAGTGTTTCTTATACCTGTTAGCAGCTGTTCTGGAATAAGTACTTTTCTGCCTATCTTTATCAGTCTACCAAGATGAAGAAGGCAGGGAGTAGGGCATGTGGTCGTGGTCGTGGTCGTGGGTGTGGAGTTTCTGCAGGGAGAGGACGTGAGGATTCGGTGCCTGCAGGGAGAGGACGTGGGGATTCTGTGCCTGCTGCGGGCATCAGTGACTCAGCATCCCCCAGTTTTACCAGTGAACAGTCCTTTATGGGCAGCTTTGTAGGAGCTAGCCGTACCCCACTGCTGCAGGAGGACCAAATTGAAGCGTTTGTCGGATGGATGGCAGCTAACGCATCGACTTCAATTAGTTCCAGATCCTCTCAGTTCCTGAGCACTGACGAGCACCCATCTGTCTCTTCACCACCTGCCAAATTGCCCAGGCAATCAGAGAGCCCTGGACAGGAGCCATCTCTACATCTGTTCTCTGAATCTCTTGGCTTGGAAAGAGGGGGCCAACCAAGCAGAATTCGAGAATTTGAAGAAGAGGTAGTATGCAGTGATGCGCAACCGTTTTGTCTCTTTGAATCTGAAGAGTCGGGTGGGCCAGTGGCTATGGTCAGCAGCACACCTCAGTACGCATCTGATGATGAGACTCAGGTGCCACTTTCTGGTGCGTACTGTGCTGTCGAGACTACCCAGGAGAAGCAGTTGTTTGAAGAGGGTGGTGTAGATGATGAGGTCCTTGACCCATCATGGCGTGAGGGACAGGAAGGTGGTGGGAGCAGCTCTGAGGAAGAGATTCCCCGAACAGCCCAAAAAGGAGGGAGAGGGAGGGGGCAGACTTGGTTGCCTGTAGCCTCCACTTCGGCACCCATTAGGAGCATGGCTCTTCCAAAATCCAAAGTGGGCGCTCCCAAGACTTGCAGTGCCTGGTCCTTTTTTGACACAGTTGCAGATGACATTTGCTTTGTCAAATTCAAGCTGTGTAATCAGAAGGTGAAAAGAGGGAAAAGTGTCAGCAACCTCAATACCACAAATATGTGGAAACATGTGCGGACCAAGCACGTGGTGGAGTTACAAAAACACACTGAAGACATAGGCCAACCTACAGCGCCACCTACCACCTCTTCAGCTCGTGTTGTAGCCTCTTCCTCCAGCTCACACACAGCTGGTTCGGCTTCCTCACAGGATCGCCATGGAAGAATCTCTGGCACTGTTTTACAGAGACACAGTGTAATTCCACCCACAGCACCACTTTCCCAGTCATCCTCACACTCCCAGGCTAGTCTACAGCCATCGTTAGCACAGGCATGGGAGAAAAGGTGCCCATACTCAGCAAACCACCCCCGAGCACAGGCTCTGAATGCTGGCATTGCTAAACTACTGGCCCTTGAAATGCTATCATTCAGGCTGGTGGAGACTGACACCTTCCGTAACTTTATGGCATTGGCAGTCCCACAATACAACGTGCCCAGCCGCTTTTATTTCAGCAGGCAAGCCATCCCTGCCCTGCAACATCATGTGGAGGGAAAAATTAAACATGCGCTACAAAACGCCGTCAGTAGCAAGGTCCACCTGACCACCGATGCGTGGACCAGTAAGCATGGACAGGGACGATACCTTTCCCTCACTGCCCATTGGGTAAATGTTGTGGAGCCGGGTACAGATCTTGAGAGTGGCGCTGTACGTGTTCTGACAACTCCAAGGATTGCAGGAATCCAGTCTGTACACATTGACTCCTCCTCATACTCCAGTTCCTCTGAATCAGCGCTGCAGGAGCCGTCACGGTCTACCTCCACATCGACCCTGTTATGATGACCGATATGAGCACAGCCGTGGCCAAACATCAACAGGCCGTATTAAAATTAATTTATTTGGGGAATCGAAGCCACACAGCGCAGGAGCTCTGGAATGCCATCAAGCAACAGAGTGACGTGTGGTTTGTGCCAGCGAATCTCCAGCCAGGCATGGTAGTGTGTGACAATGGCCGAAATCTGGTGGCAGCTCTGGGCCTAGGCAACCTCACTCACATCCCATGTCTGGCACATGTGCTCAACTTGGTCGTGCAGAGTTTTTTGAGGGACTATCCGGATCTTGATGCACTGCTTCACAAGGTCCGCATAGAGTGCGCTCACTTGCGGCGTTCCAGCAACGCAAGATCACGCATTGCAGCTCTGCAGCACCGATTACGTCTTCCGGAACATCGCATCATATGTGACCTACCCACCAGGTGGAATTCAACGTTACATATGTTGGAGAGGTTGTGTGAGCAGCAGGCAGCAGTAATGGAGTACCAGCTGCAGCAGGTACAAACAAGTAGCAGTGCGCGCCGTTCACACTTCACCACCACTGAGTGGGCCTCTATGAAGGACATTTGCCACGTTTTGCGTGCCTTCGATTATTCCACGTGGATGGCGAGTGCAGATGATGCACTAGTCAGCATGACTTTCCCCCTTATCTGCCTGCTTGAAAAAACACTGCAAGCACTAAGGGACGAGGTTTTGGAAGAGGTGGAGGATGAGGAGTCACAAATGCCATCTGCTTCTCTACTGTCTGCGCAACGTGGTTCCTCACAAAGGCCTAGACAGGGGACACTTTGTGAGGAGGATGAGGAGGAGTCAATGGATGAGGAAGACATCTGTCCAGAGGAGGGAGGAACCAAATGCTCTAGTAGTCAGTATCTAGAGCGAGGGTGGGGTGATGCAGAGCAGGCAGAGATCACGCCTCAAGCAGGGGACAGCGTTTCTTGGCCAGTTGGCAGTCTGCAGCACATGGTTGATTTCATGCTGCAGTGCCTGAGAAATGACCGCTGCATCGCCCACATTCTCAACACGGCTGATTATTGGGTGTCCACCCTCCTAGATCCTTGCTACCGGGACAACTTACAAAGCCTTATAACACCGTTGAACCGGGAGCGTAAAATGCAGGAGTACCAAGACGAACTGCTGCATTCCATCATGTTCTCCATTCCAACCGAGAGCAGTGCTGCTAGTGCTTTACAAAGCAGCTCAGTGCGTCGAGGCAGTGGAGGAAGCTCTGCACAAAGAGGGAGCAGAAGCAGTGCCTCAGCACAAGGCAAGACCAGTATGGCCGAAATGTGGCAAAGTTTTGTGTCCCCGCCGCCTCAAATGTCTACACCATCACAGACGGCTCCAGTAAGCAGGAGGCAACGTTTCCGTCAGATGGTGACAGACTACATGTCTTGCCCTCTTAGTGTACTCCCAGACGGCTCTTCTCCCTTCAAGTTTTGGGTCTGTAAGCTGGATACATGGCCAGAGCTTAGTCAGTATGCATTGGAGGTGCTAGCTTGCCCTGCTGCTAGTGTATTATCGGAACGCGTCTTTAGTGCCGCAGGTGGTGTACTAACAGACCGTCGCATGCGACTATCCTACGATTACATTGACCGGCTTACTTTTCTCAAAATGAACAAGGCCTGGATCTCTCATGAATTTGCCAGTCCTCTTCCAGAATAAATAATTGGTTGGCAACAGTGTCCAGGTCTCCTTTTGTGTTCATGTTTCTACCACCTGAACTGTAATCCCTGAGCTCCAACACCGCCAGTTGGCGCTCGGAAGTGCCGTCTGCACAGTCAACACTTGCTGCCGTGTTATTGGGGTTCAGTAACGTCAGCTGTTCCCCTGCTGTGCGGACGGCAATTTCTCCTGCTCTGTCCACATTCTCACTACTACAGATTTTATAGTTGCTCCAATTACACCTCTGGCTCCTCTGTTTTCAGTATTATCCCTGAGCTCCAACACCGCCAGTTGGCGCTCGGAAGTGCCGTCTGCACAGTCAACACTTGCTGCCGTGTTATTGGGGTTCAGTAACGTCAGCTGTTCCCCTGCTGTGCGGATGGCAATTTCTCCTGCTCTGTCCACATTCTCACTACTACAGATTTTAAAGTTGCTCCAATTACACCTCTGGCTCCTCTGTTTTCAGTATTATCCCTGAACTCCAACACCACCAGTTGGCGCTCGGAAGTGCCGTCTGCACAGTCAACACTTGCTGCCGTGTTATTGGGGTTCAGTAACGTCAGCTGTTCCCCTGCTGTGCGGACGGCAATTTCTCCTGCTCTGTCCACATTCTCACTACTACAGATTTTAAAGTTGCTCCAATTACACCTCTGGCTCCTCTGTTTTCGGTATTATCCCTGAGCTCCCACACCGCCAGTTGGCGCTCGGAAGAGCCGTCTGCACAGTCAACACTTGCTGCCGTGTTATTGGGGTTCAGTAACGTCAGCTGTTCCCCTGCTGTGCGGACGGCAATTTCTCCTGCTCTGTCCACTTTCTCACTACTACAGATTTTAAAGTTGCTCCAATTACACCTCTGGTTCCTCTGTTTTCAGTATTATCCCTGAGCTCCAACACCGCCAGTTGGCGCTCGGAAGTGCCGTCTGCACTGTCAACACTTGCTGCCGTGTTATTTGGGTTCAGTAACGTCAGCTGTTCCCCTGCTGTGCGGACGGCAATTTCTCCTGCTCTGTCCACATTCTCACTACTACAGATTTTAAAGTTGCTCCAATTACACCTCTGGCTCCTCTGTTTTCAGTATTATCCCTGAGCTCCAACACCGCCAGTTGGCGCTCGGAAGTGCCGTCTTAACAGTCAACACTTGCTGCCGTGTTATTTGGGTTCAGTAACGTCGTCTGATCCCCAGCTGTGTGTCCGGCAAATTCTCCTGCTCTGTCCACATCCACTGTACTACTGATTTAAAACCTCCTCCAAATACACCTCTGGCTCCTCTGTCTTTAGTATTTACCCTGGGCTCCAATACCGCTAGTTGCTGCTAAGAAGTGCCGTCTGCACAGTCAACGCTTGCTCCAGTGTTATTGAGGTTCAGTAACGTCAGCTGATCACCAGCTGTGTGTCCGGCAAATTCTCCTGCTCTGTCCACATTCACACTACTACAGATTTTAACGTTGCTCCAATTACGCCTCTGGCTCGACACTGTTTTTAGTATTTACCCTGGGTTCCAGCACCGCCAGCTGTTTCCCTGCAGTGTCTTTGGCACGGGTTCTCCCTCCTGCCCAGCCTGGTTCCAGCACACCAGCTGTTTCCGGGTAGTGTCAACTCTATTTTGCCTCCAATGCGTTGTCCTGTCGTGTTGCGGTCCGGTTAGCCGACTCTATGGTGCCTGCAGTTTAGGTGACTCCTATGTGGGCTGCGGGATCTGGCAATGAAGGCTGGTTCCATAGTGCCAATAGGACAAGCACCCCCTGTAGGACTGTGGGTTTTGGCAACTGTGGCCGGCTCGCGGCCTTGAAACTTTTTTTTACATGGGTACCTTCTGCTACCCATCCGGGTTACAGTACCGTCAGCTGGTTCTCGGCAGTGCCTTTGGATTAGGTGCCTCCTTCTCGGTATCCAAGTTCCACCAACGTCTGCTGGTCCTTGGTAGTGCTTTCTGGCACAGGTACCTCCTGCTTAGTAACCGAGTTCCAGTACCATCAGCTGGTTCTCGGTAGTTCCATTGGCTCTTGTACCTTCTGCTACCCATCCGGGTTACAGTACCGTCAGCTGGTCCTCGGTAGTTCCATTTGCTCTTGTACCTTCTACTACCCATCCAGGTTCCAGTACCGTCAGCTGGTTCTCGGCAGTGTCTTTGGCACGGGTACTCCCTCCTGCCCAGCCTGGTTCCAGCACGCCAGCAGTTTCCGGGTAGTGTCAACGTCACTTTGCCTCCAATGCGTTGTCCTGTCGTGTTGCGGTCGGGTTAGCCGTCTCTATGGTGCCTGCAGTTTAGGTGACTCCTATGTGGGCTGCGGGATCTGGCAATGAAGGCTGGTTCCATAGTGCCAATAGGACAAGCACCACCTGTAGGACTGTGTGTTTTGGTAACTGCGGCCGGCTCGCGGCCTTGAAACTTTTTTTTACGTGGGTACCTTCTGCTACCCATCCGGGTTCCAGTACCGTCAGCTTGTTCTCGGCAGTGCCTTTGGATTAGGTGCCTCCTTCTCGGTATCCAAGTTCCCCCAACGTCTGCTGGTCCTTGGTAGTGCTTTCTGGCACAGGTACCTCCTGCTTAGTAACCGAGTTCCAGTACCGTCAGCTGGTCCTCGGTAGTTCCATTTGCTCTTGTACCTTCTGCTACCCATCCGGGTTCCAGTACCGTCAGCTGGTTCTCGGCAGTGCCTTTGGATTAGGTGCCTCCTTCTCGGTATCCAAGTTCCACCAACGTCTGCTGGTCCTTGGTAGTGCTTTCTGGCACAGGTACCTCCTGCTTAGTAACAGAGTTCCAGTACAGTCAGCTGGTCCTTGGTAGTTCCATTGGCTCTTGTACCTTCTGCTAACCATCCGGGTTCCAATACCGTCAGCTGGTACTCGGCAGTGCCTTTGGATTAGGTGCCTCCTTCTCGGTTTCCAAGTTCCACCAACGTCTGGTGGTCCTTGGTAATGCTTTCTGGCACAGGTACCTCCTGCTTAGTAACCGAGTTCCAGTACCGTCAGCAGGTCCTCGGTAGTTCCATTGGCTCTTGTACCTTCTGCTACCCATCTGGGTTCCAGTACCGTCAGCTGGTTCTCGGCAGTGCCTTTGGATTAGGTGCCTCCTTCTCGGTATCCAAGTTCCACCAACGTCTGCTGGTCCTTGGTAGTGCTTTCTGGCACAGGTACCTCCTGCTTAGTAACCAAGTTCCAGTACCGTCAGCTGGTCCTCGGTAGTTCCATTGGCTCTTGTACCTTCTGCTACCCATCCGAGTTCCAGTACCGTCAGCTGGTTCTCGGCAGTGCCTTTGGATTAGCTGCCTCCTTCTTGGTATTCAAGTTCCACCAATGTCTGCTGGTCCTTGGTAGTGCTTTCTGGCACAAGTACCTCCTGCTTAGTAACCAAGTTCCAGTACCATCAGCTGGTCCTCGGTAGTTCCATTGGCTCTTGTACCTTCTTCTACCCATCCGGGTTCCAGTACCGTCAGCTGGTTCTCGGCAGTGCCTTTGGATTAGCTGCCTCCTTCTTGGTATTCAAGTTCCACCAATGTCTGCTGGTCCTTGGTAGTGCTTTCTGGCACAGGTACCTCCTGCTTAGTAACCGAGTTCCAGTACCATCAGCTGGTCCTCGGTAGTTCCATTGGCTCTTGTACCTTCTGCTACCCATCCGGGTTCCAGTACAGTCAGCTGGTCCTCGGTAGTTCCATTTGCTCTTGTACCTTCTACTACCCATCCGGGTTCCAGTATCGTCAGCTTGTTCTCGGCAGTGTCTTTGACATGGGTACTCCCTCCTGCCCAGCCTGCTTCCAGCACGCCAGCTGTTTCTGGGTAGTGTCAACGTCACTTTGCCTCCAATGCGTTGTCCTGTCGTGTTGCGGTCGGGTTAGCCGACTCTATGGTGCCTGCAGTTTAGGTGACTCCTATGTGGGCTGCGTGATCTGGCAATGAAGGCTGGTTCCATAGTGCCAATAGGACAAGCACCCCCTGTAGGACTGTCGGTTTTGGTAACTGCGGCCGGCTCACAGCCTTGAAACTTTTTTTTACGTGGGTACCTTCTGCTACCCATCCGGGTTCCAGCACCGTCAGCTGGTTCTCAGCAGTGCCTTCTGATTAGGTGCCTCCTTCTCGGTATCCAAGTTCCACCAACGTCTGCTGGTCCTTGGTAGTGCTTTCTGGCACAGGTACCTTCTGCTTAGTAACCGAGTTCCAGTACCGGCAGCTGGTCCTCGGTAGTTCCATTGGCTCTTGTACCTTCTGCTACCCATCCGGGTTCCAGTACCGTCAGCTGGTTCTTGGCAGTGCCTTTGGATTAGGTGCCTCCTTCTCGGTATCCAAGTTCCACCAATGTCTGCTTGTCCTTGGTAGTGCTTTCTGGCACAGGTACCTCCTGCTTAGTAATCAAGTTAAAGTACAGTCAGCTGGTCCTCGGTAGTTCCATTGGCTCTTGTACCTTCTGCTACCCATCCGGGTTCCAGTACCGTCAGCTGGTTCTCGGCAGTGCTTTTGGATTAGGTGCCTCCTTCTTGGTATCCAAGTTCCACCAACGTCTGGTGGTCCTTGGTAGTGCTTTCTGGCACAGGTACCTCCTGCTTAGTAACCGAGTTCCAGTACTATCAGCTGGTCCTCGGTAGTTCCATTGGCTCTTGTACCTTCTGCTACCCATCCGGGTTCCAGTAGAGTCAGCTGGTCCTCGGTAGTTCCATTTGCTCTTGTACCTTCTACTACCCATCCGGGTTCAAGTACCGTCAGCTGGTTCTCGGCAGTGTCTTTGACATGGGTACTCCCTCCTGCCCAGCCTGGTTCCAGCACACCAGCTGTTTCCGGGTAGTGTCAACATCACTTTGCCTCCAATGCGTTGTCCTGTCATGTTGCGGTCGGGTTAGCCGACTCTATGGTGCCTGCAGTTTAGGTGACTCCTATGTGGGCTGCGGGATCTGGCAATGAAGGCTGGTTCCATAGTGCCAATAGGACAAGCACCCCCTGTAGGACTGTGGGTTTTGGTAACTGCGGCCGGCTCACGGCCTTGAAACTTTTTTTTTTACGTGGGTACCTTCTGCTACCCATCCGGGTTCCAGTACCGTCAGCTGGTTCTCGGCAGTGCCTTTGGATTAGGTGCCTCCTTCTCGGTATCCAAGTTCCACCAACGTCTGCTGGTCCTTGGTAGTGCTTTCTGGCACAGGTACCTCCTGCTTAGTAACCGAGTTCCAGTACCGGCAGCTGGTCCTCGGTAGTTCCATTGGCTCTTGTACCTTCTGCTACCCATCCAGGTTCCAGTGCCGTCAGCTGGTTCATGGCAGTGCCTTTAGATTAGGTGCCTCCTTCTCGGTATCCAAGTTCCACCAACGTCTGCTGGTCCTTGGTAGTGCTTTCTGGCACAGGTACCTCCTGCTTAGTAATCAAGTTCCAGTACAGTCAGCTGGTCCTCGGTAGTTCCATTGGCTCTTGTACCTTCTGCTACCCATCCAGGTTCCAGTACCATCAGCTGGTTCTCGGCAGTGCCTTTGGATTAGGTGCCTCCTTCTCGGTATCCAAGTTCCACCAACGTTTGCTGGTCCTTGGTAGTACTTTCTGGCACAGGTACCTCCTGCTTAGTAACCGAGTTCCAGTACCGTCAGCTGGTCCTCGGTAGTTCCATTGACTCTTGTACCTTCTGCTACCCATCCGGGTTCCAGTACCGTCAGCTGGTTCTCGGCAGTGCCTTTGGATTAGGTGCCTCCTTCTTAGTATCCAAGTTCCACCAACGTCTGGTGGTCCTTGGTAGTGCTTTCTGGCACAGGTACCTCCTGCTTAGTAACCGAGTTCCAGTACCATCAGCTGGTCTTCGGTAGTTCCATTGGCTCTTGTACCTTCTGCTACCCATCCGGGTTCCAGTACCGTCAGCTGGTCCTCGGTAGTTCCTCAGCCTTCTTGTACCTTCTGCTACATTTCCAAGTTCAAGCATTTTGAAATGGTTCTTGGTAATCACTCTGGATCTCCCTGACGAGGACCCTGAAGACGAGGACCCTGAAGACCAACCCGAAGAAGACGAGGACCCCGAAGACGACGACCCTGAAGACGAGGACCCTGAAGACCACCCCGAGGAAGACGAGCACCCTGAAGACCACCCCGAAGAAGACGAGGACCCCGAAGACGAGGACCCTGAAGACCAACCCGAAGAAGATGAGGACCCCGAAGAAGACGAGGACCCCGAAGAAGACGAGGACCCCCGAAGATGAGGACCCTGAAGACCACCCCAAAGAAGACCAAGAAGATGTCCCTGAAGAAGTTGACCAAGAGGACAAAGAAGAGAAGACAACCACCAAGATACAGAAGAACAAGAGACAGAAAACCAAGAAGTAGAAGTACAAGAAGCTGCAGAACAAAAAGCGGAAGAACATTAAGCATAAGACTAAAAATCAGAGCAAAAGATAATATCTAAATTATAAGCAGAAGATGACTAAGCAGTCTATGAGGGTGAGTCCGTTCCTCCTCGTGGTGCCCCTGGAAAAGACCTGCTGCTGCAGGCCAAACTGAACGAGGACAAATCCTCTTGTAAATCTTTTGTGACGGGCAGAACGAAAGGTATAATGTCCAAACTTTTATAAATAACAACTACAGGAATGCCTGTCACAAATAAGAATATGATAAAGAAGAAGAATATGAAGAAGATGAAGAAGTAGAATATGAAGAATGTAAAAAAAAAGAATAATATGAAGAAGGTGAAGAAGATGAAGATGAAGTAGGTGAAGAAGAAGTGGATGAAAAAGATGCTGATGCTGAGGATGATGAAGGAGAAAGTGTGGAAGAAGTAAAAAAGAAGGTGAAGAGCATGGAAGTAGTGAAACATAAATATCTGACAAAATATAAAAATACTTAACATAGTCAATATTTCCGTAACTCAGAACGTCTTAAAAAAATATTAATTCCTGCTATTCCATTTGATTGGGCTAAACCTCTATGCCTTTATTGTCTCCCCCACCTCCCCCAATACATTCTACATTATTCTTAGTTGTTTTCCTTCATGTAGAATTAACCTACAAGGAAAGAAAGGGTTTATTTTCATTCCGATATTTCTGTCCCATTGACTTGCATTGGTTTCCGGTATCGGAATCGGCGATATCCGATACTTTTTCGGTATCGGTCCGATCCAATCAGATCCGATATTTCCCGATATCGGAAGGTATCGCTCAACACTAGTTATAATGTATTCTAATTTACTGAGATAATGACTTTTGTGTTTTCATTGGCTGTAAGCTATAATCATCAACATTAGCAGAAATAAACACTTGAAATAAATGACTCTGTAATGACTATATAATATATGTTTCACTTTTTGTATTGAAGAACTGAAATAAATTAACTTTTTGATGGCATTCTAATTTAGTGAGATGCAACTGTACTTGAAAGTCTTCTATATACTGTATATTTTTTTTTTACAATATTGAATACTAGAGAAAGAAAATATTGGTGAGATGAACAGAAATACTCATGCTATCATCAAGGATACTCCATCAGGGCTGCCACCAGGAATTTCGGGGCCCCTAAATAGCAAAATTTTAGGGCCCCTTTCAGACTCCTCCCAGGCTTCACCCGAGCTCTGCCTTCACCCCAGCTCCGGCTCCAGCCCTCAAATCTTCCACAGTCCCACTGCCCACTCTTGGGAAAACCCCCCTTTCTGCACCTAGCCCTCATCAATCATACAATAACAGTTCCCATCAAACACCATATCACAAACATAGCCAGCAGCTTTTGTTTTGGCCAAAAAAATGTTTAAGCCACCACCACAAGATAGACTCTTTTGGCTGGACCTTACTCTACTCTAACCTATTAAAAATTTCTTATATTACCCAATACTCTTTTTAGGTATATTTTTATTTATTTTTCTTTAAAGGAATTTGACACATACATATTTTAAAATGACCAATTATATCACATACAGGGGGCAAATACCGTCACACCATGACCAGATCACATATTACCACCACATCGTGACAGAATAATATCACATACAGGGGACAAATACCGCCACACCATGCCCAGACCACATATTACCACTACATAGTGACTGAATAATATCACATACACGAGACAAATGCCACCACACTGTGACCAGATCACCTATTACCACCAGATAGTGACCGAATAATACTACATACAAGGAACAAATACCGTCACACCATGACCAGACCACATATTGCCACCACGTAGTGACTGAATAATACCACATACAAGGGACAAATACCACCACACCATGACCAGACCACATATTACCATCACATAGCGACCGAATACTATAATACTAATCATTAATAATATAACACAATACTAATATTACCATAAGTGGCATTATACACAGGATCTCTGTACATAGTATACAGTGTATAGTGTCAGTGTACAGGTAATACAGGAATCACTGTTGACATTATATACAGGAGCTCTGTATATATTGTCAGTGTACAGGTAATACAGCGATCACAAGTGACATTATGCCCAGAAGCTCATTATATAGTGTCAGTGTACAGGTAATACATGGATCACTGGTTATATTATACACAGGAGCTTTGTATATAGTGTATAGTGTACAGGTAATACAGGGATCACCAGTGACATTATACACAAGAGCTCTGTATATAGTGTCAGTGTACTGGGAATACGGTGATCACTGGTGACATTATACACAGGAGTTCCATACATAGTATACAGGGTATAGTGTCAGTGTACAGGTAACACACTGACTCACCGGGGATGTCTCTAGTTGAAGTCCTTCATCTTCGCTTTTCTTCTTCATCCAGTGCAGACCGCCATCACTTCTTCCAGCCAGGACTCGTCTCTGCAGAAAATAACAACGTTATCTAGCTTCCAGAGCACATTCCCCAATTTTTCCCCAACTTCTACACTACAACGGATGAAGAAAAAAAAAGTTACATAGGGCCGCCCTGCACAGTAATAGGACTTTCCCCTCACTGCAAACAGTATCCTCAAAAATAAAATACATCACAGCAGTAATAATATCCATAATTAGCCTACAGCCTGCTCCCATATCTCCATCCTGCCCCATTTGTCTCCATTCTGCCCCATGTCTCCATCATGCCTCCATTTGTCTCCATTATGCCCCCATTTGTCTCAATTCTGCCCAGAATGTCTCCATCCTTCCCCCATGTCTCCATTCTGCCCCCATTTGTCTCCATCTTGCCTCCAATGTCTCCATCCTGCCCCCAATGTCTTCACTCTGCCCCCAATGTCTCCATTCTACCCCCAATGTTTCCATCCTGCCCCCATGTCTCCATTCTGCCCTCATGACTCTCCATTCTGCCCCATGTCTCCATCCTGCCCTCAATGTCTCCATCCTGCTCTCATTTTGTCTCCATCCTTCACCCATGTCCCTCCATTCTTCCCCCATAGTGCAGCTTTACAAAAAAAATTGTAAAAGTTTCTCCTTACCTTGCCACGGTCCAGCGGCGCCTGGCTCTCCCATCATCTGAAGCACGGTCGCCAGTGCATGACAGAGACTTCATCCAAGGACACACATTCAGTAACTAAACTGGCAGAATCCTGCCTCTGGGGCCAGTGAGCAGAAGAGGGGAACCCGATCTGGGCCTTCTGCTCACCGGGCCCCAATATGCCGGTAAGAGCAGTAATACCCGGATGGCGGCTAGTGTTGAGCCACCCCCGTAGTGTTCGAATTCGGTTCGGTTCGTCGAACACCCGTGTGTTCGCCGAACTGTTCGTCGAACTGTTTGTCGAACACCTTCGAACACCGTTAAAACAAGTACATATAGTCATGCGAAAAGAAAAGAGGTGGAGGAGTAAAAGAAGGGGGAGACACAGATATAGGCATGTCATGCCCTTCTAAAATCCAAAAAGTGAGAAGCCGACACGTTCAGTCCGCTCCTGCCCGTGCCACCTCCGTGTCGCCGGGTTTGTGCCAGAGCCGCGGTGAACCCTGACGGCCAGCCCCCCTCTCCCAATACTGGTGCCTGTCCGCTGGTGGGTCGAGCGAGCCCCTCTGTGGTGGAGGCAGCTCTAAGCTTTTTAATTTAAATTGTCTCTCTAATTTGAATGAATACACTTTAAATCCATTTACAAGGATCTATTGGAGGGCAAGTCTCATGCCAGCAGCCGCGTAATTCCAGCTCCAGTAGCGTCCACTAAAGCTGCTGCAGTTAAAAAGCTTTTATAAGGATCGAGCTTGGCTGTCCACCGCAAGGCATCCTACTGCCAGTCCCAGCCCTTATGCCTTGGGATGCCTCCTGATGCTCTTCACTGAGTATCCCGTGGTCCCGAAGCATTTCCTTTGAAAAAATTAAGTGTCCAAACTACAAGTGGTGTAGCTTGCTTCACAGCCGGGATAATCCGCTGACTAGCAGACACTGCTACTAGGCACAAAGTATTTCCTGGGCTAGATGCAGTTAAAAATTTGTAATTAGATACTCTCGTTGGATGCTGAGAAAGCATTCCATAGAGTCTCCTGGCACGCCATATATGATTCTCTTAAAAAGCTTGGGGTAGGGGTCTAGGGGACCCTTTTATAGCCAAAATCACGGCCCTGTATCACAATACGTCACCTAGGCTGAAGATAGATGGAACTGTAGCACCCTGAGGGCTCGGTTGCTACAGAGGTATTGCACCTCACCCAGAGGTGTGATATCTCACTCTCAGGTAAGGATGGAGTGTGGATCAGGACCCGACACCTGCATGCATTACACCACATTGCCGTGGGGCAGGGCGACCAATATGCCTCTGAGATGGGCATGAAAGTCCCTGTCCCTGGCTGGAGTGGTGGAAGGGAACACTGAGGAAGGGGAACCCTGTAGTGCAGGAGCAGGGAGGAAGCAGCTCCTGGGTGCATTGAGAAAGGAGTATAAAAGGTGGGCACCATCTTAGTTCAGTGCAGAGAAGTCTGAGCAGAAGTGGCAGGGAGCAGGGGCTCTGCATGAGCTCTGCTCCGGAGGTGGGCCTAGTAACAGAGGCCCAGGCCTGGAAGAGGGAGAAGGAAGGAAGAGGAGCAGAGAAGGCTCCAGGAACGAGGAATGAAGGGATCCCAGGGGTGCGGACGGGCGAGTCGCCACCGCACGCCCGAATCCACCTGCATGGAGGGGTCAGGCCAAAGGGGGAGACCGGTCCCCGAAACTAGTGGAGGCAGGAAACGACCCTCAGCTAGAAACCGGAGGCTGTGACATTTTATGTGGCGCAGCCCCTCGCTACACCCGATAGGAAGGCACCACATAGGGTCAGGGAAACTGGCGCCAAGTTTACCAAGAGGAGGCCCAAGGCAGCCGGACAGAAGCGTTGGTAAGAAAGGCCAGACAAAGGACACACAAAGGGGGTCCTGTGAAGCGCTCCAAAGTTATCTGGGAGTTGTCTGAGCCCCTCACCTGGTGAGCACAGTACGATGTGGGCAGCCGTTAGCTGCAGACGTGGTCTGGATAATAAGAACTGTGAGTAAAGGCCCTGGACTGCATCACTGACTCCGTGTCGTTACTGCTGCTGCCCTGCACCATCACCCCCATCCTCCGCATACACTGCCCTGAGGCTATACTCCTCCCGTGGGGAGTTATGCTACGCTCTGCTGCACCCACAACACCAGCCTCAGCGGTCTGCCCTGCAGCGGCGGTTCACTCTGACCGCAACCCATGGGTGGCGTAGTCGGACATTTAAACATCAAAACCACATAAATAGTTCCGCCACTGGTTTGACCACCCTGAGCCACGGAACCGGGTCGCCGCCACGAAGACTACAACCACCAGCATCCACCAAAAAGGGTCTGGCTCCGGGTGTCCCAAGGCCCAGGGGGTGCATCAGAACATTTTCATCACCTTTCACAATCACCAATGGGACAAGGCAGGGATGTCCTCTTTCCCCTCTCTTATACATTCTAGTGACGGAGCACCTGCTCTCATCAATTCGCCATAACCCCAATATTAGGTGGATTGAGGTGGGAGGCACCGAGTACAAGTGCTCTCTATTTGCTGATGATGTTCTAGTATATATCACTCAATCACATATATCCATACATGCTGTTATGGCTGAAATAGATCACTTTGTTAAATGGTCAAATTTTAAAATCAATGCAGCGAAGTCTGAGGCCCTCGATGTCTCCCTCCCCAAATCCATATAGGATTCCATCCAGTCCAAATTTCCCTTTGCCTGGCCCTCACAGGGTATCAAATACTTAGGAATTCCTATTCATAGAGACCTCTCCCATCTATGTTATCTTAATTTTGGGCCCTTTATTGAACAACTCCATACAGACCACGGTTGGCAAGTTAGAACTGTAAGATTCACTACGTGAACCACTGGTGTTTTGTGGAAAAGCACATGTACACTGTGTTCCAAATTATTATGCAAAAAGTGTTTAGGAGTGATAAGGGAAGAATTTGTTTGTTTGTCAGTTAAACTCATGGATGGTGATGTGTGTCAGGGCTCTTTATATCACTGTAAGCAATTGCAGACACCTGTGCTAATTAGTTTGGCAGGTGTGTCCAATGAAAGGCAAGACTACTTAAGAAGGCTGTCTCACATTATTAAGCAGCCTACATTTTCTGCCAAAATGGGAAAGAAAAAGGATGTGTCGGCTGCTGAGAAGCAACAAATTGTGGAGTGTTTAGGTCAAGGCATGACTACAATCAACATTGTGCGATGATCAGGATGAAGTGTCTTGGCAATCAAGAAGTATGTAGCTGATTCACAGTACACACGTGTGCGTGCTGATGAGGGCAAATTGAGGACTCTTTCCTACAGGCAGTTACGTCAGGTTGAAAGAGCAGCGGCAAAAAAGCCTTGTCATAGCAGCAGACAAGTTTTTGAAGCTGCTGGTGCCTCCAACGTCCCCCGAACAACAAGATGCAGGGTCCTTCAGAGGTTTGCAGCTGTGCATACGCCATCCTGTCGACCTCCTCTATCCACTTCACACAAGCAGAAACGGCTCCAGTGGGCCAAACATTACATGAAGACTGATTCCAAAACTGTTTTGTTCACGGATGAGTGCCATGCAGCGCTCGATGGTCCAGATGGATGGAGAGGAGGATGGCTGGTTGATGGACACCCCACGCAAACACGGCTACAGCACCAACAAGGAGGAGGTGGAGTAATGTTTTGGGCTGGAATCATGGGGAGAGAGATTGTCGGCCCCTTTAGGATCCCTGAAGGCGCTAAAGATGAACTCCATAATGTATGTGGATTTTCTCAAACAGCACTTCCTGCCATGGTTCAAGAAGAAGAACCGTGTATTTCACAGCAAGATCATATTTTTGCATGATAATGCACCATCTCATGCTGCACATAAAACATCTGCATCTCTGGCTGATATGGGCATAAAAGGGGACAAACTTATGGTGTGACCCCCATGCTCCCCTGACCTCTACCCCATTCAGAACCTCTGGAGCATCATCAAAAGGAGTGTCTATGATGGCGGGAGGCAGTTCACATCTATGCAAAAGCTCTGGGAGGGTATTCTGTCCTCATGCAAAACAATTGAAGCAGAAACCATCCAAAACCTGACAAATTCAATGGACGAGAGAGTTCAGAAGCTCCTTTCGAACAAGGGGTCCTATGTGAAAATGTAATATCACCTAGAATAAAGTTTTGAGTTGAAAACTGTTTGATTTCAGTTTCTAGTAACCTGCTAATGCTTATAATTTCAAAAATGACCATTTTTTTGGTCTTTATTAAAATGAAAAGGTTGATTGAAAAGTTTGGGGGATCTAAGAGTGTGGCAACCCAGTAGTCATGATTACTTCGAATTCTGACAATATGAGGGTCATGTTGCAGGTAGTGCAGCAAGAAGGCACTCATGTGTGTTGCGCGCATCCAGGAGCACCAAGTCCCTGTTGTGTTGGTGGCGAGGTAACAATCATGCTTCCTTCCTCTGTCCTCTCCCCCCAACCTCGCACAACAGAAATGTGATCAAGGTCTCCCTCATCTGATGAGTCTTCCATCAGTTCGTCCTCCACTTCTTCCTGGGCTCCTGCACCTTCCTCACTAGTTTGGCTGCTACCATGCACCCTGGTAAAACCATCTCCCCCACCCTCACATGCCTGCCGCCTTGGTGCTGCCGACCGTCTAGACCTTGCAGATGTTAGCCCTTCCGCATACAACTCCTCCTCCTCTACTTCCTCCACCTCCTCTTGTGCCACCACCTGACTCCGAATTCTGTTTAACATGTGCTCCAGCATGTAAATCACCGGAATAGTCATGCTGATAATGGCATCGTCAGCACTAAACATCTTCGTCGCCATTTCAAAACTGTGCAGAAGGGTGCATAGGTCCCTGATCTGAGACCACTCCTCCAGCGTGATTTGCCCCACCTCTGGATCTCGTTGGCCCAGGCTATACGTCAGAACGTATTGCACCAGGGCTTGTCGGTGCTGCCACAGTCGCTGCAACATGTGCAGAGTTGAATTCCACTGGGTAGGCACATCGCATTTTAGCCGGTGAAGTGGCAGGCCCAACGACTTCTGTAGAGATGTAAGTCGCTGAGCTGCGGGATGCGAACGGCGGAAGTGAGGACACAGCGACCGTGCTCTCTGCAGAAGGCCATCTAGTCTGGGATAGTGGGCTAAAAATTGCTGGACAACCAGTTTCAACACGTGAGCCATACAAGGCACGTGTGTGACATTGCCCCGGCGAAGGGCCGCACCCAGCTTTGCAGCATTGTCGCACACGGCCTTCCCTGGTTTCAGGTCAAGTGGAGACAACCATTCATGAAATTGGTTCTCCAGAGCTGACCACAACTCCTCAGCTGTGTGACTCACATTTCCCAGACATTTCAAAGTAAAAACTGCCTGATGACGTTGAGCTCTACTGCCAGCATAGTAAGGAGGTGTGCAGGATCCCTTCTGTGCAGTTAGAAAGCTTGTGGCATGACCAGACAGGCTTTGGGTGCAGGTGGAAGACCGAGAGGAGGTTGAGGAGGCAGAAGCAGTGGAGGAACTTTGACATAAAGAGGATTGACGCACAACTCGTGGGGACGGCAAGACTTGGACAGCAGCCCCTTGTCCTGCTGTCACCATAGTTACCCAGTGCCCTGTCAGCGACATGTAACGCCCCTGTCCATGCCTACTCGTCCAAGTGTCTGTGGTGAAATGCACCCTGTCACACACAGAGTTTCTCAAAGAAGCGGTGATGTTGTGTGCGACATGCTGGTGGAGCGCAGGCACACCTTTCTTTGAGAAGTAGTGCCGACTGGGCATCTGGTACAGGGGCACTGCGACGGACATAAGGTCTCGAAAATCCTCTGTGTCCACCAGGCGGAAAGGCAGCATTTCTGTAGCCAAGAGCTTGCAGATGGTGAAATTCAACCTCTTAGTTTTCTCATGGCTAGGAGGAAATGGTCTTTTACTTGTCCACATCTGAGGGACCGAGGGTTGGCTGTTGTGCTTAGACGGGGTTGATAAGGGTGTCCCCGGCAAACTGCCGGTCTGTGAGGAAGATGCAGGTGGACATGTTAGGTTGCCTTGATCCAAAGGTGGTGCTATCTATGTCGGACAGCGCTCAACACTAGAGATGAGCGTTGTTCTACTCGAACTGTTCGCCAATCTCAAATTCGAGCTGTTTTGGGCGGTGTTTGAGCCGTTCGGCGAACACGAACGATTTGAGAAAAATTTGGCTGTTCGAGGTTATGTTCGATAACTGTTCGTGCACCAAAATCATAACTGGATTTTTTCTCAGTAATGATGAAAATTAATGTTAATACGCAGTTTGAGTGTACAGCGGGGTGGGGGGAGGGGCAGGGGATGGATCTCTGCAGGAATAATGAAGATCTCCATTTTTTTTTCTCTTTCCCGCATTTGCAGTGGGGAGGTGCAGTCTGTCAGCCTATCAGCAGCGCACACACGGAGCGAACTGCTGTTTTTCACACAAGCAAGGGCATGTGTCATTGGCAGTGTATGTCACATGTCCTTGCCCTATAAGACCAAGCCATTTTCCCCGTCGCCACCATTTTCTCACTGCTGCAGCTGCGTGTTAGACGGCACCGCTGTTGCTGTGTGCGCTATACC
This sequence comes from Phyllobates terribilis, assembly GCF_046119375.1. Taxonomy (NCBI): domain Eukaryota; kingdom Metazoa; phylum Chordata; class Amphibia; order Anura; family Dendrobatidae; genus Phyllobates; species Phyllobates terribilis. The sequence continues at coordinate 246,981,682 of NW_027362769.1, read as the reverse complement.
TTGTTAATTTCAAGCCAATTTTCGCACAAATCTACAGATAGCTTGGGAGTAGGGAATAGTTGTGATTGCAGTCCTTTTAAGGACTAGGTTACAGCATTTCCTATGACTTTTATCAGGCAGGTCTGTGCTCTTAAATAGATAGATTGTGGGAGTAAAGACTATTTGTAATTGCTGTCCTTTTCAGGACTAGGTTACATCAGTTCCTATCAGTTTTTGCCAGGCTGGTCTGTGCCAGTGCTGTGCAAGTTTTTTTCACAGCATTTGGCTGAATCTAGCAAAGCTAATCCTTTTTGGCCTATTGCAGAGTGTGTTAGTCAGTGGAGTAGCCTATCTGTGTTGCAAGATATACCACCTGTGTATAGAATACCAATTTTTTTACTGCACCTAGTGAAGAAAAATCTTTTGGGCATAGCATCATTCTATTAGTCCATCTATACTGACCTCCATCAGGTTGCAAATTAAAAATAATTTTTATCTGCATCTAGCTCTGAAAAAATATTTAGCCTTCTAGCAGTGTGTGGGACTTTCTCTATTAGTCCATCTATACTGACCTCCATCAGGTTGCAAATTAAAAATAATTTTTATCTGCATCTACCTCTGAAAAAATATTTGGGCTTCTAGCTGTGTGTGGGACTTGTTCTGTTAGTCCATCTATACTGACCTCCATCAGGTTGCAAACTGAATATAATTTTTTTCTGCATCTAGCTCTGAAAAAATATTTGGCCTTCTAGTAGTGTGTGGGACTTTCTCTATTAGTCCATCTATACTGACCTCCATCAGGTTGCAAATTAAAAATAATTTTTATCTGCATCTAGCTCTGAAAAAATATTTAGCCTTCTAGCAGTGTGTGGGACTTTCTCTATTAGTCCATCTATACTGACCTCCATCAGGTTGCAAATTAAAAATAATTTTTATCTGCATCTACCTCTGAAAAAATATTTGGGCTTCTAGCTGTGTGTGGGACTTGTTCTATTAGTCCATCTATACTGACCTCCATCAGGTTGCAAACTGAATATAATTTTTTTCTGCATCTAGCTCTGAAAAAATATTTGGCCTTCTAGCAGTGTGGGACTTTCTCTATTAATCCATCTATACTGACCTCCATCAGGTTTCAAATTAAAAATAATTTTCATCTGCATCTAGCTCTGAAAAAATATTTGGCCTTCTAGCAGTGTGTGGGACTTTCTCTATTAGTCCATCTATACTGACCTCCATCAGGTTGCAAATTAAAAATAATTTTTATCTGCATGTAGCTCTGAAAAAATATTTGGCCTTCTAGCAGTGTTTGGGACTTTCTCTATTAGTCCATCTATACTGACCTCCATCAGGTTGCAAATTAAAAATAATTTTTATCTGCATCTACCTCTGAAAAAATATTTGGGCTTCTAGCTGTGTGTGGGACTTGTTCTATTAGTCCATCTATACTGACCTCCATCAGGTTGTAAACTGAATATAATTTTTTTCTGCATCTAGCTCTGAAAAAATATTTGGCCTTCTAGCAGTGTGTGGGTCTTTCTCTATTAGTCCATCTATACTGACCTCCATCAGGTTGCAAATGAAAAATAATTTTTATCTGCATCTAGCTCTGAAAAAATATTTGGCCTTCTAGCAGTGTGTGGGACTTTCTCTATTAGTCCATCTATACTGACCTCCATCAGGTTGCAAATTAAAAATAATTTTTATCTGCATCTAGCTCTGAAAATATATTTGGCCTTCTAGCAGTGTGTGGGACTTTCTCTATTAGTCCATCTATACTGACCTCCATGAGGTTGCAAATTAAAAATATTTTTTTTTCTGCATCTACCTCTGAAAAAATATTGGGCTTCTAGCTGTGTGTGGGACTTGTTCTATTAATCCATCTATACAGACCTCCATCAAGTTTCAAACTGAATATATTTTTTTTCTGCATCTACCTCTGAAAAAATATTTGGGCTTCTAGCTGTGTGTGGGACTTGTTCTATTAGTCCATCTATACTGACCTCCAGCAGGTTGCAAACTGAATACAATTTTTTTCTGCATCTAGCTCTGAAAAAATATTTGGCCTTCTAGCAGTGTGTGGGACTTGTTCTATTAGTTCACCTATACTGACCTCCATCAGGTTGCAAATTCAAAATAATTTTTTGTCTGCATCTAGCTCTGAAAAAATATTTGGCCTTCTAGCAGTGTGTGGGACTTTCTCTATTAGTCCATCTATACTGACCTCCATCAGGTTGCAAACTGAATATATTTTTTTTCTGCATCTACCTCTGAAAAAATATTTGGGCTTCTAGCTGTGTGTGGGACTTGTTCTATTAGTCCATCTATACTGACCTCCATCAGGTTGCAAATCGATTATAATTTTTTTCTCCATCTAACCCAGCCAATAGTTTTGGCCTAATACCACAGTTTGGCCACTCAGCTCTGCTCGGTTCCCATCCATTGTTTTTTTGTGCAAACAACTCCAGAGTTGTGAATTAGTTAACCACCAAAATGAGTGGAAAAAGGCCTGCTGCTGGTGGAAAGGGGAATAGGCGTGTTGGGAAGGGGAAAAAAGGTTGTGTCCGTGGGGTAGGTGTTAAAGCAACAGTAACATCTGCAGAAGAAAGACCATCTTCCAGCCAAACTAAAATGTCTACTTCTTTTAGCGGACAATGTGATAAGATCCCTTTCTTACGGCCACGCCAATCGTTACAAATTCCAGATGAGGCACAAAAGCAGCAGGTGCTTCAACGGATATCAAGTGCTCCTTTAAGTGGGCTCTCCTCCACATCAACTTCAACATCACAAATACTCCAGTCCTCAAAGGTGTCACCCCAATCGCACTTGCTTCCTCACAGCTCCCAAATCTCCAGCTGCCCGTCTGAGTATGAGGTAGAACAGATGGTTGAGTCTGCAGAGCTGTTTAGTCATACTATAGCCTGGGAATCAGAGGTCGACTCCAGCGCTTCTGTGAATCCAGACGAGGAAATGATCTGCACTGATGCCCAGAATCTTTATGAGTCGGATCCAGGACCAGACGCAGAAGGTTCTGACCATAATGTAGACCCTCATTCCCAAACTGTAACTCCTGTTGGTGGAGACAATGAGGAAGACGATGATGAGACTCAAATACCTGATTGGAGCGACAACTTTAGTTTTTTGTCAGGGCAGGAACAGGTTGGCTCTGAGGACGACGGGTGTGATAACGCACAGGGTGATGATGATGAGGTTGGAGATCCCACTTACTGTCAACCCACAGTCAGCCAAGAGATGAGGTCAGCAGAGGAGGTGGAGGAAGATGCTAGTGACGACGAGGTCAGGTTGCGCCTTCCTGGACAGAGACGTAGTACTGGAAGCACGTCAACAACTGCATCCTCAAACACAACTCTGCCTCTCACCACAAGCTGTGGTGGCTCTTCAGGTCGCATGGGTGCTAAGCCTTGCATAGCCTGGGCATTTTTTCAGATCGATAAAGATGACCCAACTCGTGTTATCTGTAACATTTGTCAGCAAAAGCTAAGTAGAGGCCAAAAAATACATAGTTTGAGTACTTCATGCATGAACCGGCACATGGACATGAAGCATAAGTTGCAGTGGGAAGCTCAGTGTGCTACAATGCGGCCTAGCCGGCCGGGCCAACCACCGTCTGCCATATCTTGTGCATCCGCGGCCTCTTCATCCTCTGTGACTGGGGGGACAGCAGTCACACCTGTTTTGGGGCGCAGACCTGCCACCTCTTTACCCGCAACAGCCAGCGTGATTGGCAGGTCATCATTTTCTTTGGAGGTGGTAACACCAGCTGGTGTTGAGCGCTGTCCGACATCGATAGCACCACCTTTGGATCAAGGCAACCTAACATGTCTGCCTGCATCTTCCTCACAGACCGGCAGTTTGCCGGGGACACCCTTATCAACCCCGTCTAAGCACAATAGCCAGCCCTCGGTCCCTCAGATGTGGACAAGTAAAAGACCATTTCCTCCTAGCCATGAGAAAGCTAAGAGGTTGAATTTCACCATCTGCAAGCACTTGGCTACAGAAATGCTGCCTTTCCGCCTGGTGGACACAGAAGATTTTCGAGACCTTATGTCCGTCGCAGTGCCCCAGTACCAGATGCCCAGTCAGCACTACTTCTCAAAGAAAGGTGTGCCTGCGCTCCACCAGCATGTCGCACACAACATCACCGCTTCTTTGAGAAACTCTGTGTGTGACAGGGTGCATTTCACCACAGACACTTGGACGAGTAGGCATGGACAGGGGCGTTACATGTCGCTGAATGGGCACTGGGTAACTATGGTGACAGCAGGACAAGGGGCTGCTGTCCAAGTCTTGCCATCCCCACGAGTTGTACGTCAATCCTCTTTATGTCAAAGTTCCTCCACTGCTTCTGCCTCCTCAACCTCCTCTCGGTCTTCCACCTGCACCCAAAGCCTGTCTGGTCATGCCACAAGCTTTCTAACTGCGCAGAAGGGATCCTGCACACCTCCTTACTATGCTAGCAGTAGGGCTCAACGTCATCAGGCGGTTTTTACTTTGAAATGTCTGGGAAATGTGAGCCACACAGCTGAGGAGTTGTGGTCAGCTCTGGAGAACCAATTTCATGAATGGTTGTCTCCACTGGACCTGAAACCAGGGAAGGCCGTGTGCGACAATGCTGCAAACCTGGGTGCGGCCCTTCGCCGGGGCAATGTCACACACGTGCCTTGTATGGCTCACGTGTTGAACCTGGTCGTCCAGCAATTTTTAGCCCACTATCCCAGACAAGATGGCCTTCTGCAGGGCACGGTCGCTGTGTGCTCACTTCCGCTGTTCGCATCCCGCAGCTCAGCGACTTACATCTCTACAGAAGTCGTTGGGCCTGCCACTTCACCGGCTAAAATGCGATGTGCCTACCCGGTGGAATTCAACACTGCACATGTTGCAGCGACTGTGGCAGCACTGACAAGCCCTGGTGCAATACGTTCTGATGTATAGCCTGGGCCAACGAGATCCAGAGGTGGGGCAAATCACGCTGGAGGAGTGGTCTCAGATCAGGGACCTATGCACCCTTCTGCACAGTTTTGAAATGGCGACGAAGATGTTTAGTGCTGACGATGCCATTATCAGCATGACTATTCCGGTGATTTACATGCTGGAGCACATGTTAAACAGAATTCGGAGTCAGATGGTGGCACAAGAGGAGGTGGAGGAAGTAGAGGAGGAGGAGTTGTATGCGGAAGGGCTAACATCTGCAAGGTCCAGACGGTCCGCAGCACCAAGGCGGCAGGCATGGGAGGGTGGGGGAGATGGTTTTACCAGGGCGCATGGTAGCAGCCAAACTAGTGAGGAAGGTGCAGGAGCCCAGGAAGAAGTGGAGGACGAACTGATGGAAGACTCATCAGATGAGGGAGACCTTGATCACATTTCTGTTGTGCGAGGTTGGGGGGAGAGGACAGAGGAAGGAAGCATGATTATTACCTCGCCACCAACACAATAGGGACTTGGTGCTCCTGGATGCTCAACACACATGAGTGCCTTCATACTGCACTACCTGCAACATGACCCTCATATTGTCAGAATTCTAAGTAATCATGACTACTGGGTTGCCACACTCTTAGATCCCCAAAACTTTTCGATCAACCTTTTCATTTTAATAAAGACCAAAAAAATGGTCATTTTTGAAATTATAAGAATTAGCAGGTTATTAGAAACTGAAATCAAACAGTTTTCAACTCAAAACTTTATTCTAGGTGATGTTACATTTTCACATAGGACCCCTTGTTCGAAAGGAGCTTCTGAACTCTCTCGTCCATTGAATTTGTCAGGTTTTGGATGGTTTCTGCTTCAATTGTTTTGCATGAGGACAGAATACCCTCCCAGAGGTGTTGCTTAGATGTGATCTGCCTCCCGCCATCATAGACACTCCTTTTGATGATGCTCCAGAGGTTCTGAATGGGGTAGAGGTCAGGGGAGCATGGGGGTCACACCATAAGTTTGTCCCCTTTTATGCCCATATCAGCCAGAGATGCAGACGCTTTATGTGCAGCATGAGATGGTGCATTATCATGCAAAAAAATGATCTTGCTGTGAAATACACGGTTCTTCTTCTTGATCCATGGCAGGAAGTGCTGTTTGAGAAAATCCACATACATTACGGAGTTCATCTTTAGCGCCTTCAGGGATCCTAAAGGGGCCGACAATCTCTCTCCCCATGATTCCAGCCCAAAACATTACTCCACCTCCTCCTTGTTGGCGCTGTAGCCGTGTTTGCGTGGGGTGTCCATCAACCAGCCATCCTCCACTCCATCCATCTGGACCATCGAGCGCTGCACGGCACTCATCCGTGAACAAAACAGTTTTGAAATCAGTCTTCATGTAATGTTTAGCCCACTGGAGCCGTTTCTGCTTGTGTGAAGTGGATAGAGGAGGTCGACAGGATGGCGTATGCACAGCTGCAAACCTCTGAAGGACCCTGCATCTTGTTGTTCGGGGGACGTTGGAGGCACCAGCAGCTTCAAAAACTTGTCTGCTGCTATGACAAGGCTTTTTTGCCGCTGCTCTTTTAACCTGACGTAATTGCCTGTAGGAAAGAGTCCTCAATTTGCCCTTATCAGCACGCACACGTGTGTACTGTGAATCAGCTACATACTTCTTGATTGCCAAGACACTTCATCCTGATCATCGCACAATGTTGATTGTAGTCATGCCTTGACCTAAACACTCCACAATTTGTTGCTTCTCAGCAGCCGACACATCCTTTTTCTTTCCCATTTTGGCAGAAAATGTAGGCTGCTTAATAATGTGAGACAGCCTTCTTAAGTAGTCTTGCCTTTCATTGGACACACCTGCCAAACTAATTAGCACAGGTGTCTGCAATTGCTTACAGTGATATAAAGAGCCCTGACACACATCACCATCAATGAGTTTAACTGACAAACAAACAAATTCTTCCCTTATCACTCCTAAACACTTTTTGCATACTAATTTGGAACACAGTGTACATGTGCTTTTCCACAAAACACCAGTGGTTCACGTAGTGAATCTTACAGTTCTAACTTGCCAACCGTGGTCTGTATGGAGTTGTTCAATAAAGGGCCCAAAATTAAGATAACATAGATGGGAGAGGTCTATATGAATAGGAATTCCTAAGTATTTGATACCCTGTGAGGGCCAGGCAAAGGGAAAGTTGGACTGGATGGAATCCTATATGGATTTGGGGAGGGAGACATCGAGGGCCTCAGACTTCGCTGCATTGATTTTAAAATTTGACCATGTAACAAAGTGATCTATTTCAGCCATAACAGCATGGATGGATATATGTGATTGAGTGATATATACTAGGACATCATCAGCAAATAGAAAGCACTTGTACTCGGTGCCTCCCACCTCAATCCACCTAATATTGGGGTTATGGCGAATTGATGAGAGCAGGTGCTCCGTCACTAGGATGTATAAGAGAGGGGACAGAGGACATTCCTGCCTTGTCCCATTGGTGATTGTGAAAGGTGATGAAAATGTTCTGATGCACCCCCTGGGCCTTGGGACACCCGGAGCCGGACCCTTTTTGGTGGATGCTGGTGGTTGTAGTCTTCGTGGCGGCGACCCGGTTCCGTGGCTCAGGGTGGTCAAACCAGTGGCGGAACTATTTATGTGGTTTTGATGTATAAATGTCCGACTACGCCACCCGTGGATTGTGGTCAGAGTGAACCGCCGCTGCAGGGCAGACCGCTGAGGCTGGTGTTGTGGGTGCAGCAGAGCGTAGCATAACTCCCCACGGGAGGAGTATAGCCTCAGGGCAGTGTATGCGGAGGATGGGGGTGATGGTGCAGGGCAGCAGCAGTAACGACACGGAGTCAGTGATGCAGTCCAGTGCCTTTACTCACAGTTCTTATTATCCAGACCACGTCTGCAGGTAACGGCTACCCACGTCATACTGTGCTCACCAGGTGAGGGGCTCAGACAACTCCCAGATAACTTTGGAGCGCTTCACAGGACCCCCTTTGTGTGTCCTTTGTCTGGCCTTTCTTACCAACCCTTCTGTCCGGCTGCCTCGGGCCTCCTCTTGGTAAACTTGGCGCCAGTTTTCCTGACCCTATGTGGTGCCTTCCTAGCGGGTGTAGCGAGGGGCTGAGCCACATAAAATGTCAGAGCCTCCGGTTTCTAGCTGAGGGTCGTTTCCTGCCTCCGCTAGTTTCGGGGACCTGTCTCCCCCTTTGGCCTGACCCCTCCACGCAGGTGTATTCGGGCGTGCGGTGGCGACTCGCCCATCCGCACCCCTGGGATCCCTTCATTCCTCATTCCTGGAGCCTTCTCCGCTCCTCTTCCTTCCTTCGCCCTCTTCCAGACCTGGGCCTCTGTTACTAGGCCCGCCTCCGGAGCAGAGCTCATGCAGAGCCCCTGCTCCCTGCCACTTCTGCTCAGACTTCTCTGCACTGAACTAAGATGGTGCCCACCTTTTATACTCCCTTCTCAATGCACCCAGGAACTGCTTCCTCCCTGCTCCTGCACTACAGGGTTCCCCTTCCTCAGTGTTCCCTCCCCCCACTCCAGCCAGGGACAGGGACTGTCGTGCCCATCTCAGAGGCATATTGGTCGCCCTGCCCCACGGCAATGTGGTGTAATGCATGCAGGTGTCGGGTCCTGATCCACACTCCATCCTTACCTGAGAGTGAGATATCACACCTCTGGGTGAGGTGCAATACCTCTGTAGCAACCGAGCCCTCAGGGTGCTACAGTTCCATTTATCTTCAGCCTAGGTGACGTATTGTGATACAGGGCCGTGATTTTGGCTATAAAAGGGTCCCCTAGACCCCTACCCCAAGCTTTTTAAGAGAATCATATATGGCGTGCCAGGAGACTCTATGGAATGCTTTCTCAGCATCCAACGAGAGTATCTAATTACAAATTTTTAACTGCATCTAGCCCAGGAAATACTTTGTGCCTAGTAGCAGTATCTGCTAGTCAGCGGATTATCCCGGCTGTTAAGCAAGCTACACCACCTGTAGTTTGGACACTTAATTTTTTCAAAGGAAATGCTTCGGGACCACGGGATACTCAGTGAAGAGCATCAGGAGGCACCCCAAGGCATAGGGGCTGGGACTGGCAGTAGGATGCCTTGCGGTGGACAGCCGAGCTCGATCCTTATAAAAGCTTTTTAACTGCAGCAGCTTTAGTGGACGCTACTGGAGCTGGAATTACGCGGCTGCTGGCATGAGACTTGCCCTCCAATAGATCCTTGTAAATGGATTTAAAGTGTATTCATTCAAATTAGAGAGACAATTTAAATTAAAAAGCTTAGAGCTGCCTCCAGCACAGAGGGGCTCGCTCGACCCACCAGCGGACAGGCACCAGTATTGGGAGAGGGGGGCTGGCCGTCAGGGTTCACCGCGGCTCTGGCACAAACCCGATGACACGGAGGTGGCACGGGCAGGAGCGGACTGAACGTGTCGGCTTCTCACTTTTTGGATTTTAGAAGGGCATGACATGCCTATATTTGTGTCTCCCCCTCCTTTTACTCCTCCACCTCTTTTCTTTTCACATGACTATATGTACTTGTCACTTTTCCATGTGTTAGTTGTGTCTTCTGAGCAGTTTGTCAGCTTTTGGACACCTTTGAAGGTGTTTTCTATGTGTTTCTATGTGTTTTTGTTTGCCTGCCATTGGTTTTAACGGTGTTCGAAGGTGTTCGACGAACAGTTCGATGAACAGTTCGGCGAACACACGGGTGTTCGACGAACCGAACCGAACTCGAACACTACGGGGGTGGCTCAACACTACTCAACACCAGCTGGTGTTACCACCTCCAAAGAAAATGATGACCTGCCAATCACGCTGGCTGTTGCGGGTAAAGAGGTGGCAGGTCTGCGCCCCAAAACAGGTGTGACTGCTGTCCCCCCAGTCACAGAGGATGAAGAGGCCGCGGATGCACAAGATATGGCAGACGGTGGTTGGCCCGGCCGGCTAGGCCGCATTGTAGCACACTGAGCTTCCCACTGCAACTTATGCTTCATGTCCATGTGCCGGTTCATGCATGAAGTACTCAAACTATGTATTTTTTGGCCTTTACTTAGCTTTTGCTGACAAATGTTACAGATAACACGAGTTGGGTCATCTTTATCGATCTGAAAAAATGCCCAGGCTATGCAAGGCTTAGCACCCATGCGACCTGAAGAGCCACGACGACTTGTGGTGAGAGGCAGAGTTGTGTTTGAGGATGCAGTTGTTGACGTGCTTCCAGTACTAGATCTCTGTCCAGGAAGGCGCAACCTGACCTCGTCGTCACTAGCATCTTCCTCCTCCTCCTCTGCTGACCTCATCTCTTGGCTGACTGGGGGTTGACAGTAAGTGGGATCTCCAACCTCATCATCATCACCCTGTGCGTTATCACACCCGTCGTCCTCAGAGCCAACCTGTTCCTGCCCTGACAAAAAACTAAAGTTGTCGCTCCAATCAGGTATTTGAGTCTCATCATCGTCTTCCTCATTGTCTCCACAAACAGGAGTTACAGTTTGGGAACGAGGGTCTACATTATGGTCAGAACCTTCTGCGTCTGGTCCTGGATCCGACTCATAAAGATTCTGGGCATCAGTGCAGATCATTTCCTCGTCTGGATTCACAGAAGCGCTGGAGTCGACCTCTGATTCCCAGGCTATAGTATGAGTAAACAGCTCTGCAGACTCAACGTTCTGTTCTACCTCATACTCAGACGGGCAGCTGGAGATTTGGGAGCTGTGAGGAAGCAAGTGCGATTGGGGTGACACCTTTGAGGACTGGAGTATTTGTGATGTTGAAGTTGATGTGGAGGAGAGCCCACTTAAAGGAGCAGTTGATATCCGTTGAAGCACCTGCTGTTTTTGTGCCTCATCTGGAATTTGTAGCGATTGGCGTGGCCGTAAGAAAGGGATCTTATCACATTGTCCACTAAAAGAAGTAGACATTTTAGTTTTGCTAGAAGATGATCTTTCTTCTGCAGATGTTACTGTTGCTTTAACACCTACCCCACGGACACAACCTTTTTTCCCCTTCCCAACACGCCTATTCCCCTTTCCACCAGCAGCAGGCCTTTTTCCACTCATTTTGGTGGTTAACTAATTCACAACTCTGGAGTTGTTTGCACAAAAAAACAATGGATGGGAACCGAGCAGAGCTGAGTGGCCAAACTGTGGTATTAGGCTAAAACTATTGGCTGGGTTAGATGCAGAAAAAAATTATATTCAATTTGCAACCTGATGGAGGTCAGTATAGATGGACTAATAGAACAAGTCCCACACACAGCTAGAAGCCCAAATATTTTTCAGAAGTAGATGCAGAAAAAAATTGTATTCAGTTTGCAACCTGATGGAGGTCAGTATAGATGGACTAATAGAACAAGTCCTACACACAGCTAGAAGCCCAAATATTTTTTCAGAGGTAGATGCAGAAAAAAAATATATTCAGTTTGCAACCTGATGGAGGTCAGTATAGATGGACTAATAGAGAAAGTCCCACACACTGCTAGAAGGCCAAATATTTTTTCAGAGCTAGATGCAGACAAAAATTATTTTGAATTTGCAACCTGATGGAGGTCAGTATAGATGGACTAATAGAGAAAGTCCCACACACTGCTAGAAGGCCAAATATTTTTTTCAGAGCTAGATGCAGAAAAAAATTATATTCAGTTTGCAACCTGATGGAGGTCAGTATAGATGGACTAATAGAACAAGTCCCACACACAGCTAGAAGCCCAAATATTTTTTCAGCGGTAGATGCAGATAAAAATTATTTTTAATTTGCAACCTGATGGAGGTCAGTATAGATGGACTAATAGAGAAAGTCCCACACACTGCTAGAAGTCCAAATATTTTTTCAGAGCTAGATGCAGACAAAAAATTATTTTGAATTTGCAGCGTGATAGAGGTCAGTATAGATGGACTAATAGAACAAGTCCCACACACTGCTAGAAGGCCAAATATTTTTTCAGAGCTAGATGCAGAAAAAAAATATATTCAGTTTGCAACCTGATGGAGGTCAGTATAGATGGACTAATAGAACAAGTCCCACACACTGCTAGAAACCCAAATATTTTTTCAGAGCTAGATGCAGAAAAAAATTATATTCAATTTGCAACCTGATGGAGGTCAGTATAGATGGACTAATAGAATGATGCTATGCCCAAAAGATTTTACTTCACTAGGTGCAGTAAAAAAATTGGTATTCTATACACAGGTGGTATATCTTGCAACACAGATAGGCTACTCCACTGACTAACACACTCTGCAATAGGCCAAAAAGGATTAGCTTTGCTAGATTCAGCCAAATGCTGTGAAAAAAACTTGCACAGCACTGGCACAGACCTGCCTGGCAAAAACTGATAGGAACTGATGTAACCTAGTCCTGAAAAGGACTGCAATTACAATTAGTCTTTACTCCCACAATCTATCTATTTAAGAGCACAGACCTGCCTGATAAAAGTCGTAGGAATTGCTGTAACCTAGTCCTTAAAAGGACTGCAATCACAACTATTCCCTACTCCCAAGCTATCTGTAGATTTGTGCGAAAATTGGCTTGAAATTAACAAGGTATAGCGCACACAGCAACAGCGGTGCCGTCTAACACGCAGCTGCAGCAGTGAGAAAATGGTGGCGACGGGGAAAATGGCTTGGTCTTATAGGGCAAGGACATGTGACATACACTGCCAATGACACATGCCCTTGCTTGTGTGAAAAAAAGCAGTTCGCTCCGTGTGTGCGCTGCTGATAGGCTGACAGATTGCACCTCCCCACTGTAAATGCGGGAAAGAGAAAAAAAAATGGAGATCTTCATTATTCCTGCAGAGATCCATCCCCTGCCCCTCCCCCCGCCCCGCTGTACACTCAAACTGCGTATTAACATTAATTTTCATCATTACTGAGAAAAAATCCAGTTATGATTTTGGTGCACGAACAGTTATCGAACATAACCTCGAACAGCCGAATTTTTCTCAAATCGTTCGTGTTCGCCGAACGGCTCGAACACCGCCCAAAACAGCTCGAATTTGAGATTGGCGAACAGTTCGAGTCGAACAACGCTCATCTCTAATGGCAGCACTATACTCCATTGTTGCACAGGACTAATTTGAACTCATAGGGGCCAATTTATTTACTGGATTTGTGAACGCCAGTCTTAATGGATTTGATGCATCATTCTACCCTAAGTCCTTTAGTAAGAGTCTCATGTCACTTAATGGATTTAGTGCCTTCTCAATGGCATACGCCTTGCCAGGAATTCTACTACTTGCATTTCAGGCATAAAAAAAAGCTGTCTGCCATGTTTGATGGGCAGGCATAGACATGCACCATCCAGCCCCACCTCTCCCATAGTTCTGCTTATTTTAGCAGAGCTTCTTCAAATTGGTGTGAAAAATCTAAAAGTAGCAACATTTTTGTACAAATCTAAGTTGTGCAAAAATTTTGTGACCTTTCAAAGAATTTTTCTGCCGTAACCAGTATTCTGCCATAAAAGTTTTGATGATTTGCCCCCATAGACTCTAATGCATTATATGGTATCTAGAAAATGAAAGTGTATCAGCATCCAGACCAAGATAGGTATTATGGGAATAATATAGGTAACGGAGATGCGGATCTACTCATCAACTTGTAACTTTAATCTTGTTAATTGATTCTTCTACATGGTAAAGATATGGGCACATGATTAACAAAATAGTTTTTTTTTAAAACACTAAATATCCAAGCCTTTCTAAATAAAATTACAGAGTGGAGAGAGCACATGTAGGGTGATGAACAGAGATGGGGGAGGAGATATATGATGGCGCAGAACTGTGGAGAGTTTTGTGGGTGAGAGAGGTAAGTTTATATTCTACTTTGTAGCAGATGGGGAAACAGTGCAATGACTGGCACAAAATGGAGGCATCAGCCTAGCGGCTTTACAGAAATGTGATCCACATTCAGGATGGATTGGAAGGATGAAAGTGTGATAAGAGGGAGACCAATCAGTAGTTAGTTGCAGTAGTCCAAATGAGAAAGAATAAGAGCGACAGTAAGAGTTTTTGCAGTTTGAAAGGTGAGAAAAGGTTGGATTCTTGACATGGTTTTAAGACGAAGATGACATGAGAGAGTAAATCATTGGATATAGGGTATCATGGAAAGTTCTGTGTCAAATATAACACCCAAGTCAGCAAGTGTGCTGCTTGGGAGTCATAGTTGAACCACTTAAAGAAATTGCAATATTGCAATAGATAGGCAAATTGAGAGAGGAAACACAATAAGTTTAGTTTTGGAGACAGACAATAATACATTGATGGTGCTGTCAGATAGGCAGAAAGAGAACAAAAAGAGAGCAATTATTTTGAGGCAAAGAGAACAGAGGATAGTGATGAGGAAATGGTCATCCACAGGGTCTAATGCAGTGGGGAGATCCATGAGAATCAGCAGGGAACAGTGACTATTCGATTTACCTGTTAATAGATCGTTAGAGACTTTTGTGAGAGCAGCTTCAGTAGAGTATAAAGAATGGAAACTGGATTGTAAAGGGATCAAGAAGAGAGCTATCTGAGATATAGTGGATTAGATTAGAGTGGACCAAGCATTCCAATAGTTTAGAGATAAATGGGAGATTAGAGATTGGTCTGTAGTTTTCAGCGAAGTTCTGGTCAAGGGATATTATTTTATATTAAAGGAGTTATAGAGCCATGTTTAAATGAGGAGAGACAGATACCAGAAAAAAAGAAACAATGTAAATATTTTAGTTAGGGGGGTAGAGACAGCCTGGGAGAGGGACTGAAGGAGATGTTTAGGAGTAGAATCATAGGTGCAGGTTTTGAGGTAGTAATTGAGGAGCCTGGTAACTTCATCTGTGACAGTTTAAAGGTGGTAAGTGAACTTGAGGTGTGTGAAAATTAAGCTGCAAGAGAATTGGTTGAAAATGCCAGCACTGAGGTGATGGGGGCATTTACTTTAGGGCTCAGGAGTGGGCAGAAAGCTTCAAAGAGTTATTTCAGATAATGATGTGATGAAGGTTGTGAAGTAGGCTTGTTTGGCCAAATGGAGAACAGAGTTTAGTTCTCTGAGCATGCACTTATAGTCGATGAACTCTTCTGCTGAAAAAGTTTTTTGCCACTAATGCTCAGAACACCTAGAGCACTGCTGGAGAAAGCAAGTTTGCATGTAGCAGGTGCTCATTTTTTCAGAGCACTATTCGATGTCTTATTATAATGTTAGAATGCTAATTCTGGACAGGAGAGGGAGGAGATCAGAGATAAAAATTATGATAGCTTGTTCATGAGCTGCTGGATATTGATGTAGATTTCTAGGTGTGTGGTAATTGGGGGTGTCCTGAGTGTGGTAACAGTTATTGACAGAGAAATAAAGAAAGTTGTGGTCAGAGAGCAGGAGAGGGGAGATAATAAAGTCATATACTGAGCAAAGTCCGGTGAAGAACAGGTCCTGTATCTTCCTGTCTCCACGCATAGGAGAAATTTAGTAAAGTGAAAGTCTGAGATACCAGGTAAGAGAAGGAAGAATAGCAGAAGCCTTAAGTGGATTATCAATGGAGATGTTATAGTCCCACATGGTGAGAGAAGGAAAGTCACAGGATAAGATGTGTGGAAGCCAGGTGGCAAACAGATCCAGCAACTGGTTTGTTTTGCCTGAAGGGTGATACATATCCGCCACTTGCAGGGAGAAGGGTTTAGACTAATAAGATGGACCTCAGAGGAAGGAAACATAGCCGGAAAAAAAGTTGAGAGCCAGCCAAACAGCTTAATATTAGGCTTTTATTGTGTAAAAAAAACAACAATGTTTGTCGCCCACATTACTAGTAGCTCAAAGGTGCTAGAAATATTACACGGCTATTGCTTCCAAAGTTAAGCAAAATACATGCTCCCAAAGCCAAATGGCCTCCATTCAGAGCCCTGCATAGTGCCCAAACCACAGTTAACACCGACATGTATGGCACTGCTGCAGGTGATAGAATGCACATAAAGGAGTTTTCAGAACCTTATTATTGATGACCGGACATCAATTAATCAGCTGAAATTCCTCTAATAGCCTTAACTAACTGACATACAAGAGAAACATAACAGCACCGCACATTGCTTAGATGCTGCAGATAAGTACTGCACCTTATTTTAAAATGAAGTGAACATACTGCAAAAGTCAGCCGCAAAGCAATGTGTTCCCCATGTACATCGTTTAGTTCAGGCTGCTGCATGAGCAGTTTTCAGCTAAGTGATGGGGTATCAGACTCCCACCTTACTCATAGTGAGATAAGACATCAATTGTTAGGTCCTGTACAAGGCATCAAAACAATTTTTGAGGTGCATGTTACCAGAAACACAAACAGGGCACTATTTATTGGGCACTAAATTGGTATATTTGCAATTTTCCCTCTGCCGCATCCACTGTGCACTAATTTCTGTAAAATGTCAGTTGGGGCAAAATTGTTGCTATTCCTGTAGATGAACACCCTGAATGTAATTTGCAAAATTGTGCTTCTGTTTGGGTATTTCTGCTGTTTTGACACTCTAGGAGCTCTGCAGATAGTGTCTACAAGCTAGTGCAGGAAGCTGCTCCCAAAATCAAAATGCTGCTTCTTCTCTTCGGAGCCCTGAAATGTCCCAAAACAAAAATAGCATAATAAATTACAGAGTATTTCTTTTCTTACTAGCTCATAGTAAAGGTGAAACATGTTGAGCTAAATCTATTTATTGTTGTAACATAGGAATTTTTCATTTTCACACAGCCCTATGGTGAAGAAATATGCAAATCGCTTGAGAGATAAAAATGCTAATTTCACCCCTAATCTTTAGTGGTTTGGCTCTTTTTGCTTATTTCTTATTGAGTTGTTAAAGTATTTTTATCTATTAAATTATTTCTGACTTGATTGACAATCACTCTAGTATGTGGTATAACTTCCACTGCATTTCTCAGTGTGCAAGGAGGAGAGAATGACCTGGGAGAAGGGAGGATATTTATTTATTTTATTTATTTTACTCACTTATATAACGCCATTAATTTCACAGCGCTTTACAGACATTATGGGCACTGTCCCCATTGGGGCTCACAATCTAAATTCCCTATCAGTATGTCTTTGGAGTGTGGGAGTAAACCGGAGAACCCGGAGGAAACTTACGCAAACATGGGGAGAGCATACAGACTCCTTGCACATGTTGTCCTTGGTGGGATTTGAACCCAGTACCCCAGAGCTGCAAGGCTGTAGTACTAACCACTGAGTCACCGTGCTGCCCATAGGAATCTTTCTGCCCCCCTACGAAGTAAGTGGAGCTTCAATCCTTCAACTCCCCTACTCCCCGTGGGGACCTACCGTGCTGGTTGGCTGGGGTTCCACGGAAGTGTCGCCATCAAAAGGAAAGAGTGGTGGAGTAGGCATAAAAGAGCAGAGCCAATGTACAGCCAATAGATCTTGTAGGGAATATCTGCTCATTTTGCAGTAATCTTGGGAGCATGTAATATTCCAACTGTTATTGGTGTAGAATGCTCAACAGTGCTTAAATCTGTGATAGTGGTCGTGGTGGTGACGATTCCTTAAAAACTATGCAATAAAAACAGGCATGAGTTGATCATGCAAATCAGACATGGACTCAGGAGTGCTTCAAGAAATCTTTGTCTGTGAACACAATTAGCAGAGACCTTGGTGAACATGATCAGGGCCAGGTTTTACGGTCCCCGGTCACGTGATCGCTGTTATTCAGTAAATAATAGCGATCACAAAAAAAAGTGTCTCCACTGTTGCAATGATTTCTCTCTCCTCTGACATGATGTACATGTCAAAGTATAGAAAAATGATGCATGCCTCTGAGCCCCCTTCCCCAGTACCTCCTGACCTATCCCCTGGCCATCCACATCATCTTATAAAATAAAGGGTGGGTGCATGCGTAATGTGCAATGCGCCCTCCAAGATCTGCTAACAGTACCTGGCAATAGGGAATTTTTCCTATTAGTTCTTTTGATCACTGTGATAAGCCCTAATAAAGTAATCATAAGCCAAAAATTAGTAAATCAAATCTTACTTTGTCCCACCCTTAGTTAGATAAAAATGTCATATATTTTTTCCATTTTTTGCCATTAGGATTGGGGTTGGGGTTAGGGTTAGGATTAATGTTGGGGTTGGGTTTGGGTTTTGTTAGGGTTAGGGTTTTGTTAGGGTTAGGGTTTTGTTAAGTTTAGGGTTGTGTTAGGATTAGGATTAGGGTTAGGATTAGGGTTGGATTAGGGTTGGACTAGGGGTGTGTTAGAGTGAGGGTTGGGTTAGGGTTGGGGTTAGAGTTTTGTTAGGGTTAGGGTTGCGATTAGGGTTGTGTTGGGGTTAGAGTTAGGATTGGGATTTTTTCAAAAGTAAAGAAAAAAAATGATGATGATATGACGACTAGTGTTCAGCACAAATGCTTGCTACTTGAGTTTGCATTGGGTGCTCGGGTATACCCCGAATATCACAGGAAATCGAGTGACATGCTCAAGTCTCTGCCCCACGTTTTACTACTGTTATACAGCCAAAAAAACACGCAGGGATTACCTACCATAAACGGGCAATTCCTGCATGTTTTTTAGGGGGTGTCAAACAGCCACGAAACATGCGGGGCGGGGACTTGAGCATATCACTCGAGCACCTGCAATACTCAGTGCATACCCAAGCAAGCAATACAAACTCAAGTAGCGAGCACTTGCGATCAACACTAATGACAACATATTCAATTTGACAACCTAATGCTATCAAATTCTGTGTCGTACATCTGGGTCCAAAATGCTCATTACACCTCTTGATAAAATCCTTGAGGAGTCTGCTTTCCCAAATGGGGTCAATTGTGTGAGATTTCCCCTTTTAGGCACATCAGGTGCTCTCCAAATGCGACATGGTGTCTGGTTTCGATTCCAGCCAATTTTGCGTTCAAAGAGTCACATGATGTTCCTTCCCTTCAAGCCCTGCCATGTGCCCAAACAGTGGTTTTTCCCCACATATGGAGTATTGACATACTCAAGAGAAATTGCACAACAATTTGTGGGGTCTATTTTCTTCAATTACCCTTGTAAAAATAAAAAATTTGGGGCTAAAAATAATTTTTCATTTTTTATTTCTTATTTTCACGGCTCTACGATATAAACTTTTGAAGCACCTTGGGGTTCAAGATGCTTACCACACATCTAGATATGTTCCTTGAGGGATCTAGTTTCCATAATGGGGTCACTTGTGGGAATTTTCTATTCTCTAGGCACATCAAGGGCTCTCTAATCGCAACATGGTGCACACTCTAGATTTCAACCAATTTTGCATTCAAAAAGTCAAATGCTGCTCCTCCCCCTCCAGGCCCTGCGTGAACCCAAACAGTGGTTTTCCCCCACATATATGGTATAGACATGCTCAGAAGAAATTGCACAACAAATTTTGGGGTATATTTTCTCCTGTTACCCTTGTGAAAATTAAAAAATTGGGGTCTGAAATAATTTTTTTATAAAAATTTTAAATGTTCATTTTTTCCTTTCACGTTGCTTCAGTTCCTTTAAAGTATGTGAAGGGTTAATAAATTTTTTTAATGCAGTTTTGAGCTCCCTGAGGGGCGCAGTTTTTAGAATGATGTCACTTTTGGGCATTTTCTGTCACATAGACCTCTCAAAGTCACTTCAAATGTGATGTGTTCCCTAAGAAAAATGATTTTGTAAATTTTGTTGGAAAAATGAGAAATCGCTGGTCAACTTTTAACCCTCATAATTTCCTAACAAAACAAAAAATGTATTTAAAAAACTCTGCTGATGTCAAGCAGACATGTGGGAAATATTATTTAGGAACTATTTTGTGTGACATAACTCTCTGATTTAAGGGCATAAGAATTTAAAGTTTGAAAATTGCAACATTTTTAAAATTTTCGCCAAATTTCAGTTTTTTTCACAAATAAATGCAAGTTAATTCGAAGAATTTTTACCACTATAATGACGTACAATATGTTAGGAAACAACAGTCTCCAAATTGGTGGATTCTGTTGGAGCATTCCAGAGTTATTACCACATAAATTGACACTGGTCAGAATTGTAACATTTGGCTTGGTCATTAAGGTCAAAATTGTCTCGGTCACTAAGGGGTTAAAGCTAGTGTTGAGCCACCCCCGTAGTGTTCGGGTTCGGTTCGGTTCGTCGAACACCGGGATGTTCGAGGAACTGTTCGTCGAACTGTTCGTCGAACACCTTAGAACACCGTCGAACACCGTTAAAACCAATGGCAGGCAAACAAAAACACATAGAAACACATAGAAAACACCTGCAAAGGTGTCCAAAAGCTGACAAACTGCTCAGAAGACACTCTCTTTAAAAAAGCCGGCCGGCAAATTCAGCAGCGGCATACACCGGTACCCGACAATTTAGACAAGAAGGAATAGAGCTTCACACATAGATTAGATAGATAGAAACATGTCAGTCACACATATAAGAAGCACAGTGACAGTGTTGGTTACTGCACTTGTCATTTAGTGTAAAGGATTTATTAAAAAAAATATTAGTGTTTTCATGCACCGTCTCTTTAAAAAAGCCGGCCGGCAATTCAGCATCTGTACCCGACAATTTAGAACAGAAAGAATAGAGCTTCACACATAGATTAGATAGATAGAAACATGTCAGTCACATATATAATAAGTACAGTGACAGTGTTGCTTACTGTACTTGTCATTTAGTGTAAAGGATTTATTTAAAAAAATAATAGTGTTTTCATGCACTGTCTCTTTAAAAAAGCCTGCCGGCAATTCAGCAGCGGTACCCGACAATTTAGAACAGAAAGATAGAGCATCACACATAGATTAGATAGATAGAAACATGTCAGTCACATATATATGAAGTACAGTGATAGTGTTGGTTACTGTACTTGTCATTTAGTATTAAAAAAAAGGATTTATTATTAAAAAAATTGGCGTGGGGTTCCCCTTAATTTTAGGCTCTAGCGGAGGTTAAGCAGACGGCTGGGGCAGATGTTTGAAGCCTGGGAAGGGGGTAATACCCACGGAGCTTCCCAGGCTACTAATATCAGCCCCCAGCTGAATACATAGCCTTTACTAGCTATTAAAATGGGGGACCCCCCCAAAAAAATGACGTGGGGTCCCCCCTAATTTAATAGCTAGCAAAGGCTAGGCAGACAGCTGGGGGCTGATATTAATAGCCCAGGAAGGGAGCCATGAATATTGGCCCCCTCCCAGGCTAGAAACACCAGCCGTCAGCCGCCCCAGAAATGGCGCATTCATAGGATGCGCCAATTCTGGCACTTAGCCTCGCTCTTCCACGCTGCCCTGGTGCGGTGGCAGGGGGTAATAGGGTTGGGGTTGATGTCAGCTTATAATGCCAGCTGACATCAAGCCCAGGTTAGTAATGGAGAGGCGTCTATAAGACACTCCCATTACTAACCCCATAGTCAAAGTTAAAAAAAACACAAACACCCAGAATAAAGTCCTTTAATTGAAATAAAGACACAATCCTTTATTGTTCTAAATTAAACCATACTTACCATCACGCCCATTCCAGCTGAAGCCAACGATCTCCTGCAATAAAAGAAAAATAATAAAGCAACCTCATCCTTACCTTTCCATGGTTCCCACGACAGCTTCAGCTCTGCTACATCGAGATGACAGGCTGGACCGCAGCAGAATGCTGCCATCCAGCCTGTCATCCCGCAGACACTGAGAAGCGCAGGCTTGCTTGCGCTGCTCAGCGTCTCTCTGTGACGACATCCAGATGAGCCGAGTTCATGTCCAATGAACTCGGCTCACCTCATGCACGTCACTGACAGCGTGGGAAAATTCTCACGCTGAAGCGCTGATTGCAGGAGAATTTTCCCACGCTGTCAGTGACGTGCAGGAGGTGAGCTGAGTTCATTGGACATGACCTCGGCTCATCTGGATGCCGTCACAGCGAGACAGTGAGGAGCGCAAGCATGCCTGCGCTTCTCAGTGTCTGCGGGATGACAGACTGGATGGCAGCGTTCTTCTGCGGTCCAGCCAGTCATCTCGATGTAGCAGAGCTGAAGCTGTCGTGGGAACCATGGAAAGGTAAGGATGAGGTTGGTTTATTATTTTTCTTTTATTGCAGGAGATCGTTGGCTTCAGCTGGAATGGGTGTGATGGTAAGTATGGTTTAATTTAGAACAATAAAGAATTGTGTCTTTATTTCAATTAAAGGACTTTATTCTGGGTGTTGTGTTTTTTTTAAATACTTTACTAGAAATTCATGGCGGTCATGTCTAATACTGGCGTGACCCCATGAATTTTGGGCTTGGGGCCAGCTGATAATACCAAGCTGGCCCTAACCCCTTTATTACCCAGTGAGCCACCGCACCAGGGCCCTGGATGAGTTGGGTACAGCGCCAGAGGATGGCGCTTCTATGAACGCGCCATTTTCCGGGGTGGCTGCGGACTGCAATTTGTAGCGGGGGGGGGGCCCAGAAAGCTTGGGCCTCCCTGCGCTGCAGATTCCAGCCCCCAGCTGCCTAGTTGTACCTGGCTGGACACAAAAATAGGGCGAAGCCCCACGTACTTTTTTTTTAATTATTTCATGAAATTCATGAAATAATTAAGAAAAAAAGGCCTTCCCTATATTGTTGTGTCCGTCCAGGTACAAATAGGCAGCTGGTGGTTGGGGGCAGCCCGTTCCTGCCTGCTGTACCTGGCTGGACACAAATATAGTGCGAAGCCCCACTTCAATTTTTTTTAATTATTTCATGAAATTCATGAAATAATTAAGAAAAAAAGGGCTTCCCTATATTGTTGTGTCCGGCCAGGTACAAATAGGCAGCTGGTGGATGGGGGCAGCCCGTTCCTGCCTGCTGTACCTGGCTGGACACAAATATAGTGCGAAGCCCCACTTCAATTTTTTTTAATTATTTCATGAAATTCATGAAATAATTAAGAAAAAAAGGGCTTCCCTATATTGTTGTGTCCGGCCAGGTACAAATAGGCAGCTGGTGGATGGGGGCAGCCCGTTCCTGCCTGCTGTACCTGGCTGGACACAAATATAGTGCGAAGCCCCACTTCAATTTTTTTAAATTATTTCAGGAAATTCATGAAATAATTTTAAAAAAATTGACGTGGGGCTTCGCACTATATTTGTGTCCAACCAGGTACAGCAGGCAGGAACGGGCTGCCCCCAACCACCAGCTGCCTATTTGTACCTGGCCGGACACAACAATATAGGGAAGCCCTTTTTTTCTTAATTATTTCATGAAATAATTTAAAGAAAATTGACGTGGGGCTTCGCCCTGTTTTTGTGTCCAGCCAGGTACAACTAGGCAGCTGGGGGCTGGAATCCGCAGCGCAGGGAGGCCCAAGCTTTCAGGGCCACCTCCGCTGCAAATTGCAGTCCGCAGCCACCCCGGAAAATGGCGCGTTCATAGAAGCGCCATCTTCTGGCGCTGTACCCAACTCATCCAGGGCCCTGATGCGGTGGCTCACTGGGTAATAAAGGGGTTAGGGCCAGCTTGGCATTATCAGCTGGCCCTAAGCCCGAAATTCATGGGGTCACGCCAATATTAGACATGACCACCATGAATTTCTAGTAAAGTATTTAAAAAAAACACAACACCCAGAAAAAAGTCCTTTAATTGAAATAAACACACAATTCTTTATTGTTCTAAATTAAACCATACTTACCATCACGCCCATTCCAGCTGAAGCCAACGATCTCCTGAAATAAAAGAAAAATAATAAAGCAACATCATCCTTACCTTTCCATGGTTCCCATGACAGCTTCAGCTCTGCTACATCGAGATGACAGGCTGGACCGCAGCAGAACGCTGCCATCCAGCCTGTCATCCCGCAGACACTGAGAAGCGCAGGCTTGCTTGCGCTCCACAGTGTCTCTCTGTGAGGGCATCCAGATGAGCCGAGTTAATGTCCAATGAACTCGGCTCACCTCATGCACGTCACTGACAGCGTGGGAAAATTCTCCTGCACTCAGCGCTTCAGCGTGGGAGAATTCTCACACTGAAGCGCTGAGTGCAGGAGAATTCTCCCACGCTGTCAGTGACTTGCAGGAGGTGAGCCGAGTTCATTGGACATGAGCTCACCTTATGCATGTCACTGACAGCGTGGGAAAATTCTCCTGCACTCAGCGCTTCAGCGTGGGAGAATTCTCTCATCTGGATGTCGTCACAGAGAGACGCTGAGCAGCGCAAGCAAGCCTGCGCTTCTCAGTGTCTGCAGGATGAGAGGCTGGATGGCAGCGTTCTGCTGCGGTCCAGCCTGTCATCTCGATGTAGCAGAGCTGAAGCTGTCGTGGGAACCATGGAAAGGTAAGGATGAGGTTGCTTTGTTATTTTTCTTTTATTGCAGGAGATCGTTGGCTTCAGCTGGAATGGGCGTCACGGTAAGTATGGTTTAATTTAGAACAATAAAGGATTGTGTCTTTATTTCAATTAAAGGACTTTATTCTGGGTGTTTGTGTTTTTTTTAACTTTGACTATGGGGTTAGTAATGGGGGTGTCTTATAGACGCCTCTCCATTACTAACCTGGGCTTGATGTCAGCTGGCATTATAAGCTGACATCAACCCCAACCCTATTACCTCCTGCCACCGCACCAGGGCAGCGTGGAAGAGCGAGGCTAAGTGCCAGAATTGGCGCATCCTATGAATGCGCCATTTCTGGGGCGGCTGACGGCTGGTGTTTCTAGCCTGGGAGGGGGCCAATATTCATGGCTCCCTTCCTAGGCTATTAATATCAGCCCCCAGCTGTCTGCCTAGCCTTTGCTAGCTATTAAATTAGGGGGGACCCCACGTCATTTTTTTTGGGGGGTCCCCCATTTTAATAGCTAGTAAAGGCTATGTATTCAGCTGGGGGCTGATATTAGTAGCCTGGGAAGCTCCGTGGGTATTACCCCCTTCCCAGGCTTCAAACATCTGCCCCAGCCGTCTGCTTAACCTCCGCTAGAGCCTAAAATTAAGGGGAACCCCACGCCAATTTTTTTAATAATAAATCCTTTATTTTAACACTAAATGACAAGTACAGTAACCAGCACTGTCACAGTACTTCATATATATATGTGACTGACATGTTTCTATCTATCTAATCTATGTGTGAAGCTCTATTCTGTCTGTTCTAAATTGTCGGGTACCGCTGCTGAATTGCCGGCAGGCTTTTTTAAAGAGACGGTGCATGAAAACACTAATATTTTTTTTGATAAATCCTTTACGCTAAATGACAAGTACAGTAAGCAGCACTTTCACTGTACTTCGTATATATGTGGCTGACATGTTTATATCTATCTAATCTATGTGTGAAGCTCTATTCTTTCGGTTCTAAATTGTCGGGTACAGGTGTATGCCGCTGCTGAATTGCCGGCTTTTCATGTTTCACTGTTGGCACTGTTCCCATCGATTTGGGCAATCACTGTAATGCCACAACCACCATGGCTGTGGCATTACAGTGAGTGGCAGACAATCCCTGCATGATTGGTGCTCTAAATAGCGCCAGACATGCAGGACACGCTTTTGGTGCACGAACAGTTATCGAACATAACCTCGAACAGCCGAATTTTTTGCAAATCGTTCGGGTTCGTCGAACAACTCGAACACCACCCAAAACAGCTCGAATTTGAGATTGGCGAACAGTTCTAGTCGAACACCGCTCATCTCTAGTTAAAGCTCTATCATGCAAATAAAAAGCCATATATCAACACAATTCAAAAATGCTGCCATCTTCTCTCATATAAAATGTGTTGAGACAAAATGGAAAACAGTTCTGTGGTAAGATAAATCAAAATGTTTAATTCTTTTTGGAAACCATATAATGTACGCCATGTCCTGTGGCCTCAACAGTAAAGGAACTTGTTATCAGCACATTTCAAAAGCCTGAATCTCTGATGGTATGTGTTGCATTATTGCCTATGGCATGGGCAATTTATACATCTTGAAGTGCCCAATCAGTGCTAAGCATTATATACAGTGGCATGTATAAGTTTGGGCATTCCTGGTCAAAACTACTGTTATTGTGAACAGTCAATCAAGTCGAAGATGAAATGATCTCTACGAGGCCTAAATTTACAGATGACACATTTCC